>NC_089585.1:107299808-108599808 GCF_019320115.1 Miscanthus floridulus | reverse complement strand
AGCTAATTTATCAAGGAACAAAAGTTGTTTTATGATCATCTCATGAAAATGGCTAGAACAAGCTCAAACATGGCCCACAAGTCAGAATTCTATGCTAATTTCACACTAAAAAATTTGTCTAAGTCATTGATGCCATTTCAGTTTGATTGAGCCACCTTTGGCTTGATACAACTCAGGATACAGGGTGAATTAGCTGTAGAGTTCTAAATCAAAGTTGTAGCCCTACTATAGCTCTGCAACTTTCATATACATTATTTTCACTAAATCATCACGGTTTAAGAGATCCATCATGGTTAAGTTCGCATGTCAGTCATAGTCATCGAGCACTAAATCGAAAAGTTTTAGAAAACGTTCAGTGAACACGGTGGCCAACCGGCGCAGGAGCTGCTCATCGCGTGTCGCTCATGCTCTGCCGACGCCACCACGTCGCACGTCCGCACTCTAGAAGAAGGCCAGCGCCTGCCCGACGCACTCGCCTGCTCCATTCGCTTCTCCTTCGCCTTCACCGCGCGCAGCGCCGAGCCACAACCGTCCGCCATTGCCGGCCGAGCCTTTGCCCTCACCTAGCTCATGCCCCTTTGCAAAAATGCATTGCCCAGTTCACCCAGAGCCTCGCCGTGATCCCCTCTACCACCTCCACCGTTCAATTGAGTCAATCAAGTCTTGGTAAGCGGGTGTTCGTCAATTCTTCCACCGCCGCCATGGCTGACCTCGCTGGAGTTGGTGCTCCACGCAGCCAACTGTCCTTGTGCCCTTGCCATCCCTTCTCTGCCTTGTGCTAGGTGATGTGGACGCTACTGATGCTCATAGGGTCAACCGATAGGGCCAGGACGCAGTAGTCTCGCCGGAGCCGGTCATGCCGTGGCCGTGTGCCGCCATGGTCGTCACCACCCCCAGTAGCCGTAGCAATAGCATCAATTGAGGGCACCGCTAGATGCACATGGACGAGGTGAACATCGTAGTACTGCTGGACTCGCCAGAGGAGTCACCGGCGACGAGCTTCGCTGCCGCCCTTTTCTTCCTCCCCTGTTTCTCTTGCTGACATGCGGGCCCCTTTTGTCAGTCGCCGATGCTGAGGCGGGAGCCAGCCTAGGCTGTGTCGTTCTGGGCCATGCTGGCGTCGCTTGCGCATGCACTATGGGCCGCCGGATCTGTTCGGGCCGGCCTAGCAAGTAGAGTTAGGATTCAAATTCATTTTTGGTTTTATTCTTTTCACAGATTTGTGTATAGATTCAAAAATATATATCTCCTAGTTGGTAGCTTCAAATGATGTGGTTCCAATTTTGTTGAGTTCATGATAATGTCTAGTTTTTATTAAAAATATAAATTAGGCTATGTTCTGTTATAAAACATGGAGTTACTAATTATTTCTTTTAATCATGAAGGAAATAGGGATAATTATATCTTTTTCTATGTAGCTTCAAATGGCATGAAATTTTTATGGTGTACTACTCATATTATGAATAGCTTGTAGTTAAATTTTCATAAATTTTGGACACTGTTTGTAGGAGATAGAAAATTATCTTGTTTGCATAGGATGGATCTTGTGTGAATTTTCATAATTTTTCTATAGATCCAGTTAGGGTAAAATTTGGTGAGTACTGTTCTTATGCTAGAATGATGCTAGGAAAAATTAGAAATCTATTGCTTGACACTTTTCAATAGGGTTTCCTAATTATGCTAAAAATAGACATGCCACTTGTTATTTTGGGTACAGCAAGTTTTGCTTGCCCAATGGCTTTGAATTTTTTATGGTAGTCTATGTGAAGCATGAGATAGCTACTATAATTGTTGTAGATTTTTCTGAATAGTTTTACTATATATTGCTTTAATCACCTAATTAACTAAATAAATTAGAAAAGGATATTAAATAAATTATTTAGAAGTTGGCACTATACTTTCTAGTGTTCCTCTGGTATGTGCAACAAGTTGGTAAACTTGGTTTGGTACAATTATGCTTTTACATCATCATTAAATAATTAAGTTAGTAACCCTGTCATTTTGGATAGATTCTAGGTTTACTGGAATTCGATTTGGTTAACGTAAGAATCATGCTTTGATGTTACAAATGATTTGTAGAGAATTTCATAAGCTTTCCAGAATGTCCTCATGCAAGTCATTTGGATTTATAGAACTCTGGTTATGATTGAATTAAGGAACTACTCGTTGCATGTAAAACCTTAACTTTGATTTAAGTACGCCTTTAATATTTCCTAAATTTGTGGTAATGTTCTTAGGTGTTAGGCCTTTAACTGAAGATGAGCATCTTTACCTTAGGTTATGCAAGTTAGGTAAGTAGCTCTTGTTCTTCAAGTTAAGTAGATACATGTTTTAAAGTGATTTGAATAGAGCTATTTTACTCGGTAAACTGAGTGTCCAGTGATGTTTTCGTTAAACATTTACTATGATTCATTCATCATGAGCATCATGTCATTCCTTATGTATCCATGATATTTATCTTATGCATCGGACATGCAATAGGTGTACCAGAGGGAGTAACACTGCTAGAATTCGAGGAACCGAGCGAGCAGCAGCAGCCGACACCGGAGGTACAGGAGGTGCAGCCTTCAGGAGAAGTGCCAGACGAGGTCGTCGTTGAGTGCCCGGATCACCAGTCCAGTGCAACTTTATGAAAGGCAAGCCCCGGAGCATATTAAGCCTCCTAATTTTTGAAATGCAGTTATAGTATTATTGTTACATATATATATTGTTGCATTAAGTTTAGGTGTTGGATGCAAACACTTGCTGCATTGGTTATCCAATCCTTGTCTAGATATTGATACCCTAAATCCTATGTAGCTTAGGCTCGTGTAGTGCTTAGCCCTGCTTTAACACGGTAGAAGTCAGGTGATTTTCTATCACCTGCGAGATATAGGAAGATACATATGGCACGGTTGGCTATATTTGCTATCAGTAGAAAAGAACCAATCTTAATTTGAAATAAAGACCGGACGGAGGCTTGCCGGTTTGCAGTGACTCCGTCTGTGTCGATTAAGGACTGAATCTTGGAGCCTTTCATGTTTATGTTGAACGCATGTCTCTCTCTTAGTTGGCTGGGTCTAGAGACCGACCACGAAGCCGAGTAGCTCACCTCAGGCCGAGAGTTGATAAGTATAAAGTACGCCTCGGAAGGGAGCCGTAGGCGTGAGTCCAAGGGTAGGTGATTTAAAAGTCCTGATCGTCCTGGCAGAAGGGTAATCCCTAAGAGTGCTGGCGCTGATCGAACCCACGAATTTGGTTCCTAAGTTGTCTCAAAGGTGACCCACGGCTACCCTTGCTAAGTATGCCAGGGTGAGAGTTAGGAATACCCCCTCAGTTGAGTTGTAATTCGATTCGAGTCGCCATCTCTCCCGGTTAGTGAGAACTTGACGGGCTTATCTGCAAAGTAGATACACTAAATAACTTAATGGTTCGGAAATGATGATATGATGATGACAACCTTATTATACCTGCTATGGTTAATATTGTTTGCTCCTAATAAGTGAGTGCTCTAGTACAGGTGCTAATCTAATGGACAGGTAAATGATGATAACTTGATGCTAAGATAAATTGGTTACTATATTCATAAGCTCTTTTATGCAACTGTGTCAAGCTAGCCCACCTTATAAGCCTTGCATGACCCTTGGTGTCTTTTATTTCTGGTTTTGATGGGTAAGTCTAGCTGAGTACCTTCTCATACTCAGGGTTTATCTCCCACCTGTTGCAGATGACTAGTTCTACTTTGGTTGTTGCAAGTACTGCCTTCTCCCAGCTAGGGATGAAGACTAGACCATTGGGTGTGGTCTCTACTAGTTCTCGTACCTGATGATGCTTTTGTGGGACATGACTTAGACTTGGCAATGTATTTGAAAACTATGAAGTTATGTACTAAACTATGTTGCTTCCGCACATTTGAACTTGGTTTGTAATATTTTATTTGAACTCTGATGGATGTAATCCGAATGCTACTTGTGAAATGTTGTAACGGATGATGTGTTGTGTTGAATCACTACAGTCTTGGTTTGTATGTCGAGAGTTGATTGAAATCCTTCATGATTTCCAGACTACCGGGATTATGGGAGCTTAAGTATAGGAATTTGATCGCTTCGGTGATTGTTTTTGTACTTACGTTCTTATGATTTGGTCAGTTCTGTTACACCAAGGCTCCTAGAGACTGAGGTATCTAGCATAAGCAGTGAGGAAGTCTGAGCCAGTGTGAAGCCTGTCTAAAGAGGTGTGAACTGTGGGCTGGCACTAGCGAGGCAAACCACTAGGGACACCTACTCTATAGGTGAAGGAAACTATGCCGCTGGCTGTCCCTGACTCTAAAGCCCACTAGGCTATAAAGCTAGGGTCATAGAAGTGGTGGCAAGGCTCATCAATTTGGGGTGAAGGCTGTGGTAGTGGAGCCCCAATAGTAGTAACTACATGCTACATAAATCCAAGTAACTGTTACTGCATGAGGAGCTGCTGCTACTACATAGCCTACTGCTACTGCTGGATGGCTTGCTGCTGTCACTAGAACTCATCCTATCTAGCCTAAACCTGTGCTAGAGTAGCTATTGTTTCCTAGGCCTGGCGAGCCTGATCTTGCCTCATTTGCTCTAGAATAGCAAGTAGAGCGAGGTTTGTCTGTGGTGTAGGTGGAGCTAAACTAGAGCTACTGACCTCATGGTCATGTCGACGAGGAGGCATATGAGGGATATCCTAGTAGTCATCATCTGAGCTATCGCTAGGGTCGCTCTCTACCATACCCTCCTGTTGAGCATCTAACTGCTCCTCCTCTATAGCTGTAATGCCCCTAATATTCTCATCCTACTGGGCTATAGTCTCTAGCACCTCTGGACGACAACACGGCTGACTAGGTGCACTCGGCCTACTGTGATGGAGCATCTGAGTCAAGTTATATGCAGGGAACTTGGTAGTAGCACTAGAATACTCTGCCAACATCTCTAGAGGCCTCAATGTAACTGCCTTGTGAATCAGAAATATAATCCAGTGTGCATAAGGCAGCTGTCTATGTCCTCTGAATCCCTTAGCAAGGGTATCCTCCATCTCAGAAAGTATGACATCCCAAACATCAAAGACTATCTACTGCATCAGAGTGTTCAGTAGCCATAACTAAATGTGAGTCAATCCCTCACGATATCCCATCCTCAGAAGTAGGGTCCTCCTCATGATAGCATCTAGTAGTCTGGCTATAGGAGTATGATCCCTGGGTGTCCTACTCAACCCCTCGACGAATGGCTCTGTGAAGCAAGGGTGAACTAGATCTATAGGAGGCACAAGACCACCATGAGGGCGTCTAGGAGGCTCTGTGTGTCCATAGCAAACCTCATGAATGCGGATGGGTGAATCCTATAGCCTGAGTATCTCCCTGACCCTGAAGCTCATCAACCTATAGTCTCAGCCTCTGAATGCAAAGTGAATGAACCTGTGAGCTGGGTCAATCCATAATGTAGCATAGAACTCACAGACCCAAGATGGAACATATCTGCCTGTTCATCCAAGTAAATCTATCAGCCCTAGCAGGTAAGAAAGGTGAGGACAGATCTGCTCTCCTGTAGCTGCTACAATAGCCTCAATAGAATAGACCCTCTAAGACCTAAATGCAACCCTACTATTAAGATATGCATTATAAAAATCTTCTTGTAGTGGTGTATAGAACCCCTTAGAAGCACGTTCATCCCTCCTAGGTGGGAACCACTCCTCAAACTACACAAATCTGAGTTGCTGCACTTGTTTGGCCATGGTGGCCCTCAAATCCAGATGAGTCACTAGAGGCGAACCCTATGGTCTGGGAGGTAGAAGAGAACCCCTCTGCTGTGTCTCTGCCCTTAGTGTCACCTAGGTATGGGTACGACTAGAGCAGTGAAGCTGAGGTGCCTGCTTTGTCTCATCTACCTGCTCTCCCTCCTAAGCCTATTCTATCTACTACTATGGCTCCCCCTGAGGCCGAGTCTCCTCCAAAGCAACACGGCGTTCCTCAAGCATGACAGTCCTAGCTGGACTACCATGATGACGCTCAACCTGCTCTATAGCTGCCCTCTGTGCTGGTGAAAGCTGATCTACAATCTAGACTCCACTCCTAGCACCTCCTCTCTCTACACGCTCTGTGACGGCTACAACTATGGCTGCTCTCGTTGTATCTGCATCTGCATACTTCCGCTTCTTCAACGTGATCTTCTTTGTCGCCTTGCCTTTCACATCAGTAGGCAAGTGAGGCGGAGGCCTTAGATCCTCATCACCTGGACCACCTCTAGCATTCTTAACATGAGCCGTATGGCACGATCTGCTGCCTTAGACAAGAAACAACTATCACTATACTCCCGAGGCTTGGCCTCGATCCATACTCATGAGCTTGGCCCTAAGTTAACTGACAACTGCCAAAGTGACCTCAACAACACCGACTCGCTGCATGATGGAATAGATCTAATATATGAATAATTTTAAATATACATCTAGAGATATGAAACCCTAAGAAACAAGCAGTAGATATGAAATTGGACATGAGGGCTTGCTACCTGACAAACTGGTGAATCGACGAGAAGAGGAATGAATCGGGGAACCACCGGGTTGACAACGACAGGTTAGGGTTTGATGAGGCAATGTGGTGCTAGACTCGGCAATGGAGGTTCTAAGGCTCAGGTGCGTGGCACTGGTGATGTCAGTGCGGTGGTAGGGAGTAGGGCATGGCGGTGCTAGAGCAGGGCACGTGTGCGGGCAGATGGCGTGGGAGCATCGCGGAGCAGGTGCACTGGGCGAGCGGTGGCGTGTGGGTGTGGGGAGGCGTGGCTATGTGGCGGCTCGGGCATGGGGAGGCACAGAGCAGCGAGGGCGGTGCTGCAGACAGTGGCTAGGGCTTTGGCAGTGGCGAAGTTGGCGAATTTGTGGTGGATTGAAGCCTTAGGTCAACCAGCGATTGGATTATATGGTGGCCCCCGACGGATTAGAAAAGGAAACAGAAAAGAGTTGGAATCCTGCATGATTTCTACTAACCGAACGCTCCAGTGGCAATGACCAAACGCTGCCACCCAGAGTCTAGTCGACTCTAGAGAGGTCCAAAACCCTTTGAGTCATGACTGGACGCGTTCGATCACAACTGACCGGACACAGCCAGAGTCTGATCGATCCTGTCTTTGTCTTGTTCACTTGACCGGACGCAGGATCACCTTATGACTAGACGTAGGGAGAACACTATTCTGGCTTCCAGTCACTCCTTCGTTGCACCAGTTCACCACCTGTGAACTAACCGGACGTTGGACATCAGAGTCCGGTGCAGTGTCTGGTCACTCTTTTTCAGCAGATCTTCAAAGTTCCTTTGTGCTGCCTGTTCCCAATCGAGTCCCAACTTCAATAAGACCCAAATAAGCACCAATTGAGACTGATGTGAGTGACCTCTCTCAAACCCTCAAATTTTTTTAAAATATTTTACCTTAGGCTATAATTCTTTTTAAGAAAATAGGCAATAAAATGGTGATTGAAGAGAAACGACAAAACACTATTCATGCATATGCAATGCAATACTTGAAAATAATTCTAGTTGCTTGTCAAGTTTGATCCAAGGTTAAGCTTCTTCACACGCTTTTCCGGTGGTTATCTTAACCATGTTAGATAAGCCCTAAGTGCATTACCATAAAGTAAACATGTTGTATATTACAATGCACTGCAAGGGACAATACAAGCTCATTTTCTAGTGAAGTTGCTAAAATCAAGCACATTGAGCTCATTCCTCGGCCGACAAAATGTTGCCTCATCTAGCGGTTTAGTGAAGATATCCACCAATTAATCCTCGGTCCTTACACCTTCAGTGAAATATCATTCTTAGCAACACGATCTCTAAGAAGTGATGGCATATATCTATGTGCTTGGTGCGAGAGTGTTGAACCTGGATTATTAGCAAGTTTTACCACACTCTCATTATCACACAAAAGAGGTACTTTTTCTAGAACTACACCATAGTCTAGCAAAGTTTGCTTCATGTAAAGTATTTATGCACAACTAGCACCCGCAGCAATGTATTCCGCTTCGGCGGTGGATAAAGCCACACTATTTTTCTTCTTGGAGGACCAAGACACAAGTGATCTACCAAGCAAATGGCACCCTCCAAATGTGCTTTTTCTATCAACTTTGCAACCGGCATAATCCGAATTGGAATAGCCAACTAATTCAAATATAGCTCCTTTGGGATTCCAAAGGCCAATGTTTGGTGTGTGCTTAAGATACCTAAGGATTATTTTAACGGCAATCAAATGAGCTTCCTTAGGATTAGCTTGAAATCTAGCACACATACACACACTAAACATAATGTTGGGCCTAGATGCGGTTAAATATAACAAGCTACCAATCATAGAGTGGTAGAGAGTTTAATCAACCATTTTATCTCCCTCATCTAGGTCGAGATGCCCATTGGATGGCATTGGTGTCTTGATTAGCTTACATTCATCCATATTGAACCTCTTGAGAAGATCCTTGGTGTACTTTTCTTGAGAGATGAAAACCCCTTCTCTCATTTGCTTGACTTGAAAACCAAGAAAGAATGTAAGCTCTTCAATCATTGACATCTCGAACTCCTTCGACATCAATTCACCAAACTCTTTGCAATAATCTTCATTTGATGATCCAAAGATGATATCATCAATATGTACTTGACAAATGAAGATATATCCATCAAGCTTCTTTTTGAATAGTGTGGTGTCGACCTTTCCAATGGTGAAGCCCTTCTCAATAAGGAAATCCCAAAGGCGCTCATACCAAGCTCTTAGGGATTGCTTAAGCCCATATAGTGCCTTGGACAACCTATAAACATGATTAGGATATCTAGGGTCTTCAAACCTAGGAGGTTGATCAACATAAACTAGTTCATTTATAAAGCCATTTAAAAATGCACTTTTCAAATCCATTTAATATAGTTTCATTTCATGATGTGATGCATATGCAAGGAGGATACGAATGGCTTCTAGTATTGCAACCGGTGCAAAGGTCTCTCCAAAATCCAACCCTTCAACTTGATAGAACCCCTTTGCAACTAGTCTTGCCTTGTTCCTCACAATAATGCCTTGATCATGTTGCTTGTTACGAAACACCCTACTTTGTTCCAATGACTCTTGCACCTTGTGGTTGCTCTTCAAGAGTCCAAACTTCATTGCGGTCGAAGTTGTTCAACTCTTCATGCATGTCATTTATCCAATCTGGATCTTGAAGAGCTTCTTGTACCTTGGTAGGCTCAAAACAAGAGACAAAAGAGTGATGTTCAATAAATGAAGCAAGTTTTTGAGATCAAGTCATTACACCCTTTGATGGACTCCCTATGATGAGATCTTATGGATGAGCTTGTAGTAGAGGTGAATTTCTTCTATCATCCACTCGAGGGAGAGGTTGTGGAGCATCAACATCTTATGCTTAGTGTCACCATTTGCTCATGAGAGACATGAGTATCTTTATTTTTTACTCTCCCATCTTTATCACCATCTTGTGGCATATTTGATGAAGAAGGTGGATTAATCACTTTGTACATCATCTTCATCATCTTGTGGTTTGATGTCACCAACCAGAATATTTTTCATGGCCTCCCTCAATGGTTCATCACCTACATTATCAAGATTCTCATGTGCTCCTTGGGAGCCATTAGATTCATCAAATTCCACATCATATATTTCTTCAACCAAGCTGGTGGCATGATTAAATACTCTATATGCTTTGGACTTTGATGAGTAACCAACAAGAAAACCAATATCACAACGTCTTTGAAACTTCCCTAGGTATTGTCCGCTTCTTGTAAGGTGTAGCATTTGCAACCAAACACCCTAAAGAAGAGGATGTCTGGCTTCTTCCCATTGAGCAACTCATAAGGTGTCTTGCCTAAGGAACTTTTGAAGGAATAGGCGATTAGATGCATAGCATGCGGTGTTGATAGCTTCCGCCCATAGAACTTCAGGAGTGTTGTACTCATCAAGCATTGTTCTTACTAGTGTGATCAATGTCTGGTTCTTTCTCTCAACGACACTATTTTGTTGAGGAGTATATGTTGCAGAGACCTCATGCTTGATCCCAACTTCATCACAATAGGCTTCAATATTTGTGTTGTCAAATTCTTTCCCATTGTCGCTTCTAATCTTCTTAAGCTTCACTTCAAACTCATTTTGTGCTCTCTAGGCAAACTTCTTGAAGCATGATGCAACTTTAGATTTGTCATGAAGGAAGAACACCCATGTGTATCTTGAGTAGTCATCAACAATCACAAGACAATAAAAATTTCCTTCCTAACTCTTGTATGTTGTTGGTCCAAATAAGTCCATGTGAAGGAGCTCTAGCACTCTTGTGGTTGACATGAACGCTTTTGTAGGATGAGTGTTTGCAACTTGTTTGCCAGCTTGACATGCACTACAAAGCTTGTCCTTCTAAAACTTCACATCCTTCAACGCTCTCACCAAATCATTCTTCATTAGCTTCTTGAGTGAGCTCATCCCAACATGAACAAGTCTTCTATGCCATAGCCACCCAAGTGTTGTTTTGGTGAATAGGCATATCTTCAAGTTAGCATCTTCGGAGGTGAAGTCCACTAGATATAGGTTGTTGTATCTAAATCCCTTGAATATCACTTGATCATCATCTTTTTTGGATACAACCACTTCCTTCTCGGTAAATAGGCATTGAAAGCCAAGATCACATAATTGTCCAATGGATAGCAAGTTGAAGCTCAATGAAATAACATATAGCACATTTGAGATTAAATGATCATTTGATATTGCTACTTTGCCCAATCCTTTAACCTTGCCCTTTGAATTATCTCCAAATGTGATTCTTTCTTGTCCATCTACTTCTTCATCTAGTGAGGTGAACATACGAGGATCAGCGGTCATATGTTGTGTGCAACCACTATCAATTACCCAATGACTTCCACCGATCTTGTAGTTCACCTACACACAAGAGATTAAGCTTTAGGAAACCAAACTTGTTGAGGGCCCTTTACCTTCTCAACAAGTGACTTTGCTACCCAAATTTTCTTAGGCCTATTCTTGTTGGGAGGTCCTAAGAACATAACTTTCATCTTTCCACTAGAGTCCTTTCTAAGCATGTAATGAGCATTGAAAGCAAAGGGTCTAGCATGCATGGGCAAGGGTTGTGGTGGTGGAGTTTGACACTCATGGGCAAAGTGGCCTTCTTGTCCACACTTCAAAACATCTCTTTGGCTTTGGCTTTGACTTGTGTTGTTGTTGTTGAGCTTGAGCCTTCTTCTCTTGGTTTGCCATGTACATAATGTCACTTCTATCCATCTTCATGATGGTGTTCATTAGTAGCTCACTTTGAAGATGCTTGCCTCTTGTGAACTTGCTCAATCCAATCTTGAGATGCTCTTTCTCCAACTTGAGCTTCTTGTTCTCTTCCTTGAGTGCATCATTATTTTTCTCTTCCTTGAGTTTCTTGTTCTCTTCTTTGAGCTTCTCATTCTCAAGAATCAAATCACCATCATGATCAATAGTTTCTAGCACTATAGTGTTGGTGGTTTTGAGCTCTTCAAGATCTTTCTTGAGCTTTTCATTATCATGCTTGAGCTTGACATACTCATCATAGTTGTCGGTTTCAACCACTTGCTTGCCTTTGCTACTGGATCCTTGCTCAATGCTCTCAACAATTAAATCATCACATGATGTAGCTATATCAATCTTAACAACATCGTTAGTAGCATCATGTGGCTCATTGTATAAAAATTCTTGAGCAATAACAAGATTATCATGATTTATCTTGAGAGTTGTAAATTCTTCTTTTAGCATATTGTGGCTAGTGATGAGCTCATTATGTATCCTCTCAAGCTTATCATGTTTTTCTTTAAGCTCTTTCTTAGAAGATTTGAGCTCCTTGAGTTTGGATGACATAGCATCATTTGTTTCTCTAAGCTCAACACTAGCCTTTTCTGCTATGTCACATTTAGCTAAAAGAGAGTCATTCTTAATTTTAAGCTTTTCATTCTTAGCTCTAGTCTTTCTAATGATCTTAGTGTATTGATTTAGCAATTTAACAAGATCATCATATGAAGGTGATTCAAATTCATCATCATCACTATCACTATCACTATCATCATTATTAGCATGATCATAACCACTACTATCATCATCATTTGATACCTTCCATTCACCCTTGGCCATAAGACATAGGTGTGTAGAGGATGATGGCGGTGGTGTCGGTGAAGATGATGAAGAGTCAATCATAATGGTGGCCACCTTCTCGTTGTCATTATCATCATTGGATGAACAACTAGATGAATCAATGTCCATGAGACAATCACCGATGATGTATACCTTTCCATTTTTCTTCTTCTTGTGGAAGTCCTTCTTCTTGCCATCTTTCTTTTTGTATGGCTTGTTTTTCTTCTTTTCATCTTCATCACTTGAGTCATCTTTCTTACCCTTGTTCTTATTCTTGTACTTGTCTTTCTTGGGCTTTGTGCATTGATGTGCTAGATGACCAAGTTCTCCACAATTGTAGCAATCCATCTCGGAGATTAACTTCATAACTTCTTTTTCTTGCCATCGAACTTGATGCCACTCTTGTTGAGCTTCTTTAGTATCTTGGCGGTTCTTCTCACCATGAGAGCAAGACTTGCATCATCAACTTCATCATCACTTGAGCTCTCATACTCAATTCTTGCTTTGCCCTTCTCTTGGCTAGCCTTGAATGCTAAGTCTTTGTCTTTCTTCTTAGTAGAGGATGAGCCATCTTGTGGTGTGATGTTCATGTACATCTCATGAGCATTGATCTTTCCCAAGATTTGAGTCGGTGTAGTGGTGGAAAAATCACCTTGATGAAGCACGGTCACAATATGCCTATATTTATCAATGGGGAGGACACTCTATATTTTTCTTACAACATTGGATGGTTTCATTTGAGTGAGTCCAAGCCCATTGACTTCCTCTACAAGAACATTCAAGATGCCTAAGAGGGGGGGGGGTGAATTGGGCTAATTCTAAAATTATTTGAAATAATTAAACCCTACGATTAGCCTACTTCACCCCTTGTGCCTAGAAAGTGTTTCTATTATTCTACCACACAAAAGTTTTGCAACCTATGTTCCAATCCTACTCTAGCATGACAATTCTATGAATATAAAGACAAGAATTGAATTGCTCAAAGTAAATGCTTAAAGTAAAGAGAGAAGGAGGAATGCGGCGATGTTTTGCCAAGGTATCGGAGAGTCACCACTCCCCACTAGTCCTCGTTGGAGCACCTGCACAAGGGTGTAGCTCCCCCTTGATCCATGCAAGGATCAAGTGCTCTCTACGAGTTGATTCTTCGACACTCCGTCGCGGTGAATCACCCACAACCGCTCACAACTTGAGTTGGGTCATCCACAAGCTCTACTGGATGATCACCAAGCTCCCAATCACCACCAAGCCATCTAGGTGATAGCGATCACCAAGAGTAACATGCATGAACTCTCACTTGACCATGACAAGCCTAATAAGAAGGTGGATGCACACTTTGCTACTCTTGCTTTCACTAAAGAGGCCTCTCTGTTGGAGTCTCAAATCTCAATCACCTCACTAGGACCTTGCTCTTCTTGGCACTCTCAAGGGTGTTTCTCAGCTGTTGGAATAAGCAAAAATGATCCCTTGAGTGAATAGAGGAAGTATTTATAACCCCTCATTCAAAACGAACCATTATGTGCCACTACGGGGTGATCGGACGCTCCAGTCAAGTTGACTAGACGCTCCGGTCAGTTCTCCCCACCATCGAGCAGTTAAGTTGTGACTGGATGTTGACCAGCATCCAGTCAGCACTGACCAGACACGTCTGATCACAAAAACTGCCCTCTAGAATCTTACTAATGTTGACTAGACACTGGAACCCAGCGTCCGATCACTTTGCTACTTAGCGTCCGGTCAGCACTGACCGAACACGTCCGATCAGGATTCTCCCTCTCTGGAACCTTACTAGAGTTGACCGGACTCTAGCACCCAGCGCCCGGTCACATTTCTCTCAGTGTCCGGTCACAACTAGAAGACTTCACCTTGATCAAATGAACTGACCGAACTCTATGCCAGCATTTGGTCATACCGGTACGAGCGTTCGGTTAACATTTGACCCTCCATTCACTTCCAACTCGCAATCATATGTGAATGAAGTTTGCTCCAATTGATCTAAGGGCTATTTAGGAGCTACCTAGTGCTAGTTTTGACAAGTGTGCACCAGACCTAACCCACTAGACTCACCTTGGTCAAGCTACCCACCCATACCCCCCTTAATAGTCGACCAAAGAAAAAACAAAGTCCTAAACTACTCTAAGCGTCTCTTCAACACCAAACGACACTTAGAACTAGTCCATCCTTAACCTTGTCGTCCATCCTTTGAAAACCAAAACAATTTCCATCATAGGGGCGTGACAACCATGATTGCCCAATCAATTGCCATTATCATGACCTAACTTAATTGCCTCTGACAAACACACGTTAGTCATAGTAATCACGTATTGTCATTAATCATCGAAACCCAACTAGGGGCCTAGATGCTTTCAGTCATCCCTATGTCATGCTGTGTAGACAAGACAACACCGCACAATGGTGACAACCAGTACGGTGACCCACCATTGAAATATGGTCCGACAGGATGCATGTATGATCCTACCCACTATGGGATGGGATCCACAACGAAGGCCTTGACTTAAAGGCCATCAAGGTGATTGACAACCTAGGGGCGGCTACCAACTTCTGTATGATGCCCTAGGAAACTAGGAGGTGTTGACGAAGACCACAACAGAGACCACATTGCATAGGATGGCTGGCAAACCACCACCATGTCTACAGTGCCACCACAACTAGCATAGTAGCGGCACATCACACATGCCATGACGTGGCCATAAGACCATGACAACAACCATGCTCGGACTTGCACCACAAGATGGCGTAGCTTGCAAGCCAAGTTAGCTAGGCCTTCCCTTAGGCTCATGACCCTTTGGTCGGGAGAGCCTTCCTCTTTGTACATGCCCTGATCCTGAACTCTATATAAGGGCAACCAGGGCATCCTTCCGAGGGATCCTCTACCATTTTACTCATTCTCCATCATAGTAGATCCTAGAGCTTCCCTTTAGGTAGTCTATCTCCTAGCTCTAGCTCTCCTACCTCTTCCACCATTTTTGCACCCCCCATTGTAAGAACTTTAGAGCATTCAAGCGAGGAACACAGTACTCGATCATCTCTGAGACTGGATGTAGGGCTCTGGCCTGAACTAATATAAATCCTCATGTCTTTTGGATGCTACCATCGCCTTCCTAGAGTAGCGCGACAATCGTATAAATTTACTAGTCTAGTTTACAAAACACCGACACACGGTTTACACGGTTTACACCGTTGGGGCCTCTAATTAGTAATCATAAGATAGTAAGATAAAAGATTCTTTCATTCTGATTTTTTTTCACATTTTCATACATAGTTTACGCAATTCACACTGGAGGATGATGATTGACTTCCCCGAGACATTCGACATCCCCGTGCCTGTGGAACCTTCAAGAACGGAGCGATCATAAAATCCCAAGAGGATTTTTTGGTTCTCACTTTGCTCCACTCCGATTCCCCTCCCTAGTGCTCTACTTTGCCGTGACATCGCTCCTCGACTTGAGGATCCATCTTTTGCAGCCACCGCGCATGTCCACTTTCCATGGAGAAGCTCCCAATGGATGTGGCTATTGAGATTGTTGGCCACATCATTGCGGCTGCAGTGGATCCCATGGAAGATCTTGACAGCCTGCAAGCAACCTGTTCATAGATGTGTAGGGTGTGCGGCGATGCTGTAGTAGGACGGAGCATACCACTATAGCAGGTGCTGCTACGTGGGATACAACTTGGGACCTGGAACTGATTCTACAACCATGAGTACCGCACCAAGTTCATCGATAGCCTTGCTAGCGTCGGTAACCTAGAGGCCTGCTTCTACGCTGGGATGCGTGCCGTCTTCATGGAAGACTATAGCTGCACTCATGCCGCGGCTCGACATGCTTGAGTGCTCTACCATGGTAGGCCAGGATGTTGCTACATTTGTTCTCTCCCTTGTGCTCCACAGGTCCAATAGTGGTGCCGACAATTATAACATTGCCCGACAGTGGTTGAGGAATGTCGAAGGTGATGAAGCTGGACCCAGCGACGAATGTGATGTGGAAGAACGAGATATGTATATGGCACTTGTTGTCATTTCTTAGCGTAATCACCAAGTGTGGAGGTTTTAAGTCCATCCTTGGCAACGGCGCCAGAAATGCTTGTTGGCATTTCTTAGCGTAATCACCAAGTGTCGAGGTTTTAAGTCCATCCTCGACAACGGCGCTAGAAATACCTGTTGGTATTTCTTAACACCATCACTAAGATTGAGTTAACCTTAGTGACGCTGCCAAGAAACTCCAACTATGATAGTTCTTAATGATTACAGAAAATATCCACAAGCACACTGGATCTATCGTTGTAGCATTTCACCTAGAAGTATTCAGGGTATTATTATTTATATTTTCTCAAAGGAGGGCAAGGTATAAGAGTCTAGCATGAGCATGAACAAGATTACATACTTGCATAGTGGACCAATAGTTCATGATAGGGGTAAAAATGGTATTTTAAGGATAGTGGACACACATCTGAACCAACCTCAAGGATAAAGGAGAAAACAAAGAATAAAAGAATATTCCTACATGGAGCCAGCATGTTTTAATATAGCCGTGCAAAGAACAGTTAATGATCATACAAGTTATATTATTAGAGTTAGAACTAAGTTTAAGATGGACGGGGAGATCTCCGAGCACTGGTGAAAGGTCCTAATATGGCTAGAGGGGGGGTGAATAGCCTATTTAAAAACTCTAAATCAACTAGAGCAATTTGATTAGTATGACAAATAGCGAAATGCAAACTTGCTCTAGCTCTACAAGGGTTGCAAGCCACCTATCCAACAATTCTAGTTGCAATGATTACTAGGCACATAACTTGCAATGTTACTACTCACTAAGAGCTCTCAATCTTGCTACTCTAAAGAGCTCTACTAGATGAACTTAAAATAACAAAGCAAGCTCTCAATTCTAATTACACTAAAGAGCTTGCCACAACTAGTTTGCAAGAATATAAATGAGTGAGTAGGGTGATTATACCGCCATGTAAAGGAGTGAACCAATCACAAGATGAATATTAAATCAATCACCAGGTGAATACCAAAGGGCAAGAGACAACCAATTTTTCTCCCAAGGTTCACGTGCTTGCCGACACGCTAGTCCCCGTTGTGTTGACCAACACTTGGTGGTTCGTTGGCTAAGAGGTGTTGCACGAACCTCATCCACACAATCGGACACCGTAAGAACCTACCCACAAGTGAGGTAACTCAATGACACGAGCAATCCACTAGAGTTACCTTTTGGCTCTCCGCCGGGGAAGGCACAAGACCCCTCACAATCACCACGATCGGAGCCAGAGACAATCACCAACCTCTGCTCAACGATCCTAGCTGCTCGAAGCCATCTAGGTGGCGGCAAACACCAAGAGTAACAAGTGAATCCCATAGTAAAACATGAATGCCAAGTGCCACTAGATGCAATCACTCAAGCAATGCACTTGGATTCTCTCCCAATCTCACAATGATGGAGATGAGTGGGAGGGCTTTGGCTAAGCTCACAAGGTTGCTATGTTAATGTAAATGGACAAGAGAGTGAGCTTGAGCTGGCCATGGGGCTTAAATAGAAGCCCCCACAAAATAGAGTCATTGTACTCCTTCACTGGTCACAACTTGGGGTGACCGGATGCTCTTGTCAGTTCGACCGGATGCTGGCCCTCAGTGTCCGATCACATGATACATGCCATGTGTCCCCTGCTTCAAATACTGTTTGTTAGATTTCAATGGTCATCTGTTGACCGGACGTAGTGCACAAACTGACCAGATGCTCAGCCTCCAGCATTCGGTTGTTTCTAGTAAGGTTCTAGAAACGAATTTCTTTGACCGGACACGTCATGTCATGCTTGACCGGACCCCGCCAGCGTCCAGTCTCATAGTGACTTTCTTTTGCGCTGCCCGATAATAGGACTAGACGTAGCCTTCCAGCGTCTGGTCGCTGAGTGACCCTAGCGTCCGGTCAGTTGACCAACGCCAGCGTCGACGCTGCTACAACTGACCGGACGCACCGGTCCATCTGAGGGCTAGTGTTCGGTCACCTTGTGACCAGCGAGACTCACTCCTTTTCACCTCTAACTTCTTCACCCTTGCTCAAATATGCCAACCACTAAGTGTATCACCTTGTGCACATGTGTTATTCATATTTTCACAAACATTTTCAAGGGTGTTAGCATTCCACTAGATCATAAATGCATAAGCAATGAGTTAGAGCATCTAGTGGCACTTTGATAACCGTATTTCGATATGAGTTTCACCTCTCTTAATAGTACGGCTATCAAACCTAAATGTGATCACACTCTCTAAGTGTCTTGATCACCAAAACAAAATAGCTCCTACCATTTATACCTTTGCCTTGAGCCTTTTGTTTTTCTCTTTCTTCTTTTCTATTCTAAGCACTTGATCATCACCATGGCCGCCGCCGCCGTTGCTAGCACCGACTGAGCAGTCCCACCAAGTAGATCGTTGTGTGCGCAAAGTCGAGTAGAGCATCTGGTGAAGATGTCACCACCGGCGAACTCACCACCGTTGAGCTCTGGCCACACCAGTAGAGTAGCGCCATCGGCTTTGTTTTCGTCTCAATGACATGTGGGGTCCCCTGACTGACGGGTCCCACCGGTCAGCGACAGTTAGAGTGTAGGATAGTTCATTTGATTCTAGTTTTTGAATTCTTTGGTGATTTTTATATCTCTAGTTTAGTAGCTTCAAAAATTGTGCAATAAATTGTGTAGTGTTCCTTAGGAAGTCTAGTATTTAGGAAAAATATGTTCTTGACATTTACAGTAGAAATTTTTGGAGATTTAAATAGAGATTTGAAATGTGTTTTTGAATGCATGCAAATTTGTTTATTTTATATCTAAGAGTTCCTGTGCTCCAAAAATTATGAAATTTTTGTGGTAAGCTAGTCTTAGCATATATGAGCTCTGGTAAAAATTTGAGGATCAGTGCATGTGTAGATTTATAGTTATAGATTTTTCTTTTATAAATAGTTAATCCTTGTATGAATTTTTATAAATTATTTATGAATCCTTTATTCCTGAAATTTGTTGGGGGTAATCCTAGTACCATAAGTATGCTAAGAAAAATAGGAAATCTGTTGCTTGACACTTTTCACTAGGGTTTTCCATTTTTGCTTTTATAAGCCTTTCTGCCTTATCATTTTTGTATATAGTGTTTTATTGAATAAAGTGGCAGGAAACTTTTATAGTAGTCCTTTGATAGCATTAGTAAGGCACTGTAAATTTTTAAGAATTTTTGAAACATATCTGGTATATGTTTATTATTTAACCTAGATATCTAAATAAAATAATAAAGGCATTTACATAAATAGTTTGGGCTTCACCATTATATTGTCTTGAATGTATTTGGTATGCTTAAACTATTGGTAGGCTTTATGTTGTCAAACTTTGAGTGATTATATGAAGTAGAAGTATTGTTGCTTTAAAATGCAAATTAATAGGATTCCAGACAGATTTTGTAGTTTGATAAGTTGCATGATAGGA
The DNA here is from genome assembly GCF_019320115.1 of Miscanthus floridulus. Lineage (NCBI taxonomy): Eukaryota > Viridiplantae > Streptophyta > Magnoliopsida > Poales > Poaceae > Miscanthus > Miscanthus floridulus. The sequence goes on along the minus strand of NC_089585.1, from coordinate 108,580,201 downwards.
ATGATGTTTGCTGTAAAAATGGTTAATAACAAAGTTGTAGATAATTTGATGAGCTTTCCAGAAAGTCTAGGATCACTGCATTTGGATTTGTAGAACTCCAGTTATGAGTGAAACAAGTAGCTGCTATTTTGTGATATAGTAGATGCATTGTGGAAGTAGTTAATTAAATAATCGAGAAGAGATATGCACCTACTCAATAAATATGATGCACTTGTTAACATATATGCATTCGTAATACTTATGCCATATTCATGCATCTAGGATCGGAGGAAGAAATAACATTGCTGGACTTCGAAGAAGCAGAGGAAGGGGACCAGTAGGAGAATCCGCAAGCCGCAGCTCCCGAAGGCGTGGAGCAGAATCCTGAAGAGCTTCCGGAGTGTCTTGACCACTGCCCTACTTCTTTTCTAAAAGGCAAGCCCCAAAGCATTCTAAGTCTCCCAGTATTTTACAAATGATTACTTAAGTACTTATGATTGATGCATTAGGTTATAAGAGTTGAATGGAACCACTTGATGCATACAAATTCCTTGTCCAGATATTACACCTTTAACCGGTATAGGTCTAGGATCGATTCTATGCTTAGCCATGCTTAGACCGGTAGAAGTCAGGTGATGTCCTATCACCTGCGAGATATAGGTGGATACCAGAGCACGGTTGGCTATATCTGCTATCATAGAACAGAACCATGGGGTAAAAGTAAATCGAGACTAGGCGGGATATTGATAGAGAAGCAACAAGGCATGGAGGTCTTGGGTATGGATCTATCCCCGTCTGTGTTGATCAAGGACCGTACCATTGTTGGAACTTCTGATAAGATTGAACGCATGCCTCTCACTTAGCTGGCCGGATAACTTGTTCCGACCATGAAGCCGAGTAATTCAACTCAGGACAGGACCCATTCTATTGTGCGCTCCTTCCGAGAAACGATCAGATTGAGCCCAAGGGCAGGCTTGGCCTGAACATCCTGGCATCTGGTGTTCCAGATTGTGCGGCGTGTACGGACCCGTGAAAGTCCTAGGTAGAGGGGGGGTGACTAATATAATTTCTACAACAACCTTAACAAAGTGTTAGACAATTATGAGCCAGGAGTGTTGCGCTAGCCACTAAAATCAGCTACCACATAGTTTAGATAGTGTCAATTCACAATAGCAAAGATATCTATGTTGGTTGCTCTCAAAGACTACTAAGAGTCACCCAACTGCAAGGCTCTCACACTAGCTACATAAAGAGATTGTAACTAGTTTGCATAAAGTAAAGAAATGATTAGTTGTATCCGCGTGTAGATAAGTACCAATCAATCAAAAGATGAATAACATGATGAAATCACCTCGGAATCAATGATGAACACAATGATTTTTATCGAGGTTCACTTGCTTGCCGGCAAGCTAGTCCTCGTTGTGGCGATTCACTCACTTGGAGGTTCACGCGCTAATTGGCTTCACACGCCAAACCCTCAATAGGGTGCCGCACAACCAACACAAGATGAGGATCACACAAGCCACAAGCAATCCACTAGAGTACCTTTTGGCGCTTCGCCGGGGAAAGGTCAAGAACCCCTCACAATCACCACGATCGGAGCCGGAGACAATCACCACCTCTGCTCGACAATTCTCGCTGCTCCAAGCCATCTAGGTGGTGGCAACCACTAAGAGTAACAAGCGAAACCCGCAGTGAAACATGATCACTAAGTGCCTCTAGATGCAATCACTCAAGCAATGCACTTGGATCACTCCCAATCTCACTATGATGATGAATCAATGATGTAGATGAGTGGGAGTCCTTTGGCTAGGCTCACAAGGTTGCTATGTCAATGAAAATGTGCAAAGGTTGTCCCTTGAGCCGGCCATGGGGCTATATATAGAGCCCCCATCAAATAGAGCCGTTATACCCCTTCACTGGGCAAAACGTGCTCTAACCGGATGCTCCGATCATACTGACCGGACGCTGGCCCTCAGCGTCCGGTCGCTCGATGGACGCCACGTGTCATCGCCTTCAAATGTTGTTCATCAGATTCCAACAGTTATGATGCTGACCAGACGCTCCGGTCAAAACTGATCGGACGTTAAAGCCCCAGCGTCCGGTCATTTCCAGTAAGCTCCCCGAGGCATGTTTTTCCGACCGAACGCGTCCGGTCCACCTTGATCGTACGCAGCCAGCGTCCGGTGCTCAACCCTAGCCTACTGTGCCATCTGACAGCTCGACCGGACGTAGCCTTTCAGTGTCCGGTCGCTGAGTGACCCAGCATCCGGTCAGTAGACCGACGCCAGCATCATTTCGACCAACTCCATTTCAACTCTAACTTCTTCACCCTTGCTCAAATGTGCCAACCACCAAGAATTTTGCATCCGGTGCAATAGAAAATAGACATTTCATTTTTCCAAAAGACCCAAACCCATCTCAACCCTGCAAACACCTTGTGCACATGTGTTAGCATATTTTCACAAATGTTATCAAGGGTGTTAGCACTCCACTAGATCCTAAATGCATATGCAATAAGTTAGAGCATCTAGTGGCACTTTGATAACCGCATTCCGATACGAGTTTCACCCGTCTTAATAGTATGGCTATCAAACCTAAATGTGATCACACTCTCTAAGTGTCTTGATCACCAAAACAAAATAGCTCCTACAAGTTATACCTTTGCCTTGAGCTTTTTGTTTTTCTCTTTCTTCTCTTCAAGTTTAAGCCCTTGATCATCTCCATGCTATCACCATTGTCATGTTATGATCTTCATTTGCTTCTCTACTTGAAGTGTGCTACCTATCTCATGATCACTTGATGAACTAGGTTAGCACTTAGGGTTTCATCAATTCACCAAAACCAAACTAGAGCTTTCACCCGCGAAATGTGTACCTAAGTTGTACCAAAGGTGACCTAAGGCTATCATGGCTAGTAGACCTGGGTTTGTGTTAGGAATAAATTCCCAGCTGGTTGAAATCGATTCGAATCGCCGTCTCTCCCGGATAGTGAAAAACTTGACTAGCTCCAACATCGTAGTAACTGTATGATGGAACATGATGGTTTGAATGAATATGGAATTACAATACCTGCTATGGTTACTATTGTATGCTTTTAAATGATATACCACATGTTTGGCACAGGATAGTTGCTAATCTAGAAATGGATAGTTATAATTAACTTGATAAAAGAATCATAATTGTACAATGAGTTAATGGCTTTTATGCAAAATGTCGTCGAGTTATGTCCACTTATACAGCCTTGCATAATCCTTGGAGTTATTTTATTTCTAGTTCATGACGGGTAAGTCTAGCTGAGTACCTTCTCGTACTTAGGGTTTTATTTCCCATTGTTGCAGATGGCACTATGTATCATGGTTATTGCAAGAGTTGCTTCTATCCCACCGTGGATGAGGAGTAAGCCTTGGGCAGGCTTCTTTATTAATCCCTATCTTTGCTTTTGTGGACCATGATACTAGTTGGCACTGTATCAAACTATGTTGGAAACTTTATTTTCGAACTCATTTGCTTCTGCTTTATCTATCAAACTCAGTTTGTAATACCTTTTATTCGTACTCTGATGATGAAATGTATTTGTGAACTTATGTAATATGTGACATGTATGTTGAATCATGTATGATCTTGGTTGTTGTAATCGTTTATCGAGACCCGTCGTGGTACTCGACGGACTACCGGGTTTATATGGGTTCAAGTATAACAGTGCGACTGCTTGCGGGCTGCTATTGTACTTGTATTCTTATAAATTGGTTGGTTCTACGACAGCTGGTATTAGAGCAAGATTCAACGTTATTTGTCACAAGTGTATTTAAAACAAAAGTTTTTGTTTTCCAAAAACCTTTCTCTAGCAACTAATAGTTATATAATAGGTATTTGAAATCTAAAGTGTGCCAATGATCACTTTCCTTATGCCCAAATTAAGGACTATTAGGTGGCTATTTAAGTACTAACATGGGAGTTTTTACTTCGTCGTCCATATGGCATGCTATTGTATGGATGCCATTCACTTGAGTGGTAATGTATGGATCAAATGCCTCTACGCCAAGGTAAGATGATGAGTGTATGACCGCAAGATGTGAGCGTGCGATCGGGAAGAGTTAGCTTTGGTACGGCTATGTATGCATGCTTTCATGTGTATATGGTACGTATTTAATTGTGGGTTTAAATTATTGTCGGGTAGCTTGATACAGAAGTATATGTATGGGTATACATATATGGAAGTATTTATAATTACATTCTGCATATTTCATTATGGGTTTAGGGCTAAATTGAAATCTTATGCAGGTACACTAACAACAAAACGTGTAGCTCAGCTAGTTATGCTAAATATGAGAGAACATATGTATGCCATAGTGTCTACCGTTAGAAACAAATTTTTCCTAAGTTTGTGAGGACGTACGAAATGAGCATGCATCATGATAATTACCATTCACATACTTAAATTGTTCCTCCCCTTATAAAACTCTTACTCGGTTATGTAACTCTTATCCATTATGGCATTGTCTCACCAAGTGGTACATGCTAATGGTGCAGATGGCACGCACAAAGCAGACCGCTCGCAAGTCCACTGGAGGCAGAGCTCCCAGCCATCAGCTTGCTCCACGTACCTGTCAATGTCACATGTTTCTTGGAGAGTTTGGGATGCCTACACTCTTGTAGAGAGTGCTCAGCTATGTAGGCTATCCTGATGGAATAGAGCCCCGCTACTTCTGGGCGAATGAGCAGTTGGGGGAAGGTCTCTTGGTTACTGTGGAGGCCGTTGTTTGTCCCTAAGGTGACGATTCTGAGTGGACAGGTTGGTGTTATGAGTCAACTAGCAGGACTGCTGAAGAAGCAGCTGGCAGGGTAGCCTTTGGGATCCTAAGGGATATAATGGATCGTTTTCCTCAGGAGCTGGCAGCCGCTTTGGTTGGAGTCTTTCCGAGGGGCAACCCCTCCACTGACTCATGGCAGTAGGCAAGAGGAAGACCCTTGGAGATTGGTGCAGCAGAAGGGCAGAATAGTGATAACCCTGCCATGAGCGCCATGTTCGTAGTGATGAGAGTGTTAGGTGGAGTAGAAGGTAGCCTCAGACGTGTGTCTGGTGCTCTTGGTCATGCCCGCAAGGATCGACGTCAGCTTCAGAGGGAGCACGACGCTGAGATTGAGAGGCTCAATGAAGAGATGGCTCAGTTAACTCACCAGAGGAATGCAACCTGGTCCAGGAAAGATGTTTTGAGAGCTCAACAGTTTGAGCTAGAGCAGTAGCTGGCCAATGCGGAAGAATACAATGATAACCTACATGAAGAGGTTCATCTGTTGAATAACCAGCTCCACCCTTATGTTTCACCTAGAGATGCAGAGATGGATCTAGAGGAGGACGAGGAAGAAGAAGAAGTGGAGCATGAAGAAGGAGATGATCCTACGTCTGACCTCGATAGTGATCATGATGAGGATTAGATCGCTTAGTACTTAGCGGAAGGACCAATGTATCACCTTTATTCATGTAATGGACCTGTAGTTCGAATTTGGTATTAGTAATCTGACTATCATGTAATATTGTTAATCGCACAACTATCGCACATTTGGTTGAACATCAATGCAATTCCAGTCCTTTGTTGGTGATCATGATTTAAATTTGCATGTGTTATGAGCATGATAAGTGGTCAAATTGGTGATGTCATGTTGCGAGAATGAATTGTTATGCCTCTATTTTTATTGTGAATTTGAGAATTTTCTCCAGTAATTTCAGTTTGGCATGATTATGATTCATCTACAATCTTGTGGCATCAATCAATAATCGCTTATTGTTGCAACTTCGCAAATGACGTGCACCTGTGTTGGAGCTGGTGGCAGCCAGGATGGCAACCATGATGACTTGTCACCCCCACCACCGCTGTCTGCTTAGGAGTTCTTTACCCAGTTCCTAGGGAGCCAAAGGACAATGGAGGAAGCTTTGTACCTCATCGCGCAAAACACCCCTCGTGGCCACCCACATCAACCAGGGGCCGAGCCAAATCAGCACAGTACATTCAAGGAGTTTTTGGATATGAAGCCTCCAATCTTTAAGGTGGCTGAGGAACCACTAGCTAAATACCATTGAGTAGAAATTTTGTTTGCTAAGGGTCACAGAGCATCTGAAAGCTGAGTATGCTTCTCATCAGCTGCAAGGACCAGTAGGGATCTGGTGGACACATTTCCTGTCATCTTTGCCTGCTAATGCGCGAGTGACCTAGGAATAGTTCAAGCTGGCTTTTAGGGGACACCATATTCCCCTAGGCCTGATGCGCATGAAAGTCACTGAATTTATGAGGCTCACTCAAGGAACAAAGACTCTCACAGAATATATGCATGCATTCAACAACCTGTCTAGATATGCTCCAGGTTTTGTGGATACCGAGGAGAAAAAGATAGAGAGTTTCAAGCAAAGTCTGGGTACCAAACTAATGAAGACCACGGCCAATTCTAAGTGTGCCACGTACAATGAGTTTATTAGTGATGCCTTGACCCAAGAAAACCACAATAACATGCATGCAGTTGCAAAGGGTCGCAAGAGGGCATATGAGGCCGGTGCCTCTAGATCTTTCCAGTCAAAAGCGCCTATCATAGCTAGGCCACAATTCCATCCACCTGCACCCAAGTTTAGGCCTCCACCACCTAAAGCTCAGAATAATAGGCCACATAAACCATTCTGTAAGGCGTTCACTATTGCCTTACCAAAAGGAAATGGCAGTCAGGACAGCTCCACCGGATTCAGAAATAATCAACCATGTTTCAACTGTAACCAACTGGGTCATTGGTCCAAGGAATGCCCCCACCCTAAGAAGAATGGCAACCAGAATCAGAACAATCAGAGGTAGGCGAATGCCAGGGCATGTCAGGGACACGTGCATTATACCGCTGTGGAGGAAGTGCCCGCTGTAGAAGTTGTCACGGCTGGTATGTTTCTTGTCAACAAGCATCCCGCTGTTGTTTTATTTGATTCAAGAGCTTCTCATTCATTTATGAGTCAAGCATTTGCATCTAGACCTGATCAAGAAATAATTGAAGTAAGTAAAGGGGGTTATAACATAAGTTCAGCAGGGGGTACTATTACTACAAAAAAGATAGTAAAAAATGTACTCATATCTATACAAGGGAGGGAGTACACAACGAATTTGATAATATTGCCTGGGTTATTGATAAGTGTAATCTTAGGCATGAATTGGATGAAGGATCATGGTGTTCTTATTAACACTAGCACCCGTACTATTATGTTGAGAGAACCCATGGGAGGGAATGCTTTTCTAGTACCACTCTCCCATGATTTCGAACCCCAACATTTAGCCTGTGCTATCCAAACCACCACACTTTGTGATATCCTAGTGGTTTGTGAGTTTCTAGATGTATTTCCAGAGGAATTACCAGGTCTACCACTAGATAGGGACGTGGAATTTAAGATCGAGTTAGTGCCAGGTATGGCACCCATATCTAGAAGGCCCTATAGAATGCCACCCAACGAGTTAGCGGAACTTAAGGTTCAATTGCAAGATCTATTGGACAAGGGTCTTATCTAACTTAGCTCATCTCCATGGGGATGTCCAGCCTTGTTTGTGAAAAAGAAGGACAAGTCACTAAGAATGTGTGTAGATTATAGACCACTCAATGCTGTGACCATCAAGAACAAATATCTATTGCCCTGCATCGACATCTTATTCGATCAGCTAGCGAAGGCAAAGGTATTCTCCAAAATTGACTTAAGATCGGGTTACCATCAGATAAAGATCAGACTGGAAGATATACCTAAAACTGCTTTCTCTACTAGGTACGGCTTATACGAGTATTTGGTTATGTCTTTCGGACTAACAAATGCTCTAGCCTACTTCATGTACCTGATGAACTCAGTATTCATGCCCGAACTTGACAAGTTCATGGTCGTGTTTATCAATGATATATTGATTTATTCAGAAATCGAGTCAGATCATGAAGAGCATCTGAGGATTATCCTATCCAGATTAAGGGAGCATAAGCTATATGCCAAGTTTAGCAAATGTGAATTTTGGTTGAGCAAAGTACCTTTCTTAGGTCATATTTTATCAAGAGATGGAATCTCTGTAGACCCATCAAAAGTACAAGAGGTTATGGATTAGAAAGCCCCAACTTTGGTTCATGAAGTTTAGAGTTTTCTAGGGTTAGCCGTATATTATTGTCGGTTCATTCTAGATTTTTCAAAGATAGCTAAGCCTATGACCAGACTACTTTAGAAAGATGAGAAGTACAATTGGACACTAGAATGTGAAGCAGCTTTTCATACCCTCAGAACCTTGTTGACTACAGCACCTGTGCTGGCACAACCAGACATTGAAAAGCCTTTTGATGTATTTTGTGATGCATTGGGAATAGGCTTGGGATGTGTGCTTATGCAAGAAGGAAGAGTTATTGCATATGCTTCTCGGCAATTGAGAAAACATGAAGTCAACTACCCTACACATGATTTAGAACTTGCAGCAGTTGTTCATGCATTAAAAATATGGAGACACTATTTGTTGGGCAATGTATGTCATATATATACTGACCACAAAAGTCTCAAGTATATCTTTACCCAGCCAGAGCTGAACATAAGACAAAGAAGATGGTTAGAGCTAATTAAGGACTACAATTTAGAAGTGCATTACCATCCGGGTAAAGCAAATGTAGTAGCCGATGCACTTAGTCAAAAGTCTCATTGCAACACTATGGAAGCATTATTGGAAGATGGATTCAACTTGTTACATCCTGTTGTACTACACAATATCATGATCAGTTGTTCACTTGAGAGCAAAATCATAGAGTTACAGCAGACAGATGTAGGAATAAGTCACATCAAGAGAAAAATGCAAGAGCAAGAAACCAAACATTTTAGATTGGACGAAAGATGTGTATTATGGTTCGAGGACCGACTTGTGGTACCAAAAGACCGTGAGCTAAGGAATCAAATTTTAGATGAAGCTCACTCATCCAAATTGTCTATCCATCTGGGTAGTAGAAAGATGTATCAAGATTTGAAAACCCATTTTTGGTGGACTAAGATGAAGAAAGAGATCGTAGCCTATGTTGCTAGGTGTGATAACTGCAGTAGAGTAAAAGCTGTCCATATGAAATCTATCGGACTACTTCAGCCATTGCCTATTCTAGGATGGAAATGGGAGGAAATCAGCATGGACTTTATCACAGGCCTTCCAATGACACCACAAGGTCATGCTTCGATATGGGTCATTGTAGACCGTCTCACCAAGTCAGCACATTTTGTACCAGTTCACACAACATATCACGTGGGGAAGTACGCTGAGATGTATGTTTCTCATATCGTGAGACTGCATGGAGTACCCAAGACTATAATCTCAGATCAAGGACCACAGTTCATCGCTCGTTTCTAGGAGCACTTACACCAGGCTTTGGGAACCATGCTAATAAGAAGTTTGGCATATCATCCACAAACTCCAGGACAGACGGAGCGAGTGAACCAAATCCTAGAAGATTTGCTTAGAGCTTGTGTTATATCTTCAAAAGGTTCATGGGAGAAATGGTTACCTTTAGCTGAATTCTCCTATAACAATAGTTATCAAGCGAGTATCAAAATGGCTCCATTTGAAGCCTTATATGGTAGAAAATGTAGAACTCCATTGAATTGGATTGAGCCTGGTGAAAGGAGATACTTTGGTATTGACTTTGTCAATGAAGCCGAAGAGCTAGTACGTATCATCCAACAACATATGAAGGTAGCTCAATCAAGACAAAAGAGTTATGCCGACAGAAGAAGAAGACCACTGACTTTTGAAGTGGGTGACTATGTATACTTGAGAGTATCACCCATGAAAGGTGTGAAAAGATTTGGGATGAAAAAGAAGCTTTCACCAAGATATGTAGGGCCATACAAAATTTTGGAACGAAAAGGAAATGTTGCGTATAAGTTACAACTTCCACTAGAGATGAGTGCAATATTTTATGTGTTCCATGTTTCTTAGTTGAAGAAATGTCTTCGAGTACCTGAAGAAGCTATTGCACCCACCAACGTGCAGCTTCAATCGGATTTGACCTATGAAGAAAAGCTAATTCGAGTATTAGAGGAGATGGAGAGAGTAACACGGAGTAAGATTATTAAGTTCTATAAGATGGTGTGGAACAATCATAGTGAATAAGATGCTATGTGGGAAAGAGAAGATTATTTACGAGAAGTTTATCCCGCCTTTTTCCAAGAATGGTAGGTCTTGCAAATCTCGGGACGAGATTTTTATAAGGGGGAGGGGCTGTAACACCTTGGGTGTTAGCCTTGCATAACTTGACTTGCATAACATGAGCATGATCATCAAGCATTCATAAACAAGCATTTACCAATGAAACATTGGATTGAAACATCTACAACGTTTGCTTATTATCGCATGTTTCTTAAACATATGCAACTTTTCTCGTTATTTCATGTCTCCATGTATCTATGCATATGATCATGAGTGGACACATGTACTTGGTGGATGTGAGTCACACAAACATGTAGCAACACCTAGGTTAGCAAATAGGACTTTGTTCATGGTCACATTTCATGAACCAACACTTAAGCTTCATGTGATTACACTAACTAGCCCTATGAGTGACTACTACATGAAATGATTGAATGACCTTGCAAATTGCTTAAACATGTTTAGAGTATCATTATGAACAACTTTGATATTCATGGTTAGGGGTAAATAGGTCATTAAGCCATGCTTTGATGTGTATCATCATTTAAAAGTGACATGTTTGACCAAATTTGAACTAGGTGTTAGAGACCTTGCATGGAGGAGATCACTAAAGCAAAGTTGTAGTATTTGACATAAGGAACAACTTTTATTTTTGGGTCATTGACCGATTTAGCTCCTAACATGCTTGAATTGAGATCACAAGAATCAGCAAAATCAACATTTCAACACTTAACAAAATTTTTCTAAGTCTTGTTCACTGACAAACTGACAAGCCGACCTTGGGGGTGATCTAACTTGAATTTGGTTGCGAATTAGAACATGGTTCCTTGACAAGTGTTGTAGCTGGTACATGGTTCTACAAATCCTATTCAGACTGTTTATACTTTGGATCCACGGATTAGCAGTTAATTGGACGGCAAAACTCGTCGTCAGGCTCGGCATTGCGTTAACTGAACGAACTGAACTCTGGTTCAGTGGCCGACCGATGCTAGGGCAGAGCTGCTGCATGGACATCACAGCTGGCCATGCGTCGCCAACGCCTTGCCCCGCATGGCAGAGCCCAGCTAGAGCGCGCCTTCACCTCTCCAGCACCCGTCCGCACTCAGCCGTGCCCTCATTTCCCCACTTCGCCTCCTCCTTCCTCGCCGCAGCGACAGCTGAGCGTGTCCTGCCTCTATCATCGCCATAGCCAGCTCCAGCTAGTGCTGAGCCGCCCATTCGCCACCGTAACAACCTCACCGTCTTCCCAGCAACTCCCTGCATCCCCCATTACACACTGTTCTAGCTTGGTAAGCCACAGCAACACGCACGAGCTTGCCGGAGCTCCGCCGCTAGCCCCATCACCGTGGCCACATCGCCACCGTCCACCCCAGGCAATGATAGGGTGCTAGCTAGGTCCGCCGTATCTTGGTGATGCTCGGCATAGCATTTGTTTGAGCCGCCATAGCCTCCACCGGTGTAGCGCCGTCGTCCAGCACCTCTGCCCCACAATGGCCGCCGCCGCCGTTGCTAGCACCAATGAGCAGTCCCACCAAGTAGATCGTTGTGTGCGCAAAGTCGAGTAGAGCATCTGGTGAAGATGTCACCGCCGGCGAACTCACTGCCGTTGAGCTCTGGCCGCGCCGGTAGAGTAGCGCCACTGGCTCTGTTTTCGTCTTAATGACATGTGGGGTCCCCTGACTGACGGGTCCCACCGGTCAGCAACAATTAGAGTGTAGGATAGTTCATTTGATTCCAATTTTTGAATTCTTTGGTGATTTTTATATCTCTAGTTTAGTAGCTTCAAAAATTGTGCAATAAATTGTGTAGTGTTCCTTAGGAAGTGTAGTATTTAGAAAAAATATGTTCTTGACATTTACAGTAGAAATTTTTGGAGATTTAAATAGAGATTTGAAATGTATTTTTGAATGCATGCAAATTTGTTTATTTTATATCTAGAGTTCGTGTACTCCAAAAATTATGAAATTTTTGTGGTAAGCTAGTCTTAGCATATATGAGCTTTGGTAAAAATTTGAGGATCAGTGCATGTGTAGATTTATAGTTATAGATTTTTCTTTTATAAATAGTTAATCCTTGTATGAATTTTTATAAATTATTTATGAATCCTTTATTCCTAAAATTTGTTGGGGGTAATCCTAGTACCATAAGTATGCTAAGAAAAAATAGGAAATCTGTTGCTTGACACTTTTCACTAGGGTTTTCCATTTTTGCTTTTGTAAGCCTTTCTGCCTTATCATTTTTGTATAGAGTGTTTTATTGAATAAAATGGCAGGAAACTTTTACAGTAGTCCTTTGATAGCATTAGTAAGGCACTGTAAATGTTTAGGAATTTTTGAAACATATCTGGTATATGTTTATTATTTAACCTAGATATCTAAATAAAATAATAAAGGCATTTAAATAAATAGTTTGGGCTTCACCATTATATTGTCTTGAATGTATTTGGTATGCTTAAACTGTTGGTAGGCTTTATGTTGTCAAACTTTGAGTGATTACATGAAGTAGAAGTATTGTTGCTTTAAAATGCAAATTAAAAGGATTCCGAACAGATTTTGTAGTTTGATAAGTTGCATGATAAGAATGATGTTTGCTGTAAAAATGGTTAATAACAAAGTTGTAGATAATTTGATGAGCTTTCCAGAAAGTCTAGGATCACTACTTTTGGATTTGTAGAACTCCAGTTATGAGTGAAACAAGTAGCTACTGTTTTGTGATATAGTAGATGCATTGTGGAAGTAGTTAATTAAATAATCGAGAAGAGATATGCACCTACTCAATAAACATGATGCACTTGTTAACATATATGCATTCATAATACTTATGCCATATTCATGCATCTAGGATCGGAGGAAGAAATAACGTTGCTGGACTTCAAAGAAGCAGAGGAAGGGGACCAGCAGGAGAATCCGCAAGCCGCAGCAGAATCCTGAAGAGCTTCCGGAGTGTCCTGACCACTGCCCTACTTCTTTTCTGAAAGGCAAGCCCCAGAGCATTCTAAGTCTCCCAATATTTTACAAATGATTACTTAAGTACTTATGATTGATGCATTAGGTTATAAGAGTTGAATGGAACCACTTGATGCATACAAATTCCTTGTCCAGATATTACACCTTTAACCAGTATAGGTCTAGGATCAATTCTATGCTTAGCCATGCTTAGACCGGTAGAAGTTAGGTGATGTCCTATCACCTGCGAGATATAGGTGGATACCGGAGCACGGTTGGCTATATCTGCTATCGTGGAACAGAACTATGGGGTAAAAGTAAATCGAGACCGGGTGGGATATCGATAGAGAAGCAACAAGGCACGGAGGTCTTGGGTGTGGATCTATCCCCGTCTGTGTTGATCAAGGACCGTACCATTGTTGGAACTTCTGATAAGATTGAATGCATACCTCTCACTTAGCTGGCCGGATAACTCGTTCCAACCATGAAGCCGAGTAATTCAACTCAGGCCGGGACCTATTCTGTTGTGCGCTCCTTCCAGGGAACGATCAGACTGAGCCCAAGGGTAGGCTTGGCCTGAACATCCTGGCATCTGGTGTTCCAGATTGTGCAGCGCGGTATGGACCCACAAAATGTGTACCTAAGTTGTACCAAAGGTGACCTAAGGCTATCGTGGCTGGTAGACCTAGGTTTGTGTTAGGAATAAATTCCCAGCTGTTTGAAATCGATTCGAATCACCGTCTCTCCTAGATAGTGAGAAACTTGACTAGCTCCAACATCGTAGTAACTATATGATGGAACATGATGGTTCGAATGAATATGGAATTACAATACCTGCTATGGTTACTATTGTATGCTTTTAAATGATATACCACATGTTTGGCATAGGATAGTTGCTAATCTAGAAATGGATAGTTATAATTAACTTGATAAAGGAATCGTAATTGTACAATGAGTTAATGGCTTTTATGCAAAATGTCATCGAGTTACGTCCACTTATACAGCCTTGCATAATCCTTGGAGTTATTTTATTTCTAGTTCATGATGGGTAAGTCTAGCTAAGTACCTTCTCGTACTCAGGGTTTTATTTCCCATTGTTGTAGATGGCACTGTGTATCATGGTTATTACAAGAGTTGCTTCTATCCCGCCATGGATGAGGAGTAAGCCTTGGGCAGGCTTCTTTATTAATCCCTATCTTTGCTTTTGTGGACCATGATACTAGTTAGCACTGTATCAAACTATGTTGGAAACTTTATTTTCGAACTCATTTGCTTCCGCTTTATCTATCAAACTCGGTTTGTAATAGCTTTTATTCGTACTCTGATGATGAAATGTATTTGTGAACTTTATGTAATATGTGACATGTATGTTGAATCATTTACGATCTTGGTTGTTGTAATCATTTATCGAGACCCGTCGTGGTACTCGACAGACTACCGGGTTTATATGGGTTCAAGTATAATAGTGCGACCGCTTGCGGGCTGCCATTGTACTTGTATTCTTATAAATTGGTCGGTTCTGTGATAGGTTGCTGCCTCTCCACCTTTTTCTTTCCTTGGCATGCCAGTCTACCTCAGCAGGCGCTTAAGGAGCTGACAGTCCTTGTAGAGATGATTGACGGGATAGTCATGGTTGGTGCACGGGCTCTCCATGAGCTCGTGAAAGTGGTCCAAAGGGTCTTGCTGGGGCTGAGTGCCTGCATGATCCACCGCGGCGACCAACACAGAGTTGGCCGGTCGATGGCGATCCTTTCTGTTCTTTTTCCCCTCTATGTGGAGGGGCCCTCGTCTTGATCCTGGCGCTTGGCCTTACCTTTGCCGCAGCCTCCGTTGAAGCCTGGTGGGAATGGCGCTTGCTGGAGGTGTTGGACAAAGGTCCATGGTCCTAGGCTGTTAGGGCTAGGACTTCGGTCGACGCTGTGCATGTCTCGATTTGGCCCAAGCCGTGTGTAGATAGGCGGTCAGCATAGAGCGGTCATCAAGTCAAGGTGAGGTGCCATTGCGGCTTCCTGTGCCGCACTCTGTGGTTGTTACGGTGATAGGGTGTAGTGCCCCATCTGCTATGTCCCTGTTCCTCGAATGGGAAGTGAGGTCATGAGTCGGCGTCGTGATACGAAGCACTTCGCTTGTTGAATGGCGGCGGTCTCCAGCAGTGCCTGGAGGTTTTGATGGATCACCCATTCACGAGGTACGTTCGGCTCGAATGGGCCGCACAGGAGCATTGCCGTGGTGGCAATGTTCTGACTGTGTGGCAGAACCTCCTAAGAAATTGGGCCCACACGCACCTATCATTGTCTTGACAGACCTCGGATAGCGTACACGAGTTCCCAACAACTCAACAGGTCTGTCGGGTGTCCTCGGGAAACCTGAATCATCCACGATTCTCTTTCAAACAGGATCCCAATCATAGACATTGCAGATTACAACAGTTTATTCAATTATATACATCAGAGTAAAAGATAGCGGAAGTCTTAAGGTAACATAGGTTACAAACCAGTTGTTTTCAAACTTACAATACCATAAGTGTTATACAACCATAGTAGTGGGATAATATTACATTAACCTTATTTATCAAACAAACTAGTGCCTTATCCAAAGGCCATTCATCATTTCTCATCGTCATTGACTTCAAACACAAACATGCAGTAGGGACCAAAACAAGCCTACGCATGCGACTCACCTGCAACAAGGGTTAACAAACCCTGAGTACAAAAGTACTCAACAAGACTAACCCAACATAAAGGGGTGTAAGACTTTTAGAGATGCAGGGTTTGGGACAAGGTAAGGATGTAGCAAAATTCAAAGTCCTTTGCCAAAAGCTTACTATTCTTATCCTATTTTCAAGTTTTACCCCTAAGTCCTTTTAGTTCATTATCTCAACTAAATGTACACTTCCCATATTCCATTCCTTCTCATTCCATTCTTTTCTCATGTTTTAGTAATTCACCAGTCCTGCATTGCTTCTGTAATGAATCGAGTCTCCATATCCGCAGAGCACCAGCAATTCGAATTGGTTCAAGTCCCAGCTAGGGATTCCATATCACACGACATATGTAGAACTCAATCTTGCATATATCAACCTCGCTACCGGATCCTCCTATACTAAGCCGTCTCCACGCCACCCGAGAGCACAGCACACCTCAAATCCGGCCACATTCCAGCCATGAGGGTACATGCTACTCCCACCATCTCTCCACTCCCAATGCGTGGGCATTCATCTTAGTATCGAATTAGCCGAAGTAGGCTTACCGGAGTATGTAACCAGTACTACAAAGTGTCTCGTTCAGAAGATCCACAATGAGTGGCCTTTACGCGACATAGTCGGTAACATTACCCAAAATTCAAGATAAGTCACCTGACTAGTCTCTAGTTCATTCTATCTTCTTTCTTTCTTTGGCCAGTATGCCATCTTTGATTGTATCGAAACTTTTACTTTGAAAGGCTACCATAAAGCATATTAAGCATTCTACGCCTTTGCAAATGAAATCATCTTCAAGGATGGTAAACAATTAACAAGGTAGGCAATGCATCAAGTAGGTAACATTTGATTTAACCAACTTAATGCAATAAGTAACATAGGTGATAAACTTTTCAAAGTAACAAGGTAATGGTTTAATGCATAAACCGGGGCTTGCCTTTGTTGACGATCCTAGGTTCCGGATCAGTATCACGATTATTGAATCCCGTGACAACCGGGGATTCTTCTAGAACTTGCTCAACTAGAATCATTTCACTCTCAGGTTCTACATGAAACGATAACATATGCTTTAACATGATGATAATGTAAACATGATGCTTTCATGGTACATGGAATGTAAAAACACCCTGAATACGATTTTCCTTCACGGTACAGTTGCAAGCCAACAAAACCAACTTGCAATCCTA
The DNA here is from genome assembly GCF_019320115.1 of Miscanthus floridulus. Taxonomy (NCBI): domain Eukaryota; kingdom Viridiplantae; phylum Streptophyta; class Magnoliopsida; order Poales; family Poaceae; genus Miscanthus; species Miscanthus floridulus. Next base: position 108,563,221 of record NC_089585.1, on the reverse strand, counting down.
CCATCAAGAACCACAAATGTGACTTGACCAAATGAATCTTGAAACTCTACTAGTCACAAAACATGACCAAAACAAGATTCAACACTAATCAAACACTTAGGGTTTGCTTTTATTTATTTTTAAATTAATTTGGAAATAAGCCCAAAAATGAACTTGTTCCAAATGACCTAAAAATTTTATGTAAGCTTCCTCATGACAAATTAGTGTACCAAAACAAATTTCATAATTTTTGGAATTATACAGTGGCCTACAAAAATCATGGAAATTACATTTATTAATTAATGGACTGAATATTTGAACATTAAAAATATATTCAAATTTCAAGTTTCAAATTTTTGAACCATACTAGAGCATGTACAGAGGCTACACACAAAATTTCAGAATTTTTGGAGCTATGATTATTTTCCTACAAATTTCCTAAGATTCAGCACTATTCAAAATCAGAAAATAACAAAACTCACTATTCTCTCTTACTCTCACTGACAGCCGGCCCCCACCTGTCATCCCCAACCTTGGGCATTGACCGTGGCTGCAACGGCGCTGACCGACGTGAACTTGTCGACGGTGAGCCCAACAGCGATGGCCAAAGCACTAACATGATCACAAAAGCTAGGCGCATCGATTAGTGGCACTTTGGAGGTCGATTACGATATGGAACAAGACTAACACCGGCCATGGCGGACGCGGTGGCACGGCAACATTATGCCGGCAAAACAAGGCCAGTAACGGTGAAACAGAGAGTATAGGAAGCATCAGTGGCTCACCCCGATCGTGTTGAAGCAACAGGTGAGACCGAAGAAGCTATGGTGACGCATTTCGACGGTGACCGGGATCACGGTGGAGCGGACCTCATCGACGACTCCATTCCGACGACTATAGTGGGCAAAACGAGCAGGCAAGAGTGGAATGAGCACTATAGCATCGCAATGAAACTAGAGAGCCAACAATCAAGGGCAACGGCTCACCGGATGAGGCTGGCCACGGTGAATCGGAGTTTCCGTTGAGGTCGCCGGCCGCGAGGAAGATGAACATGGACAACGAGCTCTCGACAAAATCAGGTGGTAACAATAGCTCGGTCGGACACGCAAGGAGCAGGCGGAACTGGAACATGGCTTTTACAGGGCTTGCTTACGCTGAGGAGACAAGAGAAGCTCATCGGAGTTGAGATGGCAGCGTCGGGAAAGCAAAGAGAAGGAAGAAACGTGAACGGCGTCGTCTGGGTCTTATAGCTCAGCTAGGAGCACGCAGACTCGACACGCAGCGTGCTCCCTATGCTAGCGCAAAGCCAAGGGCAGTCGCAGACATGCCTGGAAGGCCAGAGAAAGGACGCCGGCGGTGAGGCGGTGGCGTCCTGTGGTTATCCTGATGTTAGAGGTATTTATAGATTTGCCACTATGTCTATTTTTCAAATTACTCCCAATTTTTCTATAGAAGTTGAAAATCTCCAAAAATGAAAGTTGCTCAACTTTTCAAACTCTACAACTTTGCTTCTAGGAATATTTTCAAATTCTGCCTTCATTTTGAAATTTGAATTTGGGGTGCATTTGAGCATTTGAATCATTTCAAAATTACTCCAAATTTTATATGTAAACTTGAAAAACTTTGAAAACCAAAGTTGATCCTTATAAAATATGCTTCAACTTTGCTTTTTATCCCAACCCCAAATTCCACATGGATTTTGAATTAGTCAAAAGGGGCAAAAAGGACCTTTATGATTTGAATTTGAATTCAAATTTGATTTGTTTACCTTTTACTTTAACTTTGATTTTTGACCAGTAACATGGCCCATTAGGGTTATTTGAGTCAAATGACACATGGTCTCACATGATCACATGAAATTTGACCCTTGTGGTCATGATCTTTATTTAGGGTTTTGAATCGCATCACATGAAATAACAACATTATGAAATAAACCTTATTTAGTGAATGCATTCAAAATTTTCTACTTTATGAATGCTTTGCAATGCATATGATGACATGGCAAGTTTTTAGTGCTAGGTCAAAACACCAGAGGTGTTATAGACTGGCCCGAGCAAACTATAGGGGATCGGTCCCCCTAACTAGGGTGTTGCGCTAGACCTGATGGGCGCGACCCTGAGCACCATTCGCCGGTCTATGTGCACAGGGCGTAGTCGGTGGTTGATGCGGCCACTATCATCGTAGATCCTCCCCATGCTCACGTGTGAGCTCGAGGGTCTTCGCATGAGGGCCCGAAGGGGTGTGAGTCCATGAGGACTCCATTACCCCTGGCGGCTGCTTCGGAGCGTCTGCCATAGCGCACTCGTAGGACGGACGGTGGCTAGGTGCCATGTCACCGATGCTAGAGCCGTCACTCTTGGCATCGTCATCCATGACATCGAGGAAACAGGTGGGAGCATAGCTCGCCATCCCCATGAATTCAGACACAAGAGGGAGTGGTGCCATAATTTTTTGGAGCCCCCGGGCGCATGTGTCCGTAGGAGACATGAGGCCATAGGGGAACCAGTCATACGGTGGCGGCGATAGGGACAATGGCAACCCTCTAGGTATTTGGCGGAGTATAGAACGTAGTAAGTGAATAACAGCATGTATATTACTCACAGTAGGGTTTGAGCAGAGAGTTTGCTTGGAATGAAGCGCAGATGCCGCGCCGTTGAAGTCACATGTCCTAGAGTCGATGGAGGATGTCTCTCCGATGGGTGCCGAGTCGTGAGTCTCCTCACGGAGGTGGAGTACACCGAGCTAGTCGGCGATGAATTCTAGGCTTCCAAAGAGGAAGGCCTGGGATGGCTTGAAGACGGGTGGAACCCGCATGCTGGCGGGCGAGAGTGCGTGAAACTCCAACGAGTCGAAGCGAATCGTATCGCCCGAGCCTGCCACGGTGAGGGTGGTGGAAAAGTGGGCCATCCGATGACCAAAAAGTGTTGAACGTACAATGTCTTCCCCACAGAGGGCGCCAACTGTCGGTGTAGAAAGTGACCAACTAGTGAAAATTGGTAGTTTTGCTGTACGTTGTGATCGAAGGTGGCCTAGCACTCAATGACACAGGATTTATACTGGTTCGGGCAACATGCACTATGTCCAGTCAGGGTCGGTCGGTGACTTTATTCTTGAGCCTAGGTGCTTGAAGTTTGCAGTGGGGTTATAAACGAGAAGGAGAAAGATGGGGTGTACAAGAGGTCTGGTTGGCTCCGGTCGGAAGGGGTAAGAGTGACAGGAACTTCGCTATGAGCTAAGTGTTCAAGCGGGTGCTTGAAGTCCGAACCTGGTGGTTCTGTGGTTGAGAGCTATCAATCTAAGGAACTTTGATCAACTGGAATCAGTCTCCCTTTATTGGAGGAAGCGCAGCCCTTTTATAGATGAAGGGGATGGCTTTACAAGTGAGAGGGAAAGGGTGTGTATGCTATCGAGCCTTGTTGTCCACACCTACCGAGCCTTGTTGCCCACACCGACGGGTACCAGATAATGGTGGGCGCCTACAACACTGTTGATGTCACTGTAGAATGTCAGATGCATACTGGAGGTCATGCTATCTTTTTCAGGGATGGTGGACGTCGGTACCTGCAAATACTGTTTGATGCCTAGAGGCATATGAGGAGTCTCGCTATGTTCACCCGGTATAGTAAATCCTAGCGCCCATACCGCTATTGATGCCCAGAGGCACGTGGAGGGCCTTACCATATGGAAGTTTTAGCGGCCCCTACAATACTGTAGAGAGAGATGTCGGCGCCTACAATACTATTTGTGTTAGGTGGCTGCAGAGTACTATTCCATGCAGGGTATGGTCCCTGGTATAGTGGTTTTGACTTGTGAGCCTTGCCTTGCCTTTCTCCGCACATCTTCTGGTTCCTACCGAGCAGGGCATCCCCGATCGGATGGCTCCAGTCGGCTCTGAGTGTGTCGATCAGAGAAGAGTGGTGAGCAAGGTTCCTATGAGCCTCGGTCGGAGGGACGCGTGGTCAGAGTCAGAAGTAGCGCTTTGGGCCAGGCCTTCCAATTGGAGAGGGCATCCAGAGGTGGCTAGAGGCTAAAGTGAGTGCTCTGATTAGAGTGGTGGACCCAAGGGGTCGACGAGTGGGCGCTGCTCCTTTCGGTCTAGACCTTCTGGTCGGTGACTGGGCCGTCCTTCTGGCCTATTGTATTTAGACTCTTGGGCCAAGCCTTGGCGTAGAAGCTAGTCCCCGAGGGACCTTAGGTTTATGAACCTGACACATGGGCTTCCATTAGCCTCTCATGAGTGGCATTGAGCTCATCAAGGGATTGCTCAAGAAATTTGACTTGCTTGTTTAATTCCTTGCACTCCTTTCTCTTCATCTCAAAGCTAGTATGCACTTGCTCACACATGTCCATGAGCTCCTCCTTGGAGTACTCCTCCTCGTCATCATCACTCCTACAAGCATCACTTTCACATTCATCATCATCACTCACATCATATTTTACCTTGGTAGGTTTTACCATGAGGCATGTCGAAGGAGTGTCGAAGATCTAGCTTGTTGTTGATGGCGATGCTTGCTAGTGCTTTCTTGATAGATTTCTTGCCATCATCACTAGAGTCATCACTATCTGAAGAGCCATCACTATCCCAAGTGACCACATAACCTCCACCCTTATTCTTTTGGAAGGTCATTCTCTTCTCCTTCTTCTCTTTCTTATCCTTCTTGTGCTTCTTCTTCTCATCGTCATCATTGTCACTATTGTAGGGATAATTTGCTACAACATGATCGAGACTCTTGCAATTGTAGTGTCTTCTCACATATTCTTTGCTTTTGGTGTGATCTCTTCTCTTTCTTGCACCATAGCCCTTCTTCTTCATGAATTTTCCCATCTTGCATACAAAGAGGGCCATGATTCATCATCAATATCACTAAGATCATCATCATCACTTGATTCTTTCTTGGACTTACCCTTGTTCTTGAATGATGATGAGCTAGCCTTGAATGCTATACTCTTCTTCTTCTTTTCTTCTTCTTCCTTCTTGTCATCCTTGTCATCCCCCCCTTCCACATGGTATGTCTCTTAGGTCATGATATCATCTAGTACTTGGTTAGGGGTAATCTCCTTCAATCCTCCTCTTATAATAAGCAATCTCAACATCTCAAATCTAGGAGGTAAGCACATCAAGAACCGATGAGAGACATCATCATCCTTGATCTTCTCTCCCAAGGCCTTCAAGTCATTTATAATCACTTGCAACCAATGAAACATTTCCAGAATGCTCTCATCTTCCTTCATCTTGAAGCTTGTCAACTTATCCTTGAGAATGTACAACTTAGCACTCTTCACCGCTGGTGTGCCCTCATATGCTTCCTCCAATCTCCTCCACACCTCATTTGCTCTTTTACAATCCTTGATTTGCTCAAACACCTTGGAATCAATGGCATTATATATGGTGTTGAGAGCCATTGTATTGCATTGCTTGTTGGTCTTGTCTTGGTTGGTGGGGTCATCGAGATCAATGATAGCATAGTCATTCTCGATCACCTCCCATACTTGATCATTGATTGAACCAAGATACATCCTCATCTTTGTCTTCCAATAATCATAGCATGTGCCATCAAAGAACGGTGGTTTGCCCCCCACATGGTCTGCTCCTTCGCTTCTCCTTCCTTCGCCTTCACCGCGCGCGCGCCGAGCCACAACCATCTACCATTATCAGCCGAGCCTTTGCCCTCGCCTAGCTCATGCCCCTTTGCAAAAATGCATTGCCCAGTTCACCCAGAGCCTCGCCGTGATCCCCTCTACCACCTCCACCATTCAATCGAGTCAATCAGTCTTGGTAAGCGGTGTTCGTCAATTCTTCCACCGCCGCCATGGCTGACCTCACCGGAGTTGGTGCTCCACGTGGCCAACTGTCCTCGTGCCCTTGCCATCCCTTCTCTGCCTTGTGCTAGGTGTGGACGCTACTGATGCTCATAGGGTCAACCGATAGGGCCAGGACGCAGTAGTCTCGCCGAGCCGGCATGCCATGGCCATGCGCCCCATGGTCGTCACCACCCCCAGTAGCCATAGCAATAGCATCAATTGAGGGCACCGCTAGATGTGGACGGATGAGTGAACATCGTAGTACTGCTGGACTCGCCGAGGAGTCACCGGCGACGAGCTTCGCTGCCGCCCTTTTCTTCCTCCCCTGTTTCTCTCGCGATGTGCGGGCCCCTTTTGTCAGTCGCCGATGCTGAGGCGGGAGCTAGCCTAGGCTGTGCCATTCTGGGCCGTGCTGGCATCGCTTGCGCATGCGCTGTGGGCCACCGGATCTGTTCGGGCCGACCTAGCAAGTAGAGTTAGGATTCAAATTCATTTTTGGTTTTATTCTTTTCACAGATTTGTGTATAGATTCAAAAATATATATCTCCTAGTTGGTAGCTTCAAATGATGTGGTTCCAATTTTGTTGAGTTCATGATAATGTCTAGTTTTTATTAAAAATATAAATTAGGCTATGTTCTGTTATAAAACATGGAGTTACTAATTATTTCTTTTAATCATGAAGGAAATAGGGATAATTATATCTTTTTCTATGTAGCTTCAAATGGCATGAAATTTTTATGGTGTACTGCTCATATTATGAATAGCTTGTAGTTAAATTTTCATAAATTTTGGACACTGTTTGTAGGAGATAGAAAATTATCTTGTTTGCATAGATGGATCTTGTGTGAATTTTCATAATTTTTCTATAGATCCAGTTAGGGTAAAATTTGGTGAGTACTGTTCTTATGCTAGAATGATGCTAGGAAAATTAGAAATCTATTGCTTGACACTTTTCAATAGGGTTTCCTAATTATGCTAAAAATAGACATGCCACTTGTTATTTTGGGTACAGCAAGTTCTGCTTGCCCAATGGCTTTGAAATTTTTATGGTAGTCTATGTGAAGTATGAGATAGCTACTATAATTTTTGTAGATTTTTCTGAACAGTTTTACTATATATTGCTTTAATCACCTAATTAACTAAATAAATTAGAAAAGGATATTAAATAAATTATTTAGAAGTTGGCACTATACTTTCTAGTGTTCCTCTGGTATGTGCAACAAGTTGGTAAACTTGGTTTGGTACAATTATGCTTTTGCATCATCATTAAATAATTAAGTTAGTAACCCTGTCATTCTGGACAGATTCTAGGTTTACTGGAATTCGATTTGGTTAACATAAGAATCATGCTTTGATGTTACAAATGATTTGTAGAGAATTTCATAAGCTTTCCAGAATATCCTCATGCAAGTCATTTGGATTTATAAAACTCTGGTTATGATTGAATTAAGGAACTACTCGTTGCATGTAAAACCTAACTTTGATTTAAGTACGCCTTTAATATTTCCTAAATTTGTGGTAATGTTCTTAGGTGTTAGGCCTTTAACTGAAGATGAGCATCTTTACCTTAGGTTATGCAAGTTAGGTAAGTAGCTCTTGTTCTTCAAGTTAAGTAGATACATGTTTTAAAGTGATTTGAATAGAGCTATTTTACTCGGTAAATGAGTGTCCAGTGATGTTTTCGTTAAACATTTACTATGATTCATTCATCATGAGCATCATGTCATTCCTTATGCATCCATGATATTTATCTTGTGCATCGACATATAATAGGTGTACCAGAGGGAGTAACACTACTGGAATTCGAGGAACCGAGCGAGCAGCAGCAGCCGACACCGGAGGTACAGGAGGTGCAGCCTTTAGGAGAAGTGCCAGACGAGGTCGTCGTTGAGTGCCCGGATCACCGTCCGTGCAACTTTATGAAAGGCAAGCCCCGGAGCATATTAAGCCTCCTAATTTTTGAAATGCAGTTACAGTATTATTGTTACATATATATATTGTTGCATTAAGTTTAGGTGTTGGATGCAAACACTTGCTGCATTGGTTATCCAATCCTTGTCTAGATATTGATACCCTAAATCCTATGTAGCTTAGGCTCGTGTAGTGCTTAGCCCTGCTTTAACACGGTAGAAGTCAGGTGATTTTCTATCACCTGCGAGATATAGGAAGATACATATGGCACGGTTGGCTATATTTGCTATCGTAGAAAAGAACCAATCTTAATTTGAAATAAAGACCGGACGGAGGCTTGCCGGTTTGCAGTGACTCCGTCTGTGTCGATTAAGGACTGAATCTTGGAGCCTTTCATGTTTATGTTGAACGCATGTCTCTCTCTTAGTTGGCTGGGTCTAGAGACCGACCACGAAGCCGAGTAGCTCACCTCAGGCCGAGAGTTGATAAGTATAAAGTACGCCTCGGAAGGGAGCCGTAGGCGTGAGTCCAAGGGTAGGTGATTTAAAAGTCCTGATCGTCCTGGCAGAAGGGTAATCCCTAAGAGTGCTGGCGCTGATCGAACCCACGAATTTGGTTCCTAAGTTGTCTCAAAGGTGACCCACGGCTACCCTTGCTAAGTATGCCAGGGTGAGAGTTAGGAATACCCCCTCAGTTGAGTTGTAATTCGATTCGAGTCGCCATCTCTCCCGGTTAGTGAGAACTTGACGGGCTTATCTGCAAAGTAGATACACTAAATAACTTAATGGTTCGGAAATGATGATATGATGATGACAACCTTATTATACCTGCTATGGTTAATATTGTTTGCTCCTAATAAGTGAGTGCTCTAGTACATGTGCTAATCTAGTGGACAGGTAAATGATGATAACTTGATGCTAAGATAAATTGGTTACTATATTCATAAGCTCTTTTATGCAACTGTGTCAAGCTAGCCCACCTTATAAGCCTTGCATGACCCTTGGTGTCTTTTATTTCTGGTTTTGATGGGTAAGTCTAGCTGAGTACCTTCTCATACTCAGGGTTTATCTCCCACCTGTTGCAGATGACTAGTTCTACTTTGGTTGTTGCAAGTACTGCCTTCTCCCAGCTAGGGATGAAGACTAGACCATTGGGTGTGGTCTCTACTAGTTCTCGTACCTGATGATGCTTTTGTGGGACATGACTTAGACTTGGCAATGTATTTGAAAACTATGAAGTTATGTACTAAACTATGTTGCTTCCGCACATTTGAACTTGGTTTGTAATATTTATTTGAACTCTGATGGATGTAATCCGAATGCTACTTGTGAAATGTTGTAACGGATGATGTGTTGTGTTGAATCACTACAGTCTTGGTTTGTATGTCGAGAGTTGATTGAAATCCTTCATGATTTCCAGACTACCGGGATTATGGGAGCTTAAGTATAGGAATTTGATCGCTTCGGTGATTGTTTTTGTACTTACGTTCTTATGATTTGGTCAGTTCTGTTACACCAAGGCTCCTAGAGACTGAGGTATCTAGCATAAGCAGTGAGGAAGTCTGAGCCAGTGTGAAGCCTGTCTAAAGAGGTGTGAACTGTGGGCTGGCACTAGCGAGGCAAACCACTAGGACACCTACTCTATAGGTGAAGGAAACTATGCCGCTGGCTGTCCCTGACTCTAAAGCCCACTAGGCTATAAAGCTAGGGTCATAGAAGTGGTGGCAGGCTCATCAATTTGGGGTGAAGGCTGTGGTAGTGGAGCCCCAATAGTAGTAACTACATGCTACATAAATCCAAGTAACTGTTACTGCATGAGGAGCTGCTGCTACTACATAGCCTACTGCTACTGCTGGATGGCTTGCTGCTGTCACTAGAACTCATCCTATCTAGCCTAAACCTGTGCTAGAGTAGCTATTGTTTCCTAGGCCTGGCGAGCCTGATCTTGCCTCATTTGCTCTAGAATAGCAAGTAGAGCGAGGTTTGTCTGTGGTGTAGGTGGAGCTAAACTAGAGCTACTGACCTCATGGTCATGTCGACGAGGAGGCATATGAGGGATATCCTAGTAGTCATCATCTGAGCTATCGCTAGGGTCGCTCTCTACCATACCCTCCTGTTGAGCATCTAACTGCTCCTCCTCTATAGCTGTAATGCCCCTAATATTCTCATCCTACTGGGCTATAGTCTCTAGCACCTCTGGACGACAACACGGCTGACTAGGTGCACTCGGCCTACTGTGATGGAGCATCTGAGTCAAGTTATATGCAGGGAACTTGGTAGTAGCACTAGAATACTCTGCCAACATCTCTAGAGGCCTCAATGTAACTGCCTTGTGAATCAGAAATATAATCCAGTGTGCATAAGGCAGCTGTCTATGTCCTCTGAATCCCTTAGCAAGGGTATCCTCCATCTCAGAAAGTATGACATCCCAAACATCAAAGACTATCTACTGCATCAGAGTGTTCAGTAGCCATAACTAAATGTGAGTCAATCCCTCACGATATCCCATCCTCAGAAGTAGGGTCCTCCTCATGATAGCATCTAGTAGTCTGGCTATAGGAGTATGATCCCTGGGTGTCCTACTCAACCCCTCGACGAATGGCTCTGTGAAGCAAGGGTGAACTAGATCTATAGGAGGCACAAGACCACCATGAGGGCGTCTAGGAGGCTCTGTGTGTCCATAGCAAACCTCATGAATGCGGATGGGTGAATCCTATAGCCTGAGTATCTCCCTGACCCTGAAGCTCATCAACCTATAGTCTCAGCCTCTGAATGCAAAGTGAATGAACCTGTGAGCTGGGTCAATCCATAATGTAGCATAGAACTCACAGACCCAAGATGGAACATATCTGCCTGTTCATCCAAGTAAATCTATCAGCCCTAGCAGGTAAGAAAGGTGAGGACAGATCTGCTCTCCTGTAGCTGCTACAATAGCCTCAATAGAATAGACCCTCTAAGACCTAAATGCAACCCTACTATTAAGATATGCATTATAAAAATCTTCTTGTAGTGGTGTATAGAACCCCTTAGAAGCACGTTCATCCCTCCTAGGTGGGAACCACTCCTCAAACTACACAAATCTGAGTTGCTGCACTTGTTTGGCCATGGTGGCCCTCAAATCCAGATGAGTCACTAGAGGCGAACCCTATGGTCTGGGAGGTAGAAGAGAACCCCTCTGCTGTGTCTCTGCCCTTAGTGTCACCTAGGTATGGGTACGACTAGAGCAGTGAAGCTGAGGTGCCTGCTTTGTCTCATCTACCTGCTCTCCCTCCTAAGCCTATTCTATCTACTACTATGGCTCCCCCTGAGGCCGAGTCTCCTCCAAAGCAACACGGCGTTCCTCAAGCATGACAGTCCTAGCTGGACTACCATGATGACGCTCAACCTGCTCTATAGCTGCCCTCTGTGCTGGTGAAAGCTGATCTACAATCTAGACTCCACTCCTAGCACCTCCTCTCTCTACACGCTCTGTGACGGCTACAACTATGGCTGCTCTCGTTGTATCTGCATCTGCATACTTCCGCTTCTTCAACGTGATCTTCTTTGTCGCCTTGCCTTTCACATCAGTAGGCAAGTGAGGCGGAGGCCTTAGATCCTCATCACCTGGACCACCTCTAGCATTCTTAACATGAGCCGTATGGCACGATCTGCTGCCTTAGACAAGAAACAACTATCACTAATACTCCCGAGGCTTGGCCTCGATCCATACTCATGAGCTTGGCCCTAAGTTAACTGACAACTGCCAAAGTGACCTCAACAACACCGACTCGCTGCATGATGGAATAGATCTAATATATGAATAATTTTAAATATACATCTAGAGATATGAAACCCTAAGAAACAAGCAGTAGATATAAAATTGGACATGAGGGCTTGCTACCTGACAAACTGGTGAATCGACGAGAAGAGGAATGAATCGGGGAACCACCGGGTTGACAACGACAGGTTAGGGTTTGATGAGGCAATGTGGTGCTAGACTCGGCAATGGAGGTTCTAAGGCTCAGGTGCGTGGCACTGGTGATGTCAGTGCGGTGGTAGGGAGTAGGGCATGGCGGTGCTAGAGCAGGGCACGTGTGCGGGCAGATGGCGTGGGAGCATCGCGGAGCAGGTGCACTGGGCGAGCGGTGGCGTGTGGGTGTGGGGAGGCGTGGCTATGTGGCGGCTCGGGCATGGGGAGGCACAGAGCAGCGAGGGCGGTGCTGCAGACAGTGGCTAGGGCTTTGGCAGTGGCGAAGTTGGCGAATTTGTGGTGGATTGAAGCCTTAGGTCAACCAGCGATTGGATTATATGGTGGCCCCCGACGGATTAGAAAAGGAAACAGAAAAGAGTTGGAATCCTGCATGATTTCTACTAACCGAACGCTCCAGTGGCAATGACCAAACGCTGCCACCCAGAGTCTAGTCGACTCTAGAGAGGTCCAAAACCCTTTGAGTCATGACTGGACGCGTTCGATCACAACTGACCGGACACAGCCAGAGTCTGATCGATCCTGTCTTTGTCTTGTTCACTTGACCGGACGCAGGATCACCTTATGACTAGACGTAGGGAGAACACTATTCTGGCTTCCAGTCACTCCTTCGTTGCACCAGTTCACCACCTGTGAACTAACCGGACGTTGGACATCAGAGTCCGGTGCAGTGTCTGGTCACTCTTTTTCAGCAGATCTTCAAAGTTCCTTTGTGCTGCCTGTTCCCAATCGAGTCCCAACTTCAATAAGACCCAAATAAGCACCAATTGAGACTGATGTGAGTGACCTCTCTCAAACCCTCAAATTTTTTTAAAATATTTTACCTTAGGCTATAATTCTTTTTAAGAAAATAGGCAATAAAATGGTGATTGAAGAGAAACGACAAAACACTATTCATGCATATGCAATGCAATACTTGAAAATAATTCTAGTTGCTTGTCAAGTTTGATCCAAGGTTAAGCTTCTTCACACGCTTTTCCGGTGGTTATCTTAACCATGTTAGATAAGCCCTAAGTGCATTACCATAAAGTAAACATGTTGTATATTACAATGCACTGCAAGGGACAATACAAGCTCATTTTCTAGTGAAGTTGCTAAAATCAAGCACATTGAGCTCATTCCTCGGCCGACAAAATGTTGCCTCATCTAGCGGTTTAGTGAAGATATCCACCAATTAATCCTCGGTCCTTACACCTTCAGTGAAATATCATTCTTAGCAACACGATCTCTAAGAAGTGATGGCATATATCTATGTGCTTGGTGCGAGTGTGTTGAACCGGATTATTAGCAAGTTTTACCACACTCTCATTATCACACAAAAGAGGTACTTTTTCTAGAACTACACCATAGTCTAGCAAAGTTTGCTTCATGTAAAGTATTTATGCACAACTAGCACCCGCAGCAATGTATTCCGCTTTGGCGGTGGATAAAGCCACACTATTTTTCTTCTTGGAGGACCAAGACACAAGTGATCTACCAAGCAAATGGCACCCTCCAAATGTGCTTTTTCTATCAACTTTGCAACCGGCATAATCCGAATTGGAATAGCCAACTAATTCAAATATAGCTCCTTTGGGATTCCAAAGGCCAATGTTTGGTGTGTGCTTAAGATACCTAAGGATTATTTTAACGGCAATCAAATGAGCTTCCTTAGGATTAGCTTGAAATCTAGCACACATACACACACTAAACATAATGTTGGGCCTAGATGCGGTTAAATATAACAAGCTACCAATCATAGAGTGGTAGAGAGTTTAATCAACCATTTTATCTCCCTCATCTAGGTCGAGATGCCCATTGGATGGCATTGGTGTCTTGATTAGCTTACATTCATCCATATTGAACCTCTTGAGAAGATCCTTGGTGTACTTTTCTTGAGAGATGAAAACCCCTTCTCTCATTTGCTTGACTTGAAAACCAAGAAAGAATGTAAGCTCTTCAATCATTGACATCTCGAACTCCTTCGACATCAATTCACCAAACTCTTTGCAATAATCTTCATTTGATGATCCAAAGATGATATCATCAATATGTACTTGACAAATGAAGATATATCCATCAAGCTTCTTTTTGAATAGTGTGGTGTCGACCTTTCCAATGGTGAAGCCCTTCTCAATAAGGAAATCCCAAAGGCGCTCATACCAAGCTCTTAGGGATTGCTTAAGCCCATATAGTGCCTTGGACAACCTATAAACATGATTAGGATATCTAGGGTCTTCAAACCTAGGAGGTTGATCAACATAAACTAGTTCATTTATAAAGCCATTTAAAAATGCACTTTTCAAATCCATTTAATATAGTTTCATTTCATGATGTGATGCATATGCAAGGAGGATACGAATGGCTTCTAGTATTGCAACCGGTGCAAAGGTCTCTCCAAAATCCAACCCTTCAACTTGATAGAACCCCTTTGCAACTAGTCTTGCCTTGTTCCTCACAATAATGCCTTGATCATGTTGCTTGTTACGAAACACCCACTTTGTTCCAATGACTCTTGCACCTTGTGGTTGCTCTTCAAGAGTCCAAACTTCATTGCGGTCGAAGTTGTTCAACTCTTCATGCATGTCATTTATCCAATCTGGATCTTGAAGAGCTTCTTGTACCTTGGTAGGCTCAAAACAAGAGACAAAAGAGTGATGTTCAATAAATGAAGCAAGTTTTTGAGATCAAGTCATTACACCCTTTGATGGACTCCCTATGATGAGATCTTGTGGATGAGCTTGTAGTAGAGGTGAATTTCTTCTATCATCCACTCGAGGGAGAGGTTGTGGAGCATCAACATCTTATGCTTGTGTCACCATTTGCTCATGAGAGACATGAGTATCTTTATTTTTTACTCTCCCATCTTTATCACCATCTTGTGGCATATTTGATGAAGAAGGTGGATTAATCACTTTGTACATCATCTTCATCATCTTGTGGTTTGATGTCACCAACCAGAATATTTTTCATGGCCTCCCTCAATGGTTCATCACCTACATTATCAAGATTCTCATGTGCTCCTTGGGAGCCATTAGATTCATCAAATTCCACATCATATATTTCTTCAACCAAGCTGGTGGCATGATTAAATACTCTATATGCTTTGGACTTTGATGAGTAACCAACAAGAAAACCAATATCACAACGTCTTTGAAACTTCCCTAGGTGTTGTCGCTTCTTGTAGGTGTAGCATTTGCAACCAAACACCCTAAAGAAGGGGATGTCTGGCTTCTTCCCATTGAGCAACTCATAAGGTGTCTTGCTAAGGAACTTTTGAAGGAATAGGCGATTAGATGCATAGCATGCGGTGTTGATAGCTTCCGCCCATAGAACTTCAGGAGTGTTGTACTCATCAAGCATTGTTCTTACTAGTGTGATCAATGTCTGGTTCTTTCTCTCAACGACACTATTTTGTTGAGGAGTATATGTTGCGGAGACCTCATGCTTGATCCCAACTTCATCACAATAGGCTTCAATATTTGTGTTGTCAAATTCTTTCCCATTGTCGCTTCTAATCTTCTTGAGCTTCACTTCAAACTCATTTTGTGCTCTCTAGGCAAACTTCTTAAAGCTTGATGCAACTTCAGATTTATCATGAAGGAAGAACACCCATGTGTATCTTGAGTAGTCATCAACAACCACAAGACAATAAAGATTTCCTCCCTAACTCTTGTATGTTGTTGGTCTAAATAAGTCCATGTGAAGGAGCTCTAGCACTCTTGTGGTTGACATGAAAGCTTTTGTAGGATGAGTGTTTGCAACTTGTTTGCTGGCTTAACATGCACTATAAAGCTTGTCCTTCTAAAACTTCACATCCTTCAACCCTCTCACCAAATTATTCTTCATTAGCTTCTTGAGTGAGCTCATCCCAACATGAACAAGTCTTCTATGCCATAGCCACCCAAGTGTTGTTTTGGTGAATAGGCATGTCTTCAAGTTAGCATCTTCAGAGGTAAAGTCCACTAGATATAGGTTGTTGTATCTAAATCCCTTGAATATCACTTGATCATCATCTTTTTTGGATACAACCACTTCCTTCTTGGTAAATAGGCATTGAAAGCCAAGATCACATAATTGTCTAATGGATAGCAAGTTGAAGCTCAATGAAGCAACATATAGCACATTTGAGATTGAATGATCATTTGATATTGCCACTTTGCCCAATCCTTTAACCTTGCCCTTTGAATTATCTCCAAATGTGATTCTTTCTTGTCCATCTACTTCTTCATCTAGTGAGGTGAACATACGAGGATCAGCGGTCATATGTTGTGTGCAACCACTATCAATTACCTAATGACTTCCACCGGTCTTGTAGTTCACCTACACACAAGAGATCAAGCTTTAGGAACCCAAACTTGTTGAGGGCCCTTCACCTTCTCAACAAGTGACTTTGCTACCCAAATTTTCTTAAGCCTATTCTTGTTGGGAGGTCCTAAGAACATAACTTTCATCTTTCCACTAGAGTCCTTTCTAAGCATGTAATGAGCATTGAAAGCAAAGGGTCTAGCATGCATGGGCAAGGGTTGTGGTGGTGGAGTTTGACACTCATGGGCAAAGTGGCCTTCTTGTCCACACTTAAAACATCTCTTTGGCTTTGGCTTTGACTTGTGTTGTTGTTGTTGAGCTTGAGCCTTCTTCTCTTGGTTTGCCATGTACATAATGCCACTTCTATCCATCTTCATGATGGTGTTCATTAGTAGCTCACTTTGAAGATGCTTGCCTCTTGTGAACTTGCTTGATCCAATCTTGAGATGCTCTTTCTCCAACTTGAGCTTCTTGTTCTCTTCCTTGAGTGCATCATTATTTTTGTCTTCCTTGAGTTTCTTTTTCTCTTCTTTGAGCTTCTCATTCTCAAGAATCAAATCACCATCATGATCAATAGTTTCTAGCACTATAGTGTTGGTGGTTTTGAGCTCTTCAAGATCTTTCTTGAGCTTTTCATTATCATGCTTGAGCTTGACATACTCATCATAGTTGTCGGTTTCAACCACTTGCTTGCCTTTGCTACTGGATCCTTGCTCAATGCTCTCAACAATTAAATCATCACATGATGTAGCTATATCAATCTTAACAACATCGTTAGTAGCATCATGTGGCTCATTGTATAAAAATTCTTGAGCAATAACAAGATTATCATGATTTATCTTGAGAGTTGTAAATTCTTCTTTTAGCATATTGTGGCTAGTGATGAGCTCATTATGTATCCTCTTAAGCTTATCATGTTTTTCTTTAAGCTCTTTCTTAGAAGATTTGAGCTCCTTGAGTTTGGATGACATAGCATCATTTGTTTCTCTAAGCTCAACACTAGCCTTTTCCGCTATGTCACATTTAGCTAAAAGAGAGTCATTCTTAATTTTAAGCTTTTCATTCTTAGCTCTAGTCTTTCTAATGATCTTAGTGTATTGATTTAGCAATTTAACAAGATCATCATATGAAGGTGATTCAAATTCATCATCATCACTATCACTATCACTATCATCATTATTAGCATGATCATAACCAATACTATCATCATCATTTGATACCTTCCATTCACCCTTGGCCATAAGACATAGGTGTGTAGAGGATGATGGCGGTGGTGTCGGTGAAGATGATGAAGAGTCAATCACAATGGTGGCCACCTTCTCGTTGTCATTATCATCATTGGATGAACAACTAGATGAATCAATGTCCGTGAGACAATCACCGATGATGTATACCTTTCCATTTTCCTTCTTCTTGTGGAAGTCCTTCTTCTTGCCATCTTTCTTTTTGTATGGCTTGTTTTTCTTCTTTTCATCTTCATCACTTGAGTCATCTTTCTTACCCTTGTTCTTATTCTTGTACTTGTCTTTCTTGGGCTTTGTGCATTGATGTGCTAGATGACCAAGTTCTCCATAATTGTAGCAATCCATCTCAGAGATTGACTTCATAACTTTTTTTTTGCCATCGAACTTGATGCCACTCTTGTTGAGCTTCTTTAGTATCTTGGTGATTCTTCTCACCATGAGAGCAAGACTTGCATCATCAACTTCATCATCACTTGAGCTCTCATACTCAATTCTTGCTTTGCCCTTCTCTTGGCTAGCCTTGAATGCTAAGTCTTTGTCTTTCTTCTTGGTAGAGGATGAGCCATCTTATGGTGTGATGTTCATTTACATCTCATGAGCATTGATCTTTCCCAAGATTTGAGTCGGTGTAGTGGTGGAAAAATCACCTTGATGAAGCACGGTCACAATATGCCTATATTTATCAATGGGGAGGACACTCTATATTTTTCTTACAACATTGGATGGTTTCATTTGAGTGAGTCCAAGCCCATTGACTTCCTCTACAAGAACATTCAAGATGCCCAAGAGGGGGGGGGGTGAATTGGGCTAATTCTAAAATTCTTTGCAATAATTAAACCCTACGGTTAGCCCACTTCACCCCTTGTGCCTAGAAAGTGTTTCTATTGTTCTACCGCACAAAAGTTTTGCAACCTATGTTCCAATCCTACTCTAGCATGACAATTCTATGAATGTAAAGACAAGAATTGAATTGCTCAAAGTAAATGCTTAAAGTAAAGAGAGAAGGAGGAATGTGGCGATGTTTTGCCAAGGTATCGGAGAGTCACCACTCCCCACTAGTCCTCGTTGGAGCACCTGCACAAGGGTGTAGCTCCCCCTTGATCCGTGCAAGGATCAAGTGCTCTCTACGGGTTGATTCTTCGACACTCTGTCGCGGTGGATCACCCACAACCGCTCACAACTTGAGTTGGGTCATCCACAAGCTCTGCTGGATGATCACCAAGCTCCCAATCACCACCAAGCCATCTAGGTGATAGCGATCACCAAGAGTAACATGTATGAACTCTCACTTGACCATGACAAGCCTAATAAGAAGGTGGATGCACACTTTGCTACTCTTGCTTTCACTAAAGAGGCCTCTCTGTTGGAGTCTCAAATCTCAATCACCTCACTAGGACCTTGCTCTTCTTAGCACTCTCAAGGGTGTTTCTCAGCTGTTGGAATAAGCAAAAGTGATCCCTTGAGTGAATAGAGGAAGTATTTATAACCCCTCATTCAAAACGAACCATTATGTGCCACTACAGGGTGATCGGACGCTCCAGTCAAGTTGACTAGACGCTCCGGTCAGTTCTCCCCACCACCGAGCAGTTAAGTTGTGACTGGATGCTGACCAGCATCCGGTCAGCACTGACCAGACATGTCCGATCACAAAAACTGCCCTCTAGAATCTTACTAATGTTGACTAGACACTGGAACCCAGCATCCGATCACTTTGCTACTCAGCGTCCGGTCAGCACTGATCGAACACGTCCGATCAAGATTCTCCCTCTCTAGAACCTTACTAGAGTTGACCGGACTCTAGCACCCAGCACCCGGTCACATTTCTCTCAGCATCCGGTCACAACTAGAAGACTTCACCTTGATCAAATGAACTGACCGAACTCTACGCCAGCATTTGGTCATACCGGTACGAGCGTTTGGTTAACTTTTGACCCTCCATTCACTTCCAACTCGCAATCATATGTGAATGAAGTTTGCTCCAATTGATCTAAGGGCTATTTAGGAGCTACCTAGTGCTAGTTTTGATAAGTGTGCACCACACCTAACCCACTAGACTCACCTAGGTCAAGCTACCCATCCATACCCCCCTTAATAGTATGACCAAAGAAAAAACAAAGTCCTAAACTACTCTAAGTGTCTCTTCAACACCAAACGACACTTAGAACTAGTCTATCCTTAACCTTGTCGTCTATCCTTTGAAAACCAAAACAATTTCCATCATAGGGGCATGACAACCATGATTGCCCAATCAATTGCCATTATCATGACCTAACTTAATTGCCTCTATAGAACACACGTTAGTCATAGTAATCACGTATTGTCATTAATCATTGAAACCCAACTAGGGGCCTAGATGCTTTCAGTCATCCCTATGTCATGCTGTGTAGACAAGACAACACCGCATGACAGTGACAACCAGTACGGTGACCCACCGTCGAAATATGGTCCGACAGGATGCATGTACGATCCTACCCACTACGGGATGGGATCCACGACGAAGGCCTTGACTTAAAGGCCATCACCCTAGGAAACTAGGAGGTGTTGACGAAGACCACAACAGAGACCACATTGCACAGGATGGCTGGCAAACCGCCACCGTGTCTACAGTGCCACCACAACTAGCACAGTGGCGCCACATCACACATGCCATGATGTGGCCATAAGACCATGACAACAACCATGCTCGGACTTGCACCACAAGATGGTGTAGCTTGCAAGCCAAGTTAGCTAGGCCTTCCCTCAGGCTCATGACCCTTCGGTCGGGAGAGCCTTCCTCTTTGTACATGCCCTGATCCTGAACTCTATATAAGGGCAACTAGGGCATCCTTCCGAGGGATCCTCTACCATTTTACTCATTCTCCATCATAGTAGATCCTAGAGCTTCCCTTTAGGTAGTCTATCTCCTAGCTCTAGCTCTCCTACCTCTTCCACCATTTTTGCACCCCCCATTGTAAGAACTTTAGAGCATTCAAGCGAGGAACACATACTCGATCATCTTTGAGACTGGATGTAGGGCTCTGGCCTGAACTAATATAAATCCTCATGTCTTTTGGATGCTACCATCGCCTTCCTAGAGTAGTGCGACAATCGTATAAATTTACTAGTCTAGTTTACAAAACACCGACACACGGTTTACACGGTTTACACCGTTGGGGCCTCTAATTAGTAATCATAAGATAGTAAGATAAAAGATTCTTTCATTCTGATTTTTTTCACATTTTCATACATAGTTTACGCAATTCACATGGAGGATGATGATTGACTTCCTCGAGACATTCGACATCCCCGTGCTGTGGAACCTTCAAGAACGGAGCGATCATAAAATCCCAAGAGGATTTTTTTGGTTCTCACTTTGCTCCGCTCCGATTCCCCTCCCTAGTGCTCTGCTTTGCCGTGACATCGCTCCTCGACTTGAGGATCCATCTTTTGCAGCCACCGCGCATGTCCACTTTCCATGGAGAAGCTCCCAATGGATGTGGCTATTGAGATTGTTGGCCACATCATTGCGGCCACAGCGGATCCCATGGAAGATCTTGACAGCCTGCAAGCAACCTGTTCGTAGATGTGTAGGGTGTGCGGCGATGCTGTAGTAGGACGGAGCATACCACTACAGCAGGTGCTACTGCGTGGGATACAACTTGGGACCTAGAACCGATTCTACAACCATGAGTACCGCACCAAGTTCATCGATAGCCTTGCTAGCGTCGATAACCTGGAGGCCTGCTTCTACGCTGGGATGAGTGCCGTCTTTATGGAAGACTGTAGTGCACTCATGCCACGGCTCAACATGCTTGAGTGCTCTACCATGGTAGGCCAGGATGTTGCTACATTTGTTCTCTCCCTTGTGCTCCACAGGTCCAATAGTGGTGCCGACAATTATAACATTGCCCGACAGTGGTTGAGGAATGTCGAAGGTGATGAAGCGGGCCCAGCGACAAATGTGATGTGGAAGAACGAGATATGTACATGGCACTTGTTGTCATTTCTTAGCGTAATCACCAAGTGTGGAGGTTTTAAGTCCATCCTTGGCAACGGCGCCAGAAATGCTTGTTGGCATTTCTTAGCGTAATCACCAAGTGTCGAGGTTTTAAGTCCATCCTCGACAACGGCGCTAGAAATACCTGTTGGTATTTCTTAACACCATCACTAAGATTGAGTTAACCTTAGTGACGCTGCCAAGAAACTCCAACTATGATAGTTCTTAATGATTATAGAAAATATCCACAAGCGCATGGATCTATCGTTGTAGCATTTCACCTGGAAGTATTCAGGGTATTATTATTTATATTTTCTCAAAGAAGGGCAAGGTATAAGAGTCTAGCATGAGCATGAACAAGATTACATACTTGCATAGTGGACCAATAGTTCATGATAGGGGTAAAAATGGTATTTTAAGGATAGTGGACACACATCTGAACCAACCTCAAGGATAAAGGAGAAAACAAAGAATAAAAGAATGTTCCTACATGGAGCCAGCATGTTTTAATATAGCCATGCAAAGAACAGTTAATGATCATACAAGTTATATTATTAGAGTTAGAACTAAGTTTAAGATGGACGAGGAGATCTCCGAGCACTGGTGAAAGGTCCTAATATGGCTAGAGGGGGGTGAATAGCCTATTTAAAAACTCTAAATCAACTAGAGCAATTTGATTAGTATGATAAATAGCAAAATGCAAACTTGCTCTAGCTCTACAAGGGTTGCAAGCCACCTATCCAACAATTCTAGTTGTAATGATTACTAGGCACATAACTTGCAATGTTACTACTCACTAAGAGCTCTCAATCTTGCTACTCTAAAGAGCTCCACTAGATGAACTTAAAATAACAAAGCAAGCTCTCAATTCTAATTACACTAAAGAGCTTGCCACAACTAGTTTGCAAGAATATAAATGAGTGAGTAGGGTGATTATACCGCCGTGTAAAGGAGTGAACCAATCACAAGATGAATACTAAATCAATCACTAGATGAATACCAAAGGGTAAGAGACAACCAATTTTTCTCCCAAGGTTCACATGCTTGCCGACACGCTAGTCCCTGTTGTGTCGACCAACACTTGGTGGTTCGTTGGCTAAGAGGTGTTGCACGAACCTCGTCCACACAATTGGACACCGCAAGAACCTACCCACAAGTGAGATAACTCAATGACATGAGCAATCCACTAGAGTTACCTTTTGGCTCTCCGCTAGGGAAGGCACAAGACCCCTCACAATCACCACGATCGGAGCCAGAGACAATCACCAACCTCTGCTCAACGATCCTCGCTGCTCCAAGCCGTCTAGGTGGTGGCAAACACCAAGAGTAACAAGTGAATCCCATAGTAAAACACGAATGCCAAGTGCCACTAGATGCAATCACTCAAGCAATGCACTTGAATTCTCTCCCAATCTCACAATGATGGAGATGAGTGGGAGGGCTTTGGCTAAGCTCACAAGGTTGCTATGTCAATGTAAATGGACAAGAGAGTGAGCTTGAGCCGGCCATGGGGCTTAAATAGAAGCCCCCACGAAATAGAGTCGTTGTACCCCTTCACTGGTCACAACTCGAGGTGACCAGATGCTCTTGTCAGTTTGACCGGACGCTGGCCCTCAGCGTCCGATCACATGATACATGCCATGTGTCCCCTGCTTCAAATACTATTTGTTAGATTTTAATGGTCATCTGTTGACCGGACACAGTGCACAAACTGACCAGACGCTCAGCCTCTAGCATTCGGTTGTTTCTAGTAAGGTTTTAGAAACGAATTTCTTTGACCGGACACGTCATGTCATGCTTGACCAGACCCCGCCAGCGTCCAGTCTCATAGTGACTTTCTTTTGTGCTGCCCGATAATAGGACTAGACGTAGCCTTCCAGCGTCCGGTCGCTGAGCGACCTAGCGTCCGGTCAGTTGACCAACACCAGCGTCGACACTGCTACAACTGACCGGACGCACCGATCCATCTGAGGGCCAGTGTTCGGTCACCTTGTGACCAGCGAGACTCACTCCTTTTCACCTCTAACTTCTTCACCCTTGCTCAAATATGCCAACCACTAAGTGTATCACCTTGTGCACATGTGTTATCATATTTTCACAAACATTTTCAAGGGTGTTAGCATTCCACTAGATCATAAATGCATAAGCAATGAGTTAGAGCATCTAGTGGCACTTTGATAACCGTATTTCGATATGAGTTTCACCTCTCTTAATAGTACGGCTATCAAACCTAAATGTGATCACACTCTCTAAGTGTCTTGATCACCAAAACAAAATAGCTCCTACCATTTATACCTTTGCCTTGAGCCTTTTGTTTTTCTCTTTCTTCTTTTCTATTCTAAGCACTTGATCATCACCATGGCCGCTGCCGCCGTTGCTAGCACCGATGAGCAGTCCCACCAAGTAGATCGTTGTGTGCGCAAAGTCGAGTAGAGCATCTGGTGAAGATGTCACCGCCGGCAAACTCACCACTGTTGAGCTCTGGCCGCACCAGTAGAGTAGCGCCGCTGGCTCTGTTTTCGTCTCAATGACATGTGGGGTCCCCTGACTGACGGGTCCCACCGGTCAGCGACAGTTAGAGTGTAGGATAGTTCATTTGATTCTAGTTTTTGAATTCTTTGGTGATTTTTATATCTCTAGTTTAGTAGCTTCAAAAATTGTGCAATAAATTGTGTAGTGTTCCTTAGGAAGTCTAGTATTTAGGAAAAATATGTTCTTGACATTTACAGTAGAAATTTTTGGAGATTTAAATAGAGATTTGAAATGTGTTTTTGAATGCATGCAAATTTGTTTATTTTATATCTAGAGTTCCTGTGCTCCAAAAATTATGAAATTTTTGTGGTAAGCTAGTCTTAGCATATATGAGCTCTGGTAAAAATTTGAGGATCAGTGCATGTGTAGATTTATAGTTATAGATTTTTCTTTTATAAATAGTTAATCCTTGTATGAATTTTTATAAATTATTTATGAATCCTTTATTCCTGAAATTTGTTGGGGGTAATCCTAGTACCATAAGTATGCTAAAAAAATAGGAAATCTGTTGCTTGACACTTTTCACTAGGGTTTTCCATTTTTGCTTTTATAAGCCTTTCTGCCTTATCATTTTTGTATATAGTGTTTTATTGAATAAAGTGGCAGGAAACTTTTATAGTAGTCCTTTGATAGCATTAGTAAGGCACTGTAAATTTTTAAGAATTTTTGAAACATATCTGGTATATGTTTATTATTTAACCTAGATATCTAAATAAAATAATAAAGGCATTTACATAAATAGTTTGGGCTTCACCATTATATTGTCTTGAATGTATTTGGTATGCTTAAACTATTGGTAGGCTTTATGTTGTCAAACTTTGAGTGATTATATGAAGTAGAAGTATTGTTGCTTTAAAATGCAAATTAATAGGATTCCAGACAGATTTTGTAGTTTGATAAGTTGCATGATAGGAATGATGTTTGCTGTAAAAATGGTTAATAACAAAGTTGTAGATAATTTGATGAGCTTTCCAGAAAGTCTAGGATCACTGCATTTGGATTTGTAGAACTCCAGTTATGAGTGAAACAAGTAGCTGCTATTTTGTGATATAGTAGATGCATTGTGGAAGTAGTTAATTAAATAATCGAGAAGAGATATGCACCTACTCAATAAATATGATGCACTTGTTAACATATATGCATTCGTAATACTTATGCCATATTCATGCATCTAGGATCGGAGGAAGAAATAACATTGCTGGACTTCGAAGAAGCAGAGGAAGGGGACCAGTAGGAGAATCCGCAAGCCGCAGCTCCCGAAGGCGTGGAGCAGAATCCTGAAGAGCTTCCGGAGTGTCTTGACCACTGCCCTACTTCTTTTCTAAAAGGCAAGCCCCAAAGCATTCTAAGTCTCCCAGTATTTTACAAATGATTACTTAAGTACTTATGATTGATGCATTAGGTTATAAGAGTTGAATGGAACCACTTGATGCATACAAATTCCTTGTCCAGATATTACACCTTTAACCGGTATAGGTCTAGGATCGATTCTATGCTTAGCCATGCTTAGACCGGTAGAAGTCAGGTGATGTCCTATCACCTGCGAGATATAGGTGGATACCAGAGCACGGTTGGCTATATCTGCTATCATAGAACAGAACCATGGGGTAAAAGTAAATCGAGACTAGGCGGGATATTGATAGAGAAGCAACAAGGCATGGAGGTCTTGGGTATGGATCTATCCCCGTCTGTGTTGATCAAGGACCGTACCATTGTTGGAACTTCTGATAAGATTGAACGCATGCCTCTCACTTAGCTGGCCGGATAACTTGTTCCGACCATGAAGCCGAGTAATTCAACTCAGGTCGGGACCCATTCTGTTGTGCGCTCCTTCTGGGGAACGATCAGACTGAGCCCAAGGGCAGGCTTGGCCTAAACATCCTGGCATCTGGTGTTCCAGATTGTGCGGCGTGGTACGGACCCGCTGAAAGGTCCTAATGGCTAGAGGGGGGGGTGAATAGCCTAATAAAATTTCTACAACAACACTTAACAAAGTGGTTAGACAATTATGAGGCGAAGCGAGTGTTGCGCTAGCCTACTTAAAATGCAAGCCACCTACCACAATTCTAGTTTAGATAGTGTCAATTCACACAATAGCAAAGACACTATTCTATGTTAGTGTGCTCTCAAAGACTAACTAAAGAGTCACACCAACCAAGCAAGCAAGCTCTCACAACTAGCTACACTAAAGAGATTGTCAACTAGTTTGCGATAAAGTAAAGAGAATGATTAGGATAGTTATACCGCCGTGTAGATGAAGTACCAATCAATCAGAAAGATGAATAACAATGATGACCAATCACCTCGGAATCAATGATGAACACAATGATTTTTATCGAGGTTCACTTGCTTGCCGGCAAGCTAGTCCTCGTTGTGGCGATTCACTCACTTGGAGGTTCACGCGCTAATTGGCTTCACACGCCAAACCCTCAATAGGGTGCCGCACAACCAACACAAGATGAGGATCACACAAGCCACAAGCAATCCACTAGAGTACCTTTTGGCGCTTCGCCGGGGAAAGGTCAAGAACCCCTCACAATCACCACGATCGGAGCCGGAGACAATCACCACCTCTGCTCGACAATTCTCGCTGCTCCAAGCCATCTAGGTGGTGGCAACCACTAAGAGTAACAAGCGAAACCCGCAGTGAAACATGATCACTAAGTGCCTCTAGATGCAATCACTCAAGCAATGCACTTGGATCACTCCCAATCTCACTATGATGATGAATCAATGATGTAGATGAGTGGGAGTCCTTTGGCTAGGCTCACAAGGTTGCTATGTCAATGAAAATGTGCAAAGGTTGTCCCTTGAGCCGGCCATGGGGCTATATATAGAGCCCCCATCAAATAGAGCCGTTATACCCCTTCACTGGGCAAAACGTGCTCTAACCGGATGCTCCGATCATACTGACCGGACGCTGGCCCTCAGCGTCCGGTCGCTCGATGGACGCCACGTGTCATCGCCTTCAAATGTTGTTCATCAGATTCCAACAGTTATGATGCTGACCAGACGCTCCGGTCAAAACTGATCGGACGTTAAAGCCCCAGCGTCCGGTCATTTCCAGTAAGCTCCCCGAGGCATGTTTTTCCGACCGAACGCGTCCGGTCCACCTTGATCGTACGCAGCCAGCGTCCGGTGCTCAACCCTAGCCTACTGTGCCATCTGACAGCTCGACCGGACGTAGCCTTTCAGTGTCCGGTCGCTGAGTGACCCAGCATCCGGTCAGTAGACCGACGCCAGCATCATTTCGACCAACTCCATTTCAACTCTAACTTCTTCACCCTTGCTCAAATGTGCCAACCACCAAGAATTTTGCATCCGGTGCAATAGAAAATAGACATTTCATTTTTCCAAAAGACCCAAACCCATCTCAACCCTGCAAACACCTTGTGCACATGTGTTAGCATATTTTCACAAATGTTATCAAGGGTGTTAGCACTCCACTAGATCCTAAATGCATATGCAATAAGTTAGAGCATCTAGTGGCACTTTGATAACCGCATTCCGATACGAGTTTCACCCGTCTTAATAGTATGGCTATCAAACCTAAATGTGATCACACTCTCTAAGTGTCTTGATCACCAAAACAAAATAGCTCCTACAAGTTATACCTTTGCCTTGAGCTTTTTGTTTTTCTCTTTCTTCTCTTCAAGTTTAAGCCCTTGATCATCTCCATGCTATCACCATTGTCATGTTATGATCTTCATTTGCTTCTCTACTTGAAGTGTGCTACCTATCTCATGATCACTTGATGAACTAGGTTAGCACTTAGGGTTTCATCAATTCACCAAAACCAAACTAGAGCTTTCACCCGCGAAATGTGTACCTAAGTTGTACCAAAGGTGACCTAAGGCTATCATGGCTAGTAGACCTGGGTTTGTGTTAGGAATAAATTCCCAGCTGGTTGAAATCGATTCGAATCGCCGTCTCTCCCGGATAGTGAAAAACTTGACTAGCTCCAACATCGTAGTAACTGTATGATGGAACATGATGGTTTGAATGAATATGGAATTACAATACCTGCTATGGTTACTATTGTATGCTTTTAAATGATATACCACATGTTTGGCACAGGATAGTTGCTAATCTAGAAATGGATAGTTATAATTAACTTGATAAAAGAATCATAATTGTACAATGAGTTAATGGCTTTTATGCAAAATGTCGTCGAGTTATGTCCACTTATACAGCCTTGCATAATCCTTGGAGTTATTTTATTTCTAGTTCATGACGGGTAAGTCTAGCTGAGTACCTTCTCGTACTTAGGGTTTTATTTCCCATTGTTGCAGATGGCACTATGTATCATGGTTATTGCAAGAGTTGCTTCTATCCCACCGTGGATGAGGAGTAAGCCTTGGGCAGGCTTCTTTATTAATCCCTATCTTTGCTTTTGTGGACCATGATACTAGTTGGCACTGTATCAAACTATGTTGGAAACTTTATTTTCGAACTCATTTGCTTCTGCTTTATCTATCAAACTCAGTTTGTAATACCTTTTATTCGTACTCTGATGATGAAATGTATTTGTGAACTTATGTAATATGTGACATGTATGTTGAATCATGTATGATCTTGGTTGTTGTAATCGTTTATCGAGACCCGTCGTGGTACTCGACGGACTACCGGGTTTATATGGGTTCAAGTATAACAGTGCGACTGCTTGCGGGCTGCTATTGTACTTGTATTCTTATAAATTGGTTGGTTCTACGACAGCTGGTATTAGAGCAAGATTCAACGTTATTTGTCACAAGTGTATTTAAAACAAAAGTTTTTGTTTTCCAAAAACCTTTCTCTAGCAACTAATAGTTATATAATAGGTATTTGAAATCTAAAGTGTGCCAATGATCACTTTCCTTATGCCCAAATTAAGGACTATTAGGTGGCTATTTAAGTACTAACATGGGAGTTTTTACTTCGTCGTCCATATGGCATGCTATTGTATGGATGCCATTCACTTGAGTGGTAATGTATGGATCAAATGCCTCTACGCCAAGGTAAGATGATGAGTGTATGACCGCAAGATGTGAGCGTGCGATCGGGAAGAGTTAGCTTTGGTACGGCTATGTATGCATGCTTTCATGTGTATATGGTACGTATTTAATTGTGGGTTTAAATTATTGTCGGGTAGCTTGATACAGAAGTATATGTATGGGTATACATATATGGAAGTATTTATAATTACATTCTGCATATTTCATTATGGGTTTAGGGCTAAATTGAAATCTTATGCAGGTACACTAACAACAAAACGTGTAGCTCAGCTAGTTATGCTAAATATGAGAGAACATATGTATGCCATAGTGTCTACCGTTAGAAACAAATTTTTCCTAAGTTTGTGAGGACGTACGAAATGAGCATGCATCATGATAATTACCATTCACATACTTAAATTGTTCCTCCCCTTATAAAACTCTTACTCGGTTATGTAACTCTTATCCATTATGGCATTGTCTCACCAAGTGGTACATGCTAATGGTGCAGATGGCACGCACAAAGCAGACCGCTCGCAAGTCCACTGGAGGCAGAGCTCCCAGCCATCAGCTTGCTCCACGTACCTGTCAATGTCACATGTTTCTTGGAGAGTTTGGGATGCCTACACTCTTGTAGAGAGTGCTCAGCTATGTAGGCTATCCTGATGGAATAGAGCCCCGCTACTTCTGGGCGAATGAGCAGTTGGGGGAAGGTCTCTTGGTTACTGTGGAGGCCGTTGTTTGTCCCTAAGGTGACGATTCTGAGTGGACAGGTTGGTGTTATGAGTCAACTAGCAGGACTGCTGAAGAAGCAGCTGGCAGGGTAGCCTTTGGGATCCTAAGGGATATAATGGATCGTTTTCCTCAGGAGCTGGCAGCCGCTTTGGTTGGAGTCTTTCCGAGGGGCAACCCCTCCACTGACTCATGGCAGTAGGCAAGAGGAAGACCCTTGGAGATTGGTGCAGCAGAAGGGCAGAATAGTGATAACCCTGCCATGAGCGCCATGTTCGTAGTGATGAGAGTGTTAGGTGGAGTAGAAGGTAGCCTCAGACGTGTGTCTGGTGCTCTTGGTCATGCCCGCAAGGATCGACGTCAGCTTCAGAGGGAGCACGACGCTGAGATTGAGAGGCTCAATGAAGAGATGGCTCAGTTAACTCACCAGAGGAATGCAACCTGGTCCAGGAAAGATGTTTTGAGAGCTCAACAGTTTGAGCTAGAGCAGTAGCTGGCCAATGCGGAAGAATACAATGATAACCTACATGAAGAGGTTCATCTGTTGAATAACCAGCTCCACCCTTATGTTTCACCTAGAGATGCAGAGATGGATCTAGAGGAGGACGAGGAAGAAGAAGAAGTGGAGCATGAAGAAGGAGATGATCCTACGTCTGACCTCGATAGTGATCATGATGAGGATTAGATCGCTTAGTACTTAGCGGAAGGACCAATGTATCACCTTTATTCATGTAATGGACCTGTAGTTCGAATTTGGTATTAGTAATCTGACTATCATGTAATATTGTTAATCGCACAACTATCGCACATTTGGTTGAACATCAATGCAATTCCAGTCCTTTGTTGGTGATCATGATTTAAATTTGCATGTGTTATGAGCATGATAAGTGGTCAAATTGGTGATGTCATGTTGCGAGAATGAATTGTTATGCCTCTATTTTTATTGTGAATTTGAGAATTTTCTCCAGTAATTTCAGTTTGGCATGATTATGATTCATCTACAATCTTGTGGCATCAATCAATAATCGCTTATTGTTGCAACTTCGCAAATGACGTGCACCTGTGTTGGAGCTGGTGGCAGCCAGGATGGCAACCATGATGACTTGTCACCCCCACCACCGCTGTCTGCTTAGGAGTTCTTTACCCAGTTCCTAGGGAGCCAAAGGACAATGGAGGAAGCTTTGTACCTCATCGCGCAAAACACCCCTCGTGGCCACCCACATCAACCAGGGGCCGAGCCAAATCAGCACAGTACATTCAAGGAGTTTTTGGATATGAAGCCTCCAATCTTTAAGGTGGCTGAGGAACCACTAGCTAAATACCATTGAGTAGAAATTTTGTTTGCTAAGGGTCACAGAGCATCTGAAAGCTGAGTATGCTTCTCATCAGCTGCAAGGACCAGTAGGGATCTGGTGGACACATTTCCTGTCATCTTTGCCTGCTAATGCGCGAGTGACCTAGGAATAGTTCAAGCTGGCTTTTAGGGGACACCATATTCCCCTAGGCCTGATGCGCATGAAAGTCACTGAATTTATGAGGCTCACTCAAGGAACAAAGACTCTCACAGAATATATGCATGCATTCAACAACCTGTCTAGATATGCTCCAGGTTTTGTGGATACCGAGGAGAAAAAGATAGAGAGTTTCAAGCAAAGTCTGGGTACCAAACTAATGAAGACCACGGCCAATTCTAAGTGTGCCACGTACAATGAGTTTATTAGTGATGCCTTGACCCAAGAAAACCACAATAACATGCATGCAGTTGCAAAGGGTCGCAAGAGGGCATATGAGGCCGGTGCCTCTAGATCTTTCCAGTCAAAAGCGCCTATCATAGCTAGGCCACAATTCCATCCACCTGCACCCAAGTTTAGGCCTCCACCACCTAAAGCTCAGAATAATAGGCCACATAAACCATTCTGTAAGGCGTTCACTATTGCCTTACCAAAAGGAAATGGCAGTCAGGACAGCTCCACCGGATTCAGAAATAATCAACCATGTTTCAACTGTAACCAACTGGGTCATTGGTCCAAGGAATGCCCCCACCCTAAGAAGAATGGCAACCAGAATCAGAACAATCAGAGGTAGGCGAATGCCAGGGCATGTCAGGGACACGTGCATTATACCGCTGTGGAGGAAGTGCCCGCTGTAGAAGTTGTCACGGCTGGTATGTTTCTTGTCAACAAGCATCCCGCTGTTGTTTTATTTGATTCAAGAGCTTCTCATTCATTTATGAGTCAAGCATTTGCATCTAGACCTGATCAAGAAATAATTGAAGTAAGTAAAGGGGGTTATAACATAAGTTCAGCAGGGGGTACTATTACTACAAAAAAGATAGTAAAAAATGTACTCATATCTATACAAGGGAGGGAGTACACAACGAATTTGATAATATTGCCTGGGTTATTGATAAGTGTAATCTTAGGCATGAATTGGATGAAGGATCATGGTGTTCTTATTAACACTAGCACCCGTACTATTATGTTGAGAGAACCCATGGGAGGGAATGCTTTTCTAGTACCACTCTCCCATGATTTCGAACCCCAACATTTAGCCTGTGCTATCCAAACCACCACACTTTGTGATATCCTAGTGGTTTGTGAGTTTCTAGATGTATTTCCAGAGGAATTACCAGGTCTACCACTAGATAGGGACGTGGAATTTAAGATCGAGTTAGTGCCAGGTATGGCACCCATATCTAGAAGGCCCTATAGAATGCCACCCAACGAGTTAGCGGAACTTAAGGTTCAATTGCAAGATCTATTGGACAAGGGTCTTATCTAACTTAGCTCATCTCCATGGGGATGTCCAGCCTTGTTTGTGAAAAAGAAGGACAAGTCACTAAGAATGTGTGTAGATTATAGACCACTCAATGCTGTGACCATCAAGAACAAATATCTATTGCCCT
Source organism: Miscanthus floridulus (assembly GCF_019320115.1). NCBI lineage: Eukaryota > Viridiplantae > Streptophyta > Magnoliopsida > Poales > Poaceae > Miscanthus > Miscanthus floridulus. Next base: position 108,530,913 of record NC_089585.1, on the reverse strand, counting down.
GCATCGACATCTTATTCGATCAGCTAGCGAAGGCAAAGGTATTCTCCAAAATTGACTTAAGATCGGGTTACCATCAGATAAAGATCAGACTGGAAGATATACCTAAAACTGCTTTCTCTACTAGGTACGGCTTATACGAGTATTTGGTTATGTCTTTCGGACTAACAAATGCTCTAGCCTACTTCATGTACCTGATGAACTCAGTATTCATGCCCGAACTTGACAAGTTCATGGTCGTGTTTATCAATGATATATTGATTTATTCAGAAATCGAGTCAGATCATGAAGAGCATCTGAGGATTATCCTATCCAGATTAAGGGAGCATAAGCTATATGCCAAGTTTAGCAAATGTGAATTTTGGTTGAGCAAAGTACCTTTCTTAGGTCATATTTTATCAAGAGATGGAATCTCTGTAGACCCATCAAAAGTACAAGAGGTTATGGATTAGAAAGCCCCAACTTTGGTTCATGAAGTTTAGAGTTTTCTAGGGTTAGCCGTATATTATTGTCGGTTCATTCTAGATTTTTCAAAGATAGCTAAGCCTATGACCAGACTACTTTAGAAAGATGAGAAGTACAATTGGACACTAGAATGTGAAGCAGCTTTTCATACCCTCAGAACCTTGTTGACTACAGCACCTGTGCTGGCACAACCAGACATTGAAAAGCCTTTTGATGTATTTTGTGATGCATTGGGAATAGGCTTGGGATGTGTGCTTATGCAAGAAGGAAGAGTTATTGCATATGCTTCTCGGCAATTGAGAAAACATGAAGTCAACTACCCTACACATGATTTAGAACTTGCAGCAGTTGTTCATGCATTAAAAATATGGAGACACTATTTGTTGGGCAATGTATGTCATATATATACTGACCACAAAAGTCTCAAGTATATCTTTACCCAGCCAGAGCTGAACATAAGACAAAGAAGATGGTTAGAGCTAATTAAGGACTACAATTTAGAAGTGCATTACCATCCGGGTAAAGCAAATGTAGTAGCCGATGCACTTAGTCAAAAGTCTCATTGCAACACTATGGAAGCATTATTGGAAGATGGATTCAACTTGTTACATCCTGTTGTACTACACAATATCATGATCAGTTGTTCACTTGAGAGCAAAATCATAGAGTTACAGCAGACAGATGTAGGAATAAGTCACATCAAGAGAAAAATGCAAGAGCAAGAAACCAAACATTTTAGATTGGACGAAAGATGTGTATTATGGTTCGAGGACCGACTTGTGGTACCAAAAGACCGTGAGCTAAGGAATCAAATTTTAGATGAAGCTCACTCATCCAAATTGTCTATCCATCTGGGTAGTAGAAAGATGTATCAAGATTTGAAAACCCATTTTTGGTGGACTAAGATGAAGAAAGAGATCGTAGCCTATGTTGCTAGGTGTGATAACTGCAGTAGAGTAAAAGCTGTCCATATGAAATCTATCGGACTACTTCAGCCATTGCCTATTCTAGGATGGAAATGGGAGGAAATCAGCATGGACTTTATCACAGGCCTTCCAATGACACCACAAGGTCATGCTTCGATATGGGTCATTGTAGACCGTCTCACCAAGTCAGCACATTTTGTACCAGTTCACACAACATATCACGTGGGGAAGTACGCTGAGATGTATGTTTCTCATATCGTGAGACTGCATGGAGTACCCAAGACTATAATCTCAGATCAAGGACCACAGTTCATCGCTCGTTTCTAGGAGCACTTACACCAGGCTTTGGGAACCATGCTAATAAGAAGTTTGGCATATCATCCACAAACTCCAGGACAGACGGAGCGAGTGAACCAAATCCTAGAAGATTTGCTTAGAGCTTGTGTTATATCTTCAAAAGGTTCATGGGAGAAATGGTTACCTTTAGCTGAATTCTCCTATAACAATAGTTATCAAGCGAGTATCAAAATGGCTCCATTTGAAGCCTTATATGGTAGAAAATGTAGAACTCCATTGAATTGGATTGAGCCTGGTGAAAGGAGATACTTTGGTATTGACTTTGTCAATGAAGCCGAAGAGCTAGTACGTATCATCCAACAACATATGAAGGTAGCTCAATCAAGACAAAAGAGTTATGCCGACAGAAGAAGAAGACCACTGACTTTTGAAGTGGGTGACTATGTATACTTGAGAGTATCACCCATGAAAGGTGTGAAAAGATTTGGGATGAAAAAGAAGCTTTCACCAAGATATGTAGGGCCATACAAAATTTTGGAACGAAAAGGAAATGTTGCGTATAAGTTACAACTTCCACTAGAGATGAGTGCAATATTTTATGTGTTCCATGTTTCTTAGTTGAAGAAATGTCTTCGAGTACCTGAAGAAGCTATTGCACCCACCAACGTGCAGCTTCAATCGGATTTGACCTATGAAGAAAAGCTAATTCGAGTATTAGAGGAGATGGAGAGAGTAACACGGAGTAAGATTATTAAGTTCTATAAGATGGTGTGGAACAATCATAGTGAATAAGATGCTATGTGGGAAAGAGAAGATTATTTACGAGAAGTTTATCCCGCCTTTTTCCAAGAATGGTAGGTCTTGCAAATCTCGGGACGAGATTTTTATAAGGGGGAGGGGCTGTAACACCTTGGGTGTTAGCCTTGCATAACTTGACTTGCATAACATGAGCATGATCATCAAGCATTCATAAACAAGCATTTACCAATGAAACATTGGATTGAAACATCTACAACGTTTGCTTATTATCGCATGTTTCTTAAACATATGCAACTTTTCTCGTTATTTCATGTCTCCATGTATCTATGCATATGATCATGAGTGGACACATGTACTTGGTGGATGTGAGTCACACAAACATGTAGCAACACCTAGGTTAGCAAATAGGACTTTGTTCATGGTCACATTTCATGAACCAACACTTAAGCTTCATGTGATTACACTAACTAGCCCTATGAGTGACTACTACATGAAATGATTGAATGACCTTGCAAATTGCTTAAACATGTTTAGAGTATCATTATGAACAACTTTGATATTCATGGTTAGGGGTAAATAGGTCATTAAGCCATGCTTTGATGTGTATCATCATTTAAAAGTGACATGTTTGACCAAATTTGAACTAGGTGTTAGAGACCTTGCATGGAGGAGATCACTAAAGCAAAGTTGTAGTATTTGACATAAGGAACAACTTTTATTTTTGGGTCATTGACCGATTTAGCTCCTAACATGCTTGAATTGAGATCACAAGAATCAGCAAAATCAACATTTCAACACTTAACAAAATTTTTCTAAGTCTTGTTCACTGACAAACTGACAAGCCGACCTTGGGGGTGATCTAACTTGAATTTGGTTGCGAATTAGAACATGGTTCCTTGACAAGTGTTGTAGCTGGTACATGGTTCTACAAATCCTATTCAGACTGTTTATACTTTGGATCCACGGATTAGCAGTTAATTGGACGGCAAAACTCGTCGTCAGGCTCGGCATTGCGTTAACTGAACGAACTGAACTCTGGTTCAGTGGCCGACCGATGCTAGGGCAGAGCTGCTGCATGGACATCACAGCTGGCCATGCGTCGCCAACGCCTTGCCCCGCATGGCAGAGCCCAGCTAGAGCGCGCCTTCACCTCTCCAGCACCCGTCCGCACTCAGCCGTGCCCTCATTTCCCCACTTCGCCTCCTCCTTCCTCGCCGCAGCGACAGCTGAGCGTGTCCTGCCTCTATCATCGCCATAGCCAGCTCCAGCTAGTGCTGAGCCGCCCATTCGCCACCGTAACAACCTCACCGTCTTCCCAGCAACTCCCTGCATCCCCCATTACACACTGTTCTAGCTTGGTAAGCCACAGCAACACGCACGAGCTTGCCGGAGCTCCGCCGCTAGCCCCATCACCGTGGCCACATCGCCACCGTCCACCCCAGGCAATGATAGGGTGCTAGCTAGGTCCGCCGTATCTTGGTGATGCTCGGCATAGCATTTGTTTGAGCCGCCATAGCCTCCACCGGTGTAGCGCCGTCGTCCAGCACCTCTGCCCCACAATGGCCGCCGCCGCCGTTGCTAGCACCAATGAGCAGTCCCACCAAGTAGATCGTTGTGTGCGCAAAGTCGAGTAGAGCATCTGGTGAAGATGTCACCGCCGGCGAACTCACTGCCGTTGAGCTCTGGCCGCGCCGGTAGAGTAGCGCCACTGGCTCTGTTTTCGTCTTAATGACATGTGGGGTCCCCTGACTGACGGGTCCCACCGGTCAGCAACAATTAGAGTGTAGGATAGTTCATTTGATTCCAATTTTTGAATTCTTTGGTGATTTTTATATCTCTAGTTTAGTAGCTTCAAAAATTGTGCAATAAATTGTGTAGTGTTCCTTAGGAAGTGTAGTATTTAGAAAAAATATGTTCTTGACATTTACAGTAGAAATTTTTGGAGATTTAAATAGAGATTTGAAATGTATTTTTGAATGCATGCAAATTTGTTTATTTTATATCTAGAGTTCGTGTACTCCAAAAATTATGAAATTTTTGTGGTAAGCTAGTCTTAGCATATATGAGCTTTGGTAAAAATTTGAGGATCAGTGCATGTGTAGATTTATAGTTATAGATTTTTCTTTTATAAATAGTTAATCCTTGTATGAATTTTTATAAATTATTTATGAATCCTTTATTCCTAAAATTTGTTGGGGGTAATCCTAGTACCATAAGTATGCTAAGAAAAAATAGGAAATCTGTTGCTTGACACTTTTCACTAGGGTTTTCCATTTTTGCTTTTGTAAGCCTTTCTGCCTTATCATTTTTGTATAGAGTGTTTTATTGAATAAAATGGCAGGAAACTTTTACAGTAGTCCTTTGATAGCATTAGTAAGGCACTGTAAATGTTTAGGAATTTTTGAAACATATCTGGTATATGTTTATTATTTAACCTAGATATCTAAATAAAATAATAAAGGCATTTAAATAAATAGTTTGGGCTTCACCATTATATTGTCTTGAATGTATTTGGTATGCTTAAACTGTTGGTAGGCTTTATGTTGTCAAACTTTGAGTGATTACATGAAGTAGAAGTATTGTTGCTTTAAAATGCAAATTAAAAGGATTCCGAACAGATTTTGTAGTTTGATAAGTTGCATGATAAGAATGATGTTTGCTGTAAAAATGGTTAATAACAAAGTTGTAGATAATTTGATGAGCTTTCCAGAAAGTCTAGGATCACTACTTTTGGATTTGTAGAACTCCAGTTATGAGTGAAACAAGTAGCTACTGTTTTGTGATATAGTAGATGCATTGTGGAAGTAGTTAATTAAATAATCGAGAAGAGATATGCACCTACTCAATAAACATGATGCACTTGTTAACATATATGCATTCATAATACTTATGCCATATTCATGCATCTAGGATCGGAGGAAGAAATAACGTTGCTGGACTTCAAAGAAGCAGAGGAAGGGGACCAGCAGGAGAATCCGCAAGCCGCAGCAGAATCCTGAAGAGCTTCCGGAGTGTCCTGACCACTGCCCTACTTCTTTTCTGAAAGGCAAGCCCCAGAGCATTCTAAGTCTCCCAATATTTTACAAATGATTACTTAAGTACTTATGATTGATGCATTAGGTTATAAGAGTTGAATGGAACCACTTGATGCATACAAATTCCTTGTCCAGATATTACACCTTTAACCAGTATAGGTCTAGGATCAATTCTATGCTTAGCCATGCTTAGACCGGTAGAAGTTAGGTGATGTCCTATCACCTGCGAGATATAGGTGGATACCGGAGCACGGTTGGCTATATCTGCTATCGTGGAACAGAACTATGGGGTAAAAGTAAATCGAGACCGGGTGGGATATCGATAGAGAAGCAACAAGGCACGGAGGTCTTGGGTGTGGATCTATCCCCGTCTGTGTTGATCAAGGACCGTACCATTGTTGGAACTTCTGATAAGATTGAATGCATACCTCTCACTTAGCTGGCCGGATAACTCGTTCCAACCATGAAGCCGAGTAATTCAACTCAGGCCGGGACCTATTCTGTTGTGCGCTCCTTCCAGGGAACGATCAGACTGAGCCCAAGGGTAGGCTTGGCCTGAACATCCTGGCATCTGGTGTTCCAGATTGTGCAGCGCGGTATGGACCCACAAAATGTGTACCTAAGTTGTACCAAAGGTGACCTAAGGCTATCGTGGCTGGTAGACCTAGGTTTGTGTTAGGAATAAATTCCCAGCTGTTTGAAATCGATTCGAATCACCGTCTCTCCTAGATAGTGAGAAACTTGACTAGCTCCAACATCGTAGTAACTATATGATGGAACATGATGGTTCGAATGAATATGGAATTACAATACCTGCTATGGTTACTATTGTATGCTTTTAAATGATATACCACATGTTTGGCATAGGATAGTTGCTAATCTAGAAATGGATAGTTATAATTAACTTGATAAAGGAATCGTAATTGTACAATGAGTTAATGGCTTTTATGCAAAATGTCATCGAGTTACGTCCACTTATACAGCCTTGCATAATCCTTGGAGTTATTTTATTTCTAGTTCATGATGGGTAAGTCTAGCTAAGTACCTTCTCGTACTCAGGGTTTTATTTCCCATTGTTGTAGATGGCACTGTGTATCATGGTTATTACAAGAGTTGCTTCTATCCCGCCATGGATGAGGAGTAAGCCTTGGGCAGGCTTCTTTATTAATCCCTATCTTTGCTTTTGTGGACCATGATACTAGTTAGCACTGTATCAAACTATGTTGGAAACTTTATTTTCGAACTCATTTGCTTCCGCTTTATCTATCAAACTCGGTTTGTAATAGCTTTTATTCGTACTCTGATGATGAAATGTATTTGTGAACTTTATGTAATATGTGACATGTATGTTGAATCATTTACGATCTTGGTTGTTGTAATCATTTATCGAGACCCGTCGTGGTACTCGACAGACTACCGGGTTTATATGGGTTCAAGTATAATAGTGCGACCGCTTGCGGGCTGCCATTGTACTTGTATTCTTATAAATTGGTCGGTTCTGTGATAGGTTGCTGCCTCTCCACCTTTTTCTTTCCTTGGCATGCCAGTCTACCTCAGCAGGCGCTTAAGGAGCTGACAGTCCTTGTAGAGATGATTGACGGGATAGTCATGGTTGGTGCACGGGCTCTCCATGAGCTCGTGAAAGTGGTCCAAAGGGTCTTGCTGGGGCTGAGTGCCTGCATGATCCACCGCGGCGACCAACACAGAGTTGGCCGGTCGATGGCGATCCTTTCTGTTCTTTTTCCCCTCTATGTGGAGGGGCCCTCGTCTTGATCCTGGCGCTTGGCCTTACCTTTGCCGCAGCCTCCGTTGAAGCCTGGTGGGAATGGCGCTTGCTGGAGGTGTTGGACAAAGGTCCATGGTCCTAGGCTGTTAGGGCTAGGACTTCGGTCGACGCTGTGCATGTCTCGATTTGGCCCAAGCCGTGTGTAGATAGGCGGTCAGCATAGAGCGGTCATCAAGTCAAGGTGAGGTGCCATTGCGGCTTCCTGTGCCGCACTCTGTGGTTGTTACGGTGATAGGGTGTAGTGCCCCATCTGCTATGTCCCTGTTCCTCGAATGGGAAGTGAGGTCATGAGTCGGCGTCGTGATACGAAGCACTTCGCTTGTTGAATGGCGGCGGTCTCCAGCAGTGCCTGGAGGTTTTGATGGATCACCCATTCACGAGGTACGTTCGGCTCGAATGGGCCGCACAGGAGCATTGCCGTGGTGGCAATGTTCTGACTGTGTGGCAGAACCTCCTAAGAAATTGGGCCCACACGCACCTATCATTGTCTTGACAGACCTCGGATAGCGTACACGAGTTCCCAACAACTCAACAGGTCTGTCGGGTGTCCTCGGGAAACCTGAATCATCCACGATTCTCTTTCAAACAGGATCCCAATCATAGACATTGCAGATTACAACAGTTTATTCAATTATATACATCAGAGTAAAAGATAGCGGAAGTCTTAAGGTAACATAGGTTACAAACCAGTTGTTTTCAAACTTACAATACCATAAGTGTTATACAACCATAGTAGTGGGATAATATTACATTAACCTTATTTATCAAACAAACTAGTGCCTTATCCAAAGGCCATTCATCATTTCTCATCGTCATTGACTTCAAACACAAACATGCAGTAGGGACCAAAACAAGCCTACGCATGCGACTCACCTGCAACAAGGGTTAACAAACCCTGAGTACAAAAGTACTCAACAAGACTAACCCAACATAAAGGGGTGTAAGACTTTTAGAGATGCAGGGTTTGGGACAAGGTAAGGATGTAGCAAAATTCAAAGTCCTTTGCCAAAAGCTTACTATTCTTATCCTATTTTCAAGTTTTACCCCTAAGTCCTTTTAGTTCATTATCTCAACTAAATGTACACTTCCCATATTCCATTCCTTCTCATTCCATTCTTTTCTCATGTTTTAGTAATTCACCAGTCCTGCATTGCTTCTGTAATGAATCGAGTCTCCATATCCGCAGAGCACCAGCAATTCGAATTGGTTCAAGTCCCAGCTAGGGATTCCATATCACACGACATATGTAGAACTCAATCTTGCATATATCAACCTCGCTACCGGATCCTCCTATACTAAGCCGTCTCCACGCCACCCGAGAGCACAGCACACCTCAAATCCGGCCACATTCCAGCCATGAGGGTACATGCTACTCCCACCATCTCTCCACTCCCAATGCGTGGGCATTCATCTTAGTATCGAATTAGCCGAAGTAGGCTTACCGGAGTATGTAACCAGTACTACAAAGTGTCTCGTTCAGAAGATCCACAATGAGTGGCCTTTACGCGACATAGTCGGTAACATTACCCAAAATTCAAGATAAGTCACCTGACTAGTCTCTAGTTCATTCTATCTTCTTTCTTTCTTTGGCCAGTATGCCATCTTTGATTGTATCGAAACTTTTACTTTGAAAGGCTACCATAAAGCATATTAAGCATTCTACGCCTTTGCAAATGAAATCATCTTCAAGGATGGTAAACAATTAACAAGGTAGGCAATGCATCAAGTAGGTAACATTTGATTTAACCAACTTAATGCAATAAGTAACATAGGTGATAAACTTTTCAAAGTAACAAGGTAATGGTTTAATGCATAAACCGGGGCTTGCCTTTGTTGACGATCCTAGGTTCCGGATCAGTATCACGATTATTGAATCCCGTGACAACCGGGGATTCTTCTAGAACTTGCTCAACTAGAATCATTTCACTCTCAGGTTCTACATGAAACGATAACATATGCTTTAACATGATGATAATGTAAACATGATGCTTTCATGGTACATGGAATGTAAAAACACCCTGAATACGATTTTCCTTCACGGTACAGTTGCAAGCCAACAAAACCAACTTGCAATCCTACCATCAAGAACCACAAATGTGACTTGACCAAATGAATCTTGAAACTCTACTAGTCACAAAACATGACCAAAACAAGATTCAACACTAATCAAACACTTAGGGTTTGCTTTTATTTATTTTTAAATTAATTTGGAAATAAGCCCAAAAATGAACTTGTTCCAAATGACCTAAAAATTTTATGTAAGCTTCCTCATGACAAATTAGTGTACCAAAACAAATTTCATAATTTTTGGAATTATACAGTGGCCTACAAAAATCATGGAAATTACATTTATTAATTAATGGACTGAATATTTGAACATTAAAAATATATTCAAATTTCAAGTTTCAAATTTTTGAACCATACTAGAGCATGTACAGAGGCTACACACAAAATTTCAGAATTTTTGGAGCTATGATTATTTTCCTACAAATTTCCTAAGATTCAGCACTATTCAAAATCAGAAAATAACAAAACTCACTATTCTCTCTTACTCTCACTGACAGCCGGCCCCCACCTGTCATCCCCAACCTTGGGCATTGACCGTGGCTGCAACGGCGCTGACCGACGTGAACTTGTCGACGGTGAGCCCAACAGCGATGGCCAAAGCACTAACATGATCACAAAAGCTAGGCGCATCGATTAGTGGCACTTTGGAGGTCGATTACGATATGGAACAAGACTAACACCGGCCATGGCGGACGCGGTGGCACGGCAACATTATGCCGGCAAAACAAGGCCAGTAACGGTGAAACAGAGAGTATAGGAAGCATCAGTGGCTCACCCCGATCGTGTTGAAGCAACAGGTGAGACCGAAGAAGCTATGGTGACGCATTTCGACGGTGACCGGGATCACGGTGGAGCGGACCTCATCGACGACTCCATTCCGACGACTATAGTGGGCAAAACGAGCAGGCAAGAGTGGAATGAGCACTATAGCATCGCAATGAAACTAGAGAGCCAACAATCAAGGGCAACGGCTCACCGGATGAGGCTGGCCACGGTGAATCGGAGTTTCCGTTGAGGTCGCCGGCCGCGAGGAAGATGAACATGGACAACGAGCTCTCGACAAAATCAGGTGGTAACAATAGCTCGGTCGGACACGCAAGGAGCAGGCGGAACTGGAACATGGCTTTTACAGGGCTTGCTTACGCTGAGGAGACAAGAGAAGCTCATCGGAGTTGAGATGGCAGCGTCGGGAAAGCAAAGAGAAGGAAGAAACGTGAACGGCGTCGTCTGGGTCTTATAGCTCAGCTAGGAGCACGCAGACTCGACACGCAGCGTGCTCCCTATGCTAGCGCAAAGCCAAGGGCAGTCGCAGACATGCCTGGAAGGCCAGAGAAAGGACGCCGGCGGTGAGGCGGTGGCGTCCTGTGGTTATCCTGATGTTAGAGGTATTTATAGATTTGCCACTATGTCTATTTTTCAAATTACTCCCAATTTTTCTATAGAAGTTGAAAATCTCCAAAAATGAAAGTTGCTCAACTTTTCAAACTCTACAACTTTGCTTCTAGGAATATTTTCAAATTCTGCCTTCATTTTGAAATTTGAATTTGGGGTGCATTTGAGCATTTGAATCATTTCAAAATTACTCCAAATTTTATATGTAAACTTGAAAAACTTTGAAAACCAAAGTTGATCCTTATAAAATATGCTTCAACTTTGCTTTTTATCCCAACCCCAAATTCCACATGGATTTTGAATTAGTCAAAAGGGGCAAAAAGGACCTTTATGATTTGAATTTGAATTCAAATTTGATTTGTTTACCTTTTACTTTAACTTTGATTTTTGACCAGTAACATGGCCCATTAGGGTTATTTGAGTCAAATGACACATGGTCTCACATGATCACATGAAATTTGACCCTTGTGGTCATGATCTTTATTTAGGGTTTTGAATCGCATCACATGAAATAACAACATTATGAAATAAACCTTATTTAGTGAATGCATTCAAAATTTTCTACTTTATGAATGCTTTGCAATGCATATGATGACATGGCAAGTTTTTAGTGCTAGGTCAAAACACCAGAGGTGTTATAGACTGGCCCGAGCAAACTATAGGGGATCGGTCCCCCTAACTAGGGTGTTGCGCTAGACCTGATGGGCGCGACCCTGAGCACCATTCGCCGGTCTATGTGCACAGGGCGTAGTCGGTGGTTGATGCGGCCACTATCATCGTAGATCCTCCCCATGCTCACGTGTGAGCTCGAGGGTCTTCGCATGAGGGCCCGAAGGGGTGTGAGTCCATGAGGACTCCATTACCCCTGGCGGCTGCTTCGGAGCGTCTGCCATAGCGCACTCGTAGGACGGACGGTGGCTAGGTGCCATGTCACCGATGCTAGAGCCGTCACTCTTGGCATCGTCATCCATGACATCGAGGAAACAGGTGGGAGCATAGCTCGCCATCCCCATGAATTCAGACACAAGAGGGAGTGGTGCCATAATTTTTTGGAGCCCCCGGGCGCATGTGTCCGTAGGAGACATGAGGCCATAGGGGAACCAGTCATACGGTGGCGGCGATAGGGACAATGGCAACCCTCTAGGTATTTGGCGGAGTATAGAACGTAGTAAGTGAATAACAGCATGTATATTACTCACAGTAGGGTTTGAGCAGAGAGTTTGCTTGGAATGAAGCGCAGATGCCGCGCCGTTGAAGTCACATGTCCTAGAGTCGATGGAGGATGTCTCTCCGATGGGTGCCGAGTCGTGAGTCTCCTCACGGAGGTGGAGTACACCGAGCTAGTCGGCGATGAATTCTAGGCTTCCAAAGAGGAAGGCCTGGGATGGCTTGAAGACGGGTGGAACCCGCATGCTGGCGGGCGAGAGTGCGTGAAACTCCAACGAGTCGAAGCGAATCGTATCGCCCGAGCCTGCCACGGTGAGGGTGGTGGAAAAGTGGGCCATCCGATGACCAAAAAGTGTTGAACGTACAATGTCTTCCCCACAGAGGGCGCCAACTGTCGGTGTAGAAAGTGACCAACTAGTGAAAATTGGTAGTTTTGCTGTACGTTGTGATCGAAGGTGGCCTAGCACTCAATGACACAGGATTTATACTGGTTCGGGCAACATGCACTATGTCCAGTCAGGGTCGGTCGGTGACTTTATTCTTGAGCCTAGGTGCTTGAAGTTTGCAGTGGGGTTATAAACGAGAAGGAGAAAGATGGGGTGTACAAGAGGTCTGGTTGGCTCCGGTCGGAAGGGGTAAGAGTGACAGGAACTTCGCTATGAGCTAAGTGTTCAAGCGGGTGCTTGAAGTCCGAACCTGGTGGTTCTGTGGTTGAGAGCTATCAATCTAAGGAACTTTGATCAACTGGAATCAGTCTCCCTTTATTGGAGGAAGCGCAGCCCTTTTATAGATGAAGGGGATGGCTTTACAAGTGAGAGGGAAAGGGTGTGTATGCTATCGAGCCTTGTTGTCCACACCTACCGAGCCTTGTTGCCCACACCGACGGGTACCAGATAATGGTGGGCGCCTACAACACTGTTGATGTCACTGTAGAATGTCAGATGCATACTGGAGGTCATGCTATCTTTTTTAGGGATGGTGGACGTCGGTACCTGCAAATACTGTTTGATGCCTAGAGGCATATGAGGAGTCTCGCTATGTTCACCCGGTATAGTAAATCCTAGCGCCCATACCGCTATTGATGCCCAGAGGCACGTGGAGGGCCTTACCATATGGAAGTTTTAGCGGCCCCTACAATACTGTAGAGAGAGATGTCGGCGCCTACAATACTATTTGTGTTAGGTGGCTGCAGAGTACTATTCCATGCAGGGTATGGTCCCTGGTATAGTGGTTTTGACTTGTGAGCCTTGCCTTGCCTTTCTCCGCACATCTTCTGGTTCCTACCGAGCGGGCATCCCCGATCGGATGGCTCCAGTCGGCTCTGAGTGTGTCGATCAGAGAAGAGTGGTGAGCAAGGTTCCTATGAGCCTCGGTCGGAGGGACGCGTGGTCAGAGTCAGAAGTAGCGCTTTGGGCCAGGCCTTCCAATTGGAGAGGGCATCCAGAGGTGGCTAGAGGCTAAAGTGAGTGCTCTGATTAGAGTGGTGGACCCAAGGGGTCGACGAGTGGGCGCTGCTCCTTTCGGTCTAGACCTTCTGGTCGGTGACTGGGCCGTCCTTCTGGCCTATTGTATTTAGACTCTTGGGCCAAGCCTTGGCGTAGAAGCTAGTCCCCGAGGGACCTTAGGTTTATGAACCTGACACATGGGCTTCCATTAGCCTCTCATGAGTGGCATTGAGCTCATCAAGGGATTGCTCAAGAAATTTGACTTGCTTGTTTAATTCCTTGCACTCCTTTCTCTTCATCTCAAAGCTAGTATGCACTTGCTCACACATGTCCATGAGCTCCTCCTTGGAGTACTCCTCCTCGTCATCATCACTCCTACAAGCATCACTTTCACATTCATCATCATCACTCACATCATATTTTACCTTGGTAGGTTTTACCATGAGGCATGTCGAAGGAGTGTCGAAGATCTAGCTTGTTGTTGATGGCGATGCTTGCTAGTGCTTTCTTGATAGATTTCTTGCCATCATCACTAGAGTCATCACTATCTGAAGAGCCATCACTATCCCAAGTGACCACATAACCTCCACCCTTATTCTTTTGGAAGGTCATTCTCTTCTCCTTCTTCTCTTTCTTATCCTTCTTGTGCTTCTTCTTCTCATCGTCATCATTGTCACTATTGTAGGGATAATTTGCTACAACATGATCGAGACTCTTGCAATTGTAGTGTCTTCTCACATATTCTTTGCTTTTGGTGTGATCTCTTCTCTTTCTTGCACCATAGCCCTTCTTCTTCATGAATTTTCCCATCTTGCATACAAAGAGGGCCATGATTCATCATCAATATCACTAAGATCATCATCATCACTTGATTCTTTCTTGGACTTACCCTTGTTCTTGAATGATGATGAGCTAGCCTTGAATGCTATACTCTTCTTCTTCTTTTCTTCTTCTTCCTTCTTGTCATCCTTGTCATCCCCCCCTTCCACATGGTATGTCTCTTAGGTCATGATATCATCTAGTACTTGGTTAGGGGTAATCTCCTTCAATCCTCCTCTTATAATAAGCAATCTCAACATCTCAAATCTAGGAGGTAAGCACATCAAGAACCGATGAGAGACATCATCATCCTTGATCTTCTCTCCCAAGGCCTTCAAGTCATTTATAATCACTTGCAACCAATGAAACATTTCCAGAATGCTCTCATCTTCCTTCATCTTGAAGCTTGTCAACTTATCCTTGAGAATGTACAACTTAGCACTCTTCACCGCTGGTGTGCCCTCATATGCTTCCTCCAATCTCCTCCACACCTCATTTGCTCTTTTACAATCCTTGATTTGCTCAAACACCTTGGAATCAATGGCATTATATATGGTGTTGAGAGCCATTGTATTGCATTGCTTGTTGGTCTTGTCTTGGTTGGTGGGGTCATCGAGATCAATGATAGCATAGTCATTCTCGATCACCTCCCATACTTGATCATTGATTGAACCAAGATACATCCTCATCTTTGTCTTCCAATAATCATAGCATGTGCCATCAAAGAACGGTGGTTTGCCCCCCACATGGTTGAACACAACTTGAGCCATAATTTGACACCGAGGTTGTTAAGCCTTCAATCAAATGGTGACCATGGCTCCGATACCACTTAAAAGGTCCTAATATGTCTAGAGGGGGGTGAATAGCCTATTTAAAAACTCTAAATCAACTAAAGCAATTTGATTAGTATGACAAATAGTGAAATGCAAACTTGCTCTAGCTCTACAAGGGTTGCAAGCCACCTATCCAACAATTCTAGTTGCAATGATTACTAGGCACATAACTTGCAATGTTACTACTCACTAAGAGCTCTCAATCTTGCTACTCTAAAGAGCTCCACTAGATGAACTTAAAATAACAAAGCAAGCTCTCAATTCTAATTACACTAAAGAGCTTGCCACAACTAGTTTGCAAGAATATAAATGAGTGAGTAGGGTGATTATACCACCGTGTAGAGGAGTGAACCAATCACAAGATGAATACTAAATCAATCACTGAGAGAATACCAAAGGGCAAGAGACAACCAATTTTTCTCCTGAGGTTCACATGCTTGCCGGCACGCTAGTCCCCATTGTGTCGACCAACACTTGGTGGTTCAGTGGCTAAGAGGTGTTGTACGAACCTCGTCCACACAATCAGACACTGCAAGAACCTACCCACAAGTGAGGTAACTCAATGACATGAGCAATCCACTAGAGTTACCTTTTGGCTCTCCGTCGGGGAAGGCACAAGACCCCTCACAATCACCACGATTGGAGCCAAAGACAATCACCAACCTCCGCTCAACAATCCTTGCTGCTCCAAGCCATCTAGGTGGCGGCAACCACTAAGAGTAACAAGTGAATCCCGCAGCAAAACATGAATGCCAAGTGCCACTAGATGCAATCTCTCAAGCAATGCACTTGGATTCTCTCCCAATCTCACAATGATGATGAAACAATGATTGAGATGAGTGGGAGGGCTTTGGCTAAGCTCACAAGGTTGCTATGTCAATGCAAATGGCTAAGAGAGTGAGCTTGAGCTGGCCATGGGGCTTAAATAGAAGCCCCCATGAAATAGAGCCATTGTACCCCTTCACTGGGCACAACTCGGGGTGACTAGACGCTCTAGTCAGTTTGATCGGATGCTGGCCCTCAGCGTCCGATCATGTGATACACACCATGTGTCCCCTGCTTCAAATACTGTTTGTTAAATTTCAATGGTCATCTGTTGACCAGACATAGCACACAAACTGACTAGATGCTTAGCCTCCAGCGTCCGATCGTTTCCAGTAAGGTTCTAGAAACAAATTTCTTCGACCGGATGCGTCCGGTCTCATAGTGACTTTCTTCTGCACTGCCCAACAATAGGACCGGACATAGCCTTCCAGTTTCCGGTCGCTGAGCGACCCAATGTCCAGTCAGTTGACCGACACTAGCGTCCACGCTGCTACAACTGACCGGATGCACCGGTCCCTCTGAGGGCCAGCGTCCGGTCACCTTGTGACCAGCGAGACTAACTCCTTTTCACCTCTAACTTCTTCACCCTTGCTCAAATGTGCCAACCACCAAGTGTATCACCTTGTGCACATGTGTTAGCATATTTTCACAAACATTTTCAAGGGTGTTAGCATTCCACTAGATCCTAAATGCATAAGCAATGAGTTAGAGCATCTAGTGGCACTTTGATATGAGTTTCACCCCTCTTAATAATATGACTATCAAACCTAAATGTGATCACACTTTCTAAGTGTCTTGATCACCAAAACAAAATAGCTCCTACCATTTATACCTTTGCCTTGAGCCTTTTATTTTTCTCTTTCTTCTTTTCTATTCCAAGCACTTGATCATCACCATGGCATCACCATCTTCATGTCATGATCTTCATTTGTTTCATCACTTGGAATGTGCTACCTATCTCATGATCACTTGATAAAGTAGGTTAGCACTTAGGGTTTCATCAATTCACCAAAACCAAACTAGAGCTTTCAACTGGTCTACCAGCAAGCTAGGGAGACTTTAAGGCTCCTACACAGTATCCGAACATGGGGGATTACAAAGGATAGACATGGCTGTCACCACCTGCCGCCTACCCCTCAATCGTAGGGCACCATCATATCTGAAGGTTCTTGTGTACCCAAGCACCATGCCCATGTACAAGGAAACTACCCATATCCCCCTAGGTCCCTAACCCTACGAATCGACAGGTAAAGGATATGGGCAAACCTGAAGGAACGATGAACCGCCACCTCAACTTAACCCTACTTCTACTCATACAAACCTTATGAATGATTAAGCAAGAAGTTGAACATGTTAAGATCATAACACACAAACTATATGCTAGTTCATATATCATGATTATAACAAAACAACTATACTCTAGTTCATATGTACTACTATATTGAGATATGAGAGCATGACTTTGGAAGAAATTCTCTTTGTATTCATACCAAGCTTTCTCTCTTTTCTTCCAAGAAGCCAAGCCCTCCTTGATAGCTCTTGCTAGCTCCAAAGTACTACTAAAAGCTAAAAGAGTACAAGTAGAGAGAGGTGAGGTGTGTAGCTCCAAATGGTGTGTGTTTGAGAATGAGCACTACCCCTCTCTTTATACTAGTGAGGTGGTCGGTTGCACTGAAAAAAATACAAAACACCCAAGAATCGCCTATGCATGGCGGCATGCAACCATCAGAGAAGCGTGGGCCTGAGAAGTGGTAGCTCTACCTTCTCATGGTCGGTTCCTAGGTGGGCCTAGACCTTGTTCACGTTGGTGCCTAGCCTAGAATTGGCTTTTGGATGGGCTTTTGCTTGGTTCTTTGGTATTTGGTTGTGTGAATATGCTTTACTCTTTGCTTGATTGTGCCTTTTGCTTGGTTTCCCAATTGTATTTGAATGTGTGTCCTACAAAACATGTTTTCTCCAATACAAGTGGAACTATGTCAATAGTATATGCATATGTGTCATAAGTTTGTTTATTTCTCCCATTTTGGACTTTAATTGGGGGTCAGATTTGATCGATAGTGACCGCCAACATGCCTCCAACAGGCCATGTTCATGTTGCAAGACTTGGCTGGGCGGCCAGCGCCAAGTGAGTCTAGTCCTCTACCTCCTCTGGCCATGCCAGTGCATCACCAGGACGAACATCAGTGTGGAGGTAGAGGCTATAGCATCCACGCAAGATGGTAAGGTTAGGAGGAGTGGGCTATGTTCTATAGCAAGGAGCATGGGATCTGCAATGAGTGTGATAGGTTCTTTAGATCAATGTGGTAGATTTTGTGCATATCAATTTTGATATATATATATCTGGATGATGGGGATTTATATGATAAACTCTTCATTCTCCTTAATAGAATGATATGCAAGTACGATTCCTTTCTAAACTCATTACAGTTACCTCCCTTCTTGTATGATGTGGTTCAGATTCCCTTGTACATGTTTCCAATTTCTTAATACAAGATATTCAAGTCATCTCCACCAATAAACATGAGCAGGGAAGGCAATAGTCAAGGTCCATGACATCCATAGCCACCCACATGAGTCACCGACAATGGATCGAGCAGGGAAGATGACACAGACCATTTGATTCCCTACACTTTGTGATCTAACATTAACGCTAAATCACCATATGAAACGACGACAGGAGCTGCAATAATGACAATTTGTAAACATAGCAAACTAATTTGCAAATAAACCCCAGCACCATCTCAGTGAGGTGCTTTAGCTCACATCTATGTAGCCAAGGCAAATACTACGACACTTCAAAAAATGGAGTAACAAGCATCACAGCCATTTAGTTATTAATTGTTTTAAGGCAAAAACTATATAAACAACACAATAATAATCATCACAACAATTTCATTGACAACTTCAATTACATTCCACATATGTACAATAACAAAGACTTATCGAAGACTACTAGGTGTATAATAACAAAGACTTATTGAGTATAGGTACATCCCATAGTCAAGTTGGAGACAGGCAGTGCAAGCAAAGGATGAGGCAGCACCTCGCAAAACTTCCACCAGCATCTTAGTGAGGTGTTTTACCTTCCCTATTGTTGCACCTCTCATGGTCGCGAGCACGAGAGAGATAGAGGCAAGAAGAGGAGCATCTCAGTGAGGTGCTTTACCTTCCCTATTGCACCTCTCATGGTCGTGAGCACGAGGGAGATAGAGGCATTGAAGAAGAGGAGGTGGCCAGGCAGGGAAGAGGAGCACTGCCTTCTTCACTGCTGCTCCAAAGGAATGAGGATTGCTAGGGCACCGGATGGTGAATCGGCACAAGAAATGCGCTAGGAAAACTAGGGATACCAAAGTGCATTGAGTACCCCTTGGCTTGCCCAAATAAGTGAACCCCTTAATCACAAAACTTCCTCTAGTACTTAGATCAAGCAGCCCCCAATGCGCCTAGATATCGGTAGAACACAATCTTGAAGGCCTTCTCCCAATGCCGCTGCTGTCGCTAGAGGAGTTGGAGAAGGAGCGCCATGGCAATGAAGAAAATATTGCTGGTTGGCTCAAGAGCTTTGTCTCTATCAATCTGTATCTACTCTATAAGGAGGTCCAAGGTCGCTCGATGACCTTATAGCCCTACGCAACAAGAGGCTGATGACTCACCCAAAGCATGCATCCTCTGGCTCATAGACACTTGGGAGGAGAGGTCCAAGGTCATTCGACAACCTCATCGCCCTGTGTGATAAGAGGCTAATGACTCACCCAAAGCCTACATCCTCCGGCTCGCATACACTTGGGAGGAGAGGTCCAAGGTCACTTGATGACCTCATCGCCCTATGCGACGAGAGGCAAATGACTCACCCGAAGCCTACATCCTTCGGCTTGTAGACACTCGGGATGAGAGGTCTAGGGTCGCTCGATGACCTCACTGCCCTACGTGATGAGAGGCCAATGACTCACCCAAAGCCTACATCCTCTGGCTCACAGACACTTGGGAGGAGAGGTCCAAGGTCGCTCGATGACCTCATCGCCCTATATAACACCCCTAGGTGTTTGTCACCAGTTAAGCAATGGGTTTGAGCTCAAACATGGCATGTTAAGTGGTGATGGAGATGTTAGGTCAAACATATGAAAGCGACCCACCACTTAAACTTGGACCATGCACCATTGCTTACATGCTGCCCTTTCTAAAAAGTACGATTGGGTAATGCTAGACATACTTGTTTCATGCAGTCTCGCATCAATATCCATCTATATTGATCCATGGAAAAGTTTCGTGAAGTTTGGAATCAAGAAGTCACATGAAATGACGGGTTATGTCATTGCCTGCATTGCTTTATAAAGTGAATGGAATTATAGGTCACCAACCAAACCTTGCAACCTTACCCAAATGACTCTAGATGAACTCTATAACAAAAGTCATGAAAGGTTTATGTTGAGCAAATGCCAAGAAAATGCTCCAATGGATCACAAAGGATAATTTAAGCTTTATCGTGATCCTACTTTGGTCAAAGTAGAACTATAGCTTATGCACCTGTTTTAAAGTTGGACATTAAATAAAAGTTGAAGCTCATGTTATGTAGAAGAAACTTTGTTTTTGGAGTATACCATGGATCAGCTCAGAACCAAGTCTAGCAGTGGCTCAAAGTTGGAACCTGCTGCTGATTTCGGTACTTAGAAATATTCTAAGTCTAGAAATGCATCGACCTCGGCATTGGCGTCTCGCGTTCTCCGAAATTCATTAAGCATCTCAAGTTGACCCCAAAATAAAAGTTGGAGCTAAGTTCATGGAGAAGATCATGTAAAAGGATGGCACTCATTTGACCTTGTTTCAAGTTAGCGTCAGGGACCCCGTGCAAGAATTCGACAAAGGGAAGGGGCCTAACTACAACCTGTAGACTTAGATGAATAGTGCCGATAAGGACCTATTTACAGGAAATTAGCTGAAATTTGGAAAATCCATAAGAATTCATAGGAAATTTGTAAAATAGCAAATGGGGACTTTTTGGAATCCTTGTGAAATTGTTTATGCAGTAGATCTATAATATGGCATATTTTAGTTTAAATATTTTGTTGTAAAAATAGATTTGTGCAGTAAGGTTGTAATGCTAATTGAATTTGTTATTTTCCATATCTGTAGATCTATGGCTCCAAATGCAGTGAAATTTTTCTGGCATGCTACTCATGTGATAGTTGATGTGTGGATAAAAATTTAATGAGTATTGGATGAAGTATGAGTGAGTTATTGGTTTATCTCGCTCTCACATGATTTCTTGCAATAGCAAATTGTCTTTTTCATAGAGGTAGCTATACTTATGCAAATGGTATGAAATTTGTACAGTAGACTATTGAGAGGAATATGTGAGCTACTGTAATTTTGTAGAATTTATTGTGCATTTTTTGTATATGTTCATAAATACACCTTGATGTCTAAATAAATTAAGAAATGCTTTAAGAAAATTTATTTAGAGGTGATCACCATGCTTTCTGGTGTTATTTAGTCATGTGTGAAATGTTGGTAAAGTTGCTTTTACCCAATTATGTGTTTGCAATATAAGTTAATAATATTTTCTTACCGATGTAGTTTATGGGCAGATCTAGGAACTTAGCAAAGTTCTTCATGATAATGTGCTTTGTTATGAAACTTGTTTATACAAAAGTTGTAGATAATTCATGTATCTAGCTTTTGTTAAAATTTGGTGTCATTTGGCCAAGTAGTTTAAGAGTTACAGCTATTTAAAGTTGGGTTACAGAATTGATTGCTCTCTGTCTTGTTTGGACCAGTTTCTATAAATATATAATTTCGACCCACTTAACTTGTGAATCATGCTATGATGGTTATATATGAAATGTAGAGAATTTCATAAGCTTTCTATAATGTCTTGTTGCATGGCTATTGGATTTGTATAACTCTAGTTATGATCCAAACATGAAGCTATTGTTTCCAGTCCAGAAATAGACATATGCTAGTTGTGGTTGTTTACTCCATGTGTTGCTAAGTGTGTCTTATGCCCTTGTTGATGGTCAAGTTATGATACTTGTGACCTTGTTAAACTTGTGTCATGCTTGATGTGCTTGCTCTCTATAGTTAGTCGTGTGATGTTAGTTAAATAGCTATTGGTGTCTATGTCTTGCATAATCTTGTGTTTGTCTTGAATGTTTATGTGATGCATCTTGTATTACCATTCTTCATATTCATGCACTTGCATCTTGCATCTCATTTAGGTATGCTAGATGAACCACATGAAGGATGTGATGTGGAGCCGAACTCAAAGATTGGGTTTGGTGGATCTATCCCGAAGATGGAAGGACTAAGCAAGTGCTAGGACGGGAGATGCTCACCAAGCGAGTGTCGTCTAACAAACACTAACCTAGTGTTGGATCCTAGGCAAGCCCCGGAGCATTCTAAGCCTCCCATATTTTTACAAATATCTTGAGTATCTTTTATTGTTGATGATGCATTAAGTATAGGAATTGGTTGGAACCAATTGTTGCATTATATCCTTACCTTGTCCAGATAAAATCCTGTGAATCCTAATTAAGTGTAGGATCGAATGATGCTTAGCTATGCATAGACTGGTAGAAGTCAGGTGATTTCCTGTCACCTGTGAGATGTAGGATGAGCTCTAGTCATGGTTGGCTATATTTGCTATCATGGGAAAAGAACCATATGTTAATAATGAATGGAAGATCGAACGGGATGACGGTAGTGTAGCAACAATGGCATGGAGGTCTTGGGTGTGAATCTATCCCTAGTCTATGTCGTTTAAGGACTGATTCGCTGTACATCCTCATGTCATGTTGAACGCAGCCTAACACTTAGCTAGCCAGATAAGTTGTTCCGATCGCGAAGCCTAGTAGCTCGATTCAAGCCGGGGACATGAGCAGGGGTCCGCAATCTGGATGGAAGTAAGGATGTGCGGGGAGCCATTAGCGTAAACTCAAGGGCGGGTTAAGTCACCAAGCACTCATGGCAGAGTGGTTCTCTAATTTTGTGGCACTATTCGGACTCGCGACTCCTGAATTGTACCAACGGTGACTTGTTTGCGACCCTAACGGGGGAAGCAAGGTTTGTGTTAGGAATACCCCTCCATATGGATAGGAATCGATTCGAATCGCCGTCTCTCCTAGATAGTGAGAACTTAACTGAGCAGTGGCAACGTAGATTCACTAAATTTAAAGATATGGTTAAATGATGATGATGATGATGATGATAATGACAATGGGCCATGAAATACCTGATATGGTTATTATTGTTTGCAACTTAATCAAGTGATTGATTAGTATAGGTGCTAATATAGATGGTAGGTAATGGCTAAAAGTCACTGCTAGTACAGGTGAATAATGCTAATGGTTACTCAAGCTTTTATGCAAAAAGGTTGTCCAGCCAGGTCCACTAAATTAAGCTATGCATGATCCTTGGTGTCATTTGTTTTGGTTTCTGACGGGTAAGTCTGGCTGAGTACATTCGAGTACTCAAGGTTTATCCCACCATGTTACAGGTGAAGTTCTCGGCCTGTTGAAGATGGTGGCTAACCGCCGGTAGGGCTCGGTGATTTTATAGTTACTTCTCATCTATATGCTTTTGTCTGCTGATGTCACTTATGCTAGCAATGTATTTGGAACATATATTAATGTAATCTTTTGAAAGCTATGTTGTTTTCACTAATCAGTTTTGAAACCCAAACTTGTACTATTATTTGTGAACCCATTTGTAATATTATTTCCGCTGCAACCCTTGTGTATGTGATGTGTATTTGCTTAATCACGCGATCTTGGTTAGTGATGTTGATTTACCGAGGTCTTTTGGGACACTCAGCGGACTACCTGGGTTTATATAAGTGAAAGTATGCTGTGTGTCAACGTGTTAGCAGGGACAAGCCGTACTTGATCTTGTATAAATTGGGTGGTTCTGTTACAATTCTAGTAAACTCAACTCCCGCCATAGTGCTATTTGATCCCAGTGCGTCACATTCATTAATCTCTAGTGCATACGTAAAGGAACATAAGATAACTATGCTTCCAATGAGGAGACCAGTGATAGTTAAGTCCCCAGAAGGAGAAATGAAGGCAAACCAGCAAGTGCCCAAGAGTTAGTCTTAACATCAAAGGGGTGAAATTTGAAGCAAATCTTATTGTATTAGAGTTAGTGGACATTGATGTCATTCTTGGAATGGGATGGATGTCAGCATGTAAAGGAGTGATCAAGTATGCCAAGCGTTTAGTGCTTCTAACCACACCGTTAGGAGAAAGAATTGAGTATGAAGGTATTTAGCCTGTACCTGAGGACAATGTGGATAAGAAGAGAAAGGAGGTCTCACCAGAGACAGAATCAGGAAGCAATCAACATTCAAGTCCTATTACATCACCACATCCAGCTCCAATCCCTGGTCAGATAAACTCAGACTCTAAAGAATTAGAAGTGTCTCAAGCTAAGATTACTCCACTCTTTCCACATGAGGTATGCATAGATGGGTGGACAATCACCTACATGGAGTTTCAACCCCGAAAGATCAAGCGAGCTAAAATGCGGTCTTGTCAAACAAAGATGAACTTACAGAATCAGCAAGTTGACAATACTCTAAGCAAAAATTCTATGGAGTATGACATCACTAAAGATCCAGCTAAGAGAAAGTGCTATCATTGCCAGTAGGAAGGACATTATGTTAAATCTTGCTCATAGAAGAATCAACAATTACACCAAGGAAGTAGTCAAAGTCAGATCACTACTGGTCTGTCACCAGAAAGTGTCAGTGATAACCAACCTGAAAGAAGCATTTGGTGAGAGTGGTGAATGAAGAAGTTATGCTAGACTATCCAAGATCCTTAGTTAAGGATAGGAGTTGTGCCCCTTATGTAATAAAAATGATAGTAGCGCAAGTTTAGTCAATGATTGAGTTATGCATTTTAAGTGCTTTGTTGAATTGTCATTATGTTTATGCTTGTTTTGCATCTTTGTAATGATTGCAATGATCTTGTTGGGTGTTCCCGCAATTTCATTTAGTTCATAGGTTTAAGGTATAAGGATTAATGAAATAAATAGTTGGGTTATGGTTTTCTTCTATTTTCCCTATCATGTCTTCAGAGCAACCTGTCTTTATCGGTTTATATCTCTGATTTTGGACGATTAAAAAAACCTAAGAAAATTTTATACAACAGTAGACTTCAATCATAAGACGATGCAAGCTATACTTTAGTGTCCCCTACTTTACCTTATCTTAAGGGGTGTAGTCAAGTGGAAGAATTGGTAAGATGAAGTATCATACGTTCGAGTTTGCGTAGCTGAAGCATGGTGGTACTCAAGGATGTAAGAGAGAACTCAGAGTATTAAATAATGAGGTTTGGTTAGAGGGAAGATTATCCAAGATCTGCAAGACATTGATAAAGCTACCAGAGAAGCTTTTAAGTTAGTTTGGATCAAGAGACCTCTGCCAAGTGTTTGAAGGAGTCCAAGAGATCGAAGTAAAACCTAAGTATTAACTTTGTCAGATCAGGACAAGAGCTTTGTATCTACAATAATGCATCTTGTGAAGGTGTGGGATGTGTCCTTATATGCGTGAGTTGAACTAACATGTTATCTAGAGCTGTCCATTGTAGAGCATGGAAGTACCATCTTCTTGAAAGTAAAAGTAATATCTAGGAGGATCACAAGAATATATAGGACATCTTCACCAAGTTGGTCTTGAGCTTGTGATATCCTCGTTGGAATGAGATTGATTGTGACTCGGAAAAGTGCTATCACTTCAAGAAGCGAAGTCATGGCCGATGCCCTTAGCAATGGAGAATTGTGCTAAGAAGGTTCGAGTAACACCAAGGATTAAGAGTTGTATTCCTAGTTCGAGCAACTTCACCAAGGTCATCAATGTTTTGAAGATTGGTGGTAGATTCAGTTTCGGACCAAGAAGATAAGGAAGCCCTATTGGATGGTGAACATATGAGGAAAAGAGAATTATGGCCTAGTGATTAGGGTTACCTGAGAGTTGTTCAAGGTACCTGTCAAAATTTTGGAATTAGTTAGGCAAATTATTTGGAGTAAGGGCAACATGTATGCAAAGTGAAGTGGATCTTTATTAAGACGATGGAACTGCATGAGAAAGTAAAGAAGAATCCAAGGACAGAGTATTCCTATCACCTAGTCGACGTCTTCTGAATCTTAAGGACGAGATTCATCTTAAGGGGGGTAGAATTGTAACATCCCTAAAAAATTGCCCCTTTTGAAATAGAGTTAAAATGATTTAAATTAGAATTTCTATGCTCATGAAATATAGGAAATAAAAATTTTCATTAAATTAAAATACATCATAAGGTAGCAACATGTTTGAGCATACATGCCATTGCATTTGATTTTATTGGTTGAGTGGTTTTAATTGAAAAGTCAAAATGGTTAAAATGGCTTTGAAATAAAAGAAAAGAAAGAAAAGAAAATTTGAAAAATAAAAGAATTTAAAAAGTTATTCTCGGAAAACTTACCCAAAATTGGTTCATTTATGTTTGAACTAAAAAGTGTATTTTGAATCATATTTATACCCGGATTGGTTCGTATTTGAAATTGTTTTGAATTAAGAAAAGAAATAAATTTGGAAAAAAAATAAAAAGAAGAAAACTCCTCTCTCTCATTTGGTCCGAAGGCCCACGTTTCCTCTTTTTTCCCTCGGCCCGCTCCTTTCTTCCTTCTTCTCGGCATGGTCACTGGTGGCCCAGTCCCCGCGCCCTCCCTTTCTCCCTCCCTTCCACGAATGCCTGCTGCTCCTCCCCGGCCCACTCGGTGGCCCGCTCGCGTGCCTCCCCCTCCTTCCCGTTCCTCTTGCCCACAACACCGTGGCCCAGCCAACGTCCTGGTCCGTTCGGCCTTCGCCCGCACACGCCTGTCGTTCCTTCTCCCTCTCACTACTCCACTAGCCCTGCCAGTCAGTCGCCCACACCCGCACGTGTTTACCTTCTTCCCCACTATGACGCTGGCCCTACTCGTCAGCCATCTTCTTTCCTTTCTTCTTCCCCATTCTTTCCTTCCTCTGCCCACCGATGGCGCACGCCAAGACGGCAAGCCACCGTGCCAGCGCGCCTACATAGAAAGCGCCCATTCTGCCTCGCTCCCCTTCCTTCTATGTCGTAGCACCTGCCCGCCTATAAAGACCGAGCCGAGCCCTCTCCTCTGCCCCTTCTCAGATCACTGCTCGAAGCTCGCCACTGCCGCTGGTGAATCCCCCACTCCGGTGCCCAATCCACGTCGCCGACGCGCCTAGAAGCTCTGTCGGGTTCTCCCACAGCCGTAGGTGCCTCCCCTTCTCGATTTTGGTTTTGTTTTGCTCGGATTCTCCTTCATCCGCATCCTCCCTCTCTCTCCAGCCGCCGCTACTATCGATGACTCGCTTTAGAGCCTCCCCGGACACCGCGATCACCGCCGTTGGACTCACGGTGAGCTTCTTCACCTCCTCGTGCTCTCTGTTCCACAAATAGCACACTAGAACGCTGTTTCGTCAAGCGTCCAAGCCACCAGTCATGGCGCCGCCATGGACTCAGTACCTCGCCACATTCCCTCGCCTCGATAGCGCCTCCACCGTGTTCACCATGTTCCATAGATCATCCCTATGCTCTTTGTTTCGATCATGGGAGTCCCGAGCACCATCCCGACGATCGTCGCCAAGCTTGGCTCGTCATCGGCAATGGCAGGCTCGCCAGAGGTGCCCTATAGCCACCGAAGGTACTCTCGTGCGCCCTACGCCGTTAGATCTTAAAGGAACGGCTAGGATTACAACGTACCTATTCGGTACATAACCGGTCCACCAGACCCGTGAACTCGGTGCACCGCGCCAAGTCAGCGCGTGCCCATGCACGCGTGGTGCACCGCACCAATCCCCGGCTGCCACGGGTTCGCTTGGTCAACACCCGGGTCAACCTAGCAGTCAAAGCCACATGTTTTGCAGTAAAGCCCCTCAGTTTCCAGTCAATTAACCCGTAGTCCAGATCAGTTCAAAAGAATTGTTTTTAGTCATGTTTTTATTCGTTTAGGACCCTATCATTTCCAAAATTAGTGTGTGCAGTCCAAAATCCATTTAAATTCAGATTTTTAATGTTTTAATCCAAAAATGAGTTCAAGTTATTTACAAAAATGCCACTGAATCTTATTTCATGCGTAACTTTTGCGTTTTAAGTCCGATTTAACCCGTTCGAATTGCATTAGGATCATATTTACATGTTTCTACGTGTTTATACAACTGTTAGGCATGTTTCCAATATTTCAAATTCATGGGTAGATTTGATCTATTATTTAATTATATGAAAACTTGTTTAAATCATAATTTATTTATTTTAGCTCTGAAATAGTCCGTTCAAGTTGCATTTGTTTTATAACGACGAAATCTACGCATTAGTAATGATGTTTACTATATTGTATTTCTAAAATGACATGGTTTAAATCATATCTTGATTAATGATTATGCAACTAGGTTTTATACATAAAATATGATTTGTTTTACTTTTGTTTTATAATTTAAATCTAAAATTGACTTAATTCAATCTATATTGTTTATAAAATATCTTTTGTATATGAATTCATATGGTTAACATAAATGAAGCCTATAGTTTTCTTTTTCACAGTATTAAGCAAATCTCTCGATAGTTGTAACTTTTCAACCGTAGCTTCGATTAGCGTGCCTCTCAGTGACTGTGTGTTCATAGCGATACGTAGAATCGTATTTCAATCTCTTTCACTTATTTTTCTATGATTGGTGTACTGTTCTGATATAGATGCAATTGTATGCTATGCATGTATGTGTATGGATGTTTGTGTGGTGTTCTACGATTATATCCAGTCGGTGAGATACACGTGGTGATCCAAAAGAAGGACATGAAGATTAAAGCTTGCTGAAGGATGGTGTGTAAGGCAAGTATAGCATGGGACATCCTTGTTACCTATTCACATTTAATCACTTAATTCATATTGCATGTGTCTACCTTGATGCCAATAAGGATATCCTAGATATTTGATATCTTGTACCTTGAAACCTTTGGGTTATTGCATTGGGTAGTTTTTGCTAGTGCTTAATCAAAACCATGATCTTGTAACTTGACTAATGGTATATGCAATAAACATTAAAATATGACTTTTTAGCAACATGGAAACAGGGGGCTGGAGTGTTTAGCTACTTTCTAAATACTTCAGATTCCTCTCCCTAAGGACTTATCTGTAAGCGATCATCCGGGACTTATAGTACAACTATGAGGGCTATATGGCTCTGGCTTTAGCTTAGTATGAGGACCTTTTCTAGCTTGTTAGTGGTTACCTTTAAGGCGCACTGAGGGTATGTTTCCTTTTCTGCTAGGTTGTGTGTACCATGCTGCGATGCCCATGTGTGCCACTTCTAGAGATGGGCCACATACGCCTAGTGGCCCTAACTTGTTAGATGAACCTTTGAAAGGCTTCATAGTGAACCCTACCGACCTTCCTTGGTAGTGGGTCAAGAGGCTTGATCACCTCGGGCGAAAGGGTAAATCACGACTCACAGTGAAAGTGTACAAATTCTGCAGAGTATAAAACTATTATAACAGTCCATGCTCACAGGTCACGAGCGGCCTTGGACCCTTATGAATAGAGATGATCACTAATGGATAATGGTACTAATGATTAATTGTTTATGCTATACATTAATCATATTTACCTGATCATGTGTTTATGGGCTTATGGATAAACTTGTTGCCTTGGACCCTTATGGAATAGAGATGATCACTATGTGAGATTTGACTTCCTGGGCTCACATATAGTATGTATCTAGTTTTGTCTTTAAAACCAAGTGCTACACTCTCTTGGCACCTCAAGCACGGCGGTGGATCCGCCCACCCCATTGGCTCTTGGGGCACGGCGATGAGTCGGCCTGCTCCCGCTGACACCTTGGGCACGATGGCGGATTCACCCACCCTCGCCGGCTCTTGGGGCGCGGTGGCAGATCTGCCCACCCCTGATGGTGCTAAGGATGGGACAATAGTCCAGCCTACCTCTACCAACCTCATGGTCACACCTTCCCTTGTGTGGAACGAGAAGGGTCCCTGCATTGATGAGTAGGTACCTGTCAGCATGTCCTCACTTCCTAGGTCATCCCACTCAATGTCGGTGACTACCTCATCATCCTCCTCCTCCTCATCGTCATCATCACTGTCTGTCTCCTCTCCTCGCTCCCATGCCTACAACTGTTGTAGCTTCTTCTTCCACTTAAACTCCTTTGTCTTCTTCTACCACTTGGTCGCGGTGCAATTCGCCGCCGCCATGAGTGGGTCCTTCGGTAGCAAAGCCAAGCTATCCATAAAGATGAGTCCCTTCAGCTGGTCCCGCTATCCCAATGTCAGCATCAAGGGGTCGGGAATTCAAGTAAAAAGGAGGCATGGGGAAAGAGAACTTACTAAGTCAATAAACCTTGGTTCTGACCGCATTAGGGAGTGCCCCGGTATCGGATACACAAAATCAAGAATGATGCTGGCGTCGTCCTTCAGAGGCTCCATTGCCTCCTTGATGTGTTGCACCACTTTAGAGGGGGAGAGCACTCCATTGGCAAGCGCCATCCCATTGAGTGACGCTCTGGCACCATCAGGTATATGGGAAGCATGCGGCTCATCAGTGGCGCCACCCTCCATGTATGGTAGGCGCCGATGATCCCTGACCCCTTCATGCCCCTCTTCTTCATAATTTGGAGGGCGATGAGATGGTCCTTGATTTTCTTCTTATCTTTATCTGGGACCCCCCACTTCCTCCATGATTCTAGAGCCTCTTTAATAAGGCATCCAGTGAACTCTGGCAAGGGGGCGGACATGTCATTCTTTATGTCGAACTAATGTGAATGCCACCCCTTGTTGGAGGTCGACAGACGCATCGATGGGTATTTGTTTACCTGATTGTTGCAGAGCTAAATGCCGACGCATCCCACTGGCATGCTCAACTCCTGCCTCTTCTCCTGCTTCTTGAGGAGGGTGATGGTGAAGAAGTGCCGCCACAGGTCAAAGTGGGGACTAATCCCTAGGAACCCCTCACATAGGGCGACAAACACCTCAATGTGTTGCATCCCATTGGGAGTAAGGTGCTACAGCTCCACATTGTAATAATTCAGCAACCCCCAAAGGAACTTGTGGGTAGGGGTGGCGAATCCCCTCTCGTGAAAGTGAGCGAAGGACACAACATAGCCGACGAGTGGTGATAGGGCATCCTCATTACTGGGTAGCCACCACTCCTTAGCGGCAGGTCCGCATGCAAAGAAGGCTACGGTGAATGAGGCCCTACAGGCGCTAGAGGGTGACATTCAGATCTACACCACTACTCCATTAGACGATGGGGGTGGTTGGATGCGAGCTTGATGGCAGCTACGATGCGGGTGTAGGAGGCTCAGGCGATTAGGCGGTGGAGATTGTAGATGCAAAGGCAAGGAGTGTAACACCTCGGGTGTTAGCCTTGCATAACTTGACTTGCATAGCATGAGCATGATCATAAAGCATTCATATATAAGCTTTGACACTTGAAACATTTGATTGAAACATATGCAACATTCTTATTATTTCATGTTCCCATGTGTATGTGCATATGATCATGAGTGTAAACATGTAGATGATTGTGTGACCTTGCAAATAGCTTAAACATGTTTAGAATATCATCATGAACAACTTTGGTATTTATGGCTAGGGCTAATTAGGTCATTAAGTCATAGTTTAAGTATGTATCATCATTTGAATGTAGCTTGTTTGACCAAGTTTGAACTAGGTGTTAGAGACCTTGCATGGAGGAGATCACTAAAGCAAAGTTGTAGAATTTGCTATAAGGAACAACTTTTATTTTTAGGTCATTAACTGATTCAGCTCCTAACATGTGTGAAATTAGGATCACAAAAATCAGAAAAATCAACATTTGCAACACTTAGCAAATTTTTGCTAAGTGTTGCAAATGTTTGCTAAGTCATGAACCTTGACTGACTGACAGCCGATGTTTGGGATGATTTTACTCCTGTTTCTGTTGCGAATTAGAACAAGTTCTTTGAACAAGATTTGTAGCTGGTACTTCGGGCTTCAACTTTGGTTTAGGAAGTTTTGGCTAGAAGTCCATAGATTAGGAGTTTGATCGACGAGAAAACGCGCTGTGAGGCATCATGCTGTGTGTGTGAACTAACTGAATCGGCCGATCAGTTCAGTCGTCAGTGGCTGACCGCCATCAGGCGCTGGCTGCCGCATGGCGTGAGAACTGGCCGTGCGTCGCCGGCGTTCTGCCCAGCGCGGCAGTGGCGAGCTAGAGCACGGCTTTAACACCGCCAGCGCCCGCCCGACCCCTCCCGCGCTCTGTTTTTCATTTCCTCGGCTCCTCCTTCGTCCCTGTGCGTAGCCGCCGAGCTCCCACAGCGCCACCGTCGCCATAGCCAGCGCAAGCTAGCGCCGAGCCGCCCATTCGTCACCGTAGCAGCACCACTAGCTCCCTAGCAACCCACTGCCTCCTCGCATGCTCGCTGATTGCACCTAGTAAGCGACAGCGCCATGCGCAAGCTCGCCGGAGCATCACTGCCACGCCCGTCACCGTGGCTGGGGCACCTCCCTCCACCATCGGCCGTGCAACCGTGTGCGTTAGGTTCACCTGAGCCCATGGAAGCTCATCTGCGCCTTTTAGTGCTTCGCCGTGGCCTCCACTGGCGTAGCGCCGTTGTCCGGCTCCGCCGTGCCACCATGGCCGACGTCATCACCCTTCGCGTCGGTCATCCGCTCACCTAGCTAGCCCAACACATGCGCCCGATCAAGTAGGTCATACCGCGTAGACGTCACCGCCGGTGAACTCGTCATCGACGAGCCGTGGCCGCGCAAGCTTGCTCAGTGCCACTGGCTCTATTTTGGTTTCACTAATAGGTGGGCCCTGCTGACCAACGGGTCCCATCGGTCAGCGACTCCATGTATTAAAGCTAGTTCATTTTGAATGCAGATTTCATATGTTTTGTGAATTTTAGATCTCTAGTTTGGTAGCTTCAAAAATTGTGCAATAAATTGTGTAGTGTTCCTTAGGAAGTGTAGTATTTAGGAAAAATATGTTCTTGACATTTACAGTAGAAATTTTTGGAGATTTAAATAGAGATTTGAAATGTGCTTTTGAATGCATTCAAATTTGTTTATTTTATATCTAGAGTTAGTGTGCTCCAAACATTATGAAATTTTTGTGGTAAGCTAGTCTTAGCATATATGAGCTCTGGTAAAAATTTGAAGATGATTGCATGTGTAGATTTGTAGTTATAGATTTTTCTTTTATAATTAGGAGATCCTTGTGTAAATTTTTATAAATTATTTAGGAATCCAATACTCATGAAATTTGTTGGAGGTTATCCTAGTACCAAAAGGATGCTAAGAAAAATAGAAAATCTGTTGCTTGACACTTTTCAATAGGGTTTTCTATTTATGCTATTTCAAGCCTTACTGCCTTGTCATTTTTGTATAGGATGTTCTACTTGGAAAAATGGCATGAAACTTTTACAGTAGTCCTTTGATAGCATTAGTAAGGCACTGTAAATTTTTGAGAATTTATGAAGTATATCTGGTATATGTTTATTATTTAACCTAAATATCTTAGTAAAATAATAAAGGCATTTAAATAAATAGTTTGGGCTTCACCATTATATTATCTTAAAAGTATTTGGTACTGCTTAAACTGTTGGTAGGCTTTATGTTGTCAAATTTTGAGTGATTACATGAAGTAGAAGTATTGTTACTTTGTATTGCATATTGAATAGTTTCCGAACAGATTCTGGAGTTTGATGAGTTGCATGTTGAAAATGACGTGTACTGTAAAAATGGTTAATAACCAAGTTGGAGAGAAATTGATAAGCTTTCCAGAAAGTCCAGGATCACTGTATTTGGATTAGTAGAACTCCTATTATGAGTGAAACAAGTAGCTGCTGTTTTGTGGTATAATCGATGCATTGTGGAAGTAGATAATTAAATAATCGAGAAGAGATATGCACCTACTCAATAAACATGATGCACTTGTTAACATATATGCATTCGTAATACTTATGCCATATTCATGCATCTAGGATCAAAGGAAGAGATAACGTTGCTGGAATTCGAAGAAGTAGAGGAAGGGGACCAGCAGGAGAATCCGCAAGCCGCAGCTCCTGAAGGCATGGAGCAGAACCCAGAAGAGCTTCCGGAGTGTCCTGACCACCACCCTACTTCCTTTCTATGAGGCAAGCCCTGGAGCATTCTAAGTCTCCTAGTAATTTACAAATGTTTACTTAAGTACTTATGATTGATGCACTATGTTATAAGAGTTGAATGGAACCACTTGATGCATATAAATTCCTTGTCTAGATATTACACCTTTAACCGGTATAGGTCAAGGATTGAATATATGCTTAGCCATGCTTAGACCGGTAGAAGTCGGGTGATGTCCTGTCACCTGCGAGATATAGGTGGATACTGGAGCACGGTTGGCTATATTTGCTATCGTGGAACAGAACCATGGGGTAAAAGAAAATCGAGACCGGACGGGAAGTCGATAGAGAAGCAACAAGACATGGAGGTCTTGGGTGTGGATCTATCCCCGTCTGTGTCGATTAAGGACTGTACCGTTGTTGGCGCTTCTAACAAGATTGAATGCATGCCTCTCACTTAGCTAGCCAGATAACTCGTTCCGACCACGAAGCCGAGTAATTCAACTCAGGCCGGGAACCATTCTGTTGTGCGCTCCTTCCGGGGAACGATCAGACTGAGCCCAAGGGCAGGCTAGGCCTGAACGTCCTGGCATCTGATGTTCTAGATTGTGCGGCATGGTACGGACCCGCGAAATGTGTACCTGAGTTGTACCAAAGGTGACCTAAGGCTATCAGTGGCTGGTAGACCTAGGTTTGTGTTAGGAATAAATTCCCAACTGGTTGAAATCAATTCGAATCGCCGTCTCTCCCTGGATAGTGAGAAACTTGGCTAGTCCCAACATCATAGTAACTATGTTATGAAACATGATGGTTTGGATGAATATGGAATTACAATACCTGCTATGATTACTATTGTATGCTTCTCAATTGATATACCACATGTTTGGCACAGGATAGTTGCTAATCTATAAATGGATAGTTATAATTAACTTAATAAAGGAATCGTAATTATACAATGAGTCAATTGCCTTTATGCAAAATGTTGTCGAGTTACGTCCACTTATACAGCCTTGCATAATCCTTGGAGTCATTTTATTTCTGGTTCATGACGGATAAGTCTAGCTGAGTACCTTCTCATACTCAGGGTTTTATTTCCTATTGTTGCAGATGGCACTGTGTATCACTGGTTATTGCAAGAGTTGCTTCTATCCCACTGTGGATGAGGAGTAAGCCTTGGGCAGGCTTCTTTATTAATCCCCATCCTTACTTTTGTGGACCGTGATCCTACCTGGCACTGTATTAAACTATGTTGGAAATTTTATTTTTGAACTGATTTGCTTCCGCTTTATCTATCAAACTCAGGTTTGTAATAACTTTTATTCGTACTCTGATGATAAAATGTATCTGTGAACTTTATGTAATATGTGGCATGTATGTTGAATCCTGTACGATCTTGGTTGTTGTAAATTGTTTATCGAGACCCTATCATGGTACTCGATGGACTACCTGGGTTTATATGGGTTCAAGTATGACAGTGTGACCTGCTTGTGGGCTGCCATTGTACTTGTACTCTTATAAATTGGTCGGTTCTACGACAAGGAGGTAATGTATGAAACCCTGGTGGCAAACCCTTTGGTTTTATAGGGGCGACAGATGCAAGAAAGGCAACCGTCCGCCTGGAAATCCACGCCTACCATGATTCACCACCACGTCACCATGTGGAATATGCGCCCCTAATCCCTATCCTTTTCCACCAAAGTCACGCCAGATGTTTCGACTTCCTGGGCAAACCAGGACTCTTTTCCCACAGAGAGGATATGGGTCAAAAAGCATTTCTCCCGCCTGCCTAGGCCTAGGAGTTCAAAGGCTAGGCCCAATGATTTTGACGACCATCCCAACGAAGGATGGGCCTACGAGCAGCCAAAACTTCAGGCGCACGAGCCTCGAGGGAGTCTTGATCCACAATCGAGTCCCAACCGGGCTGACCCTAGATGAATCCCAGTGAATGGGATACCTGGGTTCCCTTTAAACTATCTAGTTGTCAAGACACTAAATCTCATAGCCATACCCGCGAAGGGTCTGAATTACCCCCTAGGAGATTCTATCCGAATCACCCGGGGGCTCAGGGGCTACACCCGATGGGTGCGCTCGCGCGCACCCTCTGGCGAATCGAAATACCCCCCAGGCGATTCTATCCGAATCACCCCGAGGGCTCAGGGGCTACACCCGACAGGTGCGCTCGCACGCGCCCTCGAGCAAATCGAAATACCCCCAGGCGATTCTATTCGAATCACCTAGGGGCTTAGGGGCTACACCCATTGGGTGCGCTCACGCGCACCCTCTAGCAACTCAAATCACCCCTTAGGTGATTCTATCCGAATCACCCAGGGGTTCGAGGGTTACACCCATCGGGAGCGCTCACGCGCACCCTCTGGCAAGTCAAATCACCCCCTAAGCAATTCTATCTGAATCACCCGAGGGCTTGGGGGCTACTGTTAGGAACCTAATGCTGGGGTATAAAAAGAGGTGGAGCTAATAACCATCAAACGTTGATACTTTCGAACAGACAAGAACGCAAATGCACTTCTTGCCCATACGATCGAAGGTTGGCCGCACCTCGCCCGACACCTGAGGGTTAGCTCCACCTCGCTCGACCCCCAAGGGCTAGACTCTGCCCTCGCCCTGATGTTTGGGGGTAGACCCCACCTTGCCCGATGGCTGAGGGCTGGCTCTGCCTCGCCTAATGTCTAGGGGCAGGCTCCACCTTGCCCGACGTCTAGGGGCAGACTCTGCCTCGCCCAATGACTAGAGACTGGCTCCGCCTCGCCTGA
Source organism: Miscanthus floridulus (assembly GCF_019320115.1). Classification (NCBI taxonomy): domain Eukaryota; kingdom Viridiplantae; phylum Streptophyta; class Magnoliopsida; order Poales; family Poaceae; genus Miscanthus; species Miscanthus floridulus. The sequence continues at coordinate 108,494,181 of NC_089585.1, read as the reverse complement.
CGATCGGGGACTAGCTTCACCTCGCCCGAGCCTCAAGGGTTGGACTCTGCCTCACCCAATGACTAAGGGCTGGCTCTACCTCACCCGATGTCCGAGGGCTAGCTCCACCTCACCCAATGACCTAGGGCTGGCTCTGCCTTGCTCGACATTTGGGGGTAGGCTCTGCCTCGCCCGACGTCCGAGGGCTGGCTCCGCCTCACCCGACATCTAAGGGCTAGCTCCACCTCCCCTGACATCCTAGGGCAGGCTCCGCCCCACCCCGCGTCCACACCCTACTCCTTCATAATGATGAGCATAGGGTAAGACAGGACACTTAAGTCAACCATAGTACCGAGGACCATACCCCACATGCCTATGGGAAAGTACCATCAGGATATGACGGGACTGGGCGCTTTGAGCCCTTCTAGGCATGACAGAGCCCGAATAGTGTTGTAGGCGCTAACTTTTGTCTTACAGTGTTGGGGTGCCGCCATCAGCCCTCGGATGTGGATCCTGACATAAGCATACGACAACCACTACTGATCCAAGAGGGAACTCACATCACCTATAGCAATGGATGTATGGTCACTACCCCATCTGCTCCCCATGGGATCATGGCTCAGCACCCTAGCACGCTACGCCATCCACTGGAGTAGGATGAGACGTGACCACTTACTGAATGAAGCTAGAGCATGGCCCTATTAGGATCAACGAACTGTGTTATCCCTGGCACCGTCTGCCATATCAACAGGGCATGCTCAAAGGAAAAGGAAGACCTAGGCACCTTCGAAGGACCTTCTCTACCTCTGGTTTTTCCTCTTTCTCCCATCTATAATCCCTGCTTCCCCTTGGTCTATAAAAGGGAGGGCAGGGCACCCCACTAAGGGGAGGGATCAATTCAACACACAATGCATCACATAACACACAGCTCAGTAGCAACAGAGCTCTTAGCATCCTTTTGACCTTTCCATTCAGAGATTTGGGACCTGTCCCTGTCTCGACCTGTTTGTACCCCCTACTACAAACCTTTTCAGTGCTAATAATACAAGCAGCAGCTAGCAAACTAGACATAGGGACATTCTGCCCGAACCAGTCTAAATCTTGTGTCTTTTAGCACACCATCTGGGCGTAACGCGTAACAAATACAAATTTACTAGTTGGTGCTTACTTGAAACACCGACAACTATCCTGTAAAAGATTAGTACTAATAAGAAACATATGCTCCCTTTCTTTAGATTCCGCTTGTGCTCGAAAAGCAAAACTAGAGGAATATAGCATAACAACAGTGTTGATTTTACTATCCTCTATTTGATCATTACTTTGCACAACAAAAAGGAGAATTCGTATTTGTACAAATGTAAACTCATTGTATCAAATATTGTTCTTAGTTATTATATTTGCCAAAAACATGATATGTATGTCTAGAGAACCATGGCAAATCAAGCATATGCATAAAGTTTCTCCTCTAAAGAACTAATATTACACGAAACATCAAATTTAATGTAACCCAAAGTATTTAAAGAAGACAACAATTTTAGCTCATCAACTTCACTAGCATTATGAATAACAAGTCTATTTTCAGCACAAGTGTTCGATTTCAGCACACATATAGCATGATCATTCTTCAATGATTGCATGGGTATAACATAAATATCATCATGCAAGTCATCTTCGTCACAAGGAACATCAAGCAAATCATCTTGTGACAAAGGTAAATCTAGCTGAAGGCTCCACTAAAATTTGCTCTATCATAGCATGATTGTTGGAAAAATTCAGCACATCAAGAGAACTCTCACCTTCCATGAGTTTAGCATCATGGGCATTACCTTTGCTCTCATGTTTAGCAAGAGTAATAGTTGATGGTTATGAATTTTCACATAAGGCTGTGAGCATCTCATTTTCTATCATGTCATCCTCGCTCTTTTGTACATTGTCCTACAAAAGGTTAGGCATAGCAGGAGGAATAACAAGAGATTGATCTAGTTGATGTACCTCATCATTTGAATTAATGACAAGAGATGAATTAACAAAATTTTCTCTCATAAGATCTTTCATATCCTTCCATGTGTGAGGTTTATCTGAAAAACTTAAAGACTCCCACCAAGTTGATGCAGATTGTCTCAAAACACTAGTTGCATTTTTAATTTTCCTCCGTTCGCATATATAACTTTGTGCAAAAATATTATCTATTTTAGTTTCCCACTCAATGTACTCATCAGCACCAATACCATCATAAGTAGGCGGGGAAGAAAGAATAGATTGATCTGTAGGAGGATGTGTAGAAACAATAGTGCATGGCTCATGCATCATTGATGTCTCATATCGGTATGTGTTGTAACCTATCATTGTTAGCATCAAACAAGAAAACACACAAGTATGTATTTTCCTATCAGCTACTATAGGATGTGGTCAAGGAGTAAAGTCACACTCTCAAGCATCTTACCACGGTCTTATAAGTGTTCTTACCAAAGCAACAGGTGGTGCAATCGATCAGTGACTGTGATACCATTATAGCTTGAGTGTAACAGTTGCAAGACGAACCTGTACTTGGTTAGAAGAAAGTGGAGCTTAGACAGGCACAATATAGTAGCAAGGAATAGCAATAATTTAATTCAGAAATTGCAAGATTGAAAAGTAGTCCCAAGCTAGTCTATGTCGCCAGCCTAGACTCGTCCTGGACCTAGTTCAACAAGCAACAATATCTTAGCACAAGGACTAAACAGGATGCAAGCACTTCTGAATTTTTTTTCACCTCCTTTTTTTCCTTTCCTTTTTCTTTTGGTGTGGCTTTTTTTGCACCTATTTGCCTTTGTGTTTCTTTGTTTTTTTAAATAGAACATGCCACAAATGACTCTATTATGTAACCACCATATGAATCGATCAAAACTGCATAGGCTTGTGCACCAATATGCGTGGCTAGGACATGTGAGCAAAGCAACTCCACAAATGAAACACCTTGTTGATTATTACTCTGACATGTTCTAAAGGGCAACAAACCTTCCTTTTTTGGATCTAGTACCGAGAACAACCATGGGAAATTTGGAGTCCTGAATTTTTACGCACACAGCAGCAGCTTATGTAGATGGTAAATTAGACATGTAATAAATCTGATCGACCGAAATAAACACCAAACCAATCTATTGGCCAAACCAACTTTATCACTAAGATATATTTTTTTTGTTCAGCCAACAACGAAGACTAACACTAGACCAAGACTAATTAACCAACGAACATAATGACATGCGAGGGACGATAGTTCAACAAAGCAAACTAAAATAAAAAATATTGCAAGGCACAAAGGGGCTGTAGGATATGGAATATGTAGCGGTGTATATTTTTTGGATTTTTTGGACTATAGGTAATGCAAAAACAGTAACAATCTAAAGGGAAAACAAAGTTATACCTAACGGGCAACATGGTCTCTAATACCATTTGATGTAGACAAGGCCCGATCTTCTTATAGGTACGATAGCATCGATTGGTGGAGATTCTACATTCATGATCTAGGCTTCGAACCAAGACTGATTCGAACCCTCGCAACCATTACACCACTGCTCCATTGGTTATTAACCACGGCAAAGCGATTGACCATACCAAGAAGGCTTTTCTACAAGTGAATCGAGAACACAAGCAAGAATGGAATGAACGCAATATGAAATTACAAATAAATATGAGGCTTATGATAACGAGGAGTTTAAGTCTTTATTCGAAAGAATTAATCGCCATAGGCAAACAAGATCAAGAACTAGGGCCCTAGTTCACAGCAAGCGGCCTTGGTGGCATAGTTGCAGCAAAACACTGTCTGTTTCATGAGAAAATCAAGAACTAAACAAAACTCAAATCCTAAGGAGAGTGACGACTACTAATTATAGAGCCTTGAAAAAGTAACCCCCCTGGATGCGCCCCCTAATGGGCTCTAAGATGATACACTGGCCCAACGAACCAAAAGACGGTGTCGCAACACCCTGGCAGATTCTAGGATGTTGATTTGTTTCGACTGATTCCTATTGATTTCGAAGGGCTTTTGATGTGAGACCACTTGCATTAGCTTCCTTATCTAATTAGCTTTCCATCCATATGTGGATCATTGAAAATGGAGACCAAACGCGCCTGTGTGACAAGTTTTATGATAGACTGGTCCTAGGAACCCAAGATGGCTCAAACTTGATTTGGGCCTCCACCTCGGTGACTCAAACCGGATGAGCTTCAGGCCTCCTTCTCGGTTAGGACACCCTCGCTGATCTCCTCATCCTCTATCTCCAAGCATGGTCATATGCATAGAGCTCATGTCCTTATCAGATGATGAATCAATGATGGAGATGACTGTGAGGGCTTTGGCTATGCTCACAAGGTTGCTATGTCAATGCAAATGGCTAAGAGAGTGAGCTTCAGCCAGGACATGGGGCTTAAATAGAGTCCCCCTCGAAATAGAGTCATTGGCTCTCTGCCCTCAACTTTTATGAGGTGATCATACACATAGGTCATGCTGACTGAACGTAGGCCCCTAGCATCTGGTCATGGATCCTCATCCACAAGTCCCCTAGATTCAATGCCAGCCGTCTGATCCTAACGGTCGAATCTCAAAGCCCTCACGATTAAGTGATGACCGGACATCCCAGTCTCAAGGCTAGACGCATCGATCAGTGTCAAGCCCCATGCGCCCATGCCAAGGCCACAGCATGACCAGACACGCTTCTCCACTTGACTTCTCAGTGTTAGGTCACTTCCAGTAAGCATCTAGAGCCAATTTTTCTCGATCGGACACATCAGGTCATGTATGACTAGACGCTATTGACGAAATATGGTCGGCAGTCTACCTAGGGGTATGCCCAAGGTAGTAGATTATCGGTAGATAGATGCGCAAGCTATGAACGAGATGGTGATGTAAGACAGACACGAGGTTTTATCTAGGTTCGGCCATCGTGAAGGCGTAATACCTACATCCTATGTCTGATTGTATTATTGTATATAAATGAGATGATTTTCGAGAGGGGTCCCCTACCCACCTTATATAGTCTAGGGGGTAGGGTTATAGATCTAGAAACTAATCCTAAATAGTTACAATTGTCATAGGTGGCCGGATAAGGATTCCTATTCTAACCGACCAGGATCTTGCTTGATCTCCAAGTCTGCCTTGATTCCTTGCGCGGTACTCCAAGCAGATCGGCTGGGTCAGTGCGTCGTCTTCTAGTGGGCTGGACCCCCTGGTCTGGGCCAGCCCAAACCTAGCCATAAGGGTATAGGGGTTAATACCCCCATAGCTAGTCCCCGAGCACCATGTATTATGTTGCGACATGCCGTTTGATCTTCTTCGGCTAACGCGGTCTGTCTTTATGTCATCTCCAACTGGTTGAAACATTGACCAAGTAAATGTGCCGGTATTCTAGTCAACACAGAGAGCAGTAGACCATGATTATAGCTGAAGATTCTGGTTGTCCGAAGAATGCATGGTGCTCTAAAGAAAAAAGAAAAAGATTTCTTTCCTGATCAAGTGTGCCCACTTGTATTTCTGAAAAGAAATGTAAGTGACCCTTGTACAGTAGTAGTTATGGCCAACAATCAGAGTGTAGGGGTTGATAAAATAAGCACATTCACTGCAAGATGAAGTGTGTCCACTTAGTCCCCGAGCCTGGTAGTAGGTGACGTAGGCACGTGGTGCCAGGGTCTAAAAAGAATTCCTAGTTAAGCTGAGAACCCAATTGTTGTACAAGCAATACGAGCTGCACCGGTAGGTGCATCGTACCGATGTAGTCCCCGAGCTTGCTGGAAGGTGAGGTATCAGCCTTGTAGCAATGTCTAAGTGAGAAAAAATAAATGCCTCTCAACTGTATGTGAGTACAAATCACATGTAGCCGAGGAGAGCGGTCTCCGAGCAATGGTCGGAGAGTGGTCGGGGCAGTCCCCGAGCGCAGCATGGGGAAAACAATGAATCCCCGAGAATAACCATAGTCGATTTAGTCCCCGAGCACGAGGGCGGTCAAGACAGTCCTGAGCACAAGAGTGGTCGGAACAGTCCCTGAGCACGAGGGTGGTCGGGACAATCCCTAAGCACAAAAAGTATGGCAAAAAACCATATGCCACTTGTACTATTATGTTATGTATTTATTTATTTATTTGTTCTGACAAGTCCGGTCTGACATGTCTGGTCAAAAAAGTAGACGGGTATAGCACGTCATATTGCCTTTTTGTCTTGTCAAGTAAACTATTGCGTGGCACCTGTCAGTAGGTGCGTCAGCGTGGGCCCTCCCATACTGGCAACAAAGAGGCGCATATATTGGCATAGATCTCGAGGCTGAGTAATACTGCAAATGTGAAAACAACCATCTACGGCGAGTGTGCACATCTCCCAAGAATCCCAGGCAGACAAAATGGCACAACTCTTGGGTTAAATATGGTATATGATAGGTCAGTTACTATTTAGTGAACCCCATTGCCATTCGCAACCGTAGCTTTCGTCTTCCTCTCGCCAACCAACCCTAACACATCTGAAATCGCCACCAATCAATCCGTCGCTGCTTTGACTACTGCCTCTACTAATCCCCCACTACTGTTGAAGATCAGAACACTCCTCGTTCACCAGCAAGGCCAGAGTCTAAGGCGGAAAATGAAAGGAAATGGCAAAAAGTGATGCGCAGAAGACAACAGGGGTCATGGCGAAGGAATGGTGGAAGTCAAAAAGCAACAAGCAGACCATTGAAGACCTCATCACCATGGGGGTACTCCACAACAAGGAGCTCATAGGATGGCGTGTGCTGGAGGGTGAGAGGTACCCCAATCCACAACCAGGTGAGATCGTGGTGTTCGAGGATTTCTTTAAATGGGGATTTGGAGTTCCGGTGCATCCGTTTCTTTAGGGGCTCTATCTTTACTATGAGATTGGGATTTGCAATCTACATCCCAACTCGATCCTCCTTATCGCCACTTTTATTCATCTATGCGAAGTGTATGGCGGCTTCCAGCCCCATTTTGATTTTTGCCGCCATCTTTTCTGTCTGCGGAAGAAAGGAAGCTGTGGTTTGAAGATATCCGAGGGTGTATACCTCAACCTCCATGACGGCATGAAAGCCTAATACCTGCACTGCCCATGGAACATGTCGCTCGATGACTAGTACAAAAAATGGTTCTACATCCACGAAGAGCCAAACACGATCATGCTATGCGACGTGGGCTACATTCCGAAGAAGAAGATGAGCTGGTTGGAGAAGCCCAAGCATCTAGGGACAGATCCCAGAAATATTTGGAATGATCCCATGGAAAAAACTAGATGGTCTGAGCATAGTCGGGAGTTTCATCAGTCGATGGGTCTAGCCCTGCCAGAGGAGGGTACATCCTGGCTATGAGTATCAAGGGAGCACAGACTCGACGAGGACGAGGCAGAGGGTGCTTGACAAAATTGAAGTCAAAGCTAGAATTGGTGAGCTATTTAACTTAGTCGATCCAAATTATGCCAGATTGAGCGACATCGAGCATGCTTTCAAGCTTGCCCGACCTCCCCCAAAGGTAACTTATCTTGCCATGTACCCGTAGTCTTATATTGTGGTAGGATAAGTGGAAACTTACTATGTTCACTCCCTTGTGTTACTTAGGTTAATGGTCGGTATAGAGCGACTGTTTGTGTCGCCACCCCCTAGAGTAGAGTGGCCATAAGGAGCTAATCCCACCACCTAGACTAGCATCGAGATCGAGGACGTCGACTGGGCGGAGCTCGGAGCTAGAGAGGAGGTAGTGGCCAAAGCCGCTGGTAAGCGGCTAGCTGCCCCCAAACAGTCGAAGAAGAGATCAATAACCACCCTACTCACCGAGGGAGCGCAAAATATCAATGAGCCTGAGGGGGACCTAGAGGAGAACCCAGCCGGCAAGCATCAGCAGACAATTTTTGCCTGGCTGGACTATGGCGCAGAGGAGGGAGAAAATGCAGACACCTTTCAACTTATCCCTTGAAAAAGGAGGAAGCAACTAGAGTCGATGGAGCAAGGTGGTTCCTCCATGCCTGTGGGACCCACATCGCCGACGATGGTGAAGGATCTAGCTGGGTCAACCTCAGGAGTACCTAGGCAAGGAACGCGACCGGCAATGGGAGCGACAACTCAACCGAGCATGCCATCGACCACTGCAACACAAAGGACAAGCGGCAGAGGGGTTGAGCACCAAGGCCCAGTGACTGTGCTGGATGTAGAGGGAGACCAGGAGTCATCCGCATAGCACGTGGAGCAAGTACGGCCAAAGAGACACACCTTCTCCACATCATTCCGTGCTTCCAACATGTAAGTATTTGTAACCTTGATATAAGTTAGCAATTTGCATTTAATATGATTGCTTTCTAAACTTATCTCGGATGTACTAGCTCAGCGTCCATAGAAAGTCCGGACTAGCTAGCTAGAAGTGGCGTGGCACCATTAATAAGTACAGAGCAGACTACCCAGCAGCCAACCACTGAGGAAGCCATAGTAGAAGATCCATCGGGGCCTCAGCAAGCGAGCAGTCAGACAACAGTCCCCGAGCAGGTGGTCAAGGGACCAGCCAAGCCGAGCATGAGTGCTCTGAGCACTAAACCTACCGAGGGCAACACCTCAGTGTCGAGGGTAACAGAGCAGACCGAGGAGCAGTGACCGGAGGTGAGAGCACAGACCACATTTACCAACGTTGTAGCTTATGGGAAGGCTGTGGTGATCACAGATGCTGCTAACACCGGGCCAGCACCAGGACCCAAAGAAGAGCCTGAAGAGGACAAGGTGGAGGAGGTCTTAGGCCATCCGCAAGACAAGCGACAACATGTTTATGTGTCACGTTGGTGGAACAACTAATGGGTTATCCATGAGGAAATCCCGGAGGTCGAAGAAACCAAGAAAGTTGAATGGGTGGCGAAGCGGCTCGTTACGGAAGTGCAGGTAAACTTTGCTTCACCCCCTGGTCTTGCGGTATAGTCATAGTTGTCTTACTTAGCTATCTACACATAGGACTTAATGAAGACTGCAAGGTACCGCAAGAAATGCTTCGACTAGATTGAGGGGATCGTTGCAAACAACAAGGAGCTAACGGCGGAGGTGGACCACTTGCGCCAGCAACTTGAAGCCACCGATCATGAAAAGATGGTGCAAGATTCCTAGAACTAGAACCTGGTCATCCAGCTCAGTAAGAAAGAGTGGGAAAGAACAAGTAAGTAGCCATTTTATCATACCGACTACTGATAAGTGTTGTTGTGTTGTTGGTAGTAACAGCTGTAGTGCAGGCTTAGAAACTAAAGTGATCTGTCTCCAAGAGGAGATCAGTCGTGTGGTCGGGGAGTGTGATCGCCTAAACGAGGACAACAGAAAACTAGAGCAAGACCAGTCATAGCTCCGGGACCACACGACCAAGATGACAGAGGAGCTAAAAGGTAAGTTGTCCAACCGCCTTTGCTCATTTTTGTTGCCTACCGTAGTTTGGCGTGGTCTAACGTCTTAATAGCGTGTGCGGTTTGCAGTTATAAAAATCAATGCAAAGAAGCATCTGGAGGCCATGATGAAAGACCATGACGGCTGGAAGGCACAATGCCAAGAGATCACCAAGGACTGTGAAACCTGGAAAAGCCGGTGCCAGGAGGTGGCAAAGGGCATTTTGCCGGTCCTTAACCTCATCGATCCAGCGCTAGCAGAAGATGTGCCAAGGACGCCACAGCTGGGATTGATCGAGAGATGCTAAAGGGCATGGGAATGGTTCTAGGGGTTCATGAAGGAGGCGGGAGAGTATGCAGGCACACATGTGCTAAGCATGGTACGTGCTCACTACCCCGTGATTGATCTCAAGTGCCTGGAGGCAGGATACCCAAAGGAGGTAGATCCAGACAAGGCCGAGGAGCTACGGATGACCCAGCTGGACTTATCGATGAAAATAATTGGCGATATTAACCTGTGTAGAGGTGCGACACCACCCATACAAGGAACACCATCAACAAGTCAGTTGGGAGCGCCATCATCTTCAAGCCAACCGACAAAGCCTGCGGTCTCGACCAGCCAGGCATCGGCAGGGCCATCTTCTTCAGCTTGATCAATGCCAGAGTCCCTGAGACTCGAGCATGATGTTAGGCCCAGCGAGTAGCAGGCGCCACGTGCCCCGACCAGCCAATAGTGTAGGCTATAGCTGTAGAAGAAGATGTAGGTGGGTTATTGTAAACTTGGACCTTTTCAGGTAAGCTTGTAATAACATAACTGTATATCAACATAAGCTTGTTTGTTTTGTAGAAAACATGTTTAAGCTTGGATATCGTGTTGATGTAACTAAGTTAGAATGTATTGGCGTTCTGTTTAGTTGTACCAGTTTAGTTGACATGTCATCCTGAAAGGTTTGTATGGCCCTAGTTTGTCTTGCGGTCAGAGTGTGAGGTGCGTAGCTTGTGCACACATAGAAACACACAAGTCAAACCAGAGAGCACCTGTCGATCACCCATAGCGTAGAGAGCGGATCCCATTCACGCGTTGGGAGGAACTGGAGATAGGGCCTGCTCCAAGAACCCGAGAAGGAATGATGGTCGGTTTTAACTAGTAGAGTTAGAATAACAATAGACTTCGAAGTGACACATTAGAGTGGTCGGAGAAATCATAATAGCTTTATTGAAATAAATCAAAAGTATAAGAGGGGTACATATCTTAGTAGCTAAGCATAGAAATGCCTAAGCTTGTCGATGTGCCAGGAATTGGGTACGTCTGTGCCATCTAGGTGAGCTAACCTATAAGATGTAGGGCGTGTAACCTCCTTGATCATGAAGGGTCCTTCCCATGGGGTTGCGAGTTTGTGGACACCAGCCTGATTCGTCTTCCACTTCAGGACCAGGTCCCCGACCATGAAGAACCGCTCCTTGACGTTCTTGTTGTAGTACCTGCGCAAAACAGCAAGGTATTTGGCTGTATGTACGCAAGAATCGAGCCGCTTCTCTTCTGCACTTTTCACTTCTAGCTCCCGCACTTCATTAGCCTTGTCTTTGTCAAAGTTCTCTACCCATGCTGATCTGAAGGCTATATCTACTGGGAGCACTGCCTTAGCGCCATAAACCATAAAGTATGATGATACACTAGTATTGCGACTGGGCTGGGTTCTGAGACCCCAAACCATGGCTGGTAACTCTTTGAGCCATCTTCCAGGAGCTTTGTCATTCTCTCTGTACATCCTCTTCTTAAGTGCATCCAGGATCATACCATTTGCCTGCTCGACCTGTCCATTATCTCTAGGGTGTGCCACCGAGACGTATTTTACTACTATGCTCCTTTCATCACCGAAGTCCTAAAAAGCGTTCTCGATGAAGTGAGTACCTAGATCAGTGATGATGCTATTGGGTATGCCAAAGTGGTGGATGACCTGGTTGAGGAATGCGACTGCCTTTTCTGAAGATGCCTTGACCAGGGGCATGTACTCTATCCACTTGGAGAATTTGTCGATCAGCACAAAGACGCGTGTAGATTTTTTAGGGGCCAGTTTGAAAGGCCCAATCATATCCAATCCTCAGCATGTGAAGGGCCAAGAGGCTGGTATAGTCTGAATTTCGTGTGCTGGTATGTGGATTCTCTTGGCAAAAAACTGACAACCTTCACAATGGCAGACTAGCTTCTCTGCATCGGCTATGACTGACGGCCAATAGAACCCTGCTCGAAAAGCCTTGCCGACCAGCGTTCTTGAGGCCATGTGGTTGCTGTAGGAGCTAGAGTGGATTTTGTTTAGGAGATGTTCACCATCCTCCTGGGTTATACACTTCATCAAGATTTCCTCCTTCGCGTTCTTGCGCCACAATTTGCCATCGACGAGCAGATACTGCTTACTGCGATGCATCAGGTGTTCATTTTCTGTCCGATCGGTGTAACCACTACCATCTATTAGGTACTTGATGAAAGGTACTCTCCAATCGGGCTTCTTAGTGGTCGGAGGTGGTTTGGTGGTGTTTGACATCGGAACCGTAGCCACTAATAGCTGGTCTGGAGGCTTGTCGACCGCGGGATCTTCTTCTTTGATGGAGGGCATGAGTAGGTCTTGAACAAATACGCCATGTGGGACTTTGGCTCAGGATGATCCTAACTTTGACAACACATCTGCTGCTTGATTTTTGTCCTGGGCCACATGTGTGTACTCGATGCCATAGAACTTGCCTTCCAGCTTTCTGATCGCTTTGCAGTATGCGTCCATCTTTTCACTGGTCATATCCTAGTCCTTATTGAGTTGATTGATGACCAGAGCTGAGTCTCCATAGACATAGAGACACTTGACACCGAGCTCGACCGTAATACGTAGACTATGTAGGCATGCTTCGTACTCGGCGGCGTTATTAGACGTCGGGAAATAAATCCTAAGGACGTATCGAAGCTGCTCCTTGGATGGTGATACGAAAAGGACTCCTGCTCCTACACTGTCGATGTTGAGAGAGCCATCAAAGTACATCTTCCAATACTTGGTGGGCCCCTGAGAGGTAGGTGTGCTTAAGTCTATCCACTCGACGATGAAATCGACAAGTGCCTGAGACTTGATTGTAGTACGGCTTGCAAATTCCAAGGAGAAAGGGCATAGCTCCATTGCCCATTTGACGATGTGCCCATTTGCATCCTTGTTGCGAATGATGTCTCCTAGAGGGTACTTGGTCATGACCACCACACGATATCCATCGAAGTAGTGTTTCAACTTTCGAGATGTGATTAGTATGGCATAGATCAGTTTCTGAATATGTGGGTACCTGGTCTTGGATTCACTGAGCACCTCACTGATAAAATAAATTGGTCACTGTACCTTGTAGATGTGGTCAGCCTCATCGTGCTCGACCACCATGGCAGTGGAGACCACTCGATTAGTTGTCACGATGTAAAGCAGGAGGGTTTTGTCTTCTCTGGGAGCAGTGAGGACCAGAGGTGATGTAAGGAATTGTTTCAGTTGTGTAAAGGCAGCGTCTGCTTCCTTTGACCACTCAAACTTCTCGAATGCTTTGAGCAGCTAGAAAAATGGTAGTCCTTTTTTGCCTAATCTAGATATGAAACAACTAAGGGCAGCCATGCATTCGGTAAGCTTATGAACATCCTTCACCTTTTTGGGCGGCTTCATGTCCAAGACAACTTTTACTTTCTCTAGGTTAGGGCGTATGCCATCGTGACTAACGACGTTGCCGAGTAGTATACTAGATGGAACACCAAAGATACACTTCTTTGGGTTCAATTTCCATTGGAATGTGTTAAGGGCTGCAAAGGTACGTTCTAGGTTGTCGACAAGGGTGTATGCTTCCTTGGTTTTAACAACTACATCGTCAACATAAGCCTCAATAAGGTCGTCTTTTATCTCGTCTTTGAGGCAGGCCTGTATGGCGCATTGGTAGGTAGCCCTAGCGTTCTTGAGCCCAAACGACATGGTCATGTAGCAGTAGGCGCCGAAGGGCGTGATGAAGGATGTCTTGATCTGGTCGTCCTTTTTAAGAGCAATCTGGTGATAACTAGAGTAGCAATCGAGAAAGGAAAGCAGCTCGCAACTAGCAGTTGAATCTACAACCTTGTCTATGCGAGGTAAGCCAAAGGGGTCTTTAGGGTAATGTTTGTCGAGATCAGTGTAATCAACGCACATTCTCCATTCCTTATTCTTTTTGCGTACAAGAACCAGGTTGGCTAACCACTATGGATGATACACTTCTTTGATAAATCTGGCTGCTAAAAGCCATGTAACTTCTACCCTAATAGCCTCCTTTTTGTCGCGAGCAAACTGTCGTAGCTTCTGCTTGATGGGTTTGGCCTTGCCATCGACATTTAAGGAGTGCTTGATCAAGTTTTGAGGTACACTGGGCATGTCAGCGGGTTTCCATGCGAACACACTCATATTGCTCCTCAAGAACCTAACAAGCATGTCTTCCTATTTAGGATCTAGGTTGGCCCCCGATAAGGGCCGTTTTGCTGGGATCATCGTCGACCAGCTAGATCGCTTTGTGCTCTTTGGACTTGATGTTCTTGCATGGGGCCTCAAGCTCTAGGATCTCTAGGTGGTCGGCTAGGGTCTGCTTGGCATCGAGCGTGGTCTTGGCCATGCGAATAGAGAGGTCGTGACCCTCAGCTATTTTGAAGCTGTCATCCTCGTAGGTGTAAGCTGCATATACGTTGCCCCTAAGAGTTAGAACCCCCTTCTCGGTAGGCATCTTGAGCACCAAATACCTGTAGTGAGGTATGGCCATGAACTTGGTGAGTGCTGGTCGGCCAAGGATAGCATGGTAGGTGCCTTCGAAGTCGGCGACCACAAAGTTGACGTAGTCGATGCAGAAGTGGTCTAGGGTACCAAATTGCACAGGTAGCGTGATCTGCCCGAGAGGTGTGGAGCTCTGTCCAGGGAGAACACCCTAGAACTATGCCTCGTATGGCTTGGGATCAGCCTAGGTTATCTTTAGGGCTGGCAAACTATTCTTGAACAGTATATCGATGGAACTACCGCCATCAATCAGTACTCTATCGAACTGAACCTTGTTGATACAAGGATCGAGAACCAGAGGAAAATGCCCTGGCTCAGGTATTGTAGCCCATTGGTCCTTTCTGCTGAAGGAGATCTCATGGTGAGACCAAGGAGGGAGCCATGGATCGGCGATGAGGTTGTCGACATTGGCCACGTTCAAGCAAGCATGGGCGAGCAGCTTGCGCTCTCGTTTGGTCTTGATGGACACTCTGCCCCCAATGATGGTGTGGACGTGGTTGGTTGGCTTGACGTACTTGTGACAGGGATCTACGTCTTCATCATCATTGTCCTCATCACGCTGCTTCCCTGCATCGTTAGGCTTGTCGGATTTATCTAGAGCCTATTAGCGCGTGTAGATGGATTTTTTGAGAACACGGTAATTCTCCATGGTATGGTTTGACTTGGGATGGAGCTGATAGGGTCCTTTCAATGCTTTGGCATAGTCTTCTTCGTAGTTGTGATGTTCACCACCTTTTTTAATGATGTTGACTTCACCGTCATCTTTCCGAGCATGCTTGGCCCTGTAATCGTCATGGCGATTACGTCGCTAATTACGCTGGTCGTGGTGGTCGCGGGAATCATTGCGCTGGTTGTGGCGATCAAAATTGTCGTTTCGACCACGGTTGTCGCGGTAGTCATCATAGTGTGGGGGGTGGTCGAAGCATGGAACCCTTGCTGCTTCTTCGATAATTATCTTTTTAGCATCATTGGCGTCCGCATATTTTTTAGCAGTGGCTAGGAGTGCTATGACCGATTTAGGTCTTTTGCGAAGGAGCTTGTCCCTTAGGAAATCGTGGAAGTGGAGACCAATGATGAAAGCTTTGATTGCCTCATTGTTGGAGATTGACGGGACCTTGATGCGCATCTCCAAGAAGCGTCGGACGTACTCGCGTAGTGGCTCATCTTTGCGATCTCGAATCCACTGCAGATCATATTTGTTGCCGGGTTGTTCGCAAGTAGCAATGAAGTTGTCGATGAATGCTTGCTTGAGCTCTTGCCAAGAATCAAAGTAGTTCACCGACAAGCTGACTAGACATTGGTGGCCTACATGGCCGACGGCGACTAGGAAGTAATTAGACATGATGTGCTCGTCAGCCATGGCTGATCTGCACATGGTTTCATAGAGCATGACCCATAACTCGGGGTTCTCCTTGCCGTCGTACTTCTAGAGTTTTTCGAGCTTGAAGTTTTTTTGCCACATGACTTGGCAAAGGTGAGGAGTAAACTACTTCAAACCCAGAGGGCCATGGGTAGTATCATATTCCATACGACGATAGCTTTCATAGGATGCACGATCATTGGCTCTTTGGTTAATGCAATCACGCAGATCGCGTTCTCCAAGGGAATGGCGAAGATCGTTATTGCCATCACGGCGATCCTGATTGCCACCCTTGTTGACCCTATGACCATTGTTATCATGGCGATTGTCACGGTTGTCTTATCGATTATCGTCCCAGTTGTTGTGGTAGTTGTCGTCCTGGTAGTTGTGGCGGTTGTCATCCTGACCACCATCATGACCACCATTTCCACCTTGACGGTTGTCTGGTGGGGGGTCATTGTTGCGCGAGCCACATTGGTTGGGTGACTGTGGATGACTTGAGTACTGGCGACTATGGCTTGATTCGACTAAGATGGATGGAGCCCAGGCTTGGTTTGCAATCTCTACAGTTTGGGCTATAGCAGCCGTCAGGTAGGCTTGTACATCATCACGAATTGCCTAGATTTCTAGGGTATTGGGTAGTCGTTGCATTGTCGCCATAGCAATAGCTACGTTGACGCTTGGAGTCCTAAAGACCTACTTTTCCCCAACCCTATCAAATGCATTGTTGAGATCGTGTGGTTGGAACCTTATGTGTCATGCCTCCTCTTCTACCTCGGCTTCGGCTTGTCTACAATTAAACCGGTCAATATTGCATGCTTCACGTGCTAGCCTTTCTTATTCTATTTCACCAACTGCCGGTGGTTCATCATTACTGATGACATTGATCAAGTCTCCATGCCTTGGTGGGAAGGATGGGAATCATGGGAACCCTGGGGAGTGGTCTAGGATATCCAGATCGTATTCAACTTCTTCATTGTCACAATGCTGGAGCTCAGTGTGGATGGAGCCATTAGATGCGATGCTGGACGGGGAGCTTGAGCTGCCCTCTTGAACTATGTGGACCGATCCTTCTTGATACTTCTCAATCCAAACCATGTTGATGAAGTTGCGTGGCTTTGGCCGAGGTTGATGTATAAAACACAAATCCGAGCAGCATTGTATATTGTACGCGTAGTTGGAAGTAGTGTTTCGCAGGCCGTAGGGCTGAGCCTAGTAATTCTCCATCAAGGCTTTGCACTCGGAGAGTCGGAGACCCGTTGTGGGGGCTGGTCGGCGATGAACGGAGCGCCCTTCAGGAGTAGACATGACCACAAGATCTATACCGAGTCATGCAAGACGACTGGCCCGAGCTGGTCGGATAGATCTGTTGTGGGTAGTGGCTACCTACTTGGTAGGTTGATTTTGAATCGAATCTACTAGAGCTAGGGTTTCAGCAAGCTTGGTGCCGACCTAATCAATGGAGTCGAGCAGGTCGACATTGTCGATCTGCCTTCCTTTGTAGCGAGGAAGCGAACGATGGGTTGTCGGTGTGGCTGAAGACGATGCTGGTGTGGCCGGAGCTAGATCCAACGTGGTTGGAGCCGTAGCTAATGCTGGTGAAGCAGTGGTCGACATAGATTGGATCTGCGCCTCCTCCGTTGTAACACCCTAAAAATTGCCTCTTTTAAAATAGAGTTAAAATGATTTAAGTTGGAATTTTTGTGCACATGAAATATAGGAAAATAAAAAATTTCATTAATTTAAAATTCATTATAAGGTAGCAACATGTTTGATGCATACATGCCATTGCATTTGATTTTATTGGTTGAGTGGTTTTAATTGAAAAGTTAAAAATGGTTAAAATGCTTTTGAAATGAAATTAAAAATGGCTTTGAAATAAAAGAAAAGAAAATTTGAAAATAAGAGGATTTAAAAAAAATGGAAAAGTTTATTTTTGAAACTTACCAAAATTGCTCATTTATATTTGAGATGAAAAGTATGTTCAAACTCTATTTGAATTTGCATTTAGTTTACATTTGAATTAGCTTTGAAAACTAAAAAGGAAAAAAGGATTTTGAATTGAAAAAAAGAAGAAGAAAAACTCCTCTCCCTCATTTGGCCCGAAGGCCCACCCTTTTTTTCGCGTACCCCGCCCGGCTCAGCCTACTGGTGGCCCAGCCAGCAGCCGCCCCCCTTCTTCCTCTTTTCCTCCCGTGCTGGCCCGCTTTGCACGTGCTCGGCCTGCTCTACGGCGCAGCCCACCAACATGGCCCATTCGGCCTTCACCCGCACCGCACGCGCACGTCCGTTCTCCCTTCCCTCTCACTACATTGTAGACCCCACTCGTTAGCGCCCTTTCCTTTTCTTCCCTGATGCTCTTTCCTTCCTCCGTCCCGGCAATAGCGCACGCCGAATGGAAGGCCACCGCGCCGTTGCTCTTACATGGAAGGCGACCGATCCTCGCACGTGCCCCTACTCCCCTTCCATCTACATAGTGACCCGTCCCTCCTATAAATCCTGAGCTCGACCCCTATCCTCCTCTCTTTTCTCTCACACGTCGTCGGCAAACTCCACCTCCCGAGCGTAATCCCCATCACCGACGAGTCCTGAGGATCCGCCGTGTTTCACCGCACCCATAAGTACCTTGACTCCCTCGCTTTGGCCTTGTTTTGCCCGGATTTCCCCTCACCCGCCCTCTCTTTCTCTCTCTAGCCGCTGTCGACGATGAACCATGCTTCGGAGTCTCCCCGGACGCTGCAACCACCTCCATCCGAATCTCGGTGAGCCACTTATCCTCCCCATGCCCTCTGTTCATTAATTAGCGCGCTAGAACGCCGTATTCACAAGCTCCCAAGCCACCGGCCATGGCACCACCGTAGAACCAATGCTCCGATGTCCCCCTCGCCTCGGTAGCGCCCTCTACGTGTTCGCACTCTCATGTAGATCATCCAGGTGTCCTCGGTTGGGTAGGGCATGGCCAAAATCACCCCCCCGGCGTCCATAGCTGAGCTTGGCTCGCCGGTGGCCATGGCGCCCTCGCCGGAGACGAAGAGCAGCGCCGGGGATCACCCGCACGCGCCTACGCCGTTGGATTCCCTATAAATGGCCAAGATTAGATCGCCGGTTTGGTTAAGTGGCTGGTCCACTAGGGACCCGTAGACTCGGCCTACCGCGCCAAGTCAGCGTTGGCCCATGCCACATGGTGCATCGCACCAATCATGTGCTGTTGCGTGTCACCCAGTCAACAACGCACAGTCAACACGTGGTCAGTCGCACCTATTTTACAAAACAGCCCCTCGGTTTTTTGTGAATCAACCCGCAGTCTGTTCTAGTTCAAACCAATTACATTTCAGTCCTATTTTATTCACTTTAGACCCTGTGGTTTTCTAGGAATAGTATGCCTAGTCCAAAATCCGTTTAAATTCAGATTTTAATTGTTTTATTCAAAAATGAGTTCAAGTTATTTATAGAAATGCCACTGAACCTTATTTTATGCGTAACTTTTGCGTTTTAAGTCCGATTTGATCCGTTCAAATTATGTTAGGATCGTATTTACATTTTCTACATGTTTATACAAATGTTAGGCATGTTTCCAATATTTCAAATTCATGGGTATATTTAATCTACTAACTATAGTAAAACTTGTTTAAATCGTAACTTATTCATTTCAACTCCGAAATAGTCCGTTCAAGTTGCGTTTGTTTCATAACGTCGAGATCTATGTATTAGTAATGATGTTTACTACATTACTATTTCATAAAAACCATAGTTTAAATCATATCTTGATTAAAGATTATGCAACTAGGTTTATACATAAAATATAATTTGTTTTACTTGTTGTTTTATAATTTAAATCAAAAATTGACTTAAATCAATCCATATTGTTTATAAAATATCTTTTATATATGAATTCATATGGTTAACATAAATGAAACCTATAGTTTATTTTTCCATGTATTAGGCAAATCTCTTGGTAGTTGTAACTTTTCAACCGTAGCTTCGATTAGCATGTCTCTCGCGACTGTGTGTTCGTATCGATGCGTAGAATCATAAATCAATCTCTTTTACTTATTTTCTATGATTGATGTTACTATTCTAATATAGATGCAATTGTATGCTATGCATGTATGTATATGGATGTTTGTGTGGGTGTTCTACGATTACGTCGAGTCGGTGAGATACACGTGGTGATCCAAGAAGAAGAAGAAGGACATGAAGATTAAAGCTTATCGAAGGATCGGTGTGTAAGGCAAGTATAGCATGGGACCATCCTTGTTAACCTATTCACATTTAACCACTTAATTCATATTGCATGTGTCTCCCTTGTTACCATTAAGGATATCCTAGATATTTGATAACTTATACCTTGATACCTTTGGGATATTGTATAGGATAGTTTTTGCTAGTGCTTAATCAAAACCATGATCTTGTAACTTGACTAATGGTATATGCAATAAACATTAAAACATGACTTTTTAGTAACATGGAAATAGGGGGCTAGAGTGTTTATATGCTTCAGATTCCTCTCCCTAAGGACTTATCTGTAAGCGATCATCCAGGACTTACAGTACACCTATGAGGGCTATATGGCTCTGGCTTTAGCTCAGTATGAGGATCTTTTCTAGCTTGTTAGTGGTTACCTTTAAGGTGCAGGGTATGTTTCCTTTGCTACTGGGAAGTGTGTACCATGCTGCGATGCCCACGCGTGCCACTCCTAGAGATGGGCCACATACGCCTAGCGGCCCTAACTTGTTAGACGAATCCTTTGAAAGGCTTCATAGTGAACCCTACCGACCTTCCTTGGAAGTGGGTCAAGAGATTAGCTACCTCGAGTGAAAGGGTAAATCACAACTCATAGTGAACGTGTACAACCTCTGTAGAGTGTAAAACTATTATAACAGCCGTGCTCACAGACATGAGCGGCCTTAGACCCTTATGGAATAGAGATGATCACTAATGGATAATGATGATGCTAATAATTGATTGTTTATGCTATACATTATTCATGTTTACTCGATCATGTGTTTATGGGCTTATGGATAAACTTGTTACCAACCAATTGCTAAAATTATGATAAACAAAGGCTAATCGTAGTAAACCAGTGTCAGCCTTTTGAGCCTCATGAACCCCATAATATAATTGTTAAGTACGACATGTACTTATGCTTGTTTTACTTTTCTATACATTGGATAAAAATCCCGGATGGGTACTAGATTACTGGTTTGGGGGAGTTAGGCTTGTGGTCAACCAGTCAGTCATCCCTGTGGATTTGGAGTCTTCGCCATAAGATTGGAGTCAACTTTCCGCTATCTATACTCTAAGGGTACTTTTCTTTTACTAATACGTTATGTAATAAGTATTGTCTCTTGATTTTACCCTTATTTGTGGCTATATATGAAATTTGACTTTCTGGGCTCACATATAGTGTGTATCTGGTTTTGTCTTTAAAACCGGGTGCTACATCCGTGGTCATGGCGATGAAGTTGTCGGAGCCAGTGGTCTAGGTGATCTAGCCGATGGTGAACGTGAGGTCGTTTGGCATAGCCATGGAACTAGGGATGATGACCATCTTGTTCATTTGGGGAGCAGTACACACACACCCTACCTGGCGTGCCACTATCGACAAAATATGGTCGGCAGTCTACCTAGGGGTATGCCCAAGGTAGTAGATTATCGACAGACAGGTGCGCAAGCTATGAACGAGATGGTGACGCAAGATAGACATGAGGTTTTATCTAGGTTCGACCACCGTGAAGGCGTAATACCTACGTCCTATGTCTGATTGTATTGCTGTATGTAAATGAGATGATTTTTGAGATGGGTCCCTTGCCTGCCTTATATAGTCTAGGGGTAGGGTTACAGATCTAGAAACTAATCCTAACCAGTTATAATTGCCATAGGTGGCCAGATAAGGATTCCTATTCTAACCGACTAGGATCTTGCTTGATCTCCAAGTCTGCCTTGATTCCTTGCATGGGACTCCGAGCAGATCGGCTGGGCCGCACGTCATCTTCTAGTGGGTCGGACCCCCTAGTCCGGGCCAGCCCAAACCTAGCCGTAAGGGTATAGGGGTTAATACCCCCATAGACGTGCTAGTGAGTCCAGTCACCTCTTCCTCACTCTAATGCTTACATTAGCATATGTCATAGCCTAACCTAACGTAGGCCTTGCGTGTCCAGTCACAAACACTATTCAGTGTCTGGTCGTTCGTAGAGACCAGGCCAACACCGCCCAACACGGACCGAATGTAGGCACAGAGTTCGGTTGCTGTGAGAGCAGCATCCAATCACTATTTCTAGTGACAAACACCTCCTTCACTTTACCAACTTCTTCACCCTTGCTCAAATGTGTCAATCACCAAGTGTATCACCTTTTGCACGTGTGTTAGCATGTTTTCACAAAGATTTTCAAGGGTGTTAGCACTCCACTAGATCCTAAATGCATATGCAATGAGTTAGAGCATCTAGTGGCACTTTGATAACCGCATTTCGATACGAGTTTCACCCCTCTTAATAGTACATCTATCGATCCTAAATGTGATCACACTCGCTAAGTGTCTCGATTACCAAACCAAAAAGCTCCTATGGAATATCACCTTTGCCTTGAGTTTTTTATTTTTCTCTTTCTTCTTTTCCAAGTCTAAGCACTTGATCATCACCATGGTCACACCATCATTATGATATTCACCATTGCTCCACCACTTGGAATAGTGCCACCTATCTCATAATCACTTAGATAAACTAGGTTAGCACTTAGGGTTTCATTAATTCACCAAAACCAAACTAGAGCTTTCACGGTGACACCAGACAACATCTGGCAGTGCACCGCCCTCACCATGATGGTGTACACCATCACTTCCAATGACCACCCTAGCCCCTATTACGCTTGGTCAAGTCTAGGTGGGCACCGCCCTAGGGGTGGCGGTGCCACCGAACAACCAGTGGTGGTGCCCTCAGGGCAACACGCTGATCTCAGCCTCCTAGCCGGTCATCACCACAAGGGTGGTGGTGCACCAGGCATGGGGTGGCAGTGCCACCTAGGCAGCACCCCAAGCCCGGTTTTGCCTCCTCTTCTTTACCAACTTCTTCACCTTTCGACTTCTCCTTTACAAATGTGCTAACACCACCAAGTGTTCACCAACTTGTGCAAGTGTGTTAGCTTTTGACAAACATTTTCCCAAAGGATTAGCACTCTTTTTGCCATGCCACTTGATCCTAGCAATGATGCAAAGTTAGATTACTCGAGTGGCACTAGATGACTGATACGCAAATAAGTTTGTCCCTCTTGATAGTACAACCATCTATTCTAAAACCGATCATAAACTTCTCTACTCATCTATGACCAGTGAAATGAAATGCCCTATAGGTTATACCTTTGCCTTGCGCATTCTATTCCATCTCCTCTAATATTGATGCAACACATGCACCAACCATATCACAAATGATATGATCCACTTCATATCATCATGTGACCTTGTTGGTTCATTGATCTTGACCTCACTTGCTTTTCACTGTTGCCTTTGTCCATCGGCGCCAAGTCTTGCTCAAGCTTCACCGTCATGCGGTCCATCGCTCCAAAGCCTCTAACTTGCCCTTCACACTTGCAACTGATCCATCAAGTCAAGTCTTGTCTTGATCTTCATCACCTTAGTCACATGACTCAATGTCATGTATTATATGCAATGAGTTCCTTTATCACATGTGTGAGCCTTGTAACATAACTGTCAGGTTCATAAACCTAGGGTCCCTTAGGGACCGGCTTCCATGCCTGGGCTCAGCCTAAGAAAAACAACATGTAGTTCCTAGGCCGACCCAAGAGCCTAAACCACAATGGGCCAGAAGGGCAGTATGGTTGCTGACCGCAAGGTCTACCCAAAAGAACAAGCATCCGCTCGTCATCTTCTTTGGCCCACCTCTTCGACTGGAGCACTCGCTTCAGGCACCAGCCACCTCTAAGCGGTCTCTCCAATCGGAAGGCATGGCCCAAAATGCTGCTTCCTACTCCAACCCCATGACTCCGACCCCACGACCGGGGCTCATGGGAACCCTGCTCACCGCTCATCTTTGACCGGCACACTCAGAGCTGACTAGAGCCATCCAACCGGGGCACCCTGTTCGGAGGGCATCGGAAGACGTGCGGAGAAAGGCAAGGTAGATTCACAAGTCAAAACCACTATACCAGGGACCATACCCTTCATGAAACAGTACTCTACAGCCACCCTAACACAAATAGTATTATAGGCGCCGACATCTCCCCCTACGGTATTGTAGGGGCCGCTAAAAACTCCCATACGATAAGCCCCCGCGTGTCTTTGGACATCGATCGCAGTATGGGCACTAGGATTTGCCATACCGGGTGAACATAGCATGGCTCTTCACATGCCACTAGGCATCAAATAATATTTATAGGTATCGATGTCCATCCTTCCTGAAGAAGATAACATGACCTCCCATCCGCATCCGACATTCTACGGTGATCCAGTCTTCATCAGCGTGGGCAACAAGGCTTAGAAACATCCATACTCTCTCTCTCTCTCACCTATAAAGCCATCCCCTTCATCTATAAAAGGGGATGTGCTCCCTCCAACAAGGAGACTGATTCAAGAAGACCAGAGTTCCTCAGATCGACATCAACACCCCACAACCGTAGAACCACCAAGTTCTGACCACAACCCTTCCGGTCGGAGCCAACCCAACCTCTTGTACATCCCATCTCTCTTCCTCTTGTTTGTAATCCCACAGCAAACTTTGAGCACCTGGGCTCAGGAATAAAGTCACTGACTAACCCTGATTAGACGTAGGGCACATTGCCCGAACTAGTATAGATCCTGTGTCATTGAGTGCTAGGCCACCTCTGATCACAACGTACAGCAAAACTACAAATATTTACTAGTTGGTCATTTTCTGCACCGATAGTTGGCGCCGTTGTCGGAGAAGACGCTGTACGTTTAACAATTTTTGGTCATCGAATGGCCCATTTTTCCACCACCCCCACCATGGCTGGCTCAGGCGATACGATTTGCTTGGGCTCATTGGAATTTCCCGCACTCTCGTCCGCCGGAGTGTGGGTTCCACCGTCTTCAAGCCATCCTAGGCCTTCCTCTTCGGAAGCCTGGACTTCGTTGCCAACCGACTCAGCATACTACACCTCTACGAGGAGGCTCGTGACCCGACACCCATCGAAGGGACCTCTTCCATCGACTCTAAGATGCGCAACTTCGATGGCACGGCATCTGCGCTTCATTCTGAGCAAACTCTCTGCTCAAACCCCACTGTAAGTAATATGCGTACTCCTATTCGCTCTTTATTTACTATCTCTCACCAATCACCCGGAGGGAATGTACCGCCCATGCCACAAACGTCGTGCGATCGGTTCCCCAATGGCCTCGCGTCCTTCGTGAATGCATATGCTCAGGGGCTCCGAAGGATGCTAGCGCCATCCCCCCTCGTGTCCGAGTTCATGGGAATGGCAGGCTGTGTTCCTGCCACTTCCCATGAACTCCCAGATGGTGATGGCGAGAGCAACGGTTCTAGCATCGGTGATGTGGCACCTCGCCATTGGTGATGAGTGCGTTATGGCGGACTCTGTGGGACAACTACCGATGGTTGTGGAATCTACGCAAACTCACATCCCTTCAGACCCGCGTGCGAGGGCCCTCATGTCTACGCAAGCACACGCTGAGGAATTACGACAATGACGGCAAAACCAATCGCCGCCAGCACCGGCACTGTCAGTATAGCCCATTGTGCTCCATGCACATGGCCCGATGGCCGACGTCCGGGGTCACGCCCGTCAGGTCCAACAAAACATCATGAATGAGGGGGATGATCTCCCTCAATTCACTCGGGCTAGCCAGAACATCGCCACTATGGCAATGCTTCTGCATGGCGTTCCTGAGCCTGACGACCCCTAGGAGCGGGCAGTCTACTGGAACCTCTAGGTTCTAGTAAAAGCCGCCGCCGTCCAATAGGCGAAAAGCTCCACGTCATGACTCTGACCCGCGCCCTCTCTCCCCACCAGGAGGACGAGGACGCACCAAATGGATCATTCCGTTTGCTCGCCGCCACAGCCGTCAGGCCCCGCTCGGGGTGCGGCGATCGCACCATAGTCCAACCTGACACCTGCTCCACGCCAACTACTGGTACATAAGTGGCCTGATCCACATCAGGATGCCCGCAGCATCATCAACAACCGACGTCAGGCTCATCGCGATGGTGATGTCCACCATGTGATAGCAGGCGACACGGACCCCGGCCAAACCATCGAGGGAAGTGGTGAAATGCGCCCCAGGCACAGCCACTGGCCAGACGACCAGAGCCCCAGCCCTAAGGGCCTAGGGCCATGGGCCTTTAGCTGGCATATCCGGAGAGCACCGTTCCCGCAGCGTTTCCGACCGCCCACCAACATCACCAAATACACTAGGGAGACCAACCCAGGCATTTGGCTCGAAGACTTCTGGCTCACCTGTTGGGCCAGAGGAGTGGATGATGACTATTTCATCATCCAATACCTTCCCATTTGTGTGTGGGAACATGTTTGGGCACGGCTCGAATTCCTTCCACATGACAGCATCCACAACTAGACGGACCTCAAGAGGGTCTTCGTCAGGAATTTCCAGGAGACGTACGTCTGCCCAGGAAACTCCTGGGACCTCAAGAGCTATCACCAGGAGCCCAATGAGTCCCTACGAGATTACATCCATAGGTTCTCCCAACAATGCAACTCCTTCCTCAATGTCATCGATGCAGACATCATCAGCGTGTTCCTCTCTGGGACGAACTGTGAGTCCCTAATCCATAAGCTTGGCTACTTGAAACCCCGTACCACCCACGACCTGCTCGACGTCACCACCAACCACGCCTCTGGTGAGGAGGTGGTTGGAGTAGTCTTTGGTGGAGGCCAAGACAAGCTCAAAGCCAAGCACATGGACCCAAACGAAGGCCCCTCTATGCAGAGGGGCAAGAAAAACAAAAAAGATTGACGCCGGTCGGACAGCCCCACGCTGGTCGCCACGGCTGATCGCACGGCCAAGTAGCCCTAGTAGGGACTGCCTGACCACTTCAACAAGCTCATGAATGGCCCATGCCCCAACCATGCCTACCCCATCAAACACCTCTATAAGGAGTGCGAGCTTCTCAAATGTTTCCTCCGATAGGCCGACAGGCCAAAGGAGGGAGACAGCAAGGAGGCGGTAGCCAAGAGAGGTGGCGTGGTAGGCAAGGACGGAGACGGCTTCCCTAAACCCAAAGAATGCATCATGATCTTTAGCAGGTCTGACGCCATCTGGACTAAACACCAGCATAAGGTACGCTACAGGGAGGCATGCACTGCTGAAATGGCCGTCCCCTCGTTCCTTAGCTGGTCGGAATCCCCAATCACTTTTGATCAAAGGGACCATCCCTCCTATGTCGCAAGACTAGGATGCTACCTGCTCGTCATTGACCCCATCGTCCGCAAGAAGCACCTCACCAAGGTGTTGATGGATGGAGGTAGCGGCCTCAACATCCTGTACGTTGACACCCTCGATGCCATGTGCATCCCTTGATTGGAGCTCCGCCTAACAGGCTCCCCCTTCCATGGGGTAATATCGGGAGCGTAGGTATACCCTCTTGGATAGATCGATCTACCCATCATGTTCGGCAGCTGGGCCAACTTCTGCTCGGAGGTCCTCACCTTAGAAGTGGTGGACTTTCCAGGGTCCTACCACGCCATCTTGGGGCGGCCATGCTATGCAAAATTCATGGCAATCCCCAACTACACTCATCTCAAGCTGAAGGTGCTGGGACCAAACAGTGTCATCACCGTGAGTAGCGCCTTCTCGCATGCCTTCGAGTGCGACTGTGAGCACTATGAGCTCACCACCGCGGTCGTCAACTCGTCTAAGCTCCTGCAGCTCGGGGAGTCGTCAACCCTAGTAGCCCCAGACTACAACAAACCAACCTCCTCGACGGCCTTCTGTCCGCTCAAGGAAACCAAGGTAGTGGGTGTTGACCCCAATGACCTAGCCAAAATGGTGCGAATCAGGACCCAGCTCCTGGCCTAATAGGAAGCGAGCTCATCGGCTTCCTACGTGATAATCGCGATGTCTTCGCATGGCAGCCTTCTAACATGCCAAGGATACCACGGGAGGTCACCGAGCATGCACTACGCCTTATCCTAGGCTCAAAGCCCGCCAAGCAATGCCTATGTCGTTTCGACGATGAGAGGCATAGGGCCATAGGAGAAGAGATCGTCAAGCTCCTGGCAGCCGGATTCATCAGGGAGGTTTTTCACTCTGACTGGCTCGCCAATCCTGTCCTTGTTAGGAAAAGACTGGGAAATGGAGAATGTGCATTGATTATACTAGACTCAACAAGTCATGTCCAAAGGATCACTTTCCTTTGCCACGCATAGACCAGATAATCGACTCCACTTTGGGTTGCGAGATCCTCTCCTTTCTGGACGCCTACTCAGGCTATCACCAGATCACGATGAAAGAGTCCGATCAACTCACAACCTCATTCATCACCCCGTATGGTTCATACTGTTACATAACCATGCCTTTTGGCTTGAAGAATGCTGGTGCCATCAACCAAAGGTGCATGCAACAATGCTTCACTGACCAAATCAACCCACCCAATCAGACTGATCAGGCTAAATGACCTAAACCAACAATCACCGTCTATGTTGATGATATAGTGGTCAAAACGGCTCGAGCTTGCGACCTGATCGCAAACTTGGCCACAGCGTTCGCGAACCTCTGAAGGCTCAACATCAAGCTAAATCCTGAAAAATGTGTTTTCGGGGTTCTAAGGGGAAAGCTAGTTGGATACATTGTATCTGAGCACGGCATCGAGGCCAACCCCAAAAAGATCATAGCCATCTCCAACATGGGCCCCATACGCAATGTAAAAGGTGTACAAAGGCTCACCGGCTACCTGGCGGCCCTTAGTCGCTTCATCTCCTAGCTCGGCGAATGGGGGATGCCACTTTATAAGCTCCTCAAAAAGACGGACGCCTTCATCTAGACTGAGGAAGCCTAGCAGGCTCTTGAAAGCCTCAAAACATCCCTAACATCAACCCCGATCCTTGTCGCTCCTGAACAGGGAGAACCCCTCCTTTACGTCGTGATAAGTAACCACATGGTGAGTGCCACCCTGGTCGTCGAAAGGGAGGAACCCGGACACCAGCTCAAGGTACAATGACCTGTATACTTCATCGGAGAAGTACTTACTGACCCCAAGGTCTGGTACCCCTAGGTGCAGAAGCTCCTATACACCATGCTAATGGCCACTAGGAAGCTCCTACACTACTTCACCAACCATGAAGTCACAGTCGTCACTTCATACCCACTCGGAGACATCATCCGCAACCGCGATGCCATGAGACGAATCTCTAAGTGGGCCCTTGAACTCATGGGCCATGACATCAGGTATACCCCTCGCACCGCAATTAAGTCTCAAGCTCTCGTGGATTTTGTCATCGAATGGATGGAGGTCTAGCTACCGGCCCCAGACATCTCCCACGAGTACTGGACAATGTACTTCGATGGGTCTGTAATGGCACCCAGCTCAGGGGCTGGAGTGCTTCTGATCTCCCTAGATGGGAGTAGGCTCCGCTATGCCATCCGCCTCCACTTTTTAGCTTTAAACAACATCATGGAATATAATGCCCTTATCAACGGACTACACATCGCCATCGAGCTCGGTGCTACATGACTCTACATCCACGGCGACTTAGAACTAGTTGTTGATCAGGTCATGAAGGAGTCCTCCTACAAAAGCCCCCTCATGATAGCATACTGCCAACAAAAGCTCGAGGACAAATTCTAGGGATCGAACTGCATCACGTCCCTCGAAGGGACAACGATGCCACCAATTTCCTAACAAAACTGGCCACCGGGCGGGATCCATCCCCAAGCGGGGTCTTCATCAATGATGTCCATGAGCCGTCCATCCGCATCCCAAAAGGTTCGACCCAAACACGCCTCGATGCCCAACCAGCACCCGAGGACTTTGACCCCAGTACCCCTACATCACCTGCGAATGTCACCGTACTGGCACTCGATCAAACCGATTGGCGAGTACCGCTACTCACCTACCTCCTCGAGGAGGTTCTCCCACTAGAAAGGGCTAAAGCCCGATGGATCACTCGGCGCACAAAGACCTTCGTCATGCTCGGTGACAAGCTCTACAAATGGAGCCCATCAGGGGTACTCATGAAGTGTATCCCCACTGAAAGCATCTAGGCCCTTTGTTTGGGTTTCGGTGATTAATGACAATACAAGATTACTATGATTAACGTGTGTTTTGCAGAGACAATTAAGTTAGGTCATGGTAATGGAGATCAATTGGGCAATCAAGGTTGTCATGCCCCTATGATGGAAATCATTTTGGATTTTAAAGGATGGATGACAAGGTTAAGGATGACTAGTTCTAAGTGTCGATTGGAGTTGAAGTGACACTTAGAGTAGTTTAGGACTTTGTTTTTCCTTTGGCCATACTATTAAGGGGGGTATGGATGGGTAGCTTGACCTAGGTGAGTCTAGTGAGTTAGGTGTGATGCACACTTGTTAAAACTAGCACTAGGTAGCTCCACAATAGCCCTATGATCCTTTGGAGCAAACTTCATTCTCATATGTTCTAGAGTTGGAAGTGAATGGAGGGTCAAATGCTGACCGAATGCTGGCTCCGGTGTGACCGGACGCTGGCCACAGGGTCCGGTCAGTTCATTTGATCAAGAGACTACGTTCGGTGCGATCGAATGCTAGAGTGGTCAAGTGATCGGATGCTGAGAGGTAGCGTCCGATCGACTTCAGTAAGGTTCCAGAGAAGGGAATCTGCGACCGGACACATCCAGTCAGTGCTGACCGGACCCTAGGGGTTCAGCATCCGATCGAGTACAATAAGGTTCTAGTAAGGGTTTAATGCGACCGGACGTGTCCGGTCAGTGGTGATCAGACCCTACCAGTGTCCGGTCAACACATTATCACTAGAATGTGGGTTTAACTGACCGAAGCATCCGGTCAACATGACCGGAGCGTTCGGTCACCCCGCAGAAGCTCATAACGGTTCGTTTTTTAGGCTGCCTTATAAATAGAAGCTCCACTTGTATATGGAGTCACTTTTACTCATTCCAATAGCTGAGAAACACGTTTGTGAGTGCCAAGAAGAGCAAGGTCCTAGTGAGGTGATTGAGATTTGAGAACCCAAGAGAGTAGCCTCATTAGTGAATCAAGAGTGCAAAGTGTGCATCCACCTTCTCATTAGGCTTCGCGTGGTTAAGTGAGAGTTCGTGCTTGTTACTCTTGGTGATCGCCATCACCTAGATGGCTTAGTGGTGATTGGGAGCTTGGTGATCACCCGACAGAGCTTGTGGGTGACCCAACTCAAGTTGTGAGTGGTTTTGGGTGATTCGCCATGATGGAGTGTTGAAGAATCAACTCGTAGAGAGCACTTGATCCTTGCGTGGATCAAGGAGGAGCTACACCCTTGTGTGGGTGCTCCAACGAGGACTAGTGGGGAGTGGCGACTCTTCGATACCTCGGCAAAATATCGCCGCGTTCCTCTCTCTCTATTTACTTTGAGCATTTACTTTGAGCATTTACTTTGAGCAATTCAATACTTGTCTTTACATTCATAGAATTGCCATGTTAGAGTGAGTTTGGAATATAGGTTGCAAGTCCAGTTGTGCTGTTAGTTTAATAGAAACACTTTTCTAGGCACTAAGGGGTTAATTGGGCTAACCGTAGGATTTAATTATTGCAAGAAAATTTAGAATTAGCCCAATTCACCCCTCCCCCTCTTGGGCATCTTGATCCTTTCAATTGGTATCGGAAGCCTCGTGCTTACATTTTTAAGCTTAACCGCTTAGAGCAAGAAGTCTCACAGGGATGGACCTCCTCCTATCTTTGAGGGAGATGACTTTCCATATTGGAAAATCCTGCATAGGAGGCGTACTTAGAAGCTCTAGATGTTGGTATTCTTAGAGCCGCCTCACAAGGCTTCCCAAAACCTTAGGATGCTACTAACCTACAAGGCGATGAGGTTAATTATGAAAAATGGAATGCAAAGGCTCGCAACACCATCTTTAGAGGCCTTTGCAAAGATGTGTTCAACCGCGTAAGGAACCACAAAGATGCCCATGCACTATAGTCGGATGTTTGTGCGCTCCATGAGGGAACCAAGAGTGAGCGTAAGGAACGCTATCACCTTATGATTAAAAAGCTAAATTCATTTGAGATGCTTCCCAAAGAATGTGCTAATGAGATGTATTCATGTTTGAATGTTCTTGTAGAGGAAGTTAATGGGCTTGGACTTACTCAAATGTCACCATCCGACGTTGTGAGAAAAATCTTGAGTGTCCTCCCTATTGACAAATATGGGCATATTATGACCGTGCTACACCAAGGTGATCTTTCCACCGCTACACCAACACAAATCTTGGGAAAGATCAATGCTCATGAGATGTACATGCACATCACGCCACAAGATGGCTCATCCTCTACCAAGAAGAAAGAGAAGGACTTAGCATTCAAAGCTAGCCAAGACAAGGGCAAAGCAAGACTTGAGTATGAGAGCTCAAGCGATGAAGAAGATAAAGATGAAAACCTTGCTCTCATGGTGAAGAAAGCCGCCAAGATGCTAAAGAAGCTAAACAAGAGTGGCATCAAGTTCGGTGGCAAGAAGAAGAAGTTCTTCACAAGCTCTAGAAGAAAGTCAATCTCTGAAATGGATTGCTTCAATTGTGGTGAACTTGGTCATCTAGCACATCAATGCCCCAAGCCCAAGAAAGATAAGTTCAAGAACAAGAACAAGGGCAAGAAAGATGATTCAAGTAATGAAGATGAAGATGAGAAGAAGAACAAGCCATACAAGAAGAGAGATGGCAAAAAGAGGGACTTCCACAAGAAGAAGAAGGAGTGGGAAGGCCTACATCATCAGTGATTGGCTCACAGACATTGATTCATCTAGTGGATCATCCGATGATGATAGTGACAATAAGAAGGTGGCCACCATTGCTATTGATCTTTCATCTTCACCGCCACCATCACCATCATCCTCTACACACCTATGCCTTATGGCCAAGGGTGAATGCAAGGTAACTAAGAGTGATGATAGTAGTGATGATGAGCAAGCTAGTGATGATGATAGCGATAGCGATGATGATGATTCACCTTCATATGATGATCCTATCAAAATACTAAGAAAATACACTAAGATCATTAGAAAGAGTAGAGCTACAAATGAAAAGCTTGATGCTAAAAATGATTCACTCTTAGCAAAGTGCGATACATTGGAAAAGGCTAATGATGAGCTTAGAGAAACTAATGATGCTATATCATCCAAACTCAAGGAGCTCAAATCTTCTAAGAAAGAGCTTAAAGATAAATATGATAAACTTGAGTGGGTGCACAATGAGCTCATCACTAGTCACAACAAGCTAAAAGATGAGTATACAACTCTTAAGATCAATCATGATACGCTTGTTATTGCCCAAGAATTTTTACTAAATGAGCCACATGATGCTACTAACCATGTTGTTAAGATTGATATAGCTACATCATGTGATGATTTGATTGATGAGAGCATTGAGCAAGGATCTAGTGGCAAAGGCAAGCAAGTGATTGAGTGCAATGACTATGATGAATATGTCAAGCTCAAGAACACAAATGAAAAGCTCATGAAAGATCTTGAAGAAATGAAAAGCCACAATACCATTATGCTAGAAACTCTTGATCATGATAAAGAGTTGATTTTTGAGAATGAGAAGCTCAAAGAAGAAAACAAGAAGCTCAAGGAAGAGAAGAAAGATGATGCTCTAAAGGAAGAAAATAAGAAGCTCAAGTTGGAGAAAGATCATCTCAAGATTGGGTTGAGCAAGTTTGCTAGAGGCAAGCACCTCCAAAGTGAGCTACTCATGAACATCATCATGAAGATGGATAGAAGTGGCATTGGATATGTGGCAAGTGTAGAGAAGAAGAAGGCTCAAGTTCAACAACAACAATCAAAGCCAAAGCTAAAGCTAAAGAGATGTTTTGAGTGTGGACAAGAAGGCCACTTTGCTCATGAGTGCCAAACTCCACCACCACAACCCTTGCCCAAGCATGCTAGATCCTTTGCCTTCAATGCTCACTACATGCTTAGAAAGGACTCTAGTGGGAAGATGAAAGTCATGTTCTTAGGACCCCTAACAAGAATAGGCCTAAGAAGATTTGGGTGGCTAAGTCACTTATTGAGAAGGTGAAGGGCCCACAACAAGTTTGGATTCCTAAAGCTTGAATCTCTTGTGTGTAGGTGAACTATAAGACCGGTAGGAAGTCATTGGGTTATTGATAGTGGTTGCACTCAACATATGACCGGTGATCCTCAGTATGTTCACCTCACTAGATGAAGAGGTAGACGGACAAGAGAAAATAACATTTAGAGATAATTCAAAGGGCAAGGTTAAAGGACTAGGCAAAGTGGCAATATCAAATGATCATTTCCATCTCCAATGTGCTATATGTTGCTTCATTGAGCTTCAACTTGCTATCCGTCGGACAATTGTATGATCTTGGCTTCCAATGCTTGTTCATCCGAGAAGGCGATTGTTGTATCCAAGGTAGATGACAATCAAGTGATATTCAATGGATTTAGATACAACAACTTATATCTAGTGGACTTCACCTCCGAAGATGCTAAATTTGAAGACTTGCCTATTCACCAAAATAACACTTGGGTGGCTATGGCATAGAAGACTTGCTCACGTTGGTATGAGTTCACTCAAGAAGCTTATGAAGAATGATTTGGTGAGAGGGTTGAAGGATGTGAAGTTTAAAAAGGACAAGCTTTGTAGTGCATGTCAAGCCGGCAAGCAAGTTGCAAATACTCATCCAACCAAAGCTTTCATGTCAACCACAAGAGTGCTAGAACTCCTACACATGGACTTATTTGGACCAACAACATACAAGAGTTTGGGAGGGAATCTCTATTGTCTTGTGATTGTTGATGACTATTCAAGGTATACATGGGTAGTCTTCCTTCATGACAAATCCAAAGTTGCATCTTGCTTCAAGAAGTTTGCCAAGAGAGCTCAAAATGAATTTGAAGTGAAGCTCAAGAAGATAAGAAGTGATAATGGAAAAGAATTTGACAACACAAACATTGAAGCTTATTGTGATGAAGTTAGGATCAAGCATGAAGTCTCCGCAACTTATACTCCTCAACAAAATGGTAGTAGTTGAGAGGAAGAATCGGACTTTGATCACTCTTGCAAGAACAATGCTAGATGAGTACAACACCCCCGAAGCTCTATGGGTGGAAGCAATCAACACCACATGCTATGCATCCAACTGCCTATTTCTTTAAAAGTTCCTTGGCAAGACACCTTATAAGTTGCTCAATAGGAAGAAGCCGGACGTTTCCTTCTTTAGGGTGTTTGGGTGCAAATGCTACATCTACAAGAAGCGGCAACACCTAGGGAAGTTTCAAAGATATTGTGATATTGGTTTTCTTATTGGTTACTCATCAAAGTCTAAAGCATATAGAGTATTTAATCATGCCACCGGCTTGGTTAAAGAAACATATGATGTGGAATTTGATGAATCTAACGGCTCCCAAGGAGCACATGAGAATCTTGATGATATAGGTGATGAACCATTGAGGGAGGCTATGAAGAATATTCTGGTGGGAGACATCAAGCCAAAAGATGATGAAGATGATGTACAAGTCATTGATCAACCTTATTCATCAAGTATGCCACAAGATGGTGAAAAAGATGGGAGAGTAGAAAATGAAGATACTCATATCTCCCATGAGCAAATAGTGGTACAAGCACAAGATGTTGATGCTCCACAACCTCCTCCTCAAGTGGTCAATAGAAGAAATATACCTCTCCTACAAGATCATCCATAAGATCTCATCATAGGGAGTCCATCAAAGGGTGTAATGACTTGATCTCAAAAACTTACTTTATTTATTGCTCATCACTCCTTTGTCTCTTGCTATGAGCCTACCAAGGTAGAAGAAGCTCTCAAAGAACCAGATTGGATCAATGCCATGCATGAAGAGTTGAACAACTTCACTCGCAATGAAGTTTGGACTCTTGAAGAGCGACCAAAAGGTGCAAGAGTCATTAGAACAAAGTGGGTGTTCCGCAACAAGCAAGATGATCAAGGTGTTGTTGTGAGGAACAAGGCAAGACTAGTTGCAAAGGGGTTCTCTCAAGTTGAAGGTTTGGATTTTGGAGAGACCTTTGCACCGGTTGCAAGATTAGAAGCCATCCATATCCTTCTTGCATATGCATCACATCATGAAATGAAACTATATCAAATGGATGTGGAAAGTGTATTTTTAAATAGCTCTATTAATGAACTAGTCTATGTTGATCAATCTCCCAGGTTTGATGACCCTAGATATCATAATCATGTTTATAGGTTGTCCAAGGCGTTATATGGGCTTAAGCAAGCCCTAAGAGCTTGGTATGAGCACCTTCAGGACTTCCTTATTGAGAAGGGCTTCACCATTGGGAATGTTGACACCACACTATTCTCCAAGAAGCTTGATGGGCATATCTTCATTTGTCAAGTATATGTTGATGATATCATCTTTGGATCATCAAATAAAGACTCATGCAAAGAATTTGGTGAATTGATGTCGAAGGAGTTTGAGATGTCCATGATTAGTAAGCTTACATTCTTTCTTGGTTTTCAAGTCAAGCAAATGAAAGAAGGCATCTTCATCTCTCAAGAGAAATACACAAAAGATCTTCTTAAGAGATTCAAGATGGATGAATGTAAGCCAATCAAGACACCAATGCCAATCAATGGACATCTCGACCTAGATGAGGGAGGTAACCCGATTGATCAAATTCTCTACCGTTCTATGATTGGTAGTTTGTTATATTTAACCGCATCTAGGCCCGACATCATGTTTAGTGTGTGTATGTGTGTTAGATTTCAAGCTAATCCTAAGGAAACACATTTAATTGCCATAAAAAGAATCCTTAGGTATCTTAAGCACACACCAAGCATTGGCCTTTGGTATCCTAAAGAAGCTATATTTGAATTGGTTGGCTATTCCGACTCGGATTATGCCGGTTGCAAAGTTGATAGAAAAAGCACATCCAGAGGGTGCCATTTGCTTGGTAGATCACTTGTGTCTTGGTCCTCCAAGAAACAAAATAGTGTGGCTTTGTCCACCACCGAAGCGGAATACATTGCTGTGGGTGCTTGTTGTGCATAAATTTTATACATGAAACAAACTTTGCTAGACTATGGTATAGTTCTAGAAAAGGTACCTCTTTTGTGCGATAATGAAAGTGCGGTAAAACTTGCAAATAATCTGGTTCAACAATCTCGCACCAAGCACATAGATATCCGCCATCACTTTCTAAGAGATCATGTTGCTAAAAATAATATATCACTAGAAGGTGTAAGAACCGAAGATCAATTAGCGGATATCTTCACTAAACCGCTAGATGATGCTACATTTTGTAGATTGCGGAATGAGCTCAATGTACTTGATTTTAGTAACTTCACTAAAATTTGAGCTTGTGTTGTCCCTTGCATTTATTGTAATATACAACATGTTTAATTTTTGGTAATGCATATAGGGCTTGTCTAACATGGTTAAGATAACCGCCAAAAAGCGTGTGAAGAAGCTTAACCTTGGATCAAACTTGACAAGCAACTAGATTTACTTACAAGTATTGCATTTGCATGGATGTTGTTTTTTGTTGTTTTGTTCCATTTGCCCTCTTATTGCCTATTTTCTTAAAAAGAATTATAGCCTAAGACAAAATATTTTTAAAAATATGAGGGTTTGAGAGAGGTCACTCACATCAGTCCCAATTGGTGTTTATTTGGATCTTATTCAAGTTGGGACTTGATTGGGAACAGGCAGCGTGAAGGAACATTGAAGATTTGCTAGAAAAGGGTGACCGGATGCTGCACCGGACTCTGCAGTCCAGCATCCGGTCAGTTCATAGGAGGTGAACAGAAGCTAAAGGAGTGACCGGACGCTGCATTTATGCATCCGGTCAGGAAGGGATCCAGCGTCCAATAGGAATGCGAGCTCATCGGCTTCCTACGCGATAATCGCGATGTCTTTGCATGGCAGCCTTCTGACATGCCGAGGATACCATGGGAGGTCATCGAGCATGCACTACACCTTATCCTAGGCTCAAAGCCTGCCAAGCAACGCCTGCGTCGTTTCGACGACGAGAGGCATAGGGCCATAGGAGAAGAGATCGTCAAGCTCCTGGCAGCCGGATTCATCAAGAAGGTTTTTCACTCTGACTGGCTCGCCAATCCCGTCCTTGTCAAGAAAAAGACCGAGAAATGGAGAATGTGCGTTGATTATAGTGGACTCAACAAGGCATGTCCAAAGGATAACTTTCCTTTACCACGCATAGACCAGATAATCGACTCCACTTCGGGTTGCGAGATCCTCTCCTTTCTGGACGCCTACTCAGGCTATCACTAGATCGCGAAGAAAGAGTCCGATTAACTCGCAACCTCATTCATCACCCCATATGGTTCATACTATTACGTAACCATGCCTTTCGGCTTGAAGAACGCTGGTGCCATCTACCAAAGGTGCATGCAGCAATGCTTCACTAACCAAATCAACCCGCCCGATCAGACTGATCAGGCTGAATGACCTAAACCAATAATCGGCGTCTATGTTGATGATATAGTGGTCAAAACGGCTCAAGCTTGTGACCTGATCACAAACTTGGCCGCAGCGTTCGTGAACCTTCGAAGGCTCAACATCAAGCTAAATCCCAAAAAATGTGTTTTCAGGGTTCTAAGGGGAAAGTTGCTTGGATACATCGTATTCGAGCGTGGCATCGAGGCCAACCCTGAAAAGATCACAGCCATCTCCAACATGGGCCCCATACGCAACGTAAAAGGTGTACAAAGGCTCATCGGCTGCCTAGCGGCCCTTAGTCTCTTCATCTCCTGGCTCGCGAACGGGGGATGCCACTTTATAAGCTCCTCAAAAAGATGGACGCCTTCGTCTAGATTGAGGAAGCCCAGCAGGCTCTCAAAAGCCTCAAAACATCCCTGACATCAACCCTGATCCTCATCACTCCTAAACAGGGAGAACCCCTCCTTTATGTTGCAACAAGTAACCACATGGTGAGTGCCACCTTGGTCGTCGAAAGGGAGGAACCCGAACACCAGCTCAAGGTACATCGACCCGTATACTTCATCGGAGAAGTACTTACCGACCCTAAGGTCCGGTACCCCCAGGTGCAGAAGCTCCTATATGCCATGCTAATGGCCACTAGGAAGCTCCTACACTACTTCACCGACCATGAAGTCATAGTCATCACTTCATACCCACTCGGAGACATCATCCGCAACCGCGACGCCACGAGACGAATCTCTAAGTGGGCCCTTAAACTCATGGGCCATGACATTAGGTACACCCCCTGCACCGCAATTAAGTCTTAAGCTCTCATGGATTTTGTCACCGAATGGACGGAGGTCCAGCTACTGGCCCCGGACGTCTCCCACGAGTACTGGACAATGTACTTCGACGGGTCTGTAATGGCACCCAGCTCAGGGGCTAGAGTGGTTCTGATCTCCCCAGATAGGAGTAGGCTCTGCTACACCATCCACCTCCACTTTTTAGCTTCAAACAACGACGTGGAATACAAGGCCCTTATCAACGGACTACGCATCGCCATCGAGCTCGGTGCTACGTGACTCTACATCCACGACGACTCAGAACTAGTCGTTGATTAGGTCATGAAGGAGTCCTCCTGTAAAAGCCCCCTCATGACAACATACTGCCAAGAGGTGCACAAGCTCAAGGACAAATTCTAGGGGATCGAACTGCATCACGTCCCTCAAAGGGACAACGATGCCACCGATTTCCTTGCAAAACTGGCCGTTGGGCGGGATCCATCCCCAAGTAGGGTCTTCATCAACGATGTCCACGAGCCGTCTATCCGCATCCCGAAAGGTCCGTCCCAAACACGCCTCGATGCCTAACCAGCACCCGAGGACTTCGACCCCAGTACCCCTATGTCACCTATGAACATCGTCGTACTGGCACTCGATCAAACCGATTGGCGAGTACCGCTACTCGCCTACCTCCTCGAGGAGGTTCTCCCACCAAAAAGGGCTGAAGCCCGATGGATCGCTCGGCGCGCAAAGACCTTCGTCGCGCTCGGTGACAAGCTCTACAAACGGAGCCCATCAGGGGTACTCATGAAGTGTATCCCCACCAACCAAGGGAGGCAGCTCCTCCTCGAGGTCCATGTCGGCATTTGTGGGCATCACATGGCCCCAAGGTTGCTGGTCAGAAAAGCCTTCCGCCAAGGTTTTTACTAGCCAACCGCGCTATGAGATGCGGAGGAGGTCATCTGCATGTGTGAAGGATGCCAGTTCTATGCTCGGCAAACCCATTTACTGGCACAGGAGCTCCAAACCATCCTCGTCACCTACCCATTCGTGGTCTGGGGCCTTGACATGGTGGGACCCCTCAAAAAGGCCCTAGGCAGTTTCACTCACCTACTTGTAGCAATCGACAAATTCACCAAGTGGATAGAGGCCAAACCCATCACCAACGTCCGGTCGGAGGAGGCAGTCAAATTCTTCCTCGACATCATCTACCGGTTCGGTGTTCCTAACTATATCATCACTGACCATGGAACCAACTTCATTGGAAAAACATTCCTAGACTTCAGTAATGGATACGGTATTAGGATCGACTGGGCTTCGGTCGGACATCCACGAACCAATGGTTAGGTCGAACATGCCAATGGAATGCTCCTCTAAGGGCTTAAGTCGCGCATCTTCAATCGACTCAATAAGTACACTGGGCGTTGGGTAGTAGAGGTTCCAACGATCCTCTAGAGCCTAAGAACGACCCCAAACCAATCCACGGAATTTACACCCTTCTTCCTGGCCTACGGGGCTGAGGTAGTATTGCCCTCCGACCTCGACCACGGCGCACCAAGAGTGAAGGCTTTTGACCCTGACCGAGCCGCAGAGGCTCAACTGGACATGGTCGACCTACTCGAAGAGGCCTACGAAACAACTGTCATCTGCTCCGCTCGCTACCAACAAACCCTCTGCAGGTACCATGAAAGGAAGATTAGGGGAAGGATACTCGAAGTCGGCGATCTCGTGCTCCGGAGGACCCAATCAATGAAGGGGAAGCACAAGCTCTCTCCACCATGGGAAGGGCCCTATATGGTGATCGAAGTAATCTGACCAGGCACCTACCGACTGGAGGACAACAACGACAACGCTTTCACCAACACTTGGAACATTGAACAACTACGCCATTTTTCCCCTAAACATGCTCCCAAAAGAGCACCCCTGCTCGAAACACCTTTGGCCTGGGTCGCTCGGGGGGCTCCATCAGGGTACAATATTGTATATTACCTCTTTTTTCTTTTGTCATCACATAATAAAAACAACTTTGTCCCCAAACGGAAACACATTCCATGTCCTTGTTTACCCTACGTAACTCTGTTCTTACTATGAACCGAACGCACCCTGCCTTTTCCATACGGACGCGAGCAGTCGAGCCCGCGGGCCACACCTTGGACTCCCAAGGTCGCACCCTATGGGACAAATGGGCAGGTGCGAGAGAGAAAGGGTAAGAACAAAGGTTATGCTAGGATATAAATAGGAAAGGCATATCGTGGTTCTGTCACAAGGACAGTACTGATGTATTCATTAAATACAAAAAAATATTCACATGGGGACTCACCCCAAACTTAACTTTTACATTTTCTACTACTACAAATACCACTACGACTACCAAGGACCTGCTCGGTTCTGCTCCCTCGACTTCGGCAAGCACAGACGGATACCTCAAGGGCGTCGCACCCATAGGTGTTCAGTAGGAGAACAGGGGATCAAGGTCCTGGTCAGACATTTCCAACTAAAGCCCTCCAAATCCCATCACTCCAATCGTCAAGGTAAGTACTATCAAAACCCCTCTATTTCATTTCAAATCATTCATACATCCATACGCGCAATCATCTCATACGCCTGAACCCCCCGGATGGTTAGGGCATGAACTGCCTGGGGGCTCGGGAACTAAGCATCGCATGTGCAGCGAAATGCACCAGAACGCTCTGTATTGCGCCACGAAGTAGCGGTTGCCTCATTCGACATGAGCAAACAACAGAGCTAGGGGAGAAAACCATAGATATGCACCATGCGGCCTTCGCCCGGTCTGGCAAACTAGGTCATCTCAACCTTCTCGTTCGATCCTGAACCTCTCGCTAGGCCCATAGAATCTCCATCGAAGGGGAGGCCGTTAGGCCACCCGGATCGGTCTCTGAAATGACCTATGCATCTGTCGGGTTGTAGGTAAAGGAGTAGTGGAATGTCACAAGAGGGCTATGCCAACCCTATCATGAACGACGGACCTAGATTCCACTCGATCACACCCGTTAGCGAGCTCACCGAGCTAGTCTTCGAGCCCAAGCGATTGGGACAGACGATGAAACTTAGCCCCTCCAGTTGTGAGGAACCGGATGGGGTAGCGCAAAACAACTCACATCGACCCCCATGAAGGCCCGACAAGGCTTGGGGGCTCAAATGCCAAAAACCTTGGGACCGTGACTCCGAACTCACGTCGATAGGATCTATGACATCCGGCTATGGCTTGGGACCGTGACTCCAAACTCGCGTCGATAGGATCTATGACATTCGGCTATGGCTTGGGACCACGATTCCGAACTCGCGTAACAGCTTCACTTTCGACTACGCTACAAAAAAATCTAGGGACCGCGACTCCAAACTTGCGTAACAAACTTCACTTCTAACAAAAACCCTAGGACCATGACCCCGAACTCGCATCAATAGGATCTACGACATCTGACTGCGGCCTGGGACCGTGACTCCAAACTCGCATAACGGCTTCACTACCGACTGCACTCCAAAAAACCCTGGTCAGGGATCACAACTCCAAACTCGCATAAAAACTAACTGAACTAACTGTCTCGGCTGCCCAGGCCGCACCAACATCAGGACCCACAGGCTCCGTCTTATCCATCTTCGGAACTAACCAATCTCTGCGCCTAAAAACGCCTCGGCTGCACATCGACGCCGTGGATTAACGAAAATCCATCTCAGACTAAAAACACGCACACACGCTCCAAACACCCCTAGGCGGTTCTGCTCGAACCACCCAGGGGCTCAGGGGCTACACCCGCGGGTGCGCTCACACGCACCCACCAAACACAAAAACCTCTCTCGCTGACAACGTAGAAAACCCCCCAACCGGTTCTACCCGAACCGACCGAGGGCTCCGGGGCTACACCCATGGGTGCGCTCGCGCGCACCCACCGACAAGACAAAAAATCACCCAGGGGCTCGGGGGCTCCTGTTGGGTTCATAAACCCGAGGTCCCTCGGGGATCAGCTTCCATGCCCGGGCTCGGCCTAGAAAAAACAACATGTAGTTCATGGGCCGGCCCAAGAGCCTAAAACACAACGGGCCGGAAGGGCAGTCCGGTCGCCGATCGCAAGGTCTACCCAAAAGAACAAGTGCTCGCTCATCAACTTCTTTGGCCCACCTCTCCGACTGGAGCACTCGCTTTAGGCACCAGCCGCCTCCAAGCGGTCTCTCCAATCGGAAGGCATGGCCTAAAATGCTACTTCCTACTCTGACCCCATGACTCTGACCCCACGACCGGGGCTTGTGGGAACCCTGCTCACCGCTCTTCTCCAATCGGCGCACTCAGAGCTGACTGGAGCCATCTGACCGGGGGCACCCCGTTCGGAGGGCATCGGAAGACGTGTGGAGAAAGGCAAGGCAGGTTCATAAGTCAAAACTACTATACTAGGGACCATACCCTATACAAAATAGTACTCTATAGCCACCTTGACACAAATAGTATTGTAGGCACTGACATCTCCCCCTATGGTATTATAGGGGCCGCTAAAAACTCCCATATGGTAAGCCCCCCGGTGTCTCTAGACATCGATCGCAGTATGGGCACTAGGATTTACCGTACCGGGTGAACATAGCGCGGCTTCTCATATGCCACTAGGCATCAAATAATATTTATAGGTACCGGCGTCCATCCTTCCTGAAGAAGATAACATGACCTCCTGTCTGCATCCAACATTCTACGGCGATCCAGTCTTTATCAGCGTGGGCAACAAGGCTTAGAAACATCCATACTCTCTCTCTCACCTGTAAAGCCATCCTCTTCATCTATAAAAGGGGATGCGCTCTCTCCAACAAGGGGACCGATTCAAGAAGA
The DNA here is from genome assembly GCF_019320115.1 of Miscanthus floridulus. Lineage (NCBI taxonomy): Eukaryota > Viridiplantae > Streptophyta > Magnoliopsida > Poales > Poaceae > Miscanthus > Miscanthus floridulus. Next base: position 108,450,480 of record NC_089585.1, on the reverse strand, counting down.
CTAGAGTTCCTCAGATCGACATCAACACCCCACAACCGCAGAACCACCAAGTTCTGACCGCAACCCTTCCGGTCGGAGCCAATCGAACCTATTATACACTCCATCTCTCTTCCTCTCATTTGTAACCCCACAGCAAACTTCGAGCACCTAGGCTTAGGAATAAAGTCGCCGATATACCCTGACTAGACATAGGGCACGTTGCCCGAACTAGTATAGATTATGTGTTATTGAGTGTTAGACCACTTCCGATCATAATGTACAGCAAAACTACAGATATTTACTAGTTGATCATTTTCTGCACCGACAATAACCAACCTATTTCCACCTCCATAGCATGTGTTGCTCACACAAGTGTTCTTGTGGACTAATTACATGTGTATTTTACATAAACACATATTAGTCCACCTAGGTTGTCACTCAATTACTAAAATCAAATAAGGACCTTTCACCAATATATATTTGAATTTGCACTTTTGTGAGTTCTTATTTATGTGAGATCTTATTTATGTGAGACTAAAACTATGGTGGATTTATGTGAGACCTATGGTTAATTGCAATGCATTTGTGAATTTTTAGAGCACATAATGTACTGTTATGTGTCCTATTTTCTTAATATTACTCCAAATATGTATTATTATGTGTACTTGATTAAATACTCCACATATACCCTACTATTATGTGTGAATTTATTTGCTTAATATTACTCCAAATATACAACAAACAAGCAAAACTCTACAATTTTTTTTGTCAGGGGCAAAACGGTCTTTTTACCCTTTACTTAACACCGTCTAGTGGCAAAAACAGACGAAAAGCCATAGAAGAAATGAAAGTTTATTTTAGGGCCATACAAGTAAGTTAAAAAAAGAGCCATACAAAGAAGAGCCATTTTTCCAGGGCCATATATTGGTAAAAAGCTCTAAATCAATTTATGGAGGCGGCGTCTTAAGATGTCCGTCTCAGTTAATAATTACAACAAAAAATAATTTATAACTTTTTGATATGAACTTGGATGAAGACAAACTTTATATCAAAATTGTAGCTCTCGACGAGATCTACAACTTTGTAGTTGAAATATTTTTGATTTGAAACTGTTTAGGGTCCCAAAATATTGTTGTAAGTGCATAGATTTTGAAATTTAAAATTTAAAATTATCAAACGATCTCAGATGCTCACATGGTCTATACAAAAGTTGTATTTCTCAATAGAATCTACAACTTTGTAGTTGAAAAGTTTTTAATTTGAAGATGTTTAGAGTACCAAATATGTGTACCAAGGTTATAGATTTTGAAATTTAAAATTTAAAATTCCTAAACGATCTCAAATATTCACATAGTTAATACCAAAGTTCTAGTGGCCGACCTGGTCTACAAGTTTGATATTGATAAGTTTTTGATTTAAAGTCATCTAGAGTCTCAAATATGTGTTTAAAATTCACATGTTCTGAGACTCAATTTTTTAATTTTTAAAACTGTCTCTGATGGAGATACATCCTATACCAAAGTTGTAGTACTTCACAAGATTTAAAACTTTGTAGCTAAAAGTTTTTCATTTGAGTTCATTTAGTAGCTAAAATATCTAATATAAAATTATGAAATATTAATATAAAATGATAGCATATTATATATAAACATGAATGAGTGTTCGGTGCGGTGGTAAAGATGTGGTAGTGTTGAGCGCCAGGTCGTGGGTTTGATTCTCCAAAATCGTAAGTTTTTTTGTTTTTTGGAGAACATTAATGGACGCCTGCCTCGGTTAATGGGATTAACGAAGGCGGGCACCGTGCCCACCTCGGTTAATCGATTAATCAAACCGTCTCCGTTAAGGCCCGATTAACCATGACCTTTTGACGAAGACGGTTGCCTTGAGTGCCTCGGTTAATCGATTTTGCCTGCCTCAGTTAAGTTTTTCTACAGTAGTGGCACCGGACAGGCTGTCCAGTGCCCCCGTAGAAACTAGCTCAAGAGGGTAACGGTTATAATTGATGTGTTGGCTATAAATAGATGGTGTGATCGGCCTTGGCCACTCTCTTGGCACCCCAAACACATGTGCACACCTCTTGAGGGCTAAGAAACACACTCTACTCACTTTGACCCTTGATTTCATCATTTGAGGGGATTTGGAGAGCCTCTAGTGCATTGCTTAGTGTTCTTGCATATTGTGGCACTAGTTGCGCGTGTTGGGCTGGTGGAATTCTTGTTACTCTTGATGGTTACCGACACCTAGCCAGTCCGGAGCTTGTGGGGTCATTGAGCGGCTATTGGTGATTGTTGCTGGCTCTGATCGTGATGATTGTGAGGGGTTCTTGACCTTAGTCCCCATGAGAGATCGTAAAAAGGTACTATAGTGGATTACTCATGACATTGAGTATCCTCATTTGTGTTGGTTCTTACGGCGCCCAAGTGTTGGGCTAGGCATGGTGCCTATTAGCGCGTGAGCCACCAAGTGAGTGTGTTGTCACAATGTGGATTAAGTTGCCGTCAAGCAACCGAATCACAAGATAAATCATTGTGTTATCTTGGTATTCATTTGATTAGTTTATCTCTTGTCCGATTCGGTATATCACCCTGTACTTCACTTGAATTACATTATTTGATATTCATCTCTCGTGTAGTAATAGCTTGTGGAGCTAGTTGAGTAGTGAAGTATCTAGTTGTACTTATCTTGCTAGCTCGCTACAATAGAATTAGTTGCATAGCTCTTGACTGCCATAGAGATCATAGCAACATAGATATTTGATAGGTGACTTGCCTTTTTCAAGTAGAGCTAGAGCAAAATTGCTTATCGCCTTATTGTTGTCTAACAATTTGATCTAGTGTTTTGTAGAATTTGTAATTAGGCTATTCATCCCTTTAGCCATCTACGACCATTCAAGGAGCAAAGGCAATTTTTATTATGCAAAAGTATTTGGCTAGAAAATTACAGGGTTCTACTTTGATATAAAGAAAATTTTCCTTTTGAACATCGGTGACGAGCTCGACCTGCTGCCCGGGGTGTTCGGGCGGTGGCTCCACCACTGGATTTGCTTTTCTGAACTTTCGACCTTCAAACTTTAGAGCTAAAAATATCCAAACAAGTGGTCTAGTTAGCTCTAAACTTTAATCCACCTCATATCGAAGCTTTAGATCTCGAAACTGAGTTAAAGTGCTCTAAAGTTTTTAAAGCTATAAAGTTTAGAGGAGCAGATCCAAACAGGCCCTTAACCTAGGCAACCTCCAAGGGACCTTGTTTAAGACCCCTTCAAGGGTGGTTGCGTGCTTGGCCCGTGCTACCCAGTTGTTGGACTCGATGGAGATGCGTGCGAGAAAGGAACGAGCGGGGAAGGTGACCGCTCGGATAAGGCTTCGAGCTTGGCTCGACCTAGTCCGCCTGATTTTGCGGTACCGAGGAAACCCGCATCTATTGTAAAAATTTCTTCTTGGGTTTGACCCAGATCTAATGTTCTATGAACCAAAATCAAAGAAATTGGGTCCAACCCAACTCGTCTCTCTATCCAAACACACGCTACTCTCTCTAAGATGAGGTGGGTAGAATCTATTACATGACATATATTTATAATTTTTTCGCTCTCTATATAATAATATATAATAATAGTAGATAGAATATAGAATAGTTGTAGATTAAATTGATAGATATGGTATATATTTTATTTCCTTTTCTTTGCAAAAACGAATTTCTAATAAAATTTCAACCTATAAATATTTTTTTGAGGGAATTTCAACCTATAAAATAAAAAAAATCAAGTCCGTGACATTTGGACAATGTCCGACACGAGTAAATCCATGGGCCGTCGGGCCGTCGCGGCAAAAGCCCTATTGACCCAACTGTGAACTGTCCACAGCCCACTCGGCGCCCACATCATCTCGAGTCGCCTCTAGCTCGATCTCTCCTGCGGCCTGCCGCTCTCGTCTATCGGTCTCTCCTGATTCGATCCCAATCCCCCAATCACAAACCCTAGGGAAGCCGGGAGGCAGGCACCGGCGGCCGACAAGCGCAACGCCGCGACGGTGCAACTGCGCGGCGGCCATCGCCCAGCGCGAGGCTGCGGCAAGCGGACAGCGGCGACCGCGCGGCCACCGCCGAGCGTGCGAACTCTGCAGCGCGCCAGCGGAAGCAGAGAAGGCGGGCAGCATCCGGCGTGCCGGCCTCCCGGGGCCGAGCTCGAGCGCCACGCGCACACGTCCACCAGACGGGGTGTACTAACAGTGGTTGGGAATACCCAATCACCCAAATCCTGGTCTGGCACTGTTCCACTGATAGAATCAGTATGTCCGACGCTGAGCCACCTCCTGCAATGGAGGAGGCCATGCGGACAACCCCGGATGCTCTGCTAGGCGAGGGCTACAAGGATATTGAGGCTATTGAGGGTCAGAAGGATGACAGAACTTGTTATGGTGAAGGTGGCAATGTTATAGTGGCAGATGAGCCCGTGGGGATTTCTGAAGACCCCAACCAACCCGATGTTGCTAAGGCTGATGAGCCAGAGGAGGGTGTTGATGTAGAGGGGCAAACTAATGGCATTAGTGCTGCTGTGGATCTTCTCACAGAGGTGGGTGCTGCTGTGTCATCCTCCACACTGGTGGATGATCTCATGGAGGTTGGCATGCAAACCAAAGTGGTTAGTGCTGCTGCGGATGATCTCATAGAGGTGGGTGCTGCCCTGGTATCATCCGCAGAGGATCGCACAGCGGTGGCTGCTTGCCTGGTTAATGATGACTGCAATATAGTTTTCACTGGAGGTGTGCATTGGTCGGATGACCAAACTGATCAGGAGTTTGGTGGTGGCTCCCTTGACGCTGATGTGGTCGCTCCCTTGGTAAATGATGTACAAGATGACAGTGGAAGGATGTATATGGAAGTTGCAGCTAATGATCACGTGCATGCTCAGGATCAGGAAAGCCCACAGTTAGATGTGGCGACAGCTCTGTTAAATGAAGTGGAAACAGAGCTTGTGGAAGCTGGAGACCATGTTGTACAGGACTGCGCAAATATGGATATGCAGATCCAAACTGGACATGACAGCGAGGCAGAACGTGTTGGCGCTATTGCTGACACTGCCACAGATGAGGAGGGCAAGCACATGGGTGAAGTTACCACGACCAGAGATGATAGTGAGAAACATGATGGGGCAGTCGGTGTTGATGTGCCTGATGAGAGAATACAAATGAATAGGGGTGGACTGTCTGGAGATGATAATGAGCAAAAGGAAGTTGCAACATCTGATGAGGATTGTGTGGAAGAGGAAGGCATGCAGGTGGATGCAGTAAACATTACTGGAGACATGGTTGAGGAAGGCAGAATTGCTGTTGAATACATTGCAGGTGAAGCTGTAAATGACGTGGGTGGTATCGATGTCCCTGAAGAAAAGGCTGCTCAGATAGACAAGGCTGGTAATGATATCCCTGAAGAAGAGGGTCTCCAAATGGGGGGAGCTGGCTTGATTGGCAATGATAATGGGCTGAAAGAGGCTGTGATAGCTGATCACGACGGAGTGGAAGAAAATGCCATACTGACGGAGGCAGCTGCCACAACTAACGATGATGATGAAGACAACAAAATTGTTGGTGAAGATGTTGCAGAAGCTGTCAATGACATAACTGGTGATGATGTCCCTGAAGAAGAGGCTGCGCGTATGGATGATGATGATGACGATGAGCCTCCTCCTTTAGTGGCAAAGAAAAGTGGAGGGCGTCGTAAGAGAGGCCGTCCATCTTCCAAGGTACAGGCTGTGGTGAAACCATCTGTAAAGAGGAAGGATGAGGAGGAGGTCTGCTTCATTTGCTTTGATGGTGGTGATCTTGTGATTTGTGATCGTAGGTTTGTGCATCACATGGAGTTTCTTTATTTCTTTATTATTCCAAAATATGGAAGATCGAACATGTTACAGCTTTGGGTTGATCATGTCTTCATTTATATGTCCTCATTTCAGGGGCTGCCCTAAAGCCTACCATCCTTCTTGTGTTAATCGGGATGATGACTTCTTCAAGTCAAAGGGTCGGTGGAACTGTGGTATGTGCAATAATTTTGTCTGATCAACCCTCGTTGTCCTTACATACATTCTTGCATTTGAATCATGTGGACATGCATTATTTCTTTAAGGTACATTTACAATGATCCTGTAATGTTGGTCGTCTCACAGTTGTCTTCTTATTGTCATAGCTAACTTAGGAAAATGTAATTAGTGAAACCTGTCTATTATGTTCTTCTCAATTTGTTTAACTTGTATGAAATATGGAATTTATAATTTTATAATTATCCTACAACATTGGTCATGATGTGATTTCCCTGTTCTTACTATCATATAGCTTACTTGAAAATGTTTTATTTGTTCGTAAACAGTGAGATTAGTGAAATCTTTCTATATGCTCTTTTTGATTTGTTTAACTTGTATAAATTTTCAATGAGGTCACAAGGGACATACAAGGGGACATCCCTGTTGGCGAATTGGGGCTGCCAGAAGGCAGCTTGGCCAGCAGGCCGCTTGGATTGTATTGAATTGCAATAACAACTTAGATACAAAAGATGCTAACCACTGCATATATAAGCAAGTGGTGTACCTACTCCTTAGCATATTCTAACTGCATAAAGCAGATGCTATGATTCCTACTTGGTTGCCAAGGCACCAGTGATCAACTTGGTTGCCAAGGAAACAGAAAAATTACATGACAATGAATAGTAAATAGCTATAGTAGGTAACTGGAAAAACATGAACACTAGGCTAACTACTGACAATTCTCCCCTTTAGCCTTGTGGTCCTTGGAAGTGATGTGCTTGAGCCCAATTCTTCCCCTCATCTCTTCAAATTTTGATCTTCCAAGAGACTTGGTTAGAATGTCAGCTAGCTGATCAGTGGTGGATATGTGATCAGCCCTGATACTTCCATCTTCCAAGCAGTTTCTGATGAAGTGATACTTGATTCTGATGTGCTTACTGCGTTCATGAAAGACTGGATTCTTGGCTAGAGCAAGTGCAGGCTTGCTATCAACCTTTAGTTCGACCACTTCCACATTCCTTTCCAAGGAGGTCTGTCAGCAGCCTGGATAGCCAAATAGCTTGTGTTGCAGCTGTGGTAGTGGCAATGTACTCAGCTTCACAACTAGATAGAGCCACCACCTTCTGCTTCACTGACTGCCAGCACACAAGATTGCTTCCCAGAAAGAACAGAGTGCCACTAGTGCTCTTGCTGGTGTCAATGTCCCTAGCCAAGTCACTGTCGCAGTACCCAACAAACCTTGCTCTCCCTGGAGCCTTAGTGTAGTGAAGGCCAAACTCCAGAGTACCAGCCACATATCTCAGGATGCGCTTGATGGCAGCTTGGTGCTCTGCAGTCGGCCTCTCCATGAATCGACTGACAAAGCCTACTGAGAAGGCTAAGTCAGGTCTTGTGTGGACCAAGTAGCGCAGGCTGCCCACCAATCTTCTGTATTGGGTAGGATCAACTTCTACAGCCGTGCTCTGCCTGCTCAACCTCAGCCGCTCCTCCATTGGTGTATGGGCAGGGTTGCAGGCATCCATACCTCCTAGCTCAAGGATCCACTTGGCATAATGGGTTTGCCTCAGAGTGATCCTAGCTGAATCTTGGTGTACTTCGACCCCCAGGTAGAAGGACAGGAGGCCGAGGTCGCTCATGTCGAAAACCTTCTTCATCTGAGCCTTGAAACCTTCTATGGCTTGAGCGCTGGCACCGGTGATGATCAAGTCGTCAACATAGACGCCGATCAGCAGCAGCTCCTCCCCTGTTCCTCGCCTGTACATCGCAACTTCATGGTCGCTTTGCTGGAAACCCATCTCCTTGAGGGTGGCGTCCAGCTTGGCGTTCCAAGCTCGCGGAGCCTGCCGTAGGCCATACAAAGCCTTGCGCATACGGTACACCATCTTCTCCTTCCCGGCGACGGTGAAGCCAGGCGACTGCTTCACGTACACCTCCTCCTTGAGGTCGCCGTTTAGGAAGGCTGATTTGACGTCCATGTGGTGGACGCGCCATCCTTCTTGGGCCGCCAGCGCGAGGACTCGAACGGATTCCATGCGCGTCACGGGAGCAAACGCGTCGTCGAAGTCGATCCCTTCCTGCTGGACGAAACCCCGCGCCACCAAGCGCGCCTTGTACTTGGTCACCGCGCCCCGCTCGTCCTTCTTGAGCTTGTAGACCCACTTCAGAGTGATGGGCCGGTGACCGGGAGGAAGCTCCACAAGCTCCCACGTGCGGTTCTGCCGCCTTGATCTCCTGCTCCATGGTGGCCTGCCAGGCAGGATCGCCTTCAGCCTCCGCGAAGTTGGCCGGCTCGCCGGCGTGCGTGAGGTGAAGCTCGGCGAAGAGACGTGAAGCCGGCGGCGGTGTGGGCGCGTCTCCGACGATGTTGGGCATGGTACGGTACTGCAACTGCTCGCCGTCATAGGAAGCGTCAAGGCGATCGTCGTCGTCCTCGAGCGGTGACGCGAACTCAACTGGGTCCGCCTGCTCGGTCTCCGCTGCTGGTGAAGCAGAGGAGGCCGGTGGATCGTGCTCCCCTGGAGCTGGTGACGGCGTGCGCGGCGGAGCTCCGTCTGCGTCGACTCCCCAGAACTCGATGTCGAAGTCGCTGGAGGCGGAAGCAGACGTCCCGGCGGCCGAATTGGACCAATCCCAGCCGTGCCCTTCATCAAACACCACGTCGCGGCTCACCTTGACACGTCCTGTCGCCGGATCGAGGACCCGGTAGGCCTTGGCGCCCTCGGCGTAGCCGATGAAGACCCCAGCCTTGCCGCGGTCATCGAGCTTGCGCAGCTGCCCGAGCTCCCTTGTGTAGGCGACATAGCCGAATGTACGCAGATAGCTCACCGCCGGCGCTCGTCCGTGCCAGGCCTCATAGGGGGTCTTGCCTTGCAAGCTTCTCGTCGGCGCGCGGTTGAGCAGATGCACCGCCGTCATCACCGCCTCCCCCTAGAATTTGGCCGGCATGGACCTCTGCTTCAGGAGCGCGCGTGCGGTCGCCACGACCGTCTGATTGCGCCGCTCCACCACACCGTTCTGCTGCGGTGAGTGTGGTGCAGAGTAGTGCCGCTTGACTCCTTCGGCGGCGAAGTACTGCGCCAGCTCACCGACGGTGAACTCTCCTCCATTGTCGATCCGCAGCACCTTGAGCTCAGACCGGTCTCCTTCTCTGCTTCGGCCTTCACCCGCTTCACGGCATCCGCAACAGCATCCTTGGTCGGCACAAGCACCGCCCACATGAAGCGGGTGGCGTCGTCCACCATCAGCAAGAAGTAGCGGCGCCCTCCTGGCGTCGCCGGCATCACCGGCCCGCACAAGTCGCCGTGGACGAGATCTAGGGGCACCTGCGCGTGGTACTGCGCCTGCTGCGGAAACGGCTTGCGGCGGAGCTTGGTGGTGACGCAGGTGTCGCAGACTTGCTCCGCATGCTTGATCACCGGCATCCCCCTCACCATCTCCCGCTTGGCGAGCTGGTGCAGCGCCTCGAAGCTGAAATGCCCGTAGCGCTCATGCCACCTCCATGACTCGTCCTCCTTCCTGGCGGCAAGACACGCCGGCTGCGCGGCCTCCAAGTGTAGGATGTACAGCCGACTGGGCCCGCAATGTACCTTGGCGAGAAGACGACCACGCTGGTCCCAGATTCGGAGCAGTCCATGTTCAATCTCCACTCTGGAGCCTCCTTCGTCGAGCTGCCCCAAACTCATAATCGAGTTCCGGAGCGCTGGGATGTAGAAGACGCCATGGAGGACGCGCTGCTCCCCGTTCTTCGCCTGGAAGACGATGGAGCCGGTCCCCTTGATCTCCACTCGAGACGAGTCGCCGAAACGCACCGTGCCGCGCACCGTGGTGTCGAGCTCGGCGAAAAGTTCCCGGCGGCCGGTCATGTGATGCGTGGCCCCGCTGTCGAGGTACCAGCCGTCGAGCGTGAGCGCCTCCTCGTTGGCGCTGGTGTTGAGGAAGACACGCGCACGCGGCTCGCTGATGTCGAGGGAGGCCGTGGTCTTGGAGCAGACGACTTCGGTCTTCTCGTCGAGCTCGAGGAAGCCGTGGGCGAGGAACAGGGCACCATCATCGTCCTCCGCCTCTGCGACATGCGCAGCACCGCCACGCCCACCACCGCGCCGTCCATCTCGATCACCTCCAACGCCGTTGCCTCCTCCGCGTTGGTTGCCACCGCCGCCGCCGCGGTCACCACCACCATGGCGCGGCTGGCGGCAGTCGCGCGCCCAGTGGCCGCGATCACCACAGTTGAGGCAGGTGTCGTCGTCCGCCCCGCGATCGTCGCCACCGCCTCTGTCTCCTTCGCCGCGATTGCCCTTCCCTCGCTGCTTCTTGCCGCCGCGTGGACGACGTCGCGGTTCCATGCCTGACGCGGAAGCTGCAGCCTCCTTCTCCTTGGCACGCCACTGCTCCCTTGTCAGCAGCAGACCACCGATGGCGGCCGGTTCCGCGGCCAGCGCCTCCATGTCGTCCACCGTCTTCAAACACCCAGACACCTCAATGGTGAGGTCCTGGAAGTCGAGAAGCGTCTCAATGGCGATCCGGAGCTGGGCGTACTTCGGCGGCACGGCGCGCAGGAGCCTCTCCACCGCGTGCTCTTCATCGATGTCGTTGTCGCCGTGGAGAAGAAGCTGCTGCTTCAGGGCCACCAAGCGAAGGGTGAAGTCCTTGATCTGCTCACCCGAACGGAAGGCGAGCTTCTCCCAGTCGCTGCGGAGTCGCTGGAGCATGGCGCGGCGCACCCGATCGACGCCGATCCGCGCGGCGGCGATGGAGTCCCAGGCCTCCTTGGCCGATCCCTTCTCGGACAGCGGCATCTGCATCTCCTGCGGCACGGCGGCGATGATCGCCTCCACCGTGCGCCTGTCCTCATGGTATGGCAGGTCCTGGTACTCGATCGCGTCCCAGAGTTGCCGCGCCTGGAGCTTCAGCTTGATCGAGGCCCACTCATGGTAATTTGACTTGGTGAGCATTGGCCAGGTGGAGCTTGAGCCAGAATCCTTGTACACGGTCTGGATCACCGGCGAGCGGCCCCTGGCCCGTCCGCGGTGGCGATCCTGATCCCGATCGGGCGACCACGTCTGCCTGCGCTCGCGCTCCGGGCTCCTCCGCGGAGGCGGGCGATGATCGCGCGGCGGATCCTTCTCCACCAACTCTCGACGCAGAGCCGCGGCCGTGGCGGCCGCGTTCCGAGCTGCTGCTGCTGCGGCCTCCGTGGCCTGCTGCGCACGCTGCTCAGTGGCGGCGGCGGCGGCTGTTGCTCTCTCTGCGGAGGTGGCCATGCCTCTCCCTTTCTCTCAACCTCGTGCTCTGATGCCAATTGTTGGCGAATTGGGGCTGCCAGAAGGCAGCTTGGCCAGCAGGCCGCTTGGATTGTATTGAATTGCAATAACAACTTAGATACAAAAGATGCTAACCACTGCATATATAAGCAAGTGGTGTACCTACTCCTTAGCATATTTTAACTGCATAAAGCAGATGCTATGATTCCTACTTGGTTGCCAAGGCACCGTGATCAACTTGGTTGCCAAGGAAACAGAAAAATTACATGATAGTGAATAGTAAATAGTTATAGTAGGTACCTGGAAAAACATGAACACTAGGCTAACTACTGACAATCCCTTGGTGTTTGCTTTTCGCGGACGATGTAGTGCTAGTTGATGAAAGCCGGACAGGAGTGAATCAGAAACTGGAGTTATGGCGGGAGACTTTGGAGTCCAAAGGTTTTAGACTCAGTAGAACTAAAACTGAGTATATGAGATGTGACTTCAGCACTGCTACTCGGGAGGAGGGAGATATTAGTTTGGAAGGTCAAGTAGTACCTAGGAAGGATACCTTTCGATATTTAGGATCAATGCTACAGAGAGACGGGGATATTGATGAAGATGTTAGCCATAGAATCAAAGCAGGGTGGAATGAAGTGGCGTCAAGCATCTGGTGTCCTATGTGACAAAAGGGTACCACAGAAGCTAAAAGACAAGTTTTATAGGACGACGATTAGACCTGCTATGTTGTATGGTGCAGAATGTTGGTCCTACGAAAAGACCACATGTTCAACCTGATAAGTGTCGCGGAAATGCGTATGTTGCGTTGGATTTGCGGTCATACAAGAAGGGATCGAGTTCGGAACGATGATATACGTGATAGATTAGGGGTAGCACCAATTGAAGAAAAGCTTTTTCCAACACCGGTTGAGATGGTTTGGACATGTCCAACGGAGACCTCCAGAGGCACCAGTGCGTAGTGGAATCCTAAGCCAGGATAGTAACGTGAAGAGAAGCAGAGGAAGACCGAAGTTGACTTTGGTAGAGGCAATAAAAGGAGACTTGAAAGGATGGAATATATCCAAAGACTTAGCCTTAGATAGGAGTGCTTGGAAAACAGGCTATTCATGTGCTCGAACCTTGATTGCTTCTGCTGGATTTCAACTCCAGCCTACCCCAACTTGTTTGGGACTTAAAGGCTTTGTTGTTATTGTATAAATTTTACACTGATCCCGCAACATTGTTCATCACACGATTTCCCTGTTCGTAGTATCATAGCTTATATTTGAGAATGTTTTATTTGTTCCTTTTTCCCCGAACCGAGCTCGACCCCATTTCCATTAATCACAACAGAAATACAGATGTTCGAGAACCTACTAGATGATGAAAGAGCTACGCTTCAGTTGTCAGGCAGGAGAGGAATAGGTGCCCTGCAAAACATGGACTTAAAAGCTAATGATGCAACTGACTACCAAACCAACCAAGTTTAACGCTCGACCAGTGCAACACACTCCCTTATACATCACAGGGCACACATCCATACGCAAAGTTCACAACATTTGTGACTTGGCAACTCTAGCCGATTGGAGCCACACCATCTTCAGGAAGCTTTCAATTCTTGCCTTCACCCCTTCAAGGTGCGTCCTCCAGCTGCAGCATCGCCTGGCCCGAAGAAAGCTGATTCTGCCAGCAATCTTGTGGCGACATGTAGCATGATATTCACCCTTTCAACCATCATCTCCTGAATCTCCGCCAGATACAGACCTGTCCAGTATCGCATAAACGCACAAGCATAGCAAACGATTTCAGCAGGGTGTTTCACCAATTTACCATCAAAGCAAGCCTTGTTCCTTGTTTTCCAGATTGCCCTGCAAATTGCAGCAATCCCAAAAGCATGGAGCTTGTTACCATTAGGTAACCATTTCTTAGCCCACTTTCAACATTGAGCTAAGTTTTTGGGTCTGTCATCAGCCCCAAGGCTTTGAGCCACAATTATTCACACCACTTTATCCACTGGGCAAACAAAGAAGAGGTGAGTGATGCTTTCCTCCTGATCACAGCAATGACTTCTGTCTAGCACTAAGTGAAAAGCCCTCTTCAGATTTGAACCGATTATGGCTTAACATGGCATTACTCTACTACTGGGTTAAAAGGGCTTTTTATTCAATAATTAGCCACTTTCATTTACCATTGTGGGCCTACTGCATAATGTACAATTGTACATATTACATGTATATATTAATGTACATAATATATGTATATATTAAAGATAGCAGAGGGGATTCGCCTTCCACTTCCTCTTGATCATATTGTCCTTTGTTTTCCATTAGCCATAAGAAGATTTTGATTTTTGCTGGAATTTTTCCTTTCCAAATATATTTAAATGAGGGACCAGCATCATTAACAGTAAAACCATTGTATAATGACTTGTCTGAGAACCTGTATTTTTTTTTTCCAGTTTCCAGCTTTAACACATCTTCCCCTGCCTAGAACTGAAAATTTTGATGTCACTACATATCTGCTCCCACTGGATGACTAGAGCCTTAATTCCTTAAACAACCATATTCTAAACGTTAACTGCATGTTAAAATTCAATGATTGAGCAACTGTGAGATCTTGTTGTTCACAGAACTGTGAGATCTTGTTATATTGTCCACGGAACTGTTGTACTTGAGAATGTTTTATTTGTTCCTGAACATCGAGACTAGTGAAATCAGTCTTGATTTGTTGAACTTATATGGATTAGAAAGCATGTTATCTCTTTCTGTATATGAATTAGGAAGTATGTATAGTTTTCCTGTTATTCTGGCTTCTGAAACAAGGACTCAGGGTTTATTTGATCCTATTTACTTTGCTGCCAGGGTGGCACATTTGTAGCAACTGTCAGAAACCTGCCCGCCATATGTGCTACACATGCACCTTTTCATTATGCAAGGCATGCATGAAAGATGCAAAGTTTAGCTGTGTCAGAGAAAATAAGGGCTTTTGTGATACGTGCATGAACACTGTGATGTTGATAGAGAATAGAGAGGAGGCTGCAGACCCAATGGTATCCTTCTCCACCATTCTAATTTCTTCAGTCTAGTTATTTTCTTTATCATTATGTTTTTGTATTTCTTTATTTATGGCACTGAGGTCACCGCTTTATTGTTTTATATGATTTTTCCATGCAAATGATTTATACCAGGTGCTTCTTGGTTTTTGCCATGTTCTCCCAGTATCTGTTCTATAGAAGTGACCCAGTACTATTAAGTTTTTTTTTTCCTCGAAGCGCAGGAAAACTGTGCATCTTTTATATTAGAGAGAAAAAGGAGGTAAAGTATCCCATACAAAGCAGCCACTTTAAAGTCCTCTAGGAGGCCGAAGAAGGTTGCAAAATAAAAATACAACCAGGTCTAATTGCCCATAACAAAACAACACTGACCTCAGCAGGGGGCTCACAACCGGCCTGCTACCTAAACCAACCACTCTACCCAACCATGGCCAGCTCCTGAAGGCTGGAGCTTTGTAGCTCCAGCCAAGCACCAGAGCCTTGCCTCCTCTCTAAAGAATTGAAGTGCTGATGACAAGGAAGGAGAGGCCCCATCAAAGATTCCTTCTGTTCAAAGTTCCACAATGTCCATGCCCCCTGCTACAATTAAGTTGTTGATCCATGCTTGAACTTTTTGTTTGATTTGGTCAAATCTAATGGATCAATCCAACTTGTAGGCAATTCGCTGTGTAGTCAGAATTGTGTTTCGGAACTGATGCTAAATAGTTTTGTAGTTTGCTACTCTTTAGTCACAAATAAGTGGTATTTTGGCCATCCATACTGCCCCTAAAATGCAATATTGACTACTATTGCCTCCTGTATATATTCGTCTATATAAAATTCTGGTAGGGCAAATGTCTCCTTCGGGTGTCCAACCTAAAATGCCAGAATAGATAGCAAAAGTATGGAAGGCTTGACTGCATGCTTACCAGAGCATCACTTAGTTTTTCCTGGAGTAGACCAAGACAATGTTGGATGGTGTTCCATGCTACAATTTATATCCATTGGCACTAAGTTATTATTGTTTTTTTTTTCCATTCTGCACAGAAATTAAGAGTTCCCCTTTATTTAAGTTTCTTACATAATTTCTGCATTCAAATGGGACCTTAAATATGTCGGTGTGTGTTTTGGAAAGAAGAGAAATGTATGCTGCAACTTGGAAACACTGCAACATAAAAAATGTGACTACAGGGGGTGCAAGTGTGATACTGTGATTAGATCTTAGTTGAACACTACTTCAAGTTTTAAACTCTACCTGCTATCATACTCAATCATGCATAAATTACATAGAGTCACAATTGATTAATAAGCCACAGAGAATGGTACCATGCATCATATGGTTACAACTGTGGGTAGATAATCCTGGCATTTACCACAATTACTACTCAATCATTTATAGTTGGAAATGTTATTTTGGCAAACCAATAAACATTAGAGGCATGTAGTTTCACTGAGTTACAAAGCATTTACATGATGCACAAAGTACCTACCCTGTTTCAAATTCTTATTAAACAACATCAGCTATTGTAGTAATTACAACTATTTTGGAAAACTTTCAGGTTGGTTGTTGTATGTTCGACTTTGTTCTTTTTTCCTGTTCCTCTATCAATCTAGCTTATTGTTGGTGTGTATTACTTTCAATCTGTTGTAGTTCATGTGAAGGGAACCCTATTGATTTTACAGTAGGTTTTTTTATACTTGTGGAATTTTGTCTTATGAAAATTTGTTTTAACAGGAGGTGGATTTTGATGACAAAAGCAGCTGGTGGTATTTGTTCAAGGACTATTGGTTACATTTGAAGACAAACTTGTCATTGACAGTTGAGGAAATATCAGCAGCCAAGTCTCAGAAGAGTGGAGAATTACCTGATACTAATGAGGAAGAAGTTAATTTAGAGAGTTCATCAGGGCGTCATCTAGAAAACAATACACCAAAAAAGAGGGGAAGGAAGCGATCTAAACAAGCTGCCATTGAGGAGGGTTCTGAAGGAAAAGAGGGCACTAGGAAATCTGGCAAACGAGGCCTGTCAAGCATTCATGATGCTCAGACTTCCTCAGGGAAAAAAGTTAGAAAATTACCCAGGCGTTCTTTGAGCAGCCAGCATTCATCAAAAGACTCTGAAAGTGTTGGGACATCTACATCCTCAGCTGAAGAGGCCAGCTGGGCTTCTAAGGAGCTCATAAACTTTGTAGCTCATGCGAGAAATGGTGATAAGTCTGTGATCAGTCAGTATGATGTTCAACCCCTTTTACTTGACTATGTCAAACGCAACAATCTGCGTGATCCTCGTCGGAAAAGCCAGATAATTTGTGATTCTTTGCTCCAAAGTCTCTTCACAAAAGAACGTGTTGGGCATTTTGAGATGCTTAAGCTTCTTGAATCACATTTTCCCACGAGTGAGGTTTCACCAATCGATGCTGTTGAAAATCATGGTGGTGTAGTAGACCCTGATCCTAGTCAGGATGCTGATGGTAACAGTGAAGCTTCAGTTGTTATGAGTTCAGAAAAAAGAAGAAAATCACGTAAGTATGACCTGAGACGTCAGCCTAATCTTGATGACTATGCAGCAATAGATAACCATAACATTGGCTTGATGTACTTACGTCGCAACCTAATGGAAGAATTGATTGGTGATGTTGACACATTTGATGAGAAAGTTGTTGGATCATTTGTGAGAATAAGAATACCTGGTACAGGGCAAAGGCAAGACATTTATAGACTTGTACAAATTGTTGGTAAGGGTTGTTTTACTTCCTAATTTGTATTGTTTGTCTTTGCATTATACTAAATTTCCTTCTATTGTTTCCAGGGACTGGAAAATCTGCAGAAAAATATAAATTTGGGAAAAGGACTACTGATATAACGCTAGAGATACTAAACTTAGACAAGCGGGAGGCAGTAACTATTGACATAATCTCAAACCAGGAGTTCACTGAGGTAGTTTTCTTCTCAGTTTGAACTTAATAGTTTTAGTAGTATTATACAGTTTACTAAAATCTAGTATAAGGCAGTCTTTCACTTTGAGTACTGTTAACTTAAACTGCTGTTGGAAGATCCTTGACCTTGCTACTTGACTTCATGGATACAAACATGCACTTGATCAGTAAATTTGCTACCCTATTTCGTTCAAATTTCATGCTTTTTCTGATTTGCAATTGTTTTTCCTTCTCTAGGAGGAGTGCAAACGCTTGCGTCAAAGCATAAAGTATGGGTTCATTCCAAGACTGACAGTGGTAAAGTTATCATTAACTTATTATGAGTGTTTCTTGCACATTTTTGTGTTATTTATGCACTGTTTTCTTTTGTCTAACTATCTTATCTTCCAGGGAGAGGTTCAGGAGAAGGCAAGGGTTCTCCAAACTCTAAAAGTCAATGATGTAAGCAGCTCATCCTAACGAACTATAAAAGTTTTTTTTGGCTAAGTAATTCTATTTTACTGACTTTACTGCCAATTACAAACCTTTCAGTGGATTGAAAGCGAAAAGATGCGACTTGGCCATCTTCGTGACCGTGCAAGTGATATGGGCCATAGAAAAGAATATCCTTTTTCATGCATTATTGTTATCATCTATAAAGCAGCATTATACATTGTCAGTATAGTTAATTTCTGCTGGTGCTTATGGTCAGTTAATTCTGCTTCTGCCACTTCCGCCAGTAGGCTTTACGCTTTTTTTTTCCCTCTGGAAGAAGTTTCAGTGAGGATTGTTCTTTCTTTTTATGTGAATTTGGCTTGTATACCTTAATCAGTATTCACGCTTAGGGAATGTGTAGAGAAGCTGAAATTGCTAAGCACTCCTGAGGAGCGTGCTCGTAGGCTGATTGAAGAACCTGAAATACATGCTGACCCTGCGATGGATCCATATTATGAATCTCCGGAGGAACAGGAGCAGGAAATTGAAAGAAGTATTTTACTCCCTCCCATAGTTTCATCTTCTGATATTATTATTACAACTCTGACATGAACTTCCATAATTTTTATTGTACAGGTAGCTTCAATAAGTTCCAGAGGTTCTTTCTCGAGGAAAGATGGTAATCTTGTGTCTCCAGGTAAAGGAGATGGTAGAAATGCTGTACAGCGAGATCCAAAAACCAACTGGGAATCTAATCGAAACACATGGGCTGAATCGAGTTCTCATATGGAATCACCCCTTTCACGGAGGTCCACATTTTCTTCTCAAGGCGAAAGTGCTGGTTATACAAGTAAATCAGAGAGCTCAAACATTGGTGCACAAACAGTTAAACTGGAAGGCACCACGCGCAGTGCTCCACAAGAGTCACCTGGTGCCTCATCTGGAATTTTAGCTGCTAACATAGGTTCAGGGGCAAAAACTGCATCTGAATCAGCCATTAACGACTCTGAGAAGATCTGGCTGTACATGGATCCTTCTAATAAAATCCAAGGTCCTTTCTCAATCATACAGCTGCGGAAATGGAACAGCAATGGGTACTTCCCTCCTAGTTTGAAGATATGGAAAGCTAGTGAGAAGCAGGATGATTCCATTCTATTGACTGATGCTTTGGCAGGGAAGTTTGAGAAAGATCTTCCTCCGTGGGAACCACCACATGTTAGTTTGTCTCAAATTAGCAAAACCCCTCTTGAGCAAAGCACAATAGCTGGTGAACAAACTCCAAAATCAGTAGTTGCAAAGTCTTTCTCAAGTAGTGATCAAAGACATGATTATAGTTCAACGAACCTTGGAACAACCATGATCCATTCGGGCACACAAGGTTATTATGGGATGCAAAATTCTCATGCAGCATACACAAGCCAACAATCTCTTACTGGAAGTTGGAATGCTACGTCAAGTCAGTTGGGGGCTGCAGTAAATCCTGTGACACCTACCCAGCCTGCCATGGGAAGCTATTCGGGACAAAATATTGTTGCTGCAGAAAATATCGGTCATTTAACTCCTGGAATGGCTCCTGCAACTGCAAATGCAGAAATGGTTAATTCAGATTTGACCTCCCAGAACCAAATATTATCTTCTTTACCGCAAACGGATGACAGATTAGCTGATGGCATTGAATCCAAATCAGGAGAAGATGTTTCACATGGAAGAGTGAGCTCTTCAGCTGAAGGTAGGCCCTTATAAAAGGTTTTCTTCATTTCCTGTTTCAGTGAAATCCGTTAATTGCCATTTAGATCCCCCGAGTTGTGCCCAGAACTGTGGAACTGGAACCAAATTTGTGGGGTCTAAATTGGCCTGACTTGTTTGGATCGTAACTCCGCTATTTTATGTTAAATAGGTGGCGATGCATTTGAGATCTGGAAATTGTAGTACAGAAATGTTTGTATTTGATGTATACATTTTTTTTTGTCCCTTGCAGCTATCGGACAACTGGGTGCACAGCTTGGACCAGCACAACTGAACACTCAGCAACTTGAAGGTATTAGCTCAATTCTTGCCTGCTGTTTGTGCCATGTTTGCTTTCCCTTTTGCTTTTAGAAATCACGGATTCTGTTGTTTCCTTTACTTTCAAATTTTCAATCACATCCAGTGATTTCAGTCTTATTCATCTGCTCTTACTAAGATTTTTAAGTGTAAGCCAACCTAATGACATTATTGTTGTATCACCTGCAGACACAAGAAACCAGATGTCATCCTCCAACTCAATGATGCCATCGCAGATGATGTCAACACCATCTGCTGCATCAGTACAGCCTTCATTGACAACCATTGCTGGCAGTGATAATCAAAGCAGTGGGTGGGCTGTACCTGCACAAGTGGCGAACACACCTGGCCAATCTCAGATAACTGGAAATATGACCTGGGGAAATACACCTCAGGGTGATGCAAGCTTAGGTTGGGGAATGATGGGACAGAGCAATATGAATATGCCTTGGTTAGCATCAGCTCAAGGTGCTTCAGGCTACAACATGGGTGTAGCCATGCCAACGCAGCCAAATGCAGTTCCAAACATGGGTTGGTTACCAAATCCAGGAAACACCAGCATGAACATGATCTGGGCTGCAACTCAAGGCCAGGGGACTCCAAATGCAGCTGCTATGATGGGAGGTCAGATGCAAGGAGTCGCAATGGCCCCTTGGGGTGGTGTCGCAGCAGGAAATGCAAATTCTTATCCTGCCTGGGGAAACCAACAAGCTGGAAACAACCAAAACGTCGGCTGGAGTGCTCCTGTGCAGGGAAATCCGGGTCAGGCTAATAACAACATGAACTGGAATGCACCAAATGGTAATCCTAATTGGAATAATCAGCAGGGACACCTTGGTGCTTTTAGTGCTGGCGACTCAGGCGGAAGGTCATGGAAGCAACACTCTGGTGGTGATGGGGGGTCAAGAGGACATAGAGTACCTGCAGGTCCACGTGGAGTCTGCTGGACATATCTTGAAAAAGGGAACTGCTGGAAAGTTGACTGCAGATACGACCATCCAACAAACACAGAGGGATATCCATCCAGGCCTGATCGGCATTACGGTAGGCAGCATTCGGGCAATGAGAGGCGATATGAGAATCACAATGAGAGAAATGGTCGACAGTTTGATAGGCAGCCTTCGGATAATGAAAGGCAGCATGATAGGCCTGATGACATGCATGGTGGCAGGGATGACGATAGGCATGATGACAGGCAGGCTGATAGGTCTCAGTCAAGAGAGCCGCGTTAGAACTGGTTTCTGTTTCTTACCGTTCGTTTTGTTGTATGTGCAGTAGCGAACTAGCATAGTAGCTTCCGTGCATATTTTGAACTTTATGCCCTGTAGCGAGCTGCATACATGTGCAAATCATCGTGTACAACATTTGTAGTTTAATGCTGTGTGCATCCTAGTTCCGAATTTAATAATTTACTTGAATAAATCGTGTTGTCTGATTTCTGATGCATAGCAGGGGCTACACACCCAGGTTCTCTATGGTGGAGACTATCGAGTGTTTTTTATAATAAGCTTCAAGATTGTAAGTGAAGGTGTTTTTTGAAATCCTAAGAAATCGTAATTACTGATGCTCGATCCATGTTCTTCGTTGGCAATGATGTCATTAAGGCACTGAGCTTGGGTGATCAAATAATAATTCATTTTTTTGGCGATGTTGTGGGTGCTGTGTATCGACCCAGCTTGTTTACCTGCTAAGAGATGTTGTGGGTGCTGTCTGCTGTGTATCGACCCAGCTTGTTTACCTGCTAAGCATGTGCATCATGAGGGCATCTCTAAAATTTTAGCTGTGTTGGAATGCTTTTGAACTTGGTTTCAAATAAAAACCTTAGGCCTCCTTTGGATCCACGAATCCCTGCGCGGATCCTGGCCCAATCCACGGGTGGAAAGAGGCCTGTGGTTTATCCCAGGCAAACAGCTTTAGGCCCGCGTTGTTTCTTTCTCGACGCTCGCTCGCTCCACTCGGAACACCAGAGTCCACTGCAGACTCGCGCTGTTTCT
Organism: Miscanthus floridulus; assembly: GCF_019320115.1. Taxonomy (NCBI): domain Eukaryota; kingdom Viridiplantae; phylum Streptophyta; class Magnoliopsida; order Poales; family Poaceae; genus Miscanthus; species Miscanthus floridulus. The sequence continues at coordinate 108,428,830 of NC_089585.1, read as the reverse complement.
TTCTCATTGCTCATCTCGCCTCGCTGAGGAAACCTGCATCGAGCCAGGGAAACACAGCCTCTCGTTGTAGGTTTGTTCCGCGGTGGGCCGCTGCCTTGCGCTCGAGCGAACCTCACCGGGCTGCCCCCGCCCTGCACTCGCTCTTTGCCGGGACGGGACATGGATGGGCTACACGAGCGGGCCTTGTAATCCCTCCGAACTAGCGTGGGAATAAGAGTCAGGTTTTCTCTCTTATATTTTCCATCCACTCCATGTATGTATGCAAAATGCTGAGCCATATTCTTATGAGCTATGAGCTATCTGAGGTGTTCTTGTTGGAGGTGGCTTAGAGTACCAAGTTACTGAACTACTCTTGGCTTTTTTTTCTCGAATACGCAAGAGAGATGCGTATCATTATATTAAGCCGATAAGAAGTTTGAATTACAAGAGGTTGGCCTGAAGGCGAAAGGCTCGCGAAGCTACATCTTTTCTGAATACAGCTTTGAGTACCCGACGGGCAGTGAACTACCCCGCCGACGCCAGCCCTCCTAAGTTTGTTGCCCCGGCCCGAACCCACTGATCGGCTTCAGCCTTGATGACGAGCAGTAGTTCTTGCACCGTGGCCGTGGCATCCCTGAAACAGTGAGCATTCCGCTCCTTCCAAATCTGCCAGGAGACGAGCGCAAAGAGCGAGTCAACGCCTAACCTGTGGTTGCCGTGCCAACCTGCTCTCAGGCGCCTCCACCAAGAGATGACTGAGTGCTCTGTCGTCGGAAGCTGATGACCAAGGGCCACGGATAGAGAACCGAGCTTTACTTTTGGTGGAGAACCCCCTTTAGTCCCGGTTCTCCACCCGGGAGTAAGCATCCCCTTTAGTCCCGGGTCAGAAACCGGGACTAAAGGAGAACCTTTAGTCCCGGTGGGTAACACCAACCGGGACTAAAGGTGCCTCCTGACATGCCACGATGGCCGGCACCTTTAGTCCCGGTTGGTAATACGAACCGGGACTAAATGTTTTTTTCTTTTTTCTTTTCTTTTCATTTTTTTTGTTTTCTTTTCAAAATAGGTTTTCGAAGTCGTATTGTACACTGCTAATTATACATTTATACGCGCGTATAGTATGTTTTGGTTCAAGCACAATGAACGTATTAAATCACACAATTTAAGCATAGAAATATATATATATATATATATATATATATATATATATATATATATATATATATATATGCATGCATGCATCATATATATATTTACATGCATGCATGCATATGTGTATTTTACATTATATTATTTCATGTGCATATATTACAAAAGATTGCATTACAGTTGTTGTGATATAACAAGTTTCCTCTCATCGTCTAGCTTGGCTTCAATGGCAGTGTTGGGTCGAAGTAGAACTCGCCCTTGGAATCGATGACCTGCTCATTAAAAAATCCGGCTATAGACTCTTGAATTGCTTTGATTTGGTCTTGCCGTATGACCTTTTCCTCCAACCATCGAGTCTACATGTTTGAATTAAAGGAAAATAAATTAATATATGTACATATATATATATATATATAAAGACATAGTAACACAATCAATAATAATAATTAAATGAATATATAGTGTATTTTTAACGTACTTTGAGTCTCTCTATAGGAGTTCTTTGGGAGAGCACATTGATAAACTTGTAAACATAGTAACCACAGTAGTTGTTCCCCTGTTCCTGCCTCAGACACCACTTTACGAGAAAAAGATTTGTCATCCAATCTGGTGATCCGGTGAAAGCTATTTGTTTAATTAATAAAGACGATGCGATTCAGGGGACTTACTTTCAAAGGGATTACATTCAATGGCGCTTTGCATTTTTCCATGTGTTGCTTCTCAATAAAGGTTTTCCAAACACCGCCCAATAAAATTTTTGCCACGTCATCAGATATAGTTAATCATCATGTTTGTGTGTATATATAGTTGCTAGAGATCCCAAAATTACCTCTAGATAATATCTATCATATCTTGGTAGTCTTGTTGTGGTTTTCTCATCGAGTTATAGATTATCAAGTGACTTTTCACCAGATCGATGTTCATCAATATCCAGTGATTGCTGCATGTGTTTATAGGATATAACGCATAACACTCATTAATTAACTAGAATCAACATATGAGCCATTAAGGATGATCGACATGATTAACACTCACTTGAAGTTATAGGGAAAGAGTATATCCTTCTTGTGGCGTTGGTTCACTAAGAAGTTCATGAGGTTACTCTCTGACTCATTCTTCCAATTAGTCTTTGGAGTAATTGGGTCTTTGAATACTATATGGGGATCAACAAAATCAATTTCATTACAGCCTTCCTTTCTGAGCTCTGTCATTGTAAATCTGCATATATATAGTACTTGTTAGGATAATTTATATGCATATACACACATATGATGAGTTTAATAATAGATCAAAAGAATTATTACTTACAGGCAATAGCAGCTAATGATAACTTTGTCCAGAGAGGTCAGGTGGCATAGTTGATGAAATTCTGCAAAGTCAACATACATAACATCATCGCCACGGAACCAATGTTCGTCTCTAATTCTGACACCAACGCAGAAGTCTCCACTGGTAGACGCCTGCATGTACCACTTGTTTAGCAGGTACATTTGCGTCCCTAGATCAGATAAGGCTTGAGGGTTGTATAGACTCTGGCCTAGTACAAATTTTTTCTTCTAAATATCAACCTCCGCCGCACTCTCAATGTTTCCATCACCAAATATCTGGTAAAGGTCGAGACCAGTCTCATCAAGAAATTCACCAAGGTGATCCAAATCGACATCCGGAGGTATGTTTGCCTGATGCATTAATCCTAAATTCGAACTATATTCATTACCAACAACTAGCGGGGGGATTGATTGGTGCGCTTGTTGTCCGAGTTGGGCAACTTCTTTCTCTGCCCGCTTCTTTTTCTGTGCCGCCTCAATTGACTTGGTGAGAGTGCGGTCATAGCCCGATAACATTGATTTGGACGGCTTACGAGATTCCCGCTGTTGTTGCTGATAAGAAGTCACCTTTTTTCTTAGAATATCTGGAGCTACGAAGAAGTATGGTTTCTCAGGGTTTCTCCTTGCTTCTTGATTCATTTTAAGTTTGTCATAGAATCTAGACATGTCTTTTTTATATGCATCAGTTCCTTCTTCCTTCTCTTCAGATATTATTTTGGGAATAGCTCTTGGTTTCACGGTGGCTTTCTTTGCAGGCGGGGACTGGTTCTTTGTTTGAGGGGCTGGCCTCTTGCTAGGCTTCTTGGTAGGCAGGGGTGGGGGAGGCGTTGGAGACCTCCTTGGAGGTGTTGGCAGCGGCGTTGGAGACCTCCTTGGAGGTGGCGGCTGCGGCGTTGGAGACCTCCTTGGAGATGGTGTGGATGCAGCCTCGTCTTCCAACATAATGTCATCGTATAGAGCACTATGATGATCTGGTGATTGAATAATTGGATTTAGGTTGGGGGAGGATCTGCTACAAAAAAAGGAATGACATATTATTATGAGCAGATTGTTAATTATTTAAGCCAATACAAATTAATGATGTAGTGTTTTCATCCGCACGTACCTATGGTGAGGTAGTTCAGGAGGAGGTGGAGCCGACATCCCTGGAATGATGATGTAGCGCTTGCACCATAGAATGAATGTCTTCTTCGCTTCTCCTAGAGTCTTCTCGCCATCACCTCCAGGAATGTCAAGAGGCAAATTACTAAAACCTTTTTCAGCTTTATCTACCGAGATGGTAGCATATCCTTCTTGGATTATATTCCCATGAATCCTTGGTATCTTGGTTCGGTCGATAGGATTAACAAGACTGATAGCCACCTTGATTGTGGAATTCTCCTTCAGAATGTGTAGCTCACACGTTGTACAAGGTTCAGTGACGTCATCCACAGGGAAGCGCAGTCCTGTGTTCCCTTGATTTGGTATCTCCGTGGAAGCGCAGCTGCTTTTCAACTGAACAGATTGGCTAATGTTGATTCCTAGCTCTGATGCCTGCTTGCTTGCACTCACTGCTATTTGCACTTGCCTTCTGATTTCCTTCTGCATTCTCGCTTCAAGGTTTTTTTCCCGCTCCTGTGCTTCACGCACCGCTTCCTCCAACCTCTAGAGCCGTTGTGCCTCTTCTTCCTTCTTTCTCTGGCGACTTCTGTAGGAAGGTCTGTCCTGAGGGAATCCATGCTCCCACGAGACACTTCCTTTGCCTCTAGTTTGGCCACCATGTTCAATAGTCCCAATGGCGTATGTCAGCTCATCATTCTCTCTGTTGGGCCTGAACGCACCACTAGCAGTAGCTCTCTGAGCATAAAACAATCTTTCTACTGCTTCTTGCAGTCTTGCGCCATAAATGCACTTCCCTGTCTCCTGGTCTAGTGTTCCCCTATGACCGAAAAACCAATTCTTTGCACGTTCTCCCCACTCGAGTGATTCTGGTCTGATACCCTTGGCAAGAAGGTCTGCTTCCATTTTGTTCCACTTCTTAATGGCAGTCGGGTAGCCACCTGATCCCAAGGTATGGTGGTATGTCTTCTGTTGGGCATTACGTTGGTTCTTTATCACCCGACTCACACCCTCTTCCGAAGTCTTATACTATACAAACTCATCCCAATAGGACCTCTGCTTTGAGATCGGGCCTAGGACAGTAAAATCTGGTGCTATGTTCTTCTTCACTTACGTCATGTATAGGTGTTTCTTCCAAGTCTAAAACTTGGTGCCCATCTTCTTCATTGCCCAATCCCTAACTCGCTCCTTTAATTCATCACCATCTATTATATCATCATAACCATCTGTTTGGAGCGTGAAATGTACCAAGACATCTTTCCAAATTAACGCCTTGTCATGATCGGAGACAAAACTGATATGAGGAGCATTGGTCTTCTTCTTCCATTCACGGGTACTAATCGGGAGCCGGTCCCGTACAAGGTAACCACAGTGTTGCACAAATTTTATTTTATTCGGCCCCCCGGTTCTCCTGTATCCACATTGAACTCCGAGATGATGAAGCGGCCCTCCAATGGCTTTTTGGGACCTCGAACATTTTTACTCTTCGTTGTAGTTGTTGATGTCGATCCAGAGGGCTACAAAACATAAACATTATTTTTAATGTCATGAGCACACATAAGACATATGATAATATATATAGCTAATAATAAAAAATATATACTTGGCCAATATGTTGTTGCTCATTTTGTTCAAGAGCTAAGTACTGACTCCTGTCATCTGCATCCTCATGCACGTTATTTTTAGCACCATCATCGTCGGCAACTTGAGTGCCAGTGTTGATCAAATTCATCATCAACTCCTCCTCATTCATGTTTCTCGGGTCGGCCATCTAGCTTCAAAAAACAAAATCAATATATAGTACGTCAAATCTTTGCTTACATGCGTAAAATCTACGAACAATATGCATTATTAAATCTTGCCCCTCGGTCACGGACGTAATTCGCCACACTAGGGCGAACTACGTCGGTACTAGGGCAAATTAGGGCTATACATAAATGGCCGAGGGCAAATTACGTCGGTGACTAGGACGAACCACGTCGGTGACATCAACAGCGCGGTTCACCCTGGTGTGATTGTTTAGCATTAACGATAACGATAATACGAATGTTGATCAACTAGGCCACGAGAAAGGGCGGTGTGACAAGAGTGGTGGTGCTCCACTCCGCCGTATATATGTTTGTAAACATGGGTGAACGAGGGCGGCGGTGCTCCGCCGTATACATAGAAACGCATGGGCGAACGAGGGTGGCGGTGCTCCGTGACGTATATATACATGCATATGAATACAAATGACGTATATATACGTGTCGGCGCGGTGGCCGGTGTGCTGACGACGACGACGTGAGGCGGGCCGGGGCGGTGTCGGTGCGTGATGTTGTGATCCTATGTACCATGTGAACCATGTAGTCATTCATCATATGAGAAAATTCTATGTTGATAATGTAAGTATAAGTCATTATGAAATGTAAGTATATGTGTCTTATTGCTAATATAACCATTACTATTTCCGAAATGATAAGAATTTATTTTCTTCTTCTACAGGCGATCTCTGATGCTATGATATAAAGTTTGAAGATAGTCTTCCTAGAAAAAATATGTAATGCTCATATTACTTTAGCAACATTAATATATTATATCTGTATATTCAAAGTTCACAAATGAAGAAACGTTGAAGTTTTCCTTCATTTGTCTATAGCCATGCATGCAAGTCCAACCAAAACTGCTTACATCATCACATGTGATATTTTTTATAAACTAAAAAACGCTTAGTTTACAAACTGGGTATCCAAATTGAGTTCCTATTTGACCATTATATATCCTACAACAAATCCTTCAAAAAAAGACCCTACATGAATATATTTGGATAAAATTTCGTTAACAAACATTGATCTATGAAGATAGAAAAAATTCTTCTATTGAGCAAAGGCAGTGTTCTAGATTCATGAAACAATGTTTAGTTTCCGGCCACTGTCTGAGAATGTACAAAGAGATCGACGAACATATCACCTCGAGCTCGGCAGTGGAGGCCTCGGGCGCGGTGGAGGGCCACGGGCGCGGTGGAGGGCCTCGGGCGTGGAGGAGGGCGCGGTGGAGGGCCACGGGCGCGCGCGGAGGAGGGGCACGGGCGCGCGCGGTGGAGGCCGCACGAGGAAGAAGAGGGCGGCGTCGGTGTCACGGAAGGTGAACGGACGCGGCGCGAGGAAGAAGAGGGCGGCGGTGTTCGACGAGGAAGAAGACGAGCGGATCGATCTGCGCCAAGCGCTGGAGGTTATATATCAGAGAGAATTACTCCCAGTGCCAGCCACCAACCGAGAGTAAAAACTCTTTACTCCCGGTGCGTATTACCAACCGGGAGTAAAGGTACCTTTACTCCCGGTGCGTGTTACCAACCGGGAGTAAAGGTAGGGAGTAAAGGGTTTTTTTTGGCGGGCCACGAAACTGCAGCCCACCTTTACTCCCGGGTGGGCTTCCCACCCGGAAGTAAAGGTGGCCTGCAGTTTCGTTTCCCGCCTATTTTAAGCAATAGTCTTGTTAAATAAAATAGAAATGCAATAGTTTTTGTTAAATACATAGTAAATTAAATAAAAGGCATAAAATTATTTTGTTAAAAATATGAATTTTCTTTTTGTTTATTGCACATAGGAAAAATCTATAACCTAACTTTTTTTATTTTTTGTTAGAATTATAAAACATAATGTAACTAATATTTATTATTTCATTAATGCAAAAATGTAGTGTTTAATTAAAATTATTAAAACTATTGGTTTTGGACAGGAAATTTGTTTTCACATCATTTTAACGTTAATATTTTAATTTTTCATCACTCAGTATCCTAATTTACCTTTTTGAGAGAGAAATCCCACCAAATCAAACATTGATTTAATTTGAAACATGACATAATAAACATCTGAATTCACAATTATTACATAATATCTCAAACACACACTATATTAAATCACTATATCATCAAGTGGGCACAGCAGTGAACTTCTTCTTTACATATGTCCCTTGGTTATGATCGCTTCGTAACCATGGAGTGTCCTCATCATTTACCAAGATGCTAGGGTCTTTGTTCACTTTGAAGGGCGGAATTCGGTCATCCTTTTCATATTCTTCTGACATGTCCGACTTGTCCTCAATTTCCACGATGACTCTTTTCTCTGAAAGAACTATATGGCGCTTTGGCTCTTTGGTTGAGTCATTATCGTTTTTCCCTCTTTTTGGTTTGGTAGACATATCATTGACATAGAACACCTGATTCACATCCTTGGCAAGGACGAATGGTTCATCTTTGTACCCAATATTACTAAGGTCTACTGTTGTCATTCCATACTCGTTGTCTACTGTTACCCCGCCTCCGGTCACCTTGACCTATTGGCACTTGAACAATAGGATCTTCAAAGTAGGTTCATATTCTAGTTCCCATATTTCATCTATGCGTCCATAATATGTCTGCTTATTCCCATTCGGGTCTGTGGCATCTATGCGGACACCACTGTTTTGGTTGGTACTCCTTTTATCTTGGGCTACTGTGTAGAATATGTTCCCATTTATCTTGTACCCTTTGTATATGACGATATGCCATGATGGTTGCATAGCCAATAAATACAGTTGCTCATGGATGCTCTCATCACCTTGACATTTTTTTCGCAACCAACCGCCGAAAGTTTCCATGTGCTTATGCGTAATCCAAGTTTCAGTCTTCCCTGGAAACTCGGATCGTTAGAGATCCTTGTGTGTCTCAATATACGGATCTACCAAAGAGGAGTTCTGTAGAACTGTGTAGTGCGCTTTATTGAAATAATCATCATCCGTATCAATATATGTTTTCCTCCCTAGTGTCCCCTTTCCGCTTAGTCTCCCCTCATGTCTCGATTCAGGAACACCAATCGAGTCAAGGTCGGGAATAAAGTCAACACAGAACTCAATGACCTCTTCTGTTCCATAGCCCTTGGCGATGCTTCCTTCTGGGCGAGCACGGTTGTGAACATATTTCTTCAGGACTCCCATGAATCTCTCTAAGGGGAACATGTTGTGTAGGAACACAGGACCGAGAGTGAAAATCTCCTTGACTAGGTGAACATAATTTTCTAACTATTTTCTAAGTTTTTTATTTCATAAAAAGTTAAAATAAAAAGTACGGTGATTGACAGACTACTGCGACGATATCGGGACATGTGAATAAATAACCATCCGTACTAGTTGAACTTGCTTACGTGATTATCTCGACGAGCATTTCTCCACCGGACGGCACCGTACTTGGTCAAGGAAGAGCTCCGATTCTACGAGGAAGGGAACACGGTCTTTCACGACCGTTGCCGCTCTCCCTCGTAGAATCAAAGCTCCTCCTTAACGTCCGTTACCGCTCGGCAGAGAACATGGTCGCCGAGATGAACACGGTCCGCAAGTTCAACTAGCTACTTTAACCTTCTTTCATGTAAATATGCAAGCTTGAAGTGATTTTGAGCTCAAATTGCTTACAAATGAAAAAAAACCACAATAAAGAACCATATATATATATATAGTGAACAAAATGAGATAAGACAATGGTGAAAATGAGAGTATGAGATTGGTAACCTTTACAACTGAAGAATCGACGGAGAAATTGAAGAAATCGACGGAGGAATCGAAGAATGGATGGAGGAACAATGGAGGGAGGGAGGAAGCAAGAACACTACTGCAGTGAGCTTCAAAATATGCTGAGCTCGGGCTCGGGGAGGAAGGAGACGGCCGGGATATAAAGGGGAGACCTTTAGTCCCGGTTGGTGGCTCCAACCGGGACTAAAGGTAACTTTCCAACTCCAGGCGCAGCCACAGCCTGGGAGTAGACCTTTACTCCCGGTTGGAGCCACCAACCGGGAGTAAAAATATACCTTTAGTCCCGGTTGGTGGCTCCAACCGGGACTAAAGGTCTCTGCCACATCTGTCTGGCGCAGTAGCCGTTGGGCAGGAACCTTTAGTCCCGGTTGGAGCCACCAACCAGGACTAAAGATATCTCTAGTTCCGGACGCAAAAAATTCCGAGATTAGAGCCCATTTTGATCGAGGATCAAAGGTCTGTTCTCTACTAGTGGGCTATGCATATGTGGAACCAGACCTCCCTTGAGTATGGGCAGCTGCAAAGGATGTGATCAATCGACTCCGGAGCCTGATCGCAGAGGTAGCAATCCTCCCGTGCCTCAAGTCCGTGCCTTGCACGACGGTCATTGGTCCAGTGCCGCTTCCGGAACGCGAGCCATAGAAAGATTTTAACTCGCAGCGGCGCCCATGTCTTCCAGATCAATGAGTGACCGCGGAAATGGATGGAGCCCGTGTGCAACTTGACGTAGGCTGATTTGGCGGAGTACTCACCATCCGGTGTCCAAACGCCACACTGTCCGGTCCTGTTGTTCGTTCAGGTTGATGTTCGCCGTGGCTTCCCAGAGGTCCAGATATTCGTCGATCGCCGTCGTGGTCAGACTTCCCGAGATGGATCTCGTCCATTGCCTGTTTGTGTAGCCCCTATTGGACCGTTTGGCGTGACTTGATGCGGTTGGGGTGTGCTAGATTAGGAGCGATGTCTGTGACTGCGGCGCCCTCAAACCAGCGGTCTTCCCAGAACAGGGCGGTCTTGCCGTCGTCAATTACAGTGAAAGTGGACGCCCGGAAGAACACCTGCACCTGAGGCTCGGTGTTGATTGGCAGCTCACTCCATGCACGGTTGTTATCTGTCTTCTGAAGCCAAAGCCAGCGCGTTTGGAGAGCATACCCAGCGAGCTTGAGGTCGGTGATTCCCAAACCACCCATCTCTGTAGGCCGACAACAAGCTGCCCACGCAACCATGCATTTGCCGTGCACTGATGCATCTTTTCCGACCCAGAGGAACTTCCTGCAGATCACATCGATATCATTCCTCGCCCATTGCGGCAGGCTGTCAGCCATCATCGAGTAGATAGGTATTGCTCGAAGCACTGACTTGATCCACACAAGCCGGCCGCTCCGTGCCATCAGTGATAACTACTCTTGGCTTAAATGGTGGCCAAAGCTGCCAACCTAGCCACTTGGAGCTGCTATCAGAAGAAGGTAAATACTGTAGCCAGGTTTATCGTGGCCACATTATCCACGCGGTAAAAAGTCGTGTCGATCACCCTCCTGACCTGTTTACGTACTTAATTTTTTTTCTCAAATACGCAAAAGGTTTGCGCGCCTTTGTATCTGTATTAAGAAGGAAATAGTGCTTACGTACTTAATTACCTGGAACGCTAGAACGAACGGTGATCCCAATAATGGGACCTGAGTTTTTACCGGCTTCCACGTGACCGCGCCTCACAAAATCCACCTGCTTCGTCATGCGCATTTGTTCCCACGCAGAAGACGTAAGAGACAACAGGAATCTGCCGTGTGTCTCGTCCATCGGTCCATGCATGCACCGGCGCGGTTTTCGCTATTGCGTTGCAGGGCTCCTTCCTGCAACGTAAAGCTCCAGCTCGTGCTGTTGTTACGTGGAGTGACCAAAAGTGGTGTCACGTAATCATCTAAGTACTTAAGTGCCTGCGTGTAATGGCTGTTTAACATTAACTTTTTTTTACACTAGATAGAGACGTATATATAACGTTTTCCTTGTGAAATTGGCAGTATTCCATCGAGGTTGCTGTTCAGGAGGTGCGACGGTCAAGGGCCAAACCTAAGTATACAAGCTCCCAGATCCTATAGTCTATTAGGCATTAGTAAACTAATAAGAAAAGAGACATAGAACTGGTCAGGCGACCCAAAAAGACAACATCGACATTTCTTTCCTAGTTTCCTTTTTCCACGGCCCTTAGGTAGAGAGGAGGCGAGGAGTCACGCTGCACACAACACACTCTGATCGTGAGTTTCGCGACGTGCGCCTTACACACGCGGAGCTGGCGAGCCGCGCCGCCACGAAGAGCTAGACTACTGGAGACACGGACACGGCGCACGAGGACGGCGAACAGGCAGGGCTTCACGACGACGACATCTTGATTCTTGGCTTCTTATGAATTGCGATCACCGATCAGTTGTTTAGGGCCAAGGTTTTTTTTTCTTTTTAATTTTTAATCCAAATTAATTATTTGTATAATATTCCACACTTCTAGTACTTTGTACCCATATAGTTATTTTTTTCTAATTTAGGTGTTAGAATTTTAGAAAGTTACCTAAGAAATATTTGTCATGGATGATAAAAGAAAACGAATATATTACTTTTTTAATCTACATTGTTCCTCGATAATTATCATACATCTATAAATATATTGTTTAATCTACATTGTTTCTCGATAATTATCAGACATGTTAAATTAAAAATATGTTATTGAATTTGCTTTTATTTTGCAAGTAAAATTAGCGCCTATATATTATAAGATTTTATACATGATTAAGAGGAACCGTTACGACGAGATCGTCAGAGGGCCCTTAAGGGTCCGTTTGGTTGGGCTTTTGGCTTTGGCTTTTGACCCCAAAAGCCAAAAGCCCAACCAAAGGGGCTGTTTTTAGAGACGGTTTTTTCAGAAGCAGCCGCTTTTCCGTAGTACATTTTTGAAAGCTGGTTTGACCCTGTTTTTGGCTTTTGGCTTTCTGCTTTTCGAAATTGGTGGAATAAAAAGCTCTTCCATAGTTGTTTCAAGAGAGATAAAGATAGAACGTATATTTTATACTTGTTTAACCAAACAGCTTTCAGCTTTTCTACAGCTCATAGCCCACAGTAGCTTTTCCATAGTTCACAGCCCACAGCAGCTTTTTCCCACAGCCACAGCTCAACCAAACACACCCTAAAATCCTAGGACCGGCACCGTGTTCAGTTGATGCTTATTCATTCCTGCAGGATTTGTGATCAGGAAGATGTTTATTCCTGCAGGTTTTGTGATCAGGAAGATGTTTATTCCTGCAGGCCGATTTTGTGATCAGGAAGATGTTTATTCCTGCAGGTTTTTCAAAAAAATTCAAACTACCGGTGCTTGGATTCCAATTATCCGGCTTTCAAGTTCAAATTCTAGTTCAGCCAGTTGGCGTGTTTTACTGGCGGAGGGCCGAGGACGACGGCGTGGTGGCTCAGTGGCTCCCGCTTTATTTACTCCTTAAGAATCGTTCGCTCCAGCTGACCCTCCCCGGCCCCCTCCTTTCCTCCCGTCTCGTCGTCTCTCCGCGCTCCAGCTCCACGCCAATTAAACCCTACTCCCTCTCTCTCTCTCTCTCTCTGTGCGTCATTTCCGTTTCCGTCTCTCCCTCTCCTCGCCAACACGTCCAAAACCGATGGGACCAAACGAACAAAACCCGGCCGAGTAACGCAGGAGACGCGGACGTTGCGCGCAGAACGACGCGTAGTGTGCAGCGCTGCGGGCGGCAGGCGGACGGACAGAGAGCAAGCAGCAGGCCGGGACGATACGATGGAGGCGGCGGCAGCGTCAGCCGAGTACGGGTACTACGGCGGAGGCGCGGGCCCACGCGAGAGGAAGACCGCGGGGTGCGGGGACCACTTCGTCGTGGACGACCTCCTCGCGCTACCGTACGACGACGACGAGGAAGGGGGCGGGGAGGCGGCGGCGGCAGGCGACGGCGGCGAGGCCCCGCCGTGCCTGCAGCCTGCTGTCGACGCCCACGGAGTCGTAGGCCTCGTCAAGGAGGAGCGCGGCGGCCTCGGGAATTTCTCCGCCGACTCGTCCACCGTCACGGCCCTGGACAGCTGCAGCAACTCCTTCTCTGGGCTAGCCGACGGCGACTTCCCGGGGGAATTCTGCGAGCCGGTAACTTGTGTCTTTCGTATATACTGTCAATTTGTTTGAATTCATTTGGCAAATTTAGCCTGTTAGTATCCTCTTCTAATTCTTCAACAGCTCAACGGAAAATTGAGAAGAAATGGGGACGCACTGGTGGTGGATTTGTTGTAATTTTGTAGGAGTGCTGTTGCAAGATTTCATTTTTAATCTTCCGGAAGAAAAAAAAAGAAAGCATTTGGATTCCTGTGTTAACCACTCAATTTTGGTCCTTCAGAATCCGTAACTCCATAAAATTGACGTAAATAGTAACAGTACCAAAAGTAGAAAACTTCAAGCACACCAGCCCAAACTGAGAATTATGCAAAGTTTAGCCTGCAATTTTCCTGTATGTCAGAACTCGCGGTCGCTAAACTTATTGCTGTGAATTCTGCGCAGTACGATCAATTGGCGGAGCTGGAATGGCTATCCAACTACATGGGCGAGGGCGAGGAAACTTTCGCCGCGGAGGACCTCGAGAAGCTGAAGCTCATTTCCGGCGGGTTCTCCTCGGTTCTGCCACCAGCTCCCGTGGCCCCTGCGGCCGCAGCTTCAGCCGCCGCCGCCTCTGCGGCACAGCCCGGTATGTTCCTCCCGGAGGCACCGGTCCCCGCAAAGGCCCGTAGCAAGCGCTCCCGCGCGGCTCCGGGCAACTGGTCGTCGCGGTTGCTCGTGCTCCCGCCGACCCCGGCGTCACCACCGTCCCCGGCGTCGATGGCCGTCATCTCGCCGGCGGAGTCCGGCATCTCGGCGCCGCAGGCGTTCCCCGCCAAGAAGCCGTCGAAGAAGAAAGACGCGGCGCTAGCAGCGCCGCCCGCCTCAAGCGTGTCAGCGGCAGCACAGCCCGGGCCCTGGCGGCGGCGGCTCGTCGGCCGCGTCGGCAGAAGGGCGGCGGTGCCTGCACTGCGAGACGGACAGGACGCCGCAGTGGAGGACGGGGCCCATGGGCCCCAAGACGCTGTGCAACGCGTGCGGGGTGCGGTACAAGTCGGGGCGGCTGGTGCCGGAGTACCGGCCCGCGGCGAGCCCCACCTTCGTGATGTCCAAGCACTCCAACTCGCACCGAAAGGTGCTGGAGCTGCGCCGCCAGAAGGAGGTGGTGCAGCAGCCGCACCCGCACGTGATCGCCGGCGGCGGTGGTCCTGCAGGCGGGCTGATGCGCATGCAGAGCGCGATGCTGTTCGACGGGCCGTCGGCGCCCCCCATCGTCGCCGCCGGCGACGACTTTTTGATCCACCACCACTTAGGGACAGCAGACTACCGGCAGCTCATCTAGATGAGTCTACTTGCTTGTGCTAGAGTTGATCAATTAGCCCAGTAATAATTAATGCATCAGCTAAAATCCAAGAACCCTCCTCCTCAAAAATATGAAAGAACTACTAATCTTGCCTTAGGAGTTCTTTTTCCTCTCCATTTTTCTTATTAATTAGTTCGCGTGCTTCTGTTCAGCTCTTCGAAATTTTCGTGGCAATTTTCTTGATTTTGTCATCCTGTTTTCCTTTTTTTTTGCCAGCCTCTCCTAACCTGCTTAGAACTCTATGAGAGAGAGTTTCCCTAGCCCTTTTCTTCCTTTGTTTCTTAGCATTCTGTAATTTAAGGGCTACTACATATCTTCCACAGTAGCTCTCATTCTGCTTCCGGAACATGAAAAGAAGACTGGAAATTTTGGCCTTTTTATTTTCCTTTGTTCTAATTAAGACTACCATCATCACATACGTTGATGATGTGGTGCTCATCACTCATCAGTATCTACTTCTCGTCCCTGCTATATACACTGTGGTGATGCATGCATGCAGCAGCCATGCAAGCCGGCAGGTGAATTAACCCAAAGACGCGATAGTACATGCAAAGTCACGGATGTTGTGTGCGCAACCGAACTAAGGCCGTGCACGCCGGAGGCGAGCGAGCGAGCGTGCCAAACCCGCCACAACCCGCGGGCGCACGTGATCATAAGAATCTTGCGTGAAAGAGATGCCTCCTCAATGTAACAAGAAAGCAAACAAATGCAATGGTGGGGCTGGTGCCTGGTGGTCTCGTGTCGAGTATAGTGGATCCAATCGGCATGTGATAATGTATCAAAAAAAAATCGGCATGTGATAAACATATAAACCTCTGTTCGTTCCTCACTGTAAATCTGCATGGCACCCCCCGGCCGGCTCGCTTTTAATTTGCGACTGCATCTACATGCATGCGGCTGCCACCACACTGCAAGTCTGCAACGCTGAGCCTGAAGCAGGGAGAGAGAAAAGGAAGAAACATTTTCGTTTCACCTCTTGCCGCCACGCCACCTTGGCGTTACGCTGCGCTCTGGCCGGCTACGTAGTACAGCACGTACTGAAACTGACCAGCAGCAGAGAGTGGGCGCAGAACAAGGCGGCAGGGACAGGCTACCACCGTAGCCGAGCCACATCTGTCACTCATGTCCTGCGACTGCGAGGAGTCTTGGATTAACCGATCGGCTGTGGATGCAATGCAATGCATGCATCAGTCTAGCTCTTGCATGCATACTGCCTCGTCATCTACCCATGCATGAACATGCATGCAACGACGGTACGGTTACGGTTGTATTAGAAGTACTAGGAGGAGTAATTTGGTAACAGTAGCTTAGCTTTGCCATTACAGCATCGAGTAGAGTAAGTTAATTTAAGCAAGGTGGTGGCAGCTTGCATTGTCGCGGGCACTGTGAGCGCATGTGGGCTCTCACTACCAGGAGACAAGTGGAGGAGTTAAAAACCGGCATCGCTGATCTCGGGCAGGCAGCGCCGCGGCAGGGCGCCCGGTGACGGAGGGCGCTCACATGGGGGTTGCCAATAGAGTAACCCGAGAATATATAGAGGAGAGAGAGAGAGAGAGAGAGAGAGAGAGAGAGAGAGGGCCGAGGAGGCGAGGAGCCAGAGCCCAGAGGGTAATCTAGCTACGATCTCTGAATAATAATGCTGACGAGCGGCATTTCGTTCGTAGCCTACAACCGCAATATTGCGCTGCTGGCCCTGCTCCTCGGTCCGGGCGTCGTCCTCGTGATCCCAGGCACGCAGGCGTGTTGGCGATCCAAATGGAACGATCGTTAAACTATACCGCGCCTGGTGCGGTATACTATGTGCATCGCCCAACAATTAATTACTCGATTTGATATCCACAGATAAGTACTACTAGTAGCTCTACTGCTGCTCCTGTACCGCTCCACGAATATACCCTTGACATTTCACTGTGGTGCACTGTGCGTTTTGCCTTGGGTCACTGCATTGCATCCGAGTGTCCGTCACCGTACGGTCCAGTAGGTCTCCATGCATGCCGCCTGGAAACCGTCGCTCCCCTGCTGCATGTTAGCATGTACTCCTATATATGATGGTGTGTGCATGACTGAATGGTAACCCGGCCGGCAGCCCAGCATACGCACGCAGCATGTTCCGTCCGTCCCGTCTGCATGGGTACAAAGAGTACAACAAGGATACCGAGACGATCGATCGAGCACCGTCAAAGTAAGCTATAGCTAGGACGACGACGCGCACACGCCACCACCAACCATTGATCGTCATGCATGCATCGATCTGCTGGCTAGCTAGCTAGCTTAGGCCACTAGATGCACACGCACGTACTGGTTGTTGGTCAATGCCACGACCTCTCCATTATACGGAGTACTATACTATGCCCCTTTAGCCGTGCGATCGATCATCCAGATCGAGTTGATGGAGCGAGATTAGTTAGACTGAGGTAGTGTTTAGTTCCACTTCATTTTGCAAAAATTTTCAAGATTTATCATCACATCGAATCTTTGGACGTATGCATGAAGCATTAAATATAAATAAAAAATAAAACTAATTACATAGTTTAGACGAAATTCGCGAGACGAATCTTTTAAGCCTAATTAGACTATGATTGGACACTAATTGCCAAATAACAACGAAAGTGCTACAGTACCATTTCGCTAAAAATTTCGCCAACTAAATAAGCCCTGAGGACTGAGGAGCTCGATCGATCGGCGGATTTGGAGCTAGCGTGCACGCGACTGGGTTTGTTGCGAGTTAATTAAGCCGGGGCGGGCATGGCATGGCATGGCACGGCGCGTCCGAGTGGGTCGCTCACATTATCACATGCGCGCTCACGTACGGTCGCGGCGGGCTTTTCTTCGGGGGTAACATGCGTGCGCGGAGCCCAGGCCGCTCTGTCTCTGTGCGCGCCTTCGATCGGTCGCCGGCCGGTGGAGATTGGCGTCTCTTCGTAGAGCCGGTGCTGCTGCTGTCTGCGTAGGGCCGTCCCCCACTCCCGTCTCGGGGCGCTAAGGGGTTTTGTTTTAGGAACAGACGGCGTTGCTGACGCTTCGAGTCGACGCTTTTGTTGCGACATGCTAAGTTTTCTCCCCTATTGCTTGTAGGTTGATGGGTCGCACGCCCAGCGGAGGGTAGGGACTAGGGAGGGATCGGAGGGGCCGGAGAAGACTCGGAGAGGGCGCAGGCGCGGGCGCGGGTCACGTCTCCGGGGCACGTGCAGGCACGTGCGCAGGCGTGAGCACGCCCACCACCCGCGGGGGGCGGCTTTCTTTTTGGGCGTGGGGGCCGCGGGCCGCGCGGCGGTGGGAGGCGTGCAGGGCGCAGATGCCCCGGCCCGGCCGCCCGGCCGGCCGGGTGCCCCGCCACACCAGGCAAAAGAGCCCCACGAACTGTGCTGTGGCCCGTGGCGTCGATCGCCACCTGCCGGCTGCCTTATCCTTGAGCGAGTGGTACGTGCGATGATGCCGTGCCGCCCGTACCTGCCTGCTCGCTGGACGTGGCCTCTGGAGTCTGGCTTGGCCTCGAGATATTTTCTCCGTTGTCTTGTTTTCGTGCCATGATTTCGTCGAGGCCCTCGATCTACTCGTGGTACACTGGTCGTACTGCTACATCACCACCACCACTGCTACTACCGTGTTCATCTGTTTCCCGGCAGCTGGGTTCGAAAAATCCAAACCTGAAATGAGAACCCGAGCCCACGTCGATCGGTAACAAAACTGCCAATCGAACTCGAATCCTCCAGCACATGACCTGACTGGCCCAAGTATTCAACTTTCACTATCAAGCATTGCGCTTCTGGTGTTACGGCGCTGTACAAACAAAGTTGGCCTTGTATGAACCACCTGATGACTGACAGAGTGACAGTTTTCTGATCAGTCTGCACGTAGGAGTAGTATTTGCCTGTCAGAAGCTCAGAATTTAGAGCCCGTTTGGTCGGGCTCCGAACGGCTCCTCCTTTCCTCTCTCACTGACCGCGCCAGAGCCAGAGAAGCTCGTTTTTTTTCTCCTCCGGCTTCAGTTCCTGCGCACTACAATTGCGCTACAGTGTGGGAGCCAGAGCCGGCGGGAGCCCGGCCAAACGCGTCATTAAAATCCTGCTGCAAACTATTGCCCTGTTCGCTAGGCTAATAAATTATGGCTAAAAATACTATTAGCTAACTTATTGTGAAAAAAATACTATTTATTGGTTGAAAAAGTGTGGCTTATAAGCGAAACGAATGAGACGTATACCCACGCAGTGCATCAAAAGAGTGCGTCGGTGGTCAGTACATACAGGCATTATGGAGCGAGGAAGCTCTGCCGTGCGTTCCTTTTCGTCAACACGACATCTCGGTAGACGCCGAAACTCTGCGGTACCAGAGGAATCGAAATTACACTAAGTGCTTGTTTAGTTCCTAAAAAGTTTCTCAAAAAGTGTTACAATAGCTATTATATCAAATCTTGCGGTACATGCATGGAGCATTAAATGTAGACGAAAAAATACTAATTGCATAGTTTGGTTGGAAATTATGAGACGAACGTTTTAAGCCTAATTAGTCCATGATTGAACACTAATTGCCAAATAAAAACGAAGGTGCTACAGTAGACAAATTCTCAAAATTCGCAAACTAAACACGCAGTAAGAAACACACTTGCTTTCGCTTTGCTGGAGGAAAGGTTTGCTTCTCGAGTAGTAGTAGTACTTGAACTGGTCCTAAATTTTTTGCATTTTTGTTTTTTTTAAGAAAATTTACGTTTAACCCCTAAACAACGTAAACTGGTCTTTGAACCCTGAGGTCGGCGCCTTTGCCTACGGCGCCGAGGTAACACGTCTCGGCGTCGTAGGTCTTGGCGTCGAGATGCCTGGCCGAGCAAAACAGGGCATCCAAGAGGCGCTGACGTGGCAGGTAGGTCGACGCCACGGACCCTGGCGTCGACATCGGAGCCACAGATCTCAGCGCCGACCTAGGAGCCATGGGTCTCGACGCCGACCTAGGAGCCAAGATCCATAGCGCTGAGCTCAGATTCAAAACCCACGTCAAGGTTTCCCTGGCTGAGGCTCCTTTCATTTCTTCCTCCTTGATCTCGGGTTTTTGCTCTCCCCAAACCGCCCAATCTCTTGAATTGAGCAATTTGACCTTGGAAAGTTGGATTTGATCCATAGATTTTGAAGAGCAAGGTATGTTCTCTCGCCTCCTCATTTTTACGCAATGGTTTGGTATATTACATGTATTTTGCAACCCTAAATACGTTAGTACTTATTGTTTGAAGTGATTATTGATTTTTTGTATTATGTAACGGTAGGATGCCAAGGCGTGATAAAGCTAGTAAACCAAGGTGATCTCTGTCAATTGTGTTATATTATTGGTTCATTTATGTGCAACAAATGGAAAACCTCTAGGTTTATGGTTTAATGGTCATTGCTTTTGGTTCTTTGAACAAAATTGGTTCATTTGTAGTTATGGCCAGATGACCAGAAATGCCTTCAACCTATTGTCTCTGTCTAGTGGTGTTCTAGTGCTCATGTGTTTTTGCGGTGATCCTTGCAAGGTAGCGAAGTCTGATGAAGAGGACACGTATAGGCAGAGGTATTGGATGTGTGCCAATTTAGCCTTT
This sequence comes from Miscanthus floridulus, assembly GCF_019320115.1. Taxonomy (NCBI): domain Eukaryota; kingdom Viridiplantae; phylum Streptophyta; class Magnoliopsida; order Poales; family Poaceae; genus Miscanthus; species Miscanthus floridulus. The sequence continues at coordinate 108,408,722 of NC_089585.1, read as the reverse complement.
GAGCCTACACTTCGTCAGCGCCGCATTAACAAGATGGTGAGAAATTGATGTTGTGTAATAATTATTTTGTGTCATATGAAGTCATGCATAGTTTATTTGGTGAGATCAAGCCAGAAGACAAGGAGTGTATGTAGAAACTCTTGCGGTGGGAGGCAGAGGACAAGGAGTTGATCGAGAGGAGACACAAAGAGGTGGCTGCAGAAAATGAGCACAAGGAAGAGGAGGAAAAGAGGCATGTTGCTGCGTACAGGGAGGAGGGAGAAGAAGCTTGAGCGTGCACACTGAGCGAAAGCAGCAATGGAGGAGAATCTCGATGCCCTGAGTAAGGAAAAGTGGCCTCGTTGCACTCAGTAGTCTCCATGACTTGCAAGTTGTATGGTTTATTCATGAATAATGTTGTCTAGTCTTGGATTTTTCATTGTGTTGTCATATACTACACTTTAATTATGGACAGTACTTAGGCTATTTACTGCACTATTTAGTTTGTTGATATTTGCTTTTTATTATCATTGTGTTCTGTAATGTGCCCTAGTATTAGGACTTTTTATTGTGTTGTTGTTTTCATTATTTGTGCCCCATCCTTTGACGTTTCCCCCTGCTCATATTGGCTCTTTTGTTGGTCATGACGTCCTTCTAATTTGTTTGTATTCATCAGCCAATATTTGCATCTCGGGATCGACTGTTCTAGTTTCTCTTGATGTGGTTGATGTTAGGACCTTAGTCTTTCCTTTGAGCAGCCTGGCATCAACCATGTTCTGATCTCTTGGGAAAGGATTATCATCAACTTTCATCTTTCGAGGTGTATCAAATTTGAGCCTTTCTTGCTGAATAGCCCGCTGTATATGCTGCCGAAAAACTCTACAGTCATTAGTAGAATGAGATGTAGCATTATAAAACTTACAGAACTTCTTATTCTTTAACTGATCAGGAGAGCAACATAACATGATTATCAGGCAACTTGATTTATCCTTTCTCAAGTAAGAAATCGAAGAGTTTGTCTGACTTTATCACATCGAAATCGTAGCTCTCTTCGACTCTTCTTCCCTAAAGATTTGGCACCATTACCGTCTTCTTACCCCAATTCTATTTAGCCATAGCAACTTCTTTCGCTTCATCATCTTCATAGCCATCATTGACTAAATATAGATTATAGGCTTCGGCCATTGTGGTACTTTTCTAGAATCGGGTATCTCTACGCATATTCTGGAATTGGCTATTGAGCACTGCCACTCGTTGAGCCAATTGACCCAAGTTGTTAAATTCTTGTCTCAGTAGCTTCTCTCTCTATGTCGGCAACATTCCTTGAATGGCCAAAGCAGGTAGCTAATCATCAGTCAAGTTCAGTGAGAAGCACAAATTTCTGGTCTCTCGAAATCTCTGAAGAAACTCGGTGCTCAATTCATTAGTTCTCTGTCTTATAGTTGCTAAATCGGTAATTTTTCTTTCTCCAGTCCTAGTATAAAAATATGTCTAAAACTTCTTCTCTAGGTCAGCCCAATTGGCAATGGAGTTAACTGGCAGTGATGAAAATCAAGTAAAGGCTGGCCCCGACAGAGATAAGGAGAAGAAACGAACTCGATGAGCCTCTTCAACGGATGCTTCGCCCAACTATGTAAGATACCGACTGACATGTTCTATTGTGCTTGTGCTATCTTGGCTAGTGAACTTGACAAACTCTGAGAGCCTATAATTTGCAAGGAGAGCGACCAAATCGTGTGATATCTGGGACTAGAGAAAACTCTGGGACCCAAATTCTAGATATGGGCGTTTGTATGAGAAGGTCTACCCTTTTGGTTTCAAACCGAACTGATCATTTATCATCTCGGTCACTCTCAGCAACAACTCATCAGCATTTGAATTTGGGTTTCTCTGCAACTGCTGACCCATCTGTGGATTAAAATTTCGAGTACTTTGGTACCCTGGATTCAGAATCATGTGAAGAGTATTGTAATATGTGTCATAATGATAGCCTTGTAGGAATCTCTATCTACTGGGTCCTTTGCTGGTTTGCTGCTTAAAGCCTCTGATTATAGGATGTTAGAATCTATATCTCTATGAATCCTTTGAATTGATGGTGCTATCCTTTGAGCCGATGATGGTATCTAGCCTGATGTGCCAAAATTGACCATTTGATTTCGAACTTGCCCCGTCGGCTGTTGCACGTGCTGTTCTAACGATCTAGGATTATATTGTATCTAATTAGTATTAGCACCCTAAACTTATTTAGATGAGCTCTGAACCACCTAGACATCATCATTACCTACGGGTGCTGTTTCTTGATGGCTAGTACCGGCTTGAATTAGTCCCCTGAGTCGACGGAATGTGGAATGTTGTAATAAGCCAGCCCAACCTGATCAACTAGGAAACCCATAAACACCTCTTTCATGGTGTTGTGGAATGTGTTCAAGAAAACTTCATTATGATTCGACATGGCATCATGAACAGATTTATTTACAGCTTCCACAAAGAAATAATTGCCTTCTACTTCATCTGCATCTGTCTGCCCATGCAACAGAACTCTTGGCAGTGGATATTTCTGAACAATTATATTGTCACAGTGTCTTGATGTAGGACAACAAACACTTGTTCTGAAATTCTTCTGTAGCTTTGCTGATGACATCTTTATCTCCATCAGGTAGGTCTTCATAAGGCACCATAAGGATGTCATTGTTGTTGTAAGCCACCATGACGATTGTGGGGTCCCATCCAAGCGTGCCAAAATGTGTGTCGGCACAAAAAATGCGTCGACACACTGGCAAGCTGGAAGGATCTACTCGATGGAGCCAGAGATCCGCTTGGCTTCAACATAAGGATAACTGATCCTGCGTATTCCTCCTAAGACGTGCCAGTCAATTTGACCCTGCAATTGACAAGGAGAGAAAGTTTATCATTAATTTAAGGTGGAACATGTCAGTCTGTGCCCAGACAGTTTCCAAGTGTGCCGCTTTAGGAGCAGCCAGACATGAAAAGTGACTAAATAGCTGATACACATAGAAATCAACTGATACAAACTGTAAAGCTCATGGGTAGCAATTGATTTTATGTCGATAGGTATAGTACATGTAGATGTAAGTGAGATCATCAGCTAGGTAGATATTACCAGTATGAATCATTAAGCCGATGAATCTAATCGGGAAAAGATATAGCATACAAACAAATCGACTATCTGATATGAATGGACCTACAAACACTCTGAATCTAATCTGTTAATATCAACGGTGAGGTTCAACCGGATCGATGGCAGCTATGGTGATAATAACAAACTAAAATCGAAGAATCCATAAAAACATCCATACTTCGATAGGCTTTCCGAAAGACATGCTATACATGAAGGCTCAGATGAATCGGCTAAAATAGCCGATTCAAGTGAAGAGGACTACAGCACATGAACAATCGACTATTTCACATGGACAAACCTATGGACTCATTAGACCTAACCTGCTATCTCTAACAGTGGGGTTCGACCAGATCGATGCAGTCATGATAAAGACAACAAATCAAACCTTTAAAGTAAACAGATCTATTCACGCTTAATAGAATCATGTAAACACGCTGTAGGCATTAACGCATAGGCGATCGGCTATTTAGCCAATGCAGGCATAGGAAACAGTAAAGTCACACCTAATCAAGAATAGATCTACTAACCAGCATCCTCCAATCTACAGTGCTATCGGTAGGGATCGACTGGATCGTTACAGCCATAATAGTGAACCATAGACCAGATTTAACTAACCAGTAGACCTCTCAAAGATCATTCATGCCTTAATCGCGTACTATGCACGATCAAGATCAAAGTAAAATAGCCGATGAAACATAAACCGTCACTCAAGGTAAACAATATCATGTTGTAACAAAGCGAATGACGGACTAAAAAGATATGAAGCCGATCTAAATCGATCTCGATCGGGCGAGTTGATGTTGCTGCAAACTAATAACAATGAAAACATCAGCAAGATCGGTAACTTAATGAATCTACCCGAAGGACGTCACCCTTAGATAGAGCCGATAACTTGAACCTTAATCTAGTTCGAGCAGTGGAGGTCGAGCAGATCGATGCAGCCATACTTAAACTAGACAAGAGTCGATAACTAGCTTATACTAAAGTTCATAGTTGAGGTCGATCGGATTCCATGCAGCCGTATAAACCATGACAGGTACTTACAGACAAACCAGGTGGTCGGCCCAACCGATGTAGCCCTGCTTGCTAAAAAACTCACCGAGATCTACTCTACTCCTACTCCTAAGGGTTGGCCCGAGTCAAAAAAGTAAATAACTTGTATTTGATTGATTGGATGTCTTTACAATAGCTAGGGTCCAATATTTATACCCGGAGCCTAAACATGAATCCTACTTAAGTACGACTCATTACTAATCTTTGGTATAGAATAAAACATTCATAATTTAAGATAACTTGGACCCTAATCTTTCCCCATTTGTAGAGTTCGACATATTCCTTTCGGCGTCAACCGTAGCTTTTGTCATTATCTGCTGGCGCTATCTGAAGAGAGCCGATTCCTAGCGCTGCATTTGAATTAGCTGATATCGTCTTTATGCAATCGATTCCTTGATGACACGATCTTGGGAGCTTCGAGTTCCTATAATTATTCTTTCCAAATTTTGGTGTAAACACATGTATACCCTTAAGCACACTATTAAATGACTCAGGCCATGTTGCTTAGTCTGAAAACTCGTACCTCCATCCACCATCGTCGTAGGCTCTTGTCCATTTTTAGGTTCTCTCATCAATCATCTCAGCCACTGCCCTATCTTCTCCATTTGTTGCCTATTTTAAGCTGCTCCAAGTTCTCCTCGAAGAATGGCACCTCAAGCATGAGAGCAACTTACTCGAATAGAAGAAAGTTGTCCTTCGTACCATCCTTTCAAACTAAATTCTTGGCAAGGTGTCGAGTGCACCAATGGTGGTGCAAAGGTGTATACCTCAGAATCTACTCCTTTGTACGGCATTGAGTATGCCCTGGTGTCTATCAGATATGACACCAACTTCCCTACCAGGGCCAATGACATGTATTCGGACAAGACGTAAGAAACATCCCCAACTGTCTTTGTTCTCTCTCTCCACCAAAGCAAAAGCTAAAGGAACCAATGCAGTTGTCTGCATCACAAGAAATGGCTACCAATAGTGTGCCCATGTACTTGCCAAGCAGAAAACTACCATCAATGGATAACACTAGATGACAGTGCTTGAAGGCCGCGATGCACTAAGGAAAGCACCAGAATGCATGAAAGAATATCTACCTCCCGTCCTTCCATTCATTCAGGCTTCGAGATATACTCATGAATGCATGCCTGGATTTTCTACTTTTCATTACATTGAACTTTGTAGGCAACTGCTTGTACCCCTCCTCCCAGTCCCCATATATCATCTTCCAAGCCCATTGCTTTTCCCTCCATGCTTTCCCATACTTTATGTCATACTTAAATATCGCCTTAGTCATCTCTATAATTGTCCCGACCTTCAAGTTGGGCTAACCCTTCAATATTGTGTACAACCTTCTGGCAATGCGGGTAGAGGTCAACTAGTCGATGCTTCTGATTTAGATCTTTCTAGGCACAAGTGTGTGGACCTACAATTTTGATGATTTTGAACTTCCCTATGGCCTTCTATTTCTGAGCATAGACCCTCCAATTGCAATCTCCATTCTCGCACACAACTATGTAATGACACTCCACATAGGAGTGCCTCACCTTGAATGGTCTTTTACGTGTCACAGAATATTCTTGTAACCATCGTTCTCAAGGTGGGCAAGTCCTTGAAGACCATGCCCTTCTGAATTTCCACGCTGTCATCGGCCTCAGGAGCCTCTAGCAGCTCAGTCATCTCTTTCTTCTCTATAAGCATGTTGAGAATGACTGAGGTCACAGAATTCATGAACTAGTGGATCATGATCAGGACACAAACGCCTGATGAGCTCCATTTCTTGTTCGCTCAAAGGTGCAACTAGGTGGTCATCATCAGAATCAACGCCTCTTGTTGTGCCATAAGGCTCCTCATCATTCACAATATTAACATCCACACTGTTAGAGGCTATAAACTCTAGGTCCACATTGGTTGATGGAGGCATAGGAGGACAACCATCATTATCAGGATTGTCTCCTGCATATAAAGCACAAATATGGATAGAATTGAGACAAAGGAATGGAATGAAGGAAGAATAACGAAAGCGAAAGTGTTACTACGCCACTTACTTGGATGATTCCAGGTCAAAGCGATCTCCTGAGGGGTAGCAACTCCATCATCGGATCGACATTCTACATGAATATCAGGACATACTCCAACCTCATTCGAGGCGGATTGAGCATCGGGCACCAGAACCACATCTTCTACATCCCACCTCTAAAAAGGTCCTTGTGTGGTTTTGGTAATTGAGTGACAACCTAGGTGGACTAATTGTGTTTATGTGAGATACATAGGTGATTAGTCTATAGGTACATGTGTATGAGCAACATATGCCATGAAGGTAAAAATGGCTCGGAAATGTTACAAAGCTCACACATGTGATGATGAAGGAGCTCATTGCACATGAGACATGACATTGAGTCATGTGATCAAGGTGGAGAAGATCAAGACAAGACTTAGCTTGATGGACCGGTTGCAAGCGTGAAGGGACAAGTTGGAGGATTTGGAGCGATAGACCTCGTGGCGGTGAAGCTTGAGCAAGACTTGGCACCGATGGACGAAGGCAACGGTGAAAAGCAAGTGAAGTCAAGATTGATGAACCAATATGATCACGTGATGAAATGAAGTGGATCATATCATTGTTGATTTTGTTGGTGCACGTGTTGCATCGACGTTGGAGGAGATGGGATGGAATGCGCAAGGCAAAGGTATAACCTAGGGCATTTATTTCACCGGACACAGTTGTGTAGAGAAGTTGATGATCGGAGTTTAGGATAGATGGTCATACTATTAAGAGAGGGCAAACTTGTTTGCATATCGGTCATCTAGTGCAATTTGAGTGATCTAACTTTGCATCGTCGCTAGGATCGAGTGGCGTGGCAAGTTGAGTGGCTAATCCTTTGAAAAATGTTTGTGAAAAGCTAACACATATACACATAGTGGTGTACACTTGGTGGTGTTGACATAATTTGCAAAGGAGAAGAAGTTGGAGTTGATGTGGATCAACTCGATGAAGAAACAGAGGTGAACGGTGGTCACTATGAGTCACAGGACGCTGGCCTTAACTGGGCCGGCGCGTTCGGTAAGTGGCAGCAGTTAAAGTGCAGGCGTCGGTCTTCGACCGGACGCTAGGTCACTTCATGACCGAACGTGTGGTGGGTGCGTCCGGTCTCGCTGACATGGCAGCACAAAGAAGAGGAGAAGGACCGGACACTGATGCTGCGTCCAATCGTGATCGATCAGACACTTCTGATCACAAAATAGAGGCTTGGGGAGCTCTCTGAAAATGACCGGACTCAGGCGTAGTAGCGTCCGGTCATCTCACTATGCTGCGTCCGGTCGCGACTTGACTATTGATGCGAGACAACCGACCGTTGAGATCCAGTGACTGAGGTTGAACAGAGTCGACGTGTGGTGTTCATCCGTTGACCGGACGCTGGCTAGGTGCGTCCGGTCGATCTGACCGGAGCGTCTGATCACCCCGAGCTGTGCCCAGTGAAGGGGTATAGTGGCTCTTTTTCATGGGGGCTATAAATAGAAGGTGGTCTCGGCCATGGCTGGAGTGGAGCACCTTGAGGGACTTTGTGTCCATGCTTAAGAGTGCCTAGGAGCCCTCTATCTCACATATGCTTGATAGCGATCATTCGATTGTGTGAGAGAGCAATTCTAGTGCGATTGCATCATGAGGTTGTATCGAGTGGCACTAGGTGATCGAGTTGCAAGCCGATGGTGCTTGTTACTCTTGAAGGTTACCACCTCCTAGAAGGCTTGGTGGTGGTCTCCGTCGAAGCCTGCAAGAAGCTTGTGCGGTGCTCCAGGAGAAGAGCTTTGTGAGGGGCATTGTGCTCGCCCCGCGGGAGACGCGAAGAGCAACTCTAGTTGAGCGTGTCATTGAGCTACCCTCACTTTCGGGGTAGGTTCTTGCGGTGCCCTGACATGCGGGCTTGGTGGGTGATGCCAATTAGCCACCAAACCACCAAGTGAGCGGTCGACACAACGGGGACGTAACGTGTTGGCAAGCATGTGAACCTCAGGATAAAATCACCATGTCAACATTGTTCTTCCTGTTGGTTTGCAATCCCCTTACACTAAGCTTGTAATTACTTTCATATCGTGCTTGTGTTGTTGCTCTTGTAATTAGTTAGCTTATGTAGCTCACTAGTAACCTTCTTGCTTGTGTAGCTTAGAAGTAGCTCCCTTGTGTGGCTAATTTGGTTTGTATAACCTTGTTAGTCACATTGCTTAGTTTATATAGCTAAGTAATTACGCTCTCTAATTTGGCATTGGTTGTCTTGTTATTGAGCATTGCTAGTGAGCTTAGGAGCTTTCTGCTTTTGTTTACTAGAATTGTGTAGAAGCTTCCTCGGTGTGCAAAGTACTAGTGGTATAGGTTTGTATAACCTTGCACCTAGAATTGGATAGGTGAGCTCTAACTAGCCCGGCACCTTTGTTGCCTAATTAGGATCTTTATAAGGTGCTTGTGAACTTCAATAGAGAGGTGTAAGTCTTGGCTAGACCGATTGTTATAATTCCATATTTATTTCGGTTAGCCGACGCGATTAAATTTAGAAATGACTATTCCACCCCCCTCTAGTCGCCATCTCGACCTTACAACCTCGCAGTTGGGTAACGGAGGGATCAGAAGGTACCAGATTCTCTGATTCTAGAGAGAACCCACTAGGGGGTGAATGCTCATTAGGGGGTGAATACCCATGAAGAGTGGGATCATTGGATAACTTCCGCACAACCAAATCCAAACATTGAAACTTATTCTTTATGACAGTTTTGACATACTTGTCCCATTGAGTCTTAGATGCAATTGGGACCAACCGTCTAAAAATACGGCTTGATTTACCATAATGAAGTACTCCCCTCAACTGAGACTGCCATCCTCATTTGAATTGCAATGAAGCTCATCACGAGCACTACCAAACAACTTAGAAAACAACGACTGATCATCGAACATGAGAGGCACCCTTTGCATTCCAACAAAACTGATATTCCCAAACTCATTTTCCTCCACACTTCCTCCATGATATAGGATGACTACTGTTGTCTATCTAGTTGGTATGCACATCATCAAAGTTATTACGGATTTAACTAATAAGAGTATAACTAAATTACATGTATAATTAAGTATCCCACTGTCTACCTAAATAAATAAGTATCTAAACTACCTAGCTATCTATCTAACTATATAAGTAATTTTACTAACTATAGTTACTACAAGTACTACCTATATATAACTTCATTACCTAACTATCTAACTTACAAATAAACTAAATACTAAATTAACTACCTACAAAAAGTACATAAATAACTAACAATCAAACAATATATCTAAATTACCTAAATATATAATCTCTACATAACTAAATTATCTCACTAAATACCTAAATTAACTAACTAAATTAGCTAACTAAACTATCTAAACTAACTAAATTGTAAAACGAAATTACAGAAAATAAAAAAATTACCTTACCTGAGGCTGACGGCCGGCCGAGGGAGAGGGGTGGCCTCACAGGGCGGCCGATGGGGGGGGGGGGGGGACGCCGGGGAGGCGGGGGCCGCCCTCACCGCCGGTGCACGCGGAGGAGGATGATGGGGTGACGAGGGCGGCCGAGGGAGCAGACAGGGGCGCGGAGCTGGTGCCGCGGACTGCTGCTGTGGCGCGGGCGGCGGCCGGAACGACAAGAGAGAGAGGTCGTGCGACGGCCAGAAGAGGAAGAGGAAGATGGCGCGCGGTATAGGTATAAGACCTCGGTGCTAGGATCTGTAGCGCCGACCTACCTACCACGTCAGCGCCACTTGGATGCCCCATTTTTTCTGGCTAGACATCTCGGCGCCAAGACCTACGGCGCCGAGACGTGTTACCTTCGTCGCCGTAGGCCACGGCGCCAACCCCCAGAGTCCAAAAAATCAGCTTTCGTCACCCAGGATGTTGAACATAAATTTTCTTAAAAAAATGGTTAAATTATAAAAAATTAGTCTGGTTGGGTGCGGGTTTGCCTTGCTCCAAACAAGCATTTGACAGACAGTTTCGTCATGTTCGCTTGGCTTATAATTCATATTTTTTCAACGAACGAATAATATTTTTCTCTTATAATACTTTCAGCCGTGCCTGGTCAGCCAGGCGAACAGGGCGTTTCCGTTGCCATACGATTCAGGCGTCTAGTCTGAATGACTGAATGTATAGGCAAACGGAGCTCTTTCTTGCTTTGCTTCGCCTGGCACAATACGCCATGAATGTTGTACCCTGAAACATCTGGGTAGAGTGATTTATGCAGTTGCGTGGGTCCATTCAGTAGATTGCAAAGGAAGGCTTAAAACATATGAGATGAAAGTTCAGACTTCAGAGGTTGTTTTAAGGGAGAGTACTACTAGTATTTCCTTCTCTGTTTTTTCCCCCGGCAGACCACTTTTCTTGTTGGTTTTCTTTTAAAAAAATTCAGACCACTTGCAGTTTCATCACACAAATATGTGTTGCCTAAAAGAACAAGGGGGAGTTTGAGTGGAAAAATTTGATCTATTCCTAAGTTCTTAGTCTAACTTTGATATAAACTAGTTAGTAGTTTAGTATATACTAACTAGTTTTTTTTTTGAGAAAACTAACTAGTTTATTAAACGCTTACACATCCCCGTGAAGAAGAACAAAGCGGCCCACGTAGTCCATGTAGTTGGGCCTAATACATTCGAAGGAGAAGCGCTCCCTGTTGGGGTTTTTCCTTGTGACAACAGGAAGTGTGTTGAATACCCTAGGGCTCTTAAGGCATGTGCTCCCATGCGCATTACCATTAGATGCACATCAATATTTCTGCACAAGAGGAGGGACACATTAAACTATTATCTTCCCCTTGCAGTCCACGTATCTCAATGAAGATTCAATGGTCATATGCATAGAGGCTAGAGCATATATGCCCTAAAAGGGCAAAACTTTTTACTTTGCTGGATACATCATACATTAGGCCATTTATGTACTGCTGCTATATGTAGGCCTTGGGTCCCATAACAAGCCGGCTGGACATCATGGTCAGGCCTTGGAGGCTTGGAAGTAGGTGTGGGCTGAAGCTGCTTCTATTCTTGGGCTTGAAACATGACAACGTTAGCATCTGCCAAAAGTTGTTAACGGGTTGTTTGGTTCAGCCACAATTTACTACAACTTAGGGGGCCTTGAGCCCCTCCAGTTTCATTAAAAAAAAACAATTTACTACAACTAACTTTAAGTAGGTGTGATAAACCATAAAAAGTGTGGCTAAAAGATTTGGAGCCATACTATGCCATGACTAAGACAATCTTGCCATGCTTTTATACTCTATAACATGTGTGGCCAAAAAAAAAACTTGTCTACGTTTAGTATCAACGAAACACTTGTCAATTTAGTCAGACTTGTCTCATAAGGTGACATGTGGCAGAGTGTGCCTATCAACCAAATAACCTCTTAAGTCTGTGAGTCAACAAAACACATATTGCACTCTGATAAACAAAAAGTCGATGATTATATGAAAATTATTATAAAGATGAGTGCATAGTGAAATTTGGATATTTTTCCTTGATTCCAGCCACTTTGCGTCGAATCACAATGTGCCATGTAAACAAGTCTTATTTTACCAGAACCGATTGAAAAGTAACAAACCTCTTAGAGCGCTATTCACAAGTTCCGAGTTATGAACCTCTTAGAGCGCCATTCATCTTCGAACTAGAATGATGCCCTGTCCCGTACGTTGCTGTCAAGATCACAGGTGACAATGGACGGATAGATATGATTTGAAATGGAAATCTAATAGTCTATAACTATTGATTTATGTGTCACATTAGTATAAATAGTTTAACTAGATAAACAGATAGATTATCATAAATGAATATTAGTGGATGATGTTGCAAGTTAAAAACATGTTAATAGGTGATGTGGCTTGACGGCGTGGATAGAGTGCTTGAAGAGATAGTTTATCATAATTGCATATTTGCATGTAGATTCATAATTACAAGCTGATGTATTTTTTTTAATAAGAGTACTCTCTTTGTTCTAAATTATAAGTCGTTTTGACTTTTTTTTGTACATCCATTTTACTATGTATCTAGATATGATATATATCTAAATACATAGTGAAATGGATGTACCAAAAAAGTTAAACCGACTTATAATTTAGAACGGATGTAGTATATATTATAGATATAGATAGCAGATGAGACGTAACTTGATCATCAATTGAATTTATTTATATTATAGATTTAGATGGCTCTATCTTGAACGGCAGTAGGACACAATGGTTTCGATCACAAGAAGCTAATGGATAAAATTACTGCAAGCATAATAAATTTGATATATAACCTTGTTGACGCAACAAAAAATTGCAAGTACTAGCCAAGTCTAGAAAAACCCGAGCTGTCTCGTTTCCTAGACTAAACGATACGGTGGTATTGGAGATGATCTTGAATGTTCTTACACAGCTCTCACCAATACAATTGAAATGCCATGTAAAATGTGTAATTTGTAGTCTAAATGAGAGAGTCATGACCGTCAAAACTATCTAGCCTTAGGAAGAGGTTCGATTTTAGTAAAAACAAATGATCTAGTTTGATTGGATAGATTGGTTTAATTTTAGGAAAAAGTCTACCTGACCCCCTCAACTATCATACTTGGTCTACTTCACCCCCTCAACTATGAAATCGTCTGTTTTACCCCCTGAACTATCTAAAACCGTCTGTTTTACCCCCTGGGGCGGTTTTCAGCGGCGGTTTTACTACAGTAACAGCGGGTTTGCTACAGTGACGGAGGGTTGCTACAGTACCCATGGTTTTGAATTTTTTTATTTATTTTCGGTGAATTTTTGAAAAATCATAGTAAATCATAGAAAAATCATAAAATGAAAAATCTAATTTTATTGGACTCCACATGAGTAGATCTACATAGTGAATATATAATACGGTATACTTTAGTACAAAAATTTTACTGTAGCCTTAGATTAATTGGAAAATCTAATTTTGTCTGTAATTAATTAGAATAATTCATAGCTGCAGCTTCTATGGTCCAATTGTGGTGAAATTTTTATGGTACGCTAATTATTGTATGCTTGAACTATAGTAAAAATTTCGTACTCATTGGACTATGTATAACTTAGTTATAGATAAATTCTAATTAGTTACAGACAAAATTGGATTTTCCAATTAATCTAAGGCTACAGTAAAAATTTTGTACTAAAGTATACCGTATTATATATTCACTATGTAGATCTACTCATGTGGAGTCCAATAAAATTAGATTTTTCATTTTATGATTTTTCTATGATTTACTATGATTTTTCAAAAATTCACCGAAAATAAATAAAAAAAAAGAAAATTCAAAACCACGGGTACTGTAGCAAACCCGCCGTCACCGTAGCAAACCCGCTGTTACTGTAGCAAACCGCCGCTGAAAACCGCCCCAGGGGGTAAATCAGACAGTTTTAGATAGTTCAGGGGGTAAAACAGACGGTTTCATAGTTGAGGGGGTGAAGTAGACCAAGTATAATAGTTGAGGGGGTCAGGTAGACTTTTTCCTTTAATTTTACTAGACCGTAGCCATCCTCGTGACTAACCAATGTACATTATCCACCGCAAAACACATGTTAGTCCACAAGCATTTTGCTTATCAATCACTAAAGGACAATGCTACGGTACAATTTTTACCTCCTAGGAGGTAATATCTCAAATAAATCTGAGCCATTGATTTTTTAGATTTTTAAAATTAATTAATTAACATAGGAAAACGAAAAAAAGTAATAATATTTTCAAATCTCTGCATGCACGGGATCCATGCATACGTGTGTGTATATCACCATAAAAAATCAGCAAGTTCATCGTATATACAACAGCTAGCATATTTTATTTGGTTAAAAAAATACATTACATACAATACATTAATTGAGTCATAAATTTTAGTGATCGAAAATATGTTACACGCTAACATATTACACATAATCGAGTGTGTATATTATGCTAACTCGAATGAAATTATATTATAAAATTAAGAAGGCCTTGAAATAAAACACTAGTTGTCACGTACTTACGTATATTATAAGCATGTATTTTTTTTATGGAGGTTGAATATGTTTGTTGGGCGTGTACGCCACATAAAATTTTTTGGGGGGTTCATGATGTGTAAAGCTTGATGATATTTTTTAATCACCAAATTGGGATCTAGATGCATTATCTTGTTGATATAAATTGTGATAGCATCTAATTGCCTACACCCCTTATTTTTGAATTTAGTATCAGTATATAGTTAGTATATAGTCATTCAACTAAGATGGAGAGAAAATTTTTGATTATTTATTTATTAAGTGGGTGACTTCCTTTGAATATGTAGGTGCATATGATTCCCATAACTTGCTTGGCCCCTTATATGTCCAAATCCTGATTCTGTCCTTTCCTAATGTAAATTAGATCCGATGCAATAATATGCAAGTTTAGCTAATTGTTCTGTTCGCTTGGCTAATAAGCCTTGGCTGAAAGTAATGTTGGCTGATTTATTGTGAGAGAAAAATATTGTTTGTTAGCTGAAAAAGTACGGCTTATAAGCCAAGCGAACCGGGCGAATACATACCATAATTTTACTTCTAAGAATCACTTGGACTATCCTTCTCAGTAACATATATGTCACAGTGCCTTAAACTTGCCCATAGTAGCAACCACTTATATAAACGCAACACTTTCAAACTATAGAAGCAATATATAAGATGTGATAATCTCAACGAGTCTCTGGTAGCAACTTTTAAAATATATTTCCGCTCTTCTAAATTATAAGACGTTTTGACTTTTTTTAGATATATAGTTTAATTATGTAGCTAGACATAGTGTATATGTAAGTGTATAGCAAAATCTATGTATCTAGAAAGGCCAAGACATCTTATAATTTGAAATAATGGACAAAGTGTTTAACAAGTAATTAGTTTTGAAGATTCTTTACTAGAGTAATAATACCTAGATTGTTAGCCCAGTAATTATAACTTATCATTAGTGTATATAAGTAGCTCGGTGGCTAGCTT
This sequence comes from Miscanthus floridulus, assembly GCF_019320115.1. Lineage (NCBI taxonomy): Eukaryota > Viridiplantae > Streptophyta > Magnoliopsida > Poales > Poaceae > Miscanthus > Miscanthus floridulus. Next base: position 108,393,560 of record NC_089585.1, on the reverse strand, counting down.
CTCCGGTGTGAGAGCTGCCCGCCCGAGTTCAATCCCTGGGATCGTAACTCTGGTGTCTCACCGGGGCATGCCCCCAAATAAATTTCGCTTGGACCGGGTCCAAGCGTCTGCCTCTCACGCGTGATGCCACAATGGGATTGTGACGTGCCCGTCACCTATGAAATATGTGGATTTCGGGGATCTCAAGAAGGATGCAGTCTTAAGATCTGAGTGTAGTTGTATGTTTATTTGTACACGGATGGTGTGAGTAGCGTGCGTGTGTTGAGTGAGCGTGCGTGTGTACGAACACATGCTACAACTGTACCCAGACGAGAGGCAAAAAAAAAAAAGATGTCTTGAAGCATATTCAATATGGATAGCCTGAAAGGACGGAGAGTTTTGTAACAGATGACCTTGCCAGAAATATATTCAAAGAAATCAAATGGCCTATTAAGCATCTTTACCACTGTACTAATGGACATGGTATTACTGTTAAACAATGCTGAACTGGATTTCATATGGGAAAAAGTCTACCTGACCCCCTCAACTATCATACTTGGTCTACTTCACCCCCTCAACTATGAAACCGTCTGTTTTACCCCCTAAACTATCTAAAACCGTCTGATTTACCCCTTGGGGCGGTTTTCAGCGGCGGTTTTGCTACAGTAACAGCGGGTTTGCTACAGTACCCGTGGTTTTGAATTTTCTTTTTTTTTATTTATTTTCGGTGAATTTTTGAAAAATCATAGTAAATCATAGAAAAATCATAAAATGAAAAATCTAATTTTATTGGACTCCACATGAGTAGATCTACATAGTGAATATATAATACGGTATACTTTAGTACAAAATTTTTACTGTAGCCTTAGATTAATTGGAAAATCCAATTTTGTCTGTAACTAATTAGAATTTATCTATAACTAAGTTATACATAGTCCAATGAGTACGAAATTTTTACTATAGTTCAAGCATACAATAATTAGCGTACCATAAAAATTTCACCACAATTGGACCATAGAAGCTGCAGCTATGAATTATTCTAATTAATTACAGACAAAATTAGATTTTCCAATTAATCTAAGGCTACAGTAAAATTTTTGTACTAAAGTATACCGTATTATATATTCACTATGTAGATCTACTCATGTGGAGTCCAATAAAATTAGATTTTTCATTTTATGATTTTTCTATGATTTTTCAAAAATTCACCGAAAATAAGTAAAAAAAGAAAATTCAAAACACGGGTACTGTAGCAAACCCGACGCCACTGTAGCAAACCCGATGTTACTGTAGCAAAACCGCCGCTGAAAATCGCCCCAGGGGGTAAATCAGACGATTTTAGATAGTTCAGGGGGTAAAACAGACGGTTTCATAGTTGAGGGGGTGAAGTAGACCAAGTATAATAGTTGAAGGGGTCAAGTAGACTTTTTCTATTTCATATGGGCATATGGCGTGGTAAAAACTTTTGAATGAAAGGATCAAATCAAGGGAAATAAAAACAACATGCAAAATCAGCGGCCAAACTAAACAAAAGAGGACAAAAAGAAAATTGCGGCAAAACAACGCCCACCGTGGGGCTCGAACCCACGACCACAAGGTTAAGAGCCTTGCGCTCTACCGACTGAGCTAGACGGGCAATGACGGTAGCCAATTTGGTTATAACATCTTTGATATCATTCTAACGACCGGTTGGTCCGCAGTCTTCCGACCTGTCTCCCCCGCCACGCTACCAACCATTGCGAGTTGCGGCACCTTACTTGGAACCCCACTGCCGTGGCCGGAGAGATCTCACACCAGCCAATTTATCAAGCTCGCTCGCCGTCACACTGCGCCACCAGCGGGGATCCCGCCATGGCGTCCTGGCTCAAGGTCGCCGAAGGTACGAACCCCCCGACGGCCCGACCTCCCTCGCCCTATCTCGCCGCGCCACACAGATCCACCCCTCTCCGCCGGCGAAGATCTGCCGTCCTCCTCTCCATCCCACAACTCTCGTACTTTCCCCGCGCTGATTACTCCGTGAGACTAGTATTGCCCATAGCTGTGGTATTGTGCTCGTGTTTGATCATTCTGCGCGCCTAATTGCACCTAACTGAAACCCGTCACCGTTTCTGCCTGCTTGATTGCTCCGTGAGGAGTTTGCAATATGGAATCTGAGCGTGGTGTTCCTTTTTTGTAATAGACTTGCTCGAAGTCGTCGACCGGAGGGCCAAGATCGTGGCAACAGAACTGTCGGATGAGCAGTCTACCTCTCAGCCTTCAGGTAGCATGCCTCCTTGGTTTATACGTGCCCATTTAGCCATTTGGCAAGTAGTTTAATCTCTGCTTGTTGAATGCTTGTTTGTGAAGGACCAAACAACCAAGAAGTGCAAGCAAAGAAGGGAAAGCCGAGGGAGAAGGTCACCACTTAAGAGCCTTCTTGAGCATAACTTGTTTCTTTACATACCACACATGGGAGCCATTGTTCAAGCTTTGACATTAATTTCTTTTGCAGGGTCCATTGAAGCTCACTAATGCCGATGGTGGTAACAAGACATCTGCTCAGAAGGAAAGGAGGAGTAGGCAACCGCCGCGAGAGCGGATGAAGATTGAGAAGATCAGGCCTTCGCCGCCAGCAGATTCATCAAGTGTTGATACCAGTGCTAGTGAACCAGAAGTCGCTCCGATCGATGTTAAGGAAGTGGGTAATGAGGGTACATTGGAGAAAGGGGAGAAAGCTACTGATGATCTTAAGACTGATGAGTCTGGGACGGTTGTTAATGCCACCGTTGAAGTTCAACTGATGGAGAAAAACTCTGACAATGCAGCTCCCACTGTGGATGGTGTTACACATTCCAATTCAGAGGTTGCTGTTGAAAGCTATTCTTCAGTCCCAGATGAAAAAAGTGAATTGAGCAGTACTAACCAGACTGCTGAGATTGGTCCAGTGATTAATTTGGAGGAGAGAGACTCTGCTGTGGCTATTATCCAGGACAGAAATGTGTCTGAATTGCCAAATACAGAGGTTGCTGGCAAACTGCAAGAATCAAAGAAAGAGAATGTTTCAGATTCACCAGAAAGCATAGAAGATCGACATGAACAGAAATCAGATTCAGTTTCTGTGAAAGAACAAGACCAACTTGATGAGGTACGCTGCTGTTTTTTTTCTTGAACACACAGGAGAGCTGCGCATCATTTCATCAAGATGCAGAAAATTAGAAACTCTGAGCAAACTGTTCTGGTTGATATTTGAATATGTTCTCTTGTTCGTTTCCATTGTTTTGTTGATCTTTTATAGGCTCAGGGATTGTTAAAAAGTGCTGTCAAGACTGGCCAATCAAAAGAAGCTAGGTTAGCTCGGGTAAGGATAAACATAAGCTCAGTTGCCTCACTACTCGTACTCCATCTATGTTGGCTAATCTGTTTGTTTTCTTGTTCGTTTGTTTTCAACTTACCAATATGTTCTTTTGTCCATTTGTTTTGAACTTATGAATAGGTTTGTGCTGGACTTTCGTCCCGCCTCCAAGAGTATAAGTCTGAAAATGCACAGCTGGAAGAACTTCTTGTTCAAGAGGTCTAATTAGTTCACGCACTTTACTGTGACTACAATTTTCTGTTTATCTCCACCCAACTGTATGCAGTTTTTTCCCTAATATACATTAATGTTATTCAACATGCCAGAGAGAGAAATCTACCTCGTACGAGACTCATATAAAGCAACTACAGCAAGAACTATCAATGTCCAGAGTAGAAGGTTCAAGAGCCGAATCAAATATGGTTGATGCTTTGACTGCAAAAAATGCAGAGATTGAATCTCTTGTTAAATCATTGGACTCTTGGAAGAAAAGAGCAGCAGCTTCAGAAGATAAGCTTGCTTCTTTAGAGGTTTCGTTCATCTTATATTACTCTCTTTCTTCTATAAGCATACTATAACTAGTACCTAAGGCCTAAGGGAACTACGGTTTGTAGCTTATTACCCTACCATTAGTAGTATGTGCTTCTGTAGACACTTTTAAGTTTTAACACTTCACTTACTCTTGTCCTTAGTAATTTTATTAGTTTACATGTGCTAGTAAACAGCTTACCTTTCAGGGTTTGATATTCTAGAGCTAAATGCACATTTTTTAATAAACAGCTTACTCTCTGTGTTTCTCAAGCATTAATATTGAGAGACCCTTGATCACAATCTTAACGACCTTTCTCTCATTGTTCTATTTAATGGACTGCTTGCTGTTGGAATTATAAGCCCAGCCTGATATGGGCTTTATCAGATGTCATTAGAAATTTTGGACTAGTTACCATTTTGTTTGCTACTTGCTGTGTTTACACTTTTGGATATAGACCTGAACTATTTGTTTCATTTTAAGCATTAACTGAGATCGTTCGTTCTGTGCATCAGCACATGTGATTACTTTTAACTGTTGGGGGGGGGGGGGGGTGTGTTGTGGTCTTAGTACACTTAAAATAATGCAACAATACTCAGCTCTCTTGTGCATTCAAGAAAAAACCTTTAATGACTTAACATTTTAGTAGATAGATGTTGATCCTAAAAAAAGAGAAATATTCTAATATTAACCCTGTTGTCTATTGAACCAGGAAGATATGGATGGTCTCAAGAGGAACCGTGAACTTACTGAAACCAGGGTTATCCAGGTTAGTAAGGCAAAGATGGTTTCTTTCAGTTCCCATGAAGATCAGATACATAACCTCCAAACACCATTTTATTTAGGCTTTACGGGAGGAACTTGCTACCGCAGAGCGTAGGGCTGAAGAAGAGCGCATTTCTCATAATGCCACAAAGATGGTAATTTGTCAAAGTTCAGTCTCTTCAGCACTTTATATTCTTCATAGTTTCATCTATTATATTCTAGTCACTTGTTACAATACAGGCAGCTGTTGAGAGAGAAGTAGAACTAGAACATCGGGCTGTTGAGGCATCAAATGCTCTAGCTAGAATCCAGGTAATTTTACAAGGTATAACTATCATCATGCAAGGATGTGAAAGTCATGCAGCTAATTTTTTGGATGCAAACTGGAAACTAGCACATTGATGCCAAGCAAATGTTTAGTTCTTATTAAGCTCCTGTGTCATATTTGCGCACAATAAAACAATGAAAGCTCGTCTATTACAGTCTGGTTCTTTTGGTCTTCAAGAACCATTAAAGTCAAATAGGCTGGATGCATAATAACTTGCCTGTCTTATTATGGCTATTCTTCTAAGATAAAAGTTGCTTGTGCATACTGTTAGTGGCGGATCTAGAAAATTATCACCGGGTGTGCACACTGCACACTGACCAAGGTGGTAGAACTGGAAATTCAAGAACTGCCATCAAAATTTTGGACATAAGTATGACCGTACATGCACTACTGTACTTTTGATCGGATCGGTAACAATTTCATAACTTGAAAACCTCTTGTTAAAAGCTTCGTTCAGAGTGGGAAAATTTGCGCCTGTATAGAATTATAGATTGTCTGAAACCACTACTATTCACTTAAGGAGTTAAGGTCCAACCATGAGTCTACCAGTGGTCCAGCGTGAAATCATCATTTTTTTCCTAACATCAAAACTTTAGTGGAGAGATGCTGCCCAAAAGAATGAGAAAAGGCAAGCAATACATTCAAAGGTACCTATACAAAAAAGAAACTGGATTAGCAGAAATCTGGGGTTTCATGTCATTGTGGAGCAAGAGCAGTTGTACTGCTGACTTCTGCATACGCATGGGCTTCAGGCTTCAGCAAGCTAGCTAGCCAACTACCTATTTCTTCTGTGTCTTGGCAGTCAGTTTCTTGTTGCCACTGCCTACCTAGGGGCCATGGTAATTGGACACCATTGAGCTTCACATGTTTTAGCTGGATCCAGTAATCTTCACGAACTTTTGGGTGTGCCAGGGCACACATTGTGGCCAACCTGGATCCACCCCTGCATACTGCCCTGTTCAGGGACTATTTTGTTTTATTTTTCTATGCTGTATTTGTAAACTTCAGGTGTGGTTATTTAAACAAGCAGCTGTGAGCATGAACTAATTCAACTCTTGGTCCACCATTGTTATTTAAACTTTTAATACATATTTTACTCATTTAGATTTCAGAGGTTTATACTCAAAATATCAACATAAGTACAATAACAACATAATCTCAACAGAAGTGATGTAACTGACCATCTTCGATGCTCCAAAATTATATTTGTTATACACATTCCGCTTCCTATATTGCATGCAGATCTCAGCTTTAATGCTGTTAACTACTCCCTCCATTCACAAATAAACTGACATTTTGGACATGGAGTCATGATCTCCAAAACTTAACTTTGCCCGCTAATTTTTGTTATAATATATTTGCTACACATACCAAAGGTATACTGCTATGAAACTACATTTCGATACATATCTACTCCTAATCATTTTCAAATATCCAAACTCAAACTCATCAAAAGTAATTTGTAATCAAAGTTTGAAACAATTAACTTCATAAAACCCCAAGACACCACTTATTTGTGACCAGAGGAAGTAATTTGTAACATATACTTTCTTAATATAACTGATGATACTCTAATGCTGATTTTAATTGTTCCGATGTCATCCAGAGAGCTGCCGATCAAAGCTCATCAAGAGCGCTGGAATTGGAGCACAAGGTGGCTGTGCTTGAGGTACATTCCTTCCCACCTTGTGTTTTGCACACTAGGCTATGAGCTTGTTTGTTTATCTTATTTACCAGTGAATATTCTGGTTATCCTAGGTTGAATGTGCTTCATTGCAACAAGAACTACAGGAGATGGAGGCTCGTAATCGCCGCACACAGAAAAAGCCTTCCGAAGAAGCTAATCAAGTTCTTCAGGTGAAAATTAAAACATCCTTTTGTCTTTGAGGGCTCAAACTTCATGCCTTCGATGTGGAATGCACTTGTTGCATGAGGTGTCTTACTGGTCAGGGTTGTCCTACTATCTCTTACTGGTGTGGGAACAGATGCAGGCTTGGCAGGAAGAAGTTGAGCGTGCACGCCAAAGCCAACGAGAGGCAGAGGCAAAGATATCGTCCTTGGAGGTGACATTAATTTCATCACCCAGCTAAAGATTCAGTATTTTCTTCATATTTTTTGTTGTACTCCTGGATGTGCATGGTTTGATTTCTAAGTTGTAGCTAGGACTATCAAAGTTTATTTTCATGATGAACTTTTGTTAAGGGTATTGTTTTGTATTTACACATTACTGCTCCCTTATTTTCACAATGCAGGCTGAGCTTACAGAAAATGAGAGTTGAAATGGCTGGAATGAGAAGAGATGCAGAACATTATTCTAGACAGGTGAAATATTTGTTGCTAAGTTGTTGATGTTACTTTCCTTGACCCTAACCAAGTCATACAGATTAGGTTATTAAATATCCTACGGAGCACTTATTTTTGTGAATGTTTGAATGTTTCTTGTTTTTTTATTAGGAGCATGTTGAGCTTGAGAAGAGATACCGTGAGCTAACTGACTTGCTGGTATGCAATCAACCTGTTCGTTTCTTCTGCGTCCTTGACACTCTTAACATTGAGAGCTAATTTGATTCTGTATGGATCCTTCTTCCAGTACCACAAGCAAACACAATTGGAATCCATGGCCAGCGCAAAGGCCGCATTGGAGTTCCAACTGGAGAAATCATTGAAACAATTTCATGAAGTGCAGGTTGTTATTTTCTCATCATTCTGTTGCTGTTTGTCCTAACAAGTTAACTGCAGATGTTCTTATCTTGCTGCCCTTTTTATTATCAATGGCCTCCATTTGATAGATCGAAGCAGAAAGGAGTAAAGCTACTCGCAGATCAGCATCTTCGTGGGAAGAAGATTCTGATATCAAGGCATTAGAGTACGTTAACTGTTTCGCACGTGAAAATTGTGTTTTTCATCATTCTTGGATTTCATGATAATTGATGGTATCCAGTCTTAAGTGTATACATCTATTTGCAAACACTAGTACATTCTTAGACAGTTAAGTATGCATATTGTAGGCCTCTTCCTCTACATCACCGACACATGGCAACAGCAAATCAGCAGGTAGATTTGACCAATGCTAGTCTGACGATTTACATCCTTTTAAATTATAGGAAATGAATCGTCAAGATTAACATTGTTTTCTATACATCTTTGTTCCAGTTACAAAAGGCTGCGAAGCTTTTAGATACAGGAGCTGTGCGTGCAACAAGATTTTTGTGGCGACATCCCGTTGCACGAGTCAGCCTGCTATTCTATCTGGCACGAACCCGCATAACTTCAATTTCCTCTATGTTAGCCCTTTAAAAAAAAAATCAAACTAAGACTTCTTTCTGACTATAAATCTGTTTTGTCCACACCAGGTGTTCGTGCATTTGTTCTTGATGCACTTGTTACACCGCCTTCAGGTACTCAACCATGCTATCACATATGCTCATGCTAGGCGGGCTATATTCATGTGCATATGAACCTTCAACTGAATTTTGTTGTTCAATTTGTTTGAATGCTACAGGACTTTGCATCCAGAGAAGGATCAGCCATGGGGGATTTGGCCAGCGCAAACCTGCCATAGCCCATAGTCTCTGTGCCCTTCTTATATCTTGTTGATTCAGGCATTCCCCACTGATTCTAGCTCCACACACCTTCAAGTTTCCCTGGTTGAATGCCCTATTAACCCTCCTATTTCTTTTTTTCCCTATTATTTTCTTCCTCTTCCCCAGTCTTTTGTAAAGTAGTAGTATTCGTTGTTTGGCCATGGGCTATATAATCCATTCTTTTACACTCATTGATGAGTCATACTGAGTACTCCGTATGTACCAGCTTGTATGCACACCTTGACATAATATACCACACACAATTGAGCCAGTTCCTGTACTCTCGAGTCTCGAGTAAACTGTCGGGCATTTGAAACCTAGAGGGATCTTTCTTTCATAATTTATCCCTGTTTTGACCGCAGAAAATTCACATAAGGTCACACGGTCCCTGTTGGAATACCTGTCTTTGGAACTGGGACTTCTGGGTAAGTACAATGTACTGTAGTCATTTTTTTTTTTGAGAGGGTAGCGTTCATCGTTTTGCAAGGGCTCGTTTGGTGCACACAGTGCTCCGGCTTGAGGCAAATCACGAACGCCACTCGGTTTGGTAAAGAGGGCGTTGGGCACGCGTCTCTTCCGGCTGGTCCGGCAGACCGGACTGCGCACCGGCACGGCGGCAACGCGTCGGGTAGCGGGGCCGAGGAGACGGCGTTTTTGGTCTTTTGGAACAGCGCGTCTAGTGAATCATTACGGCTTGGATTGGCACTTTGGCAGGCAGGCATGAGTGGAGGAGTGGTTTGGACTGCTTCGCACGAATCTTATTACAGCACGGGAGCCCCGTCAACCATCGGAACTTCGGTAGAGTAGAAGCAGGCCGTTTCCTGCACTGCCCTTTTCATCCCGCCCAAGTGCGAAGCCCGGGAGGCGGGAGCCCATCCGTCCGCGCCATCGTCGTGGTGGCGCTGGCGGGCGATCCTTCGGCGCGAAGCCAGTAATTTTTAATTTGCCGAGGCGGAAACGATACGTCGCGCGGCTCCCCGCCGCTGCGTCATCAGTAGTCCAAAATTTCGGAGCTCCAGCAGACCCCGCTCGGGGAGGCACCGAAACAGGCGGTATAGTATAGGGGAAGTTTGATCGGAATCTGCTGTGCGTACACCACAGTTTACCACATGTAGTAATTTCTCAACATTTCCTGCTTTATTAATTTTGGACCAAAATTACAGGTACTAATCTCTCAACATTTCCTGATTTATTAATTGTGGACCAAAAAAATTCAGTTCTAGCACTGCTTTGTTTGAGCTTTGCATGCTTATCTTGGCAAAATGGTGATATCTCTTTTTATGAAGACGTGTAATGTCGTGAGTTGTGACTATATTTTTTGGAGCTGAGCTATGATTACATGTTTGAAAAATAGAATATTGCTATGCACGTCGTTCCATATCAATCTTGCCTTTTCATTGTTTTATGCATAATGGTCCGTATTAGTTTCTTTTTACGTTACTTGTATGCAAACATCTTTTGCGCACTAAATAACTTTTGTGTATCTTTGTCGTTCGTGATACTAACTTGATGCATGGGTTCACACGCAATACTAGAGTTGGGTGTACTACTCAATGTAGCATGATCACAGATCCTAACTGAAGACGACATGGAGCGCACATATTACAATCTATACAACAACAACAACAATAACAAAGCCTTTAAGTCACAAACAAATTAGGGTAGGCTAGAGTTGAAACCCAGCAGAAGCAATCAAGGTTCAGGCACGTGGATAGCTGTCTTCCAAGCACTCATATCTAAGGCTAAGTCTTTGGTATATTCCATCCTTTCAATTATCATTTTATTGCCTCTACCCAAGTCAACTTCGGTCTTCCTCTACCTCTCTTCATGTTACTATCTAGCACACATTACGATCTATATTGAAATAAAATAATATGGTCGCTTACGACTTCTACATCTCTTCTCTTGTCAATGTCCTTCCACATCTATATATTATCTATGTAGTGGGAGCGCCTATTATCATGCTTCATGACATTCTTTGGTTGATATAGCAAACCTCTAATCACTGTGACTGGTGAGGAAAAACGTTGACGTATACTATTCATGTTTGGTTCATTGATTGCAACATCAATTGGCAGAGGCTAGCGTGCCACCTTGTGTTGGTATAAAACCATCCTTGGCAAGAACAGGAGGTGCGTAGAACCTTTGGTGTAGCCTCAGGCGTCCCCGAAGCAAAACAAAGGTCACTCCATCACGCCGTCGCTTCCCACGAGCTCCGTGTTTCCGCACACGGACTGTTGCCACTGCCAGACGACGATTACACACACAACGGTGGCAAATCCTTTCCCCTTCCCCCAGGCCGCAACGAACTGCCTCAAAACTCTCTCGCATCTCCAGCAGGCAGCAGCCAGTGATACATCAGCACCACGGCCGCCTGCCCCGCCTCCTTCCCCATTCCCAGTCCCCATCGCATCGCGTCTGCCCCACACCGACCCGAACCCTAGCTAGCGTCCCGGTCCGCGGTGCCAGCCACCGCGCACCGCCGCTTGGGTCTACCCTCCTCAGCTCCTTCCTGAGATCGGCGGTGGAATCTCAAGAGGCGGCGGAGCAGTAAGCTGAGGCGGGGCCATGAGGCTCCGTGGTTGAGGATGCCTGTGCTGCGTAGCGCGGCGCGAAGGGCCCGAGAGGCGCAGGGGAGTCCGGCGGCGGCTGAGGACAAAGCTACAGAGGCGGCGGCAGCAGCGCCGGAACCGGCACCGGCACCACCGCCGGCGGAGAAGAGGCGGAGGGTGACGAGGGCGGAGGAGAGGGAGCGGGAGGAGATCAGACCCGTGGAGGTCGTCGCGGGGGGAGGCGGCGACGACGAGGGGGAGCGTGGGATGGACGACGGGGACAGCGCCGACAAGCTGATAGCCGATGACGAGGGCAGCCCCCCTGTCCCTGACACGGTGAGCTGTTCCTATGATGTTTAATTGTGCCTGCTGCGCTTCGATTGTGTTGAGCTCTCTGAGATGATTCCGAGAGATGAAATTTTGGTTCCGCTGTCTATTGTATGCTTTGCCTGCGCAAAGGCGTTACCTTCTAGTTTGCTTCCGATCATTCCATTTCCAAATGATTTTGGTTTAATCTTTGCCTGCTTGTTCTATAAATACAGGTCCAGGTGGGTAGTTCACCAAAGTATAGAGTCGAGAAGAAGCTCGGGAAAGGTGGTTTTGGCCAAGTATATGTTGGCCACCGCATGTCAGCTACTGGTCCAGGTGCTGTTGAGGTAATAGAGGATTTTCTTTAGTACCAGTCGACATGGAAAGCTGGAATTGCGGTTTGTATTAGCACTGGAGAGTAAGCCGTCTTCCTTTCTATCTTAGGTGGCACTGAAGTTTGAGCATAGGACCAGTAAAGGATGTCACTATGGCCCTCCTTATGAGTGGGCAGTTTACAAGTAAGTCAATCTATGATCTTATGATTTGGGTATGCGAAGGTGTAAGTCTTTCGGAGATCATTCAACTTATGGGTAGCTGATTGGTTTTCATGGTTATTGCACATTTAGCGCCGTCGGTGGCATTCATGGGGTTCCCCGAGTCCACTACAAAGGATGCCAAGGGGATTACTTTGTTATGGTATAACACTTTGTTTGGATTGTTGAAGTATTAGCTTCATTATTTCTGATCGTTTTTAGATACTAGTTAACTTGATCTTAAAAATTCAGGTTATGGATATGCTCGGACCCAGTCTTTGGGATGTCTGGAATAATAACTCTCACTCGTGAGTCATAGTTTTGAGTCAACACTTGATATTGACTTTTAGTTTACCATTAACGTCATTCCATTGTTAGCAGAATGTCAGCTGAGATGGTTGCTTGTATTGCTATTGAATCAATCTCCATACTTGAGAAAATGCATTCAAAAGGGTAAGTTAACACCACTGATTATTCTTTCCTTGTAGCTGCTTATTCTCTATGTATTTCTGTCATCCGCTGGCAAAATTTTAAAATAAAAAAGTTTGGGATTTCAGGTATGTTCATGGCGATGTCAAACCAGAGAATTTCTTGCTAGGGACTCCTGGGACACCTGAAGAAAAGAAACTCTTCCTTGTTGATCTTGGCTTAGGTAAATTAATTTACTTTTTTATCGCTCAACCGGCAGCATCTACGATGATTTGAATTTGTCTGTTCTGTATGTAGACAACAGATTAAGGCATGTAAATAATTTTGTATTCTTGGATCTTCTGATGGCAGCTACGAAGTGGAAGGATAGTGCAACAGGGCAACACGTCGAATATGATCAGCGACCAGATGTTTTCAGGTGACCAGCTGAAGCTTTTATGATAGGCATCACTTGCATTACCCCTAGCACTTAAACGATGATGTTGATTATCCTGTCACATTTCCTGTCCATTTGCTGTTTCCCAGTAATCCTGAATCCAGCCATTACGCCAGAAATTACCGCTGCTGTAAACGGTTTTCACTTTTCAGCCAACCATTATTGTCTTCCATTTATTCTCTCCCTGTGCTTGCGAGCTTGCATGTTTCCTTAGCCTTATAGAATCAGTACAGTATTTTACTCTTTTTCAGCATCTTGCTGCAATGAACTCACCTATTCTAGTCACTACTGGTGAAATGGTCCTGATTGGCATGCGTGATAGTAGCCATTCTTTCACTGGACATGAAATCAGTCTCTTAGTCTCTGGTACACTCGACATATTGTCACAGTAGCTAGCAAACCCGTGGTGCTTATGCTTCTCATAGTTGAATCAACTGAAGGAGGTACTAGTCTTACTGTTATGTTACATTGTTACTGCTGCTGTTTCAGGGGAACAGTTCGCTATGCTAGTGTTCATGCACATCTTGGGAGAATAGGTAGCAGGAGGGATGATTTAGAATCTCTAGCATACACGCTAGTCTTTCTTCTACGGGGACGTCTACCTTGGCAAGGTTATCAGGTAAAATGTGGATCCTCCAGCCAATTTTATTGATTTGAGTGATGTATTTCTGTACTTGATGTTTATTTTGCATCTACAGGGTGAAAACAAAGGCTTCCTTGTCTGCAAGAAGAAAATGGCTACCTCTCCAGAATCTCTCTGTTGCTTTTGCCCACAACCCTTCAAAGAGTTTGTAGAGCTATGTGGTCAATTTGAAGTTTGACTGAAGAACCCAACTATGCAAAATGTGTATCGCTTTTTTGATAGTGTAGTAGGTCCAAATCCAGATGTCAGACCAATTAACACTGATGGTGCTCAGAATGTATGTTCATATTTTGCATCTGTCATTTAAAAACAACATTATTTTGGTTGTGTCTAATCTCCCTTGCATCTTCTCTAAAGCTTATACATCAAGTTGGTCCAAAAGAGAGGCCGCTTATTGATAGAGGAAGAGGCAGATGAACAACCAAAGAAGAAGATCAGGATGGGAATGCCTGCAACACAGTGGATAAGTGTCTATAATGGCAGACGGCCCATGAAACAAAGGTACACTCTTATAAGACCTGAAGTTTAGTTAATTGCTATCATATCATGTGTCTTTGTGGCTGGGCCAAAGTAATTCAACAAATTCACTGGGTACTGCAGGTACCACTACAATGTTGCAGATTCAAGGCTTGTACAGCACATTGAAAAAGGGAATGACGATGGACTGTTTATCAGTTGCATAACATCTTGTTCCAATCTCTGGGCTATAATCATGGATGCTGGAACTGGTTTCACTTCCCAAGTTTATGAGCTTACACCACATTTCCTTCACAAAGTGAGTGATCTGCACCTTGGTTCATTCTATGTAACTTTTACAAAATAATCACTTTGTCAAGTAAAGTTACTAAGCAAGCTATTCTCTTCTCTACATTGCCAATCTAATGGTGGTTTAGTTTCCATGTGAAGGAATGGATAATGGAGCAATGGGAGAGGAACTACTATATAACTGCGCTTGCTGGGGCAAACAATGGCAGCTCGGTGGTAGTGATGTCTAAAGGTAAAGCAGCTAAAGCTTGCAGTAGTGTCTTAGTATATGAATATTCTTGTGACTATAGTTATATCTATCCAGGCACAGCCTACACACAACAGTCCTACAAAGGTTAGTGATACTTTCCCCTACAAATGGATAAACAAGAAATGGCGAGATGGTTTCTATGTAACTTCCATGGCAACTGCTGGAAGTAGATGGGCTGTTGTCATGTCTCGTAATGCTGGGTTTTCTGATCAGGTAGCAGTTTTTTTCCACTTCATCAGTCCCTTCTCAGCATTTATTTTTACACTTAGGCTAAGTGCGATATATTTCTTATTGAGCTATTGCCGTTTACTTTCCAGGTTGTTGAACTGGATTTCTTGTATCCCAGTGAGGGAATTCATAAAAGGTGGGACAGTGGTTACCGGATAACCGCAACTGCTGCAACTTGGGATCAGGCTGCTTTTGTTTTAAGTGTACCAAGGAGGCGACCTACAGATGAAACCCAAGAGACACTGAGGACAACTGCTTTCCCTAGTCAACATGTGAAGGTTAACAAGCCTGCAGTACCTCATTCAGTATCTTATCGCAACTGACCGCTGGTTCTGACAAAATGCACTCTTGTTTCATTGCAGGACAAATGGTCTAAGAATCTCTACCTAGCATCAGTATGCTATGGTCGTACTGTATCCTAGGAATCTTTTCATGTGGAATCCTGTCAGCACCATCTTTTGATGTAGCTAGTTCACTGTAGCAGCTCCTATGTGCGGGCGAGTTCTGAATGTGGCTCAGTGTTACTGGTACCCTGAGTCTTTTGTTGTGAAGGCATCTGCTATCGTTCTTGATTATAGACTAGCATGTATAGTAGTAAATGCTTTGTAGTTTGTATTAATCGTTAATTTAGTGGACATTAGCAGTGTGAGGCTTTGCCAGATGTGTACACCTGATCAGTATAACCGAACTCCAGCCTAGTTGTCAGGGCCTCAGAAGGTCCCTGCCTGACTGTTAATCTATTATCATGAGGTATAGTTAGCATATTCTCTTTTTGTTGTGCTGGACGATTACATCTTTCTAATCATTCGTACTATGATTCCGTCCAGGTAACAAAAAAAAACAAGTGCGGTTTCACACCCTGGTAAGAGTAGTCACTTTAACTCTTGTATGTTTTTGAGTGTGCTGCAATGAGGGTGGGGTTGAGACTTTGGAATTACATACAGGAAGCTGGGTCTTCATGCACTATTACTGAACAAAAGGGATCGTAAAACCCTGGATGCAGCTCCTTAGTTTATATATGAATAGATGGATCACTGAACCTGTTTAAAGTACCGTCTGATACTGCAGCTGTTCATTTTTTTTCCCATCAGATTTTTCATACTTGTCTCAGCAGATTCAGGTTCAGAGTATGTAGAGGTAGATACTGTGTTAGGAGCCCTTTCCTTCCGATAACTGAGACCAAATTTGGGTTTTGTCCATTCTGATGTTTAGGCTGATTAACAGTGGCAAATGTGTTGCATACTTGCATACTCAGCAAAGGGAAACAGGCCCTGCAGTTGCTGTATTGCTGAACATTACCAAATAGCATACGAGCATGACAGGAAGACATGGTAAACAAGCACAAGGCAAGCTGCTACCATGATCTGCAGATTCAACGGGATGACCTTCATGTTGTCCATGTTCAGAGCCTCCTTTGCTGCGCCTGCTGAAGAGCAGGAAAGGAAGAATTCTGCTGAGATGGCATCGCTGCTGTCTCCTTGGAGATCATTATTGCTGTAAGCTGGTTTGCCGGACACGCTTTTGTAGAGCCCGCACTGCATCCATGGAAACGAAACAGGTCAGTAGCGAGGCCTTAATCATGAACAATGATGTCAGTGATGGCAAATTGGCAATGTGCCCCTGGCTTCCCATTTCAGTCCGATTATTGTTCGCAGGCCTGGAGTGCGGACACATTTTGCTGGCCTTCTTTTTAGCTGCGCAGGATGGTTTCAGTTTTCCTAATTGCTGTTGCAATTTCGAGTTTGATGGCAAGATGCATTTATCACCTGTAGTTGGTCCCCGACGGAGACCACGAGGGCGCCGTCAGGGGGCGAGAACCTGGACCAGCCTCGCCGCGAGAAGACGTGGAACACCGACGCGCCGGGGCAGAGGTGGAGGGCGAGATCGCGCGAGCACCGCGAGCTCTGTACCAGCATCCGCAGGACTGTTATCTTGGCTGATCGGACCGGACGCGTTGCTGCCGCTGCGTCGGTGCTTGCGGATGTAGAGGAAGCGAGCCGTTCGCTTCAGCTTTAGCCAACGGTTCAGATGCACTGGTCTGCTGCAAGCCTGCAAGGCGTGCAGGAGCTTGGTTGAAGCTTGCTCAAGCTGAGTAAACAAATCATCTGCTTTGTTCCTGCGACCCAGCAAAATCCAAAGGCGTGGCATTGTGAATTTGCGACACGTATTACCTGAGTTTCTCTATTGACATGAAAGTATACCTGAATTGGTTGGGACCATTTGGCAACGGCCGAGTTCCCGCCATTTCTTGGTCTCCTTCGCCACGTAGCCACCACAGCTCGTCTTCATCTCCTACTCCGATTCCCTCCGTCTCCAGCCCGGCGATCCCTCCGACCTTGCAGCACGCAACGCTGCCGATAGCAAGCTCGCGTCGACCCCGTGGCCGACCACCTGGAAGCACCCAAACGCGACGGCCGCCGACCTCAGTGCCTCCACCGCGGACCCTCCTCCCTGCACCGACGACAGAGTCCAACAGGCGCATGTCGACGACAGGCGGTGCCCAGGCCGCGCTCGCCCTCGGCGGCCTGCGCCTCGGCAGGCTGTCATTATAATTCCATCTCTCATCCATCCATGCCATTTTATACACATCTCCGTACATGGGCCCACTGTCAGGCCGAATGTCACTATGCCTACATGAATACGCGTATAGGCACGCTGTGCGCGAGCCGCAGCGGCCGCGCTCGCCCTCGGCGGCCTGCCTCCAGGTGGCGGACCGAGCCCATGCTGGCGACGGCGAGGCTGAGCTCCATCGAGGCGCCGTCTACGCACGAGGCAGAGCAACCGCGCTCGCCCGCGGCGGCCTGCGCCTCCTCCGAGCGCCCGAGGCGGTGCCGCGAAGCACCCAGCCGACGGCGTCGCGCACGGCGCGGTCCGTGATCTCCGTCCGGGTCGAGAGTGCCCGTGCGGATGTCGCGGCACAGGCGCGGCCAGTGCTTCTCGAGGAAGCGGATGGCGCGGAGGAAAGCCTGAGGCGAACACGGCGCCGATACGCAGCAAGTCGGCGCTGTGGACGAGGCCGCAGAGCAGCTGCGCGTACATGCTCTAGTACGAGTCCACACACAGGATGGCCTCGTTGGGCGGGGGACGGAAGCCCTCCGGCGTGACAGCGACCGGCACGGTGCGGGGCCTCCCGGCGCCGCCGCCGGCGAGCCCCTCCTCCTCTGCTGCCTCGATCCGTCCATCTCTACGGGATGAAGCCTCGATTCACATCCGACTACCAGGACGAGAAGAACCTGAGCAGGCGATTGCAAGACCACAGACACTCTGAACAAGACGAAGAAATCAACGGAAGATCACAAGACGTCGCAAGAGCTTGACGAGATTGTTGGCAGGTCCATGATTGCACTGCATCCACTCATCAATCAAGTTCACCAAATCATTGTTATTTGGAAAAAAATCAAAGAAAACCACATTCATCTAATCTATCTACAATCAATCAACAGACTGAACAATCAAACTGCAGTGCTTGGCCGCCTTCACCACCCGTCGCTGGAAACAGGCCCAACGCGCTCAATCTGGGCAGAGCTAGGACACGCCCGCATCGATCTGTTCTGCACGTCGGCGTCCGCGGTGAGCTCGCTTGGGGGGGGGGGGGGGGGGGGGGGGGGGCGCTCAATCTGGGCAGAGCTAGGACACGCCCGCATCGATCTGTTCTGCACGTCGGCGTCCGCGGTGAGCTCGCTTGGGGGGGGGGGGGGGGGGGGGGCATGCCCGCATTCGTTGAGCTGCTTTGGTTGGTTCAGTTTTGCGCCATATGTACGAGCATTTTACTTCTTTATCTTAATTTTATTACCATGGAATTATATAAATATCTTGGTTGCGGGCCCTGTGGGCTTGTGGTAGTGGCGGTGACCGGTACGTCTCCCATGATCTTTAAAATATATATATAAACCTTGTACTTTAATTAAGAGCTTAGCTTTTTTTCTCTCTTCTATTAAACTATATAAAAAAATGCTTAGCGCTAAGCTCATGAGTTCAAACACAAGTGCAAGCGCAGAAGAACAGTAGCATCAGCATTGTCACTTTCTAGGTATTTTGCTTGAAGTACATTGTTTTTTTAGCTTACGTACCACAAATTAAACACAGCCGTGTGCCTGTGCGCGGAAGATTCGCTACAAGGGGCGGTCACTAGCACAGCATTGCCATTTTCTAGATACTTTGGTTAAGTAGTTTACTTTTTTACTTGCATATCAGAGCGGGGATAGCTCAGTTGGGAGAGCGTCAGACTGAAGATCTGAAGGTCGCGTGTTCGATCCACGCTCACCGCATTTATTTTTTAACTTTCTGTTTTGCACAGTTCAGTTCAGCTTATATTTTTCTGTTTTGCACAGTTCAGTTCAGCTTATATTTTTTAATTTTTTTTGTTTGCACTCAGTTCATTGTTTTTTTAAAGGCAGATCAGTTCATTGTTTGCACAGTTCAGTGTTTTTGCTTGCATAGTTCAGTTCAGCTTTTTATTGTTTTTGTTTGCACAGTTCATTGTACGCTCACCATATTTTTTTGGTTTTTAATTTTTTTTGTTTGCACAATTAAATTCAGCTTTTTATTTTTTTTGTTTGCATAGTTCAGTGTACGCTCACTGCAATTTATTTTTGACTTATCAGCCCAGAAACCAACCAGCGAACAGCCCGTTTGTTTGCAAAGTTCAGTTCTTGGCAGTTTTTTACTTTTTTTGTGCCGTGTGCGCCTTACACCAATACACCGTCTCTCGCGTTTTATGGCACGAGATCCTTCATTTGGTTCTTTGACGTCGCGGAAGAGCTCTTATACTTTTGTTTCTCGCCTGAAACATAATAGGATCCTAGCACCTAGCGGCAAGGCAGAATGAGAATCAGCGGACAGGGCCTGGGCCTGGGCCTCAGCAGAGCCGCCTGAACTAAAAACGCAACGGCGCTCTCGCGCCTGCTGCACATACATCTCCCATCAAACGTCCAGCCCGGCCGCTCATCAGCATTACTCAACAGAGCGTTGACAAGTGAACCCGTTACAGTGACATACCCTTACATCGCACCACCCAGTGTGTTTCAGCACAATCTCCGAGTCGGCTTACAGGCCATCAACATGGCAAACCCCAGATCCTGGAATCTTTATTTCTCTACCGCCTCTTAGGGGGTTTCACTGAAGATCCTCCTCCTGTCGCCTGGCTTCCTGTAGAAGTCGTGCGACCTGTAAACGAATACGAGTGTTCATCAGTATCATAGGATCGTATCATGCCCAGGGATGCTCGCAAATTGTAAAAGCATCGATCAGCTACTGCACAATTTGATTTAATACCAGTGAAGTGAATAAGTGAAACCAGGCAGCAATGCCTACTTCTATGTAGCATGCAAGTGGTTCACGTTTCTAATGTACCTGGCGGTTTCAGAGCAGACTCCCTTGGTTTTGGCTTGGGGTTTGCAGGCTGCCCATTCTTTGTGAGGAACAGCCTGGCTATCCTTGATGGGGCCTTCTGCCTGTAATTGTAGAGCATAGCTTAAACAGCACGATTCGTTACTGAAAGGGTAAAAAAAAGGTAGATTGTTTACTGCTGACACATATGTAGCGAAAGAATTATGGGAAGCCCAGCAGATTTTAACTAGTATGTGATATTGAAGTAAAAAAAGATGATGGTAAGGGATAAGAGATGTGGAAAGTTGAGATGTTAGCAACATACATCCGTTCTGTTGTCGCCTCTGAAGCACCACCTACAGAACACTCAGTTCCTGCTACTGAGCAGCCATCATCAGACATGTTATCTTCACATTCGGCTTCACCTGATCCACCAGCCCCTACATTAGAGGGTGAAGTGCGTCCATTACTGATTCCATTCACCACAGAATGATTTTGAGGGTATAATGAAACTTGTCACTAGAACATAAATCCCTTACCTGATAGTCGTCGAATCTGTAGGCTATTGTCATTTCTATTTATTGGTGAACTTGGAGATTTGGCTTTGTCCTTCAAGAGTTGATCGATTTCCATATCTTTCCGTGATATTGTGTCTTTCAGATATGAAACCTGGACAAAAAAACAATTGACTTTTGAAACCAAGATAACCATAGGACGCTGAAGCTATATGCTCTAGTTATAGTAACAACTGCCAGTATCAGCTAACATTATTAACAGTAATATACTTCCCGTGGAATTTAGTATCAATATGCTGAAGCATAAGTATGCACCCTATAAGGTTGAACAAACATGTCCTTCATTTTCTTCAGTTTAACAGTTAATTCGAGTTGAATTAGTGATATCGAAGAAACCTTCCCCCTTTAAACTAATCAAGTGAAGTTTGTACAAAGTTAGCTTCCTAGTGAAGTTTGTACAGAAACAGAAATTTTCTGAATATATATGAGACAGTTGCAAAAACCTGTTCTAGCAGCTCTTTTATATCTTTACCCTCTTTGTTACTTCTTGCAACACCTAATTCAACTCCAGAAACTCTTTCAGCAAACTTCAAAGTGCTTATAGTTTCTGAATATGATTCAGTATCCGGATTAATTTGAACAAACATTAGTGTCTTTGCTTGACCACCTGCATGAAAACATAAGAGAATTATCATAAGTAATATATCCGCATATATAAACTAACAACTACTTTATGCCCTTTTTTTTTAAGAACAACTATATGTTACCTAAAGAGCTCTGTAGAACTTGAGTCAGCTTGCTGTTTCGATAAGGAACATGGGAGTTTTTCTGTGCTAAAGCAAAAATCACATCACCAAGAGCAGAGAGAGATTTGTTAATATACTGTGCTTCTTTTAATCTATCTCCAATTGCTTCAGATCGCTCAACTCTTTCACTCCCAGCAAGATCAATCAGATGTAGACATCCTCTGGAAGTAGATCCATTTTTCAAATCCACCCCTCTAACATGCACAGTTAGAATGCTGCATGCAACAAAAGCTTTCAGAACATTATGTCACAAGAATTTTATGGGTATTTACCCTTAGATTGTTTGATCTAAAAAAGGTTACGAAATGTATTTTCAAAATAAATTAATTTGGAGCCATAAATGTGAATAGTATTTGCTAGAAATTTGGTCAAACGTGAACACTTTTGCCGACACGCAACACGTAGTTGCATTCTTTCTTGGATGGAGGGAGTAGATCCAACCATTCTAAAAAGATATGTACCGAGATTAAGATTTGTTTATCTCAGATTATGTACTATTTACCCTTAGAGATTATATAATAAACAGAGAATGACGATTATGATTTTGTTATCATTTTTTAGAATAATATTACCATTATGCTTTATCTACTATCAAAGCATGAAATCTAATGAACCTACTAAAATTCAATATTGTGGAAGAGAAGTCAGTTCTAGTAACATTGGTTATGGTACATACCTGTGAGATCGACTGCTCCTTTCATTCAGAGCTGTTGATCCAACTGCTCTATTTGTTTGTCCAATTTCCATCAACTCTAGTACATCCAATGTTGATTTGACTGGATGTAAACTTGCATCAGGGACAACAAGTCCGTTAGGCTGAGATGTGCTCCAAATTCCAAGTGTTTCTTTTTGTCAAGAACAACATTTTTTTCCTGTGCATGTCTAATAGTATGCGAGTACTAAAAATGTAATAATGAGAGAGATTCTAATAGAAAGTAAGCATTTGGGTAAAGGATATCTTTTTTGTGCAATATCATTTGAAAGAAGATCCCGCACTTGTTCGTTGTAAATCTCAACCATCTGCACCCCCACCTCATATGAGAAAGCATTTCTTCTACTTAGAGAGATGTCGAACAAGTCATTTAAAGCTCGATAGTTAACACCCCAATCGTCTTTTGATGTGCCTGGCCCACTCTAAGAAAAAACAAAATGTCAGACACCAGTTAGTAATATCCTCAAGACTATTATCAATTCAACTTTGTTTGAGCCCAGCACTCTTACCATTGTGTAAGTTTTTCCTGAACCAGTTTGACCATAGGCAAAAATGCACACATTAAACCCATCAAGAACTGATCTGATCAGAGGCTGGATATCAGAGAATACTTCAGCTGGAAATTAGGTAAGAAAACTTGGTGAGTAATATTCAATTATACAACTTTTAAATTTTAGATTGCACCATTAACATACTTAAGATATACCTTGAGAAGCATGTGTATTAAACACTTTGTTAAACTTGAACATTCGACACGCATCCTTCCCTTGCTTGAAGGGATTTGTGATGAGAATCTCACCATTTTCACCAATATAATCAATAACGGTTGTTTTTCCATCTTGACCAGGAAGAAATGGTCTGACACGACAATAGACTCTGATATTGCCTGAAAACAAACATTAGAGTGGAAAGGATAATGTTAGATAGCCATAAAATGTGCTCAAAGTGTAAGTTTATCATTGCAGGAACATACCTTTTAGTTCCTGTACCTCATTAAATAGCTTCTGATTTTCAGCAAGAACCTTATGGTAATTGTCAGCAGCATCAACCAAGCCTTTCAAATCATGTCCTAACCAAGTTTGACAAGTTAAGAGCAAGATAAACAAAGTTTCAGTAAACATACATATACAATAAAGCCGCAACAGAAATCACGAGAACCCACATACCAATGTTAGATATTTCATCCCTCCATTTCATTTGAAGGGCAAACATTTCCTGCTTAATGGACTGAGATGATATCCTTATGTCCTAACATAGTTAAATATTTAAAAACTGAGAGGTTAGAACATAAACAAACTAAAAGAAAACAAAAAAAATGATATAGGAAGATGACAGAACCTTAATGGACAATTTTTTGATTATCCATAAAACTCTGGAAAATGTTTGCCTTTCTGCTCCAAAGTTGAGATTTCAGTTGGGAAGCAGATTCAATTTCTTCAACTTTCTTTTTTGATTGCATCAAAAGAAACTCAGCCTCCTTAAGTCTCATAGCCAAGTGTTCCTCCATCTGCCTGGCTTCTGTTTCCTTTCTTTCACGGTACTGTTCATGCATCCTACTCAAGATCTGTATTTCTTGCTGAAGGGAAGCAATTGTATTTTCTGCATTCTCTTTTTCTTGCATCAGCCGAACCATGTCTTGTTCACCTAGTTTTCTTTTCTCATCAAGTTTTGATTTTTCTACCTACATGAACAAAACAAACAAATTTATGATATGTTCATTCTAACTACAAGCACTAAATGTAGTGCAACAACTCATAAGTGATCCTAGCATTATAAGGTCCGAACATCATACAACCAATATCTGATTCATATTTTTATGAGTACTGATTCAAGCAAGTAACATGATTAGAAACAGAAAAATAGATGAGGATATTTTGAATACCTCAACTAGCTCAAGTCGATTTACTGTCATCTGAAGAAAGAATTACATGTGTCAATATCAAGAGGCAGAAGATATTCCTGTGAGAATTTTCAGATCATGAACAAATTGTATAGTTACCTCATTTTCTTCATTTGTGCCATTTACTAATGTCTCGAGTGCTTTAATTTTTGAACGGTACTTGTCTTCCCGAGTCTTGATGATGCTATTTTGCTGTGAAAACAAATAATGTGTTACAGGAGTTGAATTTCTATGACAATAAATAGCGAATACCACACTTACATTTCTTATGTGATCCGCTTGAATAGCAATTCGATGCTCAATCTCTTGAACAACATTCCTTAGCAAGTAAACAACACGCTGAGACAAGAACAGGCCGACATTAGTCATCAATAACAAATAATAAATAACCAATAGCATTCCGGGCAATCTATTTATTGAAAAACACTGAAAATAGACTTACGTGTGGTATTTCTCCTCTTTTCCTCTCAATGCTCTCATCTAGAATGCCATTAACAACTCTAAGAAGTGATTGAGTAGGGGCATTCTGAGAAAAGATTGTAATTAATAAAGGGGCACAGACAAGGGGAAAAAATGCGCAATGATATGATGTGATGCTGAAGATGTTACATCTAGACTTCTTGGATGCATCATCTCTGAAACTTTGGCAGGAGGAAGATCAGTGTAGGAGCCTCGCTTAAGTTGGAAAGCATCATGGACCTTTTGTCCTGCAAAGTAAGGTGAGCATGCTGGATTGTTATGGGCTTATGGCTTATTTTGTTCTGTTGATTTCAGAACCATGTTGATTTATTGTAATAAAGACCGGGCTGTGTGCATAGTCATGTTGTAGAGACCGGAATTAACATTCCATTATATCTTACAAAAAGGGTGAGTGTGACAATAGATTAACACAGAAAAGCACCTAAGTCAAGAAACAAGATCTGAACAGGTAATGTTACTTGGATATTGAAGATAAACAAGTTAAAGGCACTATGAATATGAAACCTTGGCAACATATAGAAGTCCAAACAAGTTAAAGGCACTACGAATACGAAACCATGGCAACATATAGAATTCATTTGCTCTGAAGTAAAAAATGCCTGATTGTATGAATTTTGGAAAATATTTTTTATCACTTTATATACGTAAACTTCAAGAATAAATGGGATATGCCACTGGAAACCAATTATAAATGGAAGCTTAGTTGATTAAACTCTAACTTAGTATCCAATGCCACAAATGATTATGCTAAAGAAACAACAACATGAGCATACCAGAATGAAGAATACTTCTTTGTTGAGACTTAGGATCCCAGTGGCCTTTCCATCTTTCCTCCCCAGATCTTTTCCCCGGTGTCATAACCGAAATTATAGGATCATCAGATTCTTCAAGTTCCAGTTTCCTTCGAAGGGGTGTTTTAGCAGCATTGTTTGTAATGTTTTGACCCAATCCTGTAGTCACATTATCCTTTAGAGCCAAGAGACACTCCACCACAGAAGACACTGACCCCTGTAATCATCAAACGGATTAGGGTTAACAAAAATAAGGATGAACAGAACCACAGATTCAGTTGACAATTGTGAAGCAAGTCTGAATCGTAACGTAGGAGGTACAATACATCAGCACCGTCCCTATGGCCAACAACAATGTTGTTGGCCATAGGGACGGTGCTGATGTATTGTACCTCCTATGGCCAATAAAAAAAATCTAACTATGAATTCTATTCCCTCTCTCTGAGAAATGGCACAGACTTTAAGAGGGAACTCTGAGTCCATGCCATAGGGTGTGAAGCTCTTACGGACTTACAGAATTCTACAGCAGAGTTGTAAGATCTAAGAACACTTTGAGTTCACTATTCCTTACAGTTGGACACTTTTCAACCTTTCCAACTGCAACTAAAAGGTTATTGCTGATTTCCAGTCAATCATAGTCGAGCTTTGAGGGACAACTCATATATAGGCACAATTGTGAATAGATCTTCATACTGACATAGACCCATCATTGCTATGCAGTGCCTACATCAGGTCATTATTGCCAGTATTAAGGACTGACACCAACTATGCTAACCATTATTAACATACACCTTGGAAAGGAGATGAGAGCACCATTTAGTTGGAATGAAACATACTAGCAATCGCTACATATACCAGACAAATCTTCACATGACAGGAGTAACCTCACCTCCTCCAGATCCTTGACACTGAAGCCTGGCAGACCCATTTCTGCAACGAAATAGAGGAATTTCTTCACATTTGACCTCTGATCCGATGCATTACCACCCCACATTTCCTGTAAACAAAGCCTCATGTTTAGATCAGCAAGAGTAGCATGCACCATTAGTTCAGCCTCCCTGAGCTGAGTGAGCTCACCTCCTGAATGCCGGGCATGAGTTTCTCTGCAATGTAGCATAGTGCCGTGCCATCAATGAGGTACTCCCGCAGCTCCTCGTCTGAAGAATCCAAAGGCAAGTCGAACTCTGGCAGCAACCCACCAAACCAATCTATCACCTCAGCTCTCCGGTTGGCTAGGAATGGTTTATCGCCCAAAGAAGCAAAAATCGTTAGAAATGCACAATAAATAACTTCGGGGCCTCGAATTCAAATTTAAATCCCCAAAACAGCTATTATTACAAAAACGGCATTTTGCCTACACAAAAATCTGGCAGACCAATGTTTAAGGAAAATTGCTGCATCCCCATTTCAGAAAAGGGGGAAATTGCTACAACGCACTGCATTGCAAATACCCACCAGACTTTCCAAATACTGGCAAATTCAACCCGTGAAGCGCCAAACCTGGAGCGTAACAAGAGCTGAGTCAACCCAGCCTACCATTTTTGCCAAATATTCACATGATGAATACATACTAAACGCACGGAGCTTTCAAAGATCCAAACTTTGAGCTCCAGGACTTAGAATTAAGGCGTTAAACCATTCCCCACAGTAAAAAGAAAGAGAAGGGGATGGCTCAGATCGACGACCATCTCACCTGCATGGAACTCGTGCTCGCCGTCCACGCTCCCCATGCCTCACCGCCGGGGCTTGAGCATGCACAGGACCGAAATGCTAGGCCGATCTGGGCCCAGATCGAGCCCTCCGCGGGGCAGCTCGGGCCCGCCCGATTCGAGAGGCTTCAAGGCAATGCGGGAGGCGGATCGACGTGAGCTCGAGGGCTTTTGTCCTGGATTTTCTTGGCCTCTCCTTATCCCTCCTCTCGTCCTCCTCGTGCCGGGCGGAGTTCTGCGCAGCGCTCAGGCTCAAGCAGCTTTCCCTGCAGTGCCTGTGACTTCTCCGCTTCACTGGGTTTCCTAGTAGTTGGGTTTTGTTTTTTTGGTTTTCCTTGCAAGGCCGGTGGTCACTGGTCAGTGTGCAGTGGTGCAGTACCATGCCGTCCCTCCCATCCCATCCCAATTATCCCACCTTAAAGCTCGCGTGAATTTACCGTTAGCGCGAGTAACTATAGCCTTGTACAGTACTTGTCTCAGTTAAACCAGATTTTTGAACGTCGTGTCTCGTGCAGATAGGGGGCGTTGTTTTCACAAATTGCGCAGTCATTTCAATACTTTTATAGTTCTACTGCAAGAATGTACGACAATGATTAGATTTACAGCTTCGGTAACCTTTCAGTTGTCTAAGACTAATTTATTTCTTCACCTCACCTTTTTTTAGACGGTCTACCTAAAGCTATAACATCATAGCTTGAAATAGCAATATGATTGAGTGATTTAAAAGTAACAAAATAGCTGATCGAATAGGCAAAGGAGTGATCTATAAGTAACAAAATTTAAGTTGCTTGAAATTAGACTCAGCCATGCTACTCAAAAGAAAAAAAAAAGGACCCACGACATGCCAATTAAAATATTGTACTCTCTCCATCTCAGAAAAGTTGATTTGTAAAAAAAATTCAGTAGGGACGGTTCTCATGGACAACCATAGTCACATATGACACATCTGCGTATAAAATCATCCAACGCATATGACAGTTGCATAAATTTAGGAGCAATAGTTGAAACAGAGAACTCCACCTTTTTTATGCATTAGATGATTTTGCATTGCATGTGTCATGAGTCTACAGTAGGTGCTCAGCCCCATGGAGACCATTCCCATTTAATTCCCCCCCCCCCCCCCCCCCACCCCACAAAATAGAGTCTTGTTTAGATTTTCTAAAAATTATGAGATGAGAATAAGATCAAAACTGGTGGATTCTAGAGGAGAATTTTTAGGGCAACTCCAACCAATCCCTCAAAATTTAGCCCCCTATTCTCACAAATGAGGACCCCTCATCCAGATTTTAGCCCTTATTTCTCTCTGCACTCCAACCGAACTCTCATTTCAGCCTCTCTAATTTCTCACACCTATATTTTATACATAACTTCTAACTACCAAGTCCAGTATTTTATATCTAAACCGTGTTAGTATTATTGGAATGGATACTTGTTAACAACATTTTTTACGGCTAAATATTAGAGGAATTATTTTTTTCAAATAATTGGCAACTATTATTTTTTCTCTCCTCACGCCACTCTCACAGCTCCCTCACAACACTCCACGCTACTACGGGTGGGGCAACGTGGGCCGGTTGGGAGCAGTGGCAAAGCTTGATTAAATAATGTCAAAGCTTGCAGGGCTGGTTTGGAGCAGCGGCGGCCGCGCGTACAGGTGCGGCAGCGACAAGATGGGGCTGCACTCGGGAGCGCCGACGAGCTGGCCTCCGCGGAACGAGCGCGCGTGCAGGAGATCGGAGCGTGGCCGGCGCGGCCAGATCCACAACGCACAGGTTCTTCTCCCTCACTCTCTCAATAAATACAGGTCACCCATTGCCCTTGAGCGAGCACGGGCAGGAATGAAGGCCACAGGTAGAAGAAGGAAGCGGTCGCGCGCACCTAAACGAAAAACTCAGCGACGACGCGAGAACCGGGCCGTTGGTCTCCCAGGCGGATGAGGGATCGGTTGAGAGTCCCCAACATCTAGGAGATGAGGAGAGAGAAATAGGAGACCCTCATCCATCAGGGTTTGGATGAGGGATTGGTTGGAGACGAAATTTTGTGTTTGAACCCTAAAAAATAAGATAGGAGTTGAGATAGGGGGCTGGTTGAAGTTGCCCTTAGGGCCAGTTTGGTAACACTCCTAACGTAGCTCCCACTGCTCTAGCTCTGACTCGAATTCAGGTGACTCCTCTATGCACCTTGACCCAAACGTTTGGCAGTGCTTCACGGGGTGGATTCTTCCACTTCCTAGCATGGATGCACAGTGCCACGATGTTATTCAACCTCCACGTGGCACACGCCAATGCTCATGCCATGGAGCAATAGGTCAGCGCAAATATCCTCCAACTTGTCCCCGTGGCTATGGATCACGAAGAGGAGCAGCATGAGGTGGCAAAGATGGCTGAAGAGACGGAAGTGGATATGACGGCGAGAGGCAGATGTAAAAGTGTTGTGGAGCAACAGTAGGGCATGCATGATGCATCCCTCCTCATCTAGTGTTCAGCAACCTGTGGAACAACAATGGTGAAGAGGAATGGCATAGCCAGAAAGAGGCGAACCTCGCTTGCCATGAAGAGTTCACCGCCTTGTCATGTAGGAGTTTGTGGCAAAGTATTCGGTCTGTCTTGTTCTCCTACTAAGCATCCTTTTGCTCATGTAAGTTGTTTGATACTCCCTTCTTTCTAAATTAAAAGACGTTTTGAGTTTTTCTAAATACATAGTTTTTGCTATGTACTTAAGGCATGTTTGGTACGGACTATGGCTCCAACTCAGGCAGCAGCTTCTGCGGAGGAGCCAGAGCAGACCTACCAAATATTTTAGGAGGTGAAACCATTTTTCGATGAACGATGGAGAAGTCATGTTCAAAAAGTGGTTCCTCCTTAAGGCTTGTTCACTTCCTTTGGATTGAGTCCTTGGGATGATTCCCAGATGAAATGGTTCACTATGCTCAAAAAAGAAAAAAGATGAAATGGTTCACTAATTTGCACTATAATCTTGATAAGCTGGAATGGTTCCTAGATCCATTCTAGGGTAACCGAACAGACCCTTAAATGCTCCAAGCACTTGAAATGGAACCTTGCCAAATGTGACCTTAAATATATCATTGTGTCTAGATACAACCGATCAGCGGCGACCACGTGATGGTGTGTCCTATTATGTTACGTGTGGAGGAGCAATTTCTTTGTGTTTTTGGGCAGCACGTGGTCACACTAAAGCAGTGCATGGAGGAACTAGAGAGAGGAAGACTAACAATCTAGTGTTAACTTCCTTCTTACATGCATGTGGTGTCCTGATGTTGGCAGGCCCATGATGCATCATTAAGCCATGGTGAAATCAAGCAAGGAAATCGAGTATTGGGAAAGGTTAAAAATGGAGACATTGTGCACAAGCTTTGTATTGGCAAGAGAGGTGGAGTAATGTTTTTTCCTTGATGAGGCTCGGCTTGAGTCTTGGGGTTCTGAGAGCAACTCCAACAGGAGCACCTGAATCAGAGCCCCTACTTCTGATTTGGGTGCTTCCCCCCATTTTTGTTGGCCTAATATTTTGTTTCAACTCCTAGCAGCACCCCCTAAAGAAAGGCCCCCAAATCCATTTGAGCAAACAATGACATGAGGGACCCACTTGTCATTGAGTTAGACCTTTCTTCTCCCCGTTCTCACACACACATAGACCAAAAGATCCATGGGTAGGAGCCACTTCTGTCAGAGGGAGAGAGGGAGGGAGGAGCCATGTCCATCGGAGGGAGGGAGGAGCCGTACGTCGATGATCAGGCAGGGAGTCATGTGCATCCATCGAAGGGAGCCAGAGCAGGCCATCCGTGTCACATCGGCCGAAGGAAGGGAGGGAGGAGTGAAAGATCCTTGTTTGGTTTGGTAATTGAGTGACAACCTAGGTGGACTAATATGTGTTTATGTGAGATACATAGGTAATTAGTCGACAAGCACATGTGTGTGAGCAACATATGGCATGATGGTGAAGATGGCTTGGATATGTTGCAAGGCTCACACATGTTATGAAGGAGCTCATTGCATATGAGACATGACATTGAGTCATGTGACTAAGGTGGAGAAGATCAAGACAAGACTTGGCTTGATAGGACCTGGTTGCAAGCGTGAAGGGCAAGTTGGAGGCTTTAGAGCGATGGACCGTTTGGTGGTGAAGCTTGAGCAAGACTTCGGTGCCAGATAGACAAGGCAATGGTGAAAACCAAGTGAGGTCAAGATCGATGAACCAATATGGTCACGTGATGATATGAAGTTGATCCTATCATTTGGTGATTGGTTGGTGCATGTGTTGCATCAACAATGGAGGAGTTGGAATGGAATGCGCAAGGCAAAGGTATAACCTAGGGCATTTCATTTCACTAGGTCATAGGTTGTGTAGAGAAGTGCTTGACTAGGTTTAGGATAGATGGTCATACTATCAAGAGGGGCAAACTTGTTTGCATATCGGTGATCTAACTTTGCATCGTTGCTAGGATCGAGTGGCACAAGCAAGTTGAGTGGTTAACTCCTTGAAAAATGTTTGTGAAAAGCTAACACATGTACACAAGGTGTTGTACACTTGGTGGTGTTGACATATTTGCAAAGAAAAAGAAGTTGGTGAAGAAAAGGAGTTGAATGTGCTGGTCACGGGGTGATCGGACGCGTTCGACATGAATACCGGATGCGTTCGGTATCTGATTTAGGTGGCAGTGTTCTCGACATGAATACTAGACACGCCTTGGTATCTGACTTAGGTGGCAATGTTCCCGACATGACCAGACACGTCCGATATCGATACCGGACGTGTCCGGTATTCTGGCCTAGGCATGGGTAGAGTTGCTGAGGTGACCGGAACTCTAGCTCATAGCAGTGACCGGACGCTAAGCAATCACTATTTAGCATCAGGTCATGGTGACATGGGGCATGGGTGTTGGTCCAGAGAGGATCGGATGTAGGGGCGCGTCTGGTCGGCCACACCGGACGCGTCCGATCGTAGTTGAGTGGCTCTAGGAGCTCTCTGGACTCAACCGGACGCTTGCCCCTCCTACATCCGATCACTTCACTGCAGTGCGTCCGATGCATCGCATCAGAGCATGTCAAAGAGGGCCATTGGGCAGCAACGACTACTTCATTTGAATGGGACATGTGGTGGTCAAGCAGTGATCAGACGCAGCGACCGGACGCGTTCGGTGCACACGACCTGCGCGTTAGGTCATCCCAAAATCTGCCCAGTGAAGGGGTAACAGCTATTTTTCTCGTGGGGCTATAAATAGAAGTGTTGGTTGGCCTTTGGCCGAGAGTGGAGCACCCTTGAGCCTTGGTGGTTTGTGTAGGTGTGCTTAGGAGCCCTCTAACTCACTTGAGCTTGATAGTGTTCATCCGATCGAGTGAGTGAGCGATTCTAGTGCGATTCCATCATGAGGTTGCATCGAGTGGCACTAGGTGATCGAGTTGCAAGCTGGTGGTGCTTGTTACTCTTGGAGGTTGCCACCTCCTAGACGGCTTGGTGGTGGTCTCTAGTTGAAGCACGCAAAGAAGATTGTGCTATGCTCCGGAGAAGTGATTGTGAGGGGGATTGTGCTCACCCCGTGGGAGCCATGAAGAGCAACTCTAGTAGAGCGAGATGCGAAGGGCAACAAGTGGTCTGGCTGAGTCAAGTGCTAGAGCTTGTGGTAAGCACTCCACATGGGAGAGTGTGACTTGTGGGTCACCACTAGCAAGAGGACCGACAGGCAACCTTGGAGCTTGTCTCAACTAGGACTAGCGTGTTGGCAAGCATGTGAACTTCAGGATAAAAATCATTGTGTCATCCTTGTATTCCTGTTAGTTTGCATCCTCGTTACACAAGCTTGTATTTACTTCATTTACATTGTGCTTATATAGTTGCTCTTGTAATTAGTTAGCTTGTGTAGCTTGCTAGTTACCTTCTTGCTTGTGTAGCATAGAAGTAGCTCCCCTTGCGTGACTAATTTGGTTTGAGTAACCTTGTTAGTCACATTGCTTAGTTTGTGTAGCTAAGAAATTTGCGCTCTATAATTTGGCTTGTGTAGCCTTGTTATTGAGCATTGCTAGTGAGCTTAGGTGGCTTTGTGCTTTTGCTTACTAGCATGTGTAGGAGCTCCCTCATTGCTTAAAGTACTAGTGGCATAGGTTTATGTGACCTTGCTTCTAGAATTGGTTAGGTGAGCTCTAGCTAGCCTGACACCTTTGTTGCCTAATTAGGATCTTCATAAGGTGCTTGTGAACTTCGATAGAGGGGTGTAGTCTTGGCTAGACCGATTATTTTAATTCCGCATTTGTTTCGGTTAGCTATCGTGATTAAATTTAGAAAGGACTATTCACCCCCCTCTAGTCCACCATCTCGACCCTACACGTGGTATCAGAGCTAGGTTTCTCATTTGTGGTCTTCACCGACCCGAGAGGATGACGACTTTTAGGCTAGATGTTGAGTGTCCACACATTTTTTATGGCACACACTTTGCATAGTGGAAAAATTGGATGATATACAATTTTAAGGTTTATTTGCCCTCAAATGTGGTGGATGGTAGATGTAGGCTTTTCTCATGTGTTGGATGAAAATAATCTAACTCAAGCACAAGAGAAATGCCTAGATCTCGACACCCAAGCTATTGACATCATGTATAGATCTTTGGATGATAGCATATTTGGAGAGATCATTGACATGAAGATCGCCCATGAGATTTGGAGTTATCTCAATGAAAAGTATGGAACGGTCTTCGATGATGATGATGAGCCCAAGAAGGAGGCACATGAGGATGTTGAGCATAGCCACAATTCGGTAATTGTGGAAGATTGCTCCACCTCATGGTCAAGTGATGATGATGATGATCATACCACAAGATCACTTGACAAGATTGATGATGATGCCACAAGTGATGCCAATGATGATGCTACTCCATGCACACTTGATGGTGATAATGATGGATCATGCTCGGGCTATGAGAGTGATGTTTTTTCAAGCTCTTCAACTACATCACATTGCTTCATGTCACAAGGTGACACTAAGGTATCTAATGCAAGTGTGATTGATCTTGATTCATATGAGGAGCTTCTAGATAGATATGGTTGCATGATCAAAGCTTTAGAAAAAGAGATGGCTAAAACTGAGAAATTAAAATAAAAACTCTTTTCTAAAGAACACATGTGAACAATAAAAACATCTACTTTATGTTACTACTTATTCACATGAGGAGCTAAAATTGTCTCATGATGAACTTAGTGTTGCTCATGATAACTTGGTACAAGACCATGCTTTTCTCACTAAGGAGCTTTCTAATGGAAAAACTAAAACTAGTGAGAGCTCATCACATGGGTCAATTGATCAATCACATATTGTTGCTAACCCTTGTGATGTAGGCAAGAAGCATATATCCACCTCTTGTGATGATTTATTAGAAATGCCATGTTCTTCACAAATAGATGCTTGTTTTACTTCTATGTCTTGTGAGACTAACCTTTTGAAGGAGAACAATGAGCTCAAAAGTGAAGTGAAGAATTTGAGCAACAAGTTAGAGAGGTGCTACAAATCAAAAGTCATCTTTGAGCACATGTTGAAGACTCAAAGAAACTATGGTGATAAAGTGTGGCCTTGGCTTCAAGAAGAAGATGACAAAGGGCTGAAAGAAAGAGAGAAAAAAGATGAAGAAGCAAGAGAAAGAGAAGCTTTCTCATTTCATGTGCTATCGGTGCCATGAAGTGGGACATCTTGCAAATACTTGCCCAAACAAAAAGAAGCTCAAGGAGATGAAAGAAGAAGAGAGGCTCAAGCATGTAAAATGCTTCAAATGCCGCACATGGGGTCATCTCACCTCTGTGTGCCCAACCAAGCAATTGGTGAAGCCACAAGTGAAGCCTCAACTAGAGCCACAAGATGAGCAAGAAAAGAAGCCCCAAACTCAAATCAAGATCAACCATGAAGATGGTGGTGATTTAATGATAAAGAATAAGAAAACTAGAAGGGGTGGAAAAGCAAGAGAAAGAGCAATGCGTCCAAGGATGAATCAAGATGCAAAGCAAATAAGCAAGAACAAAAAAGAGAAAATGAAGAAGATTGCTCACATGAGGTGTTATAGTTGTGACATATTGGGTCACCTAGCTTCTGGTTGCCCAAACAAGCTTGAGAAGAAGACTCAAGCAAACAAGGAGAAGCAAGGCAATGAGAAGCACAACATGAGCAAGGAAGAAAAGGCTCAAGTAAAGAGAAAGTGCTACTCATGTCGGGAAAGGGGATACATGGCTAATTCATGTCCCCTAGGTAATATTTCTAAGCCTATTTTCAATTATTGATAATAATATGCTTAGAAAGGATGGCAATGGTACCTCATTGGTTGCAATTGCAAAACATCCCGCTACTCATACTAAGACTATGCCTAAGTATGTTGCTCCTAACTTGAGAGGACCCTAAACTTGTTTGGGTACTATTAAAAAGTGGATGATTGTTTATAGGTACCATCGACATTGGAGGCTTGATTCAATTGATTTCACATTGATCATCATATGTTGAGCCAAGTATTGAAGCTTAATGCAATCTTATCCCAATGTCAAGCCAAGAATTAGTGAAGTCCAAAAGTGCTATAACATATAAGTGCCATATTCAAGTTGTGGATGATTTATTAGATATATATATTTGATTGCTTGCAAGAATTTGAGTTGAAGCTTGCAAATTGATTGATCATGAGCTAACCAAGGTATATCTCTTATTGATCATTTCATTTGGGTGCATGAGTTGATTGAATTGGATAAATATGCAATGTTGCTTGCTATGAGATGTTTGAATGGATAAATAGCTTAGTAATCAAATTTGGATTGATTTATGTTAGATAAGTTCATAATATGACATTTAGTAAGTGTATTGAATGGATTTATATCTTATGAAAGTATTCAAACAAGTTGATTTCAAGTTTGATTCATATTTGATGAAGTATAGCTCAAGTGATTGAAATATGTCCTATATTGAAAATCTGAGTGAGCTGTGATCTTAGCCTTGTTTGAGTGATCAAAACTTATTGGATTGGAATAAAAATTGGTGTACGTGCTCTAGACTTATGGTATAAGATGATGTACAAATTTCATAAGAATTGGATAAGAGATGCTTCAGTTTTAGGAGTGGATCTTATTAGCTATAGTGCAGCAGTTTTTAGCATGTAGTAGTGGTCGAATAATTAAAATCTGGTAGCAATATAGGAGTCAAATGAAGCTTAAAATTTTTATAGATGCTAGATAACTTAGTGAAGCACATCTCCTACCAAATTTCGTGGTATTTGGATCTATGCTTTGAGAGATATACATTTTTCTTTGAAGAGTACAGAATCTGCTAGAAAAATGACAATTATTAGATTTATTTGGAGTCACTTTGATTGAAAGGTCCTCAAGATGGAAATATGTTTATAATGTGTTTGAGGTATCTACATTTTGTTTTGAGATGATCTAGAAGCATAACAAGCAAAGAGTACAAGGCCATTTAATTGTGGAGTGTACTTTGCACACATTTGGTACTCAAATTGGAAGATCAAGATCAAACTCAAGATGAAGATGATGTTTAAGTTCTAGTGACTATTAGAAATCATTTGGTAGAAAGAAAATGACTTAAACAGTAGAAGAAAGGACTTAAAGAAGGAATTAATGTTACTCATCAAGTTAAGTTCATCACTTGGATCAATCAATCAAGTCATTTCAAGTGAGTATCAAGGATGGTTCTTTGGAGAGAGGTCACTTCTCCCTAGTGTAGGGGCTTACCGCCTATGTGTAGGTAAACCAAGTGTGGTACTTGGAAGGCTAACATGAAAGTGGTGATCCGAGGGACATATGAGATGCTTAGTTGAAGCAATTAAAAGGGTTGATCAAGAAAAGCAAGCAACACCCAAAAAAGAGCTAGTCATAATATTTTAAGTGATATTCTCACATTGATGCTCTCATGCAAGCAAAGATAAAATAAAGAAGTAAGCCAACCACAACAAGAAAAGTGCACTTGATCATTAGTGGTTCTCATTTCATATGGGTGAAGAATGGACTCTATCTATGATGATTGGTCTTCACCAAGCTATAAATTGGACTTCACATTGCTATTACGGAGCTTAATTGGAAACTAGTGACTATCCTCTACTCCAAGATAGTAAAGGTATCATTGTAATGTGCATGATCATTTCATCCCTTACTAGTATGCAGTTAGTGCATATAGTTCATACTTCATAGGATCATGTATAACAAATGAAAGTTTTAAATTCATAGCCTACCACTATTGCTTGAATGATTAATTGATCTAGTGGTTAGTATATGAATTTGTTCATAAGCTAGTGAACCCAAGTACTTTGATTTAATTTGGATTGCTACCAAGTGACAAGTGCAATATTGGCAAGATAACCCTTACAAGAGGTGTGAAGAAGCTTGTCATTGGTTCAAATCGGACTTGGAAGCTTAGGCAAATTGATTTAGTCAAGTCAAAATTAGAAGCTCATGATAATAACAAGAGTACAAGCACAAGACAACAACTGCAAATGGATATCTAGTTTGAATTGTTTCAAGTGGCATCTAGACTCAAGTATTCCATCAAGAATTCACAAGTGGTGTCTAGATCAACTTACAAGTGATATCCTACACATGGTAGTCATGATAATAGAAAATGTTCAAGAAATAGTTTTTATTGACAAATCAATCATATGTGTGGTATCACATCTCTACACATGATATCAACCATACAAGAAGGTCGTTCCACAAGTGATCCTTAACTTTAAGAGATCATCAAATGAAGAATGCATCCCTCACTACAAAGAGCTCAAGTTTATCAAATGGATGACCCATGAAATGACTTAGGGGGAGGTGTCCCACCAATTGGTATCAAGGTCAAAGATTCTATGTGTGGTATCTCAAGAAGCTATACAAGTGGTGTCATTCCAATAATCAAGTGATGTC
The DNA here is from genome assembly GCF_019320115.1 of Miscanthus floridulus. Classification (NCBI taxonomy): domain Eukaryota; kingdom Viridiplantae; phylum Streptophyta; class Magnoliopsida; order Poales; family Poaceae; genus Miscanthus; species Miscanthus floridulus. The sequence continues at coordinate 108,355,763 of NC_089585.1, read as the reverse complement.
CATAAAAAAATGCAAGATACAAGCCTCAAGCCATCTACCCAAAAGCAAGTCTTTGCATCTATGAGAAGCACACCAAAATTGATGCCAAAGGAGGAGAGATTGTATAAAGATATGAAAGCTTTGGGAAAGATTGAGACAAAGAAGTAGAGGTTGGACATGGACATAAACAAAGAGGGGGAGCAACATTGAAGGATATGAAAGGAATCAAAATTCTTGTACAAGAGAAGCACATAAGTAGGGGGAAGCAAGCTCATGAACTTGATTGATTGCATTTGATATGTGCATATTCATGTGCTTGCTTGCATAACATAAGTTTTTAAATTCAATATACATGCTTGTGTGGTGTATGCTAGTTGTAGAATTTGATTGATGAAATGAAAAGTAGCATGCATAGGATGATAGCTAGACACTTGGTATGCTTTTCAAGTAATGCTAGTACCTTACTTTTAATGTTGATCTCATGAGGTATCTAGTGCTTTTATTTCCAAGTGATATCTAGCTAACCATGGTGCTAAGGATGAACTTAAAGGTGCAACTCCGATTGGTATCACGCTTCAAAGGTTTACTCTATACACCTTAGCATCATTTGGTAGTAATTACTCTCCCACAATTCCAATCTATGCATATGTGCGAGCTTCAAACCAAATACTCTAGCATGTATGGAGGGGGAGCTAATACTACCAATTCAGGTTGTGGTACTTGTCCAAAATCATTTACACATGGTAAAATTGCTTGGGCAAGCAACATGAATCGAAAAGAGCTTAATTTCCATATCTTTGTAGAGTTGTCATCAATTATCAAAAAGGGGGAGATTGAAAGGTCCTTGTTTGGTTTTGGTAATTGAGTGACAAGCCTAGGTGGACTAATATGTGTTTCTGTGAGATACATAGGTGATTAGTCGACAAGTACATGTGTGTGAGCAACATATGCCATGACGGTGAAGATGGCTTGGATATGTTTCAAGTCTTAGACATGTGATGAAGGATCTCATTGCATATGAGACATGACATTGAGTCATGTGACTAAGGTGGAGAAGATCAAGACAAGACTTGGCTTGATGGACCGGTTGCAAGCTGTGAATGGCAAGTTGGAGGCTTTGGAGCAATGGACCGTTTGATGGTGAAACTTGAGCAAGACTTGGCGCCGATGGACGAAGGCAATAGTGAAAAGCAAGTGAGGTCAAGATCGATGAACCAATACAGTCACATGATGATATGAAGTGGATCATATCATTTGGTGATTGGTTGGTGCATGTGTTGCATCAACAATAGAGGAGTTGGAATGGAATGCGCAAGGCAAAGGTATAACCTAGGTGTCGAATACCTATACCCGGGTATCCAAAGGAAAGGTTTAATGAGCATCACGTCACCTCATCCGATGGTTAAAGACACAACTGCAATCTCATCCAACCCCTAGGGGCTAAGCCATGCCTCATCCATCTCTAGGGACGAGGTTTCTACCTCATTTGACCCTAGGGGCTAGGCCACGCCTTGTCCAACTCCAAGGATGAGGTTTCTACCTCATCTGACCCCCAGGGGCCGGGCCACGCCTCGTTCAACTCCAAGGATGAGGTTTTCGCCTCGTCCAACCCCAAGGCGTGGGCTCTGACTTGTCCAACCCCCATGGGTCAGATTCCATCTCACCTGGCCCCTAGGGTGAGATTTCTACCTCATCCGTTCCCTAGGGGTCAGATTTGCTACCAAACAAAAGCAGTGGCCCTAGGGTAGGACTCGAACCGTTTCAACCACTACGGCATGGAGGCGCATGCCCGAGAGCACATCTTGGGCATGTGCTGATGCGACTGGCGGTTGCATTAGGCCATGCTAGGAGACTCACGTCGCCCATCGCGTCAATAGGCCAGCACTATGCTACTAACTCCCTGCCTGACCACCATCCAACGTTAGTCGACCAGCATCAGTTGACTAGCACCGTACCGCCAGCCCCCCATATGGCCTTTATCAGGGACCCTTTGACCATTCTGTCTGCTCGGATGTGATGGAAGACAAGAATGGCACACGATGCCCACACATATACTACAGTGGCCAACAAGACCCTGGTGTGACACCATTGCCACCACAATCTATAGGGTCAGCGGGACCCATGCAAAGAGGAGAACGGCACACCTCTGGGAGCCTTATTTTCTCTTTCTTTTTCCCTGTTCCCTTCGGCTATAACCCATGCTTTCCCTTGGCCTATAAAAGGGAAAGCAAGGACAGTCCTACATCGAGGACATTGAACAAGTACATCACATAGTATCGGTTCACACACCTCATCACAAACAACACACCACCAAAGACTTGGGACTAGTCCCTCTCTCACCCATCTGTAACCCCTACTACAAACTTTTTAGTGCTAGTAACATGAGCAGTAGCAACGAACTAGATGTAGGGACATTCAGCCTGAGCCAGTATAATCCTTGTGTCCTCTTAGCACACCATCCGAGCCAGATGCGCAATATTATAAATTTACTCATTGGTGCTTACTCGAAACAGCGACACTAGGGTATTTCATTTCATTGGTCATAGGTTGTGTAGATAAGTGCTTGACTAGGTTTAGGATAGATGGTCATACTATCAAGAGGGGCAAACTTGTTTGCATATCGGTCATCCAGTGCCACTCGAGTGATCTAACTTTGCATCATTGCTAGGATCGAGTGGCACGGCAAGTTGAGTGGTTAACTCCTTGAAAAATGTTTGTGAAAAGCTAACACACATGCACAAGGTGTTGTACACTTGGTGGTGTTGGCACATTTGCAAAGGAGAAGAAGTTAGTGAAGAAAAGGAGGTGAATGCACTAGTCATGGGGTGACCAGACGCGTCTGGCATGAATACTGGACGTGTCCGGTATCTGACTTAGGCGGCAGTGTTCCTAACATGAATACTAGATGCATCTGGTATCTAACTTAGGTGATAGTGTTCCCGATGTGACCGGACGCATTCGATATCGATATCGGATGCATCCGGTATTCTGGCCAAGCACGGGCAGAGTTGCCAAGATGATCGGACTCTGACTTGTAGCAGTTACCGGACGTTGAGCAATCACTGTTTAGTGTTAGGTCATGGTGACATGGGGCATGGGTGTTGGTCCAGAGAGGACCGAACATAGGGGCGCGTCTAATCAGCCACATCGGATGTGTCCGGTCACAGTTGAGCAGCTCTGGAAGCTCTCTAGACTTGACCAGACGCTGCCCCTCCTGCGTTTGATCACTTCGCTGTAGTGGGTCTGATGCATCACGTCAAAGCATGTTAGAGAGGGCCATTGGGTGGCAATGGCTACTTCGTTTGAATGGGACACGTGGCGGTCAAGCAGTGACCGGACACGTCCGGTTGCCACACCAGACGCGTCCGGTGCACACGACCTGCGTGTCCGGTTGTCCTGAAATCTGCCCAGTGAAGGGGTAACGTCTATTTTAGCCTATGGGGCTATAAATAGAAGTGTTGGTCAGCCTTTGGCCAAGATTGGATCACCTTTGAGCCTTGATGGCTTGTGTAGGTGTGCTTGGGATCCCTCTAACTCACTTGAGCCTTGGTGCTTATTACTATTGGAGGTTGCCACCTCCTAGACGGCTTGGTGGTGGTCTCCATTGAAGCACGTAAAGAAGATTGTGCGGTGATCCAGAGAAGTGATTGTGAGGGGGATTGTGCTCACCTTGTGGGAGCCGTGAGAGCAACTCTAGTAGAGCGAGATGTGAAGGGCGACTAGTGGTCTGACCGGGTCAAGTGCTAGAGCTTGTGGTAAGCACTCCACATGGGAGAGTGTGACTTGAGGGTCACCACTAGCAAGAGGACTGACATCAACCTTAGAGCTTATCTCAACGGGGACTAGCGTGTTGGCAAGCACGTGAACCTCGGGATAAAAATAATCATGTCATCCTTGTATTCTCATTGGTTTGCATCCTCGTTACACAAGCTTGTATTTACTTCATTTACATTGTGCTTGTGTAGTTGCTCTTGTAATTAGTTAGCTTATGTAGCTTGGTAGTTACCTTCTTGCTCTGCCTTGTCCGATGTCTGAGGGCAGACTCCGCCTCGCTCGACATCCGAGGGCTGGCTCTGCCTCGCCCGATGTCTAGGAGCAGACTTCGCCTCGCCCAACGTCTAAGGGCAGACTCTGCCTCGCCCGACCCTTAGGGGTTGGCTCCACCTCGCTTGATGTCTGGGAGCAAACTCTGCCTCGCCCAATGTCTGGGGGCTAGCTCCACCTCGCCCAACATCTAAAGGTAGACTCCACCTCGCCCGACCCCTGGGGGCTGACTTTGCCTTGCCCGATGTCTAGGAGCAGACTCTGCCTCACCCGACGTCTAGGGGCTAGCTCTGCCTCACCCGATGTCTAAGGGCAGACTTTGCCTTGCCCGACCCCTAGGGGCTGGCTTCGCCTCAGCCAACGTCTAGGAGCAGACTCCGCTTCACCCGATGTCTGGGGGCTAGCTCCGCCTCACCCGATGTCTGAGGACAGACTCTACCTCACCCGATGTTCGTGGGCTTGCTCCATCTCGCCCGACGTCCGGGGGCTGGCTCCGCCTCGCTCGATGTCTGGGAGCAGACTTCGCCTCGCCCAATGTTCGGGGGCTGGCTCCGCCTCGCCCGACGTCTGTGCACTACTCCTTCATAACTACACACGCAGATAAGGCAAGGCACTCAAGTCAACCGCAATACCAAGGACCATACCTTGCACGCCTATAGGAAAGTACCATCAAGATATGACAAGATAGGCGCTTTAAAGCCCTTCCAGGCATGTTAAACCCCGAACAATGTTGTGGGCGCCAACATTTGTCTTATAGTATTATGGGCGCCACCATTTGCCCTTGGGCGTGGATCCTTATGGAAGAATACGACAACCACTATGGTCTAGGAGGAGACTCGCATCCTCTATAATGATGGACATGCGATCACTGCACCGTCCACTCCCCGTAGGGTCGCGGATCAACACCGTAGTCCGTCACACCGCCCGCTAGGGTAGGATGGGACGTGACCACTTGCTGATCAAGCCAGAGCATGGCATCATCAGTGGATAGATGCCCAACATGGAGCTATCCCTGGCACCATTTGTCATGTCAGCAGGGCTTGCTTAGAGGAAAAGGAAGACCCAACACCTTTGAAGGACCTTCTTTGCCTCTGGTTTTTCTTCTTTCTCCCATCTGTAATCCCTGCTTCCCTTTGGTCTATAAAAGGGAAGGTAGGGCACCCCACTAGAGGGATCAATTGAACACACCAGGCATCACATAACACATAGCTGAGCATTCAATCAAGTTCTCAGCACCCATTCAACCTTTCCATCAGAGACTTGGGATATTTCCCTCTCTTGCCCATTTGTAACCCCTACTATGAACTTTTCAGTGCAAATAACATGAGCAGCAGCCACGAACTGGACTGTAGGGACATTCTGCCCGAACCAGTATAAACCTTGTGTCTTTTTAGCACACCATTCAGGGCCAGACACTGCAATAACATAAATTTACTCATTGGTGTTTACTCAAAACACCGACAGTTGGCGCGCCAGGTAGGGGACCTTTGAGCGTTCTAACATTTACATTAGGCCACAGATGGCTAGCCATGATATTAGCTGGGTCCTAGGTGCACACATGTGTTTTAGGGACCTAGACTTCATCATCACAATGGGAGGAGAGTTGGCGTTGGCTCATGCCGCCATCCAACCTCTCCCCTCCATTAGCCTTGACTATAGGAGGCTTGAGCGCCAGCACAACATCCCCCTAGGACCCTAGCTATCCTAGGAGGACCCATGCCACATCACCTTCTCTGATGCCAATGTCATGGCATGGCTCACTGCTTTGGAACACCTCATACGGAGCACCCCGACAGTGCTTCCGTTTGGCCTCCGCAACATCGCGGCGACCGTTAGCTACCTTGTGGCACAACACATGGTCCTAGCTCCCATGAACGACGAATTCATGGGGGTGATCGAACACATTGTGGAATCTTTCCATGGCCTCCTACCAGAGGAGCCAGAGTCACCCTCTAGCTCTGACTCTAGTAGGGGAAGCCATCATCCCTCCCGTGAATGTTTCATGATAGGTGTCCCCAAGGGACACGTCGAAAATGTTCATGAGGAGGAGGCTACCACGGTGAACAACCTCGGTGATGAGGCCAAGGGGGAGACAGTAGCCCCACCTCACATGTGGGTGGAGCAGCTAAAAGCTCGACATTAAGAGATAGAGGAAGCATGGCTCCAACTCGAGCAGGAATGCATGAAGCTCGATCGGGAAATTGAGCGCCACGGAGACGGCGGGCGCGCATGCGCCATGGCCCATGACTGAACCAAAGGATCATCGCCGATGATGAAGCCCATCCTCGCTTCACTTGAGCAAGCCAGAACATCACCGCTATGGTGGCCTTGCTCCATGGTCTTCCAGAGGCCGCGACGCCCGAGGACCGTCGAGCCCACCATGAGATTCGCACACTGCTCGAGCGTGTGGCGGCGTAGCAGGATAAAAGCTTATTATCTCGGTGATGCGAGCTCGACGCTAGCTAGCGCATGCCTTTGGAGAACCCCGATAGGGATGCATCGGTCCACCAGGAGCCATAAGGAAGCAGGCAGCACACCACGGTCCCAGTGCGTCAATGTCTTGGCCACAACCATGATGCATGCAACACTCTCAACCCCCATAGATGATGCCGTGGCTACCACCCTTGTCATGGTGAACGCTATGATAGCAGCGAGCACTGAAGCCTGAGTCCTAGCCTACCGGGGCCTCAGGCCTTTGGCCAATACATCCTGAACACTGCCTTTCTATCCAGGTATCGACCACCAACCAATATCCCAAAGTACTATGGGGAAACAAACCCCAGACTATGGCTCAAAGACTATCAGCTTGCCTACCAAGCTGGTGGTGTGCATAATGATGATTTCATTATCCGCAACCTTCCACTATTCTTGGCCGAATTGGCACGAGCGCGGTTGGAACACCTGTCGTCCAACATAATCCAGAGTTGGGTGGACCTGAAGGAGATCTTTGTGGGGGAACTTCTAGGGCACATACAAGCACCCTAGGAACCCATGGGACCTCAAGAACTACTGATAGAAGGCTAGTGAAACCCTCCATAGGTACATCCAATGCTTCTCCTGATAGTGCAACGATCTACCTAACGTCGCCAACGTCGATGTTATAGGAGCTTTCCTGTCCGGGACCACCTGTGAGTCTTTGGTTCATAAGCTAGGACACAAGGGCCCATGAACCATCAAGGAACTCCTAGACATCACCACCAACCATGCCTCTAGAAAAGAAGCATTTAGGGCAATCTTTGATCATCTCAATGGCAAGGCAAGGTAGGACGAGGACACCAGTGAAGGCGCCTCCAATCATTCCACCAAAAGGAAGAATAAGAAGCAATGGCGTGAGGGCTCGCTCATGGCCGCTGCTGACCGTAGGAGTGGTCGGAAGCCCATGAAGGGCACTCTGAACCATTTCAAAAACTAGTCAAGGGGCCATGCCCGAACCATGCCTTCCTGGTCAAGCATCTATACAAAGACTGCAGCCTCATGAGGTAGTTCTTGTGTGGAGGCTCCAACAAAGGAGAGCATGGGAAGAACCCTTACCCCACCATGGATGACATCGAGGGGAAGGACAACGTCTTTCCAACACCAGATGGCTGCCTCATGATCTTTGGAGGATCAGCGGCATACGACTCCAAACGCCATCAGAAGGTCATGCGCCATGAGGTCTATACGACTAAACCGGTCACACTTGCCTTCCTCCGGTGGTCAGAGTCCGCCATAACCTTTGATTGGACCGACCACCTAGAGAGCGTCCCACATCCAGGGAGATATCTACTCATGGTCGACCCGATCGTTGGCACAAAGTGGCTCACCAAAGTACTAATGGATGGAGGCAGCGGCCTCAACGTCATGTATGCCAAGACGCTCGATGAAATGGGTATCAATCAGACATGCATCTACCCAACTAGAGCACCTTTCCATGGTATCATGCCTAGAAAGCAGGCTATGCCACTTGGGCAGATCGATCTACCTGTTACCTTTGGGGATCCATCCAATTATAGGATGGAAACCCTCACCTTCACAGTGGTTGGGTTTCTTGGAACCTACCACGCCATCCTAGGACATCCATGCTATGTGAAGTTCATGGCCATCCCCAACTATACCTACCTCAAACTAAAGATACCGGGCCCTGGTGGGGTTATCACCATTGGCACCTCCTTCCAATGCGCCTACGAGTGTGAGGTCAAGTGCTATGATCACGCCACGGCAATTGTTGCCTCCGAAGAGCTTGCTGCCATTAAGAAAAGAGGTCACCAAAGAAGCGCTCAACCCCAAGAAGTCGATCGGGTCTTTTGAGCCTGAGGTCCTCATAGATCCCGACAGCCCCGACGACAAGGTGGTGTGCATTGGCACCACGCTTTCCTCTAAATAGGAAAGCACGCTCGTCGATTTCCTCCGTGCCAATAAAGACATCTTTACGTGGAAACCCTTGGACATGCCAGGCATCTCAAGGGAAGTCACTGAGCATGCCTTGAAGATCCGTCCAGGCTCCAAGTCGATGAAACAGCGCCTGCATCGCTTCGATGAGGGGAAACGTAGGACCATTGGTGAAGAGATAACAAAGCTTTTAGCTGGCCGGATTCATCAAGGAAGTATAGCACCTAGAGTGGTTAGCCAATCCTGTCCTTATATGAAACAAGAATGTGAAATGGAGGATGTGTGTTGACTACACTGGGTCTCAACACGATGTGCCCAAAGGATCCATTTCCTTTGCCATGCATTGACCAAATAGTTGACTCTACCTCAGGGTGCGAAACCCTCTGCTTCCTTAATGCATACTTTGGGTACCATCAAATTGTGAATGAAAGAGTCCTGACCGGCTCATGACATTGTTCATCATCCCCTTTGGATCATTCTGCTATGTCACAATGCCATTTCGGTCTGAAGAACGCTAGGGGCCATATACCAGTGTTGTATGCTCAAGTGTTTCGAGGACCTCATTGGGTGGACCATTGAGGCCTACAGTTGATGACATTGTGGTCAAATCCAAATGGACTGACCACCTCATAGGCTGATCTTGAGCAGACCTTTGTAAAACTTCAAGCAAATGACATCAAACTCAATCCTGAGAAGTGTGTTTTTGGGATCCCAAGGGGCACGCTGCTTGGTTTCATCGTCTCTAGGCATGGCAATGAAGCCAACCCAGAGAAGATCTTAGCTATCACAAGAATGGGCCTGATTCAAAATATAAAGGGGTGCCGCGAGTTATAGGTTGCCTCGCTGTGCTCAGCCGCTTCATCTCATGCCTCGGTGAACGAGGTCTCCCCTTTATTGACTTCTGAAGAAAGCCAATCACTTTGAATGGACATCCGAGGCCCAAGAAGCACTTGACATGGTTAAGCAGCTCCTGATGAAGGCCCCAATCCTAGTTCCTCCTATCAAGGGAGGACCCCTTCTACTCTACATCGTGGCCACCACGCAAATGGTCTGCGCTGCCCTGGTAGTAGAGCGAGAAGAAGAGGGGCACGCCCTCAAAGTACATCACCCTATGTACTTCATTAGTGAGGTCCTATTCAACTCAAAGACCCGCTACCCCCAAATTCAGAAGCTTCTATACGCTGTCCTCATCACGAGGAGGAAGCTACACCACTACTTCGAGTCATATCTAGTGACTATCATGATGTCCTTCCCCTTCAGTGAGGTCGTCCAAAACTAGGATGCCATGGGAAGAACCACAAAATGGGCGCTTGAGCTCATGGGTCTAGGCATTGCGTATGCCTCCTAGATAGCCATCAAGTCTTAGGTGTTGGCTAATTTCATCGTAGAATGGACCGAGGTCCAAATGCCACCGGCAGTCATCGATCAAGAGTACTGGACAATGTACTTTGATGGATCACTGATGAAGAAGGGCACTGGCACAGGGCTGGTCTTCTTATCGCCCTCGGGGTATCCATGAGGTACATGGTTCGTCTCCATTTCCCCTCCTCCAACAATATAGCTGAATATGAGGCGCTCATCAATGGCCAAAGCATTGCCTTCAAATTGGGCATCCGATGCCTCGACGTTCGAGGAGATTTCTAGCTGGTCGTCGACCAAGTCATGAAGGAGTCAAGTTGCCATGATGCCAAGATGGCTATGTACTACCAAGAAGTCTACCAATTGGAGGACAAGTTCAATGACCTCAAGCTCAATCACATCCTAAGGCGTCTCAATGAGGTGGCTCACGCACTTGCAAAAGCAGCCTCTAGCCGAAAGCCAGTGCCAATGGGCATCTTCGCCAGTGACCAGCTGAAAGCTCTAGTTTGGTTTTGGTGAATTGATGAAACCCTAAGTGCTATCCTAGTTTATCAAAGTGATTATGAGATAGGTGGCACTACTCCAAGTGATGAAGAAATTGTGAAGATCATGATGATGGTGATGCCATGGTGATGATCAAGCACTTGGACTTGAAAAGAAGAAAGAGAAAAATAAAAGGCTCAAGGCAAAGGTATAAATGGTAGGAGCTATTTTGTTTTGGTGATCAAGACACTTAGAGAGTGTGATCACATTTAGGTTCGATAGCCGTACTATTAAGAGGGGTGAAACTCGTATCGAAATGCGGTTATCAAAGTGCCACTAGATGCTCTAACTCATTGCATATGCATTTAGAATCTAGTGGAGTGCTAACACCCTTGAAAATGTTTATGAAAATATGCTAACACATGTGCATAAGGTGATACACTTGGTGGTTGGCATATTTGAGCAAGGGTTAAGAACTTCACCGATGGAGTGTGCGGACAGTCCGATGATGCCACCGGTGCCCGATATAGAAAAGATGGAGGTCACTGTGAGTGACCGGACGCTGGTCTCGGAAGGACCGGCACCTCTGGTCTATAGAAGCAGCGAAGACACTGATGTCAGTCTCTGACTGAACGCTGGTCTTGGTCGGACCGGCGCATCCGGTCAGTGGCAGCAGAGGGTGCATGGTTTCAGTCTCATGATCGGACGCTGGCGCGAAAACTGACCGGATGCTCAGGGCCTGAGTCTGGTCAGTCTGACGTATGATGACGTTGAGTGATAGGACGCTGGGTGTGTCTGGTCGAGCATGACCGAACGCGCCCGGTCATGATTTCTTGCATCTGGATGCTTACTAGAAATAATCGGACATTGAGGTCCTAGCGTCCGATCACCACTTAAGTGTACTGATGACCGTTGAGATCGGGCGATCAGCGTTTGAAATCGATGACACTGTGGCAAGCATCAAGCAATCGGAACACTGGGGTCCTGCGTCCGATCACATCGACCGACGCATCCGGTCAGTCTCATGTTCAGTGCAGTGAGGAGCCCAACGGCTCTATTCAGTGGGGGCTCTCTATTTAAGCCCCATCATAGATTCCACATCTTTGTGAGATTGGGAGTGAATCCAAGTGCATTGCTTAAGTGTTTGCATCTAGAGGCACTTAGTGTTCAGTGTTTCGCTGTAGGGATTCACTTGTTACTCCTGGTGGTTACTGACACCTAGATGGCTTGGAGCAGCAAGGATCAGTCGAGCAGAGGTTGGTGATTGTCTCTGGCTCCGATCGTGGTGATTGTGAGGGGTTCTTGACCTTTCCCCGACACAGAGCGAAAAAGTACTCTAGTTAATTGCTCGTGGCTTGTGTGATCCTCATCTTGTGTTGGTTGTGTGGCACTCTATTAAGGGTTTGGCGTGTGATGCCAATTAGCGCGTGAACCTCCAAGTGAGTGAATCGCCACAACGAGGACTAGCTTGCCGGCAAGCAAGTGAACCTCAGTAAAAAATCATTGTGTCATCATTTGATTCCGAGATGATTGGTATTCATTTTTGTGTTTGATTGGTTCACTCCTCGACTCGGTGGTATAACCATCTTGCTCACTCTCTTTACATTACCGCAAACTAGTTATCAAGCTCTTTAGCTTCGCTAGTTGTGAGAGCTTGTTAGTTTGGTTAGTGTGGCTCTTTAGTTAGCCATTGAGAGCACACTAACTTAGTATAGTGACATAGCCATCGTGTGGTTAGAAACTATAGAAACTAGAATTGTGGTAGATGGCTTGCAATTTTAGTAGGCTAGCGCAACACTTGCTTTGCCTCATAATTGTCTAACCAGTTTGCTAAGTGTTGTTGTAGAAAATTTTAATAGGCTATTCACCCCCCTCTAGCCATTAGGACCTTTCACCAGCACAAGCCCTTGGTTCGCTACGAGGAGTCAAAACAAGGCGGTGATGGTCTGTCCAATCCTGGCCCGGGGGCTGACCAGCCATCGGCTACATCCAGCTCCGAGGTCATGGAGCTCGAAGAGGACCCAGTGATAGAGCCTGACCCTCTGGTCAACTGGAGGACGCTCTACCTCAACTACCTCCTCTGTGACACACTATCGACGGACAGGACGGAGGCTCAACGACTCACATGTCACACCAAGTCCTTTGTTCTTGTGGAGGGCGAACTCTACATGCGAAGCCACACCAGGATCCTATAGCGTTGTATCCCCTTTAAACAGGGGAAGTGTTTGCTGAGTGATATCCACGATGGGGTCTGTGGTCACCATGCCGCACCTAGAACCCTGGTCGAAAACACGTTCTGATAGGGTTTCTACTGGCCTAACACGATAGCCGATGCTGAGCAAATCGTACGCACCTGCGAAGGGTGCTAGTACTATGCTCGGTAGACTCACCTACCAGCCCAAGCACTCCAGACGATCCCCATCACCTGGCCATTCATTGTCTGGGGACTCAATCTGGTTGGACCACTCAAAAAGGTGCCCGGGGGCTACACCCACTTGCTTGTCACCATAGACAAGTTTACAAAGTGGATAGAAGCTCAACTAATTTCCATGATCAAATCTGAGCAGGCCATACTATTCTTCCTCGACATCATCCATTGCTTCGAAGTCCCAAACTCCATCATCACGGACAATGGCACACAGTCCACTAGCAAGAAATTCCTACAATTTTGCGATGAACAGCACATTCACGTCGACTAGGCCTCCGTAGCGCACCCTCGGATGAACATGCAGGTAGAACGCACAAACAACATGGTCCTATAGGGCCTCAAACCTAGGATCTTCAACCGGTTGAATAAATTCAAGACACGCTGGGTCACCGAACTTCGTTCAGTACTTTGGAGCCAGAGCACAACCCCTAGTCGAGCCACCAGCTACTCGCCCTTCTTCATGGTCTATAGTTCTGAGGCCATCCTCCCAACCAACCTCGACTATGGAGTGCCAAGGATTAGGGCATACGACGAATAGGGAGCCGAGGCATCCCATGAGGTCACCATGGACCAACTAGACGAAGCTTGCAACGTCACCCTCCTCTGCTCGGCTAAATACCAGTAGGCGTTGCGATGGTACCACAACCGACGAGTGCGGGGTCAGGCCTTCAACGTCGGGGACCTAGTCCTCTGCCTCATCCAGAGCAACAAGGACCGTCACAAGCTCTCCCTGCTAGGGGAGGGACCATACGTCATCGTGGAGGTACTTCAGCCAGGCGCCTACAAGCTGAAAACCATCAACAACGAGGTCTTCACCAATGCTTGGAATATCAAGCAGCTATGTCACTTTTACCCCTAATAAATGCACACGTTTTACTTATCAGTTTCATTATCAAAACACCTCGATCCTTCGTGACATCTAATCCCAGCAAACATCAGGGGTTGAGCCTCACTCAGGGGCTGATATAAGTACATTTACCCTGCAAAAATTCTCTGTGCCTACTCTCTTTATGTTAAGTCCTAGGAGCTGGGTTTTTGGGAACAAGCTCTAAGTAAAACTAGGCGGACTGCGAGAAACCTACGCCCTAGTGGCTACGGCGCCTTTGCTCTCCAGCATGATTAGAGCTAGCTCTCCCACACTCTAAGCTTTTATGATCTTAACTATGGGAAGGGTCAGAATGCACTAAACCTCTTTTACAAAAAGATGGAGAAGAGCTAAAAAGCTATTTGCTATAACGAAGAGCTTATCCATCTTTGCACAAATTTGACGCTTGGCTTATCTACCTAACTAAATTCTTGCACGGGATGTTATCATCCTCTATTTCCACAGGGAAATCTTGTCTCAATAGGTAATGCGAGTTGATCGGACAGCTTGGCCACTAACAAGAAACAGATAAGGAACAAGTAGGATCACGCTCATATCTGGGGGACGCATTCTGAACCCATCACTCTTACCATCGAGGTAGAACTAGGTGCCTAGGTCGATCAGATGGCTCAAGACCAGCTGCCGAAAGATAAGCATCCTCACTTGCTTACTTTACGTATTAATTTGATTATCCGAGCCTTCGACCCCTAGCGATGATAGAGGGTTGGGAATTGCTCGAGGGCTGGCGAGGGTGTCTATTCGCTACACATTCTCTTTGCCTGGCCCCTCCTTACATTTAAAAAACTAGAGGCACTGGTGTGCAGGGCACAAACTTTGAGTAGGCCTAGGTCGGACCTGCTGGGACCCTACTGCCCCAGTGGCTATGGCATTTTTGTCCACCAGCACGATCAGAGTCTTTGTCTCCGCACTCCAAACCTTAACCTCCACCTTCTCTGGAAGGACTTAAGAGGGGCCTGCCTATAGAATCTCCATCAGGTCGCCCAAACTAACCTGAATGGCTCGGGCCACTGCCTAGAGACAGATACGAAAGAATAAGAGGCTCATGCAGGTTATGCCAGACGTCGGACCCGAACTCCGCACAGACATATCTAGTAAAGAGCTCCTAGAACCCGTCACTCATGCCATTGAGGTAACATTACCAACCCCTGTTTTTTTCTTAAACTATGATCATTCATACATTCATCCATTCAATCATCCTGTATATCTAATCATTGCACATGCGATTGCCGCATCACAGTGCTTCGCGTCGTGTCACAAAGTGGTAGTCATCTCATTTGATATAAACGGTGATCGATTGAGGTTCAAAGGCCAGCCCGTGAAGGGCTCGAGGCCGCCTCATGTCAAACAAAGCTAGGGGAGAAAAACTGAGATGGGCCCCAGTGGCCTTGGCTGACCCCGCTTGGGAGTGGATAGGGACATCTCGACCTTTCTCAATCGATTCTAACCTCGAGCTAAGCCCATAGAATCTCCATCAAGGAGAGGCCAACGGGCCACCTGAGCCTATCGAATAGCCTGGGCATCTACCGAGAGGTGGGTTAAGAGTGGAATGCCACATGAGGACTCTACCGACCCCGTCAGTGGATGATGGACCCGGATTCCACTCAAACATGCCCGTTAGCAAGCTCATCGAGCGTGACACTCGAGCCGTCAAGGCAAGTGTCGTTAGCTTAGCCCCTCTAGTTGCAAAAACCGAGGATGAGGTGATGCATGAATCACGACCGACCCCTATCAAACCTCACAGGGCTCGGGGGCTCGAGCCACCTAATCCTAGATCAAAAGACCAAGGGTCAAAGGCTAGAGGGCTCGAGGCCGCCTCATGTCGAACAAAGAGCCAGGGGAAAATGCAGATGAGCCTCAGCGGCCTGTGCCCATCCCGCTTAGAAGCAAACAAGGTCATCTCAACCTTCTCGTTCGATCCTAGCCTCTAGCCGAGCCCATAGAATCCCCATCGAGGGGGAATCTGTTGGAAGGTGGGTTAAGGAGCAATAGAATGCCACACGAGGGCTTTGCCAACCCTGTCACAAGCTATAGGACCGAATTCTGTTCAAACATGCCTGTTAGTGAGCTACCGAGGCAAGTAATGTTAACTCAACCCCTCCAATTGTGAAAACTATGGATGGGGCGTTAGTCACAAGAATGAGTCGACCCTTGACCAAATCCCCATCATGCATGGGGGCTCGAGGAAGGTTGGACTTGCAAGAAGACCTAACACATGGTCATAGAATGATAGCTAAGATCCTAGGGAGAGGGTATGTGTGAATACAAGAGATGCATTCTCCTAAGTTTCGCTATTCTCCCCTCAATTTTCAGTGACATCCAACCCCAGCAACGGCAAGGGGTCAGATCTCACTCAGGGGCTGATAAAGGTATAAGTATAACTTTTCTAAAATAGTCACTATGTCAGACCTCTTCTTCATGCTAAGCCTAGTGGCAAGGTTTGTGGAAATGAACAATTGATCATGTCTGGTTGGACTACAAAACACCTACGCCTTAGCGGCTATGGTGTCTTTGTGCACCAGCGTGATCAAAGTTCTCCCCTTACACCTTAGGCCCTATGGTCTTAACGAATGGAAGGGTCAGAATACGTGAGCCTTCTCTTCTCGCATACAAAAAGGGGAGGAGACAAATTCAATCAAACAAAACAAAATAACAAAGTTATGAATTTATTCTTATGATTCATAAGGATCGGCAATTGTCCACAGAGTACAATGATGTTCATCCAAATTCACCCAACCTAATTGACTAACTATCCCCTCCTAGGAAGAACTATGTCTTCAACTCTATCCGCTAGGTCCCGCGCGAGAGGCGCCACCGCCGTCTCTATCTCATCTAGCTCGAAGGCTTTGTAGCCAGGTGTGGAGCAAAGGCTCATTGTCTCCAAGTCAATACTATCCGCATAGTGAGAGTGGGTGATAGCAAAGGCTTGGGTGATCCTAGAGTGAAGAGCTTCTGTCTTGAGCTAGTGCGCAACTTCTAGGTTGTCGCAGACCACTCTGAGGGTAGCGTACAGGAAATCATGCTCATTGCTCTCTGCCTTAAGGCCCCTCTGCACCTCGGTGAGCTCCGTGGCTAGCCTAGCGGAGATGCTCTCGACCTCCAGCCTTTGGGTTACCATGGTTCTGAGCTTGACCTAGAGGGAGCCGATCCTCTGCTATGCCTTGTCGCGCTCTCGGATGGCTTGGTCATGCTCTCTGTGGGCCGTGCCATGCTCCAAGCAGAGCCTCTTCGTAGTTTGGCGTAGCTCATCTTGCTCCTTACGTAGTCGGGCAACCACCTCGGCACTTAGGTTTGCCCTCTGTTGTAGGACCACGGACCTCTCCTTGGCTTCTAGCTTGAGCTCCCACTCCTTCTCCACCTCGGCTAGGAGGTTGAGGATCCGCTGGTGGGCCTCGGTGTCCCTCTGGAGAAGCTCATCCTACTCCTTCCAGACTCTGGTGGCCTCCTCCTCATCCTACCACACCCTCACTGATAGTTCCTCAAACGTCTTCTCAGTCTCCTTCGTGTCCCAATGGGCCTCGGCCTCCCACAGCCAGAGACTGGCCGCCTCCTCGGCCTGGAGAGTCAGCTCAGCCACCCTCTATTGGATGACAGCAAGCTAGGCGCTCACATCCCGCATAGCCAGGCCTCTTCAGCGAGGTGGTCCCATTTCTCCTTCTGCTCGTGATGGAACCAGGATTTCTCCTGGCTACGAGCAATAAGGGACTGAAAGAAGATCAATGTTAGAACACAAAAATACAAGAAAAAAGAAAGTGAGAGGAGAGATTAAGTGAATGCTCGACCAGTAGGAACGACAATGTCACATAGGGTGCCCCTGGCCTGGTTCAGAGCTTCTAGCACGGCCGAGATCCCCTCATTGAGACTCTCTCGCTCTATGCAATCAGTAGCATCGTCTAGCAAGAAGATTATCGATGTCGGGTCTCGTAGATCCATCCACAAGAGCAATGGCTCGCCCTGCATGGGCAAGTGGCTGCCCCCTAACATTAGGACCATGGGTGACCAGCTGCTGGTCCTCTCCACCACCACCATGATGCCTGAGGACCCCTCGGCCATGTCCCTCTCCGTCCAGCCCACATCAGGTGCTGTCACTTGGGCCGCCGATGGCACGGATCGTGCTGCATCCTCGGGCACCACCATGGCTGTGTCCGACTATGCCTAGCTTGTCACAGTCGTGACCACCTCTGCTTGTGTCAGTGGGGCCCCAACCGGTGGCATCACGCCCACCATAGTCGGGCCACAAAGTGCGAGTAGCAGCTCCATCCGCTCCAACGTCGGCAATGGAATCACCTTCGTCGCTGGTTGGTCGGTGACCTCCGAGGGCGCTCCTTTAGCCTCAGTGTCCGCTTGACCTACCGAGGGCATGGGCACCACCATGGGTGGTGCCTGACTAGCCGACGAGGCTATGATGCTGGCTCCACTTCCGCTCGAAACAAGAGCGACGTCGGGCGATGGCCGCTGTCTCGCCTGAATGGCGACACTCTTCTTAGGCACCAACGCTAAAGAAGCACCCCATCTTAGGATGCTACAAGAAACAGAAGGCATCAATCATGCTAAAAATAGAGAAAATAGAGGAGTCAATGTCTTACATTGGTGCTATCGGGTGGAGGATACATTTGGGAGATGAACCCCCAGGTCCTTGCTCCACCTTGTCAGTGTGGGGCTGTTTTGAGCACGCCCCATGCTCCTAGGCAGAGGGGCTTGCCTCCCTTGCATCCGAGAGTGTGGCAGTGGAGCCACCCCCTCCGTCGACACCTCGGGCATGGTGGTAGATCTACCCGCCCTTGCTGTCTCTTGAGGCGCAGCGGCAGGGGCCACTCCCCTCTGCTGGCACCTTAGGCATGACAGCAGATCCGCCCACACCTGATGGTTCTGAGGGCGGGCCAATGGTCCATCCTACCTTCTCTAGCCTCACAGACGCACCTTCCCTTGCATGGAATGAGAAGGGTCCCTACATGGACGAGTGGATACCCGCCAGCATATCCTCGCTCTCTAGGTCATCCCACTTGGTGTTGGCAACTACCTTGTCGTCTTCCTCATCATTATCACCACTTTCCATGTCCTCCCCTCGCTCCCATGCCCTTAGCTTCTGTTGCTTCTTCCTCCTCTCATCTTCCTTCGCCTTCCACTGCCACTCGGCCTCGGCGCGGTTGTCCGCCGTCATGGCCGGGTCCTTTGGTAGCAAAGCCAGGTGATCCGTAAGGACAAGTTTCTTTGGCTGGTCCCCCTATCTCAATATTAGCATCAAGAGGTCGGGAGTTCAATTAAAAAGGAGGCACGAGGAAAGAAAACTTACAAAGATGATATACCCTAGTTCCGATCGCATTGGGGGGTGCCTCGGCACCGGATACATGAAATCGAGGACAGCGCCGACATCATCCCACGAAGGTGTCATCGCCTCCTTGATGCACTATGCCACTTCGGAGGGGGAGAGCGCTCCCTTGGCAAGCATCGTCCTATTGAGTGACACCCCAAGCGCCATCATGTGCAGGGGAAGTGCGTGCCTCATCAACGGTGCCACCCTCCGCGTGTGGTAGGCGCCAATGATCCTTGACCCCTTCATGCCCCTCTCCTTTAGGATTTAGATGGTAGTGAGATGGTCCTAGATTCTCTTCTTGTCTTTCTTCGGGACCGCCCACTTCCTCCATGATTCTGGGACCTCTTCTATAAGGCGCTCAGTGAACTCTAGCAAGGGGGCGGCTGTGTCGTTCTTGACGTAGAACCAATGCGAATGCTATCCCTTGTTGGAGGTCGACAGATGAATCGATGGGTACTCGCTGACCCAGTTATTGCGAAGTTGAATGTAGGCACATCCCATCAGAACATTTAGCTCCTGCTTCTTCTCCCACTTCTTTAGAAGGGTGACGACGAAGAAGTACCACCACAGGTCAAAGTGGGGACTAATCCCTAGGAACCCCTCACATAGGGTGACGAACACCGCAATGTGTTGGATTCCATTGGGATTAAGGTGCTACAGCTCTACCTTGTAGTAGTGCAGCAATCCCTGAAGAAACTTGTGGGTGGGGTGGTGAATCCCCGCTCATGGAAGTGAGCGAAGGACACGACGTAGCCATCGAGCGGTGACGGTGCGTCCTCATCGCCGGGCAGCCGCCACTCCTCAGTGGTAGTCCACGCACAAAGAAGACTACAGTGAATGAGGCCCTCTAGGCACTAGAGGGTGATATTAGAGCAACACCACAGCTCCATTAGAGGATTGGGGTGGGTGGATGCAAATTCAATGATGGCTGAGATGTGGATATGGGAGGCTTACGCAATTGGCAGTGGAGGTTGTAGATGCAAAGGCAAGGAGGCAAAGTACGAAACCCTATGGGCAAACCCTTTGGTTTTATAGGGGCGACGGATGTGAGGAAGGCAACCATCCACCTAGATCTCCACTGCATGCCATGATATGCCACCACGTCATGTTGCAGGATATGTGCCCCCAATCCCTATCCTTTCCCTCTGAAGTCACGCCGGATGTTTTGCCTCCCTGGTCAGACTAGGACTCTTTACCAGCAAAAGGATACAAGTAAAAAAGCATTCCTCTGGCCTGGCTAGGCCCAAGAGTTCAAGGGCTATCCCATCAATGGTTTCAATGGCCGTCCCAAGGCACCCTTACGACAAAAGATGGGCCCGCGATCGGCCAAAACTTAGGCGCACAAGCTTCATGGGAGTCTTGGCCCCCGATCGACTCTCAGCTGGACTAACCCTGATCGGATCCCCACAAGCGGGATACTAGGATCCCAATTGAGCTATCTAGCTAATCAACCACCAAATCTCACGGCCATTCCCATGAAGGGTCTGACCTTGGTGAAGAAGAAATCACCATCTTTAGGGCATACCGTGGGCAACAATAGAGGGCTAGGGCTCTCAGAATCCACTCTTTCAAAAAACCCTCCGAAGGAGTATCCTACTCCTCCGTAGGCTCAGGGGCTACACCCACCAAGTACGCTAGCGCGTACCCACTGGCAAGTCAAAAAATCCCTCAGGCAATTCTACTCGAATTGCCTAGGGGCTCGGGGGCTACTACTGAAGACCAATATTAGGGTACCCAAAGAGGAGGAGCTAATGACCGTCGAACGTTGGCTCATCCACGTGATCAAGAGCGCGACTACACCCTTTGCTGGGTCACTCCTCATCCATCCACCGAGACCATGGGCCCCACCCCAAGCTGACTTCTGAGGGGTGGCTCTGCCTCCCTTGACATCTAAGGGCAGACTCTGCCTCACCCAACCCCTAGGGGCTAGATCTACCTTGCCCAATGTTTGAGGGTAGACTCTGCCTCACCCGATGTCTAGGAGCAGACTCCGCCTCGCCCAACGTCCGAGGGCTGGCTCTGCCTCGCCCGATGTCTGAGGGAAGACTCTACCTCGCCCGACCCCCGAGGGCTGGCTCCGCCTTGCCTGACATCTAGGAGCAGACTCTACCTCGCTAGACATCTAGGGCTAGCTCTGCCTCGCCCAATGTCTGATGGCAGACTCTACCTCGCCTGACGCCTAGAGGCTGGCTTCACCTCACCCAACATTTAGGAGCAGACTCTACCTTAAAGCCCTTCTAGTCATGTCAGAGCCCAAATAGTATTGTGGGCGCCAACATTTGTCTTATAATGTTGTGGGCACCACCATTTGCCCTCAGGCGTGGATCCTGATAAAAAATATGACAACCACTATGGCTAGGAGGAGACTCACATCCTCTATAGTGTTGGATGTGTGGTCACTGCACCGTCCGCTCCCTGTAGGGTCGTGGATCAACACCCTAGTCCATCATGCCACCCGCCAGGGCAGGATAGAATGTGACCACTTGTAGATCAAGCCAGAGCATGGCATCATCAACGGACAGATGCCCAGCATGGAGCTGTCCCTAGCATCGTCTGCCTGTCAGCAAGGCTCGCTTAGAGGAAAAGGAAGACCCAACACCTTTGGAGGACCTTATTTGCCTCTATTTTTTCTTCTTTCTCCCATCTATAATCCTTGCTTCCCCTTGGTCTATTAAAGGGAAGGTAGGGCACCCTGCTAGAGGGATCAATTGAACACACCAGGCATCACATAACACATAGCTGAGCAGCGATCAAGTTCTCAGCACCCATTCGACCTTTCCATCAAAGACTTGGGATCTTTCCCCCTCTCGCCCATTTGTAACCCCTACTATGAACTTTTCAGTGTAAATAACACGAGCAGTAGACATGAACTAGATGTAGGGACATTCTACCTAAACCAGTATAAACCTTATGTCTTTTTAGCACACCATCCGGGCCAGACGTGCAACAACATAAATTTACTCGGTGGTGTTTACTTGAAACACCGACAAGATTTTTCTCCCGAGGTTCATGTGCTTGCTAGCAAGCTAGTCCCTGTTATGTCGACCAACACTTGGTGGTTTGGTGTCTAATAGGTATTTCACAAATCTAGCCCAACAAATAGGTGTTGTAAGAACCTACCCACAAGTGAGGTAACTCAATGACACAAGCAATTTACTCGAGTGGCTTTTGGCACTTCACCGGGGAATAAGCCCAAGAACCCCTCACAAAAATATCCTTGATTGGGGTGGACACAATCACCAAATCCCCTCACCAATCAACAAATCACCAACCATCTAGGTGATGAAAATCACCAAGAGTAATAAGAAATCCACAATCACAAGAATCACTTTGTGCCACCAAATGCGATCTTAAATGCACACACTAGGGTTTCCCCAACCTCTCATGAATGAGCACCAAGCTTGGAGGAGGAGAGGAGAGGGAGGAGATGCTCTTGATGCTCATAAGATCAACACTTTGAATCCTCAATCTCTTACTTAGGGTTAGCTTAAAGCTTTGGGAGAGAGAGAGAGAGGGGAGAGCTTTTCTCTTCAATTTTTTTATCTCAAAAGTTGCAAGAATGGGGAAGAGAATGGAGGAAGAAGAAGGGGGCACACCACTTAGAACCCTAGCTAGCTGGCCTCCTCCTCCCGACCGTTGCTTAGGTCCTTCTCCTGTACTGGTCTTGGAATTTCTCATGCAGGCACTCTCCCGACCGTTGGCGCTAGAAGGCCTCCCGCACTGGAAATCCTAGGCGGCGGCTTGGAATTTCTCGGGCACTCGATCCTCTCCATGGTTGGACTCCCGCACTAGAAATTCTAGCTCGGGGCAACTAAATTTTTAGCTAATTACGCCAAACAAACAGAGCACCTCTAACTAAAATTATTAGCACTATGAGCAAGAAATTCCAGTTAGACTTCACAACATGCCCAAAACAAGTGCTATCTCTTCCCAAAAAGCACCAAACCAAATTTTGCGCTTGAGATTGCTTTTTACAAAGAAAATTCCTGGGCTTTCTCATGCATCTCACCACGTCACTAAGTGCAATGTATATACAAATGAGACTCACACTTAGTGGCACTAGATAACCATTGCAATTAAAGATTTCCCCTCTTTATAGTACGGTTATCTATTCTAAACCCGATCACGCACTCCATTGCGTCTTGACCGGCAAAACAAAATTGCCTTAGGTTTTATACCTTTGCCTTGAGCCCATTTTGTTTTTCTCTTTCCTGTTTTCCAAGTTGGAACACTTATCACCATCTTTTGGTCACCTCCATCACCATGACCATCATCTAGCTCCATCACTTGGTGTGTACCAACCTATCTTTGCATTTCACTCATGACAAAGGTTATTATACTTAGGTTTCATCAATTAACCAAAACTAAACTAGGGCTTTCAATCTCTCCCTTTTTGGTAATTGATGACAACCCTTCACAAAGATATTCAATGAAATCATTTTGGATTCAGGTTGCTTGCCCAAGCATTTTACCATGTGTAAATGATATGGACAAGTTTCATAAACCTGAAATGGTAGCATTAGCTCCCCCTACATTTGTGCTAAGAGTTTAGATTTGAAAGCTTGCACATATGCATGGATAGAAATTGTGGGGAAGTAATGACTACCAAATGATGCTAAGGTGTAAAGAATGGACCTTTGAAGCATGATACCAATCGGAGGTGCCATTTGAACACCATCCTTAGCACCATGGTTTGCTAGATACCACTTGACAAACACAAAGAACTAGATACCTCGTGAGATCAACATTAGAAGCAAGGCTTTAGTACCACTCATAAAAGTAATTCAAGTGTCTAGCTATCCTATGCATGCTAGTTTTCATTTCATCAATCATTTTCTACAATCTAGCGTACACCACACAAGCAAGGATAAAGAATTTAAAAACTTGTGCCATGCAAGCAAACATATGTCATGCACATTCAAATGCAACATACAAGTTTATGAGCTTGCTCCCCCTACTTGTGTGCTTCAAAATTTTAAAATTTTAATTGATCCCCTTCTTTTGTCATTTCTCTCTGTATCTTTACTATCTTTGCTCTTCTCCCCTTTTTGCAATATCTTTGGGAATTTCTCTCCCTCTTTATCAACAATTACCACAAAAGGTGAGCTCAAGAGTTTTAGATAGGTTGAGGTGAAACCATGTCATGTGAGGATTATTTTCTCAAATTTGGTTTAATCTAGATTACTTGCAAAAGATATTTAACTCGGTCTGATCCAATGGTAAGCTTCTTCACACCTCATTTCAAGGGTTATCTTGACAATGTTGAGTTAAACACTTATAGCTCATTTTCTAGATTAAACACTAGGTTTACAAGCCCACAAACATGCCATATGCTACCACTAGATCATTTCAAACATAGAAGCAATAGTGGTACCATACAAGCATCAAAATCCATTTGATTTTCATGAATGAGCCTAAATCATATGAGGAATGACTAGATGCACTAAACACATCCTTAGCATATGATGAATGGCATGTGAACCAATTTTACCTTGCTTTGCTTGAAGTGAGGCATGTCATATCATGGGGGTGCATCAACACATATTTGAGAAGTCATGTATGTTCAATTCATTCCTTAGCTTGCAAAACCTCTTCTCATCAAGTGGCTTGGTGAAAATATCAGCAAGTTGATCATCGGTGCCCACACTCTCAATACAAATGTTCCCTTTTTGTTGATGATCTCTTATGAAATGATGACGGGCATCTATATGCTTTGTTCTTGAATGTTGAATAGGGTAGTTGGTGAGCCTCATGACACTCTCATTGTCACATAGCAGTGCCACTTATTTGAATTTGATTCAAATCATTCAAAGTAGCTTTCATCCAAAGTAATTGAGCACAACAACTACCGGCCGAAATGTACTCCGCTTCGGCGGTTGAAAGTGCTACACTATTTTGCTTCTTTGATGACCAAGATACAAGTGATCTTCCCAATAGTTGACATGTGCCCGAAGTGCTCTTTCTCTTAACTTTGCATCCCGCATAATCGGAGTCCGAATAACTAATCAACTCAAAGTTTGCTCCTTTGGGATACCACAATCCAACATTTTGTGTATGCTTCAAGTACCTCAATATTCTCTTTGTTGCCTTCATATGACTTTCTCTTGGAGAGGCTTGAAATCTTGCACACATGCATATACTAAACATCACATCTAGCCTTGATGCAGTCACATAGAGTAGGCTTCCAATCATAGACTGATACATCTTTTGATCCATGATGTTGCCACTAGCATCATAGACCCATTGGTGTACTAATTGTTTTTGCATCATCCATTTCAAACTTCTTGAGCATGTCTTTGATGTACTTGCCTTGACTCACAAATGTGCCATTTTTCAATTGCTTGATTTGAATACCATGTAACTAAGCTCTCCAATCATGGACATCTTAAACTCATTAGCCATCATCTTTCCAAACTCCTCACAAAAATCTTTATTGGTTGATCCAAATACAATATCATCAACATAGATTTGCAATGCGTATCTTCTTGGTGAATAGGGCGGTGTCAATCCCTCAACCTCTCATATTGTAACACCCTAAAAATTTGCCTCTTTTGAAATAGAGTTAAAATAATTTAAGTTGGAATTTTTGTGCACATGAAATATAGGAAATAAATTTTTTCTATTAATTTAAAAATTCATCATAAGGTAGTAACATGTTTGAGTATACATGCCATTGCATTTGATTTTATTAGTTGAGTGGCTTTAATTGAAAAGTCAAAATGGTTAAAATGCTTTTGAAATGAAATTCAAATGGCTTTGAAATAAAAGAAAATTAGAAAATAAAAGTATTTTTAAAGTTGTAAAGTTTATCTTGGAAAGCCTAACAAAATTGTCCATTTTTATTTGAATATAAAAGTATATTTGAAACTATACTTGAATTCAATTTGAATTGGGCTTAGGATTTGAAAACTAAAAATAGAAAAGGATTTTTATTTGAAAATCTTCTTTTCTTTCTTTTCAGCCCAACTCCAGAAAAGGTTTGGTTTGCTCCGAGGAGGTCTGGAACACCGTCCCGGCGTCCACCGCCGAGCTCGGCTTGTCACTGGCCATGGAGGGCTCATCAGCGGGACTGCGCAGCCGGTGGAGATCCTCCCAAACATCCAGTGCCGTTAGATCTGGTGTGGACGGCCTAGATTAGAACAACCGGTTGGTTAAGTAACCGGTCCACCATGGACTCATGGACGTGGTCCACGGCGCCAGCGCACCGCGTCCACTGCACGCGTGGCACACCGCACCAATAGCATGCTGCCACGTGGCTGCCCGGTCAGCAGCGCGGTCAACCAGCACTCAAGCCGCACCATTTTGCAGATTAGCCCCCGAATTTCCAAGTATTCAACCCGCAGTCTGTAGCAGTTCAAAATAAATACAAATTAGTCCTGTTTTTATTTGTTTAGGACCTTGTAGTTTCCAGAATTAGTGCACGCAGTCCAAAATCCATTTAAATTCATATTCTTAATTTTTTTAATTCAAAAATGAGTTCAGATTATTTATAGAAATGCCACTGAATCCTATTTTATGTGTAACTTTTGCGTTTTAAGTCCGATTTGACCCGTTCGAATTGCGTTAGGATCGTATTTACGTTTTCTACATGTTTATACAACTGTTTGACATTTTTTCAATATTTAAAATTCATGGGTAGATTTAATTTATTATTTAACTATAGGAAAATTTGTTTAAATCATAACTTATTCATTTTAACTCCGAAATAGTCCGTTCAAGTTGCGTTAGATTTGTAGCGACGAGATCTATGCGTTAATAATAGTGTTTACTATATTGTTATTTCTAAAATAACATGGTTTAAATCATATCTTGATTAATGATTATGCAACTAGATTTTATAAACAAAATATGATTTGTTCTTCTTTTGTTTTATAATTCAAATCTAAGAATTGAGTTAATTTAATCTACATTATTTATAAAATATCTTTTATATATGAATTCATATGGTTAACATAAATGAAGCCTATAGTTACTTTTCCACATATAAAGCAAATCACTAAGTAGTTGTAACTTTTTAACCGTA
Organism: Miscanthus floridulus; assembly: GCF_019320115.1. NCBI lineage: Eukaryota > Viridiplantae > Streptophyta > Magnoliopsida > Poales > Poaceae > Miscanthus > Miscanthus floridulus. The sequence goes on along the minus strand of NC_089585.1, from coordinate 108,328,882 downwards.
GCTCCGATTAGCGTGCCTCTCGCGACTGTGTGTTCATAGCAATGCGTAGAATCGTATTTCAAACTCTTTTACTTATTTTTCTATGATTGGTGTACTATTCTAATATAAATGCAATTGTATGCTGTGCATGTATGTGTATGGATGTTTGTGTGGTGTTCTATGAATTACGTCCAGTCGGTGAGATACACGTGGTGATCCAAAAGAAGAAGATGGACGTGAAGATTAAAGCTTACCGAAGGATTGGTGTGTAAGGCAAGTATAGCATGGGACCATCCTTGTTACCTATTCACATTTAATCACTTAATTCATATTGCATGTGTCTACCTTGATGCCAATAAGGATATCCTAGATATTTGATATCTTGTACCTTGAAACCTTTGGGATATTGCATTGGGTAGTTTTTGCTAGTGCTTAATCAAAACTATGATCTTTTAACTTGACTAATGGTATATGCAATAAACATTAAAACATAAGTTTTTAGCAACATGGAAACAGGGGGCTGGAGTGTTTAGCTACTTTCTAAATGCTTTAGATTCCTCTCCCTAAAGACTTATCTATAAGCGATCATTCGGGACTTATAGTACAGCTGTGAGGGCTATATGGCTCTAGCTTTAGCTCAATATGAGGACATTTTCTAGCTTGTTAGTAATTACCTTTATGGCGCATGAGGGTATGTTTCCTTTTCTGCTAGGTTGTGTGTACCATGCTGTGATGCCCACACGTGCCACTCCTAGAAATGGGCCATATACGCCTAGCGGCCCTAACTTGTTAGACAAACCTTTGAAAGGCTTTATAGTGAACCCTGCCAACCTTCCTTGGTAGTGGGTCATGAGGCTGGTCACCTCGGGCAAAAGGGTAAATTATGACTCACAGTGAAAGTATACAAACTCTGCAGAGTGTAAAACTGTTATAACAGCCGTGCTCACGGTCACGAGCGGCCTTGGACCCTTATGGAATAGTGATGATCACTAATGGATAATTGTGCTAATGATTAATTGTTTATGCTATACATTATTCATGTTTACCTAATCATGTGTTTATGGGAATGATAAATTCTTTGCCACTCAATTGCATAAAAAGATGACCTATTAAAGCTAATCGTAGTAAACCAGTGACAACCTTTTGAGCCTCATGAACCCCATGATATAATTGTTAAGTACAATATGTACTTACACTTGTTTTAGTTTTCTATACATTGGATAAAAATCCTAGATGGGTACCGGATTGCCAGTTTGAAGGAGTTAGGCTTGTGGTCAACCAGTCAGTCGTCCCTGTGGATTTAGAGTTTTCGCCAGAAGATCAGAGTCAACTTTCCGCTGTCTTTACTCTGATGTTATTTTCCTTTTACTAATACATTATGTAATAAGTATTGTCTCTTGATATTACCCTGATTTGTGGCTATATGTGAGATTTGACTTCCTAGGCTCACATATAGTGTGTATCTGGTTTTGTCTTTGAAATCAGGTGCTACAAAGTGGTATCAGAGTAATGCTAACTGTAGGACGCAAGCCTAGATAGAACTAGACATTTTAGCATGCTTTTATCTTGCTTAGTTCTTGTTTTCTCTCTAACCTTGTTATTTGCTAAAAGTTATGCTCACTTCAGCCTCTATCTATTATGAAAACTTTGTCTCTATTCTCAAATCCTCTATCTTTGTCTATATAGATGGGTCATAATGAGGAGATCACCAGCATTAGAGATTAGGTGGACCAAGCTACGTTGTCCTTGACTGCATTTGACAAGGAGAAGCTTGTAGCTGTGCAACAACAAGCACCAGAAGGAATGACTCAACCTAGGAGTTTTCAACAGTGCTTGCCTCAAGGTCAAACCAACAAACCAAAGGGACCAGTGAAGAGACAAGTAGCAGAAGCTTGGAAGAATATGAAGTCTAATGAAGATATTGGAAGAACAGCGCATGGATGCCAGGATCACCCATAGCAGAAGCAAGAACAGAAGGTCTAGAAGAAACAGGAGCAAGGAAGTAAAGCAAAGAGAAACTTTATCCAAAGAAGATTGAATAATGTGGATATGACTACCACTCATGGAGCTAAGGAGGTTGTGTACGGTTTCATTCTAGTAAACTCAACTCCTGCCACAGTGTTGTTTGACCCCAGAGCTTCACATTCATTTATCTCTAGTGCATACATAAAAGAACATAGGATAACTATGCTTCCAATGAGGAAACCAGTGATAGTTAAGTTCCTAGGAGGAGAAATGAAGGCAAACCGCAAATGCCCAAGAGTTAGTCTTAACATAAAGGGGGTAAAATTTGAAACAAACCTTATTGTATTAGAGTTAGTGGACATTGATGTCATTCTTGGAATGGGATGGATGTCAGCATGTAAAGGAGAGATCAAGTATGCCCAGCGTTCGATGCTTCTAACCACACCATCAGGAGAAAGAATTGAGTATGAAGGTATTCAGCATGTACCTGAGGACAAGGTGGATAAGAAGAGAAAGGAGGTCTCACCAGAGTCAGAATCAGGAAGCAATCAACATTCGAGTTCTATTACATCATTACATCTAGCTCTAATCCCTGGTCAGATAAACTCAGACTCTAAAGAATTAGAAGTTTCTTAAGCTAAGGTTACTCCACTCTTTCCACATGAGGTATGCATAGATGGGTGGACAATCACCTACATAGAGTTTCAACCCAAAAAGATCAAGCGAGCTAAAAAGCGGTCTAGTCAAACAAAGATGAACTTACAGAATCAGCAAGCTGACAATACTCTAAGCAACAATTCTGTGGAGTATGACATCACAAAAGATCCAGCTAAGAGAAAGTGTTATCATTGCCAGTAGGAAGGACATTATGTTAAATCTTGCCCATAGAAGAATCAACAAGTACACCATGAAAGTAGCCAGAGTCAGGTCAATATAGGACTACCACCAGCAAGTGATGGTGACACACAATACAAAGGAAGCCCATGATGGAATTGATGCAGTGGATGATGTGTCGCTCCCATGCGAGAGATGTTACCCAAATGTCCCTGTAATCATGCCATTCTTAAGAATTAGGAATTTGTGCCCTTTTATGTAATAAAAATGATAGTAGCGCAAGTCGAGTCAATGATTGAGTTATGCATCTCTACTGCTTGTTGAATTATCATTATGCTTATGCTTGTTTTGCATCTTTGTAATGATTGTAATGATCTTGTTGGGTGTACCCACAATTTCATTTAGTTTGTAGGTTTAAGATATAAGGATTAATGAAATAAATAGTTGGGTTATGGTTTTCTTCTGTTTTCCCTATCCTGTCTTTAGAGCAGCCTATCTTTATCGGTTCATATCTCTGATTTTGGATGATCAAAAGTCATAAGGAATTTCTGGACAACAGTAGACTTCAATCACAAGATGATGCAAGCTATACATTGGTATCACCTACTTTACCTTATCTTAAGGGGGGTAGCCAAGTTGAAGAATTTGCAAGATGAAGTGTCCTACGTTCTAGTTTGCGCAGCGGAAGCATGGTGGTACCCAAAGATTCAAGAGGAACTTAGAGTTTCAATGAGGTTCGGTTAGAAGTCCAAGAAAGGTTTATCCAAGACCAGCAAGATGTTGATAAAGTTACCAAAGAAACTTTTAAATTAGTTTGGATCAAGAGACCTCAGCCAAGTGTTTAAAGAAATCCAAGGAGAGGTTGACATAAAACCTAAGTATTAGCTTCGTCAGATCATGACAAGAGCTTTGTATCTACAATAATGCATCTTGTGAAGGTGTAGGATGTGTCCTTATATGCGTGAGTTGATCTAACATGTTATCTGGAGCTATCCATTGTAGAGCATGGAAGTACCATCTTCTTGAAAGTAAAAGTGACATCTAGGAGGATCACAAGAGTATATAGGACATCTTCACCAAGTTGGTCCTTGAGCTTGTGAAAACCTTGTTGGAATGAGATTGATTGTGACTTGGAAAAGTGCTATCATTTCAAGAAGCGAAGTCATGGCCAATGCCCTTAGCAATAGAGAATTGTGCTAAGAAGGTTCGAGTAACACCAAGGATTAAGAGTTGTATTCCTAGTTCAAGCAACTTCACCAAGATCATCAATGTTTTGAAGTTTGGTGGTAGATTCTCTTTTGGACCAACAAGATAAGGAAGCTTCATTGAAAGGTGAACATATGAGAAAAGAGAATTATGGCCTAGTGATTAGGGTTACCTAAGAGTTGTTCAAGGTACCTATCAAAATTTTGGAATTAGTTAGGTAAATTACTTGGAGTAAGGGCAACAGGTATGCAAAGTAATGTGGATCTTTATCAACGCAAGACGATGGAACTACACGAGGAAGTAAAGAAGAATCCAAGGACGGAGTATTGCCATCTCTTAGTCGACGTCTTTCGAATCTCAAGGACGAGATTCAACTTAAGGGGGGTAGAATTGTAACACCCTAAAAATTTGCCTCTTTTGAAATAGAGTTAAAATAATTTAAGTTGGAATTTTTGTGCACATGAAATATAGGAAATAAAATTTTTCATTAATTTAAAAATTCATCATAAGGTAGTAACATGTTTGAGCATACATGCCATTGCATTTGATTTTATTGGTTGAGTGGCTTTAATTGAAAAGTCAAAATGGTTAAAATGCTTTTGAAATGAAATTTAAAATGGCTTTGAAATAAAAGAAAAGAAAGAAAAGAAAATTAGAAAATAAAAGTATTTTTAAAGTTGTAAAGTCACCGGCGCCCGCGCCCACATGGAAGGTGACCGAATCACCATGCCCCCACTCCCCTTCCTTTTACCGCAGCCCTGCCCACCTATAAAGCTCCGAGCCGTACCCCATCTTCTCCCTTTCCCCTCCACGCTTGAGCTCGCCACCGCCGCCGGTGAATCCCCCATTCCCGAGCGCAATCACCATCGACGACGTGACTCGAGACTCCGCCGTGTTTCACCGCGCCCGTAGGTAACACCAATTTCACGTATTGGTCTTGATTGGATCAGATTTCTCCTCACCCGTGCACTCTTTTTCTCTCTAGCCACCGCCGCCATCGACGACCCACCTCGGAGACTTCCTGGACATCGTGCTTCCCTCCTAACGACTCGTGGTGAGCTTAGCCGTCTCCCCATGCCCTCAGTTAGTTGATTTGCGTACTAGAATGCTGAAACGGCGAGCTCTGAATCACCGTTAATGGCACCGCCATGGGCTCGGTACACCGCCGCGTTCCCTCGCCTCGGTAGTGCCCCCAACGTGTTCACGCGCGCTTGTAGATCATCCTAGTAGGTTTGGTTTGCTCCGGGGAGGTCTAGAACACCATCCCAGCGTCCACCGCTGAGCTCGGTTTGCCGTCGGCCATGGAGGGCTCATCGGCGGGACTACGTAGCCGGTGGAGATCCTCCCAAGCATCCAACGCCATTAGATCTGGTGTGGACGGCCTAGATTAGAACAACCGGTTGGTTAAGTAACCGGTCCACCATGGACTCGTGGACGTGGTCCACGGTGCCAGCACACCATGTCCACCGCACGCGTGGCACACCGCGCCAACAGCGTGATGCCACATGGCTGCCCAGTCAACAGCGCAGTCAACCAGCAGTCTAGCCACGCTGTTTTGTAGATGAGCCCCCGGATTTCCAAGTAATCAACCCGCAGTCTGTAGAAGTTCAAAATAAATACAAATTAGTCATGTTTTTATTCGTTTAGGACTTTGTAGTTTCCAGAATTAGTGCGCGCAATCCAAAATCCATTTAAATTCAGATTCTTAATTGTTTTAGTTCAAAAATGAGTTCAGATTATTTACAGAAATGCCATTGAATCCTATTTCATGTGTAACTTTTGCGTTTTAAGTCCGATTTGACCCGTTCGAATTGCGTTAGGATCGTATTTACGTTTTCTACATGTTTATACAACTGTTAGACATGTTTTCAATATTTAAAATTCATGGGTAGATTTAATTTATTATTTAACTATAGGAAAATTTGTTTAAATCATAACTTATTCATTTTAACTCTGAAATAGTTCGTTCAAGTTGTGTTAGATTTGTAGCGATGAGATCTACGCGTTAATAATAGTGTTTACTATATTGTTATTTCTGAAATAACATGGTTTAAATCATATCTTGATTAATGATTATGCAACTAGATTTTATAAACAAAAGATGATTTGTTCTTCTTTTGTTTTATAATTCAAATCTAAGAATTGACTTAATTTAATCTACATTATTTATAAAATATCTTTTATATATGAATTTATATGATTAACATAAATGAAGCCTATAGTTACTTTTCCACATATAAAGCAAATCACTAAGTAGTTGTAACTTTTTAACCGTAGTTCCGATTAGCGTGCCTCTCGCGACTGTGTGTTCATAGCGATGCGTAGAATCGTATTTCAAACTCTTTTACTTATTTTTCTATGATTGGTGTACTATTCTGATATAAATGCAATTGTATGCTATGCATGCATGTGTATGGATGTTTGTGTGGTGTTCTATGAATTACGTTCAGTCGGTGAGATACACGTGGTGATCCAAAAGAAGAAGAAGGACGTGAAGATTAAAGCTTACCAAAGGATTAGTGTGTAAGGCAAGTATAGCATGGGACCATCCTTGTTACCTATTCACATTTAATCACTTAATTCATATTGCATGTGTCTACCTTAATGCCAATAAGGATATCCTAGATATTTGATATCTTGTACCTTGAAACCTTTGGGATATTGCATTGGGTAGTTTTTGCTAGTGCTTAATCAAAACCATGATCTTGTAACTTGACTAATGGTATATGCAATAAACTTTAAAACATGACTTTTTAGCAACATAGAAATAGGGGCTGGAGTGTTTAGCTACTTTCTAAATGCTTCAGATTCCTCTCCCTAAAGACTTATATGTAAGTGATCATCCGGGACTTACAGTACAACTATGAGGGCTATATGGCTCTGGCTTATCTCAGTATAATGACCTTTTCTAGCTTGTTAGTGGTTACCTTTGTGGCACACGAGGGTATGTTTCCTTTTCTGCTAGGTTGTGTGTACCGTGCTGCGATGCCTACGCGTGCCACTCCTAGAGATGGGCCACATACGCCTAGTGGCCCTAACTTGTTAGATGAACCTTTGAAAGGCTTCATAGTGAACCCTGTCGACCTTCCTTGGTAGTGGGTCAAGAGGCTGGTCACCTCGGGCAAAAGGGTAAATCATGACTCATAGTGAAAGTGTACAAACTCTGCAGAGTGTGAAACTGTTATAACAGTCGTGCTCACGATCACGAGCGGCCTTAGACCCTTATGGAATAGTGATGATCACTAATGGATAATTGTGCTAATGATTAATTGTTTATGCTATACATTATTCATGTTTACCTGATCATGTGTTTATGGGAATGATAAATTCTTTGCCACTCAGTTGCATAAAAAGATGACCTATTAAAGCTAATCATAGTAAACCAGTGACAGCCTTTTGAGCCTCATGAACCCCATGATATAATTGTTAAGTACGACATGTACTTACGCTTGTTTTAGTTTTCTATACATTGGATAAAAATCCTGGATGGGTACCAGATTGCTAGTTTGGAGGAGTTAGGCTTGTGGTCAACCAGTCAGTCATCCCTATGGATTTAGAGTCTTCGCTAGAAGATTGGAGTCAACTTTCTGCTGTCTTTACTCTGAGGTTATTTTCCTTTTACTAATACGTTATGTAATAAGTATTGTCTCTTGATATTACCCTAATTTGTGGCTATATGTGAGATTTGACTTCCTAGGCTCACATATAGTTGTATCTGGTTTTGTCTTCGAAACCAGGTGGTACACATACCATGCTCCTTAATGCTTGCTTCAAACCATACAAAGCCTTCTTCAATTTGTAAACATGGTTGGGCTTTTTGTCATCTTCAAAATTGGGAGGTTGCTCAACATAGACTAACTCATTGATTTACCCATTCAATAATGTACTCTTCACATCCATTTGATATAGCTTGATGTTGTGGGCACAAGCATAGGTTAATAGGATCCTAATTGCTTCCAATCTTGCAACCAGGGCATATGTTTCACCAAAGTCATGACCTTCAACTTGTGTGTAACCTTGAGCTACCAATCTTGCTTTGTTCCTTACAACTATCCTATCTTGATCTTGCTTGTTCCAAAAGACCCACTTGGTTCCAATCATATTATGATCCTGAGGCCTCTCTACTAATTCTCATACTTGATTTCTTGTGAAATTGTTTAGCTCTTCATGCATGGCATTTACCCAATCAACATCCTTCAAATCTTCATCTATCTTCTTTGGTTTGATGGATGATACAAATGAGAAATGCTCACAAAATGAAGCCAATCTTGACCTAGTTTGCACACCGCTTGAAATATTTCTAATAATAGTATCCAATGGATGATCTCTTGCAATGTTGGTTGGTTGGAGCACTTGAACTTGATTGCTTACACTTGGTTGGTTATTTGGTTGAGATGATGAACTAGCCACTTGTTGATCTTTCACTTGAGCATCACTTGTACTAGCTTGATTTTGATCATGAGAACCACTAACTTGCACATTTGAGTTAGAGAGCACTTGATTCTTGTCATCTTCAACATCAATCACCTCTCTAGGCCTTATATCACCAACATACATGTTCTTCATAGTATTGACCAATTGAGTGCCTCTCACATCATCTAGATTCTCATCTTCATATTGGGAACCCTTGGTTAAATTCAACATCATGAACCTCCTCAAGAGTACCACTTTGCTAAATTCTAAACTCTATAAGCCTTGCTAGTAGTGGAGTATCCAAGTAGGAATCATTCATCACACTTCTTCTCAAATTTGCTCAATCTAGTGCCTTTCTTCAAGATATATCATTTGTAACCAAAAACCCAAAAGTATATATATGCAATATTGGGCTTTCTACCATTCAAGATCTCATATGGGGTTTTCTCCAACATAGGATGACAATAGAGACGATTGCTATAATAGCAAGCCGTGTTGATTGCTTTAGCCCAAAATGAATGGCTAACATTGTACTCACTAAGCATTGATCTTACTATGTCAATCAAAGTTCTATTCTTCCTCTCAACAAGGCCATTTGATTGTGGAGTGTACTTGGCCGAGAATTGATGCCTAATGCAAAACTCATCACATAGCTCATCAATTCTTGTATTCTTGAATTTCACTACCATTGTCACTTCTAACTTTCTTGATTGTAGTTTCAAACTCATTGTGAATTCTCTTGATGAATGACTTGAATGTAGCAAACACATCACTCTTGTCAATAAGAAAGACTACCCATGTATATCTTGTAAAATCATCCACTATCACAAAGCCATATTTGTTGCCACCAATGCTAGTGTATGTTGTTGGCCCAATGAAAGCTCTAGTTTGGTTTTAGTGAATTGATGAAACCCTAAGTGCTAATCCTAGTTTATCAAGTGATCATGAGATAGGTAGCACATTCCAAGTGGTGAAGCAAATGAAGATCATGACATGATGATGGTGATGCCATGGTGATGATCAAGTGCTTGGACTTGAAAAGAAGAAAGAGAAAAACAAAAGGCTCAAGGCAAAGGTATAAATAGCAGGAGCTATTTTATTTTGATGATCAAGACACTTAGAGAGTATGATCACATTTAGGTTCGATAGCCTGTACTATTAAGAGGAGTGAAACTCGTATCGAAATGCGGTTGTCAAAGTGCCACTAGATGCTCTAACTCATTGCATATGCATTTAGGATCTAGTGGAGTGCTAACACCCTTGAAAATGTTTGTGAAAATATGCTAACACATGTGCACAAGGTGATACACTTGGTGGTTGTCACATTCGAGCAAGGGTTAGGAACTTCATCGGTGAAGTGTCCACCCATAGAGTGTGGACAGTCCGACAGTGCCACCGATGCCCTAGACAGAAAAGACGAAGGTCACTGTAAGTGACCGGACGCTAGTCTCTGTAGGACTATTCGGTCAATAGCAGCTGAAGAAGCGCAGCGTCGATCGTCGACCGGACGCTGGCGCTGAAACCACCGGATGCTGGCTAGCTACATCTGGTCACACTGACATAGTCATGCATAGGGGAGTCGCCATGTGACCGGACGCTGGGTGAGTCCGGTCAAGCATGACCGGATGCGTTCGGTCATGAAAAGTCATCTCTAGATGCTTACTAGAAATGATCGGACGCTGGGGTTCAGCGTCCGGTCACTTTGAGCCGCAGCATTCGGTCATCACTAAACCGTTGAGATCGGGCGATCAACATTTGAAGAGAGGGGACACATGGCACGCATCGCTTGACCGGACGCTGAGGTCTAGCATTTGGTTGATATGACTGGAGCATTCGGTCACCCCATGTTGTGCCTAGTGAAGGGGTACAACAGCTCTATTTTGTGGGGGCTTCTATTTAAGCCCCATGGCTGGCTCAAGCTCACTCTCTTGGCCATTTGCATTCACATAGCAACCTTGTGAGCTTAGCCAAAGCCCTCCCACTTATCTCCATCATTGATTCATCATCTTTGTGAGATTGGGAGAGAATCCAAGTGCATTGCTTGAGTGTTTGCATCTAGAGGCACTTGGTGTTTGTGTTTCGCTGCTAGATTTGCTTGTTACTCTTGGTGGTTGCTGCCACCTAGATGGCTCAGGAGTAGCGAGGATCGTCGAGCGGAGAGTGGTGATTGTCTCGGCTCTGATCATGGTGATTGTGAGGGGTTCTTGACCTTTCTCCAGCGGAGAGCCGAAAGGTACTCTAGTGGATTGCTCATGGCTTGTGTGATCCTCATCTTGTGTTGGTTGTGTGGCACCCTATTGAGGGTTTGGCGTGTGAAGCCAATTAGCGCTGTGAACCTCCAAGTGAGTGAATCGCCACAACGAGGAGTAGGTTGCCGGCAAGCAAGTGAACCTCGGTAAAAATTATTGTGTTCATCATTTGATTCCGAGGTGATTGGTCTTCATTGGTATTCATTCTTGTGATTGATTGGCTCCTTCCTCGACATGGTGGTATAAACAAATTGCTCACTCTCATTACTTTACCGTAAACTAGTTGTCAAGCTCTTAGTGTAGCTAGGAGTGAGAGCTTGTTAGTTTGGTTAGTGTGGCTCTTTAGTTAGCTTTTGAGAGCACACTAACTTAGTGTAGTGTCATAGCTATTGTGTGGATAGAAACTATATAAACTAGAATTATGGTAGGTGGCTTGCTTTTTAGTAGGCTAGCGCAACACTTGCTTCGCCTCATAATTGTCTAACCGGTTTGTTAAGTATTGTTGTATAAATTTTTAATAGGCTATTCACCCCCCTCTAGCCATTAGGACCTTTTACCCTAAACAAATCCATATGTAATAATTCAGATGCCTAAGATGTGCTCATGATGCTCTTCTTAGAATGTGTGTTACCAAATTGCATTTTTGGCTTGACAAGCACTACACAACTTATCTTTCTCAAATGTGACATCTTTTAAGCCTCTAACTAGATAATTCTTAATCTAATCTATTCAATTGTTTTCATTCCAACATGAACAAGCCTTCTATGCCATAACCAAAGCCATGCTAGATTTGGTGAACAAACATGTTGACAATTGTGTTTTGCTAGCATTAAAATCTACCAAGTATAGATTCTCATATCTAAATCCTTTGAATATCAAGTTGGAGCCATCTTCGCTTATGATCTCTACATCATCCACACCAAATATGCACTTGAAACCTGAGATCACACAATTGTGCTACCGACAATAGGTTAAAGTTCAAGCTCTCTACTAGTAGCACATTAGAAATGCTCAAGTCATTATGGATATTTACAATCTTACCAAGCCCTTTGATCTTGCCTTTGCCATTGTCACCAAATATGATACTATCATAACCATCATTGCCATTGGTATTGATTGAATGGAACAATTCTAGCATCACCGGTCATGTGTTGAGTGCACCCACTATCAAGAACCCAATGCCTTCCTCTGGCTTTATAATTAACCTACAAAAGAAAATCAATTCCTTTTAGGTACCCTAAACTTGCTTGGGTCCTCGAAGGTTAGTCACTAAGCTCATTGGTACCCAAATAGCCTTCTTCTTTGGGCCCTAACATGAATGTACCAACAAACTTAGCCTTCACACTATTTGCACCCTTAGTAAGCAAATAACAAGAATCAAACTTAATTGAGGATACATTAGCTTGTGATTTTTTGTTCTTGCAATCATGCTCTTTGTGACCAACTTGCTTGCAACTATAGGAATACCGACCATTGTTCTTTATAAAACTAGTCTTGTGAGGAGCAAAGGCCACTATCGGGGACCTAATACTAGGGTACCTGAAGAGGAGTAGCTAATAACCATCAACGTTCATTCATCCGAGCGGTCAACAGCATGACTATAGCTCTTGCCGACCACCAAGGCCGCGGGCTCTGCCTTGTACGACCACCGAGGCTTGTGGGATCCACCTCAGTCTGACCACCAAGGGCTATAGGCTCTGCCTCATCTAACCTCTGAGGGTTAGCTCTGCCTCGCCCAATGCGCCCAATGTCTGAGGGCTGGCTCCACCTCGCCCTGATGTCTAGGGCTAGCTTTGCCTCGCTCGACGTCTGAGGGCAGGCTCTACCTCGCCCAATGTCTAAGGGCTATCTCCACCTCACCTAATGTCTAAGGGCTAGCTTTGCCTTGCCTAATGTTTGGGGCTGGCACCGTCTCGCACGACATTTGAGGGTTGTCTCTGTCTCACCTGACGTCTGAGAGCGGGCTCCGTCTTGCCCGATGTCTAAGGGTTGTCTCCGCCTTGCTCAATGTCTAAGGGATGTCTCCACCTCGCCCAACATCTAGGGGTAGGCTCTGCCTCACCTGATGTCTGGGGGCTGGCTCCACCTCACCTGATGTCTGAGGGCGGGCTCTACCTCGCCCAACATCTAGGGGTTGGCTCCATCTTGCCCAATGTCTAAGGGTAGGCTCCGCCTCGCCCGATGTCTGAGGGCTGTCTCCGCCTCGCCCAACGTCTAAAGGCTGGCTCTGCCTTGCTCAACATTTGGGGCTGGCTCTGCCTCACCCGACGTCTGAGAGAGGGCTCTGTCTCGCCCGACATCTGAGGGTTGTCTCCGTCTCACCCGATGTCTGAGGGCGGGATCCATCTCACCCAATGTCTGAGGGTTGTCTCTGTCTCACTCGACGTCTAAGGGCTATCTCTGCCTCACCCGACATATGAAGGCTAGCTCCGCCTCGCCCGACATCTAAGGGCAGGCTCCAGCTCGCCCAACATCTAGGGGCTAGCTCCGCCTCACCCGATGTCTATGGGCAGGCTCTGCCTCGCCTGACGTCTGAGGGCTATCTCCGCCTCACTCGACATCTAAAGGTTGGCTCCACCTTGCCCGACGTTTGGGGGCTGGCTCTGCCTTGCCCAACTTTTGAGGGCAGGCTCTGTCTCACCCAATGTCTGAGGGCTATCTCCATCTCGCTCGACATCTGAGGCCTATCTCTACCTAGCCCGATGTCTAAAGGCTGGCTCTGCCTCGCCTGATGTCTAGAGGCTGGCTCTGCCTCGCCCAATGTCTGGGGGCTGGCTCTGCCTCGCCCAATGTCTGGGGGCTGGCTCTGCCTCACTCGATGTCTGAGGGCAGGCTCTATCTCGCCCAATGTCTGAGGGCTATCTCCGCCTCACCCAATGTCTGAGGGTTGTCTCCACCTCACCTGACGTCTAAAGGCTAGATCCACCTCACCTGATCCCCGAGGGAGGGCTCCGCCTCACCCGACATCTGATAGCTGGCTTCACCTCACCTGACATCTGAGGGCAGGCTTTGCCTCGCCTGATCCCTCGGGCACGGCTCCTGACAAAAGTTCACGTCACCACCAACCACTATGGGCCAGAAAGTACAACCCAAGGTCAAACTTTTGACACCGTTCAGGGAGCGGTCACGCCTCAACATGACCTATCATCGTGACATGTCATTCTAGGAGATTCACATTGCCCACAGTGATGGACACATGGTCACTGTGCTGCCCACTCCCTGTACGACTGCTGATCAGCACGCTAGGTCACCACACCGCCCACCGGGGTGAGATGGGATGTCACGACCTGCTAACAATGCCTAGGTCATGGTGTCATCAAGTGGACATGGCGCCTGACTGTGGGGCTATCTCTGTCACCACCGGCCATGTCAGTGGGGCCCGCACAAAGGAAGGAAAGGCCCGGTGACCCTAAAGGACTTCCTCTCCCTCTCGTTCTTCTGTTTTCTCCCATTATAACCCATGCTTTCCCTTCATCTATAAAAGGGAAAGCAGGGTGTCCCTTAGAGGGACATCGAACAAGCGACCCATCGCACATCAGATAGGATCATGGAGCCAACATCCAAACACGTCCGAGCTCGAACTCATCACAACACACACCACCAGAGACTTGGGACCTGTCCCTCTCTCTCCTGTTTGTAACCCCTACTACAAACTTTCCTAGTGCTAGTAACACGAGCAGTAGCAATGAACTAGGACGTAGGGACATTATCGCCCGAACTAGTATAAACCTCAGTGTCCTCTTAGCACACCATCTGAGCTAGATGCACAATAATACAAATTTACTCATTGGTGTTTACTCAAAACACCGACAACCTCCTTGCCCTTCTTGGGGGTATATCCCAATCCCTCTTTGTAGAGAGATGCACTTTGGCTATCCCAAGCACATAAGCAAGCGGTCCTCACCACCATAGGCTTTGCCTAAGGCGTAAGTAAGCTCATTTATCCTCCTTCTTGAGGGTCTCATTCTCAACCATTAGTGAGGCATCACAAGTGAAATCATCACTACTAGATGAGGTAGAAGTGGAAGTGCTACAAGAAGAGTTAGTGAGAGCAAAAATGATAGGTTCAAAGAAAGATTCATTAATTAGATCACAAGTAGAACCCACATCACATGTTAGAACAACCTCTTTCTTGTCTTGATCAAGGAGGGAGGAGTGAGCTTTTTACAAGCTTTGTGTGAGCCTTGCCAAGCTCCTCATGGTCTTCCTTTAGACTCTCATGATAGGCATTGAGCTCATCAAAGGATTGCATTGAGAGCTTTGAGCTCTTTTCGTAATTCTTTGCACCCTTTCCTCTTCATCTCAAGATATTCATGAGCTTGTTCTAGCATGTCCATGAGATCTACCTCCTCATCACTATCACTCTCATCATCTTGTACCTTAGTGGACTTAGCCATGAAACATGGAGTGTCAAAGAGTGAAGGTTTGTCATTGATGGTGATGCTTGCTAGTGCCTTCTTGATGGATTTCTTGTCATCATCACTAGAATCATCATCCGAAGTGCCATCACTATCCCAAGTGACCACATAGCCACCACCCTTCTTCTTCTTCTTGAATGTCATCTTCTTTTCTTTCTTTTCCTTCTTCTCCTTCTTTTCTTTCTTCTTCTCATCCTCATCATTGTCACTATTGTAGAGACAATCCGCTACAACATGATCCTTGCTCTTGCATTTGTAGCATCTTATCATATACTCCTTGTTGTGATCTCTTCTCTTTCTTGCACCATATCCCTTTTTCTTCATGAATTTGCCCATCTTGCGCACAAAGAGAGCCATAGCTTCATCATCAAAGTCACTAGCTTCTTCCTCTTCACTTGATTCTTCTTTCTTAGCTTTGCCCTTGCTATTGGATGAGGTGCTAGCCTTGAATGCTACACTTTTCTTCTTCTTGTCTTCACCCTTCTTCTCATCTTGGTCAACCCCCTCCCTTTTCACACGGTATGTTTCTTGTGTCATGACATCACCTAGTACTTGGTTAGGGGTTAGGTCCTTCAATCCTCCACTTATGATGATCAATCTTAATGTCTCAAATCATGAAGGTAAGCACATCAAGAACTAATGAGAGACATCATCATTATTTATCTTCTCACCCAAAGCCTTCAAGTCATTGATGATCACTTGCAATCTATGGAACATCTCTAGAATGCTCTCATCATCCTTCATCTTGAAGCTTGTCAACTTGTCCTTGAGAATGTACAACTTGGCACTCTTGACCACTGGTGTGCCCTCATAAGTTTCTTCCAATCTCTTCCAAACTTCACTAGCTCTCTCAAAATCCTTGATTTGCTCAAACACCTTTGAATCAATGGCATTGTATATGGTGTTAAGAGCCATTGTATTGCATTGCTTGTTTGCCTTGTCTTGGTTGGTGAGATTGGTGGGATAAATAATAGCATAGTCACTCTCGGTCACATCCCACACTTGATTATTGATTGAACCAAGATACATCTTCATCTTTCTCTTCCAATAATCATAACATGTGCCATCAAAGAACGGTGGTTTACCCTCCACATGGTTGAACACAACTTGAGCCATCTTTTGACACCAAAGGTTGTTAAGCCTTGATTAAACGGTGACCATGGCTCTGATACCATTTGAAATGTCCTAAATGGCTAGAGGGGGTGAATAACCTAATAAAATTTCTACAAAACCACTAGAGCAGCTAATTAGTCAATTAGAAAGCGAAGCTTTTTGCTCTAGCTCTACAACGGGTTAAAAGCCACCTATCCCAACAATTCTAGTTGGTTAATGTCTCTAGATCAATCAATGGCTAAGTCACTACTCACTAAAAGCTCTCAAACATGCTACACTAAAGAGCTTGCTACACAACTATATATCAATGTAAATACAAGAGAGTGAGTAAGGTGATTATACCGCCATGGGAAGAGAGATGAACCAATCACAATATGAATACCAAGTGAATCACTTAAAGGTCCTAATATGGCTAGAGGGGGTGAATAACCTATTTAAAAATTCAACAAGGCACTAGAGCAATTTATTAGTAACACAAATGGCATAATGCAATTTTTCTCTAGCTCTACAAGGGTTGCAAGCCACCTATCCCAATAATTCTAGTTGCTATGATCACTAGGCACACACAAGAGTTAAGTCACTACTCACTAAGCTAGTGTGCTCTCAAAAACTAACTAAAGAGCCACACTAACCAAACTAACAAGCTCTCAAAGACTAGATACACTAAAGAGCTTGGCAACTAATTTGCAAGAATGTAAAGGAGGGGATATGATGATTATACCACCGCGTAGAGGAATGAACCAATTACAATATATAGACAATCCAATCACCAGGAGAAATCCAATCACACAAGAGACACAAGATTTTTCTCCCAAGGTTCACGTGCTTGCCGGCACGCTAGTCCCCATTGTGTCGACCAACACTTGGTGGTTCGGTGGCTAAGAGGTTGAAAGGTCCTAATATGGCTAGAGGAGGGTGAATAGCCTATTTAAAAATCTATAAGATCACTAGAGCAATTTGATTAGTATGACAAATGGTGTAATGCAATTTTTCTCTAGCTCTACTAGGGTTGCAAGCCACCTATACAAATAATTCTAATTGCTATAATCACTAGGCACACACAAGAGGTAAGTTGCTACTCACTAAGAGCTCTCAAACATGCTACACTAAAGAGCTCCACTAGATGAACTTAAGCTACAAAGCAAGCTCTCAATTCTAGCTACACTAAAGAGTTTGCGGGAATGCAAATGAGTAAGTAAGGTGATTATACTGCCGCATAGAGGAGTGAACCAATCACAAGATAAATACCAATTCAATCACCGAGAGAATACCAAGGGGTAGGAGAACCGATTTTTCTCCCGAGGTTCACGTGCTTGCCAGCATGTAGTCCCCATTGTGTCGACCAACAATTGGTGGTTCAGCGGCTAAGAGGTGTTGTACGAACCTCATCCACACAATTGGACATCACAAGAACCTACCCACAAGTGAGGTAACTCAATGACACAAGCAATCCACTAGAGTTACCTTTTGGCTCTCCACCGGAGAAGGCACAAGACCCCTCATAATCACCGGAACTGGCCATGAACAATCACCAACTCATGCAGAAACTCCACTGCTCCAAGCTATCTAGGTGGCGGCAACCACCAAGAGAAATAAGAAATCCGCAGCCACAACGATCCCCAAGTGCCACTAGATGCAATCACTCAAGCAAATGCATTTGGAATCACTCCCAATCTCACTATGATGATGAATCAATGATGGAGATGAGTGGGAGGTGTTTACTTAGGCTCACAAAGATGTCAAAATGCCAAGAGAAGTACCTTGGAGCCGACCAAACACTATTTATAGACGTCCCCAAACGAATAGAGTCGCTGGCTCTGCGTAGGCACGACCAGACTCGCCTGACCGGATGCACCCCAATGTCCGGTTGGCTACATCTGATCGGCTCTGGCCATCCACACATCATGCCTTTGAATTCTATGTGTCGATCTCCAATGGTCAAAATGATCAGCTCATGAAGTTAATGTTTGACCGAACTCGACATTGAAATCGACCAGACTCTAACCACGTAGAGTCCGGTCAACAACAGAGAGCTCCTAGAGCATAGAAAAGGTGACCAAACACGTCTGGTCAAGGATGACCAGACACACCAATGAGTCCTATCAACACAACATTCTTCACCACGTGCTCTCACTGATGATGCCAGTGTATGTCAGCCGTGACCTAACGCAACCCCTACGCATCTAGTTGTGCGCTCAACCCTGCGTCTGCACGCCCAAAGAAGTGACCAGACGTGCCGGTCCCTACGTCCGATCGCTCTGCGACCCTCTCAGCCAGTGCAGCACCATCGCCTATAATTGATCGGATGCGCCGGGGTGAGTCCGGTCACCCCACGGCCAGCGTCCTATCGTGGACAGTCTCCTCCTTTTCTTTTTCTAAGTCCACAACCACTTCACCCTTGCTTCTAACTTGCTAACCACAAAGTGTAGAACTTGTGTGCATGTGTGTTAGCATTTTTGAAAGCATTTTACAAGGGTCAAGGTTAGCACACTAGGTTCCTAAATGCATATGCAAGAATCATGTCACCTAGTGGCACTCGATAACCCGTTTAGCCAAAGATATCCCCTCGTTATAGTACGACTATCAATCCTAAGTCACTCACACCCTCTATGGTGTCTTGAGTGCCAAACAAAAACCTATCATATACCTTTGCCTGATCATCTTGGTTTTTTATTTTTCTCTTTCTTCTTTTCCAAGTTGAGCTTGATCATCATCATTTTATGTCCACCTTCAACTCTGTGGACCTCATCTTGCTCAATCACTTGGAATGGACCACCTTATCTAATTCACTTACTTAGATCAAAGATTAGTCCTAGGTTTCATCATTTATCCAAAATTAAACTAGGGCTTTCAATCTCCCCCTTTTTGGTAATTGATGACAATCTGTTTACAAAGATATTCAATGAAATCTTTTTGGATTCATGTTGCTTGCCAAAGCATATTATCATGTGTAAAGATTATGGACAAGTTTCATCAACCCAAATTGGTAGTATTGGCTCCCCCTACATATGTGCTAAGAGTTTGGATTTGAAAGCTTGCACATATGCATGGATTACAAGTTTGGGAGAGTAATAGCTACTAAATGATGCTAAGGTGTAAAGAATGGACCTTTGAAGCATGATACCAATTGGAGTTGCCATTTGAACACCATCCTTAGCACCATGATTTGCTAGATACCACTTGAGAACAAAGGCAAACTAGATACCTTATGAGATCAACATTAGAAGCAAGGTTTTAGTACCACTTGTAAATGATCAAGGTATATCTAGCTCTCCTATGCATGCTAGTTTTTATTTCATCAATCATTTTCTAAAAACTAGCATACACCACACAAGCATGGATAGAGAATTTAAGAACTTGTGCCATGAAGCAAACATATGTAATGCACATACAAATGCAACAAACAAGTTTATGAGCTTGCTCCCCCTACTAGTGTGTGTTTGAATTTTAATTGATCCCCTTACAATGTCATTTCATTTGTTTGCTCCCCCTATCTTTACTATCTTTGTGAATTCTCTCCCCCTTTGTCAATAATTAGCATAAAAGGTGAGCTCAAATTTTAGATAGGTTGGGGTGAAACCATGTGAAGTGAGGATCATTTCCCCAATTCAATTCAATCTAGATCACTTGTAAAAGATATTTAACTCGGTTTGATCCAAGGACAAGCTTCTTCACACCTCCAAATAAGGGTTATCTTGTATCATGTTGAGTTAAACACTTATAGCTCATTTTCTAGATTAAACACTAGGTTCACAAGCCCACAAACATGTCATATGCTACCACTAGATCATTTCAAGCATAGAAGCAATAGTGGTACCATACAAGCATAAAAATTCATTTGGTTTTCATGAATGAGCCTTAGACAAGATAAGAATGACTAAATGCACTAAACAAGTCCTTAGCAATGGATGAATGCCATGTCAATCAACTTTACCTTACATTGCTCGAAGGAGAGGCATGTCATATAATGGGGGTGCATCAACACATATTGGAGAAGTCAAGTATGTTCAATTCATTCTTTAGCTTGCAAAACCTCTTCTCATCAAGTGGCTTGGTGAAGATATCGGCAAATTGATCATTGGTGCCCACACTCTCAATACAAATGTCCCCTTTTTGTTGGTGATCTCTTATGAAATGATGGCGGACATCAATGTACTTTGTTCTTGAATGTTGAATAGGGTTGTTGGTGAGCTTTATGGCGCTCTCATTGTCACATAGCAATGGCACTTGTTTGAATTTGATCTTGAGAACCACTAGCTTGCACATTTGAGTTAGAGAGCACTTGATTCTTGTCATTTTCAACATCAATCACCTCTCTAGGTCTTATATCACCAATGTCCATGTTTTTCATTGCATTGACCAATTGAGTGCCTCTCACATCATCTAGATTCTCATCTTCCTCTTAGGAACCATTTGTTTTATCAAATTCCACATCATGAACCTCCTCAAGAGTACCACTAGCCAAATTCTAAACTCTATATGCCTTGCTAGTAGTGGAGTAACCAAGCAAGAAACCTTTATCACATTTCTTTTCAAACTTGCTCAATCTAGTGCCTTTCTTCAATATGTAGCATTTACAACCAAAAACCCAAAAGTATGCTATGTTGGGCTTTCTTCTATTCAATAGCTCATAAGGTGTGTTCTCCATCATGGGGTGACAACAGAGTCGATTGCTATAATAGCAAGCCGTGTTGATTGCTTCAGCCCAAAATGAATGACTCACATTGTACTCACTCAACATTGATCTTGCCGTGTCAATCAAAGTTCTATTCTTTCTTTCAACTAGGCCATTTGATTGTGGAATATACTTGGCCAAAAATTGATGCCTAATTCCAAACTCATCACATAAATCACCCACTCTTGTGTTCTTGAACTCACTTCCATTGTCACTTCTCACTTTCATGATGGTTGTTTCAAACTCATTATGAATTCTCTTGATGAATGTCTTGAAGGTTGCAAACACATCACTCTTGTCAACAAGAAAGAACACCCATGTGTATCTAGTGAAATCATCCACAATCACAAATCCGTATTTGTTTCCACCAATGCTAGTGTATGTGGTTGGTCCAAACAAGTCTATGTGCACCAACTCAAATGCCTTAGATGTGCTCATCATGCTCTTCTTGGGATGTGTGTTGCCAATTTGCTTTCTAGCTTGACAAGCACTACATAGCTTATCCTTCTCAAATGTGACATCTTTCAAGCCTCTAACTAAGTCATATTTGATCAACTTGTTCAATTGTTTCATTCCAATATGACCAATCTTTCTATGCCATAACCAACCCATGCTAGACTTAGTGAGCAAACATGTTGACAATTGAGCTTTTCTAACTTTGAAATCAACAAAGTATAGGTTCTCATATCTAAATCCTTTGAATATCAAGTTAGAACCATCTATACTTATGATCTCTACATCATCCACACCAAATATGCACTTGAAACCAAGATCACACAATTGAGCTACCAATAATAGGTTGAAGTTCAAGCTCTCTACTAGTAGCACATTGGAAATGCTCAAGTCATTGGATATTGCAATCTTACCAAGACCCTTGACTTTGCCTTTGCCATTGTCACCAAATGTGCTACTATCAATCCCATTGCTCTCATTTGCATTGATTGAATTAAACATTTTTGAGTCACCAGTCATATGTTGTGTGCACCCACTATCAAGCACCCAATGCCTTCCTCTGGCTTTGTAATTGACCTACAAAAGAAGATAAATTCTTTTTAGGTACCAAAACTTGTTTGGGTCCTTGAAGGTTAGTTACCAAGGTCTTTGGTATCCAAATGGTCTTCTTCATTGGGCCCACAATTGGTGTACCAATGAACTTAGCCTTCACACCATTGGCACCCTTAACAAGCATGTAGCAAGAATCAAATCTAATTAAGGATATATTAGGTTGTTTATTCTTGTTAGTCTTGCAATATTGCTCTATATGCCCAACTTGCTTGCATCTATTGCAAACCAACCATTGCCCTTCATAATGCTAGCTTTAGGAGTGACAAATGTCGCCTTGCCTTTCTTGGGGGTATAGCCTAATCCCTCCTTGTTGAGAGAAAACCTTTGGCTACCCAAGCACTTTAGCAAGCGGGCATCTCCAACATAGGCATTGCCTAAGGCACGAGTGAGCTCATTCCCCTCTTTCTTGAGGGTCTCATTTTCCACCATTAGTGAGGCAACACAAGTGGAACCATCACTCAAAGGTGAAGTAGAAGTAGTAGTGCTACAAGAAGGGTTAGTGGGAGCAACAACAATGGGCTTATAAAAGGATTCATCAATAATATCACATGTTAGTCCCATATCATAAGACACAATCACTTGCTCCTTCTTGGCTTCCTCCTTCTTGACTTGCTCGATGAGAGAGGAGTGAGCCTTTTTAAGCTTAGAGTGAGCTTTGCCAAGCTTCTCATGGGCTTCCATTAGCCTCTCATGAGTGGCATTGAGCTTATCAAAGGATTACTCAAGAAATTTGACCTTCTTGCGCAATTCTTTGCACTCCTTTCTCTTCATCTCAAAGCAAGTGTGCACTTGCTCACACATATCCAAGAGCTCCTCCTTGGTGTACTCATCATCATCATCACTCCTACAAGCATCACTTTCATATTCATCATCATCACTCACATTATATTTTACCTTGGTAGTCTTTGCCATGAGGCATGCCGATGGAGTGTCGAAGATGGAAGGCTTGTTGTTGATGGCGATGCTTGCTAGTGCTTTCTTGATGAATTTCTTGTCATCATCACTAGAGCCATCACTATCTGAAGATCCATCACTATCCCAAGTGACCACATAGCCTCCACCATTCTTCTTCTTTTGGATGGTCATCTTCTTCTCCTTCCTCTCCTTCTTTTCTTTCTTCTCCTTCTTATGCATTTTCTTCTCATCCTCATCATTATCACTATTATAGGGACAATCCACTACAATGTTGAAAGGATCAAGATGCCCAAGGGGGGGGGGGTGAATTGGGCTAATTCTAAAATTCTTTGCAATAATTAAGTCCTACGGTTAGCCCAATTAACCCCTTGTGCCTAGAAAGTGTTTCTATTGATCTACCACATAAAAGTTTAGCAACATATGTTCCAATCCTACTCTAGCATGGCAATTCTATGAATGTAAATGACAATAATTGAATTGCTCAAAGTAAATACTCAAAGTAAAGAGAGAAGGAGGAACACGACGATGTTTTGCCGAGGTATTAGAGAGTCGCCACTCCCCACTAGTCCTTGTTGGAGCACCCACGCAAGGGTGTAGCTCCCCCTTGATCCGCACAAGGATTAAGTGCTCTCTATAGGTTGATTCTTTGACACTCCGTCATGGTGAATCACCCACAACCGCTCACAACATGAGTTGGGTCATCCACAAGCTCCACCGGATGATCACCAAGCTCCCAATCACTACCAAGCCATCTAGGTGATGGCGATCACCAAGAGTAACAAGCACGAACTCTCACTTGACCATGACAAGCCTAATGAGAAGGGTGGATGCACACTTTGCTACTCTTGCTTTCACTAATGAGGGCTCTCTTTGCGATTCTCAAATCTCAATCACCTCACTAGGACCTTGCTCTTCTTGGCACTCTCAAAGGTATTTCTCAGCTATTGGAATGAGCAAAAGTACCCCCTCACACGAATGGAGGAAGTATTTATAACCTTGGTTCAAAAACGAACCGTTATGTGCCTCTACGGGGTGACCGGACGCTCCGGTCATATTGACCGGACGCTCCGATTAGTTCTCCTCAAACTCCAGTGTTTAAGATGTGACCTAAACAACATCTGATCATCACTGACCGGACGCATCCGGTCACTATTTTCCCTCTCTAGAACCTTACTAGAGTTGACCGAACGCTGGCACTCAGTGTCTAATCGCGTCTAGACGATTTCACCTTGATCAAATGAACTGACCAGACTTTATGCTAGCGTTCGGTCACTCTGGAACCGGCGTCTAGTCTACATTTGACCCTCCATTCACTTCCAACTCTAAATCATACATAAATGAAGTTTGCTCCAATGGATCTAAGGGATTTTTAGGAGCTACCTAGTGCTAGATTTAGCAAGTGTGCACCACACCAAACTCACTAGACTCACCTAGGTCAAGTGACCCGTCCATACCCCCCTTAATAGTATGGCCAAAGGAAAAACAAAGTCCTAAACTACTCTAAGTGTCTCCTCAACACCAAATGACACTTAGAACTAGTCCATCCTTAACCTTGTCGTCCATCCTTTGAAAACTAAAACGATTTCCATCATAGGGGCATGACCACCATGATAGCCCAATCGATCTCCATTAGCATGACCTAACTTAATTGCCTCTGCAAAACACACGTTAGTCACAGTAATCATGTATTGTCATTAATCACTAAAACCCAACTAGGGGCCTAGATGCTTTCAATCTCCCCCTTTTTGGTGATTGATGACAATACTACCTCAAGTATGTGAAAGAGATGAGGTTTTTAACATGCTTGGTTCATATAAGCTTTTGACAATAAGAACAAAAGTGTTAGGTAAGCTTATATGACCCAAGCCAACATGATGTACTCAAAAGATATGAAATAAGCAAGAGTACAAGTGATAAAGCTCATTTTGCATCGGAGTAAAATGCGGAAGCAAAGCAAATGAGCATAACACAAGTGATATGACACATAAATAATTCAAAGTAGAGAGCACACATGTCACATATCACGATCACGTAGATATCACTATCACATAAATATAGTTTGATGCATAAAAGTAAACACACGAATGCATAATAGTGTATCACACATAAAAACCAAATATAATAGATAAACTAAGCTCCCCCTAAGTCGCTCCCCCCTAAGTCTAACATACTCGATCCCTCTCCCCCTTTGGCGTCAAACACCAAAACCTAAGGGTCAGTCGGTGGGGCTGCAGTGGAGAAGTCGAGCACTGAAGTGTGAGGAACGAGCTGGAACTATGTGCCATCATCCTCTGATCCTAAGCTCTAAGCAGTCTGACCCTCTATAGCTGGAAGCGATGCTGAAATGGTCTGGGTCGGATCTATAACTAGCACTACCTGCTCTGATGATGCAACTGACGAAGGGAGCATCTCTATAGTCTCGGTAATAGGTGCAACTTTGGAAGGACCTGGGACATGAAGCTCTGGTGGAGTAGGCTACCCTGTCAACTCACTGAATGAAGCACCAAGGCTCCTAGAAACTGGGGTGAGCACTGATGAACTCTGAGGTGGAGTAAAGCCCATATGAAGAGGAGTGAACTATGGGGCTAGCACTAGTGAAGCAAACCACTGGGACACCTACTCTATAGGTGAAGGAAACTGTGGCGCTGGCTGTCCCTGACTCTAAAGCCCACTAGGTTGTACAACTGGAGTCATAGAAGTGGTGGCACGCTGACCAAGCTAGGGTGAAGGCTGTGGCGGTGGAGCCCCAATAGCTGTCACTACATGCTGCATAAACCCAAGTAGCCGCTATTGCATAAGAAGCTACTGCTTATACATGGCCTACTGCTGCTGCTGTTGTATAGCCTGCTATTGCTGCTAGATCGCCTGCTGCTGTCGCTGAAACTCATCCTACCGAGTCTAAAACTGTGCAAATGTAGCAGCGGTCTCCTGAGCCTAGCGAGCCTGATCTTGCCTCATCCGCTCAAGTATGGCAAGTAGAGTGGGTCTGTCTGCGGTGTAGGTGGAGCTGAACTGGAGCTACTGGCCTCATGGTCATGTCATCGTGGAGACATCTAAGGGATATCATGGTAGTCATCATCTGAGCTGTCACTAGGGTTGCTCTCGACCATCCCCTCCTGTTGAGCATCTAACTGCTCCTCCTCTGTAGCTACTATGCTCTTGCTGGTCTCATCCTACTAGGTTGCAGTCTCTGGCACCTCTAGACGATGGCACGGCTGGCTGGGTGTCCTCACTGCACTATGGCGGATCATCTGAGTCATGTTGTATGCAGGGAACTCTATAGTAGCACCACTATACTCTGCCAGCATCTCAGGTGGCCTCATAGTAACTACCCTATGGATCAAGAATGTAATCTAGTGAGCATATGGCAGCTGCCTATGACCCCTAAACCCCTCTATAATAGTATCCTCCATCCCTGATAGAAGGAGATCCCAAATATCAAACACAGTCTGCTACATCAGAGAGTTCAGTAGCCATAGCTGTATGCGTGTCAAGCCCTCGCAATACCCCATCCTCAGAAGTAGGGTCCTCCTCATAATAGCATCAAGCACTCTAGCAGTAGGATTGAGATCACTGGGTGTCCTGCTCAACCCCTTACTGAAAGGTTCTATGAAGCAATGGCAGACTTGATCTATAGGGGGCACCATACCACCATGAGGGCATCTAGGAGGCGCTGTCTATCCATAGCAAACCTCATGAAGCTGGACTAGCTGCTCCTAAAGCCTGAGAATCTCTCTGACCCTAGAGCTCATCAGCCTGTAATCTCTGCCTCTGAAAGCAAAGTGAATGAATCTGTGTTGTGGGTCAATCTAGAGTGTAGCATAGAACTGACGGACCCAAGATGGAACATATAAGTCTATTCGTCCAAGCAAATCTGTTAGCCCTGGCAGGTAAGATAGGAAAGGGTGAATATGCTCTCCAGCTACTGCTACAATGGACTCAATGTTGCTCACCCTCTGAGATCTGAATACTGTCCCACTGTTAAGATATGCATTATAAAAATCTTCCTATAGTGGTGTGTAGAAGTCCTCTGAAGCTCGATCATCCCTCCTCAGCGGGAACCACTGCTCAAAGTCCACAAATCTGAGCTGCTACACCTTCTTGTCCGTGGCGGCCCTCAAATCCAAGTGAGTCACTAGAGGTGGACCCTGTGGTCTAGGCGATGGACGAGAACCCCTCCGCTGTGTCTCTGACCTCAGTGTGACTGGAGCACGGGTATGAGTAGAGCGGCTAAGCTGTGGCTGAGGTGCCTGCTCTATCTCCTTGGCCTGCTCTCCCTCCTGAGTTTGCTCTACTGACTGTGGCTGCTACTATGACTCCCCCTGAGACTGACTCTCATCAATAGCCAAATGCTGTCCTCCAACCATGATAGTCTTATCTGGACCACCATGACGGCGCTCAACCTGCTCAAGTGTAGCCCTCATAGATGGAGAAAGCTGATCTACAATAACAACACCACTCCGAGTACCTCCTCTCTCTACACGCTCTGTGGCCTCTACAACTGCGGCTTCTCTCGCTGTATCTCCATCAGGGTACTTGCGCTTCTTTGTCGCTAGCTTCTTCGTCGCCTTGCCTTTTGCATCTATAGGCTAGCGAGGCAGGGGCCTTGGATCCTCATCACCGAGACCTCCTCCGACATTCTTGATATGAGCCATCTGATGAAGCTGAAAAGAACAACTGCCCTAACAAGAATCAATTGCCAACTGTCACTTCTGAGGCTTGGCCTCGATCCGTACTCGCGAGCTTGGCCTCGAGTTAACTGACAACTGCCAATGAGACCACAACGACATTGACTCACTACATGATAGAATAGATAGGATATACAAATAAATATAATATATCTAGAGATACAAAATCCTAAGAAAGCAAGCAATAAATATGAAATTATAAATGAGGGCTTGCTACCTTACGAACCGGTGAATCGACGAGAAGAGGAATGAATCGGGGAATCACCGGATCAGCAATGTGAGGCAAGGGTTTAGCGAGACAATGTTGCGCTGGATCGGGCGTGGATCAGTGGCTAGGGTTCTGACAGGGCTTTGGATGCAGCATTGAAGCAGGATAGGGGCACGGCAGCGCTAGGGCACGGCTTGGGTGGTGGCGCTGGAGCACAGTGTGGGCACGGCGGCGTAGGCAGGGCGTGGTGGTGTGGAGCTATGCCACATGGTGGCACGGGGAGTGGCACGGGCATGGCGTGTGCAGGCATGGGACGGCGTAGTGTGGCGGTGCTAGCGTGAGAAGCATGGTGGGCATGGTGGCGGTGTATGGGGGCTGGAGCAGGGTGGCGGCAATGAGATGCGTGGCTAAGGCACGAGCTTGGTGATGTTGGTGCGGCGGTTGGGGCTTTAGGTCAACAGGTGACTCGAATATATGGTGGCCTCAACTGTGATAGAAAAGGAAACCCCGACCGGACATAGCCAGAGTCCGGTGCAACCTGTCTCCTTTGTCTTCGATCAACCGGACGCTGAACCACCATGTGATCGGACGCTGAACAGTAGAGTCCGATCACTCCATCGCAGCAGGTTTACCTCCTAGTGAACTGACTGGATGCTAGACTTCAGAGTCCGATGCAGCATCCAGTCACTCTTTTTCCAGCAAATCTTCAAAGTCCTTCGTGCTGCCTATTCCCAATCAAGTCCCAACTTCAATAAGATCTAAATAAACACCAATTGGGACTGATGTGAGTGACCTCTCTCAAACCCCCAAAAATTTCAAAATATTTTGCCTTAGGCTATAATTCTTTTTAAGAAAATAGGCAATATGATGGCAATTAAAGATAAACGACAAAGCAACATTCATGCATATGCAATGCAATACTTGAAAGTAAATCTAGTTGCTTGTCAAGTTTGATCCAAGGTTAAGCTTCTTCACACACTTTACGGCAATTATCTTAATCATGTTAGACAAGCCCTAAGTGCATTACCATAAAGTAAACATGCTGTATATTACAATGCAATACAAGGGACAACACAAGCTTATTTTTTAGTGAAGTTACTAAAATCAAGCACATTGAGCTCGTTCCACAATCGACAAAAAGTTGCCTCATCTAGCGGTTTAGTGAAGATATGCACCAATTGATCCTCGGTCCTTACACCTTCTAATGAAATATCATTCTTTGCAACATGATCTCTAAGAAAGTGATGGCGGATATCTATGTACTTGGTGCGAGAGTGTTGAACCGGATTATTTGCAAGTTTTACCGCACTTTCATTATCGCACAAAAGAGGTACTTTTTCTAGAACTACACCATAGTCTAGCAAAGTTTGTTTCATATAAAGAATTTGTGCACAACAAGCACCCGCGGCAATGTATTCCACTTCGGCGCTGGACAAAGCCACACTATTTTGTTTCTTGGAGGACCAAGACACAAGTGATCTACCAAGCAAATGGCACCCTCCGGATGTGCTTTTTCTATCAACTTTGCAACTAGCATAATCCAAATTGGAATAGCCAACTAATTCAAATATAGCTCCTTTGGGATACCAAAGGCTAATGCTTGGTGTGCTTAAGATACCTAAGGATTCTTTTAACGGCAATCAAATGAGTTTCCTTAGGATTAGCTTGAAATCTAGCACACATACACACACTAAACATGATATCGAGCCTAGATGCGGTTAAATATAACAAGCTACCAATCATAGAGCGGCAGAGAGTTTGATCAACTGTGTTACATCCCTCATCTAGGTCGAGATGTCCATTAGTTGGCATTAGTGTCTTGATTGGCTTACATTCATCTATCTTGAATCTCTTGAGAAGATCATTTGTATATTTCTCTTGAGAGATGAAAATCCCTTCTCTCATTTGCTTGACTTGAAAACCAAGAAAGAATGTAAGCTCTCCAATCATTGACATCTCGAACTCCTTTGACATTAATTCACCAAACTCTTTGAAAGAATCTTCATTTGATGATCCAAAGATGATATCATCAATATACACTTGGCAAATGAAGATATATCCATCAAGCTTCTTGGTGAATAGTGTGGTGTCGACCTTCCCAATGGTGAAGCCCTTCTCAAAGAGGAAGTCCCGAAGACGCTCATACCAAGCTCTTGGGGCTTGCTTAAGCCCATATAGCGCCTTGGACAACCTATAAACATGATTAGGATATCTAGGGTCTTTAAACCCGGGAGGTTGATCAACATAGACTAGTTCATTAATAAAGCCATTTAAAAATGCACTTTTCACATCCATTTGATATAGTTTCATTTCATGATGTGATGCATATACAAGGAGGATACGAATGGCTTCTAGTCTTACAACCGGTGCAAAGATCTCTCCAAAATCTAAACCTTCAACTTGAGAGAACCCCTTTACAACTAGTTTTGTCTTGTTCCTCACAACAATGCCTTTTTCATCTTGCTTGTTGTGGAACACCCACTTTATTCCAATGACTCTTGCACCTTGTGGTCGCTCTTCAAGAGTCCAAACTTCATTACGGGTGAAGTTATTTAACTCTTCATGCATGGCATTTATCCAATCTAGATCTTAAAGAGCTTCTTCTACCTTAGTAGGCTCAAAGCAAGAGACAAAAGAGTGATGTTCAATCAATGAAGCAAGTTTTTGTGAGCGAGTCATTACTCCATTTGATGGACTCTCTATGAT
Source organism: Miscanthus floridulus (assembly GCF_019320115.1). Lineage (NCBI taxonomy): Eukaryota > Viridiplantae > Streptophyta > Magnoliopsida > Poales > Poaceae > Miscanthus > Miscanthus floridulus. Next base: position 108,298,448 of record NC_089585.1, on the reverse strand, counting down.
GAGATCTTGTGGATCAGCTTGGAATAGAGGTGAATTTCTTCTATCAACCACTTGAGAGGGAGGTTGTGGAGCATCAACATCTTGTGCTTGTGTCGCCATTTGCTCATGGGAGACATGAGTATCTTCATTTTCTACTCTCCCATCTTTTTCACCATCTTGTGGCATATTTGATGAAGAAGGTGGATTGATCACTTGTACATCATCTTCATCATCATTAGGCTTGATGTCTCCAACTGGAATATTCTTCATGGCCTCCCTCAATGGTTCATCACCTACATCATCAAGATTCTCATGTGCTCCTTAAGAGCCGTTAGATTCATCAAATTCCACATTATATGTTTCTTCAACCAAGCCAGTGGCATGATTAAATACTCTATGCTTTGGACTTTGATGAGTAACCAACAAAAAAACCAATATCACAACATCTTTAAAACTTCCCTAGGTGTTGCTACTTCTTTTAGATGTAGCATTTGCAACCAAACACCCTAAAGAAGGAGACATCTGGCTTCTTCCCATTAAGCAACTCATAAGGTGTCTTGCCAAGAAACTTTTGAAGGAATAGGCGATTGGATGCATAGCATGAGGTGTTGATAGTTTCCGCCCATAGAGCTTCAGGGGTGTTGTACTCATCTAGCATAGTTCTTGCAAGAGTGATCAATGTCCGGTTCTTTCTCTCAACTACACCATTTTATTGAGGGGTATATATTGCGGAGACCTCATGTTGGATCCCAACTTCATCACAATAAGCTTCTATGTTTGTGTTGTCAAATTCGTTACCGTTGTCACTTCTAATCTTCTTGAGCTTTACTGCAAACTCATTTTGTGCTCTCTTGGAAAACTTCTTAAAGCAAGATGCAACTTCGAATTTGTCATGAAGGAAGAATACCCATGTGTATCTTGAATAGTCATCAACAATCACAAGACAATAAAGATTTCCTCCCAAACTCTTGTATGTTGTTGGTCCAAATAAGTCCTTGTGAAGGAGTTCTAGCACTCTTGTGGTTGACATGAAAGCTTTGGTTAGATGAGTATTTACAACTTGCTTGCCGGCTTGACATGCACTACAAAGCTTGTCCTTCTCAAACTTCACATCCTTCAACCCTCTCACCAAATCATTCTTCATTAGCTTCTTGAGTGAGCTCATCCCAACATGAGCAAATCTTCTATGCCATAGCCACCCAAGTGTTGTTTTGGTGAATAGGCAAGTCTTTAAATTAGCATCTTTGGAGGTGAAGTCCACTAGATATAGGTTGTTGCATCTAAATCCTTTGAATATCACTTGATCATCATCCTTCTTAGATACAACAACTTCCTTCTCGGTAAACAAGCATTGGAAGCTAAGATCACACAATTGTCCAATGAATAGCAAGTTGAAGCTCAATGAAGCAACATATAGCACATTTGAGATAGAATGATCATTTGATATTGCCACTTTGCCCAATCCTTTAACCTTGCCCTTTGAATTATCTTCAAATGTGATTCTTTCTTGTCCATCTACTTCTTCATCTAGTGAGGTGAACATACGAGGATCACCGGTCATATGTTGTGTGCAACCACTATCAATAACCCAATGACTTCCACCGGTCTTGTAGTTCACCTACACACAAGAGATCAAGCTTTAGGAACCCAAACTTGTTGAGGGCCCTTCACCTTCTCAACAAGTGACTTTGCTACCCAAATTTTCTCAGGCCTATTCTTGTTGGGAGGTCCTAAGAACATGACTTTCATCTTCCCACTAGAGTCCTTTCTAAGCATGTAATGAGCATTGAAGGCAAAAGGTCTAGCATGCTTGGGCAAGGGTTGTGGTGGTGGAGTTTGGCACTCATGAGCAAAGTGGCATTCTTGTCCACACTCAAATCACTTCTTTGGCTTTGGCTTTTGTTGTTGTTGAGCTTGAGCCTTCTTCTCTTTGTTTGCCATGTACCCAATGCCACTTCTATCCATCTTCATGACGGTGTTCATTAGTAGCTCACTTTGAAGATGCTTGCCTCTTGTGAACTTGCTCAATCCAATCTTGAGATGCTCTTTCTCCAACTTGAGCTTCTTGTTCTCTTCCTTGAGAGCATCATTATTTTTCTCTCCTTTGAGCTTCTTGTTCTCTTCTTTGAGCTTCTCATTCTCAAGAACCAAATCACTATCATGATCAAGAGTTTCTAGCACAATAGTGTTGTGGTTTTTTATCTCTTCAAGATCTTTCTTGAGCTTTTCATTGTCATTCTTGAGCTTGACAAACTCATCATAATCTTCGGTCTCAACCACTTGCTTGCCCTTGCTACTAAAACTTTGCTCAATGCTCTCAATGATCAAATCATCACATGATGTAGCTATATCAATCTTAACAACATCGTTAGTAGCATCATGTGGCTCATTGGATAAATATTCTTGAGCAATGACAAGATTATCATGATTAATCTTAAGAGCAGTATATTCTTCTTTTAGCATGTTGTGGCTAGTGATGAGGTCATTGTGTATCCTCTCAAGTTTATCATGTTTATCTTTAAGCTCTTTCTTAGAAGATTTGAGCTCCTTGAGTTTGGATGATATAGCATCATTTGCTTCTCTAAGCTCAATACTAGTTTTTTTCGGCTATATCACATTTAGCTAAAAGAGAATCATTCTTAGCTTTTAGTTTTTCATTCTTAGCTCTACTCCTTCTAATGATCTTAGTGTATTAATTTAGTAATTTAACAAGATCATCATAAGAAGGTGATTCATATTCATCATCATCACTATCGCTATCATCATTGCTAGCATGTTCATCACCACTACTATCATCATTTGATACCTTGCGATCACCCTTGGCCATAAGGTATAGGTGTGTAGAGGATGATGGCGGTGGTGGCGGTGAAGATGATGAAGAGTCAATAACAATGGCGGACACCTTCTCGTTGTCACTATCATCATCGGATGAGCCACTAGATGAATTAATGTCTGTGAGCCAATCACCGACGATGTATGCCTTTCCACTTTTCTTCTTCTTGTAGAAGTCCTTCTTCTTGCAATCTCTCTTCTTGTATGGCTTATTTTTCTTCTTCTCATCTTCTTCTTCATTGCTTGAGTCATCTTTCTTGCCCTTGTACTTGTTCTTGAACTTGTCTTTCTTAGGCTTGGTGCATTGGTGTGCTAGATGACCAAGTTCTCTACAATTGTAGCAATCCATCTCAAAGATTAGCTTCCTTCTAGAGCTAGTGAAAAACTTCTTCTTCTTGCCATCAAACTTGATGCCACTCTTGTTGAGCTTCTTTAGCATCTTGGCGGTTCTTCTCACCATGAGAGCAAGACTTGCATCATCAATTTCATCATCACTTGAGCTCTCATACTCAAGCCTTGCTTTGCCCTTCTCTTGGCTAGCTTTGAATGCTAAGTCTTTTTCTTTCTTCTTAGTAGAGGATGAGACATCTTGAGGTGTGATGTGCATGTACATCTCATGAGCATTGATCTTTCCCAAGATTTATGTTGGTGTAGCGGTGGAAAGATCACCTTGATAAAGCACGGTCACAATATGCCCATATTTATCAATGGTGAGGACACTCAAGATTTTTCTTACAATATCGGATGGTTGCATTTGAGTGAGTCCAAGCCCATTGACTTCCTCTACAAGAACATTCAAACATGAGTACATCTCATTAGCACATTCTTTAGAAAGCATCTCAAAAGAGTTAAGCTTTTTCATGACAAGATGATAGCGTTCCTCACGCTCACTCTTTGTTCCCTCATAGAGCGCACAAACGTCTGACTATAGTGCATGGGCGTCCTTGTGGTTCCTCACCCGGTTAAACACATCTTTGCAAAGGCCTCTAAAGATGGTGTTTCAAGCCTTTGCATTCCATTTCTCGTAATTTACCTCATCGCCTTGTAGATGTGTAGCATCCTAAGGTTTTGGGAAGCCTTGTGAGGCAGCTCTAAGTATTCCAATGTCTAGAGCTTCTAAATACGCCTCCATGTAGATTTTTCAATAAGGAAAATCATCCCCCTCAAAGATAGGAGGAGGCCATCCCTGTGAGACATCTTTCACTAGGTGGTTAAGCCTAAATACGTGAGCACGAGGCTCTGATACCAATTGAAAGGATCAAGATGCCCTAAGAGGGGGGGTGAATTGGGCTAATTCTAAATTTCTTTGCAATAATTAAGTTCTATGGTTAGCCCAATTAACCCCTTGTGCCTAGAAAGTGTTTCTATTGATCTATAGTACAAAAGTTTAGCAACCTATGTTCCAATCCTACTCTAGCATGGCAATTCTATGAATGTAAATGACAAGAATTGAATTACTCAAAGTAAATGCTCAAAGTAAAGAGAGGAGGAACGCGATGATGTTTTGCCAAGGTATCAGGAGAGTTAGCCACTCCCCACTAGTCCTCGTTGGAGCACCCGCATAAGGGTGTAGCTCCCCCTTGATCTGTGTAAGGATCAAGTGCTCTCTATGGGTTGATTCTTCGACACTCTATCGCGGTGAATCACCCACAACCGCTCACAACTTGAGTTGGGTCATCCACAAGCTCCACTAGATGATCACCAAGCTCCCAATCATCACCTAAGCCATCTAGGTGATGGCGATCACCAAGAGTAACAAGCATGAACTCTCACTTAACCACGACAAGTCTAATGAGAAGGGTGGATGCACACTTTGCTACACTTGCTTTCACTAATGAGGGCTCTCTTTGGGATTCTCAAATCTCAATCACCTCACTAGGACCTTGCTCTTCTTGGCACTCTCAAAGGTGTTTCTCAGCTGTTGGAATGAGCAAAAGTACCCCCTCACACAAATGGAGGAAGTATTTATAACCTTGGTTGAAAAACGAACCGTTATGTGCCTCTGCGGGGTGACCAGACGCTCCGGTCATGTTGACCGGACGCTTCGGTCAGTTCTCCCCAAACTCTAGTGTTTAAGATATGACCGGACGCGTCCGGTCATGATTTTCCCTCTCTGGAACCTTATTGGAGTTGACCGGATGCTGGCACTCAGCGTCTGGTCACTCACCTCTCAGTGTCTAGTTGTGTCCAAACGATTTCACCTTGATCAAATGAACTGACCGGACTCTGCGCCAGCGTCCGATCACTCCGGAACTAGCATCCGGTTAGCATTTGACCCTCCATTCACTTCCAACTCTCGATCATACATGAATGATGTTTGCTCCAATGGATCTAAGGGCTTTTTAGGAGCTACCTAGTGCTAGATTTAGCAAGTGTGCACCACACCTAACTCACTAGACTCATCCTAGGTCAAGCTACCTATCCATACCCCCCTTAATAGTATGGCCAAAGGAAAAACAAAGTCCTAAACTACTCTAAGTGTCTCCTCAATACCAAATGACACTTAGAACTAGTCCATCCTTAACCTTGTCGTCCATCCTTTGAAAACCGAAACAATTTTCATCGTAGGGGCATGACCACCATGATAGCTGATGAGGACATGACACCCATGCATATGACCATATTTGGCACATGGTATGGAGGGGTAGGAGGCCAGCAAGGGTGTCCAAGGCAAGAAGGAGGCCCGAGGCTAATTCGGTTCTAGTCCCCGAGGTGGAGGACCCAAAGCAACTCAAGTTCGAGTCTGCCTCGGCCTCCAGGACCAGTCTGCCTTAAACTAGTCACCTAGGACACATCCAGACTCTGTTTTCGATGATCCACATATGGTTGGGAAGCTAATTTGATAAGGAAGTCAATACAAGTGGTCTCACATCAAAATCCTTTCAGAATCAATGGGAATCATCAAAACAAATCAGCATCCAGAATCTGCTAGGATGCTACAACACCGTCTTTTGGTCCGTTGGACCATGTATCGTGTTTGGCCCATTAGGGGGCGCGTCTAGGGTAGGCGATGACCCTAAGACCTTTATAATCATACACTACTGCCATCATTAGGTTTTGGGTTTTACTTAGATTAATCTGTCAAGAATAGTTTCACCGTTCATCGGTTTGTGAGACCCTAACTTCATGAGATTAATCATTCATCTACAATTTGGTTGCTTTCTTTCTTGTTCTTGCTTGTGTTCTTCATTGCGCAGGCAGGGATTAGCCTTCTTGGTGAGGTCAATTGGATTCGTGTCTCGGTTGATAACCAGAGGAGTTGTGGTGCTAAGATTGTAGGGTTCGATCTTTCGATCTGAAGCCTGGATCGGTGTGTCATTCTCTGCCGCAACTGATAGTTATCACTACCTAACGGAAAGATCGGGATCCCATGTTTCCATTAATAGCCCAATCGATCTCTATTACCATGACCTAACTTAATTGCCTCTGCAAAATATACATTAGTCACAGTAATCATGTATTGTCATTAATCACCGAAACCCAACTAGAGGCCTAGATGCTTTCAATCGTGATCGAGGCTCTTGCACTTGTAGCATCTCCTCAACTCCTTCATGTGATCTCTTCTCTTTCTTGCACCATAGCCTCTCTTCTTCATGAATTTGCCCATCTTGGATACTAGAAGAGCCATGGCCTCATCATCAATGTCACTTGCATCTTCATCTTCACTTGATGCTTCTTTCTTGAACTTGCCCTTGTTCTTGGATGAGGTAGAAGCCTTGAATGCCACACTTTTCTTCTTCTTGTCTTCATCCTCCTTCTTGTCTTCCTTATCAACCCCCTCCCTTTCCACACAGTATGTCTCTTGTGTCATGACATCACCTAGTACTTGGTTAGGGGTGAGTTGCTTCAATCCTTCTCTTATGATGATCAATCTCAATGTCTCAAATCTTGGAGGTAAGCACATCAAGAACCGATGAGAGACATTATCATCATTTATCTTCTCTCCCAAATACTTTAAATCATTGATAATCACTTGGAGCCTATGTAACATTCTAGGGATACTCTCATCATCCTTCATCTTGAAGCTTGTCAACTTATCCTTGAGGATGTATAGCATGGCACTCTTCACCGCCATTCGTGCCCTCATACATTTCTTCCAATCTCTTCCACACTTTGCTAGCATGGTCAAGATCCTTGATTTGCTCAAACGCCTTGAATCAATGGCATTGTAGATGGTGTTGAGAGCCATTGTGTTGCATTGCTTGTTGGCCTTGTCATTGTTGGTGAGATTGTCGGGATCAAGAATCACATAGTCATTCTCCATCACTTCCTACACTTGATCATTGATAGAATCAAGATACATCTTCATCTTTCTCTTCCAATAATCATAGCTTGTGCCATCAAAGAATGGTGGTTTGTCCCCCTATATGGTTGAACACAACTTGAGCCATCTTTTGTGCACCGAGGATGTTAAGCCTTACTCAAATGGTGACCACAGGCTCTGATACCACTTGAAAAGGTCCTAATATGGCTAGAGGGGGGGTGAATAGCCTATTTAAAAATCTATAAGATCACAAGAGCAATTTGATTAGTATGAAAAATGGTGTAATAGCAATTTTTCTCTAGCTCTACTAGGGTTGCAAGCCACCTATACAAACAATTTTAGTTGTTATAATCACTAGGCATATACAAGAGCTAAGTTGCTATTCACTAAGAGCTCTCAAACTTGCTACACTAAAGAGCTCCACTAGATGAACTTAAGCTACAAAGCAAGCTCTCAATTCTAGCTACACTAAAGAGCTTGCTACAACTAGTTTGTAGGAATGTAAATGAGTAAGTAAGGTGATTATACCGCTACATAGAGAAGTGAACCAATCACAAGATGAATACCAATTCAAACACTAGGAGAATACCAAGGGGCAAGAGACAATCAGATTTTTCTCCTGAGGTTCACAGTGCTTGCTAGCACGTTAGTCCCATGTTGTGTTGACCAACACTTAGTGGTTCGGTGGCTAAGAGATGTTCCACAAACCTCAGTCCACATAATTGGACACCACAAGAACCTACCCACAAGTAAGGTAACTCAATGACATGAGCAATCCACTAGAGTTACCTTTTGGCTCTCCAACGAGGAAGGCACAAGACCCCTTACAATCACCTAGATTTGGCCTACGAACAATCACCAACTCATGCCAAAACTCTTACGCTGCTCCAAGCCATCTAGGTGGCGGCAACCACCAAGAGAAACAAGAAATCCGCAGTCACAACGATCCCCAAGTGTCACTAGATGCAATCACTTAAGCAAATGCACTTGGAATCACTCCCAATCTCAATATGATGATGAATCAATGATGGAGATGAGTGGAAGGTGTTTGCTTAGGCTCACAAGGATGTCAAGTATGTCAAAATGCCAAGAGGGATACCTTGGAGCTAACCAAACACTATTTATAGACATCCCCAAATGAATAGAGCCATTGGCTCTACGCAGGCATGACCGGACTCACCTGATCGGACGCACCCTAGTGTCTGGTCGGCTACATCTGATCGGCTCTGGCCATCCACACGTTGCACCTTTGAATTCTACGCATCGATCTCCAATGGTCAAAATGATCAGCTCATGAAGTTAATGTTTGACCAAACTCGACGTTGAAATCGACTAGACTCTGGCCACGTAGAGTCTAGTCAACAACAGAGAGCTCCTAGAGCACAGAAAAGGTGACTGGACGCATTAGGTCAAGGATGACCGGACACGCCAATGAGTTCGGTCAGCACAGCATTCTTCACCGCGCGCTCTTGCTGATGATGCCAGTGTATGTCAGCCATGACCTAACGCAGCCCCTGCGTGTCTGGTCATGTGCTCAACCCTACGTCTGCACGCCCTAAAGAAGTGACTAGATGTGTCGGTCCTTGTGTTCGATCACTCCTATGACCCTCTCGGCCAGTGCAGCATCAGTCGCCTATAATTGATCCGGACGCACCGAGGGTGAGTCCAGGTCACCACGCGGTCAGCGTTCGGTCATGGACAGTCTCCTTCTTTTCTTTTTCTAAGTCCACAACCACTTCACCCTTGCTTCTAACTTGCTAACCACAAAGTGTAGAACTTATGTGCATGTGTGTTAGCATTTTACAAGAGTCAAGGTTAGCACACTAGGTTCCTAAATGCATATGCAAGAATCATGTCACTTATTAGCACTCGATAAACCAGTTTAGCCAAAGATTTCTCCTCTTTATAGTATGACTATCAATCCTAAGTCACTCACACCCTCTATGGTATCTTGAGTGCAAAACAAAAACCTATCATATACCTTTGCCTTGATCATCTCGGTTTTTTGTTTTTCTCTTTCTTCTTTTCCAAGTTGAGCTTGATCATCATCATTTCATGTCCACCTTCAACTCTGTGGACCTCATCTTGCTCAATCACTTGGAATGGACCACCTTATCTAATTCACTTACTTAGATCAAAGATTAGTCCTAGGTTTTATCAATTATCCAAAACCAAACTAGGGCTTTCAGAGGTGTTGCACAAACCTTGTCCAACAAATGGACACCACAAGAACCTACCCACAAGTGAGGTAACTCAATGACACTGAGCAATCCACTAGAGTTATCTTTCGGCTCTCCACCGGGAAAGGTATAAGACCCCTCACAATCACCAGAGCTGGCCACGAATAATCACCAACATATGCTGAACCTCCTCTGCTGCTCCAAGCCATCTAGGTGGCAGGCAACCACCAAGAGAAATAAGAAATTCATAGCCACAACTGATCCCCAAGTGCCACTAGATGCAATCACTTAAGCAAATGCACTTGGAATCACTCCCAATCTCACTATGATGATGAATCAATGATGGAGATAAGTGGGAGGTGTTTGCTTAGGCTCACAAGGATGTCAAGTATGTCAAAGTGCCAAGAGGGTGAGCCCCAAGCTGGTACCTTCCTATTTATAGAGCCCTAAGACTCAAAAAGCCATTGGGCACTCTCAGGCTAACCGGACGCACTAACCGGACACGGCCCCTACAGTCTGGTCGGCCAGCGTCCGGTCGCCCACAGCCGTCCACGTGTCCAAGCTTCAAATGTCATGCATTGATCTCCAACGGTCATCTGATCAAGCACTCTAGGGTTAATATAAGACCAGACTCACTGCTAAAACGATCGAACTCTGGATCACTTAGTGTCAGATCAAGTACAAAGAGCATCTAGAGCCGATTTTTAACGACCGGACGTGTTAGGTCATAGGTGATCAGGACACGCCACTAAGTCTGGTCCACACTAAGCTCGCAAACCCTGCCTACATCATCGTATGTCATCATCGACCTGACGCAGCCCCTAGTGTGTTTGGTCCCATGATGCTCCCTACGTCTGATCACCAACACCCGCTTCTGTAAATGACCGGACGCGCCTGGGTGAGTCCGGGCATGCCAGGCACCAGCATCCAGTCATGGACTTTCTCCTCCTTTTCTTTTTCTAAGTCCACAACCACTTCGCCCTTGCTTCCAAGTTGCTAACCACAAAGTGTAAAACTTGTGTGCACGTATGTTAGCATTTTTCAAAGCATTTTACAAGGGTCAAAGTTAGCACACTAGGTTCCTAAATGCATATGCAAGAATCATGTCACCTAGTGGCACTTGATAACCTCTAGCCAAAGATTTCCCCTCTTTATAGTACGGCTACCGATCCTAAATCACTCGCACCTTCTATGGTGTTTTGAGTGCAAACCAAAAATGGCTCCTATCATTATACCTTTGCCTTGAGCCCATTTTTGTTTTTCTCTTTCTTGTTTTCCTAAGTTGAGCACTTGATCATCTTTTGGTCATCACCATCCACCATGATCATCCTCTTGCTCCACCACTTGGCATGGGACCATCCTTTCATGTCTACACCCTTAGCACAAGGATTAGTCCTAAGGTTTCATCAATTATCCAAAACCAAACTATGGCTTTCAATCACTAGGGAGAATTCCAATCACAATAGACACAAGATTTTTCTCCTGAGGTTCATGTGCTTGTCGACACTGCTAGTACCGTTGTGTTGACCAACACTTGGTGGTTCGGTGGCTAATAGGCATTTCACAAACCTAACAAATGGGCACCGCAAGAACCTACCCACAAGTGAGGTAACTCAATGACATGATCAATTTACTAGAGTGGCTTTTGGCACTTCACCGAGGAATAAGCCCTAAGAACCCCTCACAAATCTATCCTTGATTAGGGGCAGACACAATCACCAAATCCCCTCACCAATCAACAAATCACCAACCATCTAGGCTTACAGCAATCACTAAGAGTAATAAGAAATCCACAATCACAAGAATCACCTAGTGCCACCAAATGTGATCTCAAATGCACACACTAGGGTTTCCCCAACCTCTCACAAATGAGAAACAAGCTTGGAGAAGGAGAGGAGAGGGAGGAGATGCTCTTGAAGCTCACAAGATCAACACTTCGAATCCTCAATCTCTTACTTAGGGTTAACTCAAAGCTTTGAGAGAGAGAGAGAGGGGAGAGCTTTTCTCTTCAATTTTGGATCTCAAAAGTTACAAGAATGGGGAAGAGAATGGAGGAAGAAGAAGGGGGCACACCACTTAGAACCCCAGTTGGCTGGCCTCCTCCTCCCAACCGTTGCTTAGGTCCTTCTCCCGCACTAGAAATTCCAGGCGGAGGCTTAGAATTTCTTAAGCGGGCGCTCTCCCGACCGTTGGTGCTAGAAGGCCTCCCGCACTGGAAATTCTAGGTGACGGTTTGGAATTTCTTGGGCGCGTGCTTCTCTCCGTGGTTGGACTCACGAGCTTAGCTTCAAAATGGAATAGGTGTAAACTGCCCTAGGAAAAGATCTCTGGTTAACAAAACCAATCCTAGACCTAGTAGACAAAGCGGGTAAGAAGCATATTTTGCACTGGAAATTCTAGCTTGGGGCAACTAAATTTCTAGCTAATTACTGCCAAACAAATAGAGCACCTCTAACTGGAATGATTAGCACTATGAGCAAGAAATTCTAGTTAGACTTCACAACATACCCAAACAAGTGCTATCTCTTCACAAAAAGCACCAAACCAAATTTAGCACTTGAGATAGCTTTTCACAAAGAAAATTCTCGGGCTTTCTCACAGCATCTCACCATGTCACTAAGCGCAATGTATATGCAAATGAGACTCACACTTAGTGGCACTAGATAACCATTGCAATTAAAGATTTCTCCTCTTTATAGTACGGTTATCTATCTTAAATCCGATCACGCACTCTATTGCGTCTTGATCCGACAAAACAAAATGGCCTTAGATTTTATACCTTTATTTTGAGCCCATTTTATTTTTCTCTTTCTTCTTTTCCAAGTTGGAGCACTTATCATCATCTTTTGGTCACCTCCATCACCATGACCATTATCTAGCTCCATCATTTGGTGTGTACCAACCTATCTTTGTATTTCACTCATGACAAAGGTTAGTACACTTAGGGTTCATCAATTAACCAAAACCAAACTAGTGCTTTCAACGTCGACGACAGGGGAGGGAGCCGTGCGCGCCCATCGAAAGGAGCCAGAGCAAGCCGTCTATGCCGCGTTCGTCGGAGGAAGGGGAGGGAGATCCACGCTCGAGAAGGGCCGCGCCGCCGCTGCTAGAGGGAGACAGAGGAAGGGGACGCAAGGGGAGGGCCACCGGAGGTAGGGTAGGGCAGAGTCGCACGTGGGAGGAACGCGTCGAAGGGGAGGGTGCCACCGGAGCTCGCTACCGCGCGGCCGGAGTGAGGGTGCCGCTGGAGCTCGTTGTCGCACTGGGAGCTCGTCCTCTGCGCGACTGATCGCCGGAGCGAAGGTGCTCGCTGGAGCGAAGTTGCTCGCCGGAGGGGACGGGGCCACGCTTGCCGGAGGGGAGGATGGGCGCGCTCGCCGGAGGAGCGACCGTTCACGTGCTCGTGGGGAGGCGGCGCGCGGCTGCACTCGCGCTTCCGTACGGCGCTGTAGGATGGGGGCTGAGTTGTTGGGCCAATAGGAATTGTGTCTGGTGGGAGGATTTAGGTACCCACACAAATTTGAGGTCTGTAGTAGGAGCCCTACTGGAGTTGGATTTTTTTATCTGAGCCCTCATATTTAGCTATAGGGCTCAAGTAGGGCTCTGCTAGAGTTACTCTGGAAGCGGCGATAGGATGCAAGGCAAAGACCGGTGGGGCATACATATGAGCCGGTTTATAAGCCGACTTATCAGTCATGGTTTAATGTTTTTCTCTTCCAATAAATTAATCGTACAAATCAGCACAAGCGGCTTATAAACCAGCCCAACACACCAATAGAGAAACAGATGTAAAATATGTCAGATTCCTAACAAATTTCGCAACAAATTATCAAGGTGAGGCGAGTGGCCTGCCAGGTACAGGTTTGCAGGAGCGTGGCCTCCCAGGCGCAGGCGGGTCGGCGGTGTGGACGCGATCCGTGTGGCCTTGTGTGGCTGGCTGGGTGCTTGGCCATTGGATGCTCCCCACGTGGCGGTGGTATCGCAAAACAATGGGTGTAGCCAGCGATTTTGGCAAACCGGCGCAGGAAACAGAGGAAGGAAATCAGGTGCTACAGGCTGGTTGGCTCGGCGCTGGACTCTAGGTGATGGGGCCCGCCGATCAGCAGATCACAAAAATCCGGTTGTTGAGAACTCCCAAAACATGCGGTTGACGTTCAGGGCTAGCTGACGTCGGACGTCATCCGACGTGGACACGTAAAAAGGAAGAGAGATGATCTGCGGTGAGTAGACGGTCTGGTGATCGTCTGATCGACAAGACAAGACAATACTGATCGGATCAGCGTACGGAGTACAGGACAATGGGGTCGTCGCGAGAGTTATGACAAGGTCGTGCACACAACGAGACTACGGGGCACGACACGATGCTGTGGATGCTGATGAAATTCGCAACAGATGCTCGGCTGACCAGACATTTCGCAACACGCTGCATCACAGGTACCGGAATTTTCGGTCCTAATCGGATCCATAAATTGTGGTGAGGACTTTTGGACCCTGGAGAGGAATAAGCTAACTACGACCAAATTCCCGGGCTATGGAGAGGAACGAGCTAACTAGGATTACCAGAGGGAGTATATATCTGCCCGGTTGGTTTGGCTGGCGGCCACCTGCCGTCATCAATCCCTTCCAAGGACCACGGTGTACCAGACGGCGCCATGGCGCTCAGAGCACGCTAGGCACCGGTCCAACATAAGCACTGCACAGCGTCCTGGTCCACATGCAATCCCTCCTTGATCGCCTTGATCCTGAAGTGTAGGGCACTGCAACAATTAGCTTCTGTTGATAAATGAGCAAAAAGAGATAAAAAAAAACCCGCATAAATAAGCCTGGTGGACAAAGACTATAAGAGGACAATAGCAATACCAATACTATGGCTTATATATTTCTGTAATCTTATTCTGTCGTTATACTCCATCTGTTTCAAAATAAATCAGCTTAGTTATCCTAAGTCAAATTATTTTAACTTTAACTAAATTTATAGAAAAGATTATAAATATTTATGATACGAAATTAGTATTATCAAATATATCATAAAATATATTTTCATCATCTACTTATTTGGTGTTATAAATGTTATTGTTCTTTACTATAAAATTAGTCAAACTCAAGATAATTTGATACGATGATTCCAGGAGTTGATTTATTTTGGGATTGAAGGAATATATCACACATGAGACAATAATACCATCTTTCAGGCGAGCTTGTAAACTCACAGCTACACAAGGTTCCCATCCCTTCCTCTCCTCTTCTTTTTTCTTGAAAAAATAATCTCTTATTACAGTTTTATGCCTATCCATATGCATATCATCTCTTGTTTCGCTTCGTATGCTGACCCCTACTTGCTGCGCATAGTGAGCTATCTTCTTGGGCCATACTCCCTTTTCCTGCTCCTAGTTCTTACATCCCGGGCCTGGTGGCAGCTCCAGCAGGACCAGCTGTCCAGCTTGTCGTAGCAGCTGTGTGTATTAACACAAACTGAGATCCAGGCTCATGACACAAGCTACAGAACGATGGATGAGATTTATCGTGGATGATTACCTGGAAATAGGCCTCTAGTTTCTGCCTCAGGGCACCGTGCTCCCTCTTCACTTTCTGGAACGATCTCATGCAACTGCAAACCGAAATATGCCACAGGAGTAAACAATGGCTGTTCTCATTTCTTGACATGAGACAAAAATCTGAAAGAACTAAAAAGTCAGAGAGATACAGACCCTTCAACATTTCCCTGTCCACAGTAATCCCTGAATGACATGCACTCACTCTTCATCCTTGAAGCACCAATGCTGCATCAAGTTTTGTAACATCGTCAAACACACGTAAACTTTATATAAATATAAAAGAATGATAATGTGTTCAGATGTCAGAGTTATGCTTTATTTACATCTGATTCAGAACCATGCCATGCTTACAAAAGTTCATTCGCACACGGTAAGCTTTTGGTTGGCACGCAAAACTACAAAATATGAGTTTTTCCTCTGAGATACTCGACCACCTTAAAGCCTCCAAGAACCTTGGTTTACAAGCATACTGGACATGTCATTAGTGAGGCACTGATATGCTTCAGATCCACCCCCCCCCCCCCCCCCCCCCCCCCACCCCCACCCCCACAACCACCACCACCACTTTTTTAAGAAGCTGAAGCATGCAGTAGTTGTTTCAAAAAGGATAGTGTCAACTTTGCAGGATGTTCAGCTAAACTCATAGTCCTCATTATTCACAAAACTATAAAGTAAGGTCTGTGTGCTGTACTGAATCAGTCACACAGCATGGATCATGTGCAACTGAAAAAATATATCCAGATGCAGCACCAGAGCTACCTGGAACAGCTGCCTTTTAGCTGCTGCATGTATGCATCCCATCTATTGAAATCTTTGGGGTATTTTTCTCTGCAGTGTCACAAAATTTTAATCAGTCAAGTTCAACACTTCTGCTTGCATCGTATTTTCTTTATTTTTGAACAAGAAATCACTTCTCCCTTGATATGCATGTTTTACTTACAGAGCTTGTTCAACATTTGATATTAGCTTGGCTGAGTCCTTGAAAAACAAAGTGACAACCTCTTCCGCAAAATTAGGACTAGCTTCATCCTGCAAGTCTTCCACCTGGCAAAATTGCTCGTCTAGGTACCCCTGTCGATGAAATAAAACTTACTGAGTCAGCATTTGGTATATAAAAGGAAAACATTGAAAACCATAAAACAGCATAGAATAGTGTCCGCCACGGGTGGGATCAAAAGCAGGCATGCTTATACATAGGAAAAAGGTATGATCAAACTTCTAGGTCCTTGTGAAAGCATAAAGATAAAATATTGATTAGAAATCTCCAGAGTATAATACAGGCCTGATCAAAGAGACTCTTTTTCATGGATGCAGCTTGGCGACGCAAATTAGAATAATCCATTCGTATGAATGAACTAGCCAAAGGGTGGCAAGGCGAAGGTGATACAGGTAGGAACACACTTCACAAGTTACAAGACATATGTAAACTGGTGGGAATGGATACAGAAAGTTGAGCGTGCCATATGCTTATATAGTGGAGGAGGCAGTTACTATTTGTCTACCAAACATAAGTGAAACTTAGATATTCCAGTTTCTGGATAACAAATGTAAGCATCTTGCATGCACAGGTGATTTGATTGCCACGGTGTGCACAAGCTATCCACATTTTGGAGAGTGACTTGAATAGATGCGGATTCTTGTAGCCTGTATCTCTTTATAAGAGTATATGTTGGTTTATAACAATGGCAAAGAAATCATTAAGGCCCCGTTTAGATCCTTGGAATTGAATTCATTCGAATAATTATAATTTAGGCATAGATTAATTAAGCTAATATGGTTGTATATGGAATATATTTGTATGTTATTGTTAACCATACAAGGGAGATACTTATATGTTGCATTTCTACTATAGGAAAGTGAGTTGAAGAGCGTGCTATAAGTTGGAGAGTAGAAACATAGCATAGTGATCTATAGAATCAATTTCCATCTCCCACTATGAATTTGAGATAGGCTTATATGTGAACTTGGAAAAGTTGTGGAATGTCAAATTACAAGCCAAATAGCCTAATCCATTAAGTAGATTCCAATTCCTCCAAAATGAAATGATCCAAACGGCCCCTAAAGGAACTTACTTTTAGGAATTATCAAGAGTTAACCTGTTTCATGGCATCCATACAATTTCCTGAATAAACTCGATCAAAGATAGAATTAGCTGAGACCAGCAACAACGGCTTTCTGTAGGTGTACGTAAAACATGATACAATACCGCATTATTATTTGACTTGACACCCCCACATAAAATTAAACACATCTGAGCGAAGAGAATTAAGATCTAATACAGTATACTTCTAAATTTTCTCACGTTGGATTGCTCAAAAGAAAACATATTCATGGACTACTAGAACAAGTGAAGAAGTCTCAGGCATGATTTTAATACAGAGTCATAGAAGTCTGTAGATTGCAGCTTAGAAAACATGGGTCAATCATGCAATTTAGTTAAGCTGAAGCACCCTAAATTACTTCAAAATTACAACAGACAAACAGTTTAAAGCTTTCATTACAACCAGCCTACACAGCTGAATCATGTAGATGGAAGCTTTTCGTAACTCCATACATGGTATCAAAAGATTTAGCACCAGAGATATTCGGTTCTCATTATGTGCTAATCAAGTAATCATTAGCATTTAACAAACTATCGTTTAATCACTGTTCACCTACGCGGCAGTTTAGCTCATTTACACGCCGTGTAAACGCTACACAGTGGCTTGCCGTGTCCGTTTAATCAGCCATTTATCCCGTTTATCACCGTTTAGTCTGTTTAAATGGCCGTTTAGCTCGAATAAATAGCTAAACAATTGGTGTCCGTTTAGTCTGTTTAAGGAAGTGCAAAAATCAGTATATTTACCTTATATACAGTTGTAATGGTACCTTTTGTCTGTTTTGTGGGTCAGTGAAATAGAGAATTTCTGCCGTGGTCTTTAAACAACAACATCCTAAGATTACGCAAGAAATTCTCCCGTGACAAATCCAGGATAGAATGTAATCAGACAAATGGGAAAGCTGGAACAAGATGTCTTTTTGTGCCCCTCAAAGTTCAAACAAAATGTGGTGATAAAATCCGGGAGAATGACTGATAACTAGAATAGGGCCAAGATGCTTACTTTGAGCCTCAGCCAAAGAAAAGTAGGACAAAGAATAGACCTCAACAGCTTGGTCCAATTGTCACAAGCCAATGTTCTCTCAGAGCATTGGACCACGTGGCAAACTAACAGTCTTTTGCAAAAGGGGTAAAAGAGATTCATTCAATGATTGATCCGATGATTGCAGTTCACCCCAAGTCAACATCACAACTTGATAAGAGGAATACGGCATGGATCAGAAATTCGAAACAAACAGAAAGCCTATACAGGAAATGGATATCGGCAAAAAGAAAATTCTGGACGAGTCATTGCCATTGCCACAGATGAATAAACAGAAAACATTGTCTGCATGCAAGCTATTCAGTCAGTACCTTACCCGTATGGTGACTAAATATTCACAAATATCCCAAGGCATATGGTCCAACTGTTCATTCCTATACTGTTGTCTCTATCAATTTCATAAGTGAGTATTCTCAAGGCAATAATTTTCCTTCTGACACAAATCTATTTGTCATTCATTATGTCCTTTTCTATGTAGAAAAGGGAGAGTGAACATGGCCCCTTCAATAAAAACAAAAATTCTCAAGCTCTATATGCTATGTAAATCAAGATGATACACCCACAAGGACGACATCTCCTGGAAGGAAAGCTGCTAACAAACTCGACAAGCCTAAGCTCATCCATCTAATCTCCCAGTTCCCCCAATCATCGTCTAACTAGAAACTAGGAAGATTTCTTGGCAGCTGCTGTCATCTTGACAAGCGTCATCACCTGGGAGCCTTGGAAGTTGGAAGAACAGCTAAAGGACTGTAGAATGGAGCTAATCTATTTTGATTGCTAATTTGACATTTTTATCAAACATAAAAAGATAGTTCTAGTGCATGAATAAGCATCAGGACAAAGCTAAGTTTTTTTAGCATTTGGAACTTTGAAGCTTGTGTTTCCTGGTAAATACTTCACACTATAATGTCTGGCTTCCACATATCAAGGTCATCCATGCTCTACGGCTTGCACATGGTCACATTATCAGAACTCAGCAATCCATTTATAGCATCAGAGACTAACTTTCCACAATCTAAAAGTAGCATCTGCATAGCACAACATGAACTGGATGTGCACGGTACCTCCAAAAGCATCCTCATGGATTTCTCATCCACAGTGCTCCAGAAAGGAACCTAGATGCTTGGTTTGATGTGTACGCTCCATTACTTTTTGGCACATTAGTAGGTTTCTGTTCTCACCTAGAAAGCACCAACTTGACCAATTGTTTCTCCACTCAAAATTTACGTACAAATCAGAAACTTTCCTCTTCCATTGGATAAGGTGCACCGAGAGTTAAGTTTTGGATGAGGATATAACCTGTGGTCACTAAAACACTAACAAAACATTCACAAATCTTTTAAGATGCACTGCACATAGTGAGAAGACACAGCATGATCTTCTGCAGTTCAGCAACTAACTCACTGGAAGTCACACTTCCAGATTCTGAAGCTATGCGCTAGAGATGCAAGTGAGTAGCCAATGGGGTTTTCTGGGTCAGCTAATAATTAGGTGGGATGGCCTTTTAATTCATTTTAGCAAGTTCTAGGTGCACACAAGTGACAACTATCCAAACATGATATAGAAACGAGCACTAAAGCTTAACCGCCAGGAGCGATCTTTTTCATTCTAGTACTAGAAAATAAAGATCGCACGGTCTTAGCCGTCATGCTCCCTCAGTCCCTCTAGATTGGTTTGGTGTCACTCTCATACCAGAACCAATTCCCTCCTAGCGACATCGGTAGGGAGCGGAAAAGAAAGGCGTGGGTACCGACCAATCGAGAGATGAGAGAACGACACGTTGATTCCCCGATAGCATCCTCCCCGTCCGGATTGGGGGGGGGGGGGGGCGGGGGGGGCGGGGGGGGGGGGGGGGGCGCTCAAAGCGACCTAGGAAGGTGATGCCGGCAGAGGGTGAAGCGGTTAGTGAGATACCTAGTGGGGCTCGCCGCCGCGCAGCACGAAGGGGACAGGGATTAGCTTACCTCCTCCATCCATCCCTCCAAATCAGATCCAGTGGTTCAAAATAGATTCAGCCCTTCAACGCATGAGACTTAGCTGTTTTTCTCAGATATAGTTAACAGATAGCAGCAAAGGACAGTATTTCACAGTTTCAAAAAAAAAGACAATAATTCAGGTCCATAATTCAGATGGACATGTACATAGCAGCTCACTGCATTTTCAAAGTACACATTCATACATCAGCTTATACATTCAAAACACAGAAGTTCAGACACATTCATACATCAGCTTATACATCAGCTAATCAATTAAGTGAGGACTCGGTCAAGTGCTTACAAAGCTTCCATCAACTACTTACAAGTGCTGCTGCTCCTACATTCTGATATTCAGATGTCCACTTAATGGGTACTGTGAAAGGTCCTAATATGGCTAGAGGGGGGGGTGAATAGCCTATTTAAAAATCTATAAATCAACTAGAGCAATTTGATTAGTATGACAAATAGCGTAATGCAAACTTGCTCTAGCTCTACAAGGATTGCAAGCCACCTATACAACAATTCTAGTTGCAATGATTACTTAGGCACACAACTTCCAATGTAATTACTCACTAAGAGCTCTTAATCTTGCTACTCTAAAGAACTCAACTAGATGAATGTAAATAATAAAGCAAGCTCTCAATTCTAATTACACTAAAGAGCCTGTATCAACTAGTTTGCAAGAATATAAATAAGTGAGTAAGGTGATTATACCGACGTGTAGGGGATGAACCAATCACAAGAAGAATATATAGCCAATCACCGAGAGAATGCCAAAGACAAGAGACAATCGATTTTCTCCCGAGGTTCACATGCTTGCCAACACGCTACGTCCTCGTTGTGTCGACCAACACTTGGTGGTTCGGCGGCTAAGAGGTGTTTCACAAACCTCGTCCACACGATTGGACACCGTAAGAACCGACCCACAAATGAGGTAACTCAATGACACGAGCACTTTACTAGAGTTACCTTTCGGCGCTCCGCCGGAGAAGGTACAACTCCCCTCACAATCACCGGAGATGGCCACGAACAATCACCAACTCGTGCTAATCCTCCACCGCTGCTCCAACTGTCTAGGTGGTGGCAACCACCAAGAGTAACAAGCGAAATCCGCAGCGCAACACGAATACCAAGTGCCTCTAGATGCAATCACTCAAGCAATGCACTTGGATTCTCTCCTAATCTCACAAAGATGAATCAATGATGGAGATGAGTGGGAGGACTTTGGCTAAGCTCACAAGGTTGCTATGTCAATGAAAATGTGCAAGAGAGTGAGCTTGAGCCGGCCATAGAGCTTAAATAGAAGCCCCTACGAAATAGAGCTGTTGTACTCCTTCACTGGGCACACTGTGGGCTGACCGGACGCTTCGGTCAGACTGACCGGACTCTAGACCCAGCGTCCGGTCAACCGATGTAAGCCACGTGTCATCCTGCGTTCAACAGGAGTCGTCTGATCTCAACGGTCATGACATGACCGGACGCGTCAGTTACAAAGTGACCGGACGCTAGATCTCAGCATCCGGTCGTTTCCAGTAAGCTTCCAAACGTGAGATTTCACGACCGGACGCATCCGGTCATGCTCGACTGGACTCACCCAGCGTCCGGTCACTCAACTTCTCTTCTGTATGCCCTACGTCAGCGTACGTCAGCACTGATCGGACGCACCCTACCAGCGTCCGGTCGCTTTTAGCGCCAGCGTCCGGTCGAAGACCAAAACATGCGCCCTCTGCCGCCACTGACCGGACGCTCCGGTCCAACCAAGGCCAGCGTCCGGTCACTTGCAGTGACCTCCAACTTTTCTGTCTAGGGTGCCAGTGGCACCGTCGGACTGTCCGTACTCTACGGGCGAACACTCCGCCAGTAGAGTTTCTTACCCTTGCACCTAAACTTCACCACCCTTGATCAAATG
Organism: Miscanthus floridulus; assembly: GCF_019320115.1. NCBI lineage: Eukaryota > Viridiplantae > Streptophyta > Magnoliopsida > Poales > Poaceae > Miscanthus > Miscanthus floridulus. The sequence continues at coordinate 108,276,613 of NC_089585.1, read as the reverse complement.
TGCCAACCACCAAGTGTATCACCTTGTGCACATGTGTTATCGTATTTTCACAAACATTTTCAAGGATGTTAGCACTCCACTAGATCCTAAATGCATATGCAATGAATTAGAGCATCTAGTGGCACTTTGATAACCGCATTTCGATACGAGTTTCACTCCTCTTAATAGTATGGCTATCTATCCTAAATGTGATCACACTCACTAAGTGTCTTGATCACTAAAACAAAATGGCTCCTACATGTTATACCTTTGCCTTGAGCCTTTTGTTTTTCTCTTTCTTCTTTTCCAAGTTTAAGCATTTGACCATCACCATGCCATCACCATTGTCATGATCTTCGCCATTGCTTCATCACTTGGAGTAGTGCTACCTATCTCATAATCATCTTGATAAACTAGGTTAGCACTTAAGGTTTTATCAATTAACCAAAACCAAACTAGAGCTTTCATATTGTCATATACTTCACAAAATACTATAGTTAGCCCGTAAAATACTATAGTTAGCCCACAAAATACTATAGTTAACCTGTCCAAAATACTATAGTATTTTATGGGCTAACTATAGTATTTTGCGGGCTAACTATAGTATTTTGTGAAGTATGTCACAATACCCATCAAGTGGACATCTGAATGTCAGAATGTAGGAGCAGCAGCACTTGTAAGTAGTTGATGGAAGCTTTGTAAGCACTTGACCGAGTCCTCACTTAATTGATTAGCTGATGTATAAGCTGATGTATGAATGTGTCTGAACTTCTGTGTTTTACTGTACTTTGAAAATGCAGTGAGCTGCTATGTACATGTCCATCTGAATTATGGACCTAAATTATTGTCTTGTTTTTTGAAACTGTGAACTACTGTCTTTTGCTGCTATCTGCTGCCTATGTCTGAGAAAAACAGCCAAGTCTCATGTGTTGAAGGGCTGGATCTATTTTGAGCCAATGAATCTGGTTTGAAGGGATGGATGGAGGAGGTAAGTTACGTTGCGACTTGCTGAAGGCAAGTCACTGAATCCCTGTCCGCATGAAGGGGACGGGGGCGGCGGGTGGCCGATTTGGGTGTTTTTTGCACTTTGTGCTGGCTCTGCGTCGACGCGGAGACGTGGAGAGCCAGGTGACCGGTCGGCGATGGATCGTCGTGGCCGCCGATGTGTCGGAATTGGACCTTACCAGTGGCGCCCTTTTTTTTAATTTTTAATCCTTTTTTAGTTTTTATTTAAAAAATATCCCCACTTATTTTTTATTTTTTTAATTTTTAATTCTTTGGTCATGCAAACACGTCTGGTGCGACAAAATAACGTTGTCGCGTCACATACGTTGGCTTGGCAAGATGTGCGACGTTGGATGACTATTTTCACGTGAAAGATCTTGTCACGCCCCTCTCGTTGGCGCGATAATACACTTTGGTCGCTCTAGCGATAAGATTTAACCTTACAAAAAAATCATATCTTTTTTGAACGATGTTGGATGAAGATTATTTTTATATAAAAATTGAGCTCGATGAGATCTACAGCTTTCTAGTTTTGAGTTTTTCCATTTAAGATCGCTAGGATGGCCCGAAAAATAATATAAACTTTCAGTTGCATAATAATCACGTTCAAGCCTTTGTCATCTTAGAAAATTAATATCTTTCTGTACGATGTCAAATGATGATACATTTATATAAAATACGCTAGGCACCGGTCCAACGTAAGCACTGCACAGCGTCCTGATCCACATGCAATCCCTCCTTATCGCCTTGATCCTGAAGTGTAGGGCACTGCAACAATTCGCTTCTGTTGATAAATGAGCAAAAAGACAAAAAAACGCATGAATAAGCCTGGTGGACAAAGACTATAAGAGGACAATTGGCCCTATTCGTTTGGAGGAATCTAGATGAATCTAGAGAAATTTATGAGAGAGAACCATCCGTAAACAGTAGAAACCATCCATGAACAGTGCTTTTTTAGCACCATCCGAACGAGGCCAATAGCAATACCAATACTATGGCTTATATACTTCTGTAATCTTATTCCATCGTTATACTCCATCTGTTTCAAAATAAATCAACTTAGTTATCCTAAGTCAAATTATTTTAACTTTACACTACTACAACGCAGGGATACAGTAACACAAACTTGTGTTACTATAGGATGGAAAAAGTATTACTAGAAATCTTAGTAACACATCTTTTTTTTATCCAATTGGCCATGTTACTACAGACTGGTTTATTGTAACACATTTACTTGTCTACAGAAACATTCGTCTAGTGTTACAGCGACTTTCTGTTGTAGCACATTGTCGGGTTCATAAACTCGGGGTCCATCATGGACCTGCTTCCCAGCAAAAGCTCGGCCCAGCAGACGACATTGCGAACGACGCACAACTCCTGGGCCAGCCCAAAAACCTAACGACAGGCCAGAAGAGCGATCTCTGACCGGAAGGCCTGGCCAAGGAGAGGACCGACGCTTGTTTCTGACTTCGACCCACCACTCCGACCGGAAGGCCTGGCCAAGGAGGAACGACGCTCGCTTCTGACTCCGGCCCGCCTCTCCGACTGGAAGGCCTAACTAGCTCGCCTCCGACTCCGGCGCTGAAAGCTCTAGTTTGGTTTTGGTGAATTGATGAAACCCTAAGTGCTAACCTAATTTATCAAGTGATCATGAGATAGGTAGCACATTCCAAGTGGTGAAGCAAATGAAGATCATAGCATGGTGATGATGATGCCATGATGATGATCAAGTGCTTGGACTTGGAAAGAAGAAAGAGAAAAACAAAAAGCTCAAGGCAAAGGTATAAACCATATGAGCTATTTTGTTTTGATGATCAAGACACTTAGAGAGTATAATCACGTTTAGGATTGATAGCCGTACTATTAAGAGGGGTGAAACTCGTATCAGAATGCAGTTATCAAAGTGCCACTAGATGCTCTAACTCATTGCATATGCATCTAGGATCTAGTGGAATGCTAACACCCTTGAAAATGTTTGTGAAAATATGCTAACACATGTGCACAAGGTGATACACTTGGTGGTTGGCACATTTGAGCAAGGGTGAAGAAGTTAGGGGTGAAAAGGAGTTAGTCTTGCTGGTCACTAAGTGATCGGACGCTGGTCTCAGAGGGACCGGCGCGTCCGGTCAAGTGTGGTAGCAAAGACGCTGGCGTCGGTCATACGACCAGACGCTGGGTCTTGGACTGACCGGACGCTGAGGTCCAGGGTCCGATCCTATTGTCGGGCGGCGTAGAGAAATGTCACTGAGTGACCGGACGCTGAAAGGGTCCGGTCAAGCATGACCGGACGCGTCCGGTCAAAGAAAGTCATTTCTGGAACCTTACTAGAAACGACCGGACGCTGGAAGCTGAGCGTCCAGTCAGTTTGTGCGTAGCGTCCGGTCAGCTGATGACCATTGAATTCTGACAAACAATATTTGAAGCAGGGGACACGTGGCGTGAATCACGTGACCGGATGCTGAGGGCCAGCGTCTGGTCGATCGGACCAGAGCGTCCTGTCAGCCCACATTGTGCCCAGTGAAGGGGTACAATGGCTCTATTTTATGGGGGCTTCTATTTAAGCCCCATGGCTGGTTGAAGCTCCTACCTTTGCTATTTGTATTGACATAGCAATCTTGTGAGCTTAGCCAAAGCCCTCCTATTCATCTCCATCATTAATTCATCATCTTTGTGAGATTGGGAGAGAATTCAAGTGCATTGTTTGAGTGATTGCATCTAGAGGCACTTTGTGGGGGTATGGCCCCCAAGACATGGGCCGCACCATTGGAGGTGGCCTAGCTCACAAGGTTAAGGCGTGCACGGCGCTGCTTGGCGTGCACCGCAAGACATTGTATAGTACCAAATATGCTACTTTACTTGTAACCCTACCTCCTCCAGAGTATATAAGGAGAGGTAGGGGTCCCCTAGCAGATAGGATCTATCAGATCGGATCTTCATGTATTCAATACAATACACCAAAGACACAGGACGTAGGGTATTACGTCGATCAGACGGCCCGAACCTATCTAAATCGCTGTCTCTGTGCCTTGTGTCACCATCCGGTTCCTGATTACGTGTACCCCACTGACAAATCTACCATCGTGGGATACCCCTCGGTGGACTGCCGACGATATTCTGTCGACACTTGGTGTTCGTGTTTCGCTTCAGATTTTGCTTGTTACTCTTGGTGGTTGCCGCCACCTAGACGACTTGGAGCAGCGAGGATCGTTGAGCAGAGAGTGGTGATTATCTCTGGCTCCGATCGTGGTGATTGTGAGGGGTTCTTGACCTTTCCCCGGCAGAGAGCCAAAAGATGCTCTAATGGATTGCTTGTGGATTGTGTGATCCTCATCTTGTGTTAGTTGTGCAGCACCCAATTGAGGGTTTGGCGTGTGAAGCCAATTAGCGTATGAACCTCCAAGTGAGTGAATCGCCACAAGGACTAGCTTGTCGGCAAGCAAGTGAACCTTGGTAAAAATTATTGTGTTCATCATTGATTCTGAGGTGATTGGTCTTTATTGTTATTCATCCTTGTGATTGATTGGTTCCTTCATCTATACGGCAGTATAACCTTCTTAATCACTCTCCTTACATTACCACAAACTAGTTGTCAAGCTCTTTAGTGTAACTAGTTGTGAGAGCTTGTTTGCTTGGTTGGTGTGGCTCTTTAGTTAGCCTTTGAGAGCACACTAATATAGGGTAGTGTCATAGCTATTGTGTGAATAGATACTATCTAAACTAGAATTGTGGTAGGTGGCTTGCATTTTGAGTAGGCTAGCGCAACACTTGCTTCACCTCATAATTGTCTAACAATTTCGTTAAGTGTTGTTGTAGAAATTTTTATTAGGCTATTCACCCCCTCCCTCTAGCCATTAGGACCTTTCAAGTGGTATCAGAGCCGAGGTCACCGAAATTTGAGGCTTAACAACCTTCGGTGTAAAAATGGCTCAAATCAACAACACTAAGAAGCCACCCCAATTTGATGGATCAAATTATCCATATTGGAAGTCAAAGATGACCACACATATCAAGTCAATCAATAGAAGAGTGTGGAAGGTGGTAGAAACCAAAATTGAGATTGAAGATCCAGAGAATCCCACCGTGGCCGAAGATGTGCTTCTCCAAAACAATGACATTGCTCTAAGTGCTATTCATGATACAATTGATGAAAGAACATTTGAGCAAATCAAGAATATTGAGATGGCTCATGAGGCTTGGAAGAAGTTAGAAGAATCATTTGATGGCACTCAAGCCATGAAGGGTGCAAAGGTATACATTCTCAAAGAGAAGTTTGCAAGCTTCAAGATGAAGGAGGATGAGAGTGTGCCGAAGATGTTCCATAGGCTTCAAGTGCTTGTCAATGATCTTAAAGGACTTGGTGAAGAGGTGAAGGACAAGGACTTCTCTCACAAGTTCTTGAGATTCTTACCTTCAAGATTTGGCACATTGGTCACCATTCTAGTGAGAAGTGGTTTGGACACTATGACACCAAACTAAGTATTGGGGGATATAATGACCGATGACACATATAGAGATGATGATGAGAAGGAAGAAAAGAAGGAGAAGAAAGATGAGAAGAAGGATGACAAGAAGAAGAGTGTGGCATTCAAAGCCACATCATCCAAGGGCAAAGCTAAGCAAGAAACATCAAGTGAAGATGATGACTCATGGGATGATGATGATGATGAGAAGATGGCTCTCTTTGTCAAGAGATTTGGCAAGTTCATGGTGAAGAAGGGCTACCATGCTAGAAGGAAGAAGTTTTCATCCAAGAACAAAGAAGAGTCAAGAAGGTGCTTCAAGTGTAGAAGCTAAGATCATCTTGTTGCTCAATGCCCATACAATAGCGACAATGATGATGACAACAAGAAGAATAAGAAGGACAAAAAGGAAAAGAAAGAGAAGAATGACAAGATGGCATTCAAGAAGAAGAAGGGTGGTTCATATGTAGTCACTTGGGATAGTGATGCTTCCTCAAGTGATGATGATGATGATGATAGTGATGATAACAAGACCACCAAGAAGAAAGTTCTTGCAAGCATTGCTATCAATGAGAAGCATTCTCTCTTTGAATCTTCATTATGCTTCATGGCTAAGGCCACTAAGGTACAATCTTGTGATAATAAAAGTGATGAAGAACATGATGATGAAAATGAACATGAAAATAGAAATGATAGTGATAGTGATAGTGATGATGATGAGCCTACCAAAGATGAATTGTTCAATATGCTAGAAGATGCTAAAGAACATTTTGACATTAAGAGAAGAGAATGTAAGAGCTTGAATAAGGAGGTAAAAGCCCTTAAGCAAGCCCTTGATGAGCTCAAAGCAACTCATGAGAGGCTAGAGGAAGCTCATGAGAAACTAGGCAAGGCTCACAAGAAGCTTGAAAAAGCTCATTCCTCTTTGCTTAATGAGCAAAATAAAAGGAAGCATGTTGAAAATTGCAATATAGGCTTAACTTGTGATATAATTGATGAATCATTATCTATGCCTATCATTGTTGCTCCCACTAATCCTTCTTGTAGTACTTTCACCTCCACCTCATCTAGTAGTGACGGTCTCACTTGTGATGCCTCACTAGTAGTTGAGAATGAGAACCTCAAGGAGGTTAACAAGCTCACTCACACCTTAGCTAAGGCTTATGGTGGTGAGGACCGCTTGCTTATATGCTTGGGTAGCCAAAGAGCTTCTCTCTACAAAGAGGGATTGGGCTACACCCCCAAGAAAGGCAAGGCGGCCTTTTCTCCTCACAAGACTAGTTTTGTGAAGAACAATGGTCGGTTTTGCACTAGTTGCAAGCAAGTTGGTCATATAGAGCAAAAATGCATGAATAAGAAATCACAAGCTAATGTATCCTTCATAAAGCTTGATTCATGCTATATGCTTACTAAGGGTACAAATGGTGTGAAGGCTAAGTTCATTGGTAAACCATGGATGGACTCAAAGAAGAAAGCCATTTGGGTACCAAAGAGCTTAGGACTAACCTTCAAGGACCCAAGCAAGTTTGGGTACCTAAAAAGAATTGATCTTCTTTTGTAGGTCAATTACAAAGCCAGAGGAAGGCATTGGGTTCTTGATAGTGGGTGCACTCACCACATGACCGGTGATGCAAGAATGTTCAACTCAATCAACACCAATGACAATGATGGTTATGATAGTATCACATTTGGTGATAATGGCAAAGGCAAGATCAAAGGGCTTGGTAAGATTGCAATATCCAATAATATGAGCATATCCAATATGTTGCTAGTTGAGAGCTTGAATTTCAATTTGCTATCCGTGGCTCAATTGTGTGATCTTAGATTCAAATGCATATTCGGGGTAGATGATGTAGAAATCATAAGTATAGATGGCTCTAACTTGATCTTCAAAGGCTTTAGATATGAGAATCTATACTTGGTTGATTTCAATGCTAGTGAAGCTAGATTATCAACATGCTTGTTCACTAAGTCTAGCATGGGTTGGTTATGGCATAGAAGGCTTGGTCATGTTGGAATGAAACAATTGAATAGATTGGTTAAGCATGACTTAGTTAAAGGCTTGAAAGATGTTGTGTTTGAAAAGGATAAGCTTTGTAGCTCTTATCAAGCCGACAAACAAGTTAGAAACACCCACCCTAAGAAAAGCATGATGAGCACTAGTAAAGCATTTGAGTTATTGCACATGGATCTGTTTGGGCCAACACAATACACTAGTATTGGCAGAAATAAATATGGATTTGTGATATTAGATGACTACACTAGATACACATAGGTATTCTTTCTAGTGGACAAAAGTGATGTGTTTGCAACATTCAAATCATTTGTCAAAGATATTCACAATGAGTTTGAAACAACCATCAAGAGAGTTAGAAGTGACAATGGTAGTGAGTTCAAGAACACTAGAATTGATGAGTTGTGTGATGAATTTGGAATTAGACATCAATTCTCGGCTAAGTACACTCCACAGTCAAATGGCCTTGTTGAGAGGAAGAATAGAACACTCATTGATATGGCAAGGTCTATGCTTAGTGAGTACAATGTGAGTCAATCCTTTTGGGCCAAAGCTATCAACATGGCTTGCTATTATAGCAACCGTCTCTATTGTCACCCATTGAAAGAGAAGACACCATATGAGCTCTTGAATGGTAGAAAGCCCAACATTGCATATTTTTGGGTCTTTGGTTGCAAATGTTATATCTTAAAGAAATGCACTAGATTGAGCAAGTTTGACAAGAAATGTGATGAAGGATTCCTACTTGGTTATTCTACTACAAGCAAAGCATATAGAGTTTGGAATTTGGATAGTGGTACTCTTGAGGAAGTTCATGATATTGAATTTGATAAAACCAATGGTTCACAAGTAGAGAATGAGAACTTGGAAGATGTTAGAGGCATTCAACTTTCAAATGCCATGAAGAACATGGATATTGGTGAATTAAGGCCTAGGCAAGTGAATGATGATGAAGATGATCAAGTGCAAGTGCTCTCTAACTCAAATGTGCAAGATGATACAGATCAAGTTAGTGCAAGTGGATCTCATGATAATGAACAAGATCAAGTGGCTAGTACATCATCTCAACCCAATGATCAAGCAAGTGCAAGCAATCAAGTTCCAATCCTCCAACCAACCAATGTTGCAAGGGATCATCCATTGGACACTATCATTGGTGATATTTTAAGAGATATGCAAACTAGATCAAGATTGGCTTCATTTTGTGAGCATTTCTTATTTATGTCATCCATTGAACCAAAGAAGATAGATGAAGCATTGAAGGATGTTGATTGGATAAATGCTATGCATGAAGAATTGAATAACTTCACAAGAAATCAAGTATGGGAGTTGGTAGAAAGACCAAAGGGACACAATGTGATTGGAACCAAATGGGTCTTTAGAAACAAGAAAGATCAAGATGGGATAGTAGTAAGGAACAAAGCAAGATTGGTAGCACAAGGTTATACACAAGTTGAAGGTCTTGACTTTGGAGAAAACATATGCCCCAGTTGCTAGATTGGAAGCAATTAGAATCTTGCTAGCCTATGCTTGTGCCCACAACATCAAGCTCTATCAAATGGATGTTAAGAGTGCATTTCTAAATGGTTACATCAATGAAGAAGTATATGTTGAGCAATCTCCTAGTTTTAAAGATGACAAGAAGCCCAATCATGTATATAAGTTGAAGAAGGCTTTGTATGGATTGAAACAAGCACCTAGAGTATGGTATGAGAGATTGAGGGACTTCCTACTCTCTAAAGGGTTTACAATGGGCAAGGTTGACATCACTCTTTTCATCAAGAAGATTGGCAAAGACTTGTTTGTGTTACAAATCTATGTTGATGACATCATATTTGGATCAACCAATCAAGACTTTTGTGATGAGTTTAGAAAGATAATGGCTAATAAGTTTTAGATGTCCATGATTGGAGAGTTGAGTTACTTCCTTGGTCTTCAAATCAAGCAATTGAAGAATGGTACCTTTGTAAGTCAAGGCAAGTACATCAAGGACATGATCAAGAAGTTTGGAATGATTGATAGTAAAGCCATTAGCACACCAATGGGAACCAATGGCAACTTAGATAGTGATGCAAGTGGAAACATGGTGGATCAAAAGTTGTACCGGTCTATGATTGGAAGTCTATTCTATGTAACCGCATCAAGATCGGATGTCATGTTTAGTGTATGTATGTGTGCAAGATTTCAAGCCTCACCAAGAGAAAGTCATTTGAAGGCTACAAAGAGGATTTTGAGGTACTTGAAGCATACACCAAATGTTGGTTTGTGGTATCCCAAAGGAGCAAAGTTTGAGCTAGTTGGTTACTCTGACTTGGATTATGTGGGATGCAAGGTCAAAAGAAAGAGCACATCAAGTACATGTCAATTGTTGGTAAGATCACTTGTCTCATGGTCATCAAAGAAGCAAAATAGTGTTGCATTATCAACCGCCAAAGCCGAATACATATCCGCCGGTAGTTGTTGTGCACAAGTACTTTGGATGAAGGCCACTTTGAGTGACTTTGGAATCAAGTTCAAGAAAGTGCCATTGCTATGTGACAATGAGAGTGCAATCAAGTTGACCAACAATCCGGTTCAACATGCAAGAACAAAGCACATTGATGTCCGCCACCATTTCATAAGAGATCACCAACAAAAAGGGGACATTTGCATTGAGAGTGTAGGTACCAAAGATCAACTTGCTGATATATTCACCAAGCCATTGGATGAGAAAAGGTTTTGCAAGCTAAGGAATGAGTTGAACATATTGGATTTCTCAAATATATGTTGATGCACCCCCCACTCATATGGCATGCCTCTCCTTCGAGCAATCCAAGATAAAAGTTGATTGTCATGACATACATCCTTGCTAAGGATATGGTTAGTGCATCTAGTTACATTTTCAATTTTTTATTAGGACCTTTCAAGTGGTTCCATTTTATTAGGCTCATTCATGAAAATCAAATGATTTTTATGTTTATATGGTATCACTATTACTTCTATGCTTGACTTGATCTAGTGGTAGCATATGACATGTTTATGGGCTTGTAAACCTAGTGTTTGATCTAGAAAATGAGCTCTAAGTATTTAACTCAATATGGTACAAGATAACCCTTATTTAGAGGTGTGAAGAAGCTTGTCCTTGGATCAAACCGAGTTAAATATCTTTGGCAAATGATCTAGATTGGACCAAATTTGGGAATATGATCCTCACCCCATTGATTGACATTGATAAATCTCAACCTATCTATATTTTAAGTCTTTGTGGTCATTGATGACAAAGGGGGAGAGAAACAAAGATATAAGTAATAGGGGGAGAGTTTGACATAGGGGGAGAGATATGACAAAGGAAAAGGATCAATTAAAATTTTGAGCACACAAGTAGGGGGAGCAAGCTCATGAACTTGTATGGTGCATTTGAATGTGCATTTCATATGTTTGCTTGCATAGCACAAGTTTTAAATTACAAAATCCATGCTTGTGTGATGTATGCTAGTTGTAAGATTGAATGATGAAATGAAATCATTAGATTACTTTCTTTTTCAAGTAAGTTTTCACAAGTGGTATCTTTTCAAAGTATGTTTCCAAGTGGTATAGAGCTAACCATGGTGCTAAGGATGGTATAATGGTGCACTCCGATTGGTATCACGCTTCAAAGGTCCATCTTTTATACCCTAGCATAATTTAGTAGACATTGTCTCCTATATTTCCTATCTAAGCATATGTGCAAGCTACAATCCAAACTCTTCGCACATATGTAGGGGGCGCAGCGTTCGATCAGCTGATGACCATTGAATTCTGACGAACAGTATTTGAAGCAGGGGACACATGGCATGAATCACGTGACCTGACGCTGAGGGCCAGCGTCCGGTCAGTCCGCGTTGTGCCCAGTGAAGGGGTACAACGGCTCTATTTTGTGGGGGCTTCTATTTAAGCCCCATGGCCGGTTGAAGCTCATACCTTTGGCCATTTGCATTGACATAGCAACCTTGTGAGCTTAGCCAAAGCCCTCCCACTCATCTCCATCATTAATTCATCATCTTTGTGAGATTGGGAGAGAATCCAAGTGCATTGCTTGAGTGATTGCATCTAGAGGCACTTGGTGTTCGTGTTTCGCTGCGGATTTCGCTTGTTACTCTTAGTGGTTGCTGCCACCTAGATGGCTTGGAGCAGTGAGGATCATTGAGCGGAGAGTGGTGATTGTCTCTAGCTCCGATCATGGTAATTGTGAGGGGTTCTTGACCTTTCCTCGGCAGAGAGTCAAAAGGTACTCTAGTGGATTGCTTGTGGCTTATGTGATCCTCATCTTGTGTTGGTTGTGTGGCACCCTATTGAGGGTTTGGCATGTGAAGCCAATTAGCGCGTGAACCTCCAAGTGAGTGAATCACCACAACGAGGACTAGCTTGCTGGCCAGCAAGTGAACCTTGGTAAAAATCATTGTGTTCATCATTGATTCCGAGGTGATTGGTCTTCATTGTTATTCATCCTTGTGATTGATTGGTTCCTTCATCTACACGGCGGTATAACCTTCTTGATCACTCTCCTTACATTACCATAAACTAGTTGTCAAACTCTTTAGTGTAACTAGTTGTGAGAGCTTGCTTGCTTGGTTGGTGTGGCTCTTTAGTTAGCCTTTGAGAGCACACTAATATAGGGTAGTGTCATAGCTATTGTGTGAATAGATACTATCTAAACTAGAATTGTGGTAGGTGGCTTGCATTTTGAGTAGGCTAGCGCAACACTTGCTTCGCCTCATAATTGTCTAACCATTTCGTTAAGTGTTGTTGTAGAAATTTTTATTAGGCTATTCACCCTCCCTCTAGCCATTAGGACCTTTCAGGCGCTCGCTTCCAACTCTTGACGCCTCTTCTACCAGAAGGCCTGGCCAAGGAGGAATGTCGCTCGCTTCCATCGCTTCCGACTCTGGCCTGCCTCTTCAATCAGAAGGCCTGGCTAAGAAAGGACGACGCTCACCTCCGACTCCGACTTGCTTCTCCTACCATGAGTACACCAAACCTCTGCTTATAGCTCTTCTTTGACCGGGAAGCCGGAGCTGACTGGGGAACGACCGACTAGGGACGCTCGCTCGGTGAAGACCCAGGAAACAAATAGAGCAAGTAAGGCAGGGCGCTCTAGTCAACTACAATATCAAGGACCGTACCCTATACACCTGTGGGATAATACTGTCAGGTCATGTCAGAAGGGTACTTTATATCCTTCCAAACATGTCAAAACAGCAACAATGTTATGGACGCCAACATTTATCCTATAGTATGGTAGGCCGACATCGGCCATACCAGAAGATCACGATGGAGCCTATCACATGCATCCGGACATCAACAGTGTTGTGGGCGTTGACAAACTGCCTAGTTCCCAATGGCGTGGGCAACAAGACTAGAAAACACACACACTCTCTTTCTCTCACACTTTCTCTTGTAAAAGCCATCCTCTTCATCTATAAAAGGAGATGCGCTCTCTCCAAAAATGATGATCGATACACAGACAATTCAACCACCAGGGGATCGAACAACCTATGATTCAAATAATTTCAACAGAGCACACGCTCAAATACTTAGCACACGTAGGAGCTCCTATCTCTCTCGGCCCTTCGGTCTAGAGTCCGACCAAACCTCTTTCACCCCCCATCTTACTCCCTCTCATTTGTAACCCCACAGCAAACTTCGAGCACCTAGGCTCAGGAATAAAGTCACTGATTGACTCAAACTGGATGTAGGGCATATTGCCTAAACTAGTATAAAACCTATGTCATTGAGTGCTAGGCCACATCCGATCACAACGTATGGTAAAACTATAAATATTTACGTGTTGGTCACTTTCTGCACCGACAGTTGGCACCGTCCGTGGGGAGGACGTCGTACGTTCACGCTTTTGGTCATCGGATGGCCCACCTTTCCGCCACCTTTGCCATGATGGGCTCAAACAAAACGACTCAGTTCAACTCGCTAGAGTTTCCCACACTCCCACTATTGGGATGTGGGTTCCACCTATTTTTGAGCCGTCCTAGGCCTTCCTCTTTGGAAGCCTGGACTTCATCGCCGACCGGCTCGGCAAGCTTCACCTCCGAGAGGAGGCACTTGTTCCGGCGCCCGTGTGGCAGAACCTCCTAAATTATAGGGCCCACATGCACCTGTCACTATACAATGACCTCTGATGACTATGCATATGTTCCCGATAACTTAAGAAGTCTATCGGGTGTCCTCGAGGAACCCCGAATCATCCACGATTTCTGAGCAGGATCCCATTACAGAGTCATTGCAGTATTATAACATTTATTCAAATATCTACATCAGAGTAAAATAGCGGAAGTCTTACAATAACTTAGTTTACAAAACAGTAGTTTCAAATCTTACAAACTAAGTTCGATAATTATTACAAACCATAGTAGTAGTGGTGTGGCATTATTAACATAATACAAAACACACAATTAAACTGCCCTGCCCAAGGGCCACACATTTACTTGTCGTCATCGGATCGAACAACAGTCATGCAGCACGGTCCAAAATAGACCTGCTCATGAGGCTCACCTGCAACAAGGGTCAACGAACTCTAAGTACAAAAGTACTCAACAAGACTTAACCGAAATAAAACTGAGAAGACTCAGGAATGTAGGCTCAGGGATTCAAGGTATGGCTTTAGCAATAATCAAAGTTCTTTTGTGTAAAAGCTCTCTAACAAGATTCTTTATATCAACATTTTTATCATCAAAAAGATCATATACAAAGCTGACATGATCTGTAATGAGATCATGAAACTTCATATCCAACACTTTCTCAACCTTACTCAAGTTCTAGTTATTAAACTATGATGATGAACAGTGGGTTGAGTCTCCATAACTGAGGAGCAACGACGATTCGAACCGATTAAACCCAGCTAGGAATTCCAGACCACACAACATATGTAGGTCCCTGACCTACATATACCAACCTACTCTCAGGTCCTCTAAAACAAGAACGGGTCTACGCCACCCGAGAATATAGTACTCCACCAATCCAGCCCATTGCCACGTGGGTACATGCTATTCCTGCCATCTCTCCACTCCCAATGTGCGAGTAGCCATTCTCGTAATAGAATCACCAAGTTAAGGCTTATCGGAGTATGTGGTTAGTACTACAAAGTCTCACCTCATGCAGTTCAACAACAGACGGGCCTCAATCGACACAGGCGGAAAGAACCCGCTCACAAGACCTCCATGTCTTGTGGCTCCCATACACCGAGTCTGCACGGTCTAGATTTATTATTCCACATGCTCATATCTCATGGTAACATAAGTAACCAAACGTAACCAAAGATCCATTTAAAACTCGCAGGTGACAGGTAATCACCCGACTTTTATCTGTCTAAGCATGGCTAAGCATAACTAGGCATTTACGAAGTAAAACTGGTAACAAGGTAGATATGGAAAAACAAGGTTGGTAATGCACCAATTAGGTTTTCACTCACTCCTAATCACTTAATGCAGTATTGAAAAGCAAAAGTGATATAAATTTGTAAAACACAAGGTAGGTTTAAATCCATCCGGGGCTTGCCTTGATTGGCGGAAAAGTCAGGTTTCAGAGTTGTCCCACTGATATCAAATCCAACCTCAACAGACAGATTAACCTCCTCCTCAACTTGATTAACTACCACGTGCTCACTTTCGTTCACTACATGTAGTAACAATGCCATGTTTAACATGATGCGAGATACAAAACGTGATGCTTGATAATGGATGCGAAAGTTAAAAACTTGAATACAACTTTCCTTCGTGGTACAGTTACAAGTCAAAACTAACTAAACCTTTTTCATAACACTTATTTCAATTGCCAAGGATCATTACCAACTAATGACCCAAGGTCATCACTCAATCCAAAAATTCAAACAAAACCTAAATCATTAAAGGTTACTATTTGCTTTTATGAATTAATTCTTTAATTCAAAATTATGAAATAAATCAACTTGTTCCAATTGAGCTCAAAATTTTTGTAAAGGTTTATCACATGATAACTAAGTGGCAAAACAATTTTCATAATTTTTGGATAATTATTTAAGCCTAGAAAAATCATGGAAACTCATTTATTAATTAATTGAGCAATTTTTATCACATTCAAAAAGTACTAAAAAGCAACATTTCATATTTTTCTAAATATTATACATCACAGAGAGGTCACACAAAAATTTTCATAATTTTTGGAGCTCTAAATAATTCTATACAAAAATAACAAAAACATACACTATTCATCCATTATAGAAAAATATAAAATCCATTTTCAATTCAAACCGCCACTGACATCTTGACCCCACCCGTCAGTCCTGTTCCCTGCGCTAACCATGACGTGAGATCAACGGCGACGGTGAAGGCACCAACATGTTCATCACGACTAGGCGCATCTACTGATGTCACTACTTGCATCGATCGCTGCACAAACAGAGCTTGACGCCGGCCATGGCGGACATGGCCGAGCGGCTGCACTATGCTGGCAAAACAAGGCTGGTAGAGCTTAAACAAACAGCATGGGAAGGTTCAGTAGCTCACCCCGAACGCGATTGAGCAAAAAGCGGGGCCAAAGGAGCAGCAGAGAGTCGGGTCGGCGGTCACAGCAGCCACGGCGGCACGAGCAACGTCGACGACGGTGTTCCGGTGACTGTGGTGGACAAAAGGATCAATCAACTAGTCATAGAGCATCACGGGAACAAGGTGAAGCCAGAACAATACTTCGCAAGGACAAAGGCTCACCGCAGAGCGCTGGCCACGACGGTGCTCACTCGACGGTGGTGTTGCCGGCCACGAGGAAGAAAGGCGACGAGCGGCGTTTCTCGGCGAAGTCAAGCGACTAGAGCTGGTTGGTTGGGTGCGCAAGGAACAAGCAGAGCTATGAAGGGCTTTGCTATGACTAGAATGTCACTACGGCGTCGGTGCGAGCTCGTTGGAGTTGGGCGGTGGCGATGAAAAAAGTAGAGGAAGGAAAAAGAACGGCGACGACGGCGCTCCAGCCTTTATAGTGCGGCAAAGAAGCAAGGAGACGACACGCAGCAGCCTGCTCATGCTAGCGTGAAGCCAGAGAAGGCCACGGGCGCACCTGGAAGCCAGAGGAAGCTCGCCGGCGGTGACAGCTGCCCGATGGTACTGTTCCAACTAATTATAGAATTGCCACTCGTCTAATTTCCCAAATTACTCCCAAATTTATGTAGTAACTCAAAAATCTCCAAAAATAAAAGTTGTTCCAAATTCAAAGTTCTACAACTTTGCTTTAATAACCATACTCTAATTCGGTCTACATTTTGAAATGCAAGTTTAAATTCAAAAGGGGACACTTTAAGTACATTTTGCCTTTTCAAATTACTTCAATTTTTATATAACAACTTTGAAAATTCCAAAAACAAACTTTGTACAACTTGACAAGCTCTACACTTTTGCTTTTAGGCTCAACCCCAAAATGTGCTTAGATTTTGAATTGGGTTTTCAAGGTAGAATTAAATACTAAAAATCAGGGTTTTCGGAAATTCCAAAGCAATACAAAGATTTTGAACTTGATTCAAACCATACAAGTCAACATACATACATAAAAGGAAACTTATTTTAGTGTATGCATAACAAAGTTTTCACTAAGACCAAATGATCAGCAATGCATATGATGACATGACCTGTTTTAGTATTTAAACACCCGAGGTATTACAGCCCGTCGGAGGGGCGTCCTCCGTCTCCTCTGGGACTCCTGGCGACCTCAATGACAAGGCGCCTATGCTTCGCTCTAAGCCCACACAGGGCTCAAACCCAACTATGAGTAGTGTACATACTATTATTTACTCACTATTTACTATTTTTCACCAATTCTCCGGAAGGACCCCGTTGTCCCTACCGTGACTGTCATATGACCGGTTCTCCTATAGCCTCGCGTCCCCCATGGATGCATATGCATGGGGGCTCCAAAAGATGCTAGCACTGCTCCCTCTCACATCTGAATTCATGGAGATGGTGGACTATGCTCCTGCCTCTTTCCCCAACCTCATGGATGACGATGTTGAGAGCGACAGCTCCAGCATCGGCGACATCATGGCACCTAGCCACCCTTTGTCCCACGAGTGCGCCATCGTGGACGCTCTGGGATAGCCGTTGGTGGTGGTGAAGTCTCTTTAGACCCACACCCCTCTAGACCCTCACGCGGATGCCCTCGTATGTGCGTAGGCGCATGGCGAGGAGCTACGATAAAGGTGGTAGAACCAGCCGCCACCTACGCTGGGGCGCTCGGCACACCGCGATGTGCCCCGTGTGCGTAACTCGGTGAGCAGCACCTAGGGTCATGCTCGCCAGGTTTAGCACAACATCATCCACGAAGGGAACGACCCCCCACAGTTCGCTTGGGCTGGTCAAAACATCACCACGGTGGTGATGCTTCTACACGGCCATCCCGAGCCTGTCGACCCATAAGCGTAGGCGATCCACCGGAACCTCTAGGAGCTAGTGGAGACCGTCGCCATTTAATAGGCGGAGAGCTCCACGTTGCGACACCGACTCATGGCCTCTCTCCCCACCAGGGGGGTGGGGACACACCAGACGCATCGCTCCATCCGCTCACCACTATAGCTATCGGGTGTGGAACAGGAGGCCATAGCTATGCCACAACCTAACCTAGCGCTTGCTCTACACCAGCCACCTATGCGTGAATGCCTTGGGCCGAATCGAGATGCTCGCAGCGTCATCAACAACCGGTGTTAGGCCCGGTATGATGATGACATCCATCGAGTAGCAGTGCGAGCAGGTAGCACAGGCTCTGACTAGACCATCGAGGGGATTGGTGAGACGCACCCTAGGCATGGTCGCCGACCTAACGACCAAAGTCCTAGCCTAGATGGACTAGGACCATGGGCCTTTGGCCGATGCATCCAAAGAGTGTCGTTCCCACAGCGCTTCCGACTACCTACCAACATCACCAAGTACACTAGGGAGATGAACCTCGGTATATGGCTCGAGGACTTTTGACTCGCCTGTCGAGCCGGAGGAGTGGATGATGACCACTTCATTATTTAGTACCTCCCCATCTACATGGGGGAACATGTTCAAGCGTGGCTCAAATTCCTCCCGCATGACAGCATCTACAATTGGGTGGACCTTAAGAGGATCTTCGTTGGGAATTTCCAGGGGACCTATGTCTGCCCTAGGAACTCCTAGGATCTCAAGAGCTGCTAGTAGGAGCCCAATGAGTCCCTATGGTACTACATCCGTAGGTTCTCGAAGCGGTGCAACTCCCTTCCCGATGTCATCGACACAGACGTCATCAGCACATTCCTCTCTGGGACAACCTACGAGCCCCTGATCCACAAACTTGGCTGCCTAAAACCCCATACCACCCATGACCTACTGGACGTTGCCACAAACCACACCTTCGGCGAGGAGGCAATCAGGGCGGTCTTTAATGGAGGTCAGGATAAGAGCAAGGCTAAGCGCGAGGATCAAGACGAGGGCCCCTCCACGCAAAGGGGCAAAAAGAACAAGAAGGATTGGCGCCAACTGGCTAACTCCGCGTTGGTCACCGCGACCTATCGCATGGGCAAATAGCCCCAGCAGGGCCAACTCAGCCACTTCAACAAGCTCATCGATAGTCCATGCACCAACCACACCTACTCCATCAAGCACCTCTACAAGTACTACGAGCTCCTCAAGCGCTTCCTTCGATAGGCCGGTGGGCCAAAAGAAGGAAAGGGCAAGGAGGCAGTAGCCAAGAAAGGAGGCACGATGGACAAGGATGGAGACAGCTTTCCCAACCTCAAGGAATGCATCATGATCTTCGAGCGATCCGATGCCATCTACTCCAAGCGCCAGCATAAAGTGTGCTACCGAGAGGCATGTGTCACGGAGACGGTCGTCCCCACCTTCCTTCGCTAGTCAGAATCTCCAATCACCTTTGATCAAAGGGACCACCCTTCTCACATCGCCAGACCAGGTTGCTACTAGGTCATCATTGACCCCATCATCTGCAAGAAGTGCCTCACTAAGGTGCTGATGGATGGAGGCAGTAGCCTCAACATCCTCAACATCGACACCCTCGACGCCATGCGCATCCCCCAGTCGAAGCTCTACCAAGTGAGCTCTCCCTTCCATGGGGTAATCCTAGGAATGCAGGCATACCCGCTTGGGCAGATCGACCTGCCTGTCACATTTAGTGACTGAGCCAATTTCTGCTCGAAGGTGCTTACCTTCAAGGTGGTGGGCTTCCCGGGGTCTTACCATGCCATCTTGGGGCAGCCATGCTATGCCAAGTTCATGGTGGTCCCCAACTACACCTACCTAAAGCTAAAGATACTGGGACCAAATGGTGTCATCACTATGGGTAGCACCTTCTCACATGCCTACACATGCGATCGTGAGCATTTTGAGCTTGCCACTACTATCATCAACTCTTCTGAGCTCCCGTGGCTTAGGGAGTTGTCGACCCCAGCAGTCCCGGACTATAACAAGCCAACCTCCTCGATTGCCTTCCACCCACTTGAGGAGACCAAAGCAGTGGGAATCAACCCCACTGACCCAACCAAGATAGTGCGGATTGGGACCCAACTCCTGGCTAAATAGGAATGTGAGCTCATCGACTTTCTATGCACCAACCGTGACGTCTTCGCATAGAAACCTTCTGACATGCCAGGCATACCACGAAGGTCACCGAGCATGCACTACGCCTCATCCTAGGCTCGAAGCTCACCAAGCAATGCCTACATCGCTTTGACAACGAGAGGCGCAGGGCCATAGGTGAGGAGATCGCCAAACTCCTGGCAGCCGGCTTCATCAGAAAGGTATACCACTTCGACTGGCTTGCCAATCCAGTTCTTCTTAAAAAGAAAACTGGGAAATGGAGAATGTGCGTTGATTATACTGGCCTCAACAAAGCATGTCTAAAGGACCATTTTCCTCTACCACGCATAGACCAGATAGTCGACTTCACCTTAGGATGTGAAATCCTTTCCTTTCAGGATGCCTACTCAGGCTATCACTAGATCACGATGAAAGAGACCAACCAACTCATGACTTCGTTCATCACCCCGTATGGTTCGTACTATTACATAACCATGCCTTTCAGTCTGAAGAACATTGGTGCCACCTACCAAAGGTGCATACAGCAATGCTTCACCGATCAAATCGACCCGCTCGATCTGCCTGACCAAGTCAAGCGGCTGAAACCAACAATAGCCATCTATGTTGATGACATAGTGGTCAAAATGGCTCAAGCTTGTGACCTAATCATAAACTTAGCCACAACATTCACGAACCTCCGAAGGTTCAACATCAAATTGAATCCCAAAAAATGTGTTTTCAGGGTTTCGAAGGAGAAGCTGCTCGGATACATCATGTTCGAATGTGGCATCAAAGCCAGCCCCAAAAAAATCATGGCCATCTCCAACATGGGCCCTATACGCAACGTCAAGGGTGTACAAAGGCTCACTGGCTGCTTAGCCACCCTGAGCCGATTCATCTCCTAGCTCGATGAACGAGGGATGCCTCTCTACAAGCTCCTCAAAAAGATAGATGCTGTAACACCCTAGGTGTTTAGGCTTCCACTAAATTGCATGTCATTTCATAAACATGTGCATTATCCATGTCATCATGCCATTATCATTGAAACATACAAATGCAACATTTTAAATGTATGTGTTTCATGCTTGATTGCTTAGAGTGGTAGTGGTGCAACATGTGAATGCAACATGAAACTCTCATACCTTGAAACATGGCAATATGGTAGTAATGTGCCAAGTATAAAATAATCACAAAGTCATGAAACATGCGAAACATTTCATTGCAACATTGGGTAAATTGCTTGTTTTGATTGTTTCATCAAATGTGATCAATTGAAATGGTATAACAATTGTGTAAAGTGGTTGATCATGGTCTAATACACCTTAACTACACTTAGAGTAATTGTTTGGACATTGTTCATGTAGGTCAAAATGACAAAATTGCCCTTGAATGGAGGTTTGACTTGAAATGAACCCTAGAGTGCCACTGTTTGACTAATTCAAAAGTCCAACTTAGAGACTTTGCATGGTTGTGCACTCTTTACAAAAGTTGTAGCTAATTTATCAAGGAACAAAAGTTGTTTTATGACCAACCCATGAAAATGTGTGGAACATGGTCAAACATGGCCCACAAGTCAGAATTTTAGACTGATTTCATACTTAGAAATTTTCCTAAGTCTTTATGTGTTTTGCAGTTTTGTGTACCCAACTGTTTCACCTTGTATCTCCCTAACAGAGCCAAACCAGCTCAAGCTCCAATAACAAGAGTTGTAGTTCACATATAGATGATCAACTTTGTTAACTATGGCATAGTCTAGAACGTCACAGTTTAGGAGCAATTAGCCGTCCAACTCGCTCTGTCAGTCACCTTCGATGATCACTGAATCGCTGTTTTCAGAAATCGGTCAGTGACCGTCATGGTCGACCGGCTCAGGCGACGTTCGCCGCATGGCGTTCATGCGCTGCCAAGGTCACCACGTCGCACATCCACGCTCCAGAAGAGGGCCAGTGCCTGCTGAACGCGCTCGCTGCTCCATTTCTCCCTCTCGCCTTCCCCGCGCGCAGCGCCGTGTTCACAGCAGCCGCCCGCCATTGCCAACCGAGCATTGCCGCCGCCGTGCGCGCACGCCACCGCGAAAACACGTTGCCCCGTCCGACTGTAGCCTCGCCATGGTCTCCTCTACCTTCTCCACCCCACCGTCGGTTCAATCGAGCCTCGGTAAGGGCGAATCGCCGGTTTCCTTCCACCGCCGCCGTGGCTGTTCTCGCCGGAGATGACGCTCTGCGCGGCCAGCTCTCCTCGCGCCATTGCCATCCCTCCTCTGCGTAGCGTCGTCGGAGCCGGCCGTGCCGTGGCCGAGCACCGCCGTGGCCATCGCCACCCCCCTAGTTGCATCAATAGCTGTGAATAAGGGTTCCCCTAGGTCCGCTAGGATGAGGCGAGCACGTAGACACCCTTGCCTTCGCCGGAGAAGCTACCGGTGGCGAGCTTCACCGCCGTCTCCTTCTCCTCCCCTGCCTGTCTCGCTGTCACGCGGGACCCGGCTGTCAGCCGCCGAGGCTGAGGCGGGAGCCCAGCGTGGGCCGCGCCACGTCTTGGGCCGCGCCTGTACGCTTCGCGGGCCGTTGTTCCTTTGGGCCAGCCCAACTATGGCTGAGTTTTGTTTCCTTATTTATTTTGTTTTATTATTTCACAGATTTGTATTGATATTCAAAAATCTGTATTTCTTAGTATATAGATCCAAATGCTATGGTTCTAATTTTGTTGAGTTCCTAGTATTGTCTACTATTTAATAAAAATATTATATGAGCACATATTTTAGAAATTCTAGATGAATTAAATAGGACTTTAAAATGTATTTTTGGATACATGCAAACTTGTTTGAATTTTATCTTGAGTTTCTGTGGTCCAAAAATTATGAAATTTTGTGGGTAGTCTATTGTTGCTTATTAGAAGCTCGAGATAAAATTTCAGAGCTAGTGCATGTGTAGTTTTTAAGTTATAGAAATTCCTTTTATTAATGGATGGATCTTGTGTGAATTTTCATAATTTTTCTATAGATCCAGTATAGGTAAAATTTGGTGAGTAAGGTTCTTATGCTAGAATGATGCTAGGAAAAATGTGAAATCTGTTGCTTGACACTTTTCATTAGGGTTTCCTAATTATGCTCAAATTAGACATGTCATCTGTTATTTTGGATACAGCAAGTTATGTTTTCCCAATGGCTTTGAAATTTTTATGGTAGTCTATGTGCAGTATGAGATAGCTACTGTAATTTTTGTAGGTTTTTATGAATAGTTTTACTATATATTGCTTAAATCACCTAATTAACTAAATAAATTGGAAAAGGATATTAAATAATTTATTTAGAAGTTGGCACTATACTTTCTGATGTTTCTTAGGTATGAAAAACAAGTTGGTAAACTTGGTTTGATCAAAGTATGCTTTTGCACAATTATTAAATAATTAAGTTAGTAACCCTGTTATTCTGGACAGATTCTAGGTTTGCTGGAAATTGATTTGGTTAACATCAGAATCATGCTTTGCTATTTACCATTGATTTGTAGAACATTTCATAAGCTTTCCAGAATGTCCTCATACAAGTCATTTGGATTTGTATAACTCTTGTTGTGATTTAATTATGGAAATACTTGTATGCATATGAAACTTTAAATGTTAAATTATGTATACCGTTACTATTTCTAAGTTGTGGTAATGTTCCTAGGTGTTAGGCCTTTAACCGAAGATGAGCATCTTTATCTTAGGTTATGCAAATTAGGTAAGTTGATCTTCTTCTTTAAGTTAAGTTAGATACATGCTTAAAGTGATTTGAATAGGGCTAGTCTTACTCAGTAAACGAGTGTCCAGTGATGTTTTCGGTAAACACTTACTGTGATTCATTCATCATGAGCATCATGTCATTCCTTATGCATCCATGGTATTTATCTTTTGCATCGGCATGCAATAGGTGTACCAAAAGGAGTAACCCTGTTGGAATTCGAGGAACCGAGCGAGCAGCAGCAGCCGACACCGGAGATTCAGGAGCAGCAGCCTTCAGGAGAAGTGCCAGACGAGGTCGCCGTTGAGTGCCCGAATCACCGTCCTTGCAACTTTGTGAAAGGCAAGCCCCGGAGCATATTAAGCCTCCTAATTTCCGAAATACAGTTACAGTATTATTATTACATATATTGTTGCATTAAGTTTAGGTGTTGGATGCAAACACTTGCTGCATTGGTTATCCGATCCTTGTCCAGATATTGTTACCCTGAATCCTATGTAGCTCAGGCTCATGTAGTGCTTAGCCCTGCTTAAACACGGTAGAAGTCAGGTGATTTCCTGTCACCTGCGAGATATAGGAAGATACATGTGGCACGGTTGGCTATATTGCTATCGTGGAAGAGAACCAGTCTTAATTTGAAATGAAGACCGGACGGAGGCTTGCCAGTTTGCAGTGACTCCGTCTGTGTCGCTTAAGGACTGATTCTTGGAGCCTTTCCTATTCATGTTGAACGCATGCCTCTCTCTTAGTTGGCCATGTCCGATGACCAACCGCGAAGCCGAGTAGCTCACCTTAGGCCGGGAGTCAATAAGTATAAAGTGCGCCTTAGAAGGGAGCCATAGGCGTGAGTCCAAGGGCAGGTGATTTAAAAGTCCTAATCGTCCTGGCAGAAGGGTAATCCCTGAGAGTGCTGGAGCTGATCGAACCCACAAATTTGGTTCCTGAGTTGTACCAAAGGTAACCCATGGCTACCCTTGCTAAGTATGCCTGGGTGAGAGTTAGGAATACCCCCTCAGCTGAGTTGTAATTCGATTCGAGTCGCCGTCTCTTTTGGTTAGTGAGAACTTGACGGGCTTATCTCCAATGTAGATACACTTAATAACTTAATGGTTAGAAATGATGATATGATGATGACAGCCTTATTATACCTGCTATGGTTAATATTGTTTGCTCCTAATAAGTGAGTGCTCTAGTACAGGTGCTAATCTAGTGGACAGGTAAATAACGATAAGCTTGATGCTAAGTTTAAATGGGTTACTATAATCATAAGCTCTTTTATGCAACTATATCGAGCTAGCCCACCTAAAAAGCCTTGCATAATCCTTGGTGTCTTTTATTTCTAGTTTTGACGGGTAAGTCTAGCTGAGTACCTTCTCGTACTTAGGGTTTATCTCCCACCTGTTGCAGATGACTAGTTCTACTTTGGTTGCTGCAAGTACTGCCTTCTCCCAGCTAGGGATGAAGACTAGACCATTAGGCATGGTCTCTACTAGTTCTCGTACCTGATAATGCTTTTGTGGGACATGACTTAGACTTGGCAATGTAATTGAAAACTATGATGTTTGTACCAAACTATGTTGCTTCCGCACACTCAAACTTGGTTTGTAATATTCTATTTAAACTCTGACGGATGTAATCCGAATGCTTATTATGAAATGTTATAACGGATGATGTGTTGTGTTGAATCACTACGATCTTGGTTTGTATGTTGAAAGTTGGTTGAAATCCTTCGTGATTTCGGACTACCGGGATTATGGGAGCTTAAGTACAGGAATTTGATCGCTTCGGTGATTGTTTTTGTACTTACGTTCTTATGATTTGGTCGGTTCTGTTACGGCTGGCATCAGAGCAAGATTTGACACTAAACACGTTATTTGTGTATTTAAAACAAAAGTAATTGTGAAAATCCTAAATTAAATACTAAGTATTGCCAGTGGTCATATCCCTTATGCCCAAATAAGGACTCTTAGGTGGCTTATTAAAGTACTAACTCAGGGGTTCCTGCTTGTTTCTGTTTCATTGTCCATACGGCGTGCTATTGTATGGATGTCATCCGCTTGGGTGGTAATATATGGATCAAAATACCTCTACGCTCTGGTAAGTGGGAGTTGTGAAAGCATGACCGTCCAACCGTCGGTCTAGGGGAGAGTAGTTATGGTTGCTCGCATACTTACATGTTCGATCATGTATCTATGAGAGTACTTAATTGTGGGTATCTCTGACGGGTAGTTGTGATACTAGAATATATGCGTCAGGGGATGTATGTATGAAAGTATTTAGTTTACTGCTTGTTTTCTATGCTTTTTGGGAAATTATTGGGCTGAAATGAATTTTTCTGTAGGTACACTAACAACGTATCGTTGTAGATCGACTAGCTACCGTGTATGAGAGAACGTATGTATGTCACCGTATATTTCGCTAGCCTTTAAATTTTTCTAGGTTTGTGAGGACATATGGATCATGCATGCATCATGTTCAAGCATACATGGCATTTCTAGCATTATCCCCTCCCTTAAAATTTGATTGTCCCGACTAATTAAATTTCATATCCCTTAAATGATCCTCCCCTTACGTTGCAACTTTTTGCTACAGATGGCGCACACGAAACTCACTGCTCACAAGTCCACTGGAGGTAGGGCGCCTCGTCACCGGTTAGCTCCTCGTGAGCCCTGTCCTGAGCCTACTGAGGTGGAAAGGCTGAGGACAGAGCTGGCTCGGGTGACCGCGGAGAGGAATGCGGCTCAGCACCATTTGGAGCAAGTAACATAGGAAAGGGACCAAGAGACCCTTGAGGTTCGAGGTTCAGAGGTTGACAGTTGCTCACCGCAACTGTGAACGTATGTTGATTCACGTGATGAACCAACGGAATGAAGCCTAGCACGAAGAGAATGTGTTGAGAGCGCGACAGATGGAGCTAGAGCAGCAAGTGGCAGTTGCTGAAGAGTACAATGACAATCTCCATGAGGAGGTCCACCTGTTACACAATCAACTTCACCCTCTCCTACCACCTAATGATGAGGATGAGATGGGTTCTGGTGTCATCATGGCTGAAGGTGATGATGACATGGAGGTCAATGGACTTGAGGACGTTCCACCTGATGAGGAGGAAGATGAGGAGTTAGAGCCTGCTAGTGATGAAGATGGAGGAGAGATCTTCGACACTGACTCTGAGGACGATGCGTAGTTTAGCTTACTACTTAGCTAATGCGCTAGATCTAGTCTTTTGTTGATCCTCATGCATGAACGAGTAGCTTTGTAGCAAGTTAATCGTTGGGATGTAATATCGAACCCTATGTTACCCTTGATGTAAGTTGGAACCACTATGGCTTGGATGTAACCTATCGAACGTATTATGCTCCACGTATGTGAGCTTTTGATGAATTTCGCCTTTGCGGTCTATGGATCTCGTTGTTGGTTAAGTTCATCGCATTTATGTGTCAATTGATGCGCTTGATGAGTTGTGTGATTGTGATGAATGATTGTGCCTCTGTTGATTATTTAAATGCATTCTCTCCGATGGAATCAGTTTGGCATAATTATAAAATTCATCTACAAAAGTTTCCACATCGTCAGTGCTCATTGGCTATACCTTTTGCAGATGGCTTATAACCTTCGTCGCGGTCGTAGCACTGGGAGATGAGGAACAACCACCTCCTCCACCGCCCACACCAGCTGAGCTAATGCAGACGGTCGTGGAAAGTCAGCGCATGCTAGCTGAGGCTATGCACCAGATGGCTAACCATGAGGATCGGCATGTCCGCTAGGGACCTGAGCCGAACCAGTACAGCAGCTTTAAGGACTTCATGGACATAAAGCCTCCTATCTTTCGTGAGGCAGAAGAACCCTTACAAGCGGATGAATGGTTGAGCACGATAGAGCAAAGGTTTGGATTGCTCCATTTGACTGAAGGCATGAAGGCTTTGTATGCAGGACACCAGCTCCAAGGCCCTGTAGGCATCTGGTGGACCCATCACAGGACCACCTTCCCTACTAACGTTGAGATCATTTGGAACCAGTTCCAGGCAGCCTTTAGGGGACACTTTATCCCTCTCGGTCTCATGGCCATTAAGCATACTGAGTTTATGAAGCTCACCTAAGGCAACAAGAGTCTCAATGAGTACCTCCAGGCATTCAACAACCTGGCAAGGTATGCTCCCGAGTTCATCGATACTGACGCCAAGAGAATAGCTAGCTTCAAGAGGGGACTTTCCCCAAAAACTGATGAAGTCAATGGGCAACTGTAAGTGTGTCACCTTCAATGAGTTTATCAGTGACACTCTGACTCAGGAGAACAATGACAAGATATATGCTGCTTCCAAGAACCATAAAAGGAACTTTGAGGCTGGTGCTTCCCAGTCCAAGGCTCTAATGGTATCTAAGACCCTGTACCGTCCACCCAATGCTAATGTCCGATACCGCCCACCTCAGAAGAAGAACCAAGCTAAAACCGGTTTCCGCAAGGGGTATACAATTTCCTTATCGAAGAATACCTCTGGGCAGGGTAGCTCCAATGTTCCACCAGCAAACAGGCCATGCTGGAACTATAACCAACCTGGTCATTGGGCAAATAGATGTCCCCATCCTCCCAAGAATGCTCAAGGAAATGTCCGTTAGGGGCGTGTTCTCTATACTACAGTGGAGGAAATTCCTGCTGGTGAAGTGGTCACCGCTGGTAAGTTCCTTATTAATGATCACCCTACAGTTGTGCTCTTTGATTCGGGTGCTTCGCACTCCTTTATGAGTTTTACTTTTGCATCTGAGCATAATATGAATGTGATTACAATTGTCAAGGGTGGTTATTGTATTAGTGCTGCTGGAAATAATATCCTGACTAACCAAGTAGTTAAAGATGTAAAGATTGAGATTGGGGATCGAGAGTTCCGTACGGATCTTGTGGTTCTACCAGGGGTAGGAATTGATATAATCCTAGGAATGAAGTGGATGAGCGGGAATAGAGTGTTGATCGATACCTCAACCCGTGTGGTAATGTTGAGGGATCCTGTGGATAAGAAGGGTTTTCTAGTACAGTTACCTCGTGATATCTCTATCCACAATACCGCCTAATGCTACCCTAGCCAAAGCCATTAAGGATCTACCGGTTGTCTGTGAGTTTCCAGATGTCTTTCCTGATGACTTGCCTAGGATTACCTCCGGACCGTGATGTAGAATTCAAGATAGAACTCATTCCGGGTACGGCTCCTATTTTCTCGAAGGCCCTATAGAATGCCGCCCAATGAGTTGGCTGAGCTGAAGAGTCAGTTGAATGAGCTATTGAAGAAAGGGTTGATTCGGCCTAGTTCTTCTCCTTGGGGTTGTCCAGCTATATTTATGAAGAAGAAGGATGAGTCTCTATGCATGTGCGTGGATTATCGCCCCCTAAACGCTGTTACTATCAAGGAACAAATACCCTCTTCCTCGCATCGATATTCTGTTTGATCAGCTCTCCAAGGCTAAGGTATTCTCCAAGATCGATTTGAGGTCTGGCTACCATCAGATCAAAATTCGTCCTGAAGATATACCTAAGACAGCTTTCTCTACTCGTTATGGCTTGTTCGAATACCTCGTCATGTCATTTGGGTTGACAAATGCTCCAGCACACTTTATGTACCTGATGAATTCTGTATTCATGCCGGAATTGGACAAATTTGTCGTCATGTTCATTGATGATATCCTGGTATATTCTCAGAATGAAGAAGAGCATGCTGAACATCTAAGAATTGTTTTAACTCGGTTACGTGACAACCAGCTTTATGCTAAGTTCAGCAAGTGCTGAGTTCTAGTTGAACAAGATACCTTTTCTAGGTCATGTATTATCTGGTGATGGAATTTCGGTTGACCCTACTAAGGTGCAAGAAGTCCTTGAGTGGAAGGCACCTTACTATGGTCACAGAAGTTCAAAGTTTCCTGGGATTGGCTGGCTATTATCGTCGCTTTATCCCGGATTTCTCAAAAATCGCCAAGCCCATGACTCGACTACTGCAAAAGGATGAGAAGTTTGTGTGGACTCCGAAGTGTGAAGAGGCTTTCCACACTTTGCGGACTTTACTAACCTCTGCTCCTGTATTGGCACAACCTGACATCGAGAAGCCTTTTGATGTCTACTGTAACGCATGTGGCACCAGTTTGGGGTGTGTTCTTATGCAGGAGGGCCGAGTAATTGCTTATGCTTCGCGCCAACTCTGAAAGCATGAAGTCAACTATCCTACCCATGACTTAGAGCTAGCCGTAGTTATTCATGCCCTAAAGATTTGGAGACATTACTTGTTGGGTAATGTGTGCAACATCTATACTGACCATAAAAGCCTCAAGTACATCTTTACTCAACCTGAGTTGAACATGCGTCAACGATGATGGTTAGAATTAATCAAAGATTACGACCTTCAAGTGCACTACCACCCTAGTAAGGCAAATGTGATTGCTGATGCCTTAAGCAGAAAGGCCCATTGCAATTCCTTGGTTAGTGAAGACTTTCATCTGGCACACCTCCTTCATCCTATCATACTCCACAATATCACTGTGGATTGCTCTCTTAGAAGTCGAATTATCGAACTCCAGAAGACTGATGTGGGTGTGTTTCACATCAAGCGGAAAATGAAAGAGAAAGAGACCAAGCACTTTAAGGTCGATGACAAGGGAATTCTCTGGTTTAATGATAGGCTTATGGTCCCCAAAGACAAAGAACTTAGAAATCAAATTATGGCTGAAGCCCATTCTTCTAAATTGTCCATCCATCCTGGTAGCAGTAAAATGTATCAAGATCTCAAGCTGTATTATTGGTGGACCAAGATGAAGAAAGAAATCGCAGCTTACGTGGCAAGGTATGATAACTGTTGCAGAGTCAAGGCTATTCACATAAGGCCCGGACTATTGCAGTCACTCTCTATTCCTGGCTGGAAGTGGGAAGAAATTAGCATGGATTTTATTGTTGGATTACCCACTACCAAAAAGGGTTGTGATTCCATCTGGGTTATCGTAGATCGTCTAACTAAATCCGCTCACTTTATTCCGGTCAAGTCTACCTATCACCCGCACAATTATGCTGAGATTTATTTTCAACAAGTGGTACGTCTCCATGGTGTACCCAAATCCATTGTTTCTGATAGAGGACCTTAGTTCATGGCTCGCTTTTGGGAGTGCTTACATCAGAATCTTGGTACTCATCTAATCCGTAGTTCTGCCTATCATCCGTAGACATCAGGACAGACTGAGCGTGTTAATCAAATTCTTGAAGACATGCTTAGAGCTTGTCTTATCTCTTGCAAAGGCTCTTGGGAAGACTGGTTACCTCTCGCTGAATTCTCTTATAACAACAGTTATCAAGAGAGTATCAAAATGGCTCCTTTTGAAGCTCTTTATGGCCGCAAGTGTAGAACTCCTTTGAACTGGGTGGAACCCGGAGAAAAAAGATTCTATGGTATTGATTTTGTAAAAGAAGCCGAAGAGCAAGTCTGAACTATACAGAAGAATATGACTGCCGCACAAGCTAGACAAAAGAGCTATGCTGACAAAAGAAGAAAACCTATTGAGTTTGAAGTAGGTGATCATGTTTATTTGAAGGTATCCCCTATGAAAGGAGTCAAGCGTTTTGGAATTAAAAGGAAGCTTGAGCCTCGATATGTTGGACCCTACCGCATTATCGAGAAAAGTGGAAGAGTAGCATATAAGCTTGATCTACCACGTGAGATGGGAGCTATATTCCCGGTATTCCATGTGTCCCAGCTGAAGAAGTGTCTTCGTATTCCTGAGGAAAGAATAGCAACAAGGAAAGTCAACTTGAAATCTGATCTTTCTTATGAGGAAAAGCCCGTGCAAGTTCTGGATACACAAGAAAGAGTGACTCGTACACGAGTGGTTAAGTTATACAAGGTAGTTTGGAGTAATCATAGTGAACGGGATGCAACCTGGAAGCGGGAAGATTATTTAAAGGAAAACTATCTAGCTTTCTATACTGATTGGTACGCTTTCCAAATCTCGGGATGAGATTTTTCTAAGGGGGGAGGGCTGTAATACCCTAGGTGTTTAGGCTTCCACTAAATTGCATGTCATTTCATAAACATGTGCATTATCCATGTCATCATGCCATTATCATTGAAACATACATATGCAACATTTTAAATTGTATGTGTTTCATGCTTGATTGCTTAGAGTGGTAGTGGTGCAACATGTGAATGCAACATGAAACTCTCATACCTTGAAACATGGCAATATGGTAGTAATGTGCCAAGTATAAAATAATCACAAAGTCATGAAACATGCGAAACATTTCATTGCAACATTGGGTAAATTACTTGTTTTGATTGTTTCATCACATGTGATCAATTGAAATGGTATAACAATTGTGTAAAGTGGTTGATCATGGTCTAATACACCTTAACTACACTTAGAGTAATTGTTTGGACATTGTTCATGTAGGTCAAAATGACAAAATTGCCCTTGAATGGAGGTTTGACTTGAAATGAACCCTAGAGTGCCACTGGTTGACTGATTCAAAAGTCCAACTTAGAGACTTTGCATGGCTGTGCACTCTTTACAAAAGTTGTAGCTAATTTATCAAGGAACAAAAGTTGTTTTATGACCAACCCATGAAAATGTGTGGAACATGGTCAAACATGGCCCACAAGTCAGAATTTCAGACTGATTTCATACTTAGAAATTTTCCTAAGTCTTTATGTGTTTTGCAGTTTCGTGTACCCAAATGTTTCACCTTGTATCTCCCTAACAGAGCCAAACCAGCTCAAGCTCCAATAACAAGAGTTGTAGTTCACATATAGATGATCAACTTTGTTAACTATGGCATAGTCTAGAACGTCACGGTTTAGGAGCAATTAGCCGTCCAACTCGCTCTGTCAGTCACCTTCGATGATCACTGAATCGCTGTTTTCAGAAATCGGTCAGTGACCGTCATGGCCGACCGGCTCAGGCGACGTTCGCCGCGTGGCGTTCATGCGCTGCCAAGGTCACCACGTCGCGCGTCCGCGCTCCAGAAGAGGGCCAGTGCCTGCTGAACGCGCTCGTCACTCCATTTCTCCCTCTCGCCTTCCCCGCGCGCAGCGCCGTGTTCATAGCAGCCGCCTGCCATTGCTGACCAAGCATCACCGCTACCATGCATGCACGCCACCGTGGAAATGCGTTGCCCCGTCCGCCTGTAGCCTCGCCGTGGTCTCCTCTACCTTCTCCACCCCACCGTCGGTTCAATCGAGCCTCGGTAAGGGTGAATCGTCGGTTTCCTTCCACCACCATCGTGGCTGTTCTCGCCGGAGATGATGCTCCGTGCGGCCAGCTCTCCTCGCGCCATTGCCATCCCTCCTCTGCCTTGAGCTAGGTCCAATGAACCCTACTAAAGCCCGTAGAGCCACCCGTTAGGGCTGTGACGCCGTAGCGTCGTTGGAGCCGGTCGTGCCGTGGCTGAGCGCCGCCGTGGCCATCGCCACCCCCCTAGTTGCGTCAATAGCTATGAATAAGGGTTCCCCTAGGTCCTCTAGGGTGAGGCAAGCATGTAGACACCCTTGCCTTCGCTGGAGAAGCTACCGGCGGCGAGCTTCGCCGCCGTCTCCTTCTCCTCCCCTACCTGTCTCGCTGTCACACGGGACCCGGCTGTCAGCCGCCGAGGCTGAGGCGGGAGCCCAGCGTGGGCCACGCCGCGTCTTGGGCCGCGCCTGCATGCTTCGTGGGCCGTTGTTCCTTTAGGCCGGCCCAACTGTGGCTGAGTTTTGTTTCCTTATTTGTTTTGTTTTATTATTTTACAGATTTGTATTGATATTCAAAAATCTGTATTTCTTAGTATATAGATCCAAATGCTATGGTTCTAATTTTGTTGAGTTCCTAGTATTGTCTAGTATTTAATAAAAATATTATATGAGCACATGTTTTAGAAATTCTGGATGAATTAAATAGGACTTTGAAATGTGTTTTTGGATACATGCAAACTTGTTTGAATTTTATCTTGAGTTTCTATGGTCCAAAAATTATGAAATTTTGTGGGTAGTCTATTGTTGCTTATTAGAAGCTCGAGTTAAAATTTCAGAGCTAGTGCATGTGTAGTTTTTAAGTTATAGAAATTCCTTTTATTAATCGATGGATCTTGTGTGAATTTTCATAATTTTTCTATAGATCCAGTATAGGTAAAATTTGGTGAGTAAGGTTCTTATGCTAGAATGATGCTAGGAAAAATGTGAAATCTATCGCTTGACACTTTTCATTAGGGTTTCCTAATTATGCTCAAATTAGACATGTCATCTGTTATTTTGGATACAACAAGTTATGTTTGCCCAATGGCTTTGAAATTTTTATGGTAGTCTATGTGCAGAATGAGATAGCTACTGTAATTTGTGTAGGTTTTTATGAATAGTTTTACTATATATTGCTTAAATCACCTAATTAACTAAATAAATTGGAAAATGATATTAAATAATTTATTTAGAAGTTGGCACTATACTTTCTGATGTTTCTTAGGTATGAAAAACAAGTTGGTAAACTTGGTTTGATCAAAGTATTCTTTTGCACAATCATTAAATAATTAAGTTAGTAACCATATCATTCTGGATAGATTCTAGGTTTGCTGGAAATTGATTTGGTTAACATCAGAATCATGCTTTGCTATTTACCATTGATTTGTAGAACATTTCATAAGCTTTCCAGAATGTCCTCATACAAGTCATTTGGATTTGTATAACTCTTGTTGTGATTTAATTACAGGAATACTTGTATGCATATGAAACTTTAAATGTTAAATTATGTATACCGTTACTATTTCTAAGTTGTGGTAATGTTCCTAGGTGTTAGGCCTTTAACCGAAGATGAGCATCTTTATCTTAGGTTATGCAAATTAGGTAAGTTGATCTTCTTCTTTAAGTTAAGTTAGATACATGCTTAAAGTGATTTGAATAGGGCTAGTCTTACTCGGTAAACGAGTGTCCAGTGATGTTTTCGGTAAACACTTACTGTGATTCATTCATCATGAGCATCATGTCATTCCTTATGCATCCATGGTATTTATCTTTTGCATCGGCATGCAATAGGTGTACCGGAAGGAGTGACCCTACTAGAATTTGAGGAACCGAGCGAGCAGCAGCAGCCAACACCAGAGATTTAGGAGGAGCAGCCTTTAGGAGAAGTGCCAGACGAGGTCACCGTTGAGTACCCGGATCATCGTCCTTGCAACTTTGTGAAAGGTAAGCCCCGGAGCATATTAAGCCTCCTAATTTCCGAAATACAGTTATAGTATTATTACTACATATATTGTTGCATTAAGTTTAGGTGTTGGATGCAAACACTTGCTGCATTGGTTATCCTATCCTTGTCCAGATATTGTTACCCTGAATCCTATGTAGCTCAGGCTCGTGTAGTGCTTAGCCCTGCTTAAACACGGTAGAAGTCAGGTGATTTCTTGTCACCTACAAGATATAGGAAGATACATGTGGCACGGTTGGCTATATTGCTATCGTGGAAGAGAACCAGTCTTAATTTGAAATGAAGACCGGACAGAGGCTTGCCGGTTTGTAGTGACTCCGTCTATGTCGCTTAAGGACTGATTCTTGGAGCCTTTCCTGTTTATGTTGAACGCATGCCTCTCTCTTAGTTGGCTGTGTCCGATGATCGACCGTGAAGCCGAGTAGCTCACCTCAGGCCGGGAGTCGATAAGTATAAAGTGCGCCTCGGAAGGGAGCCGTAGGCACGAGTCCAAGGGCAGGTGATTTAAAAGTCCTGATCGTCCTGGCAGAAGGGTAATCCCTGAGAGTGCTGGCGCTGATCGAACCGATGAATTTGGTTCCTGAGTTGTACCAAAGGTAACCTACGGCTACCCTTGCTAAGTATGCCAGGGTGAGAGTTAAGAATACCCCCTCAGCTGAGTTATAATTTGATTCGAGTCGCCATCTCTCCCGGTTAGTGAGAACTTGACGGGCTTATCTCCAATGTAGATACACTTAATAACTTAATGGTTCAAAAATGATGATATGATGATGACAGCCTTATTATGCCTGCTATGGTTAATATTGTTTGCTCCTAATAAGTAAGTGCTCTAGTACAGGTGCTAATCTAGTGGACAGGTAAATAACGATAAGCTTGATGCTAAGTTTAAATGGGTTACTATAATCATAAGCTCTTTTATGCAACTGTGTCGAGCTAGCCCACCTGAAAAGCCTTGCATGATCCTTGGTGTCTTTTATTTCTAGTTTTGACGGGTAAGTCTAGCTGAGTACCTTCTCGTACTCAGGGTTTATCTCCCACCTGTTGCAGATGACCAGTTCTACTTTGGTTGCTGCAAGTACTGCCTTCTCCCAGCTAGGGATGAAGACTAGACCGCTGGGCATGGTCTCTACTAGTTCTCGTACCTGATAATGCTTTTGTGGGACATGACTCAGACTTGGCAATGTAATTGAAAACTATGATGTTTGTACCAAACTATGTTGCTTCCGCACACTCAAACTTGGTTTGTAATATTCTATTTAAACTCTGATGGATGTAATCCAAATGCTTATTATGAAATGTTGTAACGGATGATGTGTTGTGTTGAATCACTATGATCTTGGTTTGTATGTCGAAAGTTGGTTGAAATCCTTCGTGATTTCTGGACTACCGGGATTATGGGAGCTTAAGTATAGGAATTTGATTGCTTCGGTGATTGTTTTTGTACTTACGTTCTTATGATTTGGTCGGTTCTGTTACAGATGCCTTCGTCTAGA
Source organism: Miscanthus floridulus (assembly GCF_019320115.1). Taxonomy (NCBI): domain Eukaryota; kingdom Viridiplantae; phylum Streptophyta; class Magnoliopsida; order Poales; family Poaceae; genus Miscanthus; species Miscanthus floridulus. Next base: position 108,240,212 of record NC_089585.1, on the reverse strand, counting down.
CTAAGGAAGCACAATAGGCTTTGGAGAGCCTCAAAGCGTCTCTGACATCGGCCCTAATCCTCATTGCTCCTGAACAGGGAGAACCCCTCCTACTCTACGTCATGGCAGGCAACCACGTGGTAAGCGCCGCCCTGGTAGTCGAAAGGGAGGACCTAAGACACCACCTTAAGGTCCAACGACCCATATACTTCATTGGGGAGGTAGTCACTGACCCTAAGGTCTGGTACCCCCAAGTGCAAAAACTCCTATATGTCATGCTGATGGCGACCCGGAAGCACCTGCACTACTTCACCGACCACAAAGTCTCGGTCGTCACTTCATACCCGCTCAGAGACATCATCCGCAACCACGACACCGCAGGGAGAATCTCCAAGTGGGCACTCAAACTAATGGGCCATGACATCAGGTACATTCCCTGTACCACTATTAAATCTTAGGCACTTGCGGACTTTGTCACCGAATGGACAGAAGTCCAGCTTCTAACTCCGGACGTCACTCATGAGTATTGGACGATGTACTTCGATGGGTCCATAATGGCACCCGGCTTGAGGGCTAGAGTGGTTCTAATCTCTCTAGATGGGAGTAAGCTCCACTACACAATATGCCCTCCACTTTTTGGCCTCAAACAATGCCGTGGAATACAAGGCCCTCATCAACAGACTGCGCATCGCCATTGAGCTCGGTGCTACGTGACTCTATGTTTGTGGTGACTCAGAGCTGGTCATTGACCAGGTCATGAAGGAGTCCTCTTGCAAAAGCCCCCTCATGGTAGCATACTATCAGGAGGTGCGCAAGCTCGAGGACAAATTCTAGGGGATCGAGCTACACCATGTCCCCTGAAAGGACAACAATGGCGTTGATTTTCTCACAAAATTAGCGGCTAGGCGGGTTCCATCTCCGGATGGGGTCTTCATCAACGACGTTCATGAACCATCTACCCACACCCTAGAAGGTTTGATCTAGACACACCCCAACTCTAACCCCATGCTCGGGGGCTCCAACCCCAGTGCCTCCATGACGACGTCGCCCGCTGGTGTCACCATGCTGGCACTCGATCAAGTCGATTGGCGAGCACCGCTACTCGCCTACCTCCTCGAGGAGGTTCTTCCACCCAAAAGGACTAAAGCATGACAGATCACTCGACGTGCCAAGACATTCATCATGATCGGAAATGAACTCTACAAACAGAGTCTGTCGGGAGTACTCATGAAGTGCGTCCCTACCAACCAAGGTAAGTAGCTCCTCCTTAAGGTCCATGCCAGAATCTACGAACATCACGTGGCCCTAAGGTCGCTGGTCAGAAAAGCCTTTTGCCAAGGTTTTTACTGGCCCACCGCGCTACAAGATGCAGAGGAGGTCGTACACAGGTGTGAAGGATGCCAGTTCTATGCTCGACAAACACATTTGCCAGCGCAGGAGCTCCAAACCATCCCCATCACCTGGTCATTCACGGTCTGGGGCCTCGACATGGTAGGACCCCACAAAAAGGGCCTGTGCAGCTTCACTCACCTACTTGTAGTGGTTGACAAATTCACCAAGTGGATAGAGGCAAAGCCCATCACCAACATCTGCTCAAAAGAGGCAGTCAAATTCTTCCTCGACATCATCTACCGGTTCGTCGTTCCTAACTGTATCATAACTGACCACAGAACTAACTTCACCGAGAAGAAGTTCCTACACTTCATTGATGGATACGGCATCAGGATTGACTGGGCCTCAGTCAGACATCCATGTACTAATGGTTAGGTCGAGCATGCCAATGGCATTGGTCCTCCAAGGACTTAAGCCATGCATCTTCGACCGACTGAACAAGTATGCTGGGCGATGGGTTATAGAGGTCCCCACGATCCTCTAGAGCCTGAGAATGACCCTGAACCAATCCATAGGGTTCACACCCTTCTTCCTAGCCTATGGAGCTGAAGCAGTGCTGCCCTCCGACCTCGACCACGATGCCCCAAGTGTGAAGTCCTTCGACCGCGATCGAGCCATGGAGGCTCAGCAAGATGCAGTTGACCTACTTGACGAGGCCCACGGAGATGACCATCATTCGCTCCGCTTAGTACCAGCAGACTCTTCGTTGGTACCATAGAGGAAAATTAGAGGAAGGACCCTCGAGGTTAGAGACCTCGTGCTTCAAAGGACCCTAATCGACCAAGGAGAAGCACAAACTCTCTCCACCTTGGGAAGGACCCTACATGGTGACCGAGGTGATCCGACCGGGTACCTATCGACTGAAGGATGACAACAGCAACATTCTCACCAATACTCGGAACATCGAATAGTTACGTCGTTTCTTCCCTTAAAAATTTGGTCCTACCATTTTTCTTTCATTCAACGTTCGCTCCTACAAAGCACCCCGGCCCAAAACACTTTCGCCTAGGTCACTCGAGGGCTCCATGAGGGTGTGATACCACCTCTCTGTTTTACTATCTTATGGTAAATACATTTTTTCCTGAAAGAAAGGGTAGTCAGTTCCTTTAATTACCTTACGTAACTTTACTTTAAACATTCCAACCGATCGCACCCTGCCTCTACCTATGGTTATGAGCAGCTAAGCCTCGTGGGCCATGCCTAGGCTCTTAAGGTTGCAGCCTACGGGGATGAATGGGCAGGTGTGAAAAATAAATAATAAAAAACAAAATTATGCTAAGGTAAAAATAAGGAACAGGATGGGGCAAGCTTCCCCGAACGAAGTGATTCCATCACAAAAACAAAATGGATTGTATTCACTAATACACAAAAATGTTCCATAGGGGACTCCCCCATGAACTTATCCCTTACACAGAATACTTGTTTCTACTTTTACATGCTATTATGGCTGCTCAGTGGCATCGGCTGTCGGCACGACCGGTGAAAGTAGGGGTTGCTCATCCTACGGCGGGACGATGTTCGGTTCTGACCTAGGCTTCGCTCCATCCATAGGCTGGATGATGTCTTCTACACGCGCTCCTTTAGCTATGTTCACATGGCGAGCCTCCATCACCCACTGCATGGAGACTTGCTCGGCCACTAACTGTGCATGTGGCAGCAAGCTTTCCCCGAGTGCATGGATGGCCTCCGAGCTCCAACCATCGGCGTACCCGCTGTAGATGGCGGCAAAGTCTAGCTCCGAGTGGTGCATCACCACCGATGTCAGCACCCCCGATGTTTTGTAGAACATCTCGTCGGTGATGAGCGCCCGCACTTTGTTCGGGAACCACTAGTTGGATGGTGGGCGTGTTGGTGCTCGGCGCTGACCCGAAGACCTCTGAGATGATGACCTGGGCGACGTTGTGAAGCTGGTCGAGCTCCCCCTTAAGAGCGCATCGCTCTTCAAGGGACTTGGCTAGTGCCTCCGCATTCCAGCCAATCGTCGCCCTAGCTGTCTCCAGGTCCTGCTCCAGCGACACAACCTTTCTGCCCAGCTTTAGAAGAAGGATGACAAGCTCAGAAGTAGGCTAAAGGAAAAAACCAAGACATCAAAACTAGAATAGATACATACCAAGGCGGGTGTTCTCGAGGATGGAGAGTCCCTCCTCCTATCGAGTCACCTGCTCGCGCAATCGGGCGTTCAACTCCTCAGTTCCAAGCACCCGGCCTAGAGCACGAGCACTTCCTAGTCAACCTTCGACCAGGCATTCCACTCTAACTCTAGGGCCTTTTGCTCCATATCTAGGGTCTCTAGGGTACTTTGGAGCGCCACCTTGGTCTCCACTAGGGACTTCTGCAGTGCTGCCTTGGCCTCTCCTAGGCGGACCTTCACCGCCTCAAGCCCCGCTCAGCGGTGGTTGCCCACTCTACCACGAGTAGCTCCACTGCCCACGCCTCCATCACCTCAGCTGCTTGGCCTTGAGACTCATGGCGGGCAGACTCTAGCTCATGCTTGAGCTCGACAACCCGCCGTGACACCGCAGCCTCCCGGGCGTGCTCCATCCAGAGGAAATGAGACTTGTGGCTCGACATCTCTTCTAGACCCTACAAAAAGAGAAGCAAGCATACTGAGGCAACTAACGAAAGACCAAGGAATCAAGGACAAACATAGAAAACTCACCTCTATGACCTAGGGCAGGTCAACCATGACCGCCTATAGGACAGACTTAACCTGCTCTAGGGCCTCCTCAAGCTTCACCCTAGTTTGGGTGAGATCAAACTCCATGGCGAGTCCTCTCCCCCCAAGCATGTCCCAGAGCTAATCCTCCTACTCATCCTAAAGGATGAACTAAACCTTCCTCGGATCCTCAGGATAGGGCCACACCAGGTTGGTAGCCCCTAGCCCGCTGGAAGGCCTAGCCAATGATCAGACCACCGCTAGCTCCTATGATGGTGCCGGTGGCTCCACCCTGTCACTAGCTTTGCTGTCAGAGGACACCTCCACTATCTCGATCTCATAGCCCACTGGCAGGCCTTCTACCTCCCTCCTAGCCGTGTCTCCTCCTAGCACCTCAAGCTCCAACCGGGAGGGCGAGCCGTGCGGCCCTTCGACTGGCGAGGGAGGGAGCCCGGTCTCCCTCCCCTCTTTCACCATAGCCGGTGTAGGAGGGGCCGCATGGGTCACCTCCGATGTGGCCTCTACCATCACCACCAGGATTATCGCCACGGCCATACTCATGACTTACCCAGGGGGGCATCGCCCCCAGAAGGGAAGGTCACACCGCCGCCACCCTGCTCTCCCCATCGCTCATTGTGACGCGATGCAAGGTGGGCCTCCACTCCTCCCGCACAGGAGGTAGGGCGATGCTCAATCCTGGCAGCATCTGGCCACAATCAAAAAAGTATAGGTCAGTCACACTTCAAAAAACTTAGCTACAAGATCGAAAATAAACGAAGAAAGCATACTAGGATGTAAGCGGCAGGGCTCTAAAGCCCTAACCCGCTAGCAATGAGCCCGCCAGATGAGGGATGCTCATAGGCCGCGAGCCATGCCCCTTACCTCCACCAGGGGAGAGTCAAACCAGCTAGCTCTCGATTGGCCAATGAGTCACCACGACCGCTAGCTCAAGGCGTGCTGACCAGAGCACCGACAGGGTGTCCCCTCATTGTGGGTCATGTGCCGAGGCTGGCCCCGAAGATGTGTGGGTATGAGTCCGCTCCTCTGACCGCCTGGCCTGCTCTGCCATGCCCAGAGCAGGTGGGGACAAGGCCAGTGATGCCTCCAAAGGGTGCGGTGACCGCGTCTGCTTCGCCTCCCGCTCACCGACAGCGTCCGAACTCGTCGCGTGCTTCCTCAGCATGGGAACGTCGCCACACCTCTCTGCCTCCAGCTCACCACCAGCGGATGTAGCCGCTGGCTCGTGATGTTCCACCAAGGTCACGATGACCTCCTGGCCCCTCTCATCCTCAGAGGAGATCACGTCGTCACCCATCTCCGTGGGATCCTCTGACTCGAGCTCTGACTCAATGTTGCTCCTATTTTCCTCGACCCGCACATGTCGGGTGATCTCCATCTCCTTTCCGTGCTGCCTCTAAGCCTTCTCAACTCTCTTCTTCTTTTTCCCGACCGCTGCTTCCTTTAGGGTGGCTTGCCAAACCACGCCCTCCGACCCCTTCGAAAGATGCGGCCAGGACTTGTAAACTTTGAGTCCCTATGAAATGGATGACTCAAAGTCAAGATACAGGAGAGCAAAAGGGGAAAAGAACATGGAGTAAGGACAGGGGAGCATACCAGATTGGACTACTTCATGGCATGGAGAGGTCCGGGCTTTCCATCAAGGGTCTCTTTAGCCCTTAGCTGCAGCACCCGGTCGAGATGACTCTAGACCTCGTCATTCACCAGCTCCTCTAGCGACGCACGGTTGAGGTCCATCGGGCTGGTGTACATCCACATCACCCGCGACCTTTCCACTAGTGGGGCAACCCGATGGCAGAAGAAGGTGTGGAACACCTGCACCCCATCAAGGCCATGCCGCATCTGCTTCTAGAGCTCCACCCCAATAATCTCTAGCTTCTTGTTCTACCAGCTGGCAGGGCCCCATGACCAGCTCTCCTACCTCTCTAGCCTCCTATGATGAAAGGTGGGAATGGCACCTCTGCCGGGTTCCTGATATAGAATCATTCCCCATGCCACCCCCGGTTGGAGTCATAGGGGGTATATGCAGGGTACGCGCCTGATGCACTCGGCTTCTTCTACAGCGTGAGGCCCCCCACCGACGCAATCCTTAGTGGCTTCCCCTCTGACAAGGCTCACCCAGAGAGCATCCATCGAAAGAAGTCCATGTGTGGCTCCATCCCAAGGAAGGCCTCGCACACGGTGACGAAGCCGGTGATATGCAGCACCCTAGTCAGATTGAGGTGCTACAGCTCTAGGCCCCACTCATTGAGGAGCCCACATAGGAACCAGTGTGCGGGGTATCCTAACCCATGCTCATGGAAGGCGAGGAAGGAGACAACCTTGCCGTCCCAAGGTCGTAGGAAATCCTCCCCTACAGGAGCCCTCCGGTGCACCACCTCCTTCGGCGATAGCACCCCCTTCGTGGTGAAAGCGGCCAGCATCGACTCACTCACAATAGATGACCTCTAGCTCAACATTGCCCTCTGGATTCATGAATGGATCTATGAGTTTCTCCTCTCCCTCGCTCTCCCTTTTTTCCTAGGAACCACCGTGGCACACGAACGCTCTTGGCAAGAAGGAAGAAGGAGGAAAGGTGGAAGTTGGGGAATAGGTGAAGGAACAAGACGAAAGCCCTCTCCATTCCCCTATTTAAAGAGGAGGCACAATAGTTGAGGAAAGGCGAAAGATTGGGGCGAGAAATCCTCTCCCTTCCCCTATTCAATACGGATGGGATACGACGGGACGCGCCCTAACCGATGGGACTCACCCTACCCAATGAGATGGTGCCTGGTTAGATGGGACATGGCCTGGGTATGGCCCACCACTACTGCACGCCGTTCATGGGAAACAAGGTGCAACTACGTGCAGGCGGGCCTCCACCTTCCTAGGCAAGACTTGGAAGAGCCCAACAATAGGATCTTCGCCTAGGAGAGACCAGCGGGCTTCCTAAGTCGATTGGACGGCTCAGGCAAACTTCGAGAGACAGGTAAGGAGCAGAGGGACGCCCCATGTGGCCATGCCAACTCCGTCATGAACGACGAGCGTGGATCCCATTCAAACATCTCCAATAAAAGCTCTCCAAAGCCTGTCGCTCGAGTCATCAAGGTAACTCTACCAATCCCACTTACATCATTTTATTTTTCGAATGCATAAGATTCATTCATCTATTCTCATACACACATTCACACATTCATTCATACAATCATTCATTCATCCCATACATCCAAAGCATCACGTATGCAGCTAATGCATCACAACGCTTCGTGTTGCGTCATGAAATGGTAGTTGCCTCATTCAACATGAGCAATGATCGACCAGGGTTTGAAGGCCGGCCCATGAAGGGCTAGAGGCTGCCTTGCGTCAACATAGAGCCAGGGGAGAAAACGTAGATGAGCCCTAGTGGCCCTCACCCAGTCTGCTCCGAAGCAAACAGGGTCATCTCAACCTTCTCATTCGATCCTAACCTTGAGCCATGCCCACAGAATCTCCATCGAGGGGAGGCCAGTGGGCCACCTGGGTCGGTCTCTAGAACAACCCGGGCATCTACCGAGACTCAGGTTAAGGAGCAGTGGAATGCCACATGAGGGCTATGCCGACCCCATCACGAACGATGAACCCAGATTCCACCCCGAACATACCCGTTAGCGAGCTCACTAAGCACGTCACTCGAGCCATCAAGGCAAGCGACGTTAGCTTAGCCCCTTCGGTTGTGAAAACCACAGACGGGGTAACAGCACAAAACTCAACTAACCCCTACTAGGCCCAACAAGGCTTAGGGGCTTAGGACGCCAACGCCTCGGCTACGCTCGGCACCCGATGCCTGGGTCCATGACTTCTGACTCGCCTAATCCCTCGGCATGTCCGACGCCTAGATCCATGAGTCCATCTCGACCGATCCCTCGGCTGTCCCTTGGTTGCGCCCAACGCCTAGATACATGAGTCCATCTCGTTCGATCCATTGGCGTGATCGACGCCTTGGTTAGCGACTTCCGACTCGCCTGATCCCTAGATCCACGACTTCGGCTCACCCAAAACCTCAGCGCACCTGACGCCCTAGTTGATGACCCCATCTCAGCCCAGTCCCTCGGCCATGACCAAACACCCGGGACCGTGCTCCTACAAACGATGGGCCAGAAACTAGAAAGATGAGGCTACGCCCACCAAGGTGCACACACACATGCCCACTGATAAAAAACCCCCTAGGCAATTCTGCCCAAATCGTCTGGGGGCTCAGGGGCAACACCCGTAGGTGCGCTCGCATGCACCCACTGTCAAAATAAAAAATTCCCCCACTGGCAACATGAAACCCCCCCAGACAATTCTACTCGAATCACCCGGGGGCTTGAAGGCTACACCTGCGGGTGTGCTCGCGCGCACCCATCGTCGAAACTAAGAAAATCCCCCAGGCGATTCTACCCAAATCAATCAGGGGCTCAGGGGCTCCTATTAGGTTCATAAACTCGGGGTCCCTCATGGACCTGCTTCCCAGCAAAAGCTTGGCCTAGCAGACAATGTTGTGAACGATGCGCAAACTCCTAGGTTGGCCCCAAAACCTAAACATCAGGCCAGAAGGCATGGGCAAGGAGGAACGACGCTCATTTCCGACTCCAGCCTACCTCTTCGATCGAAAGGCCTGGGCAAGGAGGAACAATGCTTACTTCTGACTCTAGCCTGCCTCTCCAATCGGAAGGCATGGCTAGCTCACCTCTAACTCTGGCGCTCGCTTCCGACTGTGTCCCACCTCTCTGACTAGAAGGCCTAGCTGAGAAGGAACGACGCTCGCCTATGACTCCAACTCGCTTCTTCCGACCGAAAGTATATCGAACCTCTGCTTACAACTCTTCTCTAACCGGGAGGCCGAAGCCAACTGGGAAATGACTGACCGGGGACGGCCGCTCGGTGAAAACCCAGGAAATGGATAGAGCAAGTAAGCAGGGTGCTCTAGTCAATCGCAACATCAGTGACCGTACCCTGCACACCTACAGGACAGTACTATCAGGTCATATCAGAAGGGTACTTTATATATTTCCAGACACGTTAGAACACCAACAGTGTTACGGGCACCGACATTTATCCTACAGTATGGTAGGCGCCGACATTGGCCATACCAAAAGATCACGATGGAGCCTATCACATGCATCCGAACATCAACAGTGTTGTGGGCGCCTACAATCATCATTGTACCCGACGGCATGGGCAACAAGACTTAGTAGCATATGAAAACTCTCCCTCTCTCACTTGTAAGGTTGTCCCCTTTATCTATAAAAGGGGATGGCCTGCCTCCCAATAAGGATCAATCGACTCTAAGATGATTTGAACACACATGATCGACACGATCAAGACGATCACAACAGAGCACACGCTCAAATACTTAGTGCACGCAGGAGCTCCTGTCACTCTCGACCCTTCGGTCTAGAGTTCGACCGGACCGCTTGCGCCCCCCATCTTACTCCCTCTTGTTTGTAACCCCACAGCAAACTTTGAGCACCTAGACTCAGGAATAAAGTCACCGACCAACTCAAACTGGACGTAGGGCACGTTGCCTAAACTAGTATAAACCCTATGTCATTGAGTGCTAGGCCACATCCGATCACAATGTATGGCAAAACTACAAATCTTTACGTGTTGGTCACTTTCTGCACCGACACTTCTCTCCCCTTTTTCTCCTAGGAACCTCCATGGCACACGAACGCTCTTGGCGAGAAGAAAGGAGGAAAGGCGGCAGATGGAGAATAGGCGAAGGAACGGGATGAAAGCCCTCTCCCTTCCCATATTTAAAGAGGAGGCGCAAGCAGTTGGGGAAAGGCAAAGGATTAGGGTGAAAAAACCCTCTCCCTTCCCCTATTCAATGCGGATGGAACACGATGGGACATGTCCTGACCGATGGGATGCGCCATGCCTGATGAGATGGCACCTGGTTAGACAAGACATGGCTGAGGCATGGACCACCACTACCACACACCAGGCGTGGGAAAAAGGTGCGACTGCGCGTAGGTGGCTCTCCACCTTCCCAAGCAAGACTTGCAAAGGCCCAACAACATGGTAAGGAGCTTCCTGAGTCGATCGGATAGCTCAGACGAACATCGAGGGATAGGTAAGGAGCAGAGGGACACCCATGTGGGCCTATGCCGACTCCATCATGAACTGATGAGCGCTGGATCCCATTCGGACATATCCGGTAAAAACTCCTTAGGCCTAGTCACTCGGGTCATCATGGTAACTCTACCAATCCCTCCTACTTTATTTTTTCGATACACGATCATTTCATTCATCCATACTCATACATGCATTCACGCATTCATTCACACAATCATTCATTCATTCCATACATCCAAAGCATCGCATATGTAGCTAATGCATCACAACGCTTCGTGTTGCGTCACAAAACGGTAGTTGCCTCATTCAACATGAGCAACGACCGACCGGGGTTCAAAGGTCAGCCCGCGAAGGGCTCAAGGCCGCCTCGCATCAAACAGAGCCAGGGGAAAAAACGCAGATGAGCCCCAGTGGCCCTCGCCTAGTCTGTTCCGAAGTAGATAAGATCATCTCAACCTTCTCGTTCGATCCTAACCTCGAGCTATGCCCACAGAATCTCCATTGAGGGGAGGCCAGCGGGCCACCTAGGTTGGTCTCTAGAACGACCCGGGCATCTGTCGAGACATGGTTAAGGAGTAGCAGAATGCCACATGAGGGCTATGCCAACCCTGTCATGAACGATGGACCCGGATTCCACTCGAACATGCCCGTTAGCGAGCTCACCAAGCGCGTCGCTCGAGCCATCAAGGCAAGCAACGTTAGCTCAGACCCTTCGGTTGCGAAAACCATGGATGGGGCAACGCACGGAACTAGACCAACCCCTGCCAAGCCCAACGGGGCTCAGGGGCACAGGTTGTGGGCGGGACAAACATGGGTGAACACCCTGAATGACAGTCTGTGGCCCTAGGGAAGAGTACCAAGAAGCTCAGCCACCAACCGACTCGCCAGTCGAACATAGCCTCAGGGGCTACACCCACGGGTGCGCTCGTGCGCACCCATTGTCGAAACAAAAATTCCCTCGCTAGCAAAACAAAAAAACCTAGACGATTCTACCCAAATCACCCGGGGGCTTGGGGGCTACACCCGTGGGTGCGCTAGCGCGCACCCACTGTTAAGACAAAAAACCCCCTAGGCAATTCTAACCAAATCGCCCGGGGGCTCCTGCCGGGTTCATAAACCCGAGGTCCCTCATGGACCTGCTTCCTAGCAAAAGCTCAGCCCAGCAAACTACATTGCGAACGACGCGCAACTCCTGAGCTAGCCCAAAAACCTAACGATAGGCCAGAAGGGTGATCTTCAATCGGAAGGCCTGGCCAAGGAGAGGACCGACGCTCGCTTTCGACTCTAGCCCACCTCTCCGACCGGAAGGCCTGGCTAAGGAGGAATGACGCTTGCTTTCGACTCTAGCCCACCTCTCTGACTAGAAGGCCTGGCCAGCTCACCTCTGACTCCGACGCTTGCTTCCAACTCCAGCCGCCTCTCCGACCAAAAGGCCTAGCCAAGGAGGAATGACGCTCGCTTCTATCGCTTTCGACTTCGGCCCACCTCTCCGACCGGAAGGCCTGGCTGAGAAAGGACGACGCTCGCCTCTGACTCCGACTCGCTTCTCCGACTGTGAGTACAACCAAACCTCTGCTTACAGCTCTTCTCTAACGGGAGGCCAGAGTCGACTAGGGAACGACCGACTGAGGATGCCCGCTCGGTGAAGACCCAGGAAACAAACAAAGCAAGTAAGGCAGGGCGCTCTAGTCAACCACAATATCAAGGACTATACCCTACACACCTATAGGACAGTACTGTCAGGTCATGTCAGAAGGGTACTTTATATCCTTCCATACATGTTAGAACAGAGCAGACGCTCAAATACTTAGCGCACGTAGGAGCTCCCGTCTCTCTCGACCCTTCGATCTAGAGTCCGATCGGACCTCTTGCACCCGCATCTTACTCCCTCTCGTTTGTAACCCCACAGCAAACTTCGAGCACCTAGGCTCAGGAATAAAGTCACCGATCGACTCAAACTGGACGTAGGGCACGTTGCCTAAACCTGTATAAACCCTATGTCATTGAGTGCTAGGCCACATCCAATCACAATGTACGACAAAACTACAAATATTTACGTGTTGGTCACTTTCTGCACCGACACATATTTTTTGCTCTAGTAACACTTCATGTTATAGTAGAATGCGTAGTTTGTAACACAATTACTAATCTATTGGAACATTTACCTAGTGTTACAGTGATTGTCTACTCTACTAGAATTCACCTCTGATGCAACAACCTAAATGTGTTGCAATAGGTGGAAACACTCTATTGCCACATTTGTTGTTTAGTTGCTATATGTGGAACCCTCTATTGCCTAGTTGCCACACTAAATGTTTGGTTGCTATAGATATGGAATATATATTGCCAACACCAAATGATGATACCGATAGTTTACATTGCAACACTTTATTTACTAGCATCAAACAATATTGGAACATCATTAATTTTCCAAAACAATATATGGTTAAAAAAGCATTTTGACAAAGCAATTAAACCAAAAATATGATTTGTTTACACATCTGGAATGAAACCATCCCATATCAAACTTAGCTTAGCTACACACATTGTTCAAACTTCAAACCCAAAAGGTATTTGACACACACTTGTTTGTACTTGTCCACGTCAAAATCTAATAAGCTATGTCTACAACTACAGCAAAGGTTGGCTTGAATTGACCATTCCTATCACTCGAGTGCTCCACTCAAACTCTATCTTCCTGCTTAAAAAATCATTCAAGTTTGGAGAGACAGAGTGAGAAGACCATCACATTGTTCTGATGAGTCAATTCTACCACTTCTATCACGATCAAACCTCTCAAATATTGCCTAAAAAATACAAGAAACATCACTACATTAATCTATTGGGTAATTTTGTTTACATATAAGTAATGTGGTAAAGGGATCATTAAGTTGTAGGTCATCTTACTCTCTAGTTCTGAAGACGGTAAAACACAAAAGTAAATTCCTTGGGTTCTAAAAGAATAGAAGCAAAAATTAGCATAATTTTATTAAGAAAGTAGACTCTAAAGGAGATAGAAGGAAAATGTTGAATCCAATATAGGTGTACTTCACACTAATCAGAAAAAAGGTAGAGAAAAAGAAACATAAATTAGCACTGATCTTTAAGTTTAGATGGGAATGAACAAACACACATCTCATGGCTTGAATAAAATGGTATATGAAAATCTTGCTTAAGTTATTAACTGTGAGGATCATGTTAAGACTTTCAAGTTACACAGGATCTGTACCAAACTGGATCCAAACTCCAGCAAACAGGATTGCTGAAAAGGCAATTAGGAATCTCTAAGAAGTGCGGAAGCAAAGCAATAGGTGCAGATTAATCAATTCACAAATAAGCCTGCTAATAAGAGGTCTAGTTAAACATGTGAAAATAATTATCAAGCTCACTAGTCCAAAGCTAATGATTGCATGAAAAGTTCAAAGACTATTGCAACACTATATATAGCTCACAAAGATTCACAGGAATTATGGGTGAGATGATGTACAGGCTTGAGAATTTAATACTGTGCACTTCCTGAGATTCTCCATTAATCAGTTACTGCAGATTGTGATAGATGAGAAAGCAAGCACTCTGAATTGTAGCAGTTGTTGTTGATGACCAAGCCAGGGGAGAGAATAAACACTTGATGATGCTATTGCTGAAAAAAATCACTGTTAAAGATCTGAAAACCAGAGAAGAAAACTTCTAGCCAGTCAAAGAAAAATAGTCGAGCTGGACAGCCTGCACCAAGCTAGCAGAAATAAACCTACGAGCAGTACTCCTGCTGAAGAAGTGAACTGCAGAGCAAAAATAGCTAAGCTGCTTTTATAGAACTGAAACTCTGAAGAAATAAAATAGTTGATTTTCTACTGTTAACGAGATGACTTGTTTTGTTCACTGAAGCCAACCGAAGACAGGAAAGTGAAAATTACAGCACCAAATGGAAATTTGATTCAATGAAAAACGGCATGATGTCCAAGGTTTATTTGCAAGCTGCTGAAGTCGAACTGAATCTCTGAAAATTGATACAGTCGAGCTGCTGCTTCTTGTCAGCTGTACAGATGAATAGAATACCACAAGGTATTCTAGCCGCTGGAAGCACAATGGAGAAGTGTGATATGGAGCAAGCTGCTGAAGCTTGAAATGAACAGAAGGACTGCAAAAACAAAATTGTAGCAAGGTTAACCAAACTTTCTTAAAGCCATATCAAATCAAGAATGCTTAGAGTTGAGATTTAAACCACAGGTTTGCTGCATCATGGTTTCCTATAAATCGTGCTTAAACAACATAAAACGACGTTTGACAATCAATCTATTTTTAAAAGCATAAAAAATAGTAGAGTAAACATGCACGAGATCACACGTGTTACAGAAACAGAAAATCAGTAGTCAGTATGAATTTTAGGAGGATCCCACTAAGTCAACTAGGTTTACAGGAAAATGATCAATTCAAACGATCAGATTTCATATAGTACCATGAACCCCTTCCCTTGTAAGAGCACTTGAGATAAGCATGCAAGTGTAGAAACAAGCACACCTATCTTCATCTCTCCACGAATTTCACCACTGAGATAAGCTGCAAATGTGAGGGAAAAGCTGGGTACTTGGCACGAATTTCACCTTTGGATCTCTGCTGCCAGCCACGCTAGTGCCCCATCCCGCATCGCCGCCCTGTCCGCCTTGGTGCCGCATCCCGTGTCGCCGCCTGCATCCCGTGCCGTAGAGATCCGCCCTGCATCGATGTGGAAGAGGCCTCGTCAATCGAGCCTTGGCGGAGAGCACGGATGGGAACGCGTACCAACAGCCTAGATATGACTGTCACGGTGGAGGAACTGCATCCAGCCGGCGGTGTACGAACGGGGGACCTGAGCGCGACCTAAACGCAGGAGGAGGGTGATCCGCTCCCCATGGATGCCAGTGCGTGGATCCGCTGTGGCGCGTTCCATCGGAGGGAAGGAGGATGATGCAGGCGATGGGCAGTGGCCGGAGAACGGCGGCGTCGGGGTCGCTCCCGCGAGCAAGGAGGTCACGACCGATGGAGGGGTCTGAACTCTGAAGGGGGCGGCGGCTAACGTGGGATTAGGGAGAGAAAGGTTGGAGGGATTTTTGGGTGAGGACTGAGGAGCGAACGCGCGGACTGAAGTCGCTTGAGATTGGGATTTTTTTTAAAAGCATGAGCACGGGACCTAGCCAATTTTTGGCTCGTGGCTACGGTTTGGTGTAGTTGTGACAGATAGAGCGCGAGATATCGGAAGTTAGCCGCTCACGGCAAACTATAATGGAGTTTTGGGACTTTTTTGAACTTTTAATTAGATTAGATGTAAAAAAAATAAGCATGATCTATTTATTGTAGATAATCTACTACACACATGTTGGAGTTTTAATTATTTTTGAACTTTACTACTTCATCCATTCTAAATTAAAAGACTTTCTGTGAACTGAGCGTAGCTTAGCTGGTTGGATTCCTAGTTATGTGTGCGTGCGTGAGTTCATAGGGGTGAGTAGTGCGCTCGTGTATATAAGCGTCTGCGTCTAGGTCTCAAAAAAATTAAAAGAGTTTTTGGCTTTTCTAGATAGATAACTTTGGTTATGCACTCCAGTGCTCCATGTGTTAGCCGGATCAGTATGTGACTTGTACTGAATCCGTGTGTCCCTTCAGCTAATTCGTCAGAGGCGGCCATCAGGGTGGATCGAAGACGAAGTTAGGGCTCTGAGGAGCGTGCGGCCACAAGATTTTATATGGGAGAGGTGTTTGTTGGTCTCATTACTTTGTGAGGAGCACACATTTAGCATTCTACGCGGTAGCTATTATGTCAATTTGATTTTTTATGTATAATATTTATGACACAGTAAATCAATATTGAGGTGATTTTAATAATAAACAGAAATGTATGCTTATAGACTTTTCCTACAAAGTTTAGATATTATTACTTTTATTCCATGGTAATCCTACTAATAATTACAATAATAACTAAAATTTGGTCATATCATTATGCAAGCTGACAACAACATATTTTGGGTTCATAAGCATAGCATAAAACTTTTAGGCAATTTTAATAAAGTGGGACTATATCTTCTTCATAGATAGAAACATCTCTCACTTAGTCCTACAACTATGTGTAAGATATATCCATTTGTGAACAATGTACAATACTATTTTATTAAAATCATTTGAAATTTTTATACAATGATTATACACCAAAATAATGTTGTCATGCATGTTTATAGATTTTTCTAACCAAGTTTAGATATTATTACATTTATTATATGTTAATCCAATGAATAATTACAAAATAACTAAATTTGGTTAGATAATTCTGTAAACTGGCACAACAACATATTTTGGGTCCATAGGCACTCCAAAACAATGTCAGATAATTTTAATAAAGTAGGACTACACATCCTACATATAGTAATATCTCTCACTTAGTCATATAACTATGTGTGGGATATGTCCATTTGTGAATAATATGTAGTATTGCTTTGTTAAAATCATTTGAAATTTTTAGTCAATTATTAGACATCAAAATCATGTTATCACGCAAATTATAGATTTTTCTAACCAAGTTTAGATATTATTACATTAATTCTATGGTAATTCAGCGAATAATTGTAATAAAAACTAAATTTGGTTAGATAATTCTACAAACTGACCGTAAATGAATTTAAATGAAAAAGTTGTCAATTACAACATCGAGATCTACAACTTTGGCTTCAGTCATTTCTCCATACAAGTTCGTTTGAATAATTCAAAATTTTGAATTTCAAATTATGAGAATTTCGATTAAAATTTTAGGAGAGTAACTGATTTCAAATGAAAAAGCCATCAACTATAAATTTTTATAACTCATCTAGATCTACAACTTTTGTTTTGGTTATTTTTCGTTCGAGTTTGTTTGAAGAATTCAAAATTTGAATTTCAAATATGATAAGCTCTCATTCTCCATTCACTTGAGAAATAAAATGACTGAATAACATTAATAAACATGCAAGTGGTCTAGTGGTAGTGGTAGTGGTAGTGTTGGTGTTGGAGATTGGTGTGGTTGTAGGTTCAAATCTTAGGGTTTTGTTTTTTATTTTTCTTAGTCATTCTTTTTCATGCCATGCTAAATTTGAATTTTAAAATATAAAAACTTCAAATAGAATTTTGGTATAGTAAACGATTTCAAATAGATTTTTCTTTCCATTTTTTCCACACCATGCTAAATTTGAAATTTAAAAAATAAAGACTTCAAATATAATTTTATGATAGTAAAGGATTTCAAATGTAAAAGTTGTTAACAACGAATTTTCAGAACTAATTCAAATCTATAACTTTTGTTTCAGTTGTTTCTTCATTCGAGTTTGTTTGAATAATCAAAATATGATGAGCTCTCATTCTCCATTTACTTGAGAAATAAAATGACCAAAAACATCAACAAATACACAAATGGTTTAGTGGTACTAGGTGGTGTTGGAGATTATTGAGGTTGCAGGTTCAAATCTTGGTGGCCATCTCTTTTTTATTTTTCTTGTCATTTTTTCCACGCCATGCTAAATTTGAATTTAATTTAATATGAAAACTTTAAATAGAATTTTAGGACAGTAAATGATTTCAAATAATTTTTTCTTGTCATTTTTTCCACACCCTACTAAATTTCAATTTTGAAATATGAAAACTTCAAATAGAGTTTCGGTACAGCAAATGATTTCAAATAGAATGTTCTTGTCATTTTTTCCACGCCATGATAAATTTGAATTTTAAAATATAAAAACTTCAAATAGAATTTTCAGATAGTAAATGATTTCAAATAGATTTTTCTTGTCATTTTTCCACACCATGCTAAATTTGAATTTTGAAATATAAAACTTCAAATATAATTTTGTGAAAGTAATGATTTTTAAATGGAGAGGTAGTCAACTACAAGTTTTTAGAACTAATTCAAATCTACAACTTTTGTTTTGGTCATTTTTTCATCAGACTTTGTTTGAATAACAAAAAAAGTCGTCAACAACAAAGTTATAGAACTCATCGCGATCTACAACCTTTGTTTTGGTCATTTTTTTCCATTCGAATTTGTTTGAACAATTCAAAATTTATATCTTGATAGCTCAAGTCATGATTTCTGTAACAAATAAAATGAAATACTATATCTTTCACAAACATATATGTGGTTCGGTGGTAGCGAGGGTGTTGTTATCCTCATGGGGTTGGTGGTGAGGTTGTAGGTTCAAAATCTTGGTGGTCACCTAATTTTTATTTTTCTTGTAATTTTTTCACGTCATGCTAAAGATTAGTAACACTTTGGACTGCAACATTATTTTGTGTTACTACATGTCATACATTTATTACATATTTTATATGTTCCATTTATGTGTTACAAGTATAGTACACTTTTGTCATATTTTACTTGTAACACTAATTTTGTGTACTATAATTATTGTCAGTAACATATTTTTATAAAACACATGTTTTGTGTTACAACCATCTGTAACACATTATTTTATGTTACTATGAAATTTCATAGAAACACATAGATGAATGTGTTACAAGAAAGTGTAACAATATCCTTGTTTTATAGTAGTGTTAACCAAATTTATAGAAAAGATTATAAATATTTATGACACGAAATTAGTATCATCAAATACATCATGAAATATATTTTCATCATCTACTTATTTGGTGTTATAAATATTATTGTTCTTTACTATAAAATTAGTCAAACTCAAGATAATTTGATACGATGATTCCAGGAGTTGATTTATTTTGGAATGGAAGGAATATATTACACATGAGACAATAATACCATCTTTCAGGCGAGCTTGTAAACTCACAGCTACACAAGGTTCCCATCCCTTCCTCTCCTCTTACTTTTTTTTTCTTGAAAAAATAATCTCTTATTACAGTTTTATGCCTATCCATATGCATATCATCTCTTGTTTCGCTTCGTATGCTGACCCCTACTTGCTGCGCAGCAGGGCCACTGGGCCAGTTAGTTGTAGTGAGCTATCTTCTTGGGCCATACTCCCTTTTCCTGCTCCTAGTTCTTACATCCCGGGCCTGGTGGCAGCTCCAGCAGAACCAGCTTGTCGTAGCAGCTGTGTGTATTAACACAAACTGAGATCCAGGCTCATGACACAAGCTACAGAACGATGGATGAGATTTATCGTGGATGATTACCTGGAAATAGGCCTCTAGTTTCTGCCTCAGGGCACCGTGCTCCCTCTTCACTTTCTGGAACGATCTCATGCAACTGCAAACCGAAATATGCCACAGGAGTAAACAATGGCTGTTCTCATTTCTTGACATGAGACAAAAATCTGAAAGAACTAAAAAGTCAGAGAGATACAGACCCTTCAACATTTCCCTGTCCACAGTAATCCCTGAATGACATGCACTCACTCTTCATCCTTGAAGCACCAATGCTGCATCAAGTTTTGTAACATCGTCAAACACACGTAAACTTTATATAAATATAAAAGAATGATAATGTGTTCAGATGTCAGAGTTATGCTTTATTTATATCTGATTCAGAACCATGCCATGCTTACAAAAGTTCATTCGCACACGTTAAGCTTTTGGTTGGCACGCAAAACTACAAAATATGAGTTTTCTCTGAGATACCAGACCACCTTAAAGCCTCCAAGAACCTTGGTTTACAAGCATACTGGACATGTCATTAGTGAGGCATTGATATGCTTCAGATCCACCCCCCCCCCCCCCCCCCCCCCCCCCCCCCCCCCCCCACACCCAACCACCACCACCACTTTTTTAAGAAGCTGAAGCATGCAGTAGTTGTTTCAAAAAGGATAGTGTCAACTTTGCAGGATGTTCAGTTAAACTCATAGTCCTCATTATTCACAAAACTATAAAGTAAGGTCTGTGTGCTGTACTGAATCAGTCACACAGCATGGATCATGTGCAACTGAAAAAATATATCCAGATGCAGCACCAGAGCTACCTGGAACAGCTGCCTTTTAGCTGCTGCATGTATGCATCCCATCTATTGAAATCTTTGGGGTATTTTTCTCTGCAGTGTCACAAAATTTTAATCAGTCAAGTTCAACACTTCTGCTTGCATCGTATTTTCTTTCTTTTTGAACAAGAAATCACTTCTCCCTTGATATGCATGTTTTACTTACAGAGCTTGTTCAACATTTGATATTAGCCTGGCTGAGTCCTTGAAAAACAAAGTGACAACCTCTTCCGCAAAATTAGGACTAGCTTCATCCTGCAAGTCTTCCACCTGGCAAAATTGCTCGTCTAGGTACCCCTGTCGATGAAATAAAACTTACTGAGTCAGCATTTGGTATATAAAAGGAAAACATTGAAAACCATAAAACAGCATAGAATAGTGTCTGCCACGGATGGGATCAAAAGCAGGCATGCTTATACATAGGAAAAAGGTATGATCGAACTTCTAGGTCCTTGTGAAAGCATAAAGATAAAATATTGATTAGAAATCTCCAGAGTATAATACAGGCCTGGTCAAAGAGACTCTTTTTCATGGATGCAGCTTGGCGACGCAAATTAGAATAATCCATTCGTATGAATGAACTAGCCAAAGGGTGGCAAGGCGAAGGTGATACAGGTAGGAACACACTTCACAAGGTACAAGACATATGTAAACTGGTGGGAATGGATACAGAAAGTTGAGCGTGCCATATGCTTATATAGTGGAGGAGGCAGTTACTATTTGTCTACCGAACATAAGTGAAACTTAGATATTCCAGTTTCTGGATAACAAATGTAAGCATCTTGCATGCACAGGTGATTTGATTGCCACGGTGTGCACAAGCTATCCACATTTTGGAGAGTGACTTGAATAGATGCGGATTCTTGTAGCCTGTATCTCTTTATAAAGATATATGTTGGTTTATAACAATCGCAAAGAAATCATTAAGGCCCCGTTTAGATCCTTGGAATTGAATTCATTCGAATAATTATAATTTAGGCATAGATTAATTAAGCTAATATGGTTGTATATGGAATATATTTGTATGTTATTGTTAGCCATACAAGGGAGATACTTATATGTTGCATTTCTACTATAGGAAAGTGAGTTGAAGAGCGTGCTATAAGTTGGAGAGTAGAAATATAGCATGGTGATCTATAGAATCAATTTCCATCTCCCACTATGAATTTGAGATAGGCTTATATGTGAACTTGGAAAAGTTGTGGAATGTCAAATTCCAAGCCAAATAGCCTAATCCATTAAGTAGATTCCAATTCCTCCAAAATGAAATGATCCAAACGGCCCCTAAAGGAACTTACTTTTAGGAATTATCAAAGAGTTAACCTATTTCATGGCATCCATACAATTTCCCGAATAAACTCGATCAAAGATAGAATTAGCTGAGACCAGCAACAACGGCTTTCTGTAGGTGTACGTAAAACATGATACAATACTGCATTATTATTTGACTTGACACCCCCACATAAAATTAAACACATCTGAGCGAAGAGAATTAAGATCTAATACAGTATACTTCTAAATTTTCTCACGTTGGATTGCTCAAAAGAAAACATATTCATGGACTACTAGAACAAGTGAAGAAGTCTCAGGCATGATTTTAATACAGAGTCATAGAAGTCTGTAGATTGCAGCTTAGAAAACATGGGTCAATCATGCAATTTAGTTAAGCTGAAGCACCCTAAATTACTTCAAAATTACAACAGACAAACAGTTTAAAGCTTTCATTACAACCAGCCTACACAGCTGAATCATGTAGATGGAAGCTTTTCCTAACTCCATACATGGTATCAAAAGATTTAGCACCAGAGATATTTGGTTCTCATTATGTGCTAATCAAGTAATCATTAGCATTTAACAAACTATCGTTTAATCACTGTTCACCTACGCGGCAATTTAGCTCATTTACACGCCGTGTAAACGCTACACAGTGGCTTGCCGTGTCCAGTTTAATCAGCCGTTTATCCCGTTTAATCACCGTTTAGTCTGTTTAAATGGCCGTTTAGCTCGAATAAATAGCTAAACAATTGGTGTCCGTTTAGTCTGTTTAAGGAAGTGCAAAAAATCAGTATATTTACCTTATATACAGTTGTAATGGTACCTTTTGTCTGTTTTGTGGGTCAGTGAAATAGAGAATTTCTGCCGTGGTCTTTAAACAACAACATCCTAAGATTACGCAAGAAATTCTCCCGTGACAAATCCCAGGATAGAATGTAATCAGACAAATGGGAAAGCTGGAACAAGATGTCTTTTTGTGCCCCTCAAAGTTCAAACAAAATGTGGTGATAAAATCTGGGAGAATGACTGATAACTAGAATAGGGCCAAGATGCTTACTTTGAGCCTCAGCCAAAGAAAAGTAGGAGAAAGAATAGACCTCAACAGCTTGGTCCAATTGTCACAAGCCAATGTTCTCTCAGAGCATTGGACCACGTGGCAAACTAACAGTCTTTTGCAAAAGGGGTAAAAGAGATTCATTCAATGATTGATCCGATGATTGCAGTTCACCCCAAGTCAACATCACAACTTGATAAGAGGAATACGGCATGGATCAGAAATTCGAAACAAACAGAAAGCCTATACAGGAAATGGATATCGGCAAAAAGAAAATTCTGGACGAGTCATTGCCATTGCCACAGATGAATAAACAGCAAACATTGTCTGCATGCAAGCTATTCAGTCAGTACCTTCCCCGTATGGTGACTAAATATTCACAAATATCCCAAGGCATATGGTCCAACTGTTCATTCCTATACTGTTGTCTCTATCAATTTCATAAGTGAGTATTCTCAAGGCAATAATTTTCCTTCTGCCACAAATCTATTTGTCATTCATTATGTCCTTTTCTATGTAGAAAAGGGAGAGTGAACATGGCCCCTTCAATAAAAACAAAAATTCTCAAGCTCTATATGTTATGTAAATCAAGATGATACACCCACAAGGACGACATCTCCTGGAAGGAAAGCTGCTAACAAACTCGACAAGCCTAAGCTCATCCATCTAATCTCCCAGTTCCCCCCATCATCGTCTAACTAGAAACTAGGAAGATTTCTTGGCAGCTGCTGTCATCTTGACAAGCGTCATCACCTGGGAGCCTTGGAAGTTGGAAGAACAGCTAAAGGACTGTAGAATGGAGCTAATCTATTTTGATTGCTAATTTGACATTTTTATCAAACATAAAAAGATAGTTCTAGTGCATGAATAAGCATCAGGACAAAGCTAAGTTTTTTTAGCATTTGGAACTTTGAAGCTTGTCTTTCCTGGTAAATACTTCACACTATAATGTCTGGCTTCCACATATCAAGGTCATCCATGCTCTACAGCTTGCACATGGTCACATTATCAGAACTCAGCAATCCATTTATAGCATCAGAGACTAACTTTCCACAATCTAAAAGTAGCATCTGCATAGCACAACATGAACTGGATGTGCACGGTACCTCCAAAAGCATCCTCATGGATTTCTCATCCACAGTGCTCCAGAAAGGAACCTTGATGCTTGGTTTGATGTGTACGCTCCATTACTTTTTGGCACATTAGTAGGTTTCTGTTCTCACCTAGAAAGCACCAACTTGACCAATTGTTTCTCCACTCAAAATTTACTTACAAATCAGAAACTTTCCTCTTCCATTGGATAAGGTGCACCGAGAGTTAAGTTTTGGATGAGGATATAACCTGTGGTCACTAAAACACTAACAAAACATTCACAAATCTTTTAAGATGCACTGCACATAGTGAGCAGACACAGCATGATCTTCTGCAGTTCAGCAACTAACTCACTGGAAGTCACACTTCCAGATTCTGAAGCTATGCGCTAGAGATGCAAGTGAGTAGCCAATGGGGTTTTCTGGGTCAGCTAATAATTAGGTGGGATGGCCTTTTAATTCATTTTAGTCAAGTTCTAGGTGCACGCAAGTGACACCTATCCAAACATGTTACAGAAACGAGCACTAAAGCTTAACCGCCAGGAGCGATCTTTTTCATCCTAGTACTAGAAAATAAAGATCGCATGGTCTTAGCCGTCATGCTCCCTCTAGATTGGTTTGGTTTCACTCTCATACCAGAACCGATTCCCACCTAACGACATCGGTAGGGAGCGGAAAAGAAAGGCGTGGGTACCGACCAATCGAGAGAGGATCCTCCCCGTCCGGATGAGTGCGCCGGCCCGATCTCCCCGCGCGGCGCGACGTGAATCGGAGTTCAGCCGCAGGTTTCGCATCGGGGGATGCCGAACGGGTAGGGGGGAAAAAAGATGGCGAAAGGCGCGCGGGAAAAAGGGCGGTGGGAGCTCAAAGCGACCTAGGAAGGTGATGCCGGCAGAGGGTGAAGTGGTTAGTGAGATACCTAGTGGGGCGCAGCCCGCAGGACGCAGCACGAAGGGGACGGGGGCGCGGGTGGCCGATTTGGGTGTTTTGTGCACTTTGTGCTGGCTCTGCGTCGACGCGGAGACGTGGAGAGCCAGGTGACCGGTCGGCGATGGATCGTCGCGGCCGCCGATGTGTCGGAATTGGACCTTACCAGTGGCGCTCTTTTTATAAAAAATTTTAATCCTTTTTAGTTTTTATTTTAAAAATATCCCCACTTATTTTTAATTTTATTTTTTTAATTCTTTGGTCGCGCAAACGCTGGTGCGACAAAATAACGTGTCATGCCACATACGCTGACTTGGCAAGATGTGCGACGTTGATGACTATTTTCACGTGAAAGATCTCTCGTTGGCTCGATAGTACACTTTGGTCGCTCTAGCAGGAGTAACATGATAAGACTTAACCTTATAAAAAAATCATATCTTTTTTCAAACGATGTTGGAAAAGATGATTTATATGAAATTAAGCTCGATGAGATCTGCAACTTTCTAATTTTGAATTTTTCCATTTGAGATCGCTAGGATGGTCCGAAAAATAATATAAACTTTCAGTTGCATAATAATCAGATACAAGCATTTGTCATCTTAGAAAATTAATATCTTTATGTACGATGTCAAATGATGATACTTTTATATAAAATTTGTAGCTCTAAATGAGTTATACAACTTTATAAGGTTGTTAAGATAAGTTTTATATTTGAGGTTGTTAAGATAAGTTGTAGTTATCGATCGGGTCTGTTCGGCTGGTATTAAAGCCGACTGATAAGTCGGTCTTGGCTGATTTATCGTGAAAGAAAAATACTGTAGATTCTACCTGATAAGTCGGCTGATAAGTTCAAGCGAACAGGCCCGAGATCTAAAAAAAATTAGATTGATATTTTTCATTTGAGATAGTTAAAATGCTTAAAAGTAATATAAATTTAAAAGAGCATATTAATGGTGAAAAAGGATGTCTTTTAAAAAATCGTATATTTCTTATGTGATGTCAGATAGATACTTTTTAAATGTATAAGTGTAGATCGTAATGTATAAGGTGTAGAAGGTTACACATTTTATATAAAAAGTATATTTATCCAATATCATATCAGAAATATATGTTTTAAAAGACACGATTAATATAATCCTTAAAAATTATATTATTTTGTTGAGCACCTTAATGATCTCAAATGGAAAACCTCAAAACTAAAAAGTTACAGATCTCAGGATATCTATAATTTTTGTAAAAATGATCTCCGTTGGACATCAAACAAGAAACATATATTTTTTGAGGCGACAAGCCCTATACGCGATTAATATATTGATAAAAATTTATACCGTGGCAGAACCGTCTGAAATAATACACATTCAGAGATGCTCGTCTTCCACCAGACACTAAGCACCCCGAAAGCAAATTACATCGGACGGATTCCATCGAGCACAACCCAAGGGAGAACTCGAATAACCCACATTTTTCCTCCAGGATCCAATAATGAGAACGAGTTTACAATACTTAATCCATTTTATACAACCAGATTTCTTAGAAATGCATTATTACAGTACCAAGTTCAGAGTGCGAAAATTAAACAATGGAATGAAAATAAACATCTATCGATAATATATAATGATCCGTCTATGTCCACCAGAAGAATCCTTCACACAATGACTACTCCTCAAGCTATACCTGCAACAGGGATAAATAAATCCTGAGTACACAATTTACTCGCAAGACTTATCTTTCTAGTGGGAATATTTTCCTGACTCTAAGGAATATGATAAGCTTTATGGTTTGCTGGGTTTCCTTTTTGCAGAAAGCAATACTAATAGTGAATCCTTATATATGTTTATTATTAGCGGTCATGATTAGTTCATTATCTAACCATTCTATGTAAGCACATGTTCTACTTTCAAGCAAGAGTTGAGTAAACAGTTCAATTTCACCACCTTTCATCTTCTAGTTCTTACTACGGTGCTGAACTATAAACAAGCCGTACCGGATTGCCTGGCGATTCACAAATAAATATGCCCAGCTGAGTACCTTGAAACACACGCCCCGCTTGTACCCCAAGCATAAGCAGGACCAACCCACCACTCTCCTGTCAAGGGTCCAGGTCTCCGTTCAAACTTGGACTCCAAGCCCCCGCTCCTGAGTTCTGGACTCAGTGCGGTGCTTAGACCTTCACCATCTCCGTCTCCAATCAGTCGGTCCGGAAAGAGCCAGGACCCACGACAAGAAAGCAACAAACCTTCCCTGCTCCCATAAACAAGTATGTGATCGGGATAATAAGTCTGTGACTTGCCTAGAACCCAATGCAACGGCCGATCCTTAACCGACACAGATAGAGAAAACAGTGTAACCAAGCCATGCCCCCGTTGGCCGCAGGACACAACCTCTTACATCCACCAATACCCAAACAATATCCCTACCCGGTCTTTATTTTTCTTTCACCATTTTATCATGAGAGATAATAATACTCACCTATTGTGGATAGAGGCAGGTTACTCACGCTACCAAAATTCTGAGCATAGCAGCTACTTGACCTATGCTAGTAGGACTTATAGGTAGGTATATCTATACATGTGGTTTTCATAAAATGCATGTAACGTAAATGCATATCACACATATATATATATATATATATCCAGTGATCATTCAAAATAAGGGTTATGCACCGGGGCTTGTCTTGGACAGGCAGGGTGTCAGCAAAGTCAGCAACTGATGGCTCCAGGACTCCCTCCTGGATGAGGATCTCCTCCTCGTACTCCTCAATTATCTTCTCGTACTCCTGCTCGCCCGCAGTCACGAACTCTACCAACTCGTTATCTACATGCATGAAACGATGATGCAACACTTAGTAATACGGCAACAGCAACTCTTAAAATAAGAATACATCTACCAAGCTACTAAGCTAACTCTAATGACTAAGACGCTAAGTTACCTATTATTCTTACTAAACAAGTATGAAATATTTCACGTATTATCTTAGCAACTAAAGGCATCCTTATTCTTATTATCGATTTAATATATATACTACAACAAGGAGTACTTAGCTACCATATTTCTCAACCTATTCTAAGGCTACAAAAACTACAGTGAGCACATAATAATCTAAGAAACCTACAGTAAAATTTTAATGGCCAAAACTATTACCAAATTGCCATAAAAATTTCTATAAATATTAATCTAAATAATGCTAAGCTTTCCCAAATGAATTAATAAACCTAACATTCCCACATATAACTATAAACTAACTACACCAATAGATAGATCATATTTTTGTGAAACTAACAAATTTTGTTTCACTATTTTTGGATACATATAGAATTTACTATAATGTTCTAAAGATCAGCTCAAAACTAAATTATAAAACTTTTGTTAATTCGCTCTGATTCTCGCGCGGCCCATCCGTGCAGCCCACAAAACGCGCAACGCGTGCGCACGCGCGACTCGCCAGCGTGGTCCATGCGGGACGCGGCCCATCCATGCAGAAACGGCCCGCGACGGGGAGGCCCGCGCGCGCTGGCGCTTATGCAAAAGAGCCATCAGCTTTCAACTAAACCGACCTACAGTCATTCCTACTATTTCACTCTCTCTTTGATGCTCTCACTTAACACCCTGGCTTACTTTGAATCTCCATTTCAAGGTCCCTGGTGAAAGGTCCTTGTGTGGTTTTGGTAATTGAGTGACAACCTTAGGTGGACTAATTGTGTTTATGTGAGATGCACAGGTGATTAGTCCATAAGTACATGTGTGTGAGCAACATATGCCATGAAGGTGAAAATAGTTTGGAGATGTTGCAAAGCTCACACATGTGATGATGAAGGAGCTTATTGCACATGAGACATGACATTGAGTCATGTGATCAAGGTGGAGAAGATCAAGACAAGACTTGGCTTGATGGACCGGTTGCAAGCGTAAAGGGCAAGTCGGAGGCTTTAGAGTGATGGACCATGTGGCGGTGAAAGCTTGAGCAAGACTTGGCGTCGATAGACGAAGGCAATGATGAAAAGCACAGTAAGTCAAGATCGATAAACCAATATGATCACATGATGATATGAAGTGGATCATATCATTGTTGATCATGTTGGTGCATGTGTTGCATCGACATTCGAGGAGATGGAATGAAATGCGCAAGGCAAAGGTATAACCTAGGGCATTTCATTTCACCGGTCATAGGTGTGTAGAGAAGTTGATGACCGAGTTTAGGATAGATGGCTGTACTATCAAGAGGGGCAAACTTGTTTGCATATCGGTCATCTAGTGTCACTCGAGTGATCTAACTTTGTATCATCGCTAGGATCGAGTGGCGTGGCAAGTTGAGTGGCTAATCCTTTGAAAATATTTGTGAAAAGCTAACACACATACACATGGTGGTGCACACTTGGTGGTGTTGGCACATTTGCATAGGAGAAGAAGTTAGAGTTGTCGTGAATCAACTTAGAGAAGAGAAAAAGGTTTTTTGGTGTACTCTAAACTATAGAATGGTCCTTGGATTGGAATACTTATTTTGATACATTGTGATTTGGATTAAGTAATGTATGTGGGATGTGTAGCCCTCTGAGTAAGCTTTCCAAAATATCCAAGATCATCGAAATCGGAGTACGGAGCTAAGAGTTATAGCCATTTTAGCGCTGAAAGGTCTGTGACCGGACGCTGGGGTCCAGCGTCTGGTCAGCACCTGCGAGTCTAGTCACAGCGTCCGGTCAGTGTTTTTAGCATGTTCAGAAGCGACCGGACGCTGGGAGAGTCTGGTCAGTGATGACCGAACATGTCCGGTCACTGAAAAACATCGCTGGAACCTCTCTGTAAGTGATCGGACGCTGGGTTTTAGCGTCCGATCATTATGACATGCGCGTCCGGACAGTACGTGCTTTGCCTAGTGAAGGGGTAACGGCTATTTTAGCCCTTAGGGCTATAAAAGGAGTGTGTGGCCGACCTTGGGTTGGTTGCTTAGCACTCTCATGCCTATGTGGCTTATGTAGGAGTGTTTGGATGCCCTCTAACTCACTTGTGCTTGCAAGAGTGCAAATCGATTGCGAGTGAGTGTGATTCTAGTGTGTTGCATTGTTAGATTGCATCGAGTGGCACTAGGTAATCGAGTTGCAAGCCGGTGATGCTTGTTACTCTTGGAGGTTGCCACCTCTGAGATGGCTTGGTGGTGGTCTCCGTCGAAGCCCACAAGAAGTTTGTACGGTGCTCCGAAGAAGAGCTTTTTGAGGGGCATTGTGCTTGCCCCGTGGGAGCCACGAAGAGCAACTCTAGTTGAGTGTGTCATTGAGCTACCCTCACTTTTAGGGTAGGTTCTTGCGGTGCCCGACGTGCGGGCTTGGCGGGTGATGCCAATTAGCTACCGAACCACCAAGTGAGTGGTCAATACAATGGGGACATAGCGTGTTGGCAAGCACGTGAACCTCAGGAGAAAATCACCATGTCAACCTTGTTCTTCCCGTTGGTTTGCAATCCCCTTACACAAGCTTGTGATTACTTTTATATACATTGTGCTTGTGTAGTTGCTCTTGTAATTAGTTAGCTTGTGTAGCTCACTAGTTACCTTCTTGCTTGTGTAGCATGGAAGTAGCTCCCTTGCATGGATAATTTGGTTTGTGTAACCTTGTTAGTCACTTTGCTTGGTTAGTGTAGCTAAATATTTACGCTCTCTAATTTGGCATTGGTTACCTTGTTATTGAGCATTGCTAGTGAGCTTAGTTGGATTTGTGCTTTTGCTTACTAGAATGTGTAGGAGCTCCCTCATTGCTTGAAATACTAGTGGCATAGGTTTGTGTGACCTTGCTCCTAGAATTGGTTAGGTGAGCTCTAGTTAGCCCGACACTTTGTTGCTTAATTAGGATCTTTGTAAGGTGCTAGAAAACATAGATAGAGGGGTGTAGTCTTAGCTAGACCGATAGTTTTAATTCCACACTTGTTTTGGTTAGCCGACGCGATTAAGTTTTAGAAATGACTATTCACCCCCCCCCTCTAGTCACCATCTCAACCCTTCAAGTGGTATCAAAGCTAGGTCTCTCATTTGTGGTCTTCACCGACCCGAGAGGATGGCATCTAATGGGCTAGATGTTTGTGAGACACACATTTTTTATGGCACAAACTTTGCACTTTGGAAAAATCACATGCTTGATCATTTTCGTGTAAAGGGACCTAAATTTTGGTGGATTGTCACTAGTGGTCTCACCCATGTATTGGATCATAGAAATCTTACCAAAGCTCAAAGAGTTCTCTATGAACTTGATGCACATGCTTGTTGTTTTCTAATGGATGCTTTGAGTTTTGATTTGATGAAACAAGTAAACATCACGGGAACCGCTCGTGAGATATGGGAGTCCATCAAGGGCACCTTCGGTGATTCCTCCACATGGGATGATGGCAAATTCAAGAAGGAGGATGAGCCCAAGAAGGAGGCGCATGAGTGTGTCGAGCATGATCACAATTTGGTGATTGTGAAAGATTGCTCCACCTCATGGTCAAGTAATGATGATGATGATCGATCCACTACAAGTTCACTTGACAAGGTTGATGATGATGCCACAAGTGTTGCACATGAAGATTCTACCTCAAGCACACTTGGTGGTGATCTTGACGATGTTGGCTCATGCTCAAGCCATGATGATGATGCTACTACAAGCTCTCCAACTACACCACATTGTTTCATGTCACAAGGTGACACCAAGGTATCAAATGCTAATATAGTTGATCATGTTGATTCATGTGATGAGCTTGTTAGTAGACTTGCTAGCATGACCATGTCTTTAGAAAATGAGAAAGCTAAAACATTAAAATTGGAAAATGAAAACTCATTTCTAAAGAACTCTTGTGAAGAACATAAGAAATTACTTGATGCTTTTAAATCTTCACATGATGAGCTAAAATTGAATCATGAGACACTACTTGCATCTCATGATGAATTATTAGAACAACATGCTTCTCTCATTAAAGTGTTTATAAAGAAACTTAAAAATAATGAGAGCTCATCACATGGGTCAATTGATCAATCATATATTGTTGCTAACCCTTGTGATGTAGGCAAGAAGCATGTATCCACCTCTTGTGATGATTTATTAGAAATGCCATGCTCTTCACATATAGATGCTTGTTCTACTTCTATGTCTTGTGAGACTAACCTTTTGAAGGAGAACAATGAGCTTAAAAATGAAGTGAAGAATTTGAGCAACAAGTTAGAGAGGTGCTACAACTCAAAAGTCACCTTTGAGCACATGTTGAAGACTCAAAGAAACTATGGTGATAAGTGTGGCCTTGGCTTCAAGAAGAAGATGACAAAGGGTGAAAGAAAGAGAGAAAGAAAGATGAAGAAGCTACAACAAAGAAAGCTCTCTCATACCATGTGCTACCGGTGTCATGAAGCAGGACACCTTGCAAATGGTTGCCCTAACATTGAGAAGCTCAAGAAGATAAAAGAAGAAGAGAGGCTCAAGCATGTGAAGTGCTTCAAGTGCCGCACTTGGAGTCATCTTACCTCAATGTGCCCAACCAAGCAATTGGTGAAGCAACTAGAAGAGCCTCAACCAAAGCCACAAGTTGAGCAAGAGAAGACACCCCAAGAGCAAATCAAGATAAACCATGAAAATAGTGGTGATTTGATGATAAAGAAGAAGAAAACTAGAAGGGGTGGAAAAGCAAGAGAAAGAGCAATGCGTCCAAGGATGAATCAAGATGCAAAGCAAATGAGCAAGAACAAAGAAGAGAAAATGGAGAAGATTGCTCACATGAGATGCTATAGTTGTGACACATTGGGCCTACCTAGCTTCGGGTTGTCCAAACAAGCTTGAGAAGAAGGCTCAAGCAAATAAGGACAAGCAAGGCAATGAGAAGCACAACATGAGCAAAGAAGAAAATGCTCAAGCAAAGAGAAAGTGCTACTCATGCTGGGAAAGGGGACACATGGCACATTCATGTCCCCTAGGTAACACTCCTAAGATTATTTCAATTGATGATGATTCTATGCTTAGGAAGGATAGTAATGATACCTCTATGGTTGCTATTGCAAAACATTCCGCTACACATACTAAGGCTATGCCTAAGTATGTTGCTCATAACTTGAGAGGACCTAAAATTGTTTGGGTACCATCAAAAAGTAGATGATTGATTGTAGGTACCATTGGCATTGGAGACTTGATTCAATTGATTTCATATTGATCATCATATGTTGAGTCAAGATATGAAGCCTAGTGAACATCCAAACCCAATGCCAAGTGAAAATTGAGTGAAGTCCAAATGCTATCAATATACAAGTGTCATATTCAAGTTGGGGTGATTTATTGGAATATTTGATGGCTTGCAAAAATATTTGAGTTGAAACTTGCTAATTGGATGATCATAAGATAACCAAGGTATATCGCTTGTTGATCATTTCATTTGGGTACATATGAGTTGATTGAATTGGATAAATATGCAATGTTGCTTGCTATAAGTTGATTGAATGGATAATTGCTTAGTAATTAAGTTTGGATTGATTTGTGTTGGATAAATTCATGAGATGACATTTAGTAAGTGGATTGAATGGATTTATGTCTTATGAAAGTATTCAAACAAGTTGGTTTCAAGTTTGATTCATACTTGATGAAGTATAGCTCAAGTGATCGAAATATGTCCTATATTGAAAATCTGAGCTAGCTGTGATCTTAGCCATGTTTGAGTGATCAAAACTTATTGGATTGGCATGAAAATTGGTGTAAATTCTCTATACTTAAGTGTGAGATGATGTAGAAATTTCATGAGAATTGGATAAGAGATGCCTCAGTTTTGGAGTGAAACTTGTTAGCTATAGTGCAGAAGTTTTCAGCATATAGCAGTGGTGGAATAATTGAAATCTGGTAGCAATCTAGAAGTCAAATGAAGCTCAAATTTTTACAACTACTAGATAACTAAGTGAAGCACATCTTCACCAAATTTTGTGGTATTTAGATTTGTACTTTGGGAGATATGCTTATTTCTTTGAAGGGTACAGAATCTGCCAGAAAAATGACAAATGTTGGATTGATCTAGAGTCACTTTGATTGAAAGGTCCTTAAATTAAAAACATGTTTAAGAGTAATTGAGGTACCTAAGTTGGTTTTGAGATGATCTAAAAGCATGACAAGATATGAGTACAAGGCTATTTGATTGTGGAGTGTACTTTGCACACTTTTGGTACTCAAGATGAAAATCAAGATCAAACTTGAGTTGAAGATGAAGTTTAAGTTCAAGTGATGATTGGAGATCATTTGGTAGAAAGAAAAGGACTTAAACAAGTAGAAAGGAAAGGGCTTAAAGAAGGAATCAAGATTACTCATTAAGTTAAGTCCATCACTTGGATCAATCAATCAAGTTATTTCAAGTGAGTGTCAAGAATGGTTCTTGGAGAGAGATCACTTCTCCCTAGTGTAGGGGTTTGCCGCCTATGTGTAGGTGAACCAAGTGTGGTACTTGGAAGGCTAACATGGAAGTGGTGATCCAAAGAACATTTGAGATGCTTAGTTGAAGCAATCAAAAGGGTTGATCAAGAAAAACAAGCAACACCCAAAAGAGAGCTAGTCATGATATTTCAAGTAGTATTCTCAAATTGATGCTCTCACGCAAGTAAAGATGAAAAGAAGAAGCAAGCCAACCACAACAAGAAAGTGCACTTGATCATAAGTGGCATTTATTTCATATGGGTGAAGACTAAAATTCAAAATGGTGTCTATTGGTCTTCACCAAGCTTATAATTGGACTTCACATTGCTATTGGAGTAATGAATTGGAATCTATGTGACTATCCTCTACTCCAATATAGCAAAGGTATCATTGTAATGTGCATGATCATTTCATCCCTTACTAGTATGCGGTTAGTGCATATAGTACATGCTTCATAGGATCATGCATAACAAATGAAATGTTTAAATGCATAGCCTACCATTATTGCTTGAATGATAAATTGATCTAGTTGTTAGTATATGAATTTATTCATGAGCTAGTAAAACCAATTACTTGACTTAATTTGGATTGCTAACAAGTGACAAGTACAACATTGGCAAGATAACCCTTACAAGAGGTGTGAAGAAGCTTATCATTGGTTCAAACTGGATTTGGAAGCTTAAGCAAATCAATTTAGTTCAAGTCAACCATAGAAGCTCATGATAGTGATAAGAGTACAAGCACAAGACAACAATGCAAATGGATATCTAGTTTGTTTGTTACAAGTGGTATCTAGACTAAAGTATTTCATCAAGAATCTACAAGTGATGTCTAGATCAACTCGTAAGTGATATCCTATAAGTGGTACTCATAAAGATAGCAAATGTTCAAGAAATAGTTTTTATTGATAAATCCAACAAGTGGTTCCATACTAGAAGATTCTTTCAAGTGGTATCACATCTACACATGGCATCAATCATGCAAGACGATGGTTCCACAAGTGATCCTCAACTTTAAGTGATCATCAAATGAAGAATGCATCCCTCACCCACAAGAACTCAAGTGTATCAAATGGATGACCCATGCTATCACATAGGGGGAGGTGTCACATAAATTGATATCAAGATCAAAGATCCTATGTGTGGTATCTCAAGAAGCCCTACATAAGATACAAGTGGTACAAGTTAAAAGTGGTATCTTCAAGTGGTGTCATTCCAACAATCAAGTCATGTCCATCAAAAATGCAAGATTCAAGCCTCAACCATCTACCCCAAATGCATACCTTTGCATCAATGAGAAGCACATATTTTATGGAAATTGATGACAAAGGGGGAGAGATTGTACAAAGATATGAAAGCTTTAAGATTAAAATTGTAGATATGAAAGCTTTGGGAGAAATTGAAACAAAGAAGTAGAGGTTGGGCATGTACATGGATAAAGAAGGAGCAACATTGAAGAAAAGAGATGGATCAAAATTCTTAGACAAGAGAAACACACAAATAGGGGGAGCAAGCTCATGAACTTTGATTGATTGCATTTGATATGTGCATATTCATGTGCTTGCTTGCATTGCATAAGTTCTTAAATTCAATATGCATGCTTGTGTGAAGTATGCTAGTTGTAGAATTTGATTGATGAAATGAAAACTAGCATGCATAGGATGATAGTTAGACACTTGGTATGCTTTTCAAGTATTGCTAGTACCTTGGTTTTAATGTTGATCTCATGAGATATCTAGTGATTTTATTTCCAAGTGATATCTAGCTAACCATGGTGCTAAGGATGAACTTAAAGGTGCAACTCCGATTGGTATCACGCTTCAAAGGTTTACTCTATACACCTTAGCATCATTTAGTAGTAATTACTCTCCCACAATTTCAATCTATGCATATGTGCGAGCTTCAAAACAAACACTCTAGCACATATGTAGGGGGGGCTAATACTATCATTTTGGGTTTTTGGTACTTGTCCAAAATCATTTACACATGGTAAAATTGCTTGGGCAAGCAATATGAATCCAAAAGAGCTTAATTTCCATATATTTATAGAGTTGTCATCAATTACCAAAAAGGAGAAGATTGAAAGGTCCTTGTGTGGTTTTGGTAATTGAGTGACAACCCTAGGTGGACTGATTGTGTTTATGTGAGATACACAGGTGATTAGTCCACAAGTACATGTGTGTGAGCAACATATGCCATGAAGGTGAAAATGGTTTGGAGATGTTGCAAAGCTCACACATGTGATGATGAAGGAGCTTATTGCACATGAGACATGACATTGAGTCATGTGATCAAGGTTGAGAAGATCAAGATAAGACTTGGCTTGATGGACCGATTGCAAGCATGAAGGGCAAGTCGGAGGCTTTGGAGCGATGGACCACGTGGCGGTGAAGCTTGAGCAAGACTTAGCGCCGATGGACGAAGGCAACAGTGAAAAGCAAGTGAAGTCAAGATCGATGAACCAATATGATCACATGATGATATGAAGTGGATCATATCATTGTTGATCATGTTGGTGCATGTGTTGCATCGACATTCCAGGAGATGGAATGAAATGCGCAAGGCAAAGGTATAACCTAGGGTATTTCATTTCACTGGTCATAGATGTGCAGAGAAGTTGATGACCGGGTTTAGGATAGATGGCCGTACTATCAAGAGGGACAAACTTGTTTGCATATCGGTCATCTAGTGCCACTCGAGTGATCTAACTTTGCATCATCGCTAGGATCGAGTGGCATGGCAAGTTGAGTGGCTAATCCTTTGGAAAATATTTGTGAAAAGCTAACACACATACACATGGTGGTGCACACTTGGTGGTGTTGGCACATTTGCATAGGAGAAGAAGTTAGAGTTGTCGTGAATCAACTTAGAGAAGAGAAAAAGGTTTTTCGGTGTACTCCGAACTATAGGATGGTCCTTGGATTGGAATACTGTTTTGATACATTGTGATTTGGATCAAGTATGCATGTGGGATGTGTATCCCTCTAAGTAAGCTTTCCAAAATGTTCAAGATCATTGAAATCGGAGTTCGGAGCTAAGAGTTATAGCCATTTTAGCGCTGAAAGGTCTATGACCGGACGCTGGCGCGAAAAACGACCAGACGCTGGGGTCCAGCGTCTGATCAGCACCTGTGAGTCCAGTCACAGCGTCCAGTCAGTGTTTTTAGCGTGTCTAGAAGCAATCGAACGTTGGGAGAGTCTGGTCAGTGATGATCGGACGTGTTTGGTCGCTGAAAAACGTCGCTAGAACCTCTCTGTAAGTGACCGGACGCTGGGTTTCAGCGTCCGATCGTTTTGACCTGCGCGTCCGGTCAGTACGTGCTTTGCCCAGTGAAGGGGTAACGGCTATTTTAGCCCTTAGGGCTATAAAAGGAGTGTGTGGCCGGCCTTGGGCTGGTTGCTTAGCAGCCTAACGCCTATGTGGCTTGTGTAGGAGTGCATGGATATCCTCTAACTCACTTGTGCTTGCAAGAGTGCGAATCGATTGCGAGTGAGTGTGATTCTAGTGCGTTGCATTGTGAGATTGCATCGAGTGGCACTAGGTGATCGAGTTGCAAGCCGGTGGTGCTTGTTACTCTTGGAGGTTGCCACCTCCTAGATGGCTTGGTGGTGGTCTCCATCGAAGCCCGCAAGAAGCTTGTGCGGTGCTCCGGAGAAGAGCTTTGTGAGGGGCATTGTGCTCGCTCCGCGGGAGCCGCGAAGAGCAACTCTAGTTGAGCATGTCATTGAGCTACTCTCACTTTTGGGGTAGGTTTTTATGGTGCCCGACATGCGGGCTTGGCGGGTGATGCCAATTAGCCACCGAACCACCAAGTGAGCGGTCGACACAATGGGGACGTAGCGTGTTGGCAAGCACGTGAACCTCGGAAGAAAATCACCGTGTCTATCTTGTTCTTCCCGTTGGTTTGTAATCCCCTTACACAAGCTTGTGATTACTTTTATATACATTGTGCTTGTGTAGTTGCTCTTGTAATTAGTTAGCTTGTGTAGCTCACTAGTTACCTTCTTGCTTGTGTAGCATAGAAGTAGCTCCCTTGCATGGCTAATTTGGTTTGTGTAACCTTGTTAGTCACTTTGCTTAGTTAGTGTAGCTAAGTATTTGTGCTCTCTAATTTAGCATTGGTTGCCTTGTTATTGAGCATTGCTAGTGAGCTTAGTTGGATTTGTGCTTTTGCTTACTAGCATGTGTAGGAGCTCCCTCATTGCTTGAAATACTAGTGGCATAGGTTTGTGTGACCTTGCTCCTAGAATTGGTTAGGTGAGCTCTAGTTAGCCCGACACCTTTGTTGCTTAATTAGGATCTTTGCAAGGTGCTAGAGAACATAGATAGAGAGGTGTAGTCTTGGCTAGACCGATAGTTTTAATTCCGCACTTGTTTTGATTAGCCGACGCGATTAAGTTTTAGAAATGACTATTCACCCCCTCTAGTCGCCATCTCAACCCTTCACCTGGCCAGATCTTATTAGAGGCCATGGTATCTCCGGCCAAACGCTGGCGAGCATGGACCTCCTCGGCATCCACCATCTACTCTAGGAGTAGGAGGGCCTCCCCAGAGACGTGTAGGATGGTCTAGACGAGGTCGTGAGGCTCGGCAAGGTGGTCGGCCACGTGCGTGGGGTTGTTCCAATTCACGGCAAGGGCAGCGACGGCATTCCCAGTGACCTGTTGTTCCCTCGATGAAAATGTTTCATAGGAGAGGCAACCAAGTCAAGGAGATGCCAAAGCACTGCTTGATTGAGACAATGGAGCAAAGAACGATGCCTTGGCCGAGCACCCACTCTGACGGCCATGGTGGACCACCGCGAGGAAAATGCCCCGCAGTACCTCACTAGAGGATGAAAGCTCGTCGGGTTTGCTCCGATCATGAGCTAACCTCCAGAGCTAGTTAGGTTCATGGTAAATTGGATGGAGGTGGACAGTGCGAGACTAATTTGGTGTATGTCAGCCCCGATCCTCGTTGCTCCTGAACTAGGAGAACCCCTTCTCCCCTACATCATGGCTAGCAACCATGTGGTAAGCGCCGCGTGGGTCATGGAAAGGGAGGAGCTGGGACATCGACTTAAGGTCCAGTGGCCCATATACTTCATCGGCGAAGTACTCACCGACCCCAAGGTCCGGTACCCCTAGGTGTAGAAACTCCTATATGCCATGCTAATGGCGACACGGAAGCTCCTGCACTACTTCACCGACCACGAAGTTGCAGTCATCACTTCATACCCACTCGGGGACATCATCCACAACCACGACACCGCGGGATAGATCTCTAAGTGGGCACTCGAACTCATGGGCTATGACATGAGGTACATCCCCCATATCGCCATTAAATCTTAGGCTCTCGTAGATTTTGTCGCCGAATAGACAGAGGTGTAGCTACCGACCCCGGACGTCACCCATGAGTACTAGACAATGTATTTCGATGGGTCCGTAATGGCGCCTGGCTCGGGGACAGGAGTGGTTCTGATCTCCCCAGGCGGGAGTAGGCTCTGCTATGCCACCCACCTCCACTTTTTAGCCTCAAACAATGCTGCAGAGTATGAGTCCCTTATCAATGGACTACGCATCGCCATCGAGCTTGGTGCTACATGACTCTACGTTCGCGGCAACTCAGAGCTAGTCATTGATCAGGTCATGAAGGAGTCCTCCTGCAAAAGCCCCCTCATGGTAGCATACTACCAAAGAGGTATGCAAGCTCGAGGACAAATTCTAGGGGATCGAGCTACATCACGTCCCCTGAAAGGACAACGATGCCATCGATTTTCATGCAAAATTGGCCGCCAGGCGGGATCCATCCCCAAGCGGGGTCTTCATCAACGACATCCACGAGCTATCCGCCCGCATCCTAGAAGGTCTGATCTAGACACACCTCAATGCCTAGCTGGCGCCCAGGGGCTCCAACCCCACACCAAGCCAGCGCTCAGGGGCTCCGATCCCAATACCTCCATGACGACGTCACCCGCCAACGTCGCCATATTGGCACTCAATCAAACCGACTAGTGAGCGCCGCTACTCGCGTACCTCCTTGAGGAGGTTCTCCCACCTAAAAGGACTAAAGCCCGATGGATCGCTCGACGCGCCAAGACCTTCGTTGTGCTCGGTGTCAAGCTCTATAGACAGAGTCCATCAGGGGTGCTCATGAAGTGCATCCCCACCAACCAGGGGAAGCAGCTCCTCCTCGAGGTCCATGCTAGGATTTGTGGACACCACAAAGCCCCAAGGTCGCTGGTCGGGAAAGCCTTTCGCAAGGTTTTTACTGCCCCACCGCGCTATGGGATGTAGAGGAGGTCGTTCGCAGGTGTGAAGGGTGCCAGTTCTACGCTCGGCAAACCCATTTGTCGGCACAGGAGCTCCAAACCATCCCCATCACCTGGCCATTGGTAGTCTGGGGCCTCGACATGGTGGGACCCCTAAAAAAGGGCCCAGGTGGCTTCACTCACCTACTCATAGCAGTTGACAAGTTCACCAAGTGGATAGAGGCCAAACCCATCACCAACATTCACTCAGAAAGAGGCAGTCAAATTCTTCCTCGACATCATCTATCGGTTTGGCGTTCCTAACTAACCACGGGACTAACTTCACCGGAAAGAAGTTCCTAGACTTCAGTGATGGATACGGCATCAGGATCGATTGGGCCTCGGTCGGACATCCACGAACTAATGGTCAGGTCAAGCATGCCAATGGCATGGTCCTCCAAGGACTTAAGTCATGCATCTTTGACCGACTCAACAAGTACGCCGAGTGATGGGTTGTAGAGGTCCCAACGATCCTCTAGAGCCTAAGAATGACCCCAAACTGATCCATAGGGTTCACACCCTTCGTCCTGGCCTATGGAGCTGAGGTAGTACTACCCTCTGACCTCGACCATGACTCCCTAAGAGTGAAGGCTTTCGACTATGACCAAGCCACGGAGGCTCAGCAAGACGTAGTCGACCTGCTCGAAGAGGCCCGCGATGCGACCATCATCCATTCCGCTTGCTACCAACAAACCCCATGTAGGTACCACGAAAGGAAGATTAGGGGGAGGATACTCGAAGTCGGCGATCTCATACTCCAGAGGACCCAATCAATGAAGGAAAAACACAAACACTCTCCACCATGGGAAGGGCCCTATACGGTGACCGAAGTAATCCGACCGGGCACCTACCGACTAGTGGACAACAACGGCAATGTTCTCATCAACACTTGGAACATTGAACAACTATGTTGTTTTTTCTCCTAATCATTTCATACCGGGGGGTAAGGAGCAAAGGGACGCCCCATGTAGGCCATGTCGACTCCATCATTAACGATGAGCATGGGTCCCGGTCGAACATTTTCGACTAGAGCTCTTCAAACCCCGTCACTCGAGTCATCAAGGTAACACTACTGACCCCCTCTATTTCTTTATAATCATTTCATACATACATACACGCATTCGTTCCATATGCCCATGCCCCTAGACGATTCGGGCCCTAAACTACCCGAGGGCTCGGGAACTAAGCATCGCACATGCAGCGAAATGCATCACAACACTCTGTGTTGCGTCACGAAGTGGCAGTTGCCTCATTCGACATGAGCAATG
This sequence comes from Miscanthus floridulus, assembly GCF_019320115.1. Taxonomy (NCBI): domain Eukaryota; kingdom Viridiplantae; phylum Streptophyta; class Magnoliopsida; order Poales; family Poaceae; genus Miscanthus; species Miscanthus floridulus. The sequence goes on along the minus strand of NC_089585.1, from coordinate 108,198,854 downwards.
ACCGACCGGGGTTCAAAGGCCAGCCCACGAAGGGCTTGAGGCCGCCCCATGTCAAATAGAGATAGGGGAGAAAAATGCAGATGAGCCCCATGTGGCCCTCGCCTAGTCTGGCAGACAGGGTCATCTCAACCTTCTTGTTCGATCCTAAGCCACTGCTGAACCCATAGAATCTCCATCGAGGGGAGGCCATTAGGCCACCTGGGTCGGTCTCTGGAACGACGTAGGCATCTACCGGGTTATAGGTAAAGGAGCAGTGGAATGTCACAAGGGGGCTATGCTGACCCCATCACGAACGACGGACCCAGATTCCACTCGATCATACCCGTTAGCGAACTCACCGAGCGCATCACTCGAGCCCAAGCGATCGGGACAAGGGACAAACTCAGCCCCTCTAGTTGTGAGAAACCGAGGATGGGGTAACGCACACAACTCAAACCAACCCCTACCAAAAGCCCAATGGGGCTCAGGGGCTCAAGACACCAAACGCCTGGGTCTGTGACCCTGAACTCGCCCCATCTGACTATGCTTTGACTACACACCAAATGCCTAGGTCTATGACCCCGAACTCACCCCATCCGGCTATGCTTTGACTACACACCAAACGCTTGGGTCTGCGGCCCCAAACTCGCCCCATCCGGCTATGCTTCGACTACACACCAAACACCTAGGTCTGCGACCCCGAACTCGCCCCATCAGGATCCACGAGCCCCGGCTCGCCCGATCCCTAAAACTAACTAACTACCTACCTCGCCTACGGCGCGCACCGATGTCAAGACCCACGAGCTCCGTCTCGTCCAATCCCTAAGACTAACTACCTCGCCCGATCTCACGGCGCGCACCGATGCCAGGATCCATGAGCTCCGTCTCACCCAATCCCTAAAAAACTAACCGCCTCAGGCTGCACAATGACGCCTTGGTTGGCGACTTCATCTCAACTAAAAAAACACGCACACGCCCGCTAACAAACACCCTGTTTACACCAGAAATTGGGAGAAAGAATGCAGGAACTCATAGGCTTCTAAGATTGTGCCAATCAAAGAAGATTGATGTCAGCCATGATTCTGTAATCGGGTCTCTTGGGATGATGTCAGCGGATAGCGATGATGAACTAGTTGGCGCCAGGAAACTACATATCGAACTCTACAAAAAGGGAAAGATTAAAGTCCAAGTTATCTTAAATTAGGAATATTTTCATTTATGCCAAGGATTTTAACGAATCGTGCTCGAGTAGGATTCAGGTTTAGACTCTGGGTATAAATATCAGACCCCAGCTATTGTAAAAATGAATCAATCAATCCAAATACAAGTCAATTACTTTTTTTGGCTCCAGCCACCCCTTAGGAGTAGGAGTAGAGTAGATCTCAGTGAGTATGGCTGCATCGATCCGGTCAACCTCCACTGCTTGTCTGTAAGTACCATCATGGTTTATACATCTGTTCATATGGCTGCATCAATCCGGTCGACCTTCACTGTGGCTCTGGTATAAGCTAGTTATCGACTCTTATTTCATTCAAGTATGGCCTGTGTGATTCTGCCTCACACCCCACTGCTTGAATTAGATCAAGGTCAAGTTATTGGCTCTACCTTAGAATGACAGTCTTTGGTAGATTCATTAAGTTACCGATATTGCTTATTGCTTTCATTATTTATCTAATTACAGCAATATCATTCTGCCCGATTGAGATTGATTTAGATCGGCCTTATATCTTATTTGACCCATCATTTGCTAACCTAAAACTGATCCAATCTACACCTTAAACGATGAGTTATGTCTTATCGGCTGTTTTACATCAATCTTGATCGTGCATAACGTGCGGTTAAGGCATGTTGCGTCTTGAGTAGATCTATTGGCTAGAGAGAACCGTTCCATGGCCCGTTATCATGGCCTGTATGATTCTGCCTCACACCCCACTGTTAGCACCATAGAGTGGGGATCGATATTTAGTAGATCTATTCCTAGTAAGGCATGACTTTAACTGTGCGTTATGCCTGAATCGGCTGTTTTAGCCAATATTGAGCGCTTTTATGAATAGTTCGCATCACAAGACCATTGAAGTAAAGATAGGTTGAAAGATATGTTAGCCCCATGATCTTATTATTGTATTATGGCCTGTATGATTCTGCCTCATGCCCCACTGATATTAGTAATGAGTTAGGGTCGTCGAGTCTATTGTTATTTCTACAGCCTGCATGATTCTACCTCATACCCCACTGGTCATGATGATAGATGAGATCTAACATGTTCATTAGATTTATCTTTATTAAATGGTTAAGTGGTGTTAAATTGTTTCTTTATATAAAAAGGGGTTCGGTTAATTATAATCATTGGTTCAGCACAAACCGATCATTGTTGACATCTTATTGCCATTGATTAATATCTGTTCGATTAATGATATTTATCCTAAGTGATAACCGATTCTTCTTACACAACTCCGTGAGCTCTAATTGATTTATTCTCATGAATATACTAGAATCGACTATTTAGTCGATCTCCTTTCATATCGGCTCTCATAGCCGCATATTCGGGACTGCCTAGCAACGCTGGCAAGTTCCACCCTTAATTACTAATGAACTTTCTCTTCTTGTTAATTGCAGGGTCAAATTGACTGGCACGTCTCGGGAGGATCACGTAGGATCGACCACCCCTGCGCTGAAGCTAGGTGGATCTGCTCCATCGAGCGGACACTTCTAACTTGCTACGTGTGTCCTCGGCACGGGGCAAAAATTCTATGTCGACACACGTTTCTAGCACGCCCGGTGGGACACCACAATCGTCATAGTGGTTCACAACAACGATGACATCCTTATGCTACATTATGAAGATCTACCTGATGGGGATAAGGGTATCATCAGCAAAGCTATAGAATAGTTTCAGAACAAATATTTGTTGTCCTACACCAAAACACATGATAACACAATTGTTCAGAAATTTCTACTACCAAGAGTTCTGTTACACGGGCAGATAGACACAAATAAAGCTGAAGACAGGCGTTTCTTTAAAGAGGTTGTGGACAAATCTATTTGTGATGCCATGTCGAGCCATAACGAAGCTTTCGTGGGCGTATTCCATAACACCTTGAAAGAGGCAATTCATGGATTTCTAGTTGGTCAAGGTGGACCGACTTATTACAACATTCTAGATCCATCGACCCAGGGGACCAATCAAGTTGGTACCAGCCATCAAGAAGTAGCATCGGCTAGTAGTGGTGATGTCCAGACAGTTCAGGGTTCACCTAAACAAACTCAAGGAACTTGTGCTTCTTCTTAAACTTGGTCGATGATCAACTAGCTGCTTTGGTTGTTCAAGGAATGCTGCCGATGTGGAAAGAAAAGCTGCCGAGACAAGAATTTGACAAGTTGAGATAATTGGCTCAATGAGTAGTAGCGCTTAATAGCCAATTTCAGAGTATGCGCAGAGATACCCGGTTCTAGAAGAGTACCTCAATAGCCAAAGCTTATGATTCATACTCAATCGATGACGGCTATGAAGATGAAGAAGAAGAGGTTGCTGTAGCTAAATGGAATTGGGGCAAGAAGACAGTGATGGTGCTAAATCCTTGGGAAAGAGGAGTCGAGGAGAGCTATGACTTTGATGTCACCAAATCAGATAAACTCTTTGATTTTTTGCTGGGGAAAAGGCAGATCAAGTTGCCCGATGGTCATGTCATGTTGCCCCCTGATCAGTTGAAGAATAAGAAGTTTTGCAAGTTCCATAATGCTACTTCTCATTCCACTAATGAATGTAGAATCTTCAGGTAGCATATACAGAGAGCTATTCAGCAGGGGAGGCTCAAATTTGATATGCCTCAGAAAATAAAAGTTGATGATAATCCTTTCTCGGGAGATCAAAACATGGTTGATGCTGGGCTATTCAAAGGAAAAATCAAGGTCCTAACATCAACCAAATCAAAAGAAGCTAGAACAATCAATCTTAAGATGCAAATATCGGCTGACGAGTATAGAGAAATTAGGAGACGTTGTGCTGAGCAGGGGAAGACGTTAAGAGCAGAGACGACAAAACCGTGGGTCACATCTCGGATTCTGTTGAATAAATGGTAGTGATAGAAGGAAAAGGATTATCAGAGTTGGTTAAAAGATCAAGCGTACCGGCATCAATTGAAGCAAGAAAGGTATGAAAGGGAATAAGCCGAATTACATTGGAATTGTCCTTTCTTCAGACATTGCTGGAATGAAGGTTTGAAGTTGCCTACTAGACATGACTGTCCAGGATGTAGCAATCAATATCGGGAGTATAGACAGTCTCAAACTAACCGCCGGTCTATCCATGCTCAAGATGCATATTATTATAATAACATGGATCGGCGCTTAAAAAATAAAAGTGTTCATGATCAGCTTGGAAAAAGAGTCGTTGATCAGGACTGGGCTGATCATGAAGAAGAAGGCACTGAAAGAAGATATGTGTGGCAGGAAAGCCTGTGGTGCCTAGAAGGTTTAACAAGAAGCCAGAAGAGAAGGGTGCAACGCCTAAGGAATAAAGAGATGGAACAGGCTCAGGCATCCGGTAAGACTCAAGTGTGGTGTACCAAACAGATAGCCGATAGAATGCAACCATCGGCTAATATCCAAATGGCTTTTCTATTGCCATCAGAATTCAAAGCTCTGGCAGATCAAAAAGTTTATTCAGATTTTGATGAATCAGAGTATGAGGAGATAGTTACCAAGTTGATGGTTATATAGCAAGCAATATTTGATAAGCCACTCAAACATCGGCACTTAAAGGTGTTATATATGAAAGGTCTTGTCGATGGGAAGCCGATGAACAAGATGTTGGTGGATGGAGGTGCTTCTATCAATCTTATGCCTTACACTACTTTTCATAAACTTGGCAAAGGACCAGAAGATTTGATAGAGACTGACATGATGCTTAAGGATTTTAGAGGTAATACGTCTAAGACCTAGGGGGCAATAAACGTCAAGCTAACAATCGAAAGCAAGACTCTGCTCACTATATTCTTCATCATCAATGGGAAAGGGTCTTACAGTTTGCACCTCTGTCATGATTGGATTCATGCAAATTGTTGCATACCATCAACCATGCATCAGTGTTTGATTCAATGTCATGGGGATGACGTCGAACTGGTTCGCACTGATGAGTCCGTGAGTATCACAATAGCCGATCTAGACTTTTGGGAACTAGAAGACTTTGAATGTTTTTCTGGCAAGTCATGGGAAGGAGGCTTCATTAAGAACAGCAATGAAAGCCAATAGCCGATGTAAGCAATTGGCTCTGATAGCTTGTTTTAGTAGAAAAATCACAACTTCACGTCAGCCATTGGATTAAAGGAAAAAATAAGCGTTGAGTCTTGGAGATGGATTTAGGCCGATGTATGTGAGTCAAAGTGTGAGTGCGATTCAGAGTTAATGGATTTCTTAAGAAGTTATGTTTCACTTAATAGGATGCTTGACCTGGGTTCATTAATCGTTTGACCTTTGATATAAAAAGTTCTATGGTATGTTATCCTGACACCCGATCAACATTTGATAGTCGATTCGTTCTCGGCTCTAATAGCCGGTACCAGGAGGGTATCGCCTCTAGTTCAAAAAATGAAAATCTTCAAAGACAATAAAAGCCGATACGATATGTATCGCTTATAGAGCAAAAAACACAAAAGCAATCATATACAAGGGCATTGCACTAAGGCACATTCATGAAAGAGTAGGAGTCTTTGTTCATCAGATTACCCTAAGTATAAACTAATCAAAGACCTTGTTCACCACATCTTGAGCGGATGTGATGTCTACTATGGCCTCTGCTGCCATGGTGAATTCTTTGAGTAGGTCCTTGTGCTCCTTGGGGCCATCGCCCATAGGGAAACCAGTCTCCATGACGTGGAACTCGTACCTAGTTTGGACTTGTGCCGCGGTCAGCGCCACCGCCACACCATGACGGACACCGTGAAGGGTGATCTCCTGAACGTGGATCGGGACATCCTAGAGACGAGCGGCAATAGAGGAACCCCGCGCATTGACGGCATCCGTTGCCACATTCATCGCCAGTTGGAGAGACTCCAACTGCACCATCAGGGCTGACAGTCATAGGAACAAAAGACTATCAAGATAAAGATAATGGGAATCAGAATGAAGTGTTCCTGGAGTTTGTCTTACCCGCCACCATGGCATTAGACTTGGCTAGCCATGCTCGGACGGCACTGGCCTCCTCCTTAGCCACATGAAGGATGGCCTGAGAGACCCTGAGGCGAATCTCAAGTTGATCGTTCTCCCAAGTCACCTCGAAATATCGATTCTGAGCCATTCTCCACTCATAAAGGTAGTGCCGGGTGTCGTCGTCATTATAGGAGTTGGAAGAATCCAATGATGATGTTGGCATAGAAGATACAATGTTAGAGGGCTCACCGGCCCTAGGAGGAGGACAAAGGCTGTCATTCACGATGAACCTAGAAACAAAGTAGAAGAGTTCATCGCTGCGAACAGAAGATTTGCAGATCATCGCCATGAACAAAAGCCATTAATCTCACCTCATACGTCGGAGGCGCTAACTCTCTGGCATGTTCTCCTCTAGGATCTCCTCCGCCACTCGCTTGCCGCGGTTATCCTCACCGACCATGGATTCGATTGGATCTACAAGAAGGGAAGGGAACCGCTATAGGGTTTTGGAAGGCAGAGAAGTGCAAAGGAACAGTTGCTAGTGGAGATGCGTTCGAGGCCAAAACCACCGGCTTGTATTTGAAGACCTAAAGCGAAGAGGCAGACACCTCGGGATGTGTAAAAGGTAGCCGCAATTAATGGAAGGCGAGATGCCATTTCATTAATACTAATGGGAGTACAACATCGAGCAACTGAAGGTAGAAAATCGAAGGGTTCTCTTAATAAAAGTCATGTTTTTAGACTCAAAAGGATTGAGATCAAAAGTCTAGGATCAGTTGTTTTAAATCGGCTCTTTAGCTGAAACGAGAGATACAATGAGATAGCAGAAAAGTATGTCAGTTTTATGCAAGATACATGTGTTAACCTATGGAATACAAGTTCAAAACATCCTGGATAATTTTCAATATTTCTTGTCGAACGACATCAGCTTCTGCAATCTTTTGCTCGTATTCTTCGACTGTTCTAGGAGTGTTCTCAAGACTACTACGAATGGCTCTGCTTCTTTTCACTTTGGCCAACAGTTCCTATTTCTTCTGTTTGACGGTATCGGGTATTTGGGCCAGAGTAAACTTGCGACGGTCAATAGCAGCCTTCATGTTTTCTAGTTCCTTCTCAAGTTCAGCACGTCTGATTTCTAGCTAGGAAAGCTCTGGATCAGTCCTGGGGGAAGAATTTTTTAGATCATCAATCAACCGCATCAACTCTTTAGCCTCTTGCCTATTAGAGTTATCCTGGGCCATCAAAGCTTCACGATTGGATAGGTTCCTTTGAATCGTTTTCACCTTCAGAGCTTGATCTTCAAAGGCAGACAAATACGATAAGACTCTAGAGAGGGCTAGAGATGGATCGCCCTTTATAGCCAAGAAGACTCTACATAGAGTCAGTGTCTCAGACCAAATCGGCTACGTTCTTCTCAAGTATTGGCAATATGTGTCTTAGCCGATTTCTGGTCTCTTTCGATAGGGCTTCGCTAGAAGTAGCTAACGATCTAATCTCATCCTCATCAAGATATTCCTCAAAATTGAGAGAGTAGCTCTAGGCTGGAAGACTGAGTGCCTGTGTACAAAGGAAAACATGATTAGGAGGTTTGAATCGGTTTATCAAAAAATGGATGGCAAAGAAGGTATAGTACCTTCTCTGTAATAGCCTCTATCGGAAGAAGGGGAACAACTGATGATGCATTGACGACATCTGGTTGAATCGGCTCTGAGCTTCCAACATTGGTATCTATAATAACAAGGAAAGATTTTTAATTCATGATTGTTGCAAAGAAACAAATGGAGCAAGTGACTCCCTCACCGTCAGTTATTTGCCGGGCTAGGGAATCAGTAGCTTGAGTATGGACGGCAACAAGACCATCTTCAGCGCCGGTAGGATCGCTAAGCGGACTATCAAGTGTTTCCTCGAGAAGTATCTGGCGCAAGTAAAAGTCAAGAGGAGGGTAAAAGACTAAGTAAATCAAAGAGTTAAAGAAAATGCTTCGACAAGCGTCAAGGAAAAATTCACATTTTCTGCCGTTGTGGAAGCATCGGTTACTTCCACCAAAATCGACTCCTGTTGAGGATCGGCTGACAAAGGTTTGGTTGGGATGAATCAAGTGCCTGAGATAGTAGTCCCGCACCCAAAGCAGACTGGGATGCAATGCTCGATAACTGTGAGAAAATGGGATCAGAAAGTTGAACATCAGTTTGAGGAAAGTATGAATTGTTCACCTAAGTAGCTGATGGCCTTGTTCTACGGAGTCTTTTTCCAGTAGTAGCCTTCTGAGTTACCCCTAGAACTGCCTTGCATTTTGGGGATTGTCGTGTCACGATCATGGGAGTGGTAGGGGTTCTCATCAACTTCTTCAAGGAAGGTGCAGTTGATCCCATCCTTAAAACTAGGCATGACGGTTGGTAATCTGTAGGATGCCCTCTCCTGTCCAGGCTTAGAGGATCAAATTCAATGTCCTAAAAAGATCGGTTAGAACGGTTGGCAAGAAAATTCACCAAGTAATCTCTCTAAAAAGAGGATGAAGGATTACCTCACTATCAGAAGCAAATTCCCCGTCTAGAGCTATACACAGAGGATAGACTGGCCCATAGAAGAGATGGGAACGCCATTCTTGCCACCGGGAGTCAAAGAGGTTGGAAGAAAAACTGGTTCTAACCCAGTCATGCAAGGAAAAGGAAGGAAGGTCTGATCCCAATTGAAATACTCTAGAAGCTTCTAGCACATCACTAATATCCTCTCTCGGCTTCAGGATATTCTTGAAGAACAGGCAAGGGGGAAGTTGACCGAGGCCAAACTGATGGGCCACAAAAGAAGGGTTGTAAAACTCATAGGTTGGAGTATTGCCTAGAATGGAGGAACCTTTAACCATTTTGCCACGACCGTGACAAAATTCGGCTAGGAGAACGCAAGGTTTAATAAAGGAATTGAAGATCGCAGTCGCTATCTCATCCGAACAGCCGGATTCAAATCAGAATTTGAATGGAAAAGTTAGTTCATCATCCTCATTATAAGGTAGCCAAGTCAAGACGGCTACGTCAAACCCTCTGTAAAACTTTTTGAAGAGGTGGGGCCAACGTCGAAGTCAATTATTCTGGCTGATGCAGCCTCGCCATTACTCGTACACTGTTGAGCTCTTCCTTCTTTGCCTCTATATTCCTCATCAAAATTAGAGGAAGGAAAACTCAGGTCTCTGAGATCAGGCCTCACCATCTTGTGCATGTACAAATTGAGCCACAATTGTATCAGCCACCAGGGGCCACTGATAGTCTGTATTGGTTCATTCTTCAGCAATTGGGCAACCACCTGGTACATCAGATGATAAGCAGCTCCTAGCAGATATTTTCCAAGAGGGATATCCTTGCCTAATGCTAGGTGCTCTGGCATGAGTTTGTGATTATAAGTTAGACCACAGGATATCTCACAAAAGATGAATCTCTCTAACCACATATTAAAAAAAGCCACATATTCTCGTTCGCTGACAGATGATTTGTCTTCGACGTGATTCAGAATATAACTTGCCCATCTGGTGCAGTCTGCTATCTTGGCCAATCTTTTGGAGCCGACACTCAAGTACTCATAGGGTTGCACTGATCCAATAATTCGAAGGCCGGTCAACATATATATACATTGGCCAGAGTAATGGTCATTGGGCCATAGCTAAAAATAAAAGCATTCAGAGCATTAGACCAGAAATAAGAAGCGGAGATCAAGAGTGAATCATTCCTCTCCATTTCAGACAACGAAAGTGTCAGGCACTGGTTTAGATCATAAAGCTCCTAGTCTCCACCCTTTTTCATGGATACCCTATAAAACCAATCTCTCCATCCCTTAGGCGCTTTAGGCTAGTTCCTAAAGGGAGTTTTGTTCTAGGAAGATGAATCCACTATAGACTATTTAAAGGGGATCTGGTTGGTTTCTTGGTGGATGAAATCGGATGGATCAAGATCACCCATAGGCCCGAGAAAATAAACATTAGGAACGACAACTGATGGAATCAAGATCTCGTTCCTCATTTCCTAGAAATCGGATAAAATAAATTCGAGAAGAGAAGAAATACGGGGTAATGGCCAACACTTGGAGAATGGAAATTTGGAAACATACCTCAGGAACGTAGTCGTTGGTCACCATCACAGCTGGAGCAGGTTCAGATCTGATGAAGATAGCTTGAATGACGGTTCAATGGAATGGCAGATCTGCTAGGGTTTGAGACCTTGGTGATGACAGCGTCGGCTGTTGGAGTTGGCTTAAGAAAAGAGGAGAAAGCAAAAAGGCCAAGTGCGTCAAAAGGGATACTATTGAGATGTTATATGAGACTTAGGCCGAGAAGTCAGGAGTTATGCGTATATCTTGGGATAAAGCGGTTACGGCGCGATAAACCAATAAGCTAAAATTTTGGAATAAAACCATTTTATCCCAAAATTGGGGGGGCATGTGTTTACACCAAAATTTGGGAGAAAGAACGTGGGAACTCATAGGCTTCCAAGATTATGCCAATCAAAGAAGATCGATGTCAGCCACGATTCTGTAATCGGGTCTCTTGGGATGACGTCAGCGGATAGCGATGATGAACTACAGTTGGCGCCAGGAAACTACATATCGGACTCTACAAAAAAGGAAAAATTAGAGTCCAAGTTATCTTAAATTAGGAATATTTTCGTTTATGCCAAGGATTGTAATGAATCGTGCTCGAGTAGGATTCAGGTTTAGACTCCGGGTATAAATATCAGACCCCGGCTATTGTAAAAAGGAATCAATCAATCTAAATATAAGTCAATTACTTTTTTCGGCTCCGGCCACCCCTTAGGAGTAGGAGTAGAGTATATCTTGGCGAGTTCTTCAGTGAGTACGGCTGCATCGATCCGGTCGACCTCCACTGCTTGTCTGTAAGTACCGTCATGGTTTATACCTCTGTTCGTATGGCTGCATCGATCTGATCGGCCCCCATTGCGGCTCTGGTATAAGCTAGTTATCGACTCTTGTTTAATTCAAGTATGGCCTGTGTGATTCTGCCTCACACCCCACTGCTTGAATTAGATCAAGGTTAAGTTATCGGCTCTACCTTAGAATGACAGTCTTTGGTAGATTCATTAAGTTATCGATATTGCTTATTGCTTTCGTTATTTATCTAATTACAGTAATATCATTCTGCCCGATTGAGATTGATTTAGATTGGCCTTATATCTTATTTGACCCATCGTTTGCTAACCTAAAACTAATCTAATCTACACATTAAACGATGAGTTATGTCTTATCGGCTGTTTTACATCAATCTTGATCATGCATAACGTGCGGTTAAGGCATGTTGCGTCTTGAGTAGATCTATTGCTAGAGAGAACCGTTCCACGGCCCGTTATCACGACCTGTGTGATTCTGCCTCACACCCCACTGTTAGCACCGTGGAGTGGGGATCGATATTTAGTAGATATATTCCTGGTAAGACATAACTTTAACTGTGCGTTATGTCTGAATCGGCTGTTTTAGCCGATATTGAGCACTTTCATGAACAGTTCGCATCACGAAACCATTGAAGTAAAGATAGGTTGAAAGATATGTTAGCCCCATGATCTTATTATTGTATTACGACCTGCATGATTCTGTCTCATGCCCTACTGATATTGGTAATGAGTTAGGGTCATCGAGTCTATTATTATTTCTACGGCCTGCATGATTCTGCCTCATGTCCCACTGGTCATGATGATAGATGAGATCTAACATGTTCATTAGATTTATCTTTATTAAACGGTTAAGTGGTGTTGAATTGTTTTTTTATATAAAAAGGGGTTCGGTTAATTATAATCATTGGCTCAGCGTAAACCGATCATTATTGACATCTTATTGCCATTGATTAATATATGTTCGATTAATGATATTTATCCTGAATGATAACCGATTCTTCCTACACAACCCCATGAGCTCTAATTGATTTATTCTCATGAATATACTAGAATCGACTATTTAGTTGATCTCCTTTCATATCGGCTCTCATAGCCACACATTTGGGACTGTCTAGCAACATCAGCAAGTTTCGCCCTTAATTACTGATGAACTTTCTCTCCTTGTCAATTGCAGGGTCAAATTGACTGGCACGTCTCAGGAGGATCGCGTAGGATCGACCACCCCTGCGTTGAAGCTAGGCAGATCTGCTCCATCGAGCGGACCCTTCTGGCTTGCTGCGTGTGTCCTCGGCACAGGGCGAAAATTCTGTGTCGACACACCCCTAGACGATTCTGCCCAAATCACCCGGGGGCTCGGGGGCTACACCCACCGATGTGCTCGTGCGCACCCGCTGACAAAACAAAAACCTCCCCCGCTGGCAACACGAAAACCCCCCAGACGATTCTGCCCGAATCGCCCAGGGGCTCGGGGGCTACACCCACGGGTGCGCTTGCGCGCACCCACCATCAAAGACAAAAAAATCCCCAGATGATTCTACCCAAATCGCCCGGGGGCTCGGGGGCTCGGGGGCTCCAGTCGAGTTCATAAACCCAGGGTCCCTCGCGGACCGGCTTCCCGACAGAGACTCAGCCCAAGCAGACAACGCGCAACTCATGGGCCGGCCCAAGTATCTAAACAAACAGGCCAGAAGGGCGATCCAATCACCGATTGGAAGGTCTAGCCGAGGAGGAGCGACGTCCGTTTTCCGACTTCGGCCCGCCTCTCCGATCGGAGGGCTCCCTTCGGTCTCCAGCCCACCTCCGAACGGCCTCTCCGACCGGAAGGCCTGGCCAAACACTACTTTCGATTCCGACCCCACGTCTCCGACCAGGGTACGCAAAAACCCTGCTCACTGCTCATCTTCGACCGGCGCGATCAGAACCGACTGGGACCAACCGACCGGGGACGCCCGCTCGGAAGGAACCAGGGAACGAACGAGGAAAGTAAAGCAAGGCGCACAAGTCAAACCATAATACCAGGGACCGTACCTTATACACCTGCAGAAACAGTACTCTGCAACCTCCCTGACACAAATAGTATTGTAGGCGCCGATATTTTTCCTATAATATTGTGGGCGCCATTAACTCCCATACGGTAAGACTTCCCCACACGCCTCTGGGCATCGACAGTGTTGTGGGCATCGATAGTGTTGTGGGCACCGACATTTACCGTACCGAGTGAACATGGTGAAACCCCTCACATGCCTCTAGGCATCAACAGTATGGCAGACGCCGACGTCTGCCATGCCCGAAGAAGACAACAACACCTCCCACGTGCATCTGACATTCAACAGTATTGTGGGCGCCTACCATCGTCCTATACCCATCGGCGTGGGCAGCAAGGCTCAGAAGCATACGTACTCTCTCTCCCTCACTTGTAAGGCTATCCCCTTTATCTATAAAAGGGGATGTGCTCTCTCCCAACATTCAAGACATTCCAGATTCATTAGATCGATCAAGTTCACTAGTTCACAACCACAGAACCGCCAGGTTCAAATCTCAAGTACAGCTTGAACACTTAGCTCATAGCGGAGCTCCTATCGCTCTCGGCCCTTCCGACCAGGTCTATCCGGACCTCTTGTACCCCCCATCTTTCTCCTTCTCGTTTGTAACTCCACTGCAAACTTCGAGCACATGGACTCAGGAATAAAGTCACCAACCGACTCAAACTGGACGTAGGGCACATTGTCTGAACCAGTATAAACCTTGTGTCATTGAGTGCTAGGCCACCTCCGATCATAACGTACGACAAAACTACAAATATTTACTTTTTGGTCACTTTCTGCTCTGACACATATACTATCTTTTAGGATCTTAACAATCTCAAATATAAAAACTCAAAACTAAAAGGTCGTAAATCTTATTGGGAACTATAACTTTCATATATAAAGTATCTTCATTTGACGTCATACAAGAAAGGTATTATTTTTCTAAGACGACAAACACATGCACACGACTAAAAGTTTATATTATTTTTTGGAGCATCTTAGCGATCTTAAATAAAAAAACTCAAAACTAGAAAGTTGTTGATCTTATCGAGTGCTATAACTTTTATATATAAAGTATTTTCATTTTACATCATACAAGAAAGATATTGTTTTTCTAAGGTGACAAGCACTTATACGCAATTATTATGTTGCCGAAGATTTATATCATTTTTAAAACATCTTAGGGACCTCAAATGAAAAAAATCTTAAAATTAGAATGTTGTATATCTCATCGAGCCCTATAACCGTCTTCATCCGACGTCATATGAAAAATGTTGAGTCTTGTCACGCCTATCCCACTAACACGATAAAACAATACTGTTGCGCCAACAGAAGTAGCATGATAAGGTTTTCCATGTGGAAATCGACATCCAACGTGGCACAACTTGCTACGCCAACACATGTGGCACGATAATGTTATTTTATCGTGCCAAGCACGTTGGTGCGACCAAAAAAACAAAACAATAAAAATAGAAATAAATGGGGCTATTTTAATATAAAAAATTAAAACATTAATAAAATTTAAAAATATTCTGGTGCCCTTGCCCATGGGGACCTTACCCAATGGCGCTCCATTAGTCAGAAATGCACCTATAACCTGAGGCTGCCTGTCTGGGCGACTGGGCCCTAGCCCTTAGCCCCTAACCCAGTTTTACTAGGTGGGAGATTGGAGAATTGGGAGACCTAGGCCCTCTTCGGCTAATTGTTTTTTTTTTGTAGCTAATAAACCAACTGATATCATTTTATTGTGAGAGAAAAACATAATACATCATGGTTGATAAGGAGTTCAAGTGAACGGTGCGCTAGCCTCATTCTTTGTTGAGCCAGATCTTGGTCTTTTGAGTATGGATTGGGCTGTTTCGTAAGATGTATGTGGCACATCCTTGTCCTCGTTCGTCACCATAGTGACACAGACCTAATCTAACCTAATGTGTTCGTCGTGTGGGTGTAGGCTAAGATTCGTCGTGTGGGTGTGGGCCAAGATTCAGGAATATGTTTAGTTGACAATAAGGTTAGTCTCAACTATTTATTTATTTTTAAGGCTCCTTTGGATTATCGGACTTTTTTTAGTCTAAGTTTTTTCCATGAAAATAAATTGATTCCTACAAAATTCCTAATCAATTTCTGTGAAATTCCAAATAACCTTAAATTGCAATGTCGCTATCAAGCATACCCCACGCGTTGTCGCGGGAATTGCGGATAACAAAATGCTTATTTGTCTTGCTAACATGGACATTGCAGTTGCATATGCTAGTGAATTTTAATTGTATATGATAGTACATTACCTAGTTGGATAGCTTGCATGTTGAGATAAATAGCTAGTGAGGTTTTGCTTAGTGGAGTTTAATTTTATGAGATATTACATTGTCTAGTTGGACAGCTTGCATGTTGAGATAAATATCTAGAATGATTTTACTTTATAAGAGTATAAGATGAGATAAGATGGGTTTTAAATAATACCCTTGTCAGAGGTTGGTGAAAATTACTGGTTTTGTTAAACAAATAAACATTTTTGTTGCGAAAAAGAAAAATCACCCACGCGTGGAGTAAAGTGTTTGAACTCCGCCTCCACCTCCACAACCCGCGACTCGAGCGGTGCGTCCCACGGCCGCGGGGAAATGGCGGAGCGGGACCGGATCCTGGAGAGGGAGCGGAGGCAGATGGAGCAGATCCTAGAGCTGGACATGGAGGAGCTCCAGGTAGAGGAGGTCGACGACGACGGTTCATCCTCCTCCTCCGACGTCGACACCTTCCTCAGGTCCGAGCGCCCCCCTTGCCCCCTTTCTTACAATCCCTTGCGAGAGCGGAGTTTGACGGGGATAGAGTGGTGTGACTGACGATGTTAGTTATTGTGAAAATACATTACAGACTGAATTCGGAGGCGGTGGAGATTAGGATTGGGGGATTTTTGCAAACTTAAGCTTTTTTTTTTTACACGAGAGTTTTACCTCAGCTTTTAATAAAGCATAGTCGGATACAATACTGGGGAAGCCAGTTTCTCAGGAAAGCCAAAGAACACACGACAGCTTAGTACATGATCTAGATTTCACAGATATCAGTAGACATCAACACACTAGGCCTGAAATTCTTCATCCAGCGCAGGATTTGGTCCTTCACTTGCAGAATGCGTTAGCGATCATCCTCCTTGAGGAGTACACTCCACTTCTACAGGAATGATAATGCAACATAGATGATGTCAGACGGGGCCTTTGGAAACTTGTTTTCAATAACCATCTTGTTCCTATTATTCCAAATAGCCCAAGCAAAACCTGCAAAGATGAAAAGGGTTAATCGGATGGGTAGGGGCCCCTTGCCCTGTAACCATGTTTCAGATAAGTTCTTCACGGACGTTGGGCAATTTTGCCATTTAAAGATCTCTCTTAGGAAGCCCCAAATCATTCTAGCTATAATGCAATAAAAAAAAGATATGATTCACAGATTCCATAATCCCACACAGGCAGCACTTCTCACAACCTTTCCAACCTCTCTTGCTGAGGCTTTGAGCACATTGCAGTTTAAAACCTGCCAGAGAAAAAAACTTGATCTTTAAGGGAATTCTACATTTCCACAGATGACGAGCTATTCTGCTAGTAACCCCACCATTTGATATGAATCTGTAGAGGGATTTTGTAGAGAAGTGGCCTTTTTTCTCCAAGCCCCAACTAACCATGTCAGAGCCCTCCTCATCTAAAGATATTCTGCTAAGCTCTCCCTTGAGCTCAATCCATCTCTCAAATTCCCTTAAAGATTAGGATTGGGGAATTTTTGCAAACTTAAGCTCATAGCAAACAGCAAAATCTGGAGCTTAAACTAAAATTTGTTTGAAGCGCAGAGTTTACAGCGGAGATGGTTAGTGGTTACTTCGCACTCATAGCCAACATTTAGTTCGCAACCACAATTTTACTGATGTACTCAAACTTATGGTTGGTGGAGTCTTGTCTTTTGATCTATATTGGAAGACGGGGGAATGACCCTAAAACTGTAAAAAAAGGTTGGTAGAGGAGTGATGAGGTAGTATACATGGTGCTCACAAGTTCGGTTATATTCAAAGTTTTGCTACTAATGATTAATACGCTAGATAACATCTTAAGGCCCTTGGTTCAATGGGATGAGTGAACATAGTATATGGTCTGCTAAACATTTCCCCACTACCTGTACCTGCATTCATTTAAATGGTATAGATAGAAGTGAATTTGTATGAGCTTGTTGCTACTCAATGTTTGTGTGAACTCTTGTTTTATTCTTTTTTCTTCTTCACATTCTTTAATCGCAGAAATGCTCATGGAGATGGAGGGATTAAAACTTCTGAGGAGCTTATGGTCGATACATCTACTGTTTCCTTGCAAGATCACACCTACCTTGGTAAATATCCATGCTAATCTTATTTGTGTATTTTATATTCCTAGATTCAATGCATGAACAGTGGTTATTTGCTAGAGGCAAAGATTGATGGTGCACGAGGCAAATTTGCTTTCCTGGATGGAGACAGAGTCCTCAATCTGCCGATGTTTTATCTTCAAGGTAGCATTCCTGCTTCCTGTGGACCATGCAGTGTATGACAAAGCTTACCTTAAATTAATTTGAATATGAGGACAATACATTTTGAAGTGGGCCATCCTGTTGTCCTTCCCGAAATCTGAACAGACCTAATATTGACTGTGTGGGATTATATTAAATGTTCTGTAATGGAACTTCTGCAGGAGTTGTTTTGTTTCCTGAAGCTTCCCTACATCTTCGAGTGTTTCAGCCTAGATTAGTGGAAGCTATTGACAAGGCTATTAATCATGTTGATGCTCCATGCATGATAGGCGTGGTGAGTGCCATTTCTCATTGTCGTGATGCATTGTTACATTGTCTGTTTTAATTGGCTATGGTCCAATGTCAGGTTTATGTTTATCGACACACAAATGATGGACATTATACTATTGCTTCTGTTGGGACAATGGCAGAGGTGTGGTTTCTAAGCTATTAGTTACTAGTTATGTCATGTGTACTTGTGGTCTTCCTCCTCATTGAGTTGTTTGTACTAGTGATTGAGTATCTGCTCATATGATAAAATGATAAATTATTTCTATATTAATGTGCATGATCTTTCTATCTAGGAACCAAAAAGAGCAAATATCCTTGATGTCTTCTATAATAAGTTAGTAACAACTAAAGCCTAGACGAGGGGCGACAGAACATAGGGCTAGGGTGCTGCCCTACAGTAAAATGAAATTTAGGTCACAGTTGGCTTGTTTTGACCATATCCTCCTGGTGCACCACTGCCATTTTGGTTCCAGCTTCACCACTGGACTAGACTTGGAATCTGTAAAAACATTTAATGCCATCTAAAAGACATATATCAAGCCATTAAAAAGAAATAATGAATTCACACAGGACATAGACATTTACTTACTGGAAAACATCCTTATGGTATCTGCAGCTTTAGTTGATTATTGTGTTTTTCTTTTCTTCTTTTGAGAAGCTATGGTTGATTATAGTCTCCTTATTCTCGAAAATAGACCCTGCAACCAAATTTCTGGATTTGTACATTGATCAGTTGATGAGTCTATCCCGACTTTCTTGGGACTATCTGTTGTTTTGCATCGATCAGTTGATACAAAACATCTTGGAAGTTGGAATTCAAGTGCACACTAGTGCACTACAAGTGCCATTTTCATGCCACTAACATGTCTCTGAGTCTGACTTCTTTTGGTTAACACCCTTTTACACATTTTGCAATTTTAAAATCAACTTGACTAGTATAAGTTGTGAGTTTAATGCAATACCCAGGCAGTGGCGGAGCCAAGGGGGGGCTGGCAGGGGCCATGGCCCCCCCCTAATATTTCACAACAAAAAAGTTAGTAGTATGACTTAATATTTTTTATTTATATTAAGAGGGAGATTATATAAAATTCTTGTCATATATACCTATTAATGTCTTCTAGATAATATAATCATACAGAACACAACTAGATAATAAAATTATCGCAATGAAAAAGACTGAGTCGGTACTCAAGATTTACAAAATCACCCTAGACGTCTTGCTGTTAACGGGCATGTCACTTACCAGTTACCACTGAAAAAATAGCGCCTTAGATCCTAGGATACATATAAGAAATTGCGAGCACCCGTTCAAGTCAATGAATTAATTCTGACAGTCATCACAAGGAACCTAACGAGTTGAGTTTCACTTAGTTTTTACATGTTGGCTCTTTTGGCCAGCGCCCCCCCCCCCTGTCTTACCCCCCGCAGGTCGAGTTTTTTTTTTTTGTATAAGTTGTGAGCTATATATTGGTGCAAGTTTTATTTATTTGTTATTTCATCCAAACTATCTATATTCACCTGTAGCCCTTCCTTCTCATTGGTCAGACTGTCAAGAGTTAAATTAACTTGTGTGTTTATGTTGCCTTCATAGATACAGAAAATTCAACATTTGGATGACAGTTCATCATGTATTTTCTCTCATGGTCAGCAGCGGTTTCGTCTTATGCGCCATTGGTTGGATGTCGACGGAGTAGTAAGTCTTAATAATCAAGGGCCTCTTTGGATCCACTGCGATTATAATAATCAGCTAAGATATTGTAATTGTGATCCAAACAAGCTAGATTATAAGGTGGTCAGGTGGATTAAAAAAAAAAGGGGCGTACCCAGTGCAGAGAGCTCCCGCTCTGTGCGGGGTCTGGGGAAGGGTGTTAGTGGCAAGCCTTACCCTATAATCCACCTTGGACCTGCTTTTTGGTGATGATCAAAACACCAGGTTACAATAATCCTATAATCCACCTTGGACCTGCTTTTTGGTGATGATGAGTATTTGTCACTTGAACCAAGAATAATCCACCACAATAATCCAGGGATCCAAGCACTCTGATTATTAATCCAGATTATAATAATCCTATGTATAATCTAGATCATAATGATCCAGCTGTGATCCAAACAGGGCCTAAGTAAAAAGTATGTAATTCTCTGAACTAAAAGGAAGAGAGCATATTCTCATGGCATTTTTCTTGTTGACAGCCATGGGGTGAAGTCCAAATTATTGAAGAAGATACACCTCAAAGAACTCCAAGAGATGCTTTTGGACAGTTAGCTGCAACTAACAGTTTCAGGCATTGTGCTTCATCGACAGTGACCAGTTTGCATGCGTCATGTTCTACACAACTTGATCATGTGGATTCTGATATGGATAGGGATTCTCTATCACCCACTAGCACTTCAAGTGACTACTCAGTAACAGATAAAAGAATATACCTTTTAGGTTCCCGGTCCAGTGGCTTGGTAAGGTGTGGTATTGTGGATGAATCCTCAAATGAAGGCCAAAATTCTATACCTGAACAGTCTTGCCAGAGCCATGAGTCTGTAAAAGAAATCGATGGGTATGGTCAGCCAGATAAGAATACAAACACAGGAGACGATGATAATCTTTGTTTCATATCCTCCAAATCCTTTCAGAGAGCAAGAAACAAAGATACTAAACAGCAGAAACACTACTTCGCAACAAAAAATGCATCACAGGCCCCATTGTCATTTTGGCCGCGCTGGGCTTATGAGATGTATGATTCGTATTCACTTTCTAGGAGAGCTGCAGGTACCAAGTTATTTCTCTGCTCCTTTTTATTTCTCTTGAATTGTAGCAAACTGAATTTATGTTACTCTGCATTCATTGATTGTTAACTGTATAATATTTGTTCCTGTAATTTTTTTCTTGGACATGCTGGAAAGCTGCTTATATCTTTATATTATAGAGAAATAAGTCCTGTTATGTCAAAGTATAAATCTGTTCAGTTGTGATTTAAGTGTTGTTGTATGTATGACCTTGGATTTTCTTCATGGCAGATTTGTGGAGACAAGTAATTTTAAACCCAAGCATGGATGATCATGTGAGGAAACCAAATTATTTGTCATTTTGCATTGGAAGCAAACTTCCTATCTCAGAGTCTCTAAGGCAAGAATTGCTTGAGATTGATGGAATCTCATATCGACTACAGCGGGAGATTCAGCTACTCAAAGCCTTCAATATCATACGATGTAGAAATTGCCTGGTATTGTTTACTTTCTTTTAAACAGTAACAGTTACTTTCTCAAAGTTTCTGATCATGCTCCATTTCTTCAATTCTGTTCACATAGCCAAGACTTGTGACCTTATCTCTGTCCAGTCTGCAGTTGGAACCAGTGGTGGTAATGCATAATGCATTCATGCATAGTGCCATAGTGGTGACATGAAAATGAAACTGGATCCAGGATTTCAAATTTTGTTGTCATTTAGGTTCTGCAGGATTTCAACCTTTTGTTTTGCATATGTGCAGTGTTTCGAATACCTAATAAAAAGAAAAAATGAAGCTGACTTATTATTTCCACACTTCTATATTTGAGGTGCATGAATTTTAAGATAATTTCAGGCAACACTCTTGTACAACCTAGTGCAAGTAAATTGTTACTTCTGTGATTTGTAAATGTCTTTGTATCATAACATATCAATTTTTTGTCCTTGTCTAACTATAGAACCAATTGTAAATTGTTAATTGTCTTTGTGCCAGTTTAGATCAGATTTTATCGAGTTTGTGGTTTTGTCTAACAGTTTTTTATTCTCGGAATAAAAAATTGCAAACTATGCCTACATAAATTGCAACAAACTAAAGCTGCAATTTTAGTATAAAATATATGCAATAACCGTCGCCTGAAAGAAAGCTTTAGCAAGTCCCTTATTTCCATAGAGATGGTTACAACTCACTGGTCGAGTGGACTTTTGGGGAGTTAATTTTTGAGAATCAGCACATAAACTCTTGCTTGGTTGCCTGGGGATATCAGCTATAAAACTGATCAAATAGTTTATGCATAGTTTTGACTAATACAAGAGGTGACAGGTTATTTTCTTGTTGTAGACCCGTATTGCAAGACGAAGTGACATGGTGGTGACGTCCAGTGACAGCCCGATGATGACTCACAGCAAGCCCCACAGTTCTGTGGAAGAGATTATCACAGTATACAGTGCCACTGGCCTTGCACTGCGCGGCGACCCTTCCAAAACTCACAGCTGGTTTCCAGAGTATGATAATTTTACCAGCTCCTTCTCTTTTCGTTTCTCCACTTTTTCCTCGAAATCACACAGTTACCATGGTTGCCTGATACACTGGCTAAGTTCTTTTTCTGGTTGCAGATACACATGGACGATCGCGTTGTGCAGTGCCTGCCAGTCCAATATAGGCTGGCTGTTCAGAGCCGATAACAAGAACCTGCATCCGAGATCCTTCTGGGCGATACGCACTTCCCAAGTTTCAGATGATACACAATCAAGATAGAACTGATCAGATCATCCGTGTATAACCTGCGTGACCTTTTGTTGCAGTTGCAGCAGTCCATTAACTTCTGCCTTCCATTATTCTCTACCAGACCCAATTTGCTTTCAGATCCATGTGTGCGTCCGAACTCAAAATTTGCGTGGCATAATCGACTCGTTCTGCACATATTTTGACAAATGCGGTTTGATGCGACAATCCTGAGTTCCTGACGTCCGGATGATGGCGTTCATTTTAAGAGTTTGACGTCCGTTCGTAGTAGCAAGTAGCAGCTAATTACAAAGCATCACGTATTGTACTTGGGAGTTTTAAGAGTCTGTCGTCGCCGAAGCTTGTGTAGAGACCTCAAGACTGCATAGACGCCGGCAAATCATGTACTCAGTACAAGAAACCCCCGACAAGCATGAGAACATACAGGAGTAGACTAGTACGTAGGAATATGTCAAAACTTACATCCCCTGAACTTTATTACACAGCTACATAAAAGTACGAACGTGTAGTATCAGCTCCACAGTAGCGGACTTCGCCACACGTTTTACAAGACGGTCACAGGGAGGATATGTACAACAGTACAAGCATAGCAGGCAGCAGCTCAGCAGTAGATGTCAATGTATAGGCATACGCAAGTGAAGCTATATATATATAACACACCCATCCGTGTATCCGATGCCAGCACTGTTCGCTCTTCACATCACCTGTACGATCGGTAGACGGGGCTGTACATGCAACTCTCAGCGTACTTCACCAGGTCTTTTGGCCGAGGGAGCTGGCTAGCCATTCCTGCGGAAAGTGAAGCAGAAGAATGGAACTTACATGGTGTCTCGAAGTCGCTAAAGTTTTCTAGTAAAATGTACCCCAAAGCAGCAAAAATACCGAGATCATAAGCTTTTGCGGCTACACGGGCAGCTATGTTAGCTGAAATCTTCCTGATGATGGAAAAGGGCGGGTAGATAAGGCCTTTCTCAATATGCTCCGGGGTTACCTGTTCAGCTAGTCCTTCAGCTGTCCAATCCGCAAACCAATGACCCCAAAAAAAGATGCAGAATTAGTGACAACTGTCGAACAGGAAAGCATATCGAGAAACGAATGATCCTCTTGAAATCTTGCAGATTGGGTTTACCAGCAGCAAGGACCATATCGTCTGACACCCGGACTGCTCCTGAGATCACCACCCCTAGTCCAAACCCCGGGAAAATGTATGCATTGTTTGCCTGTTATAGTTTAAGATAAAGTTCACAAGTAGTTGAAACTATCAATAAGTTAAGGACTTTGTGGGCACAAGCCAGTTTTCATACCTGGGCAGGCACAAACAGCTTGTCATTATATTTCACCGGATCAAATGGGCTTCCACTCCCAAATATGGCACGCCCCTGTTTACATATGTATCCTCAGATTGAGGCATTCGAAATAAATTTAGCATGTGGAAAGATGAAACTATGCATGAAACGCTACCTGACTCCATGTATATGCTTGTTCAGCAGTACATTCAGATTGTGACGTTGGGTTTGATAGAGCCAGGATAATCGGTCTCTGCAATTGGAGTTAATTCTAAATACTTGATGAAATGATACAAAACAAACTATCTAGACAAGGAAGTGATGTTAAGTGTCACCTCATTAATCGAAGACATAGCCTCAATCACCTCTTTCGTGAAACTTTGACCCACACCAGCTGATCCTATTAGTGCAGTCGGTCTGACAGCCTGAAAAATGGAAAAAGACTTATGAACCATGAAAATCCACAATGGAAGCCTATTTG
This sequence comes from Miscanthus floridulus, assembly GCF_019320115.1. NCBI lineage: Eukaryota > Viridiplantae > Streptophyta > Magnoliopsida > Poales > Poaceae > Miscanthus > Miscanthus floridulus. Next base: position 108,174,776 of record NC_089585.1, on the reverse strand, counting down.
TATCCCCTTTGGTTCAGCCTTGTACCTTAACAGCACCTAAGAGATCTTTGACAGGTTCATGCTCATGTGCATATCGCTTCTTAAACGGCTGGAGTGTCTCTTTACGTGAGGTCACAATCAGTCCCTGCAACACACGACAGACTCCTTTATAATGTGTTCACAAAAATAAAAATAAAAATAAATAGGAAGGGAACACTTCTTAACCTTTGAATCAACCAGCCAGATCTTTTTGCGAGCCACTTCTACAGAAACCTTTGCCTGAAAAGAAACATCACTAATTTATGGTCACCAGCAAATTCCTCCAGTTAAGCCAAACTTGAAAAGTTACTACCTGTCTGGATATCTCCAGAGCAACCAGTTCAGCAATGCCCGTACCAGCCTGCAAGATAGACAGATGGACCTTTAAATTGCAGTCTTTATTTTTTGAATTTCAACGGGGGGAGGCGTTCCCCACCTGATTTATATATTGGCCCAAAAACCGGCCCGTTATATAGTTATACAAGGTGTTTGGTTACATATCATCACACAGGTGGTGATGATAGTTGTTTATCAAAAACAAGTATGAGCACTAGTCATCCATTTCTTGCTGATTCGAAAACCTGACACCACTGATCAACAATTGGCCTTTTCCTTCTTGGAAATCTGTATCGCCATAGCTCTGCCGATGCTTTGCAGTCTTTATTGAACATGAAAGTCAATGACATATATTTGTGTTTATGATAAACCATAGTTAATACTAGCATACCAATTATGTACTTATGTTTGCCAAAGTATTGACAATCTCAGGACAACCAAACCATTCTTTTGGAATGTAAACCAGCAAGTACAAGATGATTTCCAATACGATCCTATCCCCAAGACACCAAAGGGCATGTCTATACTGAAAAGAACCTATTGGAACTGATAGTGTTCCCTACTATCTTCATCTGATTACAAGATTCATGGGAATGTGAAGGCAAGTAAGCAAATGCGATGTAGTTTTGATACATGCAGTAATTAATAGTGAGCAGTAGCATTTACTCTACAATTTCCAAAAAAGGGTCGATCACCTCTCCTGCACCAAAGAACAAGAATGTATGATCAGCTAGAGTCCCACCAACAGATTTCAGAGCAGCGATAAGCCCTGCAAGCACTACAGCAGCCGTGCCCTGTAAATATCAGGGTTTCAGAGTTAGTACTGCTGTCTGGAACAAAATTCAATGACTTTTTAAGAAAAGTAAGATAAATTAACTAACATCTGATTTGATTACCTGGATATCATCATTAAATACAAGATGGTTTGTCCTGTACTTCTCAAGAAGTGTAAATGCATTGTGGTTTGCAAAGTCCTCAAACTGTGAGGCCAAACAAATTTTAGAAAGTGGTCTGTTACAGTTCAGTAGGAAACAAATAATTTATTTTCAACTATTTTCCATACCTGGACAAGAACTTTTTGTCCATAGTTCTGCCTAACTGCAGCCATAAACTCATCCAGAAGTTCAGAGTATTCCTGATTCAGAAAATGAATATATTGAGATCCATAATCATAAGGTTAACATGAATCATGATAATTGAACGAGCATAGCCAATGCAAGTAGTATGGAACCTGGCCAGTTGCTCTTCTTTGCTTTAATCCAATGTAGAATTCATCCTTTAGTAGATCTTCGTTATTTGTTCCCACATCAATGGTAATAGGCAAGCACTATGACACAACATGGAGGAAAATATTACATCAGACTGCTAATAAACAACTGTATATTCACATGGGCCAATTTAAAACTGTATATTCACATGTAAAGTACTCACAGCTGATGGCCGTACACCTCCAAGAGCAGTATACAGTGCAAGCTTCCCCACAGGAATTCCCATGCCCTATACATATTTCACACAAAAAAAGATTATATATAAGCAACAAACTCTGCGCTTAACAAAAAATTCAGAAGCACAAATGATCCTTGACAAAGCAAAAATGGCAGGGCAATGTAACTAACCTGGCAACCAAGATCTCCCAGGCCTAAAATACGCTCACCATCAGTGACCACAATAACCTGAATACTCTTCTCTGGCCAGTTTCTCAGTACCTCCAAGATCCTCCCCCTAGCATGAAAAGCACATCATAAGCACCCTTAATCCTTTAAGGCTCTCAGCAGATATAAGCAATTACTGTGAGGAGAGGTGGAGGGACAACGCACTTATCCTTCAGGCTGACGTATAAGCCCTGCGGTCGTCTGAAGATCGACCCATACTTCTGGCAAGCTTCCCCCACTGTTGGTGTATACACAACAGGAAGTAGTTCTTCTACATTGTCAATCAGGAGCTTGTAAAACAGCCTCTCATTTCTCTCCTGGAAAACAAATGCATCGTTCAACAGATAAAAGCACTCACGACTGAAATAATAATCTGGCTAGCTGCAACTGACTTTGTGAATCCAAATTTTCTCTTGGAGAAGTCGATGGGCTTACCTGAAGGTCCATTAGCGCGGTGTAGCGCAGCAACGGGACCTGGAATTGCCGAACATTCTGCAACATCCTCTTCTCCTGTAGAAGATGCACACGCTTCACTGAAATCATCAACTGCTAACGCGCAAAGTCTAAGGTAGAGAAAGTAGAATAGAAGTAGCAGACCTGGAGGTCCTGAGATAGCACTACAGGAGGCAATAATCCTCGCAGGTAGTGCGCGTCCCGCTCTTTCTCCGTGAACGAAAGCCCTTTGTTGTGCCTTGGATCCCTCAGCAGGGAGTGACCACTGAAATCCCGGTAATGACAAAACATCACAATCTTGAAGCCATGCACACATCAGAACACCAGTTGAGTTTCGTCCTAGTTCATGGCCAGATTGCTCCACGATTTTCGTATATCAATATGACACATGTTCAAATGGGCAGGTACATCCAAACGAATATCAACTTCAGAGTTCAGCCGATACGTGGTCGTCTTAATATTTACAGTAGAATCAGAGGATACCAAACATAACAGGAGCAGCAGAATGAAACCCGCACATACCTTGCGATGCAGACGGCCCACGGCGTGACAGGCTGGTCCTCGGTGGCGCGGTCCTCGCCGTAGGCGTCCTCCACGCCGCCAGTCACGACGCCCGGTGCCATCGCGACTTCACCTCCCGCCGGCACGCCGCCGTTTTCCCCCTCTCCTGATCCCGCCATACGGTGCACCGCTCTCGCGCCAAACCTCCCGCCACGGCCGCAGCTGTTGCTCCACCACCAGCGCAGGCCCTCGCCCTCCAAATGCAGCGCAACTGAGTAGCTGGCGGTGCGCTGGAGCCGTAAATATTCTCGGGCGCGCGAGGAGGAGCGCTGTAGAAGCACGGCGGACACCGAGGCCATGGGGTGACGGCGACGGCGGTGCCTGTCGTCCGCGCCGGACACGCTGCAGTAGAGGTGTCGCCACGTGCCCCCGCGGTAGGCCGGCTCTAGAATGTCCTGTTGGGTTGGGCTGGATCCGCACCGTCCGGTTCCACCCGGTCCTGTTTTACGCGGCCCACCCTGCCTCAGCTCGCCATCGCGGAAGACACGTCCAAGCACGCTGTCCGCTTGCGGCTTCTCCAACCAAAGCCGCGCAGCCAAATCAGAAGGGTAGCGGAGGACGGGGACGACGCCATGAGCCGCGCGCTCCTCTGTCACGTCCTCCACCGCCCGCCGCACTTCGCGTACACCTGGTACGCTCTGCTCAAACCCTGACCCTTTTTATTACTTCGCCGTTGATGCTGCAACTTCTGTTTTTTTTTCCGCCGTTTGGTGTCGTAGCTTAAGGAATGGCGTTGGTGCCCGAGGAGGAGTGCTCGCTTCTGGCATCCACCCACTCCGTCGTCTCAATTGCAGCGCGGTTGAAGCCGTTCCCGGCCCCACCGAGGAAGCGTCTGCTCCTCCGGCAAGGAAGTAAGTCCAGCGCCTCCCTGTCAGGGTGGTGTTCGACGTAATGCTTTGTTGCGTATTTTCGGGTTTGTGTGGCATTTTGGCTTTTAGCACGTCGCCTTTGGGAATCCCTCGTGGACCTGCATTTTAGTTTGGCTAATTCACGAGAGAGAGAGAGGAGATTTTACGAGAGAAAGGAGATTTTAATACAATGGTATAAGCCTCTGAGTTTGCTCAGATGTTGATGCGTTCGGGTATACCTTCATTGAATATATAAAGTTTGTGATGTTTTGGAATTCTGCAAATGACCAATGCTAGAATTGAATTGCTGTAGAATGCATTTTACTTGCTGCTTGCAGTCGTGGTTGAGGAAACTCTCTACACCATGGTTGCAATACAGCTCTTTTCTCCATATGCATTTACTAATGATCGTTTGGCCTTCCTTTTGCTTCAACGACATGTTTCGATTGACTGAAAGTTCAACAGAATAGAAGGGGACATGAGACAGAAAGTTTAGCACAATAGAAGGGGAAAAAATACAGGACTAAAATTTCCTTATATGTCACAGAAAGTTTCCATAGGGCCCGTTTGGATGGGGAGGATTTCTCTAGGAACTTTTAGTTATCCATAGACATCGTGCCTATTTCCGTGATGGCTCCTAGTTGTGTAATGAATAGACATGGTGCCTATTTCCATGATGGCTCATAGTTATGTAATGAATTGATGTTAAGGTTGTGATTTGGTTCTGATAAATCTATTTACCCTCTTTTCCCTAAATCGAACAGCTAGCTGTGTTCACTGTTGCAGGAAAAGAGTAGTTTCTGGTGTACAGCCAACAGGACTGGTTCACCTTGGAAATTATCTAGGGGCAATTAAGAATTGGGTTGCACTTCAGGTATTACATATGTTGCTTTGAAATTACAAGTTCCTTTGAATTGCACTGTATAGGCTATGCTTAAGTGGTAGAGAACTAAAAAGAACTTGAAAGGAATGAAAACAATCAGAAGTATTAATCAAGAAACAGTTTGTTCAGTACCAAGGCCTTTTCAGTTATGATATTGTTTCATCTATATTGAACTATATTCAAGAGGTAACTACAAAGTAGTGAACTTATCAGTGTTAATTCATCCCTTGTTCAGGGTAGTTTGCATCGTTATATCTTCTTATATGTCACTTCATTGCAGGATTTATACGAGACATTCTTTTTCATCGTGGATCTTCATGCAGTAAGTTCTTTCTTAGGATATGTCCATCTTACAACAGAAGCATAATAATTGTATTAGTTTAACAGCTTGATAAATTGGTATTCACATAATTGTTATCAATGAATTTTTCTACCCTGTTCTGGTGTCCTTAGACAAATTACAGCCTTCCTATTAACTTGCTTTCTTAAATATCTCTTTCACATATGCTGCATGATATTTGTGTAATACATGATATTCTTTCAACCTTATGATGTTAGCTAAGTGTTTTCCATGTTGTATATTCAAACTATGTTGTTACCTTGCAGGAGGATTGGAGGAATAAGGAGCTGCTTTTGTTCTTGTTCTATTTATTTCATAATTGATTTTTATAAAGATATTGCTGTCTATGGTTCATTTTGTTGCTCTTTTAAATTTGTTAGGTTATGTTTATCACTTTGTTCAAAATATTTGCAGATTACTTTACCATATGAGGCGCCACTGCTTTCCAAAGCAACAAGAAGCACTGCTGCAATATATCTGGCGTGTGGCGTCGACAGCTCCAAGGTCTGCCTCACTGTGTTTTGATTATTCTGTATGTGTATGCTTCTGTTGTTATGTATTATGACTCTGTGTGTTTTCAGGCTTCTATCTTTGTACAGTCTCATGTCCGTGCTCATGTTGAGTTGATGTGGCTATTGAGTTCTTCTACTCCTATTGGCTGGCTGAATAGAATGATCCAGTTCAAAGAGAAGTCTCGCAAGGCGGTGCGTCACTTGCTGTACGACAGCTTTCACCATCAAATTTTGTTTGAGAAATTAAACATGTTATGAGAAGGGACAAGGAATATAGATGTCTCTTTCATTGTCAACATCTTATTTTTTGTGATTCAAACACCTGATGAAATAATGAACGATATGCAACTATTCTTGCAGTTCAAAATGCTCTCCAATAACATGCACATGTCTACATCATACTAAGAACTGGGATAAAGTATTTCATCAAAACATTCCTTTTTGTAACTAGCAATTCCATGTGCTTATGGGCCACTACCATAGTCATGTTTGAGGATACATCAATTCCATGCTAGGGTTTGGCTTTCACATTTGATGGATTATTGAGTCAAAGGTGCAGATAAATGATCTTGCAATATCTTCCTTGTGTTTTAATACTTTTGGCCTAATAATCACTCTTCATTGTGGATTTCTGTTTGATCAACATGAGTGCTTAGTTCACACCATGTGATGTCTAATTTTATCATCAGATCACAACTGTGCCTTGTCACTTTATACAGCTTCAGTGCTGCTTTAAACTTTAAAGCTGTTAGTTCTAGCCCTACTATTTTACTGAAGCATTAATTCCATATGTAGTGATAAGGTGGAGTCAGATTCCATTCTTGCAAAATCCCTCAATGCCTTACATTATGGTGTTAAAGATATTTCAGATTTTATAAGGTTGACTATAATAGTACTGCTGATGCTTTTTTTATCAGGGTGATGAAAATGTTGGGGTTGCACTTTTGACTTATCCTGTTCTAATGGCTTCTGACATCCTTTTGTACCAGGTGAATTATTAACAGCTCATTTAGGTAGCATGAATGCAACATTTCAATTCAGCTGTATTTATTCCCTTGTTTTTCTCACCTCAATATGAACAATGGCTTACTTGAATGATCGCAGTCCGATCTGGTACCTGTTGGTGAAGATCAAACACAACATTTGGAATTAACTCGTGAAATAGCTGAGCGTGTAAATAATCTTTATGGTGGAAGAAAGTGGAAGAAACTGGGAGGGTGAGATAAATTTTTTTGTCCCGCTTTTTGCAGTTCCAGTAGTAGTTTGTCTTTTCATGACAACTCATTTATATTTTTTGCTTGGCAGGAGAGGGGGTTTGCTATTTAAGGTGTGCAAAATGTCATGCATATACACAATTTCACATCCTTCTAAGTTATCTATGCTATACTTAGATTAGAGTACCTTCTGGTTTTATTGTTTAGGTTCCTGAAGCTCTTATTCCTCCAGCAGGGGCTCGTGTTATGTCCCTAACTGATGGTCTCTCCAAGGTGATTAACAATACTGCTAGATATGCATTTAATTTTTGAATTATGTTCTGAGCTGGTTCATATTTTTCTACTTACCTGATTACTGTGCTCTATACATGTACTGTGCTGACTTCTGTTTTGGTGACAGATGTCCAAGTCTGCTCCTTCAGATCAGTCTCGTATTAACCTTCTTGACCCAAAAGATGTAAGGATCTAAGGATAGTGATATGAATTGAATCCTCATGCCTCCATATTTTTATAACTTTAATAACATGTTCATATATTTCTATGATTGGATTTATTCATAAATAGCTGTCTTCTTTTTGGTAGGTGATCGCAAATAAAATCAAGCGCTGCAAAACTGACTCATTCCCAGGGTTTCTCTCTTCCTCTCTTCTCCGCCCTCTCTACCTCTCCTTTCATTGTTATGGAAACTCATTTCATTGAACTCATATATTACAGTATGGAGTTCGACAACCCAGAGAGGCCGGAATGCGGAAATCTTCTCTCTATATACCAGATTATCACTGGGAAGACTAAGGAGGTATCTAATTTTTGCATGCTGTAGTACACCTATACACAGGCTAAACATGAAGCAGAGTTGCCTATATATAGACGTTTCACCTATATCCAGTATAAATTTGTTATTTCAAGTTAGTTAAGATTGATATTTTTACTAATATTGTTTTTCAGGAAGTTGTTAGCGAGTGCCAACACATGAACTGGGGAACATTCAAGACTACTCTTACGGAAGCTCTAATTGATCATTTGCAGCCTATTCAGGTTCCATGACCCTTGATCTGTACAGTTTGATAATGTGCAACCCTTATGCTTACCCCTCCAATTGGACTGAACCATTGTATTTGACAAATTTAGCGATCAAGTTCTTTTTATTTGCATAATTAATCTCATACGAATCCTTTCTTTTAATTCTGTTTTTTTCACACATTTGTAGGTCCGTTACGAGGAGATAATGTCTGACCCAGCCTACTTGGATAATGTTCTTTTAGAAGGAGCAGGAAAAGCTGCTGAGATAGCGGACATCACCCTAAACAATGTTTACCAAGCCATGGGTTTCTTGCGTAGATAATATATGGGTCAAAACAATTGTTCGGGAGCTTTTACCGAATCTTTGGCTTCGAGCTTTGAGCCATGCTTCACATTAGGTGCTACTGTTTTTTTTGCAGACGGACCTGCTGCTTGTGCAGGGCCTTCATTTTACAACTTCAACTCCCTTTGAGTCGTCTCACGAGTTCCTTATCATTGATTCATCTGATAATTTTCTGTCTGCTGTTCCTTCAGATTCTGCTGGAGAAATATTCTAGTTTCTAGGTTTGAACAATTTTTATTTTGAGTTTCTTTACATATTGGAGTGAAGTAAACAAGAAACTGACCTACGAATGTTGTTTCACAGCTGACACCAATGTAGCGACAGCCGACAATCACCATTTATAACGCAAGAAAATTCCTTCCTTGGACCTGAGAAGAGTTTGGTTTTTTCCATCTTTGATCGGTCCTTCTAGATTTGAAATTACCTATTTGGTCTGAAATCTAACTTTCTTTTCGTATATGGCCCTTCCATAAAATTTGGTCACTTTCGGTGTTAAGTGGTGGATGAAATGACAGAACCCCTAAGCAAGATAGGTAAGTTCAGTTTTTAAGGGTTATTTTTAGACTATTTTCGCATAGTTTGAAGTCATCATAATTGTAGAAAATAAGGTACATTCTATCCAAAAGTAGTCTAAATAATCACCAAAATGAAATATATGAAAACTAAACTTACCTATTTCGCCCATGGGTAAAATTGATATTTCATCCTCTACTTAACACCGTTAATGGCCAAATTTGATGGAAAGGTCATAAAAGGAAGGAAAGTTGGATTTTAGGCCAATTGAGTAAGTTCAAATCTAAAAGGACCAAGGAAAGAAGTTGAAGTTTTTTAGGGCCAAGAAAGGAATTAGGAAAGTTGGATTTCAGGGCAATTAAGCAACTTCAAATCTAAAAGGACGAATGCAAGAAGTCGAACGTTTTTAGGGACAAGGAAGGAATTAGGAAAGTTGATTTTCAAGCCAAATAGGTAACTTCGAATCTAAAAGGGCTAAGGAAGCCGAATTTTTTTTGAGTAAGAAAGGAATTTTAGCACATAGAGCCACGAAAGCATTTTCCTTAAAAAGAAATTTACGGGTGGTAATCGCAAACTCGTCTTGAATTATTTGTAAATTACACACCCTACTCGTTAAACTTATTCTGAGTTAGACTTTAAATTGCATGCATCGTACTAGGACTATTGTCGGTGTTTCGAACAAACATCGGCTAGTAAATTTATAATTGTTGCGCGTTAGGCTCGGATGGTATACTAAAGGACACAAGGTTTATACTGGCTTCGGGCAGAATGTCCCCATGTCCAGTCTGCTGCTGCTCATGTTATTAGTACCGGAAAAATGTTCGTAGTAGGGGGTACAAACAGTCGAGAGAGTGACAGTTCCCAAGTCTCCGATGGAAGGGTCGAAAGGACGCCAAGAGCTCGGTTGCTACTTGACTGCGTGTTGTGTGTCCTAAACGATCCGTCAAAAGTCGGTCCCTTAAGTGGGGTGCCCTGTCCTCCCTTTTATAGACCAAGGGGGAACAGGGGATACAGATGGGAGAAAGAGAAAAAAACCAAAGGTAGAGAAGGTCCTTCGGGGGAGTCGGGTCTTCCTTTTTTCGTGTGCCTGCCCTGCTATCATGGTAGACCGTGTCAGAGATGGCGTGTTCGCTGATCCTTATAGGGCCGTGTCCTGGCTTCTGTCAGTAAGTGGGTGCGTCCCATCCTTCGCCGGCCGATGGTGCAGGCGTGTCAGAGGGCCAAGCTGCGACCCTTCGGGGAGTAGGCGGGGAAGTGACCCTACGTCCGTCACTGTAGATAATGTGAATTCTATCTTGGATCGTAGTGGTTGTCGCATGCTTGTGTTAGTATCCACGTCCGAGGACTGATGGCGGCACCTACAACACCGTGGGATAAAAGTCGGCGCCTACAACACTGTTCGGGCACTGTTAGGTCGGAAAGGGCCCTCAACACTGCGGTTGACTCGAATGTCCTGTCGTACCCTGTGCTCGTCTTTATGAAGGATCAGGGTGCAGTCGTCGGGCGAGGCGGAGCTAGCCCTTAGTCGTCAGACGAGGCGGAGCCCGCCCTCGGGCGTCGGGCGAGGTGGAGTCTAGCCCTTAGCCGTCGGGCGAGGCGGAGCCCGCCCTTAGCCATCGGACGAGGCGCAGCCTAGCTCTCAGGGGTCAGGCGAGGCGGAGTCTAGCTCTTAGCCGTCGGGCGACGCGGAGTCCGCCCTTAGCCATCAGGCGAGGCGGAGCCTAGCCCTCGGGGGTCGGGCGAGGCGGAGCCCACCCCCGGACGCCGGGCGAGGCGGAGTCTAGCCCTCGGTGGTCGGGCAAGGCGGAACCAATCTTCCGTCGTTCGGACAAGAAGTGCGGTAGCGTTCTTGTCTGACCGGAAGTGTCAACGTTTAATGGTTATTAGTTCCACTTCATAGGGTATCCCGGTACTAGGTCCCCGACAACCATCTAAACTTATTTTGAGTAAACTTGTAACTATATCATAATATCAGCCCACCTCCTCCCTCACTTCGTGTCGGCCTCACCTAGTCGCGCTACATGTGTCTACCTCACCTATGCATTTGTGTTGTGTTGCATCGTGGTTGCCTTGTCACCACACGTGTCCCCACTATCGTGGCCGTCCTCGCTCTTGCTCATTTGTGTCCTCGCTTGTGTTCGATGAGTGGCCAATCAACTAAAATCAAGCCCCCACTATCGTGGCCCTCTTCACTCTTCCTTGTTTGTGTCGTGTTACACCGCTGTTGCCTTGTCGCCACACGATGTGTCATGGCCCTCCTCGCTTGTGCTTGGCGAGTGGGCAGTCAACGCTGTTGCTCGATTCGCTCCTACCCCACCTTAGCAGCACCAACCCCTGCCATCTCCTTGCATCACTTTCACTCCCCACCCTTCCAACCTTTCTTGCCTCCCGCCGCGATGAGCTCGCCTGCTGCCTGCATGGACGTGCACGGCTACACGACCATGGATGGGTGAGGCACCTCGGCAAGGACACAATATGGGGGCATGCATGCACGTTGCTGCGGCGTGGCGGTGCGACGTTGAGCCAGCGATGAAGCGTAAGGGCACGTTCGGTTCGCACGGGAGCGTGGACCAACCGCATGGGTGAGGTGTGCACGTGCAGCAGGGTACAATCGGAATAAGGATGAGAACCTGGACAAGTTTGGACAGCGAAATATGCAATTTACAAGTAACGAGATCATCAGATCAGAATAAGAACTCTGATAAATTTAAGTATTGGCAGTAAAATTTACAGTTTTTTTCCATATCACATCCACCGCAATACTGTATCAGTCCAGCTACTGGTTTCAAGAAGTTATAGCCAAGGGCCAAGGGCCATGTACCACCAGAAACGGGGTTATTGTAAAAAAAAAATATACTCAAGTTAGACCTCCACTTAAAACTAGCGCTGCCTGATTTATGACTCGAGAGACCCTGTAAATCTCATGCTGTACAGATTGCCAGGATTCAGAAGTATTTATTTTCTTCGCCCTCTGAATGGCGTCATCAACACCTGGATACACTTGAGCCCCGTAATCGTTGTGCAGTGAAGGTGCGTAAATCTGCGTGATTTCGTTTCGGTGAGTCTGGCAATAACATAAGCTGATGACAGTATTTTCTCAGAACCCACCAAAAGAACTTACCAGGTGTTTGTACCATGGCCGTCCAGACAGTCCTTCCCGGTCTGTGAATGCCCGCTCGGTCATCATCAGCCGGTCATTGATGTCTCTGACCTTCAAGGGACTGTTTCTCCATGGGGCCCAAATTTTCCATGTCTGTAGAGCCTATAATAAAAAAATAAAGTAAAAAGTTAAACAAAGTTGAAAACATGGATCAGGCAATAACACGCAGCAATCAGGAGAATGGATACCTTCAATTCAGAATCCACTTTCAGAACTGCCTTTCTGAACTCTTTGATTGACTTGTGCAGGGGTGATAAGCTGACAGACATTCCCAGTACTCTTCCACTTAAACCCAATGCTCCATTCTGATAACCAGGACCAACTGTCATGATTCTCTAAATTTGGACTTCTCATTGAAAGATAGAAAACGAGCAATTCTGAAACAGGTGGATCCATAATTTGTTTGAGAGCTCCGAAGGACAGGTTACCTCAAGCTCTGTAGCATAACTGCTGTAGTTGAAGGGTAGGATCTCCTCATCTGAGAGCCTAAGAGCAACAAGCCCCCACATGCTTGCAACTAGAAAGGAAACATAAAGTTAATTTTACATGTTGCCGATGGACTAACAAAATTTAGCATAATCCACTTTCACTGAAAGTACAGATGAAGGATCACAATCACAAAGGAAATTTCACCCCAACAATTTTATATGCATGTTTCATTCTACAAAGACAACGAAGCTTTTTTTAACATACTGTGGCTGTACGACAGAGCTAATAAGTAAACAAGATGTACTCCCTCCATCCTAAAAAGAATGCAATTCTCACTTATCGAGAAGTCAAACAATTTTAAGTCTAACCAAATCTATACAAAAAAAGTTAATAACATTTACGATACCAAATAAATACCACTAGATTAGTTATGAAATATATTTTCATAATAAACCTATTTGGACACAAATATTTATACTATTTTCTATAAACTTTGTCAAACTTAAGAAAGTTTGACTCATCCCAAACTTAGAATTGCATTCTTTTTGAGACAGAGTACATTATAATCTGACCTAAAGTAGTGTTCTAGAGAAAACAGCATGCAGAAGTAAAAAAGTTCCAGTCTCCTCAAAATGAAAAATGGTTAGAAATGTATCACGTTTCTCCTTCCAGCAGCTAACAAAGCATGCAATGAAATATAGCATGTTAGTATGTAAACCCAAGGGTCAGACACATCCGTGACAAAGGTACAAATCCAAGTCATTATATGTAGGTTGGTGTAAACCTACCTGCAACATGCCTCTTGAACAAGGGATCTCCAAACTTTGCCATCCATATGAAGTCATCATACAAGCTATGATAGACTGCATAGTCTGCAAACAAACAGCACAAAATGGAAACAAAAATCGATAGAATTCCCTCTTTTGCATTGTTTCTCAATGAATTGGCTATGCTTCAGAATTATATTGTGAAAGGGAAGGTATCTAGTAAAAATAATATTTTATTTGATTAATCCAAAAAAATAAAATTTAAAGACGAATTTAAACAACAGTATAGCAGATCATTTCAAGGAAGGTTGTTAATGAAAGCAAGTATATATACAAGAAAGTAGAACAAACCTGACCCAATCGTCATGTCCACTGATGGAATACCAATGTGTTGAACAAATGCAGAATAATCCGATCCTCCACCTCCTAATCGTCCAATCTTAATGCATACATTTGTCAACAGAACTCTCATTAAATCATAAAAAATCTTAAACTTGCATCTAATGCAGCAAAAGCAACACATCCTGAACTTGGAACAAAGACGAAACAAAACTAGGTCTATGATTCCCTTTACATGCTAACCACTTGAAATACTGAAAGATGACAAGCTTGTGTCAAGAAAAAGGAATGGCTTTAGCTAACATTAACTACTTACCAAAGGAGAACTGTTAGAAGCCATCCACAAATCATAGAGACTCTGTGTCCCATTGTCTGGATTTTGGACCTTCCTCAATAACAATGAAAACAGAAAAAAATTAGAGAGACAGAATAATTGATTCGTATGGGAAGTCACCATTTGACTTTAGTCATAGTCAGCAGATGTTCATACTAACAGCAATTGTATATCCAAGAAAACCAATTACATCACAAATCAAACTGCTAATAGTCAATAATAAGCATTTTTTGTTCCTCTGATTGTACTATTTTTTTTGGAACTAATGTGATTGTACTAATTATTGGACTGTACCCTTTGCATAACTACAGTATCCATACAATTAAGGCACTTGTACAATTTCTGGTCACATAATGAGTTAAATTCTCTCTGTTAACTCCAAAATTCTGCTATAATTCTTTCAAATTGCTATACCTTCTTACTAGCTTCTTTAAGCAATTCATCAAGTTGAGGAGTTGCAGATGCGTAAAATCCATAACCATCCACCGCACAATCAACATTTAGGTATGCAACAGTTCTTGAAGTTAGCATTGCCCTGTTCTCCTCGACCCATTCAGTGGATCCTGTCTGCAATGTTCCCCAAAGAAAATTGTATCAAGAAGACATGTTATTCAAAAAAACAGGACATTATTATGAGCAATTGAGTCGAGAGAGAGACCAATCCATACTCTTCAGCATCCCAGTTGCACAAGATGATGGTCCGTCGAGGTCTCCAGCCCTTCTTTTGCAGCTCAGACAACCGTTGAGCCAGCTACATCTAATGGAAGTTAATAAACAAGAAGTCGAGCAAATCTTAATTAGAATATAAAATTGGGTGACCAGATATAGCATACCTCAAGCAGGGTTGCTGTCCCACTGTTCGGATCAACTGCCCCAAATGTCCATGCATCGCGATGATTTCCAAGGATTACATACCTGCATGTTTTACAAAGATAATTGCACAGAATTTGTGCAGTTTTTTTTTAACTTTCAAAGAACGAGATTGGTAAGCGATTAACTAGCTTGAAATACCATACAAGATCTGTGGTATATCTTTAACACTAAGTGGTTCATGGTGACTGTTTCATCACTAGCCACCCAAAGTTCAGTAAATGATGGTCACCACACGAAATATAACTCTGCCTTTATAGTATGATTACAGATACTTAGTGTGTGTCAGCACACTGTTTCAATGAAAAAGTGTGTCATACACTGTTGAAAGAAAAAGTGTCTCGTACACTTCAAATTTTACGAGTCACATTTACCTTCCATTCATAGCATTCAAGCTGACGCTTGAGGCCACAGACGGATTTGTACTATAGATGCTACAGTGTCCCTTTCCAAAATTGGAGTTTAGATGGGGCATTGGGGATAAGGTGATAGTGTTGGTTTGGGGATTTTGATCATACCGTTCAGGTTCTTCTCTCCCTTCAATCACCGAAATGACGTTCTGAATAGTAACCATCGTCTCATTCCCCTATACAAAGAAAACAACAAATATCAAAAGAAGATTTTCTCTGTCCTTTCCAAGTTTCCATCTCCAGCTCCTGTACAGCAAAAGAGCCACTTACTATGTAGGTCAGGTTGAGCACTGCCGGGCCGGGCCCAATCCTGTAAGCCGCCGCGCCATCGCCTCCTTGCCAATCCTTGGGCGCCACATCGCCGCCGATGAGCTGTAGTATGGTCTCCCCATCCTTCCAGGACACCGGCAGCGCCGGTATCCCCGGCATGTCATCGGAGCTCATCGCCTCCGCGATGCTCAGGCGCTCGCAGCCCTCCGCCGACGGCCACATCGGCGTCGTGGGGTCCCCGACCCCCTTGAACGTGCTACCCACCTGCACGCCTGTCGGCGGCATCCACGGTCCGTCCGGGAAGGCCTTCCCGGCCGCGTAGTCCTTCGCGTCGCTGTATATTACCGCCGCGGCGGCGCCGGCGTCGCGCGCGTTCCTGACGATATCGCCGCGGAACACTTTGCCGTAGCGCGCGACGGCGACCTTTCCTGTGACGTTGATGCCGCGGGCGGCGAGGTAAGCGTAGTCCTCTGCGCGGCCGTAGTTGGCGTAGACGGCCTCGGCGGCGACCGAGCCGGAGGCCGCGTAGGCGAGGAAGGTGGGGACGGCCTCGGCGGAGACCGCGTCGTAGGGGTCGCCTGCGTAGGTTTCCTGCTTCAAAGCGAAGAGCACCGTGTCGCGACCCGGCGTGGAGAGCGAGAGAGAGCGGTGCGCGGGGTAGGAGAGGAGCACGGAGTAGCTCGTGAGGCGGGTGGGGAAGGAGTGGGAGGAGAGCGTGGAGGCGACGTGCGCGGCGGCGAGGGCGTTGGCGCCCGTGCCCGCTAGGTGGGGGCGGATGGTGAGCGCGTGGAGGTGCGTGGCGGCGGTGTCGTTGGAGCCGAGGGAGAGGAGGAGGGACTGGTAGTAGGACGGCGCGGGCGCGAGGTGGAAGAGGAGGCGGTAGGAGGCCGCGAACGCCGCGGCGATGAGGAGCGGGAGCGGGCGGAGCCTCACGGCCGCGCGGCGCGGAGCAGGGGGCGGGAGGAGCGGGACCCGCGCCGCGGAGTCATGGACCCCGTCCTGGGGAGGAGGCATGGCGCCGCGTCGTCAGGGAGGGTGACTAGGCGGTGGCGTCGTGAGAATTGAGATGGTTAGCCGGCGGCTGTACGCGGCGGAGACGCTGCAGTTACACGAGAGAAGCGGAGGAGACGCCGAGTCTGGGAGGGTGTGTCTCCTCCGGCTGTGACTGGCGCAGGGTGTGTCGCTGACAGCTTGGGGCCGGCAGCGTTCGCGTATCGGATGTTTTCGCCTTTTTATTTTTAAAATTTTATATATTATATTTATTGTAAAAAAAAGGAGCAAATTCCTTCATTGCCACTAAAACATATAACACTCCCTTTACTGCCATTTAAAATTATATGTTCTCTTCACTGCCATCCATTCTAAATTTCAAATTCCTTCACTACCATTGCAGTCTAACATGTAGATTTCGTTCCCTTGATTGCCATTCGTACATATATTTTGTTTCCTCCATTGCCACTGAGGTAACGGAACGGCGTTAGAAGACTATCCTATGTAAATGTTGTACCAATTTTACCCTCCTCCCGACGATGAAAACAGAGACCACGAGTGGTCTGCTCCCTCGTCCCAAATCTTCTCGAGCTAGAACCCTAGATCCCCTCCGACCCTGCCCGACGCGACGCCCGCCTCTGACACCGCCCGACGCGACGCCCCGCCTCCGACCCCGCCTCCGACTCCACCGACCCGACGCGACGCCCGCCTCCAACTCCACCGACGCGACGCCGGACCCGCCCCACGACGCCGTGCCTCCGACCCCGCCCGAGCCTCACCACCGACCCGCCCCAAGCGACGCCCCGCTCCAGCCGTCACCCGGCCGCCGGGCCTTCCCAGCTGACGCCCCACTCTAGCTGTACCTCGGCCCGGGAACTGACTGGAAGGAACCTCGGGGCGACTCGGCGGCGCTGCAGCAGCTCCCGCCGGGGGGCGACTCGGATGTGACGGCGACTCAGCGTTCTCTCCTGCGGCGCCTATCATCTCCAGCCGCCTTCTCGCCGGTAACGCACCGCCCTCCTTTTCCTTCCTGTATTCTCAGTCCTAGGGTTCTTGGGTGCGCGTTCTTGATTCCGTCCTATGGTTCTTGGGGGCGAGGAACCGGCCTTGGGTGCGATCAGATGAGAAATCCTTGTGGGCATGGAAATATGCATGTATCCGTTTCCAATTTGTGGTATGTGGTTGCTCAACACCTTTCACTGGTCAGATGAGAAATCCTTGTTGCCTGGTTGTATATTTTGATCATTTGCCTATAATTAGTCCATTACTGTTCTATTTCATTGTGGCCTGAATCTAGTTATCAATGTTACAAAAGACAGCATTGCAGTAATATGCTGGAGCCATCTTGTGGACCATTGTGACCTGTTCTTGTCAAACTAAGAATCATGTGTGAGCTTTAATTTATACTCAGCAGAAACTTTAAGTAGTCACTATGCAATGAATTAGCCATACTTCTTTCTGATGGATTGCCTGGAGTTATTTCCAGTTTGAATTATAGGTTTATTTCCTTTTTTTCATTTATTTAGGCCTCATACTAACGATCAGTATACTCAGACTTAAGTAGTCACTACGCAATGACTTGGTCATGCAGTCATGCCTCTTTGCTTATCACCTAACATAAAAATCTTAACGGCTTGCACATATAAGGCACTAAGCATCAACAAGAAATCATCTCCGAAACAAAAGAATAATCAACCAAACAAAACATAGTATTGCATGAATTTTCAAAGATACCAACCTGGTTTATTTAAAACAATCATGCTGGTAATCGGACAAGCCTGTCCTCTACTGAACAAGTAAGCTATTAACGAAAGTGTACCAATATAAGGCCTTGTTTGGATTCACTATCTGATAGTAGTTATCTAGATAATAGCTCATATCTAATATTAGCTAGATAATTATTATCTACCTATTAGCTAAAGAGTGTTTGGATTCACTATCTGATAGTAGTTCTATTATAGATACTATTAGCTGAAGGCGTTTGGATGGAGAGCTAATAGGTGCACATGCATTTGGCGCCACTGCACGTATGCTGCTGCTGCTGCTTCGCCTGCTGACAAGCAGCGACTGCACGCATGCTGCTGCTGCTACATGCCCTGATGACAAGGCTGCATGCCTGCTGCTGCTGCCGACCTCCATCACAAGCACATTGCCATTCAAAAAAAAATCACAAGCACAATGGACTGCTGACATGAAGCATTAACAAAAATACATGTTTAAAATTCATACATAAGCTGGCTCAACATTCATACAAAGATAGGTTTGTTTCCTTATTTTCATTTATTCAGGTATGATGTAAAAATTATAAATGAAAATCTATGAACTGAAATCTCTATACCTATATTTCATGTTTAAATCTATTTTATTTTCTTTCATTAGTACTGATATGTCCTTTTCAGACATGAGTGAGCATTAACTGCTAGGATTGAAGGCTAATTGGGCTCATCAATACCCTTGTCCTTGTAAATTTTTCCATCCTGAAAAGTTGATAATGCCGTTCATGTACTTGATCTGTGACTACTTTTTTGTACATAAATGTTTCTGAATATGCTCTTTTCTTTGCTTAGATACTTTCGAATTATACACCTTGTGGGCTAGATTTTCAGACTGACCAGCAAGACTAAGCCCTTTTATAATCAGGTCAAGTATGTGCCCAATATCCAATGTTATTTGTTCTTAATTATAGCATTCTCAATATTATTCTCTAAAATTGTAAAACTCACTCACATGCAGGTCTGGTAGTGGCTCAAACCAACCTGAGACACTTTCCATTGAGTACCCTTTATTCACTTTAGGTGAAACCACACCACCAGCTGCCACATCCATGCCTATAGTAAAGAAAAAGGGTAAAAGGAAGGCAAAGGCACAAGGGAAAAATAAGAAGCAGCAAGTTACAACATCAACAGATAGTTCAGCAATGGGGACTAGAAGCAAGAACCCTCTAAGGCAAAGCCCTGCTGCACACACTAGAAGCAAGAGAAAACTTCCAGATTTGAATTTGTAATTCAAGCAACTCATTTGTATGGTCTGTAATGTCGTACAACCCTCTTATTTTGCTTGATATATAAACTTATGGCTGCTTATTTTGCTTAGAAAGTATGAGCCTAGTTAAGAATTAACAATGGCTGCTTGAACCTGTTATTTTGTTTGGTCTGTAATCCAATGAATTGCTAGTTTGGTTGGTAAACATTTGAACTAATGAATATCAATATATTATATGGATTGTTGTCATATTTCTATGCATGTGTTGAAATGTTATCATTTTTGTCACTGTATATTGCTGACAGGTCTTCAATTGATTTGCGCGTGTTCTAAAGTTCAATGGCAACCAAAGGATTGATATAGAGAAATTTTTAAGGGTAAGATTGTCTTTTACATGCTATCTAACAACAATCTCTCTGTATTGGACGGCAATGGCAGTGAAGGGATTTGAAATTTAAAATGGATGACAGTGAAGGGAACATATAATTTTGAATGGCAATGAAGGGAGTGTTATAGGTTTAAGTGGCAATGAAGAAATTTGCTCAAAAAAAAGGCGCGGGCCTAGCCGAGGGATTGAGGTTAGGAATTAGTATTTGGCACTGTAGTACTTTTATTTGTATTTGATAATTATTGTCTAATCATGGTCTAACTAGGCTTAAAAAATTCGTCTCGTAATTTACAATCAAACTGTGTAATTAATTATTTTTTATTTACATTTAATACTTCATGCATGTGTTCAAAGATTTGATGTGATGGAAAGAAAGTGAAAAAACTTGTAATCTAAACTAGGCCTGGATGGGGATGTGGAGATTCGGACTGGGCCTTTTTAATCTCTTGACTTGACATAATGATTTATTTTGGAGGTGGGTTGGAGTTGGAGCGACGTAGACTGCTGGGAGGGAAAAAATATTGGGCAGGCTGATTTTCGCTTTCTTTTTCGACTTTCAGCCTGTTTTTTTAGTTAGTTTTTAAGTTGATAAATCTAATTGATGTTGATTTGGTGTGAGAGAAAAATATTATAATATAACTAATAAGTCCTAACTAAAATTAATGAGCTGTTGTTGCCTTCAACTCAAGAGCATCGAAGATGTGGTTGGGCTTGGGCCGAAGGCTTCCTTACATCAGCTTTCATGGCCTACTGCTCTGCAAAGAGTCTCCCCTGGAAAAAAAAACCAGCCTCACCTATAGAGGAGTTAAGGGAGAGAAAAGAAGGAGGCTTTTACATGTGTGCCGTTAAAAAAGTTCACAGACCATTAAAAAAGTTGACCGTACATATATGCCACCGTTCTGAACTTCTTCGCTCTCTAAGCCATTCCGTCCGTTTTTCTACTTAACGGTGTCAAACCGACAGGTGAAATGACCATTTTACCCACGGTGAGGTCTGTTTGTCAGCTACCCAAACTCTCTTTTTCTCTCTCTTTCTCTTGCGCCTCCATTCTGCGCTCCCCGTGCTCCTGCTCGTCGTCGCGACGCAAGCGGTGTGCTGCCGCTTCCCCTTCACAGTGGTGGAGCTCATCGTGCTCGCAGTCGTGGGCGTGCCCACCGCGCTGTGCCGCCGCGCGCTTCGCGCCCGGGCAAGGCGCAGGCGCGCCTCCGGCGCCGCCACGGCCAAGAAGAAGGAGATGGCGGGGATGGACACGGTGAGCAAAGGGGAGCTGCAGCAGCCGAGAGCGGAGCTCCCCCGCGCACACCGACACGAGCCCCGACGGCGACAGCGAGGGCCCCGGTGTGCAGGGAGGCGGCCTCGTCCCCAACGGCGGCGGCGAGAGCCAGGAGGAGGCACGCGTGGAGCTGCCGCAACGCGCGTGGAGGTGACGCGAGGAGGTGAGCTCCACCCCGCCCTGCCGACGTGGGCGTGGGTGCGGCTGTGGGGGAGCTCCGCCCCGGCCACCACGGGCGCGCGCGGGCGAGCTCCGCCCCGACCAGCCACGGGCGCGCGCGGGCGCGGGCGAGCTTCGCCCCGGCCGCCGCGGGTGCGCACGGGCGAGCTCCGCCCCGGCCAGCCACGTGCGCGGGCGAGCTCCGCCGGGGGCGCGCGCGGAGAAGAGAGATGAGGTCGAGTTTGAGAGAGAGAAAGAGAGGATAGAGATGATAGGTGTATTATGGACTTTTTGACAGACCTGACCCACTTGTCAGGACTCCCAAACGGTGAAAAATGAATGGAATGCGGATGGAATGGCTTGGAGAGCAAAAAAGTTTAGAACGGTGGCATATGTGTACGGTCAACTTTTTTTATGGCCTATGTGTAATTACAAACTTTTTTAATGCCACACATGTAAAAGCCTCGAAAAGAAGCCATACAAGAACTAGTTTCGATACAACGGCCTATTCCATGATATGATTGATCTAAACATGAGGCCAGATGATCCAAACGATGCAACTAAAATTTAGCTAGCTAAAATTTTAAAGCTAACCTTTAGCGGCTAAAAGTTCTTGCTACTAAACTTTAACCGGGACATTTGGATCCTCCGGCTGATAAACTCAGCTAAAATTTAGCTTGTCTTTTAGTTAAGTCGTTTAGATCCATAGCAGCTAAATTTAATTGCTAAAGTTTAGTTGATGTATCCAATCGTCCAAACAGGCCCAAAGTATGGGAGGCTGGAAAACATAAATAAAAAGGCCTAACACCAGTTTGCTGCAATCTGCTTATCTGCTCTTGGGAGCCTTGCTCCCCAGTCCCCACAACTGCGCTTCTGCCTTGGAGGCCGCCAGGGCTCCGGCTAAAGTTGTTCGTTCCGTTCTGAATACTCGATTATTGCGCCATTTCTAGATGTGCCAACAACATAGGAGTAGGAAGGTCCCAAAGTGCGGATGTGGCTCGGGTGTTGAAGGTCAAGTTTCTGAATTTGCCAGTCCGGTGCTGTTGTGATGCCAATTGCATTCCAGAAACTACCCAAAGCTGCACAACCAAAGAAGATATTATGTATTGGGTTCTCATCCGAAGCATGACAGATTTCACAAGTTGCACTGCTGATGACACCTTTCTTCACCATGTTCGTCCTACACTGACTTCATTCGCCCCTGTGATAGCAGCCAGGCAAAGAATTTCACCCGCGGAGGCGCTTTGTTTTGCCAGACGGAGCCATCGGTTTCAGCGCTTTCCCTGCACGGAACGCGATTTTAAAATGCAACCGACTGCGTTTACACTGAATTGCTTGCAAACTTCATCACCATGATGACGATGATGCCCCCATCTCGCGCTTAATGCATGACCGCAGCGCCGCAAACTGACAAGAGGTCGGTGCGTGACGTACAGGGGCCTGGCCGGCGGCTTTGATTACGCTAATGATCATATGCATCGGCTGATCTCTCGATCGATGACGCGAGAAAGCATGCCAGACCGGCCGATCGATCGGCAGCCACCGAATCCACCACTGGTCGCTTGCTTCTAAACCCGTACGTACTGGAACGGGAGTGATTGCATGCAAGCTGCCAAGCTGGGTGATCTAGCGTCCCTTTTGCTCTAGTGGACCGCCGACCCCGGTGATCCTCTGATTCTGATGTTGTACGATCAGCCGTCACCATCACCATAAGCAAGCTCGTGGCTGATGAGAGAGAAGGTCCACTGCCGCACGAATGGACGCCTAGACGGAGACTGTCCTGGCGGTTCCTAAAGTTACACAGGTACACGCAATGCGAGAGAAAAATATAAGTGAAGATGGAGTTAGTCAGTGCCTGTGCCGGACTGCCGGTGCCGGTGCCTGATTGTTAGCAATTGCTTAAGCAAAAACTAGAGGCCATCACTGACCAACGCAGAGGAAGTACGGGAACGTGAAGAAATGTTGTTGGTGGCCGATAAAACGGACCTGCATTAACCTGAGTAACTGAACAGTCAGGTACGGTTGGTGGACGAAGAACGGAAGGAAGAACCGGAAGTGGAGTGCAAATCGGAGCTGGAACACAGCCAAGCCTGCCACTGCCAGCCATCAATGTGCGCGATAGAACATGGCATCATGCATGCTCGACGGCAGAGAATTGAGACGGCAGGCATGCAGACGCAGCGCTGCCGCATGGGTCGAGCACCGACGAGCCTAGCGAGACGTAGCACGAGTAGAAAACCACACGCGGCGTGTGGGCACGGACACGTTGCCTCTGTCCTCTTGTCCTAGGCCTCGGCCACAGCCCACTCCACAACCTGTAAAGCCAGCCCGCGGTGTTCAGGACTTCAGGTTCAGCCCGAAGACGTAGAGGCCGGGTTCACGGAGTCGCGGTCACGGGTAGGGTAGCGGCAGCAGAACGAACAGGGCGACAGATCGGCGAGCTGGACGCATTACAAGGGTGGCGAGGATCAGACAGCAAGGAAGTAGACACTGCCTCGAAGAGGGAGCTGCATTTGCAATTCTGCATGTGTACATCCGTCATCCGACTAGAATTTCATAGACAGATGGGCTACAGAACCTATTGTAGATAGACCATGGAAAAGGGTCATGTTTATGAAGACTTCGAACAGTGCACGGAGTCGTGGAATCGGCTTGGGTTGCCCAAACTTCCACGTGTGGTGCAGTACCTTTGGGCTGCTCGCGCTCCATGCGTTGTTAGAGGGCGCCTACGTGACGGACTTTTGTCTTTCTATTCTTTCCTCCTCTCTCTTTTCTTTTCTTTTTCTATCAGGGATCCTTTTATTTTAGCGGAATTAGAATCTACTACTTAATGAATTAGACTATTTGGCTTGAATTTTAACACTTCTACTTAATAGATCACCATGATATCTTTCTACTCTCCAAGTTATAG
Source organism: Miscanthus floridulus (assembly GCF_019320115.1). Lineage (NCBI taxonomy): Eukaryota > Viridiplantae > Streptophyta > Magnoliopsida > Poales > Poaceae > Miscanthus > Miscanthus floridulus. The sequence goes on along the minus strand of NC_089585.1, from coordinate 108,150,801 downwards.
CACGTTCTTCAACTTGCTTCCCTACAGTAGAAATACAACATATAAGTATCTCTCTTGTATGACTAACAATACAGATATATTCCATATACAATCATGCTAGCTTAATTAATATGTGTCTAAATTATAATTATTGGAATAAATTCAATTTCAAGGATCCAAACGGGACCTCAATTTATTTGCTCCTTCCTTTCTTTATTGCTACTTTTGGTTTTCTAGAAAATTTACTAGGGAAATTTGGTTTGTATAAACTTGTTTATAGAAATTTGTTGGCATAAATAGTTGTTATCGTTTGCTAGAGACTGCGGTAATGGAGATCTTCATTGTACCAAGAATGGGTAGTTGTCTTTTAATAGGCCTAGTACTTAGTATGCCATTGAGTTCGTCTTCAAACTTGGTTTTTGCAAGTCTTTAGTTAGCTGAAGGTTGAATCTATAGTAATGAATAGTTAGGTGCAAAACTATGATGAGAACAGTTATACTTAAAATTATGCGAAAAAGGTTGTGCATAATTTTTATGCTAGATAAACTATGTAAGTTTTGTACACATATATCGAAAGAATAAAAACCTATGTTTATAGGTTGTTCCTAAAAGTTGTACGAAAAAGTTAGGTTGAAAAGTTATGCTAACAAAATTGTTATAATAAGTTTGTTTGCAAAAGTTATGTATAGAATTTGTGCTGAAAACCCATGTTGAAATATTACGCACAAGTTTATTGCGCTTCAAAAATATAAATTTGCCAAATTGAATTTTGCTAAAGAAGAAAAAATCTTAGCTGAGGGCATCTGGAGTGATTTTGTACTGTGGTTCGGAAAAAGGTGAAGCTTTGTCGGAGAAGTAGAGTTTAAAGATTTAGTATTGCACCTTTATAAAACGTGCGCGCGCATATCCTACTATCTATGAGCACCTTCGAAAGGCTAGAAATTGAACCTGACAAATCTTAAGATTGACAAAATCACTCCAGATGCCTTGTTGTCGACGGACAAGTTGTCTATCAGCGAAAGAACAAAGCCATTACATCCTAAAACAAATTCAAAAAAAATACAAGCACCCATATTAAGTAGATGACTTGAACCAAGATAATCAGATAGACAGGTTTCAACACAAGAAATCCAACTAGCCAAGGTATGCTCATATGACATAACTTAACAATGGTGAGTGGCACTTCAGTTGAATATGATGAGTAGTTGAAATCAATAATGTACCATCGTTTTTTAGGCATCCGAAGAATCATGATCATCAGTGGATTTCATATTGGCCTTAATTCTCATTCATACACCACTTAAATTGGGATGTTCTTATTGCTTCATTCTTCATATAGACATCATTTAAAATTATTTTAATCTTTTAGCAGCAACGCGTGGGAAATCACTTAATACTAAAAATGAGTGATGAGACCACAGATTTTCTTTTAGTTTAAGATACAGTGAAATGGCTCACACAAAACAAAATAATAAGCTTTTGATTCTAAAAGGTGAATACCCGAAAAGAAAGGGAAACCAAAAGCAAAATGTGGTGCAGCATACTCATTGCCACCCCTCTCCAAGCATGTAGTATGTGGGTTCAACCCAACTGTCACAATAATACAATGGCTCTGTTCGCTTGTCTTATAATCCGTACTTTTCGACTTATCTTTTCAGCTGAAACCAGTGTTTTTTCTCTCACAATAAATCAACCGGAACAGTATTTCAGCTTGTTTTTTCAACGAAGCGAACGGGGCCCATAAGAAATGAATAGGAGCAATCCCAATTAAAACACAAACAAAATACCCAGAAAATGACAAACAAGAAAACAATGAAACACGAACACGCACCAAATCGCAGAGAGAACCTTATCTGCTCCCCGCAAGAAAATTCCTGTCAGCGAGCTAAAAATTCTCGTGCGCTCACTAGCTCTGCGCGGAAGTCGCCATCACCACCCCTGGCTCGACGCACGATCGAGAACAGCGACGAACACATGCATACGGCGGGCGTCCTGCGCCGCTGCGCGCTCGCAGCGTTGGGCGGTGCGCGGCGCCACGCGCCAGGGGCCACACTAGCCAGCGTACCAAACGCACTTCGCAGCTCGTGAACCGTGGCGACTCCTCCATTCCCTTTCTGTTCTCTTCTTGCCCGTGATCGAGCTCCTTTCTTCCTTAAATTATCCCCCCATCCTCTCCGCCTCCCCCACCTCACCAAACTTGCCACGGCCCTCCAGCTTCCCCGCTCGCCGCAGTACTGCGCGGCGTTGCCGTCGTGGCACTGGAATGGGCATGCCACGAGCACGATTCTTGGCCCGCATTGCCGTGGCGGCCATCGTGCTCCTCGCGCCGACGTCGACGTGCGGAGTGGCCGGGCACTCGCGGGGGCTGCGACCTGGGCGCGGCGCCGGCGCCGGCGCGGGGGATCCGCCGCCGCTGTTCCCGGTGAACGCGACGCGCGCGGAGATGATCGAGCGGCAGTTCATGGAGTGGGTGCGGTACATGGGCAGGCCTCCGGCACAGCAAGTTTCAGCACGCGCTCGCCCGCGCGTTCCCCTCGTACTCGCTCGTCGTCGACAAGAACCCGGCGTTCGGCGACTTCACGACCATCCAGGCCGCCGTCGACTCGCTCCCGGTCATCAACCTCGTCCGCGTCGTCATCAGGGTCAACGCAGGCACCTACACGTACGCACGCCACGCTGGTGTCCCGGCCTTGCGCATAGCTACGAGTGAGTGGCGTGGCCCGGTGGTGACCGCATCGTAACTTGTGTGTTGTGTCGCAGGGAGAAGGTGAGCATCTCGGCGATGCGCGCGTTCATCACCCTGGAGGGCGCCGGCGCGGACAACACGATCGTGCAGTGGGGCGACACCGCGGACTCGCCGACGGGGCCCAAGGGACGGCCCCTCGGCACGTTCAACTCCGCGTCCTTCGCCGTGAACGCGCAGTACTTCCTCGCAAGGAACATCACGTTCAAGGTACGTAACGTAACTGGCGCCCGTTGCCCTACTACGTAGAGCTAGCTTGGTTTGCTCTTGCTCAGCTCAACTCTCTGGCATTGGGTGGAAACAGAACACGTCGCCGGTGCCGAAGCCGGGGGCGACGGGGAAGCAGGCGGTGGCGCTGCGGGTGTCGGCGGACAACGCGGCGTTCGTGGGGTGCAAGTTCCTGGGCGCGCAGGACACGCTGTATGACCACTCGGGCCGCCACTACTACAAGGAGTGCTACATCGAAGGGTCCGTGGACTTCATCTTCGGCAACGCGCTGTACGCTGTACGAGGTACCCACGCTCGACACAAAGCAGAGGCTCCATCTCCAAAACAGAGCACGCTAGTGCGAACCTTCCAAATTATCGGCTTTTGTTAGGAAGCCTCTGTTCCACGAAAACGAAATTAGATAGATGCTGTTCAGACGATCTTGAAAAGGATAGATGCTGTCTATAAATACCAGTGATCCGAGGCTTCCGGGGCGCACTCAGGGACCGTTTCGATCGGCGTCAGGCAACGTTTGCCTAGCTAGGCAGCACTCCCAGTCATCCGTTTTCAGTCGCCTCAGGCTGGAAACAATGCCTGGCCGGCGAGCCGTGACCTGACCCAAACGTGCCCGCAAAGGCTGGAAGTACCACTGGAGTCACGGCCTAGTTTGATTAGAGCCTTTTCCGTGCGCCTTGACACATGGGTTTATAGTACCTTGAAGCAATCACCTCCGCACGGGACAAAAGAATACCGAGGGTTTGGTATGTACTGATGACTCATGACTAAGATCGTACAAGTCCTGAACTTCTGACTAGTGCATTCCCATCTTTTTTACCCAAAAAAGCACGGGCTACACCGCTACACACTTGTGGCTTCCCTAACGTGAACCGGGCAATGCATCAAGTGCCAACGACTCAACAGTCAACACACCAACACACTAGCAAGATGGCCGCAGGGCCTCTGAGAAGTGCGAACCCCGGACCGCGGTAACACGTGCTCGCCGAGCAGGTCATTATTTGGGTCCATGGGTGCGCGATTGGCCCCACAAAACTCTAGCACACAACACCTAGCTTTTGTTTCGTGGCCGGCGGCAGACGCCATCATCAATCGATCACCAAGCACTTCTCCTGCCCGCGGCCTCTTTGCTGGTGTCCGCTTGCGCGGTTGCGTTGCGCCTCATGACCTGGCGACGGGCCCGGCGGCGCTAGGCTACACCCACGGGCGGCCTCCGGCATCGCGACAGCACGACAGAGAGTCAGAGACGTGCGGCGGCATCTGATGCCTGCATCACGGGCACGGCGAAGATGCGTCGGCTCTACCGTCGGTGTTTTCGGACCATCGACGACTAAATTTGTATTTACGCGTTCTGGCTCGGATGGTGTGCTCGGAGGATATAAGGGTTTATATTAGTTCGGGCAAAACGTCCCTACGTCCAGTTCGCTGCTGCTCGTGTTACTGATACTTGATTTGCAGTAGGGGTTACAAACAGGCGAGAGAGGGAGAGGATCCTAAGTCCCTGGCGGAAGGAGTGAACGGCCGCTTGCCGCTCAGTCGTGTGCTCGTGTCGTGCTCTTGTGTTTTTTTCTCTCGTGTCGAGATCAGACCCCTTTCGTGTGGCATCATGCTTTCCTTTTTATAGGCGAAGGGAAAACACGGGTTACAGAGGAGGAAAATGAGAAGAACCACAGAGAGAAGAAGGCTTTCAGGATCGCCGGGTCCTTCTTCTCGTTCATGCGGGTCTCGCCGATATTATAGATGTCAACAGGGATGGCTCCATGTCGCGGCCCTCATCTGCCGGTCATGGTGTTTCACTCCGTCACGGCGGACGTCGTGGTGAACTGACGCTCCTGTCATCGTCCGTACGAGGGTTAGGCAGAATAGCACCAGTACGTCCGACACTGTTTTTTATGTGAATCCCCAGATATGGCCGGTCATTGCCACGAGTTACATCGAGACGTGACAGCCTCTTCCTTAGCGTCAGAGTTTTGATCCAGGCCCATACGCTTGGACCTGGAGTGGTTGGCGGCGGTATGGGTCCCCGTCGGACGAGACGGAACCCGTGTCCTTAGGGTCGGGCGAGACGGAGCCCCGCGGCCTCGAACTCGGGCGAGACGGAGCCCGCGGCCTTGGGCGAGACAGAAACCGCATCCTTAGGGTCGGACGGGACCTTTTAATACGTCTCGAGCCATCCGGAGAAGTCAGGATGATACTAACTTTCTTGCTTTAGATATCCCTAATATCGATACTCGACCCCTACCAAACTCTGCCAGTGCACAGCTGATCAGCACCGACCTACGTACAAGTACAGTCATGGTCCATGCATGATCATATCATACTGCTATGCTATATACAGTAAGCTCGAACAAAGACAAGATTGACGGGTAGCTGGATGATGTTGGTGCAGGACTGCCACGTGCACGCGATCGCGCGGGACTACGGGGCGCTGACGGCGCAGAACCGGCAGAGCATGCTGGAGGACACGGGGTTCTCCTTCGTCAACTGCCGGGTGACGGGGTCCGGCGCGCTCTACCCGGGCCGCGCCTGGGGCACCTTCTCCCGCGTCGTCTTCGCCTACACCTACATGGACAACATCATCATCCCCAACGGATGGTACAATTGGGGCGACCCCAACCGCGAGCTGTACGTCTCTCCTCCTCTCGCTCTCCTTCCATCCTCTGCTCTCGAGATCGCCGCAAAACATCTCACGCATGCTTTTGGGCCATTGCCATCTGGGCTAGCGGACGCCGGGCGTGCTTGACGCGACGACGGTAGTGCCATGGTCCGAGACATTTTGAGTTTTGCCAATCTCATCTAACGGATTCCATTCCTTTTACTGCTTTGTGGTATGGAAAGCAAAAGAGCAGCTCATCTAGTCAGCTACATTGCACGTATAGACGAGCGAATGCTGCTGTAGCCTGTAGGTTCGTGATCGATAAAGGCGTGCACAGCGCAGACAAAGGGAGCACTCACCGGCTCCCATTCCATTCCGGTTCCGGTGAATCATCCCGTTCGCACGGGTGGCCGCCCTCCTGATCTCCTCGTGATCGTGGAGGCTTTTCAGATTCGATTCCCGCTGCCCCGCCGGCACAGGCGCACGGGCAAAAGGACAGTCCTACCCTAGCCCGCTTGGCCTGTCAGGATCCCAAATGCCAAAGGCTACCAAAACTTTTCTGACATTCTACGTACGGCAGAGTTTGGAACTGAAATAACGCTCGCGTGTTGTTGCTGCTGTTGCAGGACGGTGTTCTACGGGCAGTACAAGTGCACGGGCCCGGGCGCGAGCTACGCCGGTCGGGTGGCGTGGTCGCACGAGCTCACCGACGACGAGGCCAAGCCCTTCATCTCGCTGAGCTTCATCGACGGCACCGAGTGGGTCAGGCTGTAACTGTAAATCTCGCAGTCGATCGCTCACGGTCACGGCACGCCACACCATGTAAAGAAACAGAGCAAGACAATATACAGATTTTTTACTTTACAACTGCTCTGCCATTTGTCACCGAAAGATAGACGTCAACGTCTGCATGTGCCGGGTCCGTGCGGACTCGGCGAGAAGCCAGAAAGTTCTGTGCCTAACCAATGTGTCTCCATTATCTAATCATCATCGTCGTCTTCCAGCAGCACATGATGCTGGTGGCAATTTCATGATAAATAAGTATAGCACCCAACTATTTCTTCGGTACTAGCAACAGCAAATCTTAATGGTGAGAATTAAGGAACTTATTTTAACACTACATCTTTGGATTCCCATAATTCTCGATTATTTTGGCTTCATCGGGGTCCCATTTCTTTGTCTTGCTCCAGCGAAGCAGGGCGCATGAGATTGTATATCTAGGATAAACGTTTACTGGAAGCTGAAAGTTCATCTTTAACCTACAGCCTATTCTCCTCAAAACAACCATGACTAATTCTTGGAGGGGCTCCATAAAATCATTGGCGGTAGAGGGCTTGAACCGCCCCCACCCCCAGATCCATCCCTGCTAACAATAGAAGGGAGCAAAACCGGCTACTAGAAGCACCAGAGACTGAAACTGAGACAACGTTCTATCAGACTTGAGCTAAACTGAAAAATAAACTATTCAGCGTTCTAGTCTTCAGTTTAACTCCAGGTCGCCAACCTCTTGAAGAAAACTTGATCAAAGAGCAACTATCAGGCTACAATCTTCCATAGCTTCTTCTCCGCCAAAGATACATCCTGACCACCGCAAATTGTCCAAAGAGAGACTACAACCGAACTCCAGGAAGCACAACTATCTGTTACAGACTAATCTAGCAGTGATAGAGTTTTTGACCATCTAGACGTAGATCAGTGGCTAAAAACATAAACTTGATGATGTACCTCGCCATGGCGTGGCGCGACGCGTCTCTAATGTTGGAGTAGAGGTAGCATCGTAGTGGTGGTGCGGTTTGGTGACGGCGGTGAAGGCCGGTGGAGCTTCCCATCGCTCACAGCGCTCCCTCTAAATCAGGACTAGGGTTAGAAACCTCGGTGGGGCTGGCGGCTGCGATCAACCTCGTGTCTCGAAACCCAGCCCCCACCTCCTTTAGATAGCACTGCGCGATGGAGGCCCACTAGCCAGGAGAGCGGCTAGGCGCCCCCGATCAGAGGGCGAGTCAAGGGCTCAATTGACCGTTGGGCCAAATTGGTGGAGATCAACCTAACATTCTTTCTCTTGATCTCACCTTATATCTCATACTTAACTTACTTTATCTTTTTCTTATTTCATCACAGATGAGTTCATAGAGCGTGCCCTGATCATTCATATTGAAACTTGAGGACAAAACTTCTTCTTCTCCAATGACAGATTAACATCACTACTAGTGAGTAGAATGTCATCTATTCACAGGATGTGGAAAATGAATTTTTCATTCTTGAACTTCGCATAAACGCTATTGTCCTTCTCATTTTCTTTAAACCCAAACTTTCTTATCGTTTCATCAACTTCATAATACTACTATCTAGAGACTTGTTTTAACCCATAAATGGATTTCTACAGGACGGCATCCCATACGTTCTTTTCTTCCACGACAAAACCTTTGGGCTGTGCCATGTAAACATTTTCATACAATCTCAGTTGAGGAATGTCATCTTTACATCCATCTGATGTAACTCTAAATCGTAATGTGCTATTAACACCATTATGATTTTAAAAGAATCCTTGCATGAGACCGAAGAGAAAACTCTTATTGTAATATATTCATTCTCTTTGCGTAAAGCATTATGCTACAAGTCATACTTTATATCTTTCTATATTTTCTTTGGAGTCACATTTTGTCTTGTAGACCCATTTACAGTCTAATATTTTAGCTTTCATTAGGAATTTTTTCTAAGTCCCAAACATCGTTGGTATTCAATGAATTCATTTCAACTTCCATAGTTTCTAGCCATTTAGACGAGTAAATGCTTCTCATGGATTCTTCAAATGAGATGGGATAACCCTCTATTTGAATTTCTTCACTAACATAAACTTCATAGTCATCAGAAAAACTGATTTACTAATTCTTTGAGACCTTCTGGGGCCTCAGCTACTGACACTTTCATATGAGGCTGTTGTTGCTCTTCATTACCAAGAGACAATTGATTCTACAGGCTCCTGTATCACAAGATCCTTGTTTATATTATTCATCTTCTTCGAAGATGAAAGGTCCTAATGGCTAGAGGGGAAGGTGAATAGCCTAATAAAAATTTCTACAATAACACTTAACAAAATGGTTAGACAATTATGAGGCGAAGCAAGTAGTTACGCTAGCCTACTCAAAATGCAAGCCACCTACCATAATTCTAGTTTAGATAGTATATATTCACACAATAGCTATGATACTACTCTATGTTAGTGTGCTCTCAAAGGCTAACTAAAGAGCCACACCAACCAAGCAAGCAAGCTCTCACAACTAGCTACACTAAAGAGCTTGATACTTAGTTTACGGTAATGTAAAGAGAGTGATCAAGAAGATTATACCGCTGTATAGATGAAGGAACCAATCAATCACAATGATGAATAACAATGAAGACCAATCACATTGGAATCAATGATGAACACAATGATTTTTGCCGAGGTTCACTTGCTTGCCGGCAAGCTAGTCCTCGTTGTGGCGATTCACCCACTTAGAGGTTCACACGCTAATTGGCTTCACACACCAAACCCTCAATAGGGTACCGCACAACCAACACAAGATGAGGATCACACAAGCCACGAGCAATCCACTAGAGTACCTTTTGGCGCTCCGCCGGGGAAAGGTCAAGAACCCCTCACAATCACCACTGATCGGAGCCGGAGACAATCACCACCCTCCGCTCAACGATCCTCGCTGCTTCAAGTCGTCTAGGTGGCTGGCAACCACCAAGAGTAACAAGCGAAATCCACAGCGAAACACGAACACCAAGTGCCTCTAGATACAAACACTCAAGCAATGCACTTGGATTCACTCCCAATCTCACTATGATGATGAATCAATGATGGAGATGAGTGGGAAGGACTTTGGCTTAACTCACAAGGTTGCTATGTCAATGAAAATGGCCAAAGATGTGAGCCATAGCCGGCCATGGGGCTTAAATAGAAGCCCCCTCGAAATAGAGCCATTATACCCCTTGACTGGGCAAAACATAGGCTGACCGGACGCTGTAGTCCAACAGACCGGACGCAGCACCGGACGCTCCAGGTCGTGAATACCGGACGCGTTCGGTCGGCATATCGGACAGTGTCCAGGTAGCCCCCAGACTGCCATGTGTCCTGTTCCAACGAACTTAGCCGTTGCTGCCCCTTCTGCTGATGACCGGACACACACACCAGGACGCAGAGTCATAAATGATCGAACGCTGAACCGCAGCATCCAGTGGAGTACAGTAAGCACCCTAGCTCGATCGGACAGCGTCCGGTGGTACCGGACCGGACGCTGCCAGCGTCCGATCAGGCTGCTTTGCCGTATGCTGACTTTTCTGATTCACACCGGACGCGTGATATCAAACCTAAATGTGATTCACACTCTCTAAGTGTCTTGATCACCAAAACAAAATAGCTCCTATGGTTTATACCTTTACCTTGAGCCTTTTGTTTTTTCTCTTTCTTCTTTCCAAGTCTAAGCACTTGATCATCATCATCATGCTATGATTTTCTTTTGCTTCATCACTTGGAGTGTGCTACCTATCTCATGATCACTTGATAAACTAGGTTAGCACTTAGGGTTTCATCAATTCACCAAAACCAAACTAGAGCTTTCAATCTCTCCCCTTTTTGGTAATTGATGACAACCCTTTCACAAAGATATGAATTGAAATTCAATTGAATCCATGTTGCTTGCCTAAGTATATTTACCATGTGTAAAAAGATATGGACAAGTTTCATGGACCCCAAATGGTAGCAATTGCTCCCCCTACATATGTGCTAAGAGTTTGGATTGTAGCTTGCACATATGCTTAGATAGGAAATATAGGAGTCAATGTCTACCACATGATGCTAAGGTATAAGAGATGGACCTTTGAAGCGTGATACCAATCGGAGTGCACCAATATACCATCCTTAGCACCATGGTTAGCTCAATACCACTTGGAAACAATACTTGGAAAAGAAAGTTATCTAGTGATTTCAATTCATCATTCAATCTTACAACTAACATACATCACACAAGCATGGATGTTTAAATTTAATACTTGTGCCATGCAAGCAAACATATGAAATACACATTCAAATGCACCATACAAGTTCATGAGCTTGCTTCCCCCTACTTATGTGCTCAAAATTTTAGTTGATCCCTTTCCTTTGTCATATCTCTCCCCCTATGTCATATATCCCCTTTTTCACTATCTTTGCTACTATCTTTTGTTTCTCTCCCCCTTTGTCATCAATGACCACAAAGGTTTTAAATATAGATAGTATTACTTGTAGGGTCGAGATTATCAATGTTAATCAATGGGGTGAGGATCATTTTTCCCAAATTTGGTCCAATCTAGATTATTTGCCAAAGAGATTTAATTCGGTTTGATCCAAGGACAAGCTTCTTCACACCTCCAAATAAGGGTTATCTTGTACCATATTGAGTTAAACACTTATAGTTTATTTTCTAGATTAAACACTAGGTTTACAAGCCCATAAACATGTCATATGTTATCACTAGATCAAGTCAAGCATAGAAGCAATAGTGATACCATTTAGACATCAAAATCATTTGATTTTGATGAATGAGCCTAATAAGATAGAACCACTTGAAAGGTCCTAATAAGATTGAAAATATGACTAGATGCACTAAACATGTCCTTAGCAAGGATGTATGCCATGCCAATCAACTTTTACCTTGGATTGCTCGAAGGAGAGGCATGTCATATGAGTGGAGGTGCATCAACATATATTTGAGAAATCCAATATGTTCAACTCATTCATTAGCTTGCAAAACCTTTTCTTATCCAATGGCTTTGTGAATATATCGGCAAGTTGATCTTCGGTGCCTACACTCTCAATGCAAATGTCCCCTTTTTGTTGGTGATCTCTTATGAAATAGTGGCGGACATCTATGTGCTTTGTTCTTGCATATTGAACCGGATTGTTAGTCAACTTGATTGCACTCTCATTGTCACATAGCAATGGCACTTTCTTGAACTTGATTCCAAAGTCACTCAAAGTGGCCTTCATCCAAAGTACTTGTGCACAACAACTACCGGCGGATATGTATTCGGCTTCGGCGGTTGATAATGCAACACTATTTTACTTCTTTGATGACCATGAAACAAGTGATCTTCCCAACAATTGACATGTGCCCGAGGTGCTCTTCCTTTCAACCTTGCATCCTCAGAGTAACCAACTAGCTCAAACTTTGCTCCTTTGGGATACCACAAACCAACATTTGGTGTATGCTTCAAGTACCTCAATATCCTCTTTGTAGCCTTCAAATGACTTTCTCTTGGTGAGGCTTGAAATCTTGCACACATGCATACACTAAACATGACATCCGGTCTTGATGCGGTCACATAGAGTAGGCTTTCAATCATAGACCGGTACAATTTTTGATTCACCATATTTTAACTTGCATCACTATCCAAGTTGCTATTGGTTCCCATTGGTGTGCTAATGACTTTGCTATCAATCATGCCAAACTTCTTGATCATGTCCTTGATGAACTTACCTTGACTCACAAATATACCATTCTTTAATTGCTTGATTTGAAGACCAAGGAAGTAACTCAACTCTCCAATCATGGATATTTCAAACTCATTAGCCATCATCTTTCCAAACTCATCATAAAATTCTTGATTTGTTGATCCAAATATGATGTCATCTACATAGATTTGCAAAACTAAATAGATCTTTTCCAATCTTCTTAATGAATAGAGTGGTATCAACGTTGCCCATTGTGAACCCTTTAGAGAGTAGGAAATCCCTCAATCTCTCATACCATGCTCTAGGAGCTTGCTTCAAGCCATACAATGCCTTCTTCAACTTGTACACTATGGTTGGGCTTTTTATCATCTTCAAAACTAGGGAGGTTGCTCAACATATACTTCTTCATTGATGTAGCCATTGAGAAATAGCACTCTTGACATCCATTTGATAGAGCTTGATGTTGTGAGCACAAGCATAGGCTAGCAAGATTCTTATTGCTTCTAATCTAGCAACCGGGGCATATGTTTCTCCAAAGTCAAGACCTTCAACTTGTGTATAGCCTTGTGCTATCAATCTTGCTTTGTTCCTTACTACTATCCCATCTTAATCTTGCTTGTTTCTAAAGACCCATTTGGTTCCAATCACATTGTGTCCCTTTGGTCTTTCTACCAACTCCCATACTTGATTTCGTGTGAAGTTATTTAATTCTTCATGCATAGCATTCACCCAATCAACATCCTTCAAAGCTTCATCTATCTTCTTTGGTTCAATGGATGACACAAATGAGAAGTGTTCACAAAATGATGCCAATCTTGATCTTGTTTGTACATCTCTTGAAATATCTCCAATTATAGTGTTCAAAGGATGATCTCTTGCAACATTGGTTGGTTGGAGGATTGGAACTTGATTGCTTGCACTTGCTTGATCATTGGGTTGAGATGATGTACTAGCCACTTGATCTTGTTCATTATCATAAGATCCAGTTGCACTAACTTGATTTATATCATCTTGCACATTTGAGTTAGAGAGCACTTGCACTTGATCATCTTCATCATCAGTCACTTGTCTAGGCCTCAATTCATCAATATCCATGTTCTTCATGGCATTTGAAAGTTGAATGCCTCTAACATCTTCCTAAGTTCTCATCTTCTACTTGTGAACCCTTGATTTCATCAAATTCAACATCATGAACCTCCTCAAGAGTACCACTATCCAAATTCCAAACTCTATATGCTTTGCTTGTGGTGGAGTAACCAAGTAGGAATCCTTCATCACATTTCTTGTCAAACTTGCCCAATCTTGTGCCTTTCTTCAAGATATAGCATTTGCAACCAAAGACCCGAAAATATGCAATGTTGGGCTTTCTACCATTCAAGAGCTCATATGGTGTCTTCTCTTTCAATCGGTGACAATAGAGGCGGTTGCTACAATAGCAAGCCGTGTTGATAGCTTCAGCCCAAAAAGATTGACTCACATTGTACTCACTAAGCATAGACCTTGCTATATCAATAAGTGTTCTATTCTTCCTCTCAACAAGGCTATTTGATTATAGAGTGTATTTAGCCAAGAATTGATGTCTAATTCCAAATTCATCACATAACTCATCAATTCTAGTGTTTTTGAACTCACTACCATTGTCACTTCTAACTCTCTTGATGGTTGTTTCAAACTCACTGTGAATGCCCTTGACAAATGATTTGAATGTTGTAAACACATCACTTTTGTCCACTAGAAAGAATACCCATGTGTATCTAGTATAGTCATCCACTATCACAAAACCATATTTGTTTCCACCGATACTAGTGTATTGTGTTGGCCCAAACAAATCCATGTGCAATAACTCAAATGCTTTATTAGTGCTCATCATGCTTTTCTTAGGATGGGTGTTTCCAACTTGTTTGTCGGCTTGACAAGAGCTACAAAGCTTATCTTTTTCAAATACAACATCTTTCAAGCCTCTAACCAAGTCATGCTTAACCAATCTATTCAATTGTTTCATTCCAACATGACCAAGCCTTCTATGCCATAACCAACCCATGCTAGACTTAGTGAACAATCATGTAGATAATTTAGCTTCACTAGCATTGAAATCAACCAAGTATAGATTCTCATATCTAAAGCCTTTAAAGATCAAGTTAGAGCCATCTACACTTATGATCTCTACATCATCTACTTCAAATATGCATTTGAATTCAAGATCATACAATTGAGCCACTGGATAGCAAATTAAAATTTAAGCTCTCAACTAGCAATACATTGGATATGCTCATATCATAGGATATTGCAATCTTACCAAGCCCTTTGACCTTGCCTTTGTCATTGTCACCAAATGTGATACTATTATAACCATCATTGCCATTGGTGTTGATTGAGTTGAACATTCTTGCATCACCGGTCATGTATTGAGTGCACCCACTATCAAGAACCCAATGTCTTCCTCTAGCTTTGTAATTGACCTACAAAAGAAGATCAATTCCTTTTAGGTACCCAAACTTGTTTAGGATCCTTGAAGGTTAGTCACTAAGCTCTTTGGTACCCAAATGGCTTCCTTCTTTGAGCCCATCCATGGTTTACCAATGAACTTAGCCTTCACATCATTTGTACCCTTAGTAAGCATATAGTATGAATCAAGCTTAATGGAGGATACATTAGCATTTTTACTCTTGTTTTTGCATTCTTGCTCTTTATGACCAACTTGCTTGTAACTAGTGCAAAACCGACCATTATTCTTTATAAAACTAGTCTTGTGAGGAGCAAAGGCCGCTTTGCCTTTCTTGGAGGTATAGCCCTAATCCCTCTTTGTAGAGAGAAGCTCTTTGGCTACCCAAGCACTATAAGCAAGCGGTCCTCACCACCATAAGCCTTAGCTAAGGTGTGAGTGAGCTTAGTGACCTCCTTCTTGAGGTTCTCATTCTCAACCACTAGTGAGGTATCACAAGTGAGACCATCACTACTAGATGAGGTAGAAATAGGAAGTGCTACAAGAAGGGTTAGTAGGAGCAACAATGATAGGCATAGATAGTGATTCATCAATTATATCACAAGTCAAACCTACATTGCAAGTTTCAACATGCTTCTTTTTATTTTGCTCATCAAGCAAAGAGGAATGAGCCTTTTCAAGCTTTTTGTGAGCTTTGTCAAGCTTCTCATTGGCTTCCTCTAGCCTCTCATGAGATGCATTGAGCTTATCAAAGGCTTGCTTAAGGTCTTTTAGTTCCTTTCGCAAGCTTTTGCATTCCCTTCTCTTGATGTCAAAGTGTTCTCTAGCATCTTCTAGCATATCAAATAATTCATCCTTAGTAGGTTCATCATTATCACTATCACTATCATTTTCATTTTCATTTTCATGTTTATTATCATCATCATGTTCTTCATCACTTTCATCACCACAAGATTGTACCTTAGTGGCCTTAGCCATGAAGCATGATGAAGATTCGAAGAGAGAAGGCTTCTCATTGATGGCAATGCTTGCAAGAACCTTCTTCTTGGTGGTCTTGTGATCATCACTATCATCATCATCATCACTTGAGGAAGCATCACTATCCCAAGTGACTACATATGAACCACCCTTCTTCTTCTTGAAGGCCATCTTGTCCTTCTTCTCTTTCTTTTCCTTCTTGTCCTTCTTCTTGTTCTTCTTGTTGTCATCATCATTGTCACTATTGTATGGGTATTGAGCAACAAGATGATCTTTGCTTCCACACTTGAAGCACCTTCTTGACTTTTCTTTGTTCTTGAATGAAGACTTCTTTCTTCTAGCACGGTAGCCCTTCTTCACCATGAACTTGCCAAATATCTTGACAAATAGAGCCATCTTCTCATCATCGTCATTATCCCAAGATTCATCTTCTTCACTTGAAGTTTCTTGCTTTGCTTTGCCCTTGGATGATG
Source organism: Miscanthus floridulus (assembly GCF_019320115.1). Taxonomy (NCBI): domain Eukaryota; kingdom Viridiplantae; phylum Streptophyta; class Magnoliopsida; order Poales; family Poaceae; genus Miscanthus; species Miscanthus floridulus. The sequence continues at coordinate 108,134,892 of NC_089585.1, read as the reverse complement.
TGGCTTTGAATGCCACACTCTTCTTCTTCTCATCCTTCTTCTCATCTTTCTTCTCCTTCTCTTCTTCCTTCTCATCATCATCTCTATATGTATCATCGGTCATTATATCTCTCAACACTTGGTTTGGTGTCATGGTGTCCAAACCACTCCTTACTAGAATAGTGACCAATGTGCCAAATCTTGAAGGTAAGCATCTTCAAGAACTTATGGGAGAAGTCCTTATCCTTCACTTCTTCTCCAAGTGCTTTCAGATCATTGATAAGCACTTGAAGCCTATGAAACATCTCCGACACACTCTCATCATCCTTCATCTTGAAGCTTGCAAACTTTTCTTTGAGAATGTAAGCCTTTGCACCCTTCATGGCTTGAGTGCCCTCAAATGAATTCTTCCAACTTCTTCCATGTCTCATGAGCCATCTCAATATTTTTGACTTGCTCAAATGTTCTTTCATCAATTGCATCATGAATAGCACTTAGAGCAATGCCATTGTTTTGGAGAAGTACTTCTTCAGGCCGCGGTGGGATTCTCCGGATCTTTAATCTCAATTTTTGTTTTTATCACCTTCCAAACCTTCCTATTGATTGACTTGATATAAGTTGTCATCTTGGACTTCCAATAGGGATAGTTGGAGCCATCAAATTGGGGTGGCTTCTTGGTGTTGTTGATTTGAGCCATTTTAACACCGAAGGTTGTTAAGCCTCAAATAACGGTGACCTCGGCTCCGATACCACTTGAAAGGTCCTAATGGCTAGAGGGGGGTGAATAGCCTAATAAAAATTTCTACAACAACACTTAACAAAATAGTTAGACAATTATGAGGCGAAGCAAGTGTTGCGCTAGTCCTACTCAAAATGCAAGCCACCTACCATAATTCTAGTTTAGATAGTATCTATTCACACAATAGCTATGATACTACTCTATGTTAGTGTGCTCTCAAAGGCTAACTAAAGAGCCACACCAACCTAAGCAAGCAAGCTCTCACAACTAGCTACACTAAAGAGCTTGACAATTAGTTTGCGATAATGTAAAGAGAGTGATCAAGAAGATTATACCGCCGTGTAGATGAAGGAACCAATCAATCACAAGGATGAATAACAATGAAGACCAATCACCTCGGAATCAATGATGAATACAATGATTTTTACCGAGGTTCACTTGCTTGCCGATAAGCTAGTCCTCGTTGCGGTGATTCACTCACTTGGAGGTTCACGCGTTAATTGGCTTCACACGCCAAACCCTCAATAGGGTGCCGCACAACCAACACAAGATGAGGATCACACAAGCCATGAGCAATCCACTAGAGTACCTTTTGGTGCTCTGCTGAGGAAAGATCAAGAACCCCTCACAATCACCATGATCGGAGCTGGAGACAATCACCACCCTCCGCTCAACGATCCTTGCTGCTCCAAGCTGTTTAGGTGGTGGCAACCACCAAGAGTAACAAGTGAAATCCGCTAGCGAAACACGAACACCAAGTGCCTCTAGATGTAAACACTCAAGCAATGCACTTGGATTCACTCCCAATCTCACTATGATGATGAATCAATGATGGAGATGAGTGAGAGGACTTTGACTTAACTCACAAGGTTGCTATGTCAATGCAAATGGCCAAAGATGTGAGCCATAGCCAGCCATGGGGCTTAAATAGAAGCCCCCTCGAAATAAAGCCATTATACCCCTTGTCTGGGCAAAACACGGGCTGACCAGACGCTGCAGTCCAATAGACTGGACGTAGCATCGGACGCTCTGGTCATGAATACCAGACGCATCCGGTAGCCCCCAGACTGCCACATGTCTTGTTCCAACAAACTTAGCCGTTACTGCCCCTTCTGCTGATGACCGGACGCACACACCAGACGTAGAGTCACAAATGACCGGACGCTGAACCGCAGCATCCGGTGGAGTACAGTAAGCACCCTAGCTCAATCGGACACGTCCGGTGGTACTGGACCGGATGCTGTCAGTGTTCGATCGGCTGCTCTGCCGTATGCTGACTTTTCTGATTCACACCGGTTGGAAGGCGGGTTAAGGAGCAATAGAATGCCACACGAGGGCTTTGCCGACCCTGTCACAAGCGATAGGACCAGATTCTATTCAAACATGCCCGTTAGTGAGCTACCGAGGCAAGTAATGTTAACTCAACCCCTCTAGTTGCGAAAACTATGGATGGGGCATTAGTCACAAGAATGAGCCGACCCTTGACCGAATCCCCGCCATGCATGGGGGCTCAAGGAAGGTTGGACTTGCAAGAAGACCTAACGCACGGTCACAGAATGATAGCTAAGATCCTAGGGAGAGGGTATGTGCGAATACAAGAGATGCATTCTCCTAAGTTTCGCTGTTCTCCCCTCGATTTTCAGTGACATCTAACCCCAACAATGGCAAGGGGTCGGATCTCACTCAGGGGCTGATAAAGGTATAAGTATAACTTTTCTAAAACAGTCACTACGTCAGACCTCTTCTTCACGCTAAGCCTAGTGGCAAGGTTTGTGGAAATGAACGATTGATCATGTCTGGTTGGACTACAAAACACCTACGCCTCAGTGGCTATGGTGTCTTTGCACACCAGCATGATCAAAGTTCTCCCCTTACACCTTAGGCCCTATGGTCTTAACGAATGGAAGGGTCAGAATACGTGAGCCTTCTCTTCTCACATACAAAAAGGAGAGGAGACAAATTCAATCAAACAAAACAAAATAACAAAGTTATGAATTTATTCTTATGATTCATAAGGATCAATAATTGTCCACAGAGTACAATGATGTTCATCCGAATTCACCCAACCTAATTGACTAACTATCCCCTCCCAGGAAGAACTATGTCTTCAACTCTATCCGCTAAGTCCCGCGCGAGAGGAGCCACCGCCATCTCTATCTCATCTAGCTTGGAGGCTTTGTAGCTAGGTGTGGAGCAAAGGCTCATTGTTTCCAAGTCAATACTATCCGCATAGTGAGAGTGGGCGATAGCAAAGGCTTGGGTGATCCTAGAGTGAAGAGCTTCTGTCTTGAGCTAGTACGCAACTTCCAAGTTGTCGCAAACCACTCTAAGGGTAGCATGTAGGAAATCATGCTCATTGCTCTCTGCCTTAAGGCCCCTCTGCACCTCGGTGAGCTCCGTGGCTAGCCTAGCAGAGATGCTCTCGACCTCCAACCTTTGGGTTACCATGGTTCTGAGCTTGACCTAGAGGGAGCCGATCCTTGTTATGCCTCATCGTGCTCTTGGACGGCTTGGTCATGCTCTCTGTGGGCCATGCCATGCTCCAAGTAGAGCCTCTCTGTAGTTTGGCATAGCTCATCTTGCTCCTTACGTAGTCAGGCAACCAGCTCGGCGTCTAGGTTTGCCCTCTGCTGTAGGGCCACAGACCTCTCCTTGGCTTCCAGCTTGAGCTCCCGCTCCTTCTCCATCTCGGCCAGGAGGTCAAGGATCCGCTAGTGGGCCTTGGTGTCCCTTTGGAGAAGCTCATCCTACTCCTTCTAGACTCTGATGGCCTCCTCCTCATCCTACCATACCCTCGCCGATAGTTCCTCAAATGTCTTCTCAGTCTCCTTCGTGTCCCGACGGGCCTCGGCCTCCCATAGCTAGAGACTGGCCGCCTCCTTGGCCTAGAGAGTCAGCTTAGCCACCCTCTATTGGATGATAGCAAGCTAGGTGCTCACATCCCCGCATAGCCAGGCCTCTTTAGTGAGGCGGTCCCATTTCTCCTTCTGCTCGTGATGGAACCAGGATTTCTCCTGGCTATGAGCAATAAGGGACTGAAAGAAGATCAATGTTAGAACACAAAAATACATGAAAAAAAGAAAGTGAGAGGAGAGATTAAGTGAATGCCCGGCCAGTAGGAATGATAATGTCACATAGGGCACCCCTGGTCTGGTTCAGAGCTTCTAGCACGGCCGAGATCCCCTCATTGAGACTCTCCCGCTCTATGCAATCAGTAGCATCATCTAGCGAGAAGATTATCGACGTCGGGTCTCATAGATCCATCCACTAGAGCAATGGCTCACCCCACATGGGCAAGTGGCTACCCCCTAACATTAGGACCATGGGTGACCACCCGCTGGTCCTCTCCACCACCGCCATGATGCCCGAGGACCCCTCGGCCGTGTCCCTCTTTGTCCAGCCCACATCAGGCGCCGTCACTTGGGCTGCCGATGGCACGAATCATGCCGCATCCTCGGGCACCACCATGGCTATGTCCGGCTATGCCTAGCTTGTCACAGTCGTGGCCACCTCTGCTTGTGTTGGTGGGGCCCCAACCGGTGGCATCACGCCCACCACAGTCGGGCCACAAAGCGTGAGCAGTAGCTCTATCCGCTCCAATGTCGGCAACGGAATCACCTCCGTCGCTAGTTGCTCGGTGACCTCCGAGGGTGCTCCTTCAGCCTCAGTGTCCGCTTGACCTGTCGAGGGCATGGGCACCACCACGAGCAGTGCCTGACTAGCCGACAAGGCTATGATGCCGGCTCCACTTCTACCCGAAATGAGAGCAACGTTGGGCGATGGCTGCTGTCTCGCCTGAATGGCGACACTCTTCTTAGGCACCAACACCAAAGAAGAACCTCGTCTTAGGATGCTGCAAGAAACAGAAGGCATCAATCATGCTAAAAATAGAGAAAATAGAGGAGTCAATGTCTTACATTGGTGCTGTCGGGTGGAGGATACATTTGGGAGATGAACCCCTAGGTCCTTGCTCCACCTTGTTAGTGCGAGGCCGTTTTGAGCATGCCCCCTGCTCCTAGGCAGAGGGGCTTGCCTCCCTTGCATCCGAGAGTGCGGCAGTGGAGCCACCCCCTCCATCGACACCTCGGGCACAACGATAGATCTGCCCGCCCCTGCTGTCTCTTGAGGCGCAGCGGCAAGGGCCACTCCCCTCTGCTGGCACCTTAGGCATGATAGCAGATCCGCCCACACCTGATGGTTCTAAGGGTGGGCCAATGGTCCATCCCGCCTCCTCTAGCCTCACAGATGCACCTTCCCTTGCGTGGAACGAGAAGGGTCCCTGCATGGACGAGTGGATACCCGCCAGCATATCCTCGCTCTCCAGGTCATCCCACTCGGTGTCGGCAACTACCTTGTCGTCTTCCTCATCGTTATCACCACTTTCCATGTCCTCCCCTCGCTCCCATGCCCTTAGCTTCTACTGCTTCTTCCTCCTCTCATCTTCCTTCGCCTTCCACTACCACTCGGCCTCAGCACAGTTGTCCGCCGTCATGGCCGGGTCCTTTGGTAGCGAAGCTAGGTTATCCGTAAGGACAAGTTTCTTTGGCCGGTCCCCCTATCTCAATATTAGCATCAAGAGGTTGGGAGTTCAATTGAAAAGGAGGCATGAGGAAAGAAAACTTACGAAGACGATATACCCCGGTTCCGATCGCATTGGGGGGGGGTGCCTCGGCACCGGATACATGAAATCGAGGACAGCGCCGGCATCATCCTGTGAAGGTGTCATCGCCTCCTTGATGCACTATGCCACTTCGGAGGGGGAGAGCGCTCCCTCGGCGAGCGTCGTCCTGTTGAGTGACACCCCAGGCACCATCATGTGTAGGGGAAGTGCGTGCCTCATCAATGGTGCCACCCTCCGCATGTGGTAGGCGCCAATGATCCTTGACCCCATCATGCCCCTCTCCTTTAGGATTTAGATGGTGGTGAGATGGTCCTAGATTCTCTTCTTGTCTTTCTCTGGGACCCCCCACTTCCTCCATGATTCTAGGACCTCTTCTATAAGGCGCTCAGTGAACTCTAGGCAAGGGGGCGGCTGTGTTGTTCTTGACATAGAACCAATGCGAATGCTATCCCTTGTTGGAGGTCGACAGACGAATCGGTGGGTACTCGCTGACCCAGTTGTTGCGAAGTTAAATGCAGGCACATCCCATCAGCACATTCAGCTCCTGCTTCTTCTCCCACTTCTTTAGAAGGGTGACGACGAAGAAGTACCTGCCATAGGTCAAAGTGGGGACTAATCCCTAGGAACCCCTCACATAGGGTGACGAACGCCACAATGTGTTGGATTCCATTGGGATTAAGGTGCTACAGCTCTACCTTGTAGTAGTGCAGTAATCCCCAAAGAAACTTGTGGGTGGGGGTGGTGAATCCCCACTCATGGAAGTGAGCGAAGGACACGATGTAGCCATCGAGCAGTGACGGTGCGTCCTCATCGCCGGGCAGCCGCCACTCCTTAGTGGTAGTCCATGCACAAAGAAGACTATGGTGAATGAGGCCCTCCAGGCACTAGAGGGTGATATTAGAGCAACACCATGGCTCCATTAGAGGATTGGGGTGGGTGGATGCAAATTCAATGATGGCTGAGATGCGGATGTGGGAGGCTTAGGCAATTGGCGGTGGAGGTTGTAGATGCAAAGGCAAGGAGGCAAAGTATGAAACCCTATGGGCGAACCCTTTGGTTTTATAGGGGCGACGGATGTGAGGAAGGCAACCATCCGCCTAGATCTCCATGCATGCCATGATCCGCCACCATGTCATGTTGCAAGATATGTGCCCCCAATACCTATCCTTTCCCTCCAAAGTCACGCCGGATGTTTCGCCTCCCTGGTCAGACCAGGACTCTTTACCAGTAAAAGGATACAAGTCAAAAAGCATTCCTCTAGCCTAGCTAGGCCCAAGAGTTCAAGGCTAGCCCATCAATGGTTTCAACGGCCATCCCAAGGTACCCTTATGACAAAAGATGGGCCCATGATCGGCCAAAACTTAGGCGCACAAGCTTCATGGGAGTCTTAGCCCCCGATCGACTCTCAACTGGACTAACCCTGATCGGATCCCCGCAAGTGGGATACTAGGATCCTAATTGAGCTATCCGGCTAATCAACCACCAAATCTCATGGCCATTCCCACAAAGAGTCTGACCTTGATGAAGAAGAAATCACCATCTTCAGGGCATACCATGGGCAACAATAGAGGGCCAAGGCTCTCAGAATCCACTCTTTCGGAAAACCCTCCGAAGGAGTATCCTACTCCTCCATAGGCTCGGGGGCTACACCCACCAAGTATGCTAGCGCATACCCACTGGCATGTCAAAAAATCCCCTATGCAATTCTACTCGAATTGCCTAGGGGCTCGGGGGCTACTATCGGGGACCAATATTAGGGTACCCAAAGAAGAGGAGCTAATGACCGTCGAACGTTGGCTCATCCACGCAATCAAGAGCGTGACTACACCCTTTGCTGGGTCACTCCTCATCCATCCACCGAGACCATGGGCCCCACCCCAAGCTGACTTCTGAGGGGTGGCTCTGCCTCCCTTGACATCTAAGGGCAGACTCTGCCTCACCCAACCCCTAGGGGCTAGATCTACCTTGCCCAATGTTTGAGGGTAGACTCTGCCTCACCCGATGTCTAGGAGCAGACTCCGCCTCGCCCAACGTCCGAGGGCTGGCTCTGCCTCGCCCGATGTCTGAGGGAAGACTCTACCTCGCCCGACCCCCGAGGGCTGGCTCCGCCTTGCCTGACATCTAGGAGCAGACTCTACCTCGCTAGACATCTAGGGCTAGCTCTGCCTCGCCCAATGTCTGATGGCAGACTCTACCTCGCCTGACGCCTAGAGGCTGGCTTCACCTCACCCAACATTTAGGAGCAGACTCTACCTTAAAGCCCTTCTAGTCATGTCAGAGCCCAAATAGTATTGTGGGCGCCAACATTTGTCTTATAATGTTGTGGGCACCACCATTTGCCCTCGGGCATGGATCCTAATGAAAAAATATGACAACCACTATGGCTAGGAGGAGACTCACATCCTCTACAATGATGGATGTGCGGTCACTGCACCATCTGCTCCCTTTAGGGTCGTGGATCAACACCCTGGTCCATCATGCCGCCCACTAGGGTAGGATAGAATGTGACCACTTGCAGATCAAGCCAAAGCATGGCATCATCAGCAAATAGATGCCCAGCATGGAGCTATCCTTGGCATCGTCTGCTTGTCAACAGGGCTCGCTCAGAGGAAAAGGAAGACCCAGCACCTTCGGAGGACCTTATTTGCCTCTATTTTTTCTTCTTTCTCCCATCTATAATCCTTGCTTCCCCTTGGTCTATTAAAGGGAAGGTAGGGCACCCCACTAGAGGGATTAATTGAACACACCAGTCATCACATAACACATAGCTGAGCATCGATCAAGTTCTAAGCACCCATTCGACCTTTCCATCAAAGACTTTGGATCTTTCCCCCTCTCACCCATTTGTAACCCCTACTATGAACTTTTCAGTGTAAATAACATGAGCAGCAGACACAAACTAGATGTAGGGACATTCTACTTGAACCAGTATAAACCTTGTGTCTTTTTAGTACACCATCTGGACCAGACGTGCAACAACATAAATTTACTCATTGGTGTTTACTTGAAACACTGACAAGATTTTTCTCTCGAGGTTCATGTCACGGAACCGACCAATTTATAAGAGCACAAGTACAAAAACAATCGCCGGAACGATCAAATTCTCGAACTTGAGCCCATATAAACCCGGTAGTCAACCAAAATCTCGAAGGATTTCAAACCAACTTGCATACAACCAAGATCACAGTAATCCAACATAACATATCGTACGTTACAACATTTCACAGATGTTCGCAAATAGATTACATCATCATAGAGTCATTGTTATTACAAAACGGGTCTTGTAAAACATGCGGAAGCAAATAGTTTAACTCACACACCGAGTTCAAATACACATACTGGTTCACTGATCACAGACCACAAAAGCATTCAGATAAGAGAAAGGAAATCATGCCCATGATCTAGTCCTCATCACCCGCCGGGTGGAGACAATACTTGCAGAATCCCTGATATAGGAGGTCATCTGCAACAAGAGGGAATAAACCCTGAGTACGGGAATGTACTCAGCTAGACTTACCCGTCGGAAACCAAACAAATGACACCAAGGATTATGCATAGCTTAAAGTAGTGGAGCTAGCTGACATTTTCTTTTTGCAGAAAAGCATAAGTAATATTGATCAACTCTTAACCTGAACTAGCAGTAACTTTTTAGCCATTAACCTGTCATCTATATTAGCACCTGTACTAAGCAATCATTTTATTAGGGTGCAAACATTAATAACCATATCAGGTATTCATTGTGGCAACCTTATCATCATCCATTTAACCATATCGTTAAATTAATTGAATCTACGTTGCCGCTGCTCAGTCAAGTTCTCACTATCCGGGAGAGACGGTGATTCGAATCGATTCCTATCCAGCTGGAGGGGTATTCCTAAACACAAACCCTGCTTCCCCCGTCAGGGTCGCAACAAGTCACCTTTGGTACAATTTAGGAGTCGCGGGTCCGAACAGATCGGCATTCTCAGAGAACCACTCTGCCAAGGTTGTTCGGGACTCTAACCCGCCTTGGACTTATGCCAATGGCTCTCTGCACATCCTTACTACCTCCAGAGTGCCGCCACTGCTCGCGTTCCCGGCCTGAATCGAGCTACTAGGCTTCGTGGTCGGAACGACTTATCCGGCCAGCTAAGTGTTAGGCTGCATTCAACATGACATGAGGACGTACAACGTATCGGTCCTTAAACGACTCAGACGGAGTCACTATGTTCAAACCTACACAAGACCCCGCCCGGTCTTAATTCATTATTTACATGGTTCTTTTCCACGATAGCAAATATAGCCAACCGTGATCCACCTCATCCTAAAGCTCGCAGGTGACAAGAAATCACCTGACTTCTACCGCACTAAGCATGGCTAAGCATTTAACCCGTTCCTGAACTTAAATAGGATTCCAGTGCGATATCTGGACAAGGAAGGATATAATGCAGCAATTGGTTTCAACCAATTCCTATACTTAATGCATCATCAACAATAAAAGATACTCAATGTATTTGTGAAAACGTAGGAGGCTTAATATGCTCCGGGGCTTGCCTTTCAGGAACGAGGAAGGCTGGTGGTCAGGGCACTCGGGCAATTCCTCCGCGGCGACTGCTTCGTCGGCTTCCTGCACCTCGGGTTCCTCCTCCTGGTTGGCTCCCTCGAACTCCAGCAACGTCACTCCCTCCGGCACACCTATTGCATGAATGCGCAAGATAAATATCATGGATGCACATGTACAAATGTCGGGGATGCTCGGGGAATGCACATGTTCGCTGTAGTTTGCATATTCCAACTTAAGCCCTATTCAAATCACTTTCACTTACCACATTTATACAACCTAAGGTATAATTGCTCATCTTCCGTTAATGACCTAGCACCTGCACCTAAGCATATTCTCAAGTTAGGCTAACCCCTAAACAATCAACGAGAACCTTGCAACAACATACACTCAAGCATTTGTATTTCAGAAAAATGAACACTATGTAGCGGTGCAGTAAACTAGTCATAACTGGAGATTTATAAATCCAAATGATATGCAACAAGACAATCTGGAAAGCTTATAAAATTGTCTACAATACAATTTCAGACCTCAAAGCATGATTCAAACCTTTACCAGGTCGAATTCATCAATCAACAGAAGTCTATCCTCACAAGGCAGAGAATCAGCAAAAACTGCAACCTAACTTTAAACAGCTGTAGTTTCTAAACTACTGGGCCAAATGCCCTCAAATTTTGACAGGAGCTAGCTACCTAATTTATCTACAACTCTTGCATTCAACTCATTCACAGAAAACCAAAATATCATGGGGAACTTTTCAAAGTCCCCAGATCTGTCCAGAGGGACATAATGCAAACAATTAATTACTAACTTATGATATAAACACTTAATTGGACAAAACTAACTTTATTGATATATCACACATATCACAAGAACACCAGAAAGTAAAGTGTTCATCACCAAAACATTTCTTTTACTACCTTTCTTAATTTATTTAATTAATTAGTGGAAATAGTAAACATATATGAAAACTACCCCATTAATTCTACAAAAATTACAGTAGACACTACATGCTCTAAGTAGACTACCATAAAAATTTCACACCATTTGAGTAAGTATAACAACCTACACAAAAATGGTAAGGCAGAATGGCTAAAAATAGCATGATTAGGAAACCTTAGTGAAAAGTGTCAAGCAACAGATTTCATATTTTTCCTAGCATCTATAAGGTACCAAGATACTACCTACCAAGTTTCATGGCCATAGGATTCATAGATAATTTACAAAAATTCACACAAGTATCTACCAATGATAAAAGGAAAATCTATAACTCAAAAACTACACATGCAATGACCCTCAAATTTTAACCAGAGCTTCTACTATACAATACTAGCTTACCCACAAAATTTCATAATTTTTGGATCACAGAAACTCAAGATATGATTTAAACAAGTTTGCATGCATTCAAAACACTTTTCAAGTTCCTATTTAATTCATCCAAAATTTCTACATAATATGCTCAAGACATATTTTTCTTAAATACTAGACCTAACTGTGAGTCTCACAAAATTGGAACCATCCAATTTGGATCTACATAACAGGAGATACAAAAATATCAAATCAGCATTCAAAACTGTATTTTTGAACTATCCTTAGAAACACACAGTCATTGACAAGTGGGACCCGGCTGTCAGCCGGACCCACCGGTCAGCGAGACGAGACAGAGGAGGCGCACGCGACGGCGCGGCACATGGCGAGGCTCGCCGGCGGTGGCTCCTCCGGCGAAATCAAGTGTACTAATGTGATCTCCGTGCTGAGGGGGTTCGATTGGTGCTACAAGCTAGAGCTATGACCTAGCGGAGGGAGCTTGTCGCCGGTGATGGCGGCACGGCCAAGCTCCGGCGCGAGCTGTCAGCGACGGCAAGCCACAGCTAGCTCAACCGAGCACGGCGTGAGCTACCAGAAGTCGCCACGGTGCTAACACGGCAAAGAAACAGGGACGGGACGATTCCTAGCTACCCCGGCCACGGCGGCCTCATCTCCGGCGAGGTCACGCCCATGGCGGTGACGGCGGAAATGGTCACTGTGACCTTACCAAAGCACGAACGGCGCAGCTAGGAGGTGGAGAAGGTAGAGGAGGACACGGCGGAGCTATGGTGTAGACGGAGTTCGCGTTTTTGTAGTGGTTCGCGAGCTCGGCGATGGTGAAGCTCGCTCGGCAGCAATGGCGGGCGCTGAGCTCGGTCGCTGCTTGCGGTGGAGGCGATGCAAATGAAAATTTGAACTGCGAACAGGTTGGGCAGGTGCGTGTGAGTGTGCCCGTCGTGGCTGGCCTTGCCAGGGCGTCCACAGCGCATGGCAGCAAGCTCAGGCGACCGGCGACGCGCGGCACACACGCGTCAAGCGTTTTCTGAATCAGTGAACACTGTAGCTCACCATTCAGTGCTACATTCACCGACTGACAGCGTTAATTGATTGTGTTTGATTTCTCAATTCGTGGCGAATCAGTGGAAACAATGTTCATGAAAGTTGTAGAGTTATAGTAGGGCTACAACTTTGGTTTAGCAATCAACATCCAGTTCTCCATGGATTAAGAGTTATATCAAGCCAAAGTCGGCCCATTCAAACTGAAATGGCAGTTAAGACTTAGCAAAATTTTCAAGTGTTGACTCCACCTTCAAATCTGACTTGTGGGCCATTTTTGAACATGTTGTGCACATTTTCATGACTTGGCTTCTAAACAAAGTTTGTTCCTTATAAAATTCTCTACATCTTTGCTTTAGGTTGCTCAGACATGCAAATATCCTAAGCCACACTTTTTAAACAGTCAAACAAAAAGGTTCAGGGGTCAAATTTGGTCAAACCATGACTTGGAAAACTAATTAGTCAAAGTGACCAACATGAACAATGTTCCAAAAGACATTCTATGTGTAACTAAGTTACTTACAAGCATTTCTAGCCATACTATACATTGGTCACACAAGAATTAATCAAGGTATGTACTAAAATAATGAAAAACACAAGAAATGTTGCAAAAGTTTCATAGTCATGTTTCACATGTTTCATGATCTTGTTGCATAGTATTAACTAATCTTGTTTCACTAAGTGAGTGGCACATGTTGCACTTAAGTGTTGCACACTTTACATTTCATAAAAGAACAACACACATGAAATATACAACACGTTGCAATGTTTCGAAATTATGTTTTATGTGCTATAAGTTCACGACTGAATGCATGATGCTCATGTTTATGAAATGCAGTGCAAATGTGGAAGCTAAACACCAGGGGTGTTACAGCCTTCCCCCCTTATAAAAATCTCGTCCCGAGATTTGAAAAGCGTACCATTGTTGATAGAATTCCTTATAACCATCCCTCAAATAGTCTTCCCTTTCCTACGTTGCATCGCGTTCACTACCCTGATTGCTCCACATGACTTTATAGAACTTGACTACCCGACTCTGAGTCACTCGCTCACGGGTGTCAATCACTCGAACCGGCTTTTCTTCAAAGGTCAAATCTGATTTTAACTCGATATCCCCCAGTGGAACTCTCTCTTCAGGGACGCGAAGACATTTCTTCAATTGGGATACATGAAAGACATTGAAGATAGCACTCATCTCAGGAGGTAATTGAATCTTGTACGCCACTTTACCACTTTGTCCAATGATTTCAAACGGACCAACATATCTCGGCGCAAGCTTTCGCTTCACACCAAAGCGTTGGACACTCTTCATAGGTGAGACTTTCAGATAAACGAAGTCTCCAACTTCAAACTCAATAGGTTTCCTACGTCGATCAGCATAACTCTTCTGCCTAGCTTGAGCTGCGGCCATGTGGGTTTGGATAGTACGGACTTGTTCTTCAGCTTCTTGAATGAAATCAATTCCATAATATCTCCTTTCACCGGCTTCTACCCAGTTCAACGGGGTTCTACACTTCCGGCCATACAAAGCTTCAAATGGTGCCATCTTTATGCTCTCTTGATAACTATTATTGTACGAGAATTCAGCTAGGGGCAACCATTTTTCCCATGAGCCCTTAGCCAAGATGACACAAGCTCTCAACATATCTTCTAAGATTTGATTCACCCATTCAGTTTGCCCATTGGTTTGCGGATGATAGGCAGAACTTCTTACGAGCTTAGTCCCTAATAATCCATGTAAGTGCTCCCAAAAGCGAGCAGTGAACTGTGGTCCTCTATCTGAGACAATAGTACGAGGGATCCCATGAAGTCGGACTATCTAGTTGAAGTACAACTCTGCGTAGTCGGTTGGACGAAAGTCTATGCGGACAGGAATAAAGTGTGCCGACTTGGTCAGTCAGTCCACAATTACCCAAATTGAGTTAAAATTCCTCTTAGTGGTAGGGAGTCCAACTATAAAATCCATACTTATCTCTTCCCATTTCCAACCTAGAATAGAGAGTGGCTGAAGTAATCTAGCTTTCATGTGTACCGCCTTGACCCGACAACAAGTGTCACACCTAGCCACATAAGCGGCTATCTCTTTCTTCATTTTGGTCCACCAAAATCGAGGCTTTAAATCATGATACATTTTACTACTACCAGGATGAATAGATAGTTTAGAGGAATGAGCTTCGGATATGATTTGGTTTCTAAGCTCTCTATCCTTCGGAACTACTAACCTATCCTTGAACCATAACACGCCTTCCTCATCGACTCGAAAATGTTTGGTTTCTTGCTCTTTCATCTTGCACTTAATGTGAAACACACCTGCATCTGTCTTCTGTAGCTCGATAATTCGACTCTGTAGAGTACAACTGACAGTGATGTTGTGCAGGACTGCAGGATGAAGGAGCTTTGACAAATGGACATCACTCTCAATCAACGAGTGGCAATGAGACTTTCTGCTTAAGGCATCCGCGACGACGTTTGCCTTGCCAGGGTGATAGTGCACTTGAAGGTTATAATCCTTGATCAACTCGAGCCATCTTCTCTGACGCATATTTAACACTGGTTGAGTGAAGATGTACTTGAGGCTTTTGTGATCAGTGTAGATGTTGCACACATTGCCAAGCAGATAATGTCTCCAGGCCTTCAAAGCATGAACAACTGCAGCGAGTTCCAAGTCATGCGTTGGATAATTCACTTCATGCTTCCGAAGTTGGCGAGAGGTATAAGCGATGACTCTACCCTCTTGCATAAGAACACCTCCTAACCCAATACCTAATGCATCACAGAACACATCAAAAGGTTTCTCGATATCCGGTTGTGCCAAAACTGGAGCCGATGTTAGAAGAGTTCGCAGGGTATGGAAAGCCGCATCACACTCAGGAGTCTAGACAAACTTCATGTCTTTTTGCAGCAATCGAGTCATAGGCTTGGCTATTTTAGAGAAATCCAGGATGAAGCGACGATAATAGCCAGCCAACCCCAGAAAACTCTGAACCTCGTGCACCGAGATGGGAGCCTTCCAGTTCAATACTTCTTGCACCTTGGTGGGATCAACCATAATTCCACCATCGGACAACACATGTCCAAGAAAAGGTACCTCACGAAGCCAAAATTCACATTTGCTGAACTTTGCATACAGCTGGTGTTCTCGCAATCTAGTAAGAACCACCCGCAAATGTTCAACATGATCTTCCTCATTCTCAGAATAGACCAGGATATCATCTATAAATACCACCACAAATTTGTCCAACTCAGGCATAAACACTGAATTCATCAGATACGTAAAATGTGCGGGGGCATTTGTCAATCCAAAAGACATAACAAGGTATTCATACAGACCATATCTTGTAGAGAATGCAGTTTTTGGGACATCCTCAGGCTGAATTTTGATTTGATGATACCCAGATCTCAAATCAATCTTAGAAAAGACTTTTGCTTTAGATAACCGATCAAACAAGATATCTATGCGTGGCAGAGGGTACTTATTCTTGATTGTAACTGCATTCAAGGGTCTATAATCTACACACATGCGTAGAGATTGATCCTTCTTCTTCACAAAGATGACTGGACACCCCCACGGAGATGAACTAGGGCGGATAAGGCCTTTCTGTAGCAGTTCATTCAACTGGGTCTTGAGTTCAGCTAGTTCATTGGGAGGCATTCTATATGGCCTTCTAGATATGGGAGCTGTACTAGGAAGCAACTCTATCTTGAATTCTACTTATCGATCCGGGGGCAATCCAGGCAAATCATCGGGAAAAACATCCGGAAAGTCACACACGACAGGGATATCTACCAGAGACTTTGCTTGCACCGCATTGGTCGTGCAAGAAAGATTGATGTCCTTGGTTAACTGTACTAGAAAACCCTCCTGATTACCAGGATCTCTGAGCATAACTACCCTAGTCGATGTATCGATAAGCACTCCATGACGGCTCATCCAATTCATCCCTAATATCACATCGATACCTAGCCCCGGTAAAACTACCAGATCAACCTGATAACTTCACCCCTCTATCACAAATTGTACATCCCCAACTACCAGCTTGGTTGGGATAATACCACTGGCAGCCCTAATACAATAACCCTCACCCTCAACAGTATATGTTTTCTGCATAAACTTGGATGCAAATGATGGACTAATGAAGGAATGCGAAGCACCTGAATCAAATAGTACAACTGCGGGGTGTTGGTCAATCAGAAACTTACCGGCAGTCACTACCTCACCTGAAGGGATCTCAGTAATATTAGTGTGGTTCACTTGTCCTTGACGGCCACCCTGGTAATTATTCTTCTTAGGGTAAGGGCATTCCCTTGCCCAGTGGCCGGTCTTATTGCAATTCCAGCACGGCATGTTGCTTGGTGGAGCCCTGGAACTGCCCTGACTAGTAGTGCCCTTGGGAAGAGCAACTGTAAATGCCTTGCGAAACCCAGTCTTGGCGGGATTCTTCTTCTACGGGGGGCGAAACTTGGCGGCTGATGCTGGAGGACGGAATGGAGCCCTTTGTACGACGGGAGCCTTAGATTGTGAGGCACCCGCCTCATAGGCCCTCTTACGACTTTTTGAAGCAGCATACACAGCATTGTTGTTCTCTTGCGATAAAGCATCACTCACAAACTCATTAAAATGAGCGCACTTGCAATTTCCCATGGTCTTCATCAGTTTGGGGCTAAGTCCCCGCTTGAAGCTTGCAATCTTCTTGGCATCTGTGTCCACAAACTCGGTAGCATACCTTGCAAGGTTGTTGAAAGCTTGCAGGTATTCGTTTAGGCTCTTGTTTCCCTGAGTCAGCTTCATGAACTCTGTATGTTTGATCGCCATAAGACCAGGAGGAATGTAATTTCCCCTGAAAGCAGACTTGAACTGATCCCATGTGATTTGGGCATTAGCAGGCATAGTGGACCGATGATGACTCCACCAAATGCCAGCAGGCCCATGAAGTTGGTGCGATGCGTACTCAGTTTTTAGCACCTCAGTCAAGCGGAGCAGACGGAACTTCTGCTCGAGAGTATTTAACCACTCATCAGCTTGTAGAGGCTCCTCAGCCTCCTTGAAGATTGGGGGTTTCGTGTCAAGGAAATCCTTGAAATCACTGTATTGATTTGGATCTAGTCCTTGGCGTGGACCACGGCCATCACGATTCGCAATCGTACGGAGGGCCTCGGCCATAGTGCGCTGTCCTTCCGCAAGCATTGCTATTAGTTCCGTGGGTGTGGGTGGTGGTGGCAGAAGATCATCATCATCACTCGCACCAGTGGAACGAGTACGAGGCATCTGCACAATGCGCAACCAGGAATTATTGATGATGTCAGCACATTGGAGAGGAACAATACAATCATGCCAAACTGTATTTACTGACGAGAATGAAAACTTCATACAATAAACAGAGGCAATAATTCATTCTCCAATCCCCACATCATCAAGTAGATTACTAGCGCCATATGCAGTGCATTCCAACATGACAAGTTTTAAACTTCACCAACGTTACGCATCCCGAAGGGAGCGAATTAAAGTACATTACCAGTATGACTGCAAAAGCTTAACTCGTGAGACTTGCTAACGAACTACTCGTCGAAGTGATTACTGTCCACATTGGAGACACCTCCAGCGAAATCAAGTGTACTAATGTGATCTCCGTGCTGAGGGGGTTTGATTGGTGCTACAAGCTAGAGCTATGACCTAGCGGAGGGAGCTTGTCGCCGGTGATGGCGGCACGGCCAAGCTCCAGCGCGAGCTGTCGGCGACGGCAAGCCACGGCTAGCTCAACCGAGCACGGCGTGAGCTACCAGAAGTCGCCACGGTGCTAACACGGCAAAGAAACAGGGACGGGATGATTCCTAGCTACCCCGGCCACGGCGGCCTCATCTCCGGCGAGGTCACGCCCATGGCGGTGACGGCGGAAATGGTCACTGTGACCTTACCAAAGCACGAACGACGCAGCTAGGAGGTGGAGAAGGTAGAGGAGGACACGGCGGAGCTATGGTGAAGACGGAGTTCACGTTTTTGTAGTGGTTCGCAAGCTCGGCGACAGCGAAGCTCGCTCGGCAGCAATGGCGGGCGCTGAGCTCGGTCGCTGCTTGCGGTGGAGGCGATGCAAATGAAAATTTGAACTGTGAACAGGTCGGGCAGGTGCGTGTGAGTGTGCCCGTCGTGGCTGGCCTTGCCAGGGCGTCCGCGGCATGTGGCAGCAAGCTCAGGCGACCGGCGACGCGCGGCACACATGCGTCGAGCGTTTTCTGAATCGGTGAACACTGTAGCTCGCCATTCAGTGCTCCATTCACCGACTGACAGTGTTAATTGATTGTGTTTGATTTCTCAATTTGTGGCGAATCAGTGGAAACAATGTTCATGAAAGTTGTAGAGTTATAGTAGGGCTACAACTTTGGTTTAGCAATCAACATCCAGTTCTCCATGGATTAAGAGTTATATCAAGCCAAAGTCGGCCCATTCAAACTGAAATGGCAGTTAAGACTTAGCAAAATTTTCAAGTGTTGACTCCACCTTCAAATCTGACTTGTGGGCCATTTTTGAACATGTTGTGCACATTTTCATGACTTGGCTTCTAAACAAAGTTTGTTCCTTATAAAATTCTCTACATCTTTGCTTTAGGTTGCTCAGATATGCAAATATCCTAAGCCACACTTTTTAAACAGTCAAACAAAAAGGTTCAGGGGTCAAGTTTGGTCAAACCATGACTTGGAAAACTAATTAGTCAAAGTGACCAACATGAACAATGTTCCAAAAGACATTCTATGTGTAACTAAGTTACTTACAAGCATTTCTAGCCATACTATACATTGGTCACACAAGAATTAATCAAGGTATGTACTGAAATAATGAAAAACACAAGAAATGTTGCAAAAGTTTCATAGTCATGTTTCACATGTTTCATGATCTTGTTGCATAGTATTAACTAATCTTGTTTCACTAAGTGAGTGGCACATGTTACACTTAAGTGTTGCACACTTTACATTTCATAAAAGAACAACACACATGAAATATACAACACGTTGCAATGTTTCGAAATTATGTTTCATGTGCTATAAGTTCACGACTGGATGCATGATGCTCATGTTTATGAAATGCAGTGCAAATGTGGAAGCTAAACACCAGGGGTGTTACAGTTCACGTGCTTGCTGGCAAGCTAGTCCCCATTATGTCGACCAACACTTGGTGGTTCAGTGTCTAATAGGTATTTCACAAACCTAGCCCAACAAATAGGTGTCGTAAGAACCTACCCACAAGTGAGGTAACTTAATGACACAAGCAATTTACTCGAGTGGCTTTTGGCACTTCACCGGGGAATAAGCCCAAGAACCCCTCACAAAAATATCCTTGATTGGGGTGGACATAATCACCAAATCCCCTCACCAATCAACAAATCACCAACCATCTAGGTGATGGAAATCACCAAGAGTAATAAGAAATCCACAATCACAAGAATCACTTTGTGCCACCAAATGCGATCTCAAATGCACACACTAGGGTTTCCCCAACCTCTCATGAATGAGCACCAAGCTTGGAGGAGGAGAGGAGAGGGAGGAGATGCTCTTGATGCTCATAAGATCAACACTTCGAATCCTCAATCTCTTACTTAGGGTTAGCTTCAAGCTTTGGGAGAGAGAGAGAGATGGGAGAGCTTTTCTCTTCAATTTTTTTTATCTCAAAAGTTGCAAGAATGGGGAAGAGAATGGAGGAAGAAGAAGGGGGCACACCACTTAGAACCCCAGCTAGCTGGCCTCCTCCTCCCAACCGTTGCCCAGGTCCTTCTCCCGTACTACTCTTGGAATTTCTCATGCGGGCGCTCTCCCGACCGTTGGCGCTAGATGGCCTCCCGCACTAGAAATCCTAGGCGGCGGCTTGGAATTTCTCGGGCACGCGCTCCTCTCCACGGTTGGACTCCCACACTGGAAATTCTAGCTTGGGGCAACTAAATTTTCAGCTAATTATGCCAAACAAACAGAGCACCTCTAACTGAAATTATTAGCACTATGAGCAAGAAATTCCAGTTAGACTTCACAACATGCCCAAAACAAGTGCTATCTCTTCCCAAAAAGCACCAAACCAAATTTTGCGCTTGAGATTGCTTTTTACAAAGAAAATTCCTAGGCTTTCTCATGCATCTCACCACGTCACTAAGTGCAATGTATATACAAATGAGACTCATACTTAGTGGCACTAGATAACCATTGCAATTAAAGATTTCCCCTCTTTATAGTATGGTTATCTATTCTAAACCCGATCATGCACTCCATTGCGTCTTGACCGGCAAAACAAAATTGCCTTAGGTTTTATACCTTTGCCTTGAGCCCATTTTATTTTTCTCTTTCCTGTTTTCCAAGTTGGAACACTTATCACCATCTTTTGGTCACCTCCATCACCATGACCATCATCTAGCTCCATCACTTGGTGTGTACCAACCTATCTTTGCATTTCACTCATGACAAAGGTTATTATACTTAGGTTTCATCAATTAACCAAAACCAAACTAAGGCTTTCAATCTCTCCCTTTTTGGTAATTGATGACAACCCTTCACAAAGATATTCAATGAAATTATTTTGGATTTAGGTTGCTTGCCCAAGCATTTTACCATGTGTAAATGATATGGACAAGTTTCATAAACCTGAAATGGTAGCATTAGCTCCCCCTACATTTGTGCTAAGAGTTTGGATTTGAAAGCTTGCACATATGTATGGATAGAAATTGTGGGGAAGTAATGACTACCAAATGATGCTAAGGTGTAAAGAATGGACCTTTGAAGCGTGATACCAATCGGAGGTGCCATTTGAACACCATCCTTAGCACCATGGTTTGCTAGATACCACTTGACAAACACAAAGAACTAGATACCTCGTGAGATCAACATTAGAAGCAAGGCTTTAGTACCACTCATAAAAGTAATTCAAGTGTCTAGCTATCCTATGCATGCTAGTTTTCATTTCATCAATCATTTTCTACAATCTAGCATACACCACACAAGCAAGGATAAAGAATTTAAAAACTTGTACCATGCAAGCAAACATATGTCATGCACATCCAAATGCAACATACAAGTTTATGAGCTTGCTCCCCCTACTTATGTGCTTCAAAATTTCAAAATTTTAATTGATCCCCTTCTTTTGTCATTTCTCTCCGTATCTTTACTATCTTTGCTCTTCTCCCCTTTTTGCAATATCTTTGGGAATTTTTCTCCCTCTTTGTCAACAATGACCACAAAAGGTGAGCTCAAGAGTTTTAGATAGGTTGAGGTGAAACCATGTCATGTGAGGATTATTTTCTCAAATTTGGTTCAATCTAGATCACTTGCAAAAGATATTTAACTCGGTCTGATCTAATGGTAAGCTTCTTCACACCTCATTTCAAGGGTTATCTTGACAATGTTGAGTTAAACATTTATAGCTCATTTTCTAGATTAAACACTAGGTTTACAAGCTCACAAACATGCTATATGCTACCACTAGATCATTTCAAACATAGAAGCAATAGTGGTACCATACAAGCATCAAAATCCATTTGATTTTCATGAATGAGCCTAAATCATATGAGGAATGACTAGATGCACTAAACACGTCCTTAGCATAGGATGAATGGCATGTGAACCAATTTTACCTTGCTTTGCTTGAAGTGAGGCATGTCATATCATGGGGGTGCATCAACACATATTTAAGAAGTCATGTATGTTCAATTCATTCCTTAGCTTGCAAAACCTCTTCTCATCAAGTGGCTTGGTGAAAATATCGACAAGTTGATCATCGGTGCCCACACTCTCAATACAAATGTCCCCTTTTTGTTGATGATCTCTTATGAAATGATGACGGGTATCTATATGCTTTGTTCTTGAATGTTGAACAAGGTAGTTGGTGAGCCTCACGGCACTCTCATTGTCACATAGCAGTGCCACTTGTTTGAATTTGATTCAAATCATTCAAAGTAGCTTTCATCCAAAGTAATTGAGCACAACAACTATCGGCCAAAATGTACTCCGCTTCGGTGGTTGAAAGTGCTACACTATTTTGCTTCTTTGATGACCAAGATACAAGTGATCTTCCCAATAGTTGACATGTGCCTGAAGTGCTCTTTCTCTTAACTTTACATCCCGTATAATCAAAGTCCGAATAACTAATCAACTCAAAGTTTGCTCCTTTGGGATACTACAATCCAACATTTTGTGTATGCTTCAAGTACCTCAATATTCTCTTTGTTGCCTTCATATGACTTTCTCTTGGAGAGGCTTGAAATCTTGCACACATGCATATACTAAACATCACATCCAGCCTTGATGCAGTCACATAGAGTAGGTTTCCAATCATAGACCGATACATCTTTTGATCCACAATGTTGCCACTAGCATCATAGACCTGTTGGTGTACTAATTGTTTTTGCATCATCCATTTCAAACTTCTTGAACATGTCTTTGATGTACTTGCCTTGACTCACAAATATGCCATTTTTCAATTGCTTGATTTGAATACCATGTAACTAAGATCTCCAATCATGGACATCTTAAACTTATTAGCCATCATCTTTCCAAACTCCTCACAAAAATCTTTATTGGTTGATCCAAATACAATATCATCAACATAGATTTGCAATACGTATCTTCTTGGTGAATAGGGCGGTGTCAACCTTTCCTATAGTGAACCCTTTACAGAGTAGAAAATCCCTCAACCTCTCATATTGTAACACCCTAAAAATTTGCCTCTTTTGAAATAGAGTTAAAATAATTTAAGTTGGAATTTTTGTGCACATGAAATATAGGAAATAAATTTTTTCTATTAATTGAAAAATTCATCATAAGGTAGTAACATGTTTGAGCATACATGCCATTGCATTTGATTTTATTGGTTGAGTGGCTTTAATTAAAAAGTCAAAATGGTTAAAATGCTTTTGAAATGAAATTCAAATGGCTTTGAAATAAAAGAAAAGAAAGAAAAGAAAATTAAAAAATAAAAGTATTTTTAAAGTTGTAAAGTTTATCTTGAAAAGCCTAACAAAATTGTCCATTTTTATTTGAATATGAAAATATATTTGAAACTATACTTGAATTCGATTTGAATTGGGCTTAGGATTTGAAAACTAAAAATAGAAAAGGATTTTTATTTGAAAATCTTCTTTTCTTCCTTTTCAGCCCAACACCAGAAAAGGTTTGGTTTGCTCCGGGGAGGTCTGGAACACCATCCTGGCGTCCATCGCCGAGCTCGGCTTGTCACTGGCCATGGAGGGCTCATCGGCGGGACTACGCAGCCGGTGGAGATCCTCCCAAGCATCCAGCGCCGTTAGATCTGGTGTGGACGGCCTAGATTAGAACAATCGGTTGGTTAAGTAACCGGTCCACCACGGACTCGTGGACGTGGTCCATGGCGCCAGCACACCGTGTCCACCGCACGTGTGGCACACCGTGCCAACAGCGTGCTGCCACGTGGCTGCCCGGTCAGCAGCGTAGTCGACCAGCAGTCAAGCCGCACCATTTTGTAGATTAGCCCCCGAATTTCCAAGTAATCAGCCCGCAGTCTGTAGCAGTTCAAAATAAATATAAATTAGTCCTATTTTTATTTGTTTAGGACCTTGTAGTTTCTAGAATTAGTGCGCGCAGTCCAAAATCCATTTAAATTTAGATTCTTAATTGTTTTAATTCAAAAATGAGTTCAGATTATTTATAGAAATGCCACTGAATCCTATTTCATGTGTAACTTTTGCGTTTTAAGTCCGATTTGACCCGTTCGAATTGCGTTAGGATCGTATTTACGTTTTCTACATGTTTATACAACCGTTTGACATGTTTTCATTATTTAAAATTCATGGGTAGATTTAATTTATTATTTAACTATAGGAAAATTTGTTTAAATCATAACTTATTCATTTTAACTCCAAAATAGTCCATTCAAGTTGCGTTAGATTTGTAGCGACGAGATCTACACGTTAATAATAGTGTTTACTATATTGTTATTTCTGAAATAACATGGTTTAAATCATATCTTGATTAATGATTATGCAACTAGATTTTATAAACAAAATATGATTTGTTCTTCTTTTGTTTTATAATTCAAATCTAAGAATTGACTTAATTTAATCTACATTATTTATAAAATATCTTTTATATATGAATTCATATGGTTAACATAAATGAAGCCTATAGTTACTTTTCCACATATAAAGCAAATCACTAAGTAGTTGTAACTTTTTAACCATAGCTCCGATTAGCGTGCCTCTCGCGACTGTGTGTTCATAGCGATGCGTAGAATCATATTTCAAACTCTTTTAATTATTTTTCTATGATTGGTGTACTATTCTGATATAAATGCAATTGTATGCTATGCATGTATGTGTATGGATGTTTGTGTGGTGTTCTATGAATTACGTCCAGTCGGTGAGATACACATAGTGATCCAAAAGAAGAAGAAAAAGGACGTGAAGATTAAAGCTTACCGAAGGATTGGTGTGTAAGGCAAGTATAGCATGGGACCATCCTTGTTACCTATTCACATTTAATCACTTAATGCATATTACATGTGTCTACCTTGATGCCAATAAGGATATCCTAGATATTTGATATCTTGTACCTTGAAACCTTTGGGATATTGCATTGGGTAGTTTGTGCTAGTGCTTAATCAAAACTATGATCTTGTAACTTGACTAATGGTATATGCAATAAACATTAAAACATGACTTTTTAGCAATATGGAAACAGGGGGCTGGAGTGTTTAGCTACTTTCTAAATGCTTTAGATTCCTCTCCCTAAAGACTTATCTGTAAGCGATCATCCGGGACTTACAGTACAGCTGTGAGGGCTATATGGCTCTGGCTTTAGCTCAGTATGATGACCTTTTGAGCCTCATGAACCCCATGATATAATTGTTAAGTATGACATGTACTTACACTTGTTTTAGTTTTCTATACATTGGATAAAAATCCCAGATGGGTAACGGATTGCCAGTTTGGAGGAGTTAGGCTTGTGGTCAACCAGTCAGTCATCCCTGTGGATTTAGAGTCTTCGCCAGAAGATCAGAGTCAACTTTCCGCTGTCTTTACTCTGAGGTTATTTTCCTTTTACTAATACGTTATGTAATAAGTATTGTCTCTTGATATTACCCTGATTTGTGGCTATATGTGAGATTTGACTTCCTAGGCTCACATATAGTGTGTATATGGTTTTGTCTTTGAAACCAGGTGCTACAAAGTGATATCAGAGCAATGTTGACTATAGGACACAAACCTAGATAGAACTGGACATTTTAGCATGCTTTTATTTTGCTTAGTTCTTGTTTTCTCTCCAACCTTGTTATTTGCTAAAACTTATGCTCACTTCAGCCTCTATCTATTATGAAAACTTTGTCTCTATTCTCAAATCCTCTATCTTTGTCTATATAGATGGGTCATAATGAGGAGATCACCAGCATTAGAGATCAGGTGGACCAAGCTACATTGTCCTTGACTGCATTTGACAAGAAGAAGCTTGTAGCTATGCAACAACAAGCACTAGAAGGAATGACTCAACCTAGGAGTTTTCAACAGTGCTTGCCTCAAGGTCAAACCAACAAACCAAAGGGACCAGTGAAGAGACAAGTAGCAGAAGCTTGGAAGAATATGAAGTCCAATGAAGATATTGGAAGAACAGCGCATGGATGCCAGGATCACCCACAGCAGAAGCAAGAACAGAAGGTCTAGAAGAAATAGGAGCAAGGAAGTAAAGCAAAGAGAAACTTTATCCAAAGAAGATTGAATAATATGGATATGACTACCACTCATGGAGCTAAGGAGGTTGTGTATGGTTTCATTCTAGTAAACTCAACTCCTGCCACAGTGATGTTTGACCCCAGAGCTTCACATTCATTTATCTCTAGTGCATACGTAAAAGAACATAGGATAACTATGCTTCCAATGAGGAAACCAGTGATAGTTAAGTCCCCAGGAGGAGAAATGAAGGCAAACCACAAATGCCCAAGAGTTAGTCTTAACATAAAGGGGGTAAAATTTGAAACAAACCTTATTGTATTAGAGTTAGTGGACATTGATGTCATTCTTGGAATGGGATGGATGTCAGCATGTAAAGGAGTGATCAAGTATGCCTAGCGTTCGATGCTTCTAACCACACTATTAGGAGAAAGAATTGAGTATGAAGGTATTCAACATGTACCTAAGGACAAGGTGGATAAGAAGAGAAAGGAGGTCTCACCAGAGTCAGAATCAGGAAGCAATCAACATTCGAGTTCTATTACATCGTTACATCTAGCTCTAATCCCTGGTCAGATAAACTCAGACTCTAAAGAATTAGAAGTTTCTCAAGCTAAGGTTACTCCACTCTTTCCACATGAGGTATGCATAGATGGGTGGATAATCACCTACATGGAGTTTCAACCCTAAAAGATCAAGCGAGCTAAAAAGTGGTCTAGTCAAACAAAGATGAATTTACAGAATTAGCAAGCTGACAATACTCTAAGCAACAATTCTGTGGAGTATGACATCACAAAAGATCCAGCTAAGAGAAAGTGTTATCATTACCAGTAGGAAGGACATTATGTTAAATCTTGCCCATAGAAGAATCAACAAGTACACCATGAAAGTAGCCAGAGTCAGGTCAATATAGGACTACCACCAGCAAGTGATGGTGACACACAATACAAAGGAAGCCCATGATGGAATTGATGCAGTGGATGATGTGTCGCTCCCATGCGAGAGATGTTACCCAAATGTCCCTGTAATCATGCCATTCTTAAGAATTAGGAATTTGTGCCCTTTTATGTAATAAAAATGATAGTAGCGCGAGTCGAGTCAATGATTGAGTTATTGAAAGGTCCTTGTTTGGTTTTGGTAATTGAGTGACAACTTAGGTGGACTAATTGTGTTTATGTGAGATACACAGGTGATTAGTCCACAGGTACATGTGTGTGAGCAACATATGCCATGAAGGTGAAAATGGCTTGGAGATGTTGCAAAGCTCACACATGTGATGATGAAGGAGCTTAAATGCACATGAGACATGACATTGAGTCATGTGATCAAGGTGGAGAAGATCAAGACAAGACTTGGCTTGATGGACCGGTTGCAAGCGTGAAGGGCAAGTCAAAGGCTTTGGAGTGATGGACCGCGTGGCGGTGAAGCTTGAGCAAGACTTGGCGCCGATGGACGATGGCAACGGTGAAGAGCAAGTAGAGTCAAGATCGATGAACCAATATGATCATGTGATGATATGAAGTGGATCATATCATTGTTGATCGTGTTGGTGCATGTGTTGCATCAACATTGAAGGAGATGGAATGGAATGCGCAAGGCAAAGGTATAACCTAGGGCATTTCATTTCACCGGTCATAGGTGTGTAGAGAAGTTTATGACCGGGTTTAGGATAGATGGCCGTACTATCAAGAGGGGCAAACTTGTTTGCATATCGGTCATCTAGTGCCACTCGAGTGATCTAACTTTGCATTGTCGCTAGGATCGAGTGGCGTGGCAAGTTGAGTGGCTAACATCCTTTGGGAAATGATTGTGAAAAGCTAACACACATACACATTGTGGTGTACACTTAGTGGTGTTGGCACATTTACAAAGGAGGTGGTGTTTGCAGGGGTGAGATGGGTTTTTGGGTCCCTCTCTCCCTCCCGCCGAGCTTGTGAGGCGGGATTCGGCGCTTTCGGGAAAATGGAATGTCTATTTTCTATTGCGTCGGATGCAAATTCTTGTGGTTAGCACACTTGAGCAAGGGTGAAGAAAATGGAGAAGATGCTGGCGTCGGTCAACTGACCGGACGCTGGATCTAAATGCACCGGACGCTGGCAGGCTGCGTCCGGTCGCACTGACGTGGAGTGTAGCAGTCACTGGAGTGTGACCGGACGCTGGCTGCGTCCGATCGCGTTCGACCGGACGCGTCCGGTCATGCTCGGGAGCTTACTGGAAACGACCGGACGCTGGGGGTTCAGCGTCCGGTCAGTTGAAGCTGGAGCGTCCGGTCAGGTCAAGTGACCGTTGGAACCGGGACACTTGGTCGTCTGTGGGCGACCGGACGCTGAGGTCCAGCGTCCGGTCAACACGACCGGAGCGTCCGGTCGTCCCGACCGTTGCCCAGTGAAGGGGTAACGGCTAGTTTAGCCCTTGGGGCTATAAATAGAAGTGGCCCTCGGCCATGGCTGGAGTGGAGCACCTTGGGGGACTTTGTGTCCATGCTTGAGAGTGCTTAGGAGCCCTCCATCACACATATACTTGATAGTGATCATTCGATTGTGTGAGTGAGCGATTCTAGTGCGATTGCATCGTGAGGTTGCATCGAGTGGCACTAGGTGATCGAGTTGCAAGCCGGTGGTGCTTGTTACTCTTGGAGGTTGCCACCTCCTAGACGGCTTGGTGGTGGTCTCCGTCGAAGCGCGCAAGAAGCTTGTGCGGCGCTCCGGAGAAGTGCTTGTGAGGGGCATTGTGCTCGCCCCGCGGGAGTCGCGAAGAGCAACTCTAGTAAAGCGTGTCATTGAGCTACCCTCACTCAAGGGGTAGGTTCTTGCGGCGCCCGACGTGCGGGCTTAGCGGGTGATGCTAATTAGCCGCCGAACCACCAAGTGAGCGGTCGACACAACGGGGACTAGCGTGTTGGCAAACACGTGAACCTCGGGAGAAAAATCATCGTGTCAACCTTGTTCTTCCCGTTGGTTTGCATCCCCATTACACAAGCTTGCAATTACTTTTATACATATTAAGCTTGTGTAGTTGCTCTTGTAATTAGATAGCTTGTGTAGCTTGCTAATTACCTTCTTGCTTATGTAGCATAGAAGTAGCTCCCTTGCGTGGCTAATTTGGTTTTAGTAACCTTGTTAGTCACATTGCTTAGTGTGTGTAACTAAGTATTTGCGCTCTCTAATTAGGCATTGGTTGCCTTGTTATTGAGCATTGCTAGTGAGCTTAGTTAGCTTTGTGCTTTTGCTTACTAGCATGTGTAGGAGCTCCCTTGTTGCTTAAAGTACTAGTGGCATAGGTTTGTGTGACCTTGCTCCTAGAATTGATTAGGAGAGCTCTAGCTAGCCCGGCACCTTTGTTGCATAATTGTTATCTTTGTAAGGTGCTAGTGAACATATATAGTGGGGTATAGTCTTGGCTAGACCGATAGTTTTAATTCCGCATTTATATCGGTTAGCCAACACGATTAAGTTTTAGAAAAGACTATTCACCCCCCCTCTAGTCGCCATCTCGACCCTTCAGTTATGCATCTCTACTGCTTGTTGAATTGTCATTATGCTTATGCTTGTTTTGCATCTTTGTAATGATTGCAATGATCTTGTTGGGTGTACCCACAATTTCATTTAGTTTGTAGGTTTAAGGTATAAGGATTAATGAAATAAATAGTTGGGTTATGGTTTTCTTCTGTTTTCCCTATCCTGTCTTCAGAGCAGCCTATCTTTATCGGTTCATATCTCTGATTTTGGATGATCAAAAGTCATGAGGAATTTCTGGACAACAGTAGACTTCAATCACAAGATGATGCAAGCTATACTTTGGTATCCCCTACTTTACCTTATCTTAAGGGGGGTAGCCAAGTTGAAGAATTTGCAAGATGAAATATCCTACATTCTAGTTTGCGCAGCGGAAGCATGGTGGTACCCAAAGATTCAAGAGGAACTCAGAGTTTCAATGAGGTTCGGTTAGAAGTCCAAGAAAGGTTTATCCAAGACCAACAAGATGTTGATAAAGTTACCGGAGAAACTTTTAAGTTAGTTTGGATCAAGAGACCTCAGCCAAGTGTTTAAAGAAATCCAAGGAGAGGTTGACATAAAACCTAAGTATTAGCTTTGTCAGATCATGACAAGAGCTTTGTATCTACAATAATGCATCTTGTGAAGGTGTAGGATGTGTCCTTATATGCGTGAGTTGATCTAACATGTTATCTAGAGCTATCCATTGTAGAGCATGGAAGTACCATCTTCTTGAAAGTAAAAGTGACATCTAGGAGGATCACAAGAGTATATAGGACATCTTCACCAAGTTGGTCCTTGAGCTTGTGAAAACCTTGTTGGAATGAGATTAATTGTGACTTGGAAAAGTGCTATCATTTCAAGAAGCGAAGTCATGGCCAATGCCCTTAGCAACAGAGAATTGTGCTAAGAAGGTTCGAGTAACACCAAGGATTAAGAGTTGTATTCCTAGTTCGAGCAACTTCACCAAGATCATCAATGTTTTGAAGTTTGGTGGTAGATTCTCTTTTGGACCAACAAGATAAGGAAGCTTTGTTGAAAGGTGAACATATGAGAAAAGAGAATTATGGCCTAGTGATTAGGGTTACCTAAGAGTTGTTCAAGGTACCTGTCAAAATTTTGGAATTAGTTAGGTAAATTACTTGGAGTAAGGGCAACAGGTATGCAAAGTAATGTGGATCTTTATCAATGCAAGACGATGGAACTACATGAGGAAGTAAAGAAGAATCCAATGACGGAGTATTCCCATCTCTTAGTTGACGTCTTCCGAATCTCGAGGATGAGATTCAACTTAAGGGGGGTAGAATTGTAACACCCTAAAAATTTGCCTCTTTTGAAATAGAGTTAAAATAATTTAAGTTGGAATTTTTGTGCACATGAAATATAGGAAATAAAATTTTTCATTAATTTAAAAATTCATCATAAGGTAGTAACATGTTTGAGCATACATGACATTGCATTTGATTTTATTGGTTGAGTGGCTTTAATTGAAAAGTCAAAATGGTTAAAATGCTTTTGAAATGAAATTTAAAATGACTTTGAAATAAAAGAAAAGAAAGAAAAGAAAATTAGAAAATAAAAGTATTTTTAAAGTTGTAAAGTTTATCTTGGAAAGCCTAACAAAATTGTCTATTTTTATTTGAATAGGAAAGTATATTTGAAACTATACTTGAATTCGATTTGAATTGGGCTTAGGATTTGAAAACTAAAAATAGAAAAGGATTTTTATTTGAAAATCTTCTTTTCTTCCTTTTCAGCCCAACTCCAGAACCAGCCCGGCCCTTTCCCTTTCTTCCATTCCTGGCCGGCCTGCCGGCGGCCCAGTCTAGCTGCCCCTCCTTTCCCCTCTTTCCCGTTTCCCAGCCTTGGCCCAGCTTGTCTCCTGGCCCGCTCCGCACGCGCCCGGCCTGCTTCGCTCCTCTTCATGTGGCCCGCTGCTCGCCTAGCCTAGTCCCGTGCCCCTTAGCTTCTCTTCCATGCGCACCGTAGCACCGCGGCCCAGCTAGCGCCCCACTCTGCTCGGCCTACTTACACCTGCACCCGCATGCACTTCGGCCCTTCATCGTCAGCCGCCTGCACGCACCTCACCCCTTCTCCCTCACTGCCCCGCAGGTCCTGCCCATCAGCACCACCTCCCTCCCTTTCCTTTTCTTCCCCGTGCTCCTTCCTTTCTTGCTCCCGATAATGGCGCATGCCAAGACGGCAAGTCACCGGCACCCGCGCCTGCATGGAAGGCGACCGAATCATCGTGCCCCCGCTCCCCCTTCCTTTTACCGTAGCCCTACCTACCTATAAAGCTCTGAGCCACACCTCGTCTTCTCCCTTTCCAAAGGATCGGTGTGTAAGGCAAGAATAGCATGGGACCATCCTTGTTACCTATTCACATTTAATCACTTAATTCATATTGCATGTGTCTACCTTGATGCCAATAAGGATATCCTAGATATTTGATATCTTGTACCTTGAAACCTTTGGGATATTGCATTGGGTAGTTTTTGCTAGTGCTTAATCAAAACCATGATCTTGTAACTTGACTAATGGTATATGCAATAAACATTAAAACATGACTTTTTAGCAACATAGAAACAGGGGCTGGAGTGTTTAGCTACTTTCTAAATGCTTTAGATTCCTCTCCCTAAAGACTTATCTGTAAGCGATCATCTGGAACTTACAGTACAACTATGAGGGCTATATGGCTCTGGCTTTAGCTCAGTATGATGACCTTTTCTAGCTTGTTAGTGGTTACCTTTGTGGCGCACGAGGGTATATTTCCTTTTCTACTAGGTTGTGTGTACCGTGCTGCGATGCCTACGCGTACCACTCCTAGAGATGGGCCACATATGCCTAGTGGCCCTAACTTGTTAGATGAACCTTTGAAAGGCTTCATAGTGAACCCTGTCGACCTTCCTTGGTAGTGGGTCAAGAGGCTGATCACCTCGGGCAAAAGGGTAAATCATGACTCACAGTGAAAGTGTACAAACTCTGCAGAGTGTAAAACTATTATAACAGTCGTGCTAACGATCACGAGTGGCCTTGGACCCTTATGGAATAGTGATGATCACTAATGGATAATTGTGCTAATGATTAATTGTTTATGCTATACATTATTTATGTTTACCTGATCATGTGTTTATGGGAATGATAAATTCTTTGCCACTCAATTGCATAAAAAGATGACCTATTAAAGCTAATCATAGTAAACCAATGACAACCTTTTGAGCCTCATGAACCCCATGATATAATTGTTAAGTATGACATGTACTTATGCTTGTTTTAGTTTTCTATACATTGGATAAAAATCCCGGATGGGTACCAGATTGCCAGTTTAGAGGAGTTAGGCTTGTGGTCAACCAGTCAGTCATCCCTGTGGATTTAGAGTCTTCGCCAGAAGATCGGAGTCAACTTTCTGCTGTCTTTACTCTGAGGTTATTTTCCTTTTACTAATACATTATGTAATAAGTATTGTCTCTTGATATTACCCTAATTTGTGGCTATATGTGAGATTTGACTTCCTGGGCTCACATATAGTTGTATCTGGTTTTGTCTTTGAAACCGGGTGGTACACATACCATGCTCCTGAATGCTTGCTTCAAACCATACAAAGCCTTCTTCAATTTGTAAACATGGTTGCGCTTTTTGTCATCTTCAAAATTGGGAGGTTGCTCAACATAGATTAACTCATTGATTTACCTATTCAATAATGCACTGTTCACATCCATTTGATATAGCTTGATGTTGTGGGCACAAGCATAGGTTAACAGGATCCTAATTGCTTCCAATCTTGCAACCAGGGCATATGTTTCACCAAAGTCAAGACCTTCAACTTGTGTGTAACCTTGAGCTACCAATCTTGCTTTGTTCCTTACAACTATCCTATCTTGATCTTGCTTGTTCCAAAAGACCCACTTGGTTCCAATCATATTATGATCCTAAGGCCTCTCTACTAATTCTCATACTTGATTTCTTGTGAAATTATTTAGCTCTTCATGCATGGCATTTACCCAATCAACATCCTTCAAATCTTCATCTATCTTCTTTGGTTTGATGGATGATACAAATGAGAAATGCTCACAAAATGAAGCCAATCTTGACCTAGTTTGCACACCGCTTGAAATATCTCCAATAATAGTATCCAATGGATGATCTCTTGCAATGTTGGTTGGTTGGAGCACTTGAACTTGATTGCTTACACTTGGTTGGTTATTTGGTTGAGATGATGAACTAGCCACTTGTTGATCTTTCACTTGAGCATCACTTGTACTAGCTTGATTTTGATCATGAGAACCACTAGCTTGCACATTTGAGTTAGAGAGCACTTGATTCTTGTCATCTTCAACATCAATCACCTCTCTAGGCCTTATGTCACCAACATACATGTTCTTCATAGTATTGACCAATTGAGTGCCTCTCACATCATCTAGATTCTCATCTTCATCTTGGGAACCCTTGGTTAAATTCAACATCATGAACCTCCTCAAGAGTACCACTTGCTAAATTCTAAACTCTATATGCCTTGCTAGTAGTGGAGTATCCAAGTAGGAATCATTCATCACACTTCTTCTCAAATTTGCTCAATCTAGTGCCTTTCTTCAAGATATAGCATTTGTAACCAAAAACCCAAAAGTATATATATGCAATATTGGGCTTTCTACCATTCAAGATCTCATATGGGGTTTTCTCCAACATAGGATGACAATAGAGATGATTGCTATAATAGCAAGCCGTGTTGATGGCTTTAGCTCAAAATGAATGGCTAACATTGTACTCACTAAGCATTGATCTTACTATGTCAATCAAAGTTCTATTCTTCCTCTCAACAAGGCCATTTAATTGTAGAGTGTACTTGGCCAAGAATTGATGCCTAATGCAAAACTCATCACATAGCTCATCAATTCTTGTATTCTTGAATTTCACTACCATTGTCACTTCTAACTTTCTTGATTGTAGTTTCAAACTCATTGTGAATTCTCTTGATGAATGACTTGAATGTAGCAAACACATCACTCTTGTCAACAAGAAAGACTACCCATGTATATCTTGTAAAATCATCCACTATCATAAAGCCATATTTATTGCCACCAATGCTAGTGTATGTTGTTGGCCCAATGAAAGCTCTAGTTTGGTTTTGGTGAATTGATAAAACCCTAAGTGCTAACCTAGTTTATCAAGTGATTATGAGATAGGTAGCACATTCCAAGTGGTGAAACAAATGAAGATCATGACATGATGATGGTGATGCCATGGTGATGATAAGTGCTTGGACTTGAAAAGAAGAAAGAGAAAAACAAAAGGCTTAAGGCAAAGGTATAAATAGTAGGAGCTATTTTATTTTGATGATCAAGACACTTAGAGAGTATGATCACATTTAGGTTCGATAGCCTGTACTATTAAGAGGAGTGAAACTCGTATCGAAATGCGGTTGTCAAAGTGCCACTAGATGCTCTAACTCATTGCATATGCATTTAGGATCTAGTGGAGTGCTAACACCCTTGAAAATGTTTGTGAAAATATGCTAACACATGTGCACAAGGTGATACACTTGGTGGTTGTCACATTCGAGCAAGGGTTAGGAACTTCATCGGTGAAGTGTCCACCCATAGAGTGTGGACAGTCCGACAGTGCCACCGATGCCCTAGACAGAAAAGACGAAGGTCACTGTAAGTGACCGGACGCTAGTCTCTGTAGGACTATTCGGTCAGTAGCAGCTGAAGAAGCACAGCGTCGGTCATCGACCGGACACTGGCGCTGAAACCACCGGACACTGGCTGGCTGCGTCTGGTCACACTGACATAGTCATGCATAGGGGAGTCATCGTGTGACCAAACACTGGGTAAGTCCGGTCGTGAAAAGTCATCTCTGGATGCTTACTAGAAATGACTGGACGCTGGGGTTCAGCGTCCGATCACTTTGAGCCGCAACATTCGGTCATCACTTGACCATTGAGATCGGGCGATCAACATTTGAAGAGAGGGGACACGTGGCACGCATCGCTTGATCGGACGCTGAGGTCTAGTATTCGGTCGATATGACTGGAGCGTTCGGTCACCCCATGTTGTGCCTAGTGAAGGGGTACAATGGCTCTATTTTGTGGGGGCTTCTATTTAAGCCCCATGGCTGGCTCAAGCTCACTCTCTTGGCCATTTGTATTCACATAGCAACCTTGTGAGCTTAGCTAAAGCCCTCCCACTTATCTCCATCATTGATTCATCATCTTTGTGAGATTGGGAGAGAATCCAAGTGCATTGCTTGAGTGTTTGCATCTAGAGGCACTTGGTGTTCATGTTTCGCTGCTAGATTTGCTTGTTACTCTTGGTGGTTGTTGCCACCTAGATGGCTTGGAGTAGCGAGGATCGTCGAGCGGAGAGTGGTGATTGTCTCCGGCTCCGATTGTGGTGATTGTGAGGGGTTCTTGACCTTTCTCCGGCGGAGAGCCAAAAGGTACTCTAGTGGATTGCTTGTGGCTTGTGTGATCCTCATCTTATGTTGGTTGTGTGGCACCCTATTGAGGGTTTGGCGTGTGAAGCCAATTAGCGTGTGAACCTCCAAGTGAGTGAATCGCCACAACGAGGAGTAGGTTGCCGGCAAGCAAGTGAACCTCGGTAAAAATTATTGTGTTCATCATTTGATTCCGAGGTGATTGGTCTTCATTGGTATTCATTCTTGTAATTGATTGGCTCCTTCCTCGACATGGTGGTATAAACAAATTGCTCACTCTCATTACTTTACCGCAAACTAGTTGTCAAGCTCTTAAGTGTAGCTAGGAGTGAGAGCTTGTTAGTTTGGTTAGTGTGGCTCTTTAGTTAGCTTTTGAGAGCACACTAACTTAGTGTAGTGTCATAGCTATTGTGTGGATAGAAACTATATAAACTAGAATTATGGTAGGTGGCTTGCTTTTTAGTAGGCTAGCGCAACACTTGCTTCGCCTCATAATTGTCTAACCGGTTTGTTAAGTATTGTTGTATAAATTTTTAATAGGCTATTCACCCCCCTCTAGCCATTAGGACCTTTCACCTAAACAAATCCATATGTAATAATTCAAATGCCTAAGATGTGCTCATGATGCTCTTCTTAGAATGTGTGTTACCAAATTCATTTTTGGCTTGACAAGCACTACACAACTTATCTTTCTCAAATGTGACATCTTTTAAGCCTCTAACTAGATAATTCTTAATCTATCTATTCAATTGTTTTATTCCAACATGAACAAGCCTTCTATGCCATAACAAAGCCATGCTAGATTTGGTGAATAAACATGTTGACAATTGTGTTTTGCTAGCATTAAAATCTACCAAGTATAGATTCTCATATCTAAATCCTTTGAATATCAAGTTGGAGCCATCTTCGCTTATGATCTCTACATCATCCACACCAAATATGCACTCGAAACCTGAGATCACACAATTGTGCTACCGACAATAGGTTGAAGTTCAAGCTCTCTACTAGTAGCACATTAGGAAATGCTCAAGTCATTATGGATATTTACAATCTTACCAAGCCCTTTGACCTTGCCTTTGCCATTGTCACCAAATATGATACTATCATAACCATCATTGCCATTGGTATTGATTGAATGGAACAATTCTAGCATCACCGGTCATGTGTTGAGTGCACCCACTATCAAGAACCCAATGCCTTCCTCTGACTTTATAATTAACCTACAAAAGAAAATCAATTCCTTTTAGGTACCCTAAACTTGCTTGGGTCCTCGAAGGTTAGTCACTAAGCTCATTAGTACCCAAATGGCCTTCTTCTTTGGGCCCTAACATGAATGTACCAACAAACTTAGCCTTCACACTATTTGCACCCTTAGTAAGTAAATAACAAGAATCAAACTTAATTGAGGATACATTAGCTTGTGATTTTTTGTTCTTGCAATCATGCTCTTTGTGACCAACTTGCTTGCAACTATAGGAATACCGACCATTGTTCTTTATAAAACTAGTCTTGTGAGGAGTAAAGGCCACTATCGGGGACCTAATACTAGGGTACCTGAAGAGGAGTAGCTAATAACCATCAATGTTCATTCATCCGAGCGGTCAATAGCATGACTATAGCTCTTGCCGACCACCAAGGCCACGGGCTCTGCCTTGTACGACCACCGAGGCTTGTGGGATCCACCTCATCTGACCACCAAGGGTATAGGCTCTGCCTCATCTGAACCTCTGAGGGTTAGCTCTGCCTCGCCCAATGCGCCCAATGTCTGAGGGCTGGCTCCACCTCGCCCAACGTCTAGGGCTAGCTTCGCCTCGCTCGACGTCTGAGGGTAGGCTCTACCTCACCCAATGTCTAAGGGCTATCTCCACCTCACCTAATGTCTAAGGGCTAGCTTTGCCTTGCCTAATGTTTGGGGCTGGCACCGTCTCGCACGACATTTGAGGGTTGTCTCTGTCTCACCTGACGTCTGAGAGCGGGCTCCGTCTTGCCCGATGTCTAAGGGTTGTCTCCGCCTTGCTCAATGTCTAAGGGATGTCTCCACCTCGCCCAACATCTAGGGGTAGGCTCTGCCTCACCTGATGTCTGGGGGCTGGCTCCACCTCACCTGATGTCTGAGGGCGGGCTCTACCTCGCCCAACATCTAGGGGTTGGCTCCATCTTGCCCAATGTCTAAGGGTAGGCTCCGCCTCGCCCGATGTCTGAGGGCTGTCTCCGCCTCGCCCAACGTCTAAAGGCTGGCTCTGCCTTGCTCAACATTTGGGGCTGGCTCTGCCTCACCCGACGTCTGAGAGAGGGCTCTGTCTCGCCCGACATCTGAGGGTTGTCTCCGTCTCACCCGATGTCTGAGGGCGGGATCCATCTCACCCAATGTCTGAGGGTTGTCTCTGTCTCACTCGACGTCTAAGGGCTATCTCTGCCTCACCCGACATATGAAGGCTAGCTCCGCCTCGCCCGACATCTAAGGGCAGGCTCCAGCTCGCCCAACATCTAGGGGCTAGCTCCGCCTCACCCGATGTCTATGGGCAGGCTCTGCCTCGCCTGACGTCTGAGGGCTATCTCCGCCTCACTCGACATCTAAAGGTTGGCTCCACCTTGCCCGACGTTTGGGGGCTGGCTCTGCCTTGCCCAACTTTTGAGGGCAGGCTCTGTCTCACCCAATGTCTGAGGGCTATCTCCATCTCGCTCGACATCTGAGGCCTATCTCTACCTAGCCCGATGTCTAAAGGCTGGCTCTGCCTCGCCTGATGTCTAGAGGCTGGCTCTGCCTCGCCCAATGTCTGGGGGCTGGCTCTGCCTCGCCCAATGTCTGGGGGCTGGCTCTGCCTCACTCGATGTCTGAGGGCAGGC
The DNA here is from genome assembly GCF_019320115.1 of Miscanthus floridulus. Lineage (NCBI taxonomy): Eukaryota > Viridiplantae > Streptophyta > Magnoliopsida > Poales > Poaceae > Miscanthus > Miscanthus floridulus. The sequence goes on along the minus strand of NC_089585.1, from coordinate 108,096,209 downwards.
TCTATCTCGCCCAATGTCTGAGGGCTATCTCCGCCTCACCCAATGTCTGAGGGTTGTCTCCACCTCACCTGACGTCTAAAGGCTAGATCCACCTCACCTGATCCCCGAGGGAGGGCTCCGCCTCACCCGACATCTGATAGCTGGCTTCACCTCACCTGACATCTGAGGGCAGGCTTTGCCTCGCCTGATCCCTCGGGCACGGCTCCTGACAAAAGTTCACGTCACCACCAACCACTATGGGCCAGAAAGTACAACCCAAGGTCAAACTTTTGACACCGTTCAGGGAGCGGTCACGCCTCAACATGACCTATCATCGTGACATGTCATTCTAGGAGATTCACATTGCCCACAGTGATGGACACATGGTCACTGTGCTGCCCACTCCCTGTACGACTGCTGATCAGCACGCTAGGTCACCACACCGCCCACCGGGGTGAGATGGGATGTCACGACCTGCTAACAATGCCAGGTCATGGTGTCATCAAGTGGACAGGCGCCTGATGTGGGGCTAGTCTCTGTCACCACCGGCCATGTCAGTGGGGCCCGCACAAAGGAAAGGCCCGGTGACCCTAAAGGACTTCCTGTCCCTCTCGTTCTTCTGTTTTCTCCCATTATAACCCATGCTTTCCCTTCATCTATAAAAGGGAAAGCAGGGTGTCCCTTAGAGGGACATCGAACAAGCGACCCATCGCACATCAGATCGGATCATGGAGCCAACATCCAAACACGTCCGAGCTCGAACTCATCACAACACACACCACCAGAGACTTGGGACCTGTCCCTCTCTCTCCTGTTTGTAACCCCTACTACAAACTTTCCAGTGCTAGTAACACGAGCAGTAGCAATGAACTGGACGTAGGGACATTCCGCCCGAACTAGTATAAACCTCGTGTCCTCTTAGCACACCATCCGAGCTAGATGCGCAATAATACAAATTTACTCATTGGTGTTTACTCAAAACACCGACAACCTCCTTGCCCTTCTTGGGGGTATATCCCAATCCCTCTTTGTAGAGAGATGCACTTTGGCTATCCAAGCACATAAGCAAGCGGTCCTCACCACCATAGGCTTTGCCTAAGGCGTAAGTAAGCTCATTTATCTCCTTCTTGAGGGTCTCATTCTCAACCATTAGTGAGGCATCACAAGTGAAATCATCACTACTAGATGAGGTAGAAGTGGAAGTGCTACAAGAAGAGTTAGTGAGAGCAAAAATGATAGGTTCAAAGAAAGATTCATTAATTAGATCACAAGTAGAACCCACATCACATGTTAGAACAACCTCTTTCTTGTCTTGATCAAGGAGGGAGGAGTGAGCTTTTACAAGCTTTGTGTGAGCCTTGCCAACCTCCTCATGGTCTTCCTTTAGACTCTCATGATAGGCATTGAGCTCATCAAAGGATTGCATTGAGAGCTTTGAGCTCTTTTCATAATTCTTTGCACCCTTTCCTCTTCATCTCAAGATATTCATGAGCTTGTTCTAGCATGTCCATGAGATCTACCTCCATCATCACTATCACTCTCATCATCTTGTACCTTAGTGGACTTAGCCATGAAACATGATGGAGTGTCGAAGAGTGAAGGTTTGTCATTGATGGTGATGCTTGCTAGTGCCTTCTTGATGGATTTCTTGTCATCATCACTAGAATCATCATCCGAAGTGCCATCACTATCCCAAGTGACCACATAGCCACCACCCTTCTTCTTCTTCTTGAATGTCATCTTCTTTTCTTTCTTTTCCTTCTTCTCCTTCTTTTCTTTCTTCTTCTCATCCTCATCATTGTCACTATTGTAGAGACAATCCGCTACAACAGTGATCCTTGCTCTTGCATTTGTAGCATCTTATCATATACTCCTTGTTGTGATCTCTTCTCTTTCTTGCACCATATCCCTTTTTCTTCATGAATTTGCCCATCTTGCGCACAAAGAGAGCCATAGCTTCATCATCAAAGTCACTAGCTTCTTCCTCTTCACTTGATTCTTCTTTCTTAGCTTTGCCCTTGCTATTGGATGAGGTGCTAGCCTTGAATGCTACACTTTTCTTCTTCTTGTCTTCACCCTTCTTCTCATCTTGGTCAACCCCCTCCCTTTTCACACGGTATGTTTCTTGTGTCATGACATCACCTAGTACTTGGTTAGGGGTTAGGTCCTTCAATCCTCCACTTATGATGATCAATCTTAATGTCTCAAATCATGAAGGTAAGCACATCAAGAACTAATGAGAGACATCATCATTATTTATCTTCTCACCCAAAGCCTTCAAGTCATTGATGATCACTTGCAATCTATGGAACATCTCTAGAATGCTCTCATCATCCTTCATCTTGAAGCTTGTCAACTTGTCCTTGAGAATGTACAACTTGGCACTCTTGACCACTGGTGTGCCCTCATAAGTTTCTTCCAATCTCTTCCAAACTTCACTAGCTCTCTCAAAATCCTTGATTTGCTCAAACACCTTTGAATCAATGGCATTGTATATGGTGTTAAGAGCCATTGTATTGCATTGCTTGTTTGCCTTGTCTTGGTTGGTGAGATTGGTGGGATAAATAATAGCATAGTCACTCTCGGTCACATCCCACACTTGATTATTGATTGAACCAAGATACATCTTCATCTTTCTCTTCCAATAATCATAACATGTGCCATCAAAGAACGGTGGTTTACCCTCCACATGGTTGAACACAACTTGAGCCATCTTTTGACACCAAAGGTTGTTAAGCCTTGATTAAACTGGTGACCATGGCTCTGATACCATTTGAAATGTCCTAAATGGCTAGAGGGGGTGAATAACCTAATAAAATTTCTACAAAACCACTAGAGCAGCTAATTAGTCAATTAGAAAGCGAAGCTTTTTGCTCTAGCTCTACAACGGGTTAAAAGCCACCTATCCCAACAATTCTAGTTGGTTAATGTCTCTAGATCAATCAATGGCTAAGTCACTACTCACTAAAAGCTCTCAAACATGCTACACTAAAGAGCTTGCTACACAACTATATATCAATGTAAATACAAGAGAGTGAGTAAGGTGATTATACCGCCATGGGAAGAGAGATGAACCAATCACAATATGAATACCAAGTGAATCACTTAAAGGTCCTAATATGGCTAGAGGGGGTGAATAACCTATTTAAAAATTCAACAAGGCACTAGAGCAATTTATTAGTAACACAAATGGCATAATGCAATTTTTCTCTAGCTCTACAAGGGTTGCAAGCCACCTATCCCAATAATTCTAGTTGCTATGATCACTAGGCACACACAAGAGTTAAGTCACTACTCACTAAGCTAGTGTGCTCTCAAAAACTAACTAAAGAGCCACACTAACCAAACTAACAAGCTCTCAAAGACTAGATACACTAAAGAGCTTGGCAACTAATTTGCAAGAATGTAAAGGAGGGGATATGATGATTATACCACCGCGTAGAGGAATGAACCAATTACAATATATAGACAATCCAATCACCAGGAGAAATCCAATCACACAAGAGACACAAGATTTTTCTCCCAAGGTTCACGTGCTTGCCGGCACGCTAGTCCCCATTGTGTCGACCAACACTTGGTGGTTCGGTGGCTAAGAGGTTGAAAGGTCCTAATATGGCTAGAGGAGGGTGAATAGCCTATTTAAAAATCTATAAGATCACTAGAGCAATTTGATTAGTATGACAAATGGTGTAATGCAATTTTTCTCTAGCTCTACTAGGGTTGCAAGCCACCTATACAAATAATTCTAATTGCTATAATCACTAGGCACACACAAGAGGTAAGTTGCTACTCACTAAGAGCTCTCAAACATGCTACACTAAAGAGCTCCACTAGATGAACTTAAGCTACAAAGCAAGCTCTCAATTCTAGCTACACTAAAGAGTTTGCGGGAATGCAAATGAGTAAGTAAGGTGATTATACTGCCGCATAGAGGAGTGAACCAATCACAAGATAAATACCAATTCAATCACCGAGAGAATACCAAGGGGTAGGAGAACCGATTTTTCTCCCGAGGTTCACGTGCTTGCCAGCATGTAGTCCCCATTGTGTCGACCAACAATTGGTGGTTCAGCGGCTAAGAGGTGTTGTACGAACCTCATCCACACAATTGGACATCACAAGAACCTACCCACAAGTGAGGTAACTCAATGACACAAGCAATCCACTAGAGTTACCTTTTGGCTCTCCACCGGAGAAGGCACAAGACCCCTCATAATCACCGGAACTGGCCATGAACAATCACCAACTCATGCAGAAACTCCACTGCTCCAAGCTATCTAGGTGGCGGCAACCACCAAGAGAAATAAGAAATCCGCAGCCACAACGATCCCCAAGTGCCACTAGATGCAATCACTCAAGCAAATGCATTTGGAATCACTCCCAATCTCACTATGATGATGAATCAATGATGGAGATGAGTGGGAGGTGTTTACTTAGGCTCACAAAGATGTCAAAATGCCAAGAGAAGTACCTTGGAGCCGACCAAACACTATTTATAGACGTCCCCAAACGAATAGAGTCGCTGGCTCTGCGTAGGCACGACCAGACTCGCCTGACCGGATGCACCCCAATGTCCGGTTGGCTACATCTGATCGGCTCTGGCCATCCACACATCATGCCTTTGAATTCTATGTGTCGATCTCCAATGGTCAAAATGATCAGCTCATGAAGTTAATGTTTGACCGAACTCGACATTGAAATCGACCAGACTCTAACCACGTAGAGTCCGGTCAACAACAGAGAGCTCCTAGAGCATAGAAAAGGTGACCAAACACGTCTGGTCAAGGATGACCAGACACACCAATGAGTCCTATCAACACAACATTCTTCACCACGTGCTCTCACTGATGATGCCAGTGTATGTCAGCCGTGACCTAACGCAACCCCTACGCATCTAGTTGTGCGCTCAACCCTGCGTCTGCACGCCCAAAGAAGTGACCAGACGTGCCGGTCCCTACGTCCGATCGCTCTGCGACCCTCTCAGCCAGTGCAGCACCATCGCCTATAATTGATCGGATGCGCCGGGGTGAGTCCGGTCACCCCACGGCCAGCGTCCTATCGTGGACAGTCTCCTCCTTTTCTTTTTCTAAGTCCACAACCACTTCACCCTTGCTTCTAACTTGCTAACCACAAAGTGTAGAACTTGTGTGCATGTGTGTTAGCATTTTTGAAAGCATTTTACAAGGGTCAAGGTTAGCACACTAGGTTCCTAAATGCATATGCAAGAATCATGTCACCTAGTGGCACTCGATAACCCGTTTAGCCAAAGATATCCCCTCGTTATAGTACGACTATCAATCCTAAGTCACTCACACCCTCTATGGTGTCTTGAGTGCCAAACAAAAACCTATCATATACCTTTGCCTGATCATCTTGGTTTTTTATTTTTCTCTTTCTTCTTTTCCAAGTTGAGCTTGATCATCATCATTTTATGTCCACCTTCAACTCTGTGGACCTCATCTTGCTCAATCACTTGGAATGGACCACCTTATCTAATTCACTTACTTAGATCAAAGATTAGTCCTAGGTTTCATCATTTATCCAAAATTAAACTAGGGCTTTCAATCTCCCCCTTTTTGGTAATTGATGACAATCTGTTTACAAAGATATTCAATGAAATCTTTTTGGATTCATGTTGCTTGCCAAAGCATATTATCATGTGTAAAGATTATGGACAAGTTTCATCAACCCAAATTGGTAGTATTGGCTCCCCCTACATATGTGCTAAGAGTTTGGATTTGAAAGCTTGCACATATGCATGGATTACAAGTTTGGGAGAGTAATAGCTACTAAATGATGCTAAGGTGTAAAGAATGGACCTTTGAAGCATGATACCAATTGGAGTTGCCATTTGAACACCATCCTTAGCACCATGATTTGCTAGATACCACTTGAGAACAAAGGCAAACTAGATACCTTATGAGATCAACATTAGAAGCAAGGTTTTAGTACCACTTGTAAATGATCAAGGTATATCTAGCTCTCCTATGCATGCTAGTTTTTATTTCATCAATCATTTTCTAAAAACTAGCATACACCACACAAGCATGGATAGAGAATTTAAGAACTTGTGCCATGAAGCAAACATATGTAATGCACATACAAATGCAACAAACAAGTTTATGAGCTTGCTCCCCCTACTAGTGTGTGTTTGAATTTTAATTGATCCCCTTACAATGTCATTTCATTTGTTTGCTCCCCCTATCTTTACTATCTTTGTGAATTCTCTCCCCCTTTGTCAATAATTAGCATAAAAGGTGAGCTCAAATTTTAGATAGGTTGGGGTGAAACCATGTGAAGTGAGGATCATTTCCCCAATTCAATTCAATCTAGATCACTTGTAAAAGATATTTAACTCGGTTTGATCCAAGGACAAGCTTCTTCACACCTCCAAATAAGGGTTATCTTGTATCATGTTGAGTTAAACACTTATAGCTCATTTTCTAGATTAAACACTAGGTTCACAAGCCCACAAACATGTCATATGCTACCACTAGATCATTTCAAGCATAGAAGCAATAGTGGTACCATACAAGCATAAAAATTCATTTGGTTTTCATGAATGAGCCTTAGACAAGATAAGAATGACTAAATGCACTAAACAAGTCCTTAGCAATGGATGAATGCCATGTCAATCAACTTTACCTTACATTGCTCGAAGGAGAGGCATGTCATATAATGGGGGTGCATCAACACATATTGGAGAAGTCAAGTATGTTCAATTCATTCTTTAGCTTGCAAAACCTCTTCTCATCAAGTGGCTTGGTGAAGATATCGGCAAATTGATCATTGGTGCCCACACTCTCAATACAAATGTCCCCTTTTTGTTGGTGATCTCTTATGAAATGATGGCGGACATCAATGTACTTTGTTCTTGAATGTTGAATAGGGTTGTTGGTGAGCTTTATGGCGCTCTCATTGTCACATAGCAATGGCACTTGTTTGAATTTGATCTTGAGAACCACTAGCTTGCACATTTGAGTTAGAGAGCACTTGATTCTTGTCATTTTCAACATCAATCACCTCTCTAGGTCTTATATCACCAATGTCCATGTTTTTCATTGCATTGACCAATTGAGTGCCTCTCACATCATCTAGATTCTCATCTTCCTCTTAGGAACCATTTGTTTTATCAAATTCCACATCATGAACCTCCTCAAGAGTACCACTAGCCAAATTCTAAACTCTATATGCCTTGCTAGTAGTGGAGTAACCAAGCAAGAAACCTTTATCACATTTCTTTTCAAACTTGCTCAATCTAGTGCCTTTCTTCAATATGTAGCATTTACAACCAAAAACCCAAAAGTATGCTATGTTGGGCTTTCTTCTATTCAATAGCTCATAAGGTGTGTTCTCCATCATGGGGTGACAACAGAGTCGATTGCTATAATAGCAAGCCGTGTTGATTGCTTCAGCCCAAAATGAATGACTCACATTGTACTCACTCAACATTGATCTTGCCGTGTCAATCAAAGTTCTATTCTTTCTTTCAACTAGGCCATTTGATTGTGGAATATACTTGGCCAAAAATTGATGCCTAATTCCAAACTCATCACATAAATCACCCACTCTTGTGTTCTTGAACTCACTTCCATTGTCACTTCTCACTTTCATGATGGTTGTTTCAAACTCATTATGAATTCTCTTGATGAATGTCTTGAAGGTTGCAAACACATCACTCTTGTCAACAAGAAAGAACACCCATGTGTATCTAGTGAAATCATCCACAATCACAAATCCGTATTTGTTTCCACCAATGCTAGTGTATGTGGTTGGTCCAAACAAGTCTATGTGCACCAACTCAAATGCCTTAGATGTGCTCATCATGCTCTTCTTGGGATGTGTGTTGCCAATTTGCTTTCTAGCTTGACAAGCACTACATAGCTTATCCTTCTCAAATGTGACATCTTTCAAGCCTCTAACTAAGTCATATTTGATCAACTTGTTCAATTGTTTCATTCCAATATGACCAATCTTTCTATGCCATAACCAACCCATGCTAGACTTAGTGAGCAAACATGTTGACAATTGAGCTTTTCTAACTTTGAAATCAACAAAGTATAGGTTCTCATATCTAAATCCTTTGAATATCAAGTTAGAACCATCTATACTTATGATCTCTACATCATCCACACCAAATATGCACTTGAAACCAAGATCACACAATTGAGCTACCAATAATAGGTTGAAGTTCAAGCTCTCTACTAGTAGCACATTGGAAATGCTCAAGTCATTGGATATTGCAATCTTACCAAGACCCTTGACTTTGCCTTTGCCATTGTCACCAAATGTGCTACTATCAATCCCATTGCTCTCATTTGCATTGATTGAATTAAACATTTTTGAGTCACCAGTCATATGTTGTGTGCACCCACTATCAAGCACCCAATGCCTTCCTCTGGCTTTGTAATTGACCTACAAAAGAAGATAAATTCTTTTTAGGTACCAAAACTTGTTTGGGTCCTTGAAGGTTAGTTACCAAGGTCTTTGGTATCCAAATGGTCTTCTTCATTGGGCCCACAATTGGTGTACCAATGAACTTAGCCTTCACACCATTGGCACCCTTAACAAGCATGTAGCAAGAATCAAATCTAATTAAGGATATATTAGGTTGTTTATTCTTGTTAGTCTTGCAATATTGCTCTATATGCCCAACTTGCTTGCATCTATTGCAAACCAACCATTGCCCTTCATAATGCTAGCTTTAGGAGTGACAAATGTCGCCTTGCCTTTCTTGGGGGTATAGCCTAATCCCTCCTTGTTGAGAGAAAACCTTTGGCTACCCAAGCACTTTAGCAAGCGGGCATCTCCAACATAGGCATTGCCTAAGGCACGAGTGAGCTCATTCCCCTCTTTCTTGAGGGTCTCATTTTCCACCATTAGTGAGGCAACACAAGTGGAACCATCACTCAAAGGTGAAGTAGAAGTAGTAGTGCTACAAGAAGGGTTAGTGGGAGCAACAACAATGGGCTTATAAAAGGATTCATCAATAATATCACATGTTAGTCCCATATCATAAGACACAATCACTTGCTCCTTCTTGGCTTCCTCCTTCTTGACTTGCTCGATGAGAGAGGAGTGAGCCTTTTTAAGCTTAGAGTGAGCTTTGCCAAGCTTCTCATGGGCTTCCATTAGCCTCTCATGAGTGGCATTGAGCTTATCAAAGGATTACTCAAGAAATTTGACCTTCTTGCGCAATTCTTTGCACTCCTTTCTCTTCATCTCAAAGCAAGTGTGCACTTGCTCACACATATCCAAGAGCTCCTCCTTGGTGTACTCATCATCATCATCACTCCTACAAGCATCACTTTCATATTCATCATCATCACTCACATTATATTTTACCTTGGTAGTCTTTGCCATGAGGCATGCCGATGGAGTGTCGAAGATGGAAGGCTTGTTGTTGATGGCGATGCTTGCTAGTGCTTTCTTGATGAATTTCTTGTCATCATCACTAGAGCCATCACTATCTGAAGATCCATCACTATCCCAAGTGACCACATAGCCTCCACCATTCTTCTTCTTTTGGATGGTCATCTTCTTCTCCTTCCTCTCCTTCTTTTCTTTCTTCTCCTTCTTATGCATTTTCTTCTCATCCTCATCATTATCACTATTATAGGGACAATCCACTACAATGTTGAAAGGATCAAGATGCCCAAGGGGGGGGGGGTGAATTGGGCTAATTCTAAAATTCTTTGCAATAATTAAGTCCTACGGTTAGCCCAATTAACCCCTTGTGCCTAGAAAGTGTTTCTATTGATCTACCACATAAAAGTTTAGCAACATATGTTCCAATCCTACTCTAGCATGGCAATTCTATGAATGTAAATGACAATAATTGAATTGCTCAAAGTAAATACTCAAAGTAAAGAGAGAAGGAGGAACACGACGATGTTTTGCCGAGGTATTAGAGAGTCGCCACTCCCCACTAGTCCTTGTTGGAGCACCCACGCAAGGGTGTAGCTCCCCCTTGATCCGCACAAGGATTAAGTGCTCTCTATAGGTTGATTCTTTGACACTCCGTCATGGTGAATCACCCACAACCGCTCACAACATGAGTTGGGTCATCCACAAGCTCCACCGGATGATCACCAAGCTCCCAATCACTACCAAGCCATCTAGGTGATGGCGATCACCAAGAGTAACAAGCACGAACTCTCACTTGACCATGACAAGCCTAATGAGAAGGGTGGATGCACACTTTGCTACTCTTGCTTTCACTAATGAGGGCTCTCTTTGCGATTCTCAAATCTCAATCACCTCACTAGGACCTTGCTCTTCTTGGCACTCTCAAAGGTATTTCTCAGCTATTGGAATGAGCAAAAGTACCCCCTCACACGAATGGAGGAAGTATTTATAACCTTGGTTCAAAAACGAACCGTTATGTGCCTCTACGGGGTGACCGGACGCTCCGGTCATATTGACCGGACGCTCCGATTAGTTCTCCTCAAACTCCAGTGTTTAAGATGTGACCTAAACAACATCTGATCATCACTGACCGGACGCATCCGGTCACTATTTTCCCTCTCTAGAACCTTACTAGAGTTGACCGAACGCTGGCACTCAGTGTCTAATCGCGTCTAGACGATTTCACCTTGATCAAATGAACTGACCAGACTTTATGCTAGCGTTCGGTCACTCTGGAACCGGCGTCTAGTCTACATTTGACCCTCCATTCACTTCCAACTCTAAATCATACATAAATGAAGTTTGCTCCAATGGATCTAAGGGATTTTTAGGAGCTACCTAGTGCTAGATTTAGCAAGTGTGCACCACACCAAACTCACTAGACTCACCTAGGTCAAGTGACCCGTCCATACCCCCCTTAATAGTATGGCCAAAGGAAAAACAAAGTCCTAAACTACTCTAAGTGTCTCCTCAACACCAAATGACACTTAGAACTAGTCCATCCTTAACCTTGTCGTCCATCCTTTGAAAACTAAAACGATTTCCATCATAGGGGCATGACCACCATGATAGCCCAATCGATCTCCATTAGCATGACCTAACTTAATTGCCTCTGCAAAACACACGTTAGTCACAGTAATCATGTATTGTCATTAATCACTAAAACCCAACTAGGGGCCTAGATGCTTTCAATCTCCCCCTTTTTGGTGATTGATGACAATACTACCTCAAGTATGTGAAAGAGATGAGGTTTTTAACATGCTTGGTTCATATAAGCTTTTGACAATAAGAACAAAAGTGTTAGGTAAGCTTATATGACCCAAGCCAACATGATGTACTCAAAAGATATGAAATAAGCAAGAGTACAAGTGATAAAGCTCATTTTGCATCGGAGTAAAATGCGGAAGCAAAGCAAATGAGCATAACACAAGTGATATGACACATAAATAATTCAAAGTAGAGAGCACACATGTCACATATCACGATCACGTAGATATCACTATCACATAAATATAGTTTGATGCATAAAAGTAAACACACGAATGCATAATAGTGTATCACACATAAAAACCAAATATAATAGATAAACTAAGCTCCCCCTAAGTCGCTCCCCCCTAAGTCTAACATACTCGATCCCTCTCCCCCTTTGGCGTCAAACACCAAAACCTAAGGGTCAGTCGGTGGGGCTGCAGTGGAGAAGTCGAGCACTGAAGTGTGAGGAGCGAGCTAGAACTATGTGCCATCATCCTCTGATCCTGAGCTCTAAGTAGTCTGACCCTCTATAGCTGGAAGCGATGCTGAAATGGTCTAGGGTCGGATCTATAACTAGCGCTACCTGCTCTGATGATGCAACTGACGAAGGGAGCATCTCTATAGTCTCGGTAATAGGTGCAACTTTGGAAGGACCTAGGGACATGAAGCTCTAGGTGGAGTAGGCTACCCTAGTCAACTCACTGAATGAAGCACCAAGGCTCCTAGAAACTGGGGTGAGCACTGATGAACTCTGAGGCTGGAGTAAAGCCCATATGAAGAGGAGTGAACTATGGGGCTAGCACTAGTGAAGCAAACCACTAGGGACACCTACTCTATAGGTGAAGGAAACTGTGGCGCTGGCTGTCCCTGACTCTAAAGCCCACTAGGTTGTACAACTGGAGTCATAGAAGTGGTGGCACGCTGACCAAGCTAGGGTGAAGGCTGTGGCGGTGGAGCCCCAATAGCTGTCACTACATGCTGCATAAACCCAAGTAGCCGCTATTGCATAAGAAGCTACTGCTTATACATGGCCTACTGCTGCTGCTGTTGTATAGCCTGCTATTGCTGCTAGATCGCCTGCTGCTGTCGCTGAAACTCATCCTACCGAGTCTAAAACTGTGCAAATGTAGCAGCGGTCTCCTGAGCCTAGCGAGCCTGATCTTGCCTCATCCGCTCAAGTATGGCAAGTAGAGTGGGTCTGTCTGCGGTGTAGGTGGAGCTGAACTGGAGCTACTGGCCTCATGGTCATGTCATCGTGGAGACATCTAAGGGATATCATGGTAGTCATCATCTGAGCTGTCACTAGGGTTGCTCTCGACCATCCCCTCCTGTTGAGCATCTAACTGCTCCTCCTCTGTAGCTACTATGCTCTTGCTGGTCTCATCCTACTAGGTTGCAGTCTCTGGCACCTCTAGACGATGGCACGGCTGGCTGGGTGTCCTCACTGCACTATGGCGGATCATCTGAGTCATGTTGTATGCAGGGAACTCTATAGTAGCACCACTATACTCTGCCAGCATCTCAGGTGGCCTCATAGTAACTACCCTATGGATCAAGAATGTAATCTAGTGAGCATATGGCAGCTGCCTATGACCCCTAAACCCCTCTATAATAGTATCCTCCATCCCTGATAGAAGGAGATCCCAAATATCAAACACAGTCTGCTACATCAGAGAGTTCAGTAGCCATAGCTGTATGCGTGTCAAGCCCTCGCAATACCCCATCCTCAGAAGTAGGGTCCTCCTCATAATAGCATCAAGCACTCTAGCAGTAGGATTGAGATCACTGGGTGTCCTGCTCAACCCCTTACTGAAAGGTTCTATGAAGCAATGGCAGACTTGATCTATAGGGGGCACCATACCACCATGAGGGCGTCTAGGAGGCGCTGTCTATCCATAGCAAACCTCATGAAGCTGGACTAGCTGCTTCTAAAGCCTGAGAATCTCTCTGACCCTAGAGCTCATCAGCCTATAATCTCTGCCTCTGAAAGCAAAGTGAATGAATCTATGTTGTGGGTCAATCTAGAGTGTAGCATAGAACTAATGGACCCAAGATGGAACATATAAGCCTATTCATCCAAGCAAATTTGTTAGCCCTGGCAGGTAAGATAGGAAAGGGCGAATATGCTCTCTAGCTGCTGCTACAATGGACTCAATGTTACTCATCCCTCTGAGATCTGAAATACTGTCCCCACTGTTAAGATATGCATTATAAAAATCTTCCTACTAGTGGTGTGTAGAAGCCCTCTGAAGCTTGGTCATCCCTCCTCATCAGGAACCACTGCTCAAAGTCCACAAATCTGAGCTGCTACACCTGCTTGGCCATGGCGGCCCTCAAATCCACGTGAGTCACTAGAGGTGGACCTTGTGGTCTAGGCGGTGGACGAGAACCCCTCTGCTGTGTCTCTGACCTCGGTGTGACTGGAGCACGGGTACGAGTAGAGCGGCTAAGCTATGGCTAAGGTGCCTGCTCTCCCTCCTGAGTTCGCTCTGCTGACTATGGCTACTACTATGACTCCCCTTGAGACTGACTCTCATCAATAGCCAAACACTATCCTCCAACCATGATAGTCTTAGCTAGACCACCATGACGGCGCTCAACCTGCTCAAGTGTAGCCCTCGTAGATGGAGAAAGCTGATCTATAATAATAACACCACTCCGAGTACCTCCTCTCTTTGCGCGCTCTGCAACCTCTACAACTACAGCTTCTCTCGCTGTATCTCCATCAGGGTACTTGCGCTTCTTTGTCGCTAGCTTCTTCATCACCTTGCCTTTTACATCTGCAGGCTGGCGAGGTGAGGGCCTTAGATCCTCATCACCGAGACCTCCTCCGACATTCTTGATATGAGCCATCTGATGAAGCTAAAAAGAACAACTACCCTGACAAGAATCAATTGCCAACTGTCACTTCCGAGGCTTGGCCTCGATCCGTACTCGTGAGCTTGGCCTTGAGTTAACTGACAACTGCCAATGAGACCACAACGACATTGACTCGCTGCATGATAGAATAGATAGGATATACAAATAAATATAATATATCTAGAGATATGAAATCCTAAGAAAGCAAGCAATAAATTTAAAATTATAAACAAGGGCTTGCTACCTTACGAACCAACGAATCGATGAGAAGAGTAATGAATCAGGGAACCACCGGATCGGCAATGTGAGGCAAGGGTTTGGCGAGACAATGTTGCGCTGGATCGGGCGTGGATCAGCGGCTAGGGTTCTGACAGAGCTTTGGATGCAGCACTAAAGCAGGGCAGGGGCACGACAGCGCTAGGGCATGGCTTGGGTAGCAGCGCTGGAGCATGGTGTGGGCATGGTGGCGTAGGCAGGGTGTGGTGGTGTGGAGCTATGCCACATGGTGGCACGGGGAGTGGCACGGGCATGGCGTGTGCAGGCATGGGACGGCGTAGTGTGGCGGTGCTAGCGTGAGAAAGCATGGTGGCATGGTGGCGGTGTATGGGGGCTGGAGCAGGGTGGCGGCAATGAGATGCGTGGCTAAGGCACGAGCTTGGTGATGTTGGTGCGGCGGTTGGGGCTTTAGGTCAACAGGTGACTCGAATATATGGTGGCCTCAACTGTGATAGAAAAGGAAACCCCGACCGGACATAGCCAGAGTCCGGTGCAACCTGTCTCCTTTGTCTTCGATCAACCGGACGCTGAACCACCATGTGATCGGACGCTGAACAGTAGAGTCCGATCACTCCATCGCAGCAGGTTTACCTCCTGTGAACTGACTGGATGCTAGACTTCAGAGTCCGATGCAGCATCCAGTCACTCTTTTTCCAGCAAATCTTCAAAGTCCTTCGTGCTGCCTATTCCCAATCAAGTCCCAACTTCAATAAGATCTAAATAAACACCAATTGGGACTGATGTGAGTGACCTCTCTCAAACCCCCAAAAATTTCAAAATATTTTGCCTTAGGCTATAATTCTTTTTAAGAAAATAGGCAATATGATGGCAATTAAAGATAAACGACAAAGCAACATTCATGCATATGCAATGCAATACTTGAAAGTAAATCTAGTTGCTTGTCAAGTTTGATCCAAGGTTAAGCTTCTTCACACACATTACGGCGATTATCTTAATCATGTTAGACAAGCCCTAAGTGCATTACCATAAAGTAAACATGCTGTATATTACAATGCAATACAAGGGACAACACAAGCTCATTTTTTAGTGAAGTTACTAAAATCAAGCACATTGAGCTCGTTCCACAATCGACAAAAAGTTCGCCTCATCTAGCGGTTTAGTGAAGATATGCACCAATTGATCCTCGGTCCTTACACCTTCTAATGAAATATCATTCTTTGCAACATGATCTCTAAGAAAGTGATGGCGGATATCTATGTACTTGGTGCGAGAGTGTTGAACCTGGATTATTTACAAGTTTTACCGCACTTTCATTATCGCACAAAAGAGGTACTTTTTCTAGAACTACACCATAGTCTAGCAAAGTTTGTTTCATATAAAGAATTTGTGCACAACAAGCATCTGCGGCAATGTATTCCACTTCGGCGGTGGACAAAGCCACACTATTTTGTTTCTTGGAGGACCAAGACACAAGTGATCTACCAAGCAAATGGCACCCTCTGGATGTGCTTTTTCTATCAACTTTGCAACCAGCATAATCCAAATCGGAATAGCCAACTAATTCAAATATAGCTCCTTTGGGATACCAAAGGCCAATGCTTGGTGTGCTTAAGATACCTAAGGATTCTTTTAACTGGCAATCAAATGAGTTTCCTTAGGATTAGCTTGAAATCTAGCACACATACACACACTAAACATGATATCGGACCTAGATGCGGTTAAATATAACAAGCTACTAATCATAGAGCGGTAGAGAGTTTGATCAACCATGTTACATCCCTCATCTAGGTCGAGATGTCTATTAGTTGGCATTGGTGTCTTGATTGGCTTACATTCATCCATCTTGAATCTCTTGAGAAGATCATTTGTATATTTCTCTTGAGAGATGAAAATCCCTTCTCTCATTTGCTTGACTTGAAAATCAAGAAAGAATATAAGCTCTCCAATCATTGACATCTTGAACTCCTTCGACATCAATTCACCAAACTCTTTACAAGAATCTTCATTTGATGATCCAAAGATGATATCATCAATATACACTTGGCAAATGAAGATATGTCCATCAAGCTTCTTGGTGAATAGTGTGGTGTCGACCTTCCTAATGGTGAAGCCCTTCTCAAAGAGGAAGTCCCAAAGATGCTCATACCAAGCTCTTGGGGCTTGCTTAAGCCCATATAGCGCCTTAGACAACCTATAAACATAATTAGGATATCTAGGGTCTTTAAACCCGGGAGGTTGATCAACATAGACTAGTTCATTAATAAAGCCATTTAAAAATGCACTTTTCACATCCATTTGATATAGTTTCATTTCATGATGTGATGCATATACAAGGAGGATACGAATGGCTTCTAGTCTTACAACCGGTGCAAAGGATCTCTCCAAAATCTAAACCTTCAACTTGAGAGAACCCCTTTACAACTAGTTTTGTCTTGTTCCTCACAACAATGCCTTTATCATCTTGCTTGTTGCGGAACACCCACTTTGTTCCAATGACTCTTGCACCTTTATGGTCGCTCTTCAAGAGTCCAAACTTCATTATGGGTGAAGTTATTTAACTCTTCATGCATGGCATTTATTCAATCTAGATCTTGAAGAGCTTCTTCTACCTTAGTAGGCTCAAAGCAAGAGACAAAAGAGTGATGTTTCAATAAATGAAGCAAGTTTTTGTGAGCGAGTCATTACTCCATTTGATGGACTCTCTATGATGAGATCTTGTGGATCAGCTTGGAAGTAGAGGTGAATTTCTTCTATCAACCACTTGAGAGGGAGGTTGTGGAGCATCAACATCTTGTGCTTGTGTCGCCATTTGCTCATGGGAGACATGAGTATCTTCATTTTCTACTCTCCCATCTTTTTCACCATCTTGTGGCATATTTGATGAAGAAGGTGGATTGATCACTTGTACATCATCTTCATCATCATTAGGCTTGATGTCTCCAACTAGAATATTCTTCATGGCCTCCCTCAATGGTTCATCACCTACATCATCAAGATTCTCATGTGCTCCTTGGGAGTTGTTAGATTCATCAAATTCCACATTATATGTTTCTTCAACCAAGCCAGTGGCATGATTAAATACTCTATATGCTTTGGACTTTGATGAGTAACCAACAAAAAAACTAATATCATAATGTCTTTGAAACTTCCCTAGGTGTTGCTGCTTCTTTTAGATGTAGCATTTGCAACCAAACACCCTAAAGAAGGAGACATCTGGCTTCTTCCCATTAAGCAACTCATAAGGTGTCTTGCCAAGAAACTTTTGAAGGAATAGGCGGTTGGATGCATAGCATGAGGTGTTGATAGTTTCCGCCCATAGAGCTTTGGGGTGTTGTACTCATCTAGCATAGTTCTTGCAAGAGTGATCAATGTCCGGTTCTTTCTCTCAACTACACCATTTTATTGAGGGGTATATATTGCGGAGACCTCATTATTTTTCTCTCCTTTGAGCTTCTTGTTCTCTTCTTTGAGCTTCTCATTCTCAAGAATCAAATCACTATCATGATCAAGAGTTTCTAGCACAATAGTGTTGTGGCTTTTGAGCTCTTCAAGATCTTTCTTGAGCTTTTCATTATCATTCTTGAGCTTGATAAACTCATCATAATCTTCGGTCTCAACCACTTGCTTGCCCTTGCTACTAAAACTTTGCTCAATGCTCTCAATGATCAAATCATCACATGATGTAGCTATATCAATCTTAACAACATCGTTAGTAGCATCATGTGGCTCATTGGATAAATATTCTTGAGCAATGACAAGATTATCATGATTAATCTTAAGAGTAGTATATTCTTCTTTTAGCATGTTGTGGCTAGTGATGAGCTTATTGTGTATCCTCTCAAGTTTATCATGTTTATCTTTAAGCTCTTTCTTAGAAGATTTGAGCTCCTTGAGTTTGGATGATATAGCATCATTTGCTTCTCTAAGCTCAACTACTAGTTTTTTTGGCTATATCACATTTAGCTAAAAGAGAATCATTCTTAGCTTTTAGTTTTTCATTCTTAGCTCTACTCCTTCTAATGATCTTAGTGTATTAATTTAGCAATTTAACAAGATCATCATAAGAAGGTGATTCATATTCATCATCATCACTATCGCTATCATCATTGCTAGCATGTTCATCACCACTACTATCATCATTTGATACCTTGCGATCACCCTTGGCCATAAGGCATAGGTGTGTAGAGGATGATGGCGGTGGTGGCGGTGAAGATGATGAAGAGTCAATAACAATGGCGGACACCTTCTCATTGTCACTATCATCATCAGATGAGCCACTAGATGAATCAATGTCCATGAGCCAATCACCAACGATGTATGCCTTTCCACTTTTCTTCTTCTTGTGGAAGTCCTTCTTCTTGCCATCTCTCTTCTTGTATGGCTTGTTTTTCTTCTTCTTATCTTCTTCTTCATTGCTTGAGTCATCTTTCTTGCCCTTGTACTTGTTCTTGAACTTGTCTTTCTTGGGCTTGGTGCATTGGTGTGCTAGATGACCAAGTTCTCCACAATTGTAGCAATCCATCTCAAAGATTGGCTTCCTTCTAGAGCTAGTGAAGAACTTCTTCTTACCATCAAACTTGATGCCACTCTTGTTGAGCTTCTTTAGCATCTTGGCGGTTCTTCTCACCATGAGAGCAAGACTTGCATCATCAATTTCATCATCACTTGAGCTCTCATACTCAAGCCTTGCTTTGCCCTTCTCTTGGCTAGCTTTGAATGCTAAGTCTTTTTCTTTCTTCTTAGTAGAGGATGAGACATCTTGAGGTGTGATGTGCATATACATCTCATGAGCATTGATCTTTCCCAAGATATATGTTGGTGTAGTGGTGGAAAGATCACCTTGATGAAGCACGGTCACAATATGCTCATATTTATCAATGGGGAGGACACTCAAGATTTTTCTTACAACATCGGATGGTTGCATTTGAGTGAGTCCAAGCCCATTGACTTCCTCTACAAGAACATTCAAACATGAGTACATCTCATTAGCACATTCTTTAGAAAGCATCTCAAAAGAGTTAAGCTTTTTCATGACAAGATGATAGCGTTCCTCACGCTCACTCTTTGTTCCCTCATAGAGCGCACAAACAGTCTGACCTATAGTGCATGGGCATCCTTGTGGTTCCTCACCCGGTTAAACACATCTTTGCAAAGGCCTCTAAAGATGGTGTTTCAAGCCTTTGCATTCCATTTCTCGTAATTTACCTCATCGCCTTGTAGATGTGTAGCATCCCGAGGTTTTGGGAAGCCTTGTGAGGCAGCTCTAAGTATTCCAATGTCTAGAGCTTCTAAATACGCCTCCATGCAGATTTTTCAATAAGGAAAATCATCCCCCTCAAAGATAGGAGGAGGTCCATCCCTGTGAGACATCTTTCTCTAGGCGGTTAAGCCTAAATACGTGAGCACGAGGTTCTAATACCAATTAAAAGGATCAAGATGCCTAAGAGGGGGGGTGAATTGGGCTAATTCTAAATTTCTTTGCAATAATTAAGTCCTACGGTTAGCCCAATTAACCCCTTGTGCCTAGAAAGTATTTCTATTAATCTACAATACAAAAGTTTAGCAACCTATGTTCCAATCCTACTCTAGCATGGCAATTCTATGAATGTAAATGACAAGAATTGAATTGCTCAAAGTAAATGTTCAAAGTAAAGAGAGGAGGAACGCGATGATGTTTTGCCGAGGTATCAGAGAGTCGCCACTCTCCACTAGTCCTCGTTGGAGCACCCGCGTAAGGGTGTAGCTCCCCCTTGATCTGTGTAAGGATCAAGTGCTCTCTATGGGTTGATTCTTCGACACTCCGTCACGGTGAATCACCCACAACCGCTCACAACTTGAGTTGCCACAAGCTCCACTAGATGATCACCAAGCTCCCAATCATCACCAAGCCATCTAGGTGATGGCGATCACTAAGAGTAACAAGCATGAACTCTTACTTGACCACGACAAGCCTAATGAGAAGGGTGGATGCACACTTTGCTACTCTTGCTTTCACTAATGAGGGCTCTCTTTGGGATTCTCAAATCTTAATCACCTCACTAGGACCTTGCTCTTCTTGGCACTCTCAAAGATGTTTCTCAGCTGTTGGAATGAGCAAAAGTACCCCCTCACACGAATGGAGGAAGTATTTATAACCTTGGTTGAAAAACAAACCATTATGTGCCTCTACGGGGTGACCAGACGCTCCGGTCATATTGACCGGACGCTCCGGTCAGTTCTCCCCAAACTCTAGTGTTTAAGATATGACCGGACGCGTCCGGTCATGATTTTCCCTCTCTGAAACCTTACTGGAGTCAACCGAACACTGGCACTCAGCGTCTGGTCACTCACCTCTCAACGTCCGGTTGCATCCAGACGATTTCACCTTGATCAAATGAACTGACTAGACTCTGCGCCAGTGTTCAGTCACTCCGGAACCAGCGTCCGGTTAGCATTTAACCCTCCATTCACTTCCAACTCTCGATCATACATGAATGATGTTTGCTCCAATGGATCTAAGGGCTTTTTAGGAGCTACCTAGTGCTAGATTTAGCAAGTGTGCACCACACCTAACTCACTAGACTCATCTAGGTCAAGCTACCTGTCCATACCCCCCTTAATAGTATGGCCAAAGGAAAAACAAAGTCCTAAACTACTCTAAGTGTCTCCTCAATACCAAACGACACTTAGAACTAGTCCATCATTAACCTTGTCGTCCATCCTTTGAAAACCGAAACAATTTTCATCGTAGGGGCATGACCACCATGATAGCTGATGAGGACATGACACCCATGCATATGACCATATTTGGCACATGGTGTGGAGTGGTAGGAGGCCAGCAAGGGTGTCCAAGGCAAGAAGGAGGCCCAAGGCTAATTCGGTTCGAGTCCCCGAGGTGGAGACCCAAAGCAACTCAAGTTCGAGTCTGCCTCGGCCTCCAGGACCAGTCTGCCTTAAACTGGTCACCTAGGACACATCTGGACTCTGTTTTAGACGATCCACATATGGTTGGAAAGCTAATTTGATAAGGAAGTCAATACAGGTGGTCTCACATCAAAATCCTTTCAGAATCAATGGGAATCATCAAAACAAATCAGCATTCAGAATCTGCTAGGGTGCTACGACACCGTCTTTTGGTCCGTTGGACCGTGTATCGTGTTTGGGCCCATTAGGGGGTGCGTCCAGGGTAGGCGAAGACCCTAAGACCTTTATAATCATACACTACCACCATCATTAGGTTTTGGGTTTTGCTTAGATTAATCTGTCAAGAATAGTTTTGCCGTTCATCGGTTTGTGAGACCCCAACTTCGTGAGATTAATCATTCATCTATAATTTGGTTGCTTTCTTTCTTGTTCTTGCTTGTGCTCTTCATTGTGCAGGTAGGGATTAGCCTTCTTGGTGAGGTCAATTGGATTCATGTCTCGGTTGATAACCAGAGGAGTTGTGGTGCTAAGATTGTAGGGTTCGATCTTTCGATCTGAAGCCGAATCGGTGTGTCATTCTCCGCCACAATGATAATTATCACTACCTGACAAAAGATCGGGATCCCCATTTCCATTAATAGCCCAATCAATCTCCATTACCATGACCTAACTTAATTGCCTCTACAAAATATACGTTAATCACAGTAATCATGTATTGTCATTAATCACCAAAACCCAACTAGGGGCCTAGATGCTTTCAAACGTGATTGGGGCTCTTGCACTTGTAGCATCTCCTCACATACTCCTTCATGTGATCTCTTCTCTTTCTTGCACCATAGCCTCTCTTCTTCATGAATTTGCCCATCTTGGATACTAGAAGAGCCATGGCCTCATCATCAATGTCACTTGCATCTTCATCTTCACTTGATGCTTCTTTCTTGGAACTTGCCCTTGTTCTTGGATGAGGTAGAAGCCTTGAATGCCACACTTTTCTTCTTCTTGTCTTCATCCTCCTTCTTGTCTTCCTTATCAACCCCCTCCCTTTCCACACAGTATGTCTCTTGTGTCATGACATCACCTAGTACTTGGTTAGGGGTGAGTTGCTTCAATCCTTCTCTTATGATGATCAATCTCAATGTCTCAAATCTTGGAGGTAAGCACATCAAGAACCGATGAGAGACATTATCATCATTTATCTTCTCTCCCAAATACTTTAAATCATTGATAATCACTTGGAGCCTATGTAACATTCTTGGGATACTCTCATCATCCTTCATCTTGAAGCTTGTCAACTTATCCTTGAGGATGTATAGCATGGCACTCTTCACCGCCATTCGTGCCCTCATACATTTCTTCCAATCTCTTCCACACTTTGCTAGCATGGTCAAGATCCTTGATTTGCTCAAACACCTTTGAATCAATGGCATTGTAGATGGTGTTGAGAGCCATTGTGTTGCATTGCTTGTTGGCCTTGTCATTGTTGGTGAGATTGTCGGGATCAAGAATCACATAGTCATTCTCCATCACTTCCTACACTTGATCATTGATAGAATCAAGATACATCTTCATCTTTCTCTTCCAATAATCATAGCTTGTGCCATCAAAGAATGGTGGTTTGCCCCCTATATGGTTGAACACAACTTGAGCCATCTTTTGTGCACCGAGGATGTTAAGCCTTACTCAAATGGTGACCACAGCTCTGATACCACTTGAAAAGGTCCTAATATGGCTAGAGGGGGGGTGAATAGCCTATTTAAAAATCTATAAGATCACAAGAGCAATTTGATTAGTATGAAAAATGGTGTAATGCAATTTTTCTCTAGCTCTACTAGGGTTGCAAGCCACCTATACAAACAATTTTAGTTGTTATAATCACTAGGCATATACAAGAGCTAAGTTGCTATTCACTAAGAGCTCTCAAACTTGCTACACTAAAGAGCTCCACTAGATGAACTTAAGCTACAAAGCAAGCTCTCAATTCTAGCTACACTAAAGAGCTTGCTACAACTAGTTTGTAGGAATGTAAATGAGTAAGTAAGGTGATTATACCGCTATGTAGAGAAGTGAACCAATCACAAGATGAATACCAATTCAAACACTGGGAGAATACCAAGGGGCAAGAGACAACCGATTTTTCTCCTGAGGTTCACATGCTTGCTAGCACGTTAGTCCCCATTGTGTTGACCAACACTTAGTGGTTCGGTGGCTAAGAGATGTTCCACAAACCTCGTCCACATAATTGGACACCACAAGAACCTACCCACAAGTAAGGTAACTCAATGACATGAGCAATCCACTAGAGTTACCTTTTGGCTCTCCAACGAGGAAGGCACAAGACCCCTTACAATCACCAGATTTGGCTACGAACAATCACCAACTCATGCCAAAACTCTTACGCTGCTCCAAGCCATCTAGGTGGCGGCAACCACCAAGAGAAACAAGAAATCCGCAGCCACAACGATCCCCAAGTGCCACTAGATGCAATCACTTAAGCAAATGCACTTGGAATCACTCCCAATCTCAATATGATGATGAATCAATGATGGAGATGAGTGGAAGGTGTTTGCTTAGGCTCACAAGGATGTCAAGTATGTCAAAATGCCAAGAGGGATACCTTGGAGCTAACCAAACACTATTTATAGACATCCCCAAATGAATAGAGCCATTGGCTCTACGCAGGCATGACCGGACTCACCTGATCGGACGCACCCTAGTGTCTGGTCGGCTACATCTGATCGGCTCTGGCCATCCACACGTTGCACCTTTGAATTCTACGCATCGATCTCCAATGGTCAAAATGATCAGCTCATGAAGTTAATGTTTGACCAAACTCGACGTTGAAATCGACTAGACTCTGGCCACGTAGAGTCTAGTCAACAACAGAGAGCTCCTAGAGCACAGAAAAGGTGACTGGACGCATTAGGTCAAGGATGACCGGACACGCCAATGAGTTCGGTCAGCACAGCATTCTTCACCGCGCGCTCTTGCTGATGATGCCAGTGTATGTCAGCCATGACCTAACGCAGCCCCTGCGTGTCTGGTCATGTGCTCAACCCTACGTCTGCACACCTAAAGAAGTGACTAGATGTGTCGGTCCTTGTGTTCGATCGCTCTATGACCCTCTCGGCCAGTGCAGCACCATCGCCTATAATTGACCGGACGCACCGAGGTGAGTCCAGTCACCACGCGGTCAGCGTTCGGTCATGGACAGTCTCCTTCTTTTCTTTTTCTAAGTCCACAACCACTTCACCCTTGCTTCTAACTTGCTAACCACAAAGTGTAGAACTTATGTGCATGTGTGTTAGCATTTTACAAGAGTCAAGGTTAGCACACTAGGTTCCTAAATGCATATGCAAGAATCATGTCACTTATTGGCACTCGATAAACCATTTAGCCAAAGATTTCTCCTCTTTATAGTATGACTATCAATCCTAAGTCACTCACACCCTCTATGGTATCTTGAGTGCAAAACAAAAACCTATCATATACCTTTGCCTTGATCATCTCGGTTTTTTGTTTTTCTCTTTTTTCTTTTCCAAGTTGAGCTTGATCATCATCATTTCATGTCCACCTTCAACTCTGTGGACCTCATCTTGCTCAATCACTTGGAATGGACCACCTTATCTAATTCACTTACTTAGATCAAAGATTAGTCCTAGGTTTTATCAATTATCCAAAACCAAACTAGGGCTTTCAGAGGTGTTGCACAAACCTTGTCCAACAAATGGACACCACAAGAACCTACCCACAAGTGAGGTAACTCAATGACATGAGCAATCCACTAGAGTTATCTTTCGGCTCTCCACCGGGAAAGGTATAAGACCCCTCACAATCACCAGAGCTGGCCACAAATAATCACCAACATATGCTGAACCTCCTCTGCTGCTCCAAGCCATCTAGGTGGCGGCAACCACCAAGAGAAACAAGAAATTCATAGCCACAACGATCCCCAAGTGCCACTAGATGCAATCACTTAAGCAAATGCACTTGGAATCACTCCCAATCTCACTATGATGATGAATCAATGATGGAGATAAGTGGGAGGTGTTTGCTTAGGCTCACAAGGATGTCAAGTATGTCAAAGTGCCAAGAGGGTGAGCCCCAAGCTGGTACCTTCCTATTTATAGAGCCCTAAGACTCAAAAAGCCATTGGGCACTCTCAGGCTAACCGGACGCACTAACCGGACACGGCCCTACGTCTGGTCGGCCAGCGTCCGGTCGCCCACAGCCGTCCACGTGTCCAAGCTTCAAATGTCATGCATTGATCTCCAACGGTCATCTGATCAAGCACTCTAGGGTTAATATAAGACCAGACTCACTGCTAAAACGATCGAACTCTGGATCACTTAGTGTCAGATCAAGTACAAAGAGCATCTAGAGCCGATTTTTAACGACCGGACGTGTTAGGTCATAGGTGATCAGACACGCCACTAAGTCTGGTCCACACTAAGCTCGCAAACCCTGCCTACATCATCGTATGTCATCATCGACCTGACGCAGCCCCTGTGTGTTTGGTCCCATGATGCTCCCTACGTCTGATCACCAACACCCGCTTTTGTAAATGACCGGACGCGCCTGGGTGAGTCCGGGCATGCCAGGCACCAGCATCCAGTCATGGACTTTCTCCTCCTTTTCTTTTTCTAAGTCCACAACCACTTCGCCCTTGCTTCCAAGTTGCTAACCACAAAGTGTAAAACTTGTGTGCACGTATGTTAGCATTTTTCAAAGCATTTTACAAGGGTCAAAGTTAGCACACTAGGTTCCTAAATGCATATGCAAGAATCATGTCACCTAGTGGCACTTGATAACCTCTTAGCCAAAGATTTCCCCTCTTTATAGTACGGCTACCGATCCTAAATCACTCGCACCTTCTATGGTGTTTTGAGTGCAAACCAAAAATGGCTCCTATCATTATACCTTTGCCTTGAGCCCATTTTTGTTTTTCTCTTTCTTTTTTTCTAAGTTGAGCACTTGATCATCTTTTGGTCATCACCATCCACCATGATCATCCTCTTGCTCCACCACTTGGCATGGGACCATCCTTTCATGTCTACACCCTTAGCACAAGGATTAGTCCTAAGGTTTCATCAATTATCCAAAACCAAACTATGGCTTTCAATCACTAGGAGAATTCCAATCACAATAGACACAAGATTTTTCTCCTGAGGTTCATGTGCTTGTCGACACGCTAGTACCGTTGTGTTGACCAACACTTGGTGGTTCGGTGGCTAATAGGCATTTCACAAACCTAACAAATGGGCACCGCAAGAACCTACCCACAAGTAAGGTAACTCAATGACATGATCAATTTACTAGAGTGGCTTTTGGCACTTCACCGAGGAATAAGCCTAAGAACCCCTCACAAATCTATCCTTGATTAGGGCAGACACAATCACCAAATCCCCTCACCAATCAACAAATCACCAACCATCTAGGTTACAGCAATCACTAAGAGTAATAAGAAATCCACAATCACAAGAATCACCTAGTGCCACCAAATGTGATCTCAAATGCACACACTAGGGTTTCCCCAACCTCTCATGAATGAGAAACAAGCTTGGAGAAGGAGAGGAGAGGGAGGAGATGCTCTTGAAGCTCACAAGATCAACACTTTGAATCCTCAATCTCTTACTTAGGGTTAACTCAAAGCTTTGAGAGAGAGAGAGAGGGGAGAGCTTTTCTCTTCAATTTTGGATCTCAAAAGTTGCAAGAATGGGGAAGAGAATGGAGGAAGAAGAAGGGGGCACACCACTTAGAACCCTAGTTGGCTGGCCTCCTCCTCCCAACCGTTGCTTAGGTCCTTCTCCCGCACTGGAAATTCCAGACGGAGGCTTGGAATTTCTTAAGCGGGCGCTCTCCCGACCGTTGGCGCTAGAAGGCCTCCCGCATTGGAAATTCCAGGTGACGATTTGGAATTTCTCGGGCACGTGGTCCTCTCCGTGGTTGGACTCATGAGCTTAGCTTCAAAATGGAATAGGTGTAAATGCCTAGGAAAAGATCTCTAGTTAACAAAACCAATCCTAGACCTAGTAGACAAAGCGGGTAAGAAGCATATTTCGCACTGGAAATTCTAGCTCGGGGCAACTAAATTTCTAGCTAATTATGCCAAACAAATAGAGCACCTCTAACTGGAATAATTAGCACTATGAGCAAGAAATTCTAGTTAGACTTCACAACATACCCAAACAAGTGCTATCTCTTCACAAAAAGCACCAAACCAAATTTAGCACTTGAGATAGCTTTTCACAAAGAAAATTCTCGAGCTTTCTCACACATCTCACCATGTCACTAAGCGCAATGTATATGCAAATGAGACTCACACTTAGTGGCACTAGATAACCATTGCAATTAAAGATTTCTCCTCTTTATAGTACGGTTATCTATCTTAAATCCGATCACGCACTCTATTGCGTCTTGATCGGCAAAACAAAATGGCCTTAGATTTTATACCTTTGTTTTGAGCCCATTTTATTTTTCTCTTTCTTCTTTTCCAAGTTGGAGCACTTATCATCATCTTTTGGTCACCTCCATCACCATGACCATTATCTAGCTCCATCATTTGGTGTGTACCAACCTATCTTTGTATTTCACTCATGACAAAGGTTAGTACACTTAGGGTTCATCAATTAACCAAAACCAAGCTAGTGCTTTCAACGTCGACGACTGGGGAGGGAGCCGTGCGCGCCCATCGGAAGGAGCCAGAGCAAGCCGTCCATGCCGCGTTCGTCGGAGGAAGGGGAGGGAGATCCACGCTCGAGAAGGGCCGCGCCGCCGCTGCTAGAGGGAGCTAGAGGAAGGGGACGCAAGGGGAGGGGCCACCGGAGGTAGGGTAGGGCAGAGTCACACGTGGGAGGAACACGTCGGAGGGGAGGGTGCCACCGGAGCTCGCTGTCGCGCGGCCAGAGTGAGGGCACCACTAGAGCTCGTTGTTGCACTGGGAGCTCGTCCTCTGCGCGACTGATTGCCGGAGCGAAGGTGCTCGCTGGAGCGAAGTTGCTCGCCGGAGGGGACAGGGCCACGCTTGCCGGAGGGGAGGATGGGCGCGCTCGCCGGAGGAGCGACCGTTCACGTGCTCATGGGGAGGCGGCGCGCGGCTGCGCTCGTGCTTCCGTACGGCGCTGCAGGATGGGGGCTGAGTTGTTGGGCCAACAGGAATTGTGTCTGGTGGGAGCATTTAGGTACCCACACAAATTTGAGGTCTGTAGTAGGAGCCCTGCTGGAGTTGGATTTTTGATCTAAGCCCTCATATTTAGCTATGGGGCTCAAGTAGGGCTCTGCTAGAGTTGCTCTGGAAGCGGCGATAGGATGCAAGGCAAAGACTGGTGGGGCATACATATGAGCCGGTTTATGAGCCGACTTATCAGTCATGGTGTAATGTTTTTCTCTTCCAATAAATTAGTCGTACAAATCAGTACAAGCGGCTTATAAACCAGCCCAACACACCAATAGAGAAACACATGTAAAATATGTCAGATTCCTAACAAATTTCGCAACAAATTATCAAGGTCCAGTTTAGTTGCAAAAAAATTTGCAAAATTTTTCAAGATTCCCCGTCACATCGAATCTTTAGACGCATGCATGAAGCATTAAATATAAATAAAAAATAAAACTAATTACACGGTTTAGACGAAATTCATGAGACGAATCTTTTAAGCCTAATTAAACTATGATTAGACACTAATTGCCAAATAATAACGAAAAATGCTATAATACATTTTACAAAAATTTTCGCTAAACATGCCCCAAGGTGAGGCGAGTGGCCTGCCAGTAGGGATGAAAACGGATCGGATACGAACGGATATCACTCATATTATATTTGTTTTCATATTTCTATTCGGATTCGGATTCGGATTCGGACACGGATAGCGTTCGGATACATATATGAATACGGATTGACTCGGTTACGGATACGAATAATGAGTATCGAATACGGTATGAATCAGATTCGGAGAAGGTCGGATACAAATATCTATTCGGATATTGAGTAAAAGTAGCATATATATATATCATACGTGCGCAAACCATTACACCACTCTATGAGTACATAATCCATCTAGATTAAGCTGAAAGACTAAAGAGTAAAGCAACAAATAAGATAAAGATACAGATACATCATACATCAAACATCATACAAGCACCAATCTTCGCGGCATGAGTAGAAATAGCCAAGCTCATGGCTTCATGGGTCTTATGGAGTCATGGTCATGGATTCAAGATCTACAATCCTTATATAGGTCATTTTTCATTTGAGAAAGTTTGAATAAAATGTAATTCAAATTTCACAAGTGTGTGACATAGTTTTAGAAAGTCTATATGAGATTCAAGAATTTGTGACTAGTGTTTGATAAAACTTTCTCAAATGGGAAAATGAGTTATGTAACAATTGTAGATCTTGCTGAGATAATCAAACTTGGTATTCAGAGATTTTTCATCTGAGGTCATTTAGTGTCTCATTTGAGCAAGTTTGACCAAGTCAAAGTTGGTCAAATAAAAAAACAAGACTTTGACTCTAGTATTATGAACTCTAAATGACTTCAAATTGAAAAGTTTTGAATACCAAGTTTGTTAAACTCATCAAGATCTACAATTGTTGTTTTGGTCAACTTTCTATTTGAGATAGTTTGGACAGTTCAAATTTGTGATTTTTAAATTTCAACACCTACAAACTAGTTTTCGGAACCCTAGATTGTCTCAAATTCAAAAGTTTTGAATATCAAGTTTGTTCAGCTCATCAAGATCTACAATCCTTATATAGGCCATTTTTCATTTGAAAAAGTTTGAACAAAATATAGTTCAAATTTCATAAGTGTGTGACATAGTTTTAGAAAGTCTATATGAAATTCAAGAATTTGTGACTAGTGTTTGATAAAAATTTCTCAAATGGGAAAATGAGCTATGTAACAATTGTAGATATTGCTGAGATGATCAAACTTGGTATTCAGAGATTTTTCATCTGAGGTCATTTAGTGTCTCATTTGAGCAAGTTTGACCAAGTCAAATTTGGTCAAATGAAAAAAAAACACTTTGACTCTAGTATTATGAACTCTAAATGACTTCAAATTGAAAAGTTTTGAATACCAAGTTTGTTAAACTCATCAAGATCTACAATTGTTGTTTTGGTCAACTTTCTATTTGAGAAAGTTTGGATGGTTCAAATTTGTGATTTTTAAATTTTAATGCCTACAAACTAGTTTTTGAAACCCTAGATGGTCTCAAATTGAAAAGTTTCGAATACCAAGTTTGTTTAGCTCATCAAGATCTACAATCCTTATATAGGATATTTTTTCATTTGAGAAAGTTTGAACAAAATGTAGTTCAAATTTCACAAGTGCGTGACATAGTTTTAGAAAGTCTATATGAGATTCAAGAATTTATGACTAGTGTTTAATAAAACTTTCTCAAATGGGAAAATGAGCTATGTAACAATTGTAGATTTTGCTGAGATGATCAAACTTGGTATTCAGAGTGTTTTCATCTGAGGTCATTTAGTGTCTCATTTGAGCAAGTTTGACCAAGTCAAATTTGGTCAAATAAAAAAACAACACTTTAACTCTAGTATTATGAACTCTAAATGACTTCAAATTGAAAAGTTTTGAATACCAAGTTTGTTCAACTCATCAAGATCTACAATTGTTGTTTTGGTCAACTTTCCATTTGAGAAAGTTTGGATGGTTCAAATTTGTGATTTTTAAATTTTAACGCCTATAAACTATTTTTTGGAACCCTAAATTGTCTCAAATTGAAAAGTTTTGAATACCAAGTTTGTTCAGCTCATCAAGATATACAATCATTATATAGGCCATTTTTCATTTGAGAAAGTTTGAACAAAATGTAGTTCAAATTTCGCAAGTGTGTGACATAGTTTTAGAAAGTCTATATGAGATTCAAGAATTTGTGACTAGTGTTTGATAAAACTTTCTCAAATGGGAAAATGAGCTATGTAACAATTGTAGATTTTTCTGAGATGATCAAACTTGGTATTCAGAGTGTTTTCATCTGAGGTCATTTAGTGTCTCATTTGAGCAAGTTTGACCAAGTCAAATTTGGTCAAATGAAAAAAAACACTTTGACTCTAGTATTATGAACTCTAAATGACTTCAAATTGAAAAGTTTTGAATACCAAGTTTGTTAAACTCATCAAGATCTACAATTGTTATTTTGGTCAACTTTCCATTTGAGAAAGTTTGAATGGTTCAAATTTGTGATTTTTAAATTTTGACGTCTACAAACTAGTTTTTGGAACCCTAGATGGTCTCAAATTCAAAAGTTTTGAATACCAAGTTTGTTCAGCTCATCAAGATATACAATCTTTATATAGGCAATTTTTTCATTTAAAAAAGTTTGAACAAAATATAGTTCAAATTTCATAAGTGTGTGACGTAGTTTTAGAAAGTCTATATGAGATTCAAGAATTTGTGACTAGTGTTTGATAAAAATTTCTCAAATGGGAAAATGAGCTATGTAACAATTGTAGATCTTGCTAAGATGATCAAACTTGGTATTCAGAGTTTTTTCATCTGAGGTCATTTAGTGTCTCATTTGAGCAAGTTTTACCAAGTCAAATTTGGTCAAATGAAAAAACAACACTTTGACTCTAGTATTATGAACTCTAAATGACTTCAAATTGAAAAGTTTTGAATACCAAGTTTGTTAAACTCATCAAGATATACAATTGTTGTTTTGGTCAACTTTACATTTGAGAAAGTTTGGATGATTCAAATTTATGATTTTTAAATTTTGACGCCTATAAACTATTTTTCGGAACCCTAGATTGTCTCAAATTGAAAAGTTTTGAATACCAAATTTGTTCAGCTCATCAAGATATATAATCATTATATAGGCCATTTTTTTATTTGAGAAAGTTTGAATAAAATGTAATTCAAATTTCACAAGTGTGTGACATAGTTTTAGAAAGTCTATATGAGATTCAAGAATTTGTGACTAGTGTTTGATAAAACTTTCTCAAATGGGAAAATGAGTTATGTAACAATTGTAGATCTTGCTGAGATAATCAAACTTGGTATTCAGAGATTTTTCATCTGAGGTCATTTAGTGTCTCATTTGAGCAAGTTTGACCAAGTCAAAGTTGGTCAAATGAAAAAACAAGACTTTGACTCTAGTATTATGAACTCTAAATTACTTCAAATTGAAAAGTTTTGAATACCAAGTTTGTTAAACTCATCAAGATCTACAATTGTTGTTTTGGTCAACTTTCTATTTGAGATAGTTTGGACAGTTCAAATTTGTGATTTTTAAATTTCGACGCCTACAAACTAGTTTTCGGAACCCTAGATTGTCTCAAATTCAAAAGTTTTGAATACCAAGTTTGTTCAGCTCATCAAGATCTACAATCCTTATATAGGCTATGTTTTCATTTGAAAAAGTTTGAACAAAATATAGTTCAAATTTCATAAGTGTGTGACATAGTTTTAGAAAGTCTATATGAAATTCAAGAATTTGTGACTAGTGTTTGATAAAAATTTCTCAAATGGAAAAATGAGCTATGTAACAATTGTAGATCTTGCTGAGATGATCAAACTTGGTATTCAGAGATTTTTCATCTGTGGTCATTTAGTGTCTCATTTGAGCAAGTTTGACCAAGTCAAATTTGGTCAAATGAAAAAACAACACTTTGACTCTAGTATTATGAACTCTAAATGACTTCAAATTGAAAAGTTTTGAATACCAAGTTTGTTAAACTCATCAAGATCTACAATTGTTGTTTTGGTCAACTTTCTATTTGAGATAGTTTGGACGGTTTAAATTTATGATTTTTAAATTTTGACGCCTACAAACTAGTTTTCGGAACCCTAGATTGTCTCAAATTGAAAAGTTTTGAATACCAAGTTTGTTCAGCTCATCAAGATCTACAATTTTTATTTTGATCATTTCTCCATCCACGGTCGTTTGAACTTAAACGGATAGTATCCGGACGGATATATCCGTTTTTTTACTCGGATTATCCGTATCCGCCGGATACCGACGATATCATATTTGTATTTGATATCCGTGTAAACTATCCATTTAAGTATCCGTATCTGGAAAAAAATCCGAATATCCATATAATTATCCATTTAAGTGTTCATATTTGTTCGGTCGAACGGACGGTCGGATAAATATGCGTACCATTTTCATCCATACCTGCCAGGTACAGGTTTGCAGGAGCGTGGCCTCCCAGGCGCAGGCGGGATCGGCGGTGTGGACGCGATCCGTGTGGCCGTGTGTGGCTGGCTGGGTGCTTGGCCATTGGATGCTCCCCACGTGGCGGTGGTATCGCAAAACAGTGGGTGTAGCCAGCGATTTTGGCAAACCGGCGCAGGAAACAGAGGAAGGAAATCAGGTGCTACAGGCTGGTTGGCTCGGCGCTGGACTCTAGGTGATGGGGCCCGCCGATCAGCAGATCACAAAAATCCGGTTGTTGAGAACTCCCAAAACATGCGGTTGACGTTTACCCTCAATGGTAGCTGACGTCGGACGTCATCCGACGTGGACACGTAAAAAGGAAGAGAGATGATCTGCGGTGAGTAGACGGTCTGGTCGATCGTCTGATCGACAAGACAAGACAATATGATCGGATCAGCGTACGGAGTACAGGACAATGGGGTCGTCGCGAGAGTTATGACAAGGTCGTGCACACAACGAGACTACGGGGCACGACACGATGCTGTGGATGCTGTTGAAATTCGCAACAGATGCTCGGCTGACCAGACATTTCGCAACACGCTGCATCACAGGTACCGGAATTTTCGGTCCTAATCGGATCCATAAATTCTGGTGAGGACTTTTGGACCCTGGAGAGGAATAAGCTAACTACGACCAAATTCCCGGGCTATGGAGAGGAACGAGCTAACTAGGATTACGAAATAGAGGGAGTATATATCTTTCTGTTTGCCCGGTTGGTTTGGCTGGCGGCCACCTGCCGTCATCAATCCCTTCCAAGGACCACGGTGTACCAGACGGCGCCATGGCGCTCAGAGCACGCTAGGCACCGGTCCAACATAAGCACTGCACAGCGTCCTGGTCCACATGCAATCCCTCCTTGATCGCCTTGATCCTGAAGTGTAGGGCACTGCAACAATTCGCTTCTGTTGATAAATGAGCAAAAAGAGATAAAAAAAAACCCGCATAAATAAGCCTGATGGACAAAGACTATAAGAGGACAATAGCAATACCAATACTATGGCTTATATATTTCTGTAATCTTATTCTGTCGTTATACTCCATCTGTTTCAAAATAAATCAGCTTAGTTATCCTAAGTCAAATTATTTTAGCTTTAACCAAATTTATAGAAAAGATTATAAATATTTATGATACGAAATCAGTATCATCAAATACATCATGAAATATATTTTCATCATCTACTTATTTGGTGTTATAAATGTTATTGTTCTTTACTATAAAATTATTAGGATATGTATATATCTAGATCAATTAGCGATTGATTGGTATTTCCCTAGATAGGCTAGCTGTCATGTATAGCCTAGGATAGTTTCCTTGTACAGGAAATAGCTTCCCATGTATGCCTATTGGCTATATATATATATATATGAAAGGCTCCCCACCCATATTAGTGAGTGTGGTGATTCTCTACCTTCTACATGGTATCAGAGATTTAGATCCTCCTTCTCCCTCCCTCCCACCGCACAGCCCCCCCTGCTGCGTTGCTCCCCCTCCCAGGTCGCCCATGTCGACCTCCTCTGCCACCAGCTCCACCACATCCTCCAGCACCTCGGCTGCTATGGGCTCCATCTCTGCCCCAGTCGTCTTCGTCGCCCCCTACGCGACGATCAATGTCAAGAACCACATCCCGGTGACCCTGGAACTGACGAAGCCCAACTTCAACCAGTGGGAGCCGTTTTTCACCTCTCTCTACGGGAAATTCGGTCTCCTTCCGCACGTCGACGGCACGGCTGCGGCCAGCCCCACTGACCCTGCTTGGGCCATTGCCAACGCCTTCGTCCGCAGCTGGCTCCTCGGCTCTACCGGGATGGACGTCATCGGCCTTGTTGGGCACCGAATTAGACTGCGCGCGAGCTCTGGGTTGCCATCAGGCGCCTCTTCGAGGCCAACAAGGCTCCGCGCGCCATCTTCCTGGGTCACGAGTTCCACTCCATGACCCAGGGTGATTCCTCCATCAACGACTACGCCCAGTGGATGAAGGCCACAGCCGATGCTCTACGCGATGTCAGCCGCACTGAAAGCATCTAGGCCCCTAGTTGGGTTTTGGTGATTAATGACAATACAAGATTACTATGACTAACGTGTGTTTTGCAGATGCAATTAAGTTAGGTCATGGTAATGGAGATCAATCAGGCAATCAAAGTTGTCATGCCCCTATGATGGAAATCGTTTTGGTTTTCAAAGGATGGACGACAAGGTTAAGGATGACTAGTTCTAAGTGTCGATTGGAGTTGGAGAGACACTTAGAGTAGTTTAGGACTTTGTTTTTCCTTTGGCCATACTATTAAGGGGGGTATGGACGGGTAGCTTGACCTAGTTGAGCCTAGTGAGTTAGGTGTGGTGCACACTTATTAAAACTAGCTCTAGGTAGCTCCTATGAATGCCTAAGATCCTTTAGAGCAAACTTCATTCACATATGATTGAGAGTTGGAAGTGAATGGAGGGTCAAATGCTAACCAGACGCTGGCCATAAGGTCCGGTCAGTTCATTTGATCAGCTGTCTACGTTTGGTGCGACCGGACGCTGAAGGGGTCATGTGACCGGACGCTGAAAGGCAGCGTCCGATCGACTCCAGTAAGGTTCTAGAGAAGGGAATCTACGATCGGACACGTCCGATCAGTGCTGACTGGACCCTGAGGGTTTAGTGTCCGGTCGAGTCCAGTAAGGTTCCAGTAAGGGTTTTATGCGACCGGACGCGTCCGATCAGTGCTGACCGGACCCTGCCAACGTCCGATCAATACATTTTTACTGGTTCACGGGTTGAACTGACCGGAGTGTCCGGTCAACACGACCGGAGCGTTCGGTCACCCCGCAGAAGCTCATAACGGTTCGTTTTTCAGGCTACCTTATAAATAGAAGCTCCACTCACGTGTGGAGTCACTTTTGCTTATTCCAACAGCTGAGAAACACATTTGTGAGTGCCAAGAAGAGCAAGATCCTAGTGAGGTGTTTGTGATTTGAGAATCCAAGAGTGAAACCTCATTAGTGAATCAAGAGTAGACAAGTGTGCATCCATCTTCTCATTAGGCTTCGCGTGGTCAAGTGAGAGTTCGTGCTTGTTACTCTTGGTGATCGTCATCACCTAGATGGCTTGGTGGTGATTGGGAGCTTGGTGTTCACCTAGCGGAGCTTATGGGTGACCCAACTCAAGTTGTGAGCGGCTTTGGGTGATTCGCCGCGACGGAGTGTCAAAGAATCAACCCATAGAGAGCACTTGATCCTTGCACGGATCAAGGGGGAGCTACACCCTTGCGTGGGTGCTCCAACGAGGACTAGTGGGGAGTGGCGACTCTCCGATACCTCGGCAAAACATTGCCGCGTTCCTCTCTCCATTTACTTTGAGCATTTACTTTAAGTATTTACTTTGAGCAATTCAATACTTGTCTTTACATTCATAGAATTGCCATGCTAGAGTAAGTTTGGAACATAGGTTGCAAGTCTTTTGTGCGTTAATTTGATAGAAACACTTTTCTAGGCACAAGGGGTTAATTGGACCATCCGTAGGATTTGATTATTGCAAGAAAATTTAGAATTAGCCCAATTCACCCCCCCTCTTGGGCATCTTGATCATTTCAATTGGTATCAGAGCCTCGTGCTCATGTTTTTAAGCTTAACCGCTTAGAGTAAGATGTCTCATGGGGATGGACCTCCTCCTATCTTCGAGGGGGATGATTTTCCATATTGGAAAATTTGCATGGAGGCATACCTAGAAGCTCTAGACGTTGGAATACTTAGAGCCGCCTCTCAAGGGTTCCCAACACCTAAGAATCCCGCACAACTTCAAGGCGATGAAGTGAACTATGAAAAATGGAATGCAAAGGCTCGCAACACCATCTTTAGAGGTCTTTGCAAAGATATGTTCAACCACGTAAGGAACCACAAAGACGCCCATGCACTATGGTCGGACATTTGTGCGCTCCATGAGGGAACTAAGAGTGAGCGTGAGGAACACTATCATCTTGTGATTAAAAAGCTAAATTCATTTGAGATGCTTCCCAAAGAATGTGCTAATGAGATGTATTCATGTTTGAATGTTCTTGTAGAGGAAGTCAATGGGCTTGGACTTACTCAAATGTCACCATCCGACGTTGTGAGAAAGATCTTGAGTGTCCTCCTCATTGACAAATATGGCCATATTGTGACCATGCTACACCAAGGTGATCTTTCCACTGCTACACCGACACAAATCTTGGGAAAGATCAATGCTCATGAGATGTACATGCACATCACCCCACAAGATGGCTCATCCTCTACAAAGAAGAAAGAGAAGGACTTAGCATTCAAAGCGAGTCAAGATAAGGGCAAAGCTAAACTTGAGTATGAGAGCTCAAGTGATGAAGAAGATGATGAAGAAAGTCTTGCTCTCATGGTGAAGAAGACCACCAAGATGCTAAAGAAGCTAAACAAGAGTGGCATCAAGTTTGATGGCAAGAAGAAGAAGTTTTTCACTAGCTCAAGAAGAAAGCCAATCTCCGAGATGGATTGCTACAATTGTGGTGAACTTGGCCATCTTACTCATCAATGCACAAAGCCCAAGAAAGACAAGTTCAAGAACAAGAACAAGGGCAAGAAAGATGACTCAAACAATAAAGATGAAGATGAGAAGAAAAAGAACAAGCCATACAAGAAGAGATATGGCAAGAAGAGGGACTTCCA
The DNA here is from genome assembly GCF_019320115.1 of Miscanthus floridulus. Taxonomy (NCBI): domain Eukaryota; kingdom Viridiplantae; phylum Streptophyta; class Magnoliopsida; order Poales; family Poaceae; genus Miscanthus; species Miscanthus floridulus. The sequence goes on along the minus strand of NC_089585.1, from coordinate 108,058,234 downwards.
CAAGAAGAAGAAGAGTGGAAAGGCCTACATTGTCGGTGATTGGCTCACGGACATAGATTCATCAAGTGGATCATCTGATGAAGATAGTGACGATGAAAAAGTGGCCGCCATTGCTATTGATCTTGCATCTTCACCGCCACCATCGCCATCATCCTCTACACACCTATGCCTTATGGCCAAAGGTGAACGCAAGGTAACTAAGAGTGATGATAGTAGTGATGATGAACATGCTAGTGATGATGATAGTGATAGCGATGATGATGACTCACCCACATATGATGATCTTGTCAAAATATTAAGAAAATACACTAAGATCATTAGAAAGAGTAGAGCTACAAATGAAAAGCTTGATGCTAAAAATGATTCACTCTTAGCTAAGTGTGATACATTGGAAAAGGCTAATGATGAGCTTCGAGAAACTAATGATGCTATATCATCCAAACTCAAGGAGCTCAAATCATCCAAGAAAGAGCTTAAAGATAAACATGATAAACTTGAGTGGGTGCACAATGAACTCATCACTAGCCACAACAAGCTAAAAGATGAATACACTACTCTTAAGATTAATCATGATACTCTTGTTATTGCTCAAAATTTTTTACCAAATGAGCCACATGATGCTACTAACCATGTTGTCAAGATTGATATAGCTACTTCATGTGATGATTTAATTGATGAAAGCATTGAGCATGGATCTAGTAGCAAAGGCAAGCAAGTGGTTGAGTGCAATGATTATAATGAGTATGTCAAGCTCAAGAGTGATAATGAGAAGCTCATGAAAGATCTTGAAGAGATGAAAAGCCTGATTCTTGAGAATGAGAAGCTCAAAGAAGAAAACAAGAAGCTCAAGGAAGAAAAGAAAGATGATGCTCTAAAAGAAGAAAATAAGAAGCTCAAGTTGGAGAAAGAGCATCTCAAGATTGGATTGAGCAAGTTTGCTAGAGGCAAGCATCTCTAAAGTGAGCTACTCATGAACACCATCATGAAGATGGATAGAAGTGGCATTGGATATGTGGCAAGTGTAGAAAAGAAGAAGGCTCAAGCTCAACAACAACAATCAAAGCCAAAGTCAAAGCCAAAGAGATGTTTTGAGTGTGGACAAGAAGGCCACTTTGCTCATGAGTGTCAAACTCCACCGCCACAACCCTTGCCCAAGCATGCTAGACCTTTTGCTTTCAATGCTCACTACATGCTTAGAAAAGATTCTAGTGGAAAGATGAAAGTTATGTTCTTAGGACCCCCTAACAAGAGTAGGCCTAAGAAGATTTGGGTGGCTAAGTCACTTGTTGAGAAGGTGAAGGGTCCTCAACAAGTTTGGATTCCTAAAGTTTGAATCTCATGTGTGTAGGTGAACTACAAGACTGGTGGAAGTCATTGGGTTATTGATAGTGGTTGCACTCAACATATGACTAGTGATCCTCGTATGTTCACCTTATTAGATGAAGAGGTAGATGGACAAGAGAAAATAACATTTGGAGATAATTCAAAGGGCAAGGTTAAAGGATTGGGCAAAGTGGCAATATCAAATGATCATTCCATCTCTAATGTGCTCTACGTTGCTTCATTAAGCTTCAACTTGCTATCCGTTAGGCAATTGTGTGATCTTGGCTTTCAATGCTTATTCACCGAGAAGGAGGTTGTTGTATCCAAGGTAGATGACAATCAAGTGATATTCAATGGATTTAGATACAACAACTTATATCTAGTTGACTTCACCTCCGAAGATGCAAACTTGAAGACTTGCCTATTCACCAAAACAACACTTGGGTGGCTATGGCATAGAAGACTTGCTCATGTTGGGATGAGCTCACTCAAGAAGCTTATGAAGAATGATTTGGTGAGAGGGTTGAAGGATGTGAAGTTTGAGAAGGACAAGCTTTGTAGTGCATGTCAAGCCAGCAAGCAAGTTGCAAACACTCATCCAACCAAAGCTTTCATGTCAACCACAAGAGTGCTAGAACTCCTACACATGGACTTATTTGGACCAACAACATACAAGAGTTTGGGAGGAAATCTCTATTGTCTTGTGATTATGGATGACTATTCAAGGTATACATGGGTGTTCTTCCTTCATGACAAATCCGAAGTTGCCTCTTGCTTCAAGAAGTTTGCCAAGAGAGCTCAAAATGAATTTGAAGTGAAGCTCAAGAAGATAAGAAGTGACAATGGCAAAGAGTTTGACAACACAAACATAGAAGCTTATTGTGATGAAGTTGGAATCAAACATGAAGTCTCCACAACTTATACTTCTCAACAAAATGGTGTAGTTGAGAGGAAGAACCGGACTTTGATCACTCTTGCAAGGACAATGCTAGATGAGTACAACACCCTCGAAGCTCTATGGGCAGAAGCAATCAACACCACATGTTATGCATCCAACCGCCTATTCCTTCAAAAGTTCCTTGGCAAGACACCTTATGAGTTGCTTAATGGAAAGAAGCCGGACGTCTCATTCTTTAGGGTGTTTGGTTGCAAATGCTACATCTACAAGAAGCAGCAACACCTAGGGAAGTTTCAAAGATGTTGTGATATAGGTTTTCTTGTTGGTTACTCATTGAAGTCCAAAGCATATAGAGTATTTAATCATGCCACCGGCTTGGTTGAAGAAACATATGATGTGGAATTTGATGAATCTAACGGCTCCCAAGGAGCACATGAGAATCTTGATGATGTAGGTGATGAACCATTGAGAGAGGCTATGAAGAATATTTCGGTGAGAGACATCAAGCCAAAAGATGATGAAGATGATGTACAAGTCATTAACCAACCTTATTCATCAAGTGTACCACAAGATGGTGAAAAAGATGGGAGAGTAGAAAATGAAGATACTCATATCTCCCATGAGCAAATGGTGGTACAAGCACAAGATGTTGATGCTCCACAACCTCCTCCTCAAGTGGTCAATAGAAGAAATACACCTCTCCTACAAGATCATCCACAAGATCCTATCATAGGGAGTCCATCAAAGGGTGTAATGACTCGATCTCAAAAACTTACTTCATTTATTGCTCATCACTCTTTTGTCTCTTGCTATGAGCCTACCAAAGTAGAAGAAGCTCTTAAAGATCCGGATTGGATCAATGCCATGCATGAAGAGTTGAACAACTTCACTCGCAATGAAGTTTGGACTCTTGAAGAGCGACCAAAAGGTGCAAGAGTCATTGGAACAAAGTGGGTGTTCCGCAACAAGCAAGATGATCAAGGTGTTGTTGTGAGGAATAAGGCTAGACTAGTAGCAAAGGGGTTCTCTCAAGTTGAAGGTTTGGATTTTGGAGAGACCTTTGCACCGGTTGCAAGATTAGAAGCCATCCGTATCCTTCTTGCATATGCATCACATCATGAAATGAAACTATATCAAATGGATGTGAAAAGTGCATTTTTAAATGGCTTTATTAATGAACTAGTCTATATTGATCAACCTTCCAGGTTTGAAGACCCTAGATACCCTAATCATGTTTATAGGTTGTCCAAGGCACTATATGGGCTTAAGCAAGCCCCAAGAGCTTGGTATAAGCGCCTTTGGGACTTCCTTATTGAGAAGGGATTCACCATTGGGAAGGTCGACACCACACTATTCACCAAGAAGCTTGATGGGCATATCTTCATTTGTCAAGTATATGTTGATGATATCATCTTTGGATCATCAAATGAAGACTCATGCAAAGAATTTGGTGAATTGATATCGAAGGAGTTTGAGATGTCAATGATTGGTGAGCTTACATTCTTTCTTGGTTTTCAAGTCAAGCAAATGAAAGAAGGCATCTTCATCTCTCAAGAGAAATATACAAAAGATCTTCTCAAGAGATTCAAGATGGATGAATGTAAGCCAATCAAGACACCAATGCTTACAAATGGACATCTCGACCTAGATGAGGGAGGTAACCCGGTTGATCAAACTCTCTACCATTCTATGATTGGTAGCTTGTTATATTTAACCGCATCTAGGCCCGACATCATGTTTAGTGTGTGTATGTGTGCTAGATTTCAAGCTAGTCCTAAGGAAACATATTTAATTGCCATAAAAAGAATCCTTAGATATCTTAAGCACACACCAAGCATTGGCCTTTGGTATCCCAAAGGAGCTTTATTTGAATTAATTGGCTATTCCGATTCGGATTACGCCGGATGCAAAGTTGATAGAAAGAGCACATCCAGAGGGTGCCATTTGCTTGGTAGATCACTTGTGTCTTGGTCCTCCAAGAAACAAAATAGTGTGGCTTTGTCCACCACCGAAGCGGAATACATTGCCGTGGGTGCTTGTTGTGCACAAATATTATACATGAAACAAACTTTGCTAGACTATGGTATTGTTCTAGAAAAGATACCTCTTTTGTGCGACAATGAAAGTGTGGTAAAACTTGCAAATAATCCAGTTCAACACTCTCGCACCAAGCACATAGATATCCGCCATCACTTTCTAAGAGATCATGTTGCTAAAAATGATATATCACTAGAAGGTGTAAGATCCGAAGATCAATTAGCGAATATCTTCACTAAACCGCTAGATGAGGCTACATTTTGTAGATTGCGGAATGAGCTCAATGTACTTGATTTTAGCAACTTCACAAAAATTTGAGGTTGTGTTGTCCCTTGCATTCATTGTTATATACAACATGTTTAATTTTTGGCAATGTATATAGGGCTTGTCTAACATGGTTAAGATAACCGCTGAAAAGCGTGTGAAGAAGCTTAACCTTGGATCAAACTTGACAAGCAACTAAATTTACTTACAAGTATTGCATATGCATGAATGTTGTTTTTGTCATTTTGTTCCATTTGCCCTCTTCTTGCCTATTTTCTTAAAAAGAATTATAGCCTAAGGCAAAATATTTTGAAAAATATGAGGGTTTGAGAGAGGTCACTCACATCAGCCCCAATTGGTGCTTATTTGGATCTTATTCAAGTTGAGACTTAATTGGGAACAGGCAGCGCAAAGGAACTTTGAAGATTTGCTAGAAAAGGTACACCAGACGCTGCACCAGACACTGTTGTCCAGCATCCGGTCAGTTCACAGGAGGTGAACTGCTGCCGAAGGAGTGACCGGGCGCTGTGTTTGTACGTCCGGTCAGGAGGGGATCCAGCGTCTGATCGATCGAAGGAAGAATAGGCTGTACTGACCGGACCCTGCCTGCGTCTGGTCATGGACCACCGGACGCGTCTGGTCCCGATTCCAGAGGAATTGGACCTCTCTGGAATCGACCGGACGCTGGGTGGTAGCGTCCGGTCGCTACCACCGGAGCGTCCGGTCAGTGAATTTCGCGCGGTTTTAGGACTCTTTTCTCTGTTTCCTTTTCTGTCGCATTTGGGGGAACTATTTAACTGAACCGCCGTATCCTTTTCCTCGTATCCCACCATGACCAAGCCCCTGAGCCTTAGCCAGCGCCGCCGCTCCCGCGCCTAAGCCTCCGCGCCTAAGCTTGCCGTGCCGCCATAACTCACCATGCCGCCGAAGCCCCAAGCCGACCACCTTGTGCTTGCTTCGCACGCCACCGTGCCTACCCTACCCTACCTGCACTTGCCCCTATGCCACGCCAACCCTAGCTCGCACGCATGTTTGATCTGTGCGGCTCTCCATGACAGCGCCACCGTCGGTTCCTCTAGCACCAAGCTTCATTCAAAGTCGATTCCAGTGCCTTTGGCCTACCTCCTCTCGGTAAGGCTAGCTCCTTGTTTCAATTTTGATTTGCTTAGATCAAATTGCAATACAATGCGCTGATTTCAAATTCTAGGGCCACCAGTTCATCACTGTTCCACGTAACCCTAGCCCTTGTCGGTTCCGAGGGTTCCCCCGCATGACGTCTTTTCTTTTCTCGGATCACCGGATCATCAGGTTGCTTGCCTGTCGTCTCAATTTCGTACCTACATTGCTTGCTTCCTAGGTTTTCACATCTATTAGATATATTATATTTATTCGTATATCCATCTATTCTATCGTGTAGCGAGTCGGTTCCGTTGTGGTTCTTGTGGCAGTTGGCAGTCAACTCGGAGCCAAGCTCACGAGTAAGGATTGAGGCCAAGCCTCGAGAGTGTCAGTTTGTCTATTGATCTTCATTAGTGGCAGTTCACCCTCTTGTCAGATCAGATGGCTCACACCAAGAACATTGGTGGTGGTCCAGGTGATGATGATCGGAGGCCCTCGCCTCGCCAGCATGCAGGATCGAAGGGCAAGTTAACCAAGCAGGTGACATCCAAGAAGCGCAAGTATCCCGATGTAGAGATAGCAAGAGCAGTAGCTGTTGTAGAGGCCACAGAGCGTGCCGAGAGAGGTGGTGCCTATAATGGAATCATCATAGTAGATCAGCTGGCACCAGATGCGCAGCACAGACTGAGGGAGATTGAGCGGCTTCATGGTAGTCCACCTAGGACTATCATGATGGTAGGATGTCGTCTAGTCATTGAGGAGCCTCAGCGTTAGGGGGAGTCCTAGCAGGAGGCACAACAGCATCCCCCACCAGCAGAGCCTTAGCCAGCCCAGGAGACTCAGGAGAGTCAATAGACCGAGGAGACCGAGCCGGCACCCCAGCTACACCGCTCAGGTCATACTAGTGCTACAGTTCCACCAAGGCTAGCTACACAGCATAGGGGGTCACGCCCTCCGCCCAGACCATAGGGTTCGCCTCCAGTGGTACACCTCGACTTGAGGGCCGCTATAGCTAGGCAGGTTCGCCAGCTGTGCTTTGTTGAGTTCGACGTGTGGTTCCCTCCGAGGAGGGATGAGAGAGCAGCTGAGGGGTTCTATACACTGCTCTAGGAGGACTTCTACAATGCCTATATCAACAGTGGGGCAGTATTCAGATCATAGAGGGTCTACAGTTTGGAGTCTATTGTGGCAGCAGCTGGAGAGCACATCCGCCCCTACTTGTCATATTTACCGGGGCTTGCAGATCTGATTGGCCAAACAGGAGTATATGTACCATCTTGGGTCTGGCAGTTCTATGCTTCACTCTACGTTGATCCGCATCACAACTTCATTCATTTTGCATTCAATGGTAGAGATTACTGGGTGAGGATCTCCAGGGCCTAAGAGATACTACGGCTATAGGATTAGCCTGTCAAGCTGCATGAGGTATGCTATGGACAGCAGGAGCCTCCCAGGCATCCTCATGGAGGGTTGGTGCCCCCTACTGATTTAGTGCGACATTGCTTCAAGGAGCCCTTTGGTGAGGGGTCGAGCAGGAACCCTAGTGACTTGACTCCTTCAGCGAGAGTGCTAGAGGCCATTATCAGGAGGACACTACTTCCTAGGTTGGGATACAGGGAGGGCCTAACTCGCTTACAGCTCTGGCTTCTTAATGCCCTGATGCAGCAGACCATATTCGACATTTGGGACCTCCTTCTATCAAAGATGGAGGATACTATTGCTAAGGGTTTCAAGGGTCGCCGACAGCTTCCTTATGCACATTGGGTCACATTCTTGATGCTCAAGTGTGTGCAGGTCAGGACTCCTGAGTTAGTTGCCGAGTATAGGGCTGCCACCATAGAGTTTCCAGCATACAACATGGCACAGAGGATTAGGCATAGCACTCCATAGGCACCAACTTGGCCCAACCGTCATCCAAGTGTTCCCGAGTCAGCAGCTCAGTAGGATGAGATCATTAGAGGCATCACCACTATAGAGGAGGAGCAGCTTGAGGCACAGTAGGAGATGACCGAGTCCAGTGATAGCTCGGATGATGACTATCTGCTGATTCCTCAGATGCCTCCACGCAAACATGATGTAGAGGCCGGTAGTTCCAGCTTAGCTCTGCCAGCACCGCAGATGGACCTCGCATTGATAGCTATTCTTAAGCGGATGCAGCAGGACCAGGCACGACAGGCACAGGAGACTGCTGCCAACTTTGCACAGTTCCAGGCTTGTCAGGACGAGTTCTAGAGGCAGCAGCAGCTTCTCCAGTAGCAGCAGCAGCTGATGGGCTTCATGCAGCATGTCGTGACAACACTTGGGGCCTCACTGCCACAGTCTTCGCCCTAGCTTGCTTAGCCTGCCTCCACCACGATGACTCCAGCTATACAGCCTAGCGGGCTTTAGAGTCAGGGACAACCTCCAGCTCCATTCACTTCACCTACAGTTCAGGTGTCCAGTGGTTGTCCTCACCGGTGGTTGCCCTGCAGTTCACTCTATATCACACGGGTTTGTCACCAAAGTAGTCACCCTCGCTATTTGTGCCTGACACGTCAGTCTCTAGGAGTCTTGGAGCATCTTTCAGTGAGCTGATCGGCATGCCTACACCGCTTCATATGCATACTGCCGGTCCGTCCACAGTAGCTCCAGACATAGTGACTACTTAGAGGCTCCCCTTGTCTCTTGCCTCTGTAACACCCTAGGTGTTAGGCTTGCATAATTTGACTTGCATTGCATGAGCATGAGCATCAGGCATTCATATATATGCTTTTATATTGGAAACATATGTTTGAAACATATGAAACATGCTTTGTTATTTCATGTTTTCTTTGTGTATACTTATGATCATGTATGAATGAGTGCAAGTGGGTCATGTTAGTCACTAAAACACCTTAGCTAGGCTTAGGATGGCTAATGGGACATTGTTCATGTAGATCACTTTGCATAATTAAGCTCCTAAGTGATGATATGCAGGTTGACCTAGAAAGTAAAATATGTACCCAATGTATAAAGTGCTTGTGTGACCTTAGGAATACATTAAGCATGTTTAGAGTGTCATTATGAACAACTTTGGTATACATGGCTAGGTCTAATTTGGTCGCTAAGTCATAGTTTCAGTGTACGTCATCATTTAAATGTAGTATGTTTGACCTAATTTGAACTATGTCATAGAGACTTTGCATGGGTGTGTTCACTTAAGAAAAATTGTAGTATTTGAGTAGAGTAACAACTTTTATTTTTGGGTCATAGGCTAATTAAGCTCCTAACATGCTTGAATTTGGATCACAAAGATCATTGTATTGCTGTTTGAAAACTTGAAATATTTCTAAGTCTTTGAACGTTTTTTAGTTTTCGTGTAGTGTACTTTGGTGCCTCATAGTTTGAAAACGGTGGAGTTTTAGACGATGTTGATGTTGGAAATTTTGGAGATTACCTGTAGCTCTACAACATTTGTTATTACCTCTCATGCCAAAACTAAACGGGTTAGGAGATAGAGAGGCAAGAATATGGAGGTTCAGTCGTGTGTTCAGACATTTTTGAACTAGCCTGGAATTTTTGAACGTGGCCGACATGAACAGAGGCTTGCCGCCGCGTGGTGCCTGTGTGCCACCTCGCTTGCCACCTCACCCCACCTCTGTGCATGTAAACCGAGCGCCTAGCGCCCTCTGCTCCTCACTCGCGCTCGCCACCTCTCACTCTTCTGCTCGCTCTCGTCGTCACCGTGCACGTAGAACGGTGCGCCGCCACCATGGCCGAGCAATGAAGCTTGCCGCCACCGCTGTTCCCTGCCTCCGTGCTTCCCCCGCTCCTAGCCAGCACCACCACCACCTCCGCGTGTTCGCCTGAACCCGTACCACCTATCCCTGGCCTTGCGCGCTACCGGGAAAGCCGCTGCCGCCATACTGTCGTCCACCGTGGCCACCGTGCATGTGGCCAGGCCACCACGAGCCGCCTCGTGCCAAGACGAGTTGTCCTATGGGTGCGCGCGAGGCCCCTGGTGCTCCACCGCCGCCCCATCGCCGCCGACGAGCCTCCTCCGGCCAAAATCGCAAGCTTTCCGACGACCTCCCTGCTGTGATTCGCGTCAGGGACCTCGTCTTAAAATTCGACATAAGGGAGGGACCTTTCTGCAGAACCTGTGACTCATGTGAATAGTGCCGTAAGGACTGGTTTGTAATTATTTTACAGGAACTTTGAAAATTCATAGTAAATCGTAGAAAATTCGTAAAATAGTAAATGAGGACTTTTTGGAATCCTTGTGAAATTCTCTATGCACTAGATCTATAATATGTCAGGTTTTAGTTTAAAGTTTTAGCTGTAAAAATGGATTTGTGCAGTCAGGGTTTGAATGCTAGTCTTACTTGTTTTTTTTATAACTGTAGTTGTTGTGCTCAAATAAATGTGAAATTTTTGTGGAGTGCTACTAAGGTGATTGTTGTTGTCTGGTAAAAATTTCAGGAGTTTAGGATTTATAGTTTAAGATCTATAAAAATAATAAATTACCTGTATTGCCTTGCTCCTATTCTGAATAGTCCTGGATATTTGAATTAATTGGCTTAGTTAAGTTATGAATCATGGCTTGATGACAATACATGAGTTTTAGTACTTTTCTTAAGATTTTCAAAAAGATAAATATCATGATTTTTGGTTAAGTAGATCTTGAGTTATAGTTGCTTGAATCTCAGTGGCTGTTTCTGCCTAAACCCAGAGAGGGGTTTCCTTGTTCTTATTGTGGAGCCTTCTTACTAGTAGAATTAGCTTTAGGTGTTTACAACAAAGATGTTTAGAATTTGCTAAGATTTCTAAAAAGTCTAGAACCACATTTATTGGACATGTATAACTCCATTTATAGCTGTTTAAAATGGCATGTTAGTTTCTGTCTATGTTTTGGACAGAGATGCAATTATTGGATTAGTTGACCCTTCTAACTATAGAATCATCTTAATATGAGAATAAGAAAGTTGTAGGTAACTTCCTAAGCTTTTCAAAAAGTTATGGTTCATGTTTGTTGGAGGTCTAGAACTCTAGTTATGCTTCTCTGATGATGCTATCAGTTTTCTATACCACTGTTGTTGGGCTGGATTTGCAGTTTTGCTTGTGCGATTATTTTTGTGGTGTAAGTGATGTTTGCTATGGTTGTAGGGAATATAAAATTTGTAGAAAATTTCATAATCTTGCTTGTGTTCAAATTGTAAGACCACAGGCCTGATAGTTTAGGAGTTACATGACTTTTAAGTCTTCTAGCAAGTTTTGATTTTATTCTGAGCAGATCTGAAAGATGCTAGTGTTTGATCTAGTTAGGATTTGAATGAGTTTTTGGTGATAATAACAAAGTTGTAGATAATTCATATATCTAGATCCTGTTAAAATTTGGTGGTATTTGGCCAAGTAGTTTGTGAGTTATGCCTGTTTAAAGTTGGGTTAGAGAATTGATTACTCTCTATCTTGTTTAGACTAGTTTCTATAAATGGGTATATTTGACTTAGTTAACTTGAGAATCATGCTAAGATGATTAAATATGAATTGTCGAAAATTTTATAAGCTTTCCATAATGTCTTCTTGCAAGTCATTTGGATTTGTGTAACTATAGTTATAGCTAAATCTTGTAGCTGCTGTTTGCATGTCCAGAAATTGATAGATTCCCATTTTAGTTGTTCGCTTGTATATTGCTAAGTGTGGCTCATACCTTTGATGATGGTTGAGTTAGAGTACCTGAGATCTTGGGAAACTTGTGTCATGCTTGGTGTTGTCATCTTCTTTGCTATCGTGGCATGATAAATTGTGCGATATTTATAGTAAGCAATGTGAAGTGCTTGTGCATGTTAATGTAACCTTGTGCTTGTCTTACTTACTGCATGCAATGCATTGCCTATTGCACTTCCATGTATTCATACACCTGCATCTTGCATCTCATTTAGGTATGCTAGATAAACCACATGAAGGATGTGATGTGGAGTCGAACTCGAAGATTGGGTTTGGTGGATCTATCCCGAAGATGGAAGGACTAAGCAAGTGTTAGGACCGAAGATGTCACCAAGTCGGTGCAAGCTAATTGAACTAACTTGTGTCGGATCCTAGGCAAGCCCCGGAGCATTCTAAGTCTCCCAGTATTTTACAAATGATTACTTAAGTTCTTATGATTGATGCATTAGGTTATAAGAGTTGAATGGAACCACTTGATGCATATAAATTCCTTGTCCAGATATTACACCTTTAACCGGTATAGGTCCAGGATCGAATATATGCTTAGCCATGCTTAGACCGGTAGAAGTCAGGTGATATCCTGTCACCTGCGAGATATAGGTGGATACCGGAGCACGGTTGGCTATATTTGCTATCGTAGAATAGAACCATGGGGTAAAAGAAAATCGAGACCGGGCGAGATGTCGACAGCGAAGCAACAAGACATGGAGGTCTTGGGTGTGGATCTATCCCCGTCTATGTCGATTAAGGACCGTACCATTGTTGGCGCTTCTGACAAGATTGAACGCATGCCTCTCACTTAGCTGGCCAGATAACTCGTTCCGACCGCGAAGCTGAGTAATTCAACTCAGGCCGGGACCTGTTCTGTTGTGCGCTCCTTCTGGGGGACGATCAGACTGAGCCCAAGGGCAGGCTAGGCCTGAACATCCTGGCATCTGGTGTCCTAGATTGTGCGGCGCAGTACGGACCCGCGAAATGTGTACCTGAGTTGTACCAAAGGTGACCTAAGGTGACCATTGATCTAGTCTGTCTAGGTTTGTGTTAGGAATAAATTCCCAGCTGGTTGAAATCAATTCGAATCGCCGTCTCTCCCGGATAGTGAGAAACTTGGCTAGTTCCAACATCGTAGTAATTGGATTATGGAATGTGATGGTTCAGATAAACATGGAATTACTATACCTGCTATGGTTACTATTGTATGCTCTAAAAAGATATACCACATGTTTGGCACAGGATAGTTGCTAATCTAGAGATGGATATTTCTAATTAACTTGATAACAGAATTATAATTGTATAATTGAGTTAATCGCTTTTTATGCAAAATGTTGTCAAGCTACCTCCACTTATAAAGCCTTGCATACTCCTTGGAGTCAATTTTATTTCTGGTTATGACGGGTAAGTCTAGCTGAGTACATTCGAGTACTTGGGGTTTATCCCACCATGTTGCAGGTGAGGTTTTGGCCTGCTGAAGATGGTGGCTAACCACCGGTGGGCTCGGTGACTCTATGTTATATCTCATCTATATGCTTTTATCTGAGGACGTCACTTATGCTAGCAATGTATTTGAAACTTATATTAATTTAATCATTTGAAAGCTATGTTGTTTTTACCAATCGATTTTGAAACCCCAAACTTGTACTATTAATTGTGAACTCATTGTAATATTATTTCCGCTGCAACTCTGTGTATGGGATGTGTATTTGCTTAATCACGTAATCTTGGTTGTGATGTTGATTTACCGAGGTCCTGCGTGGCACTCGGTGGACTACCGGGTTTATATAAGTGAGAGTATGCGCATGTCAACATGTTAAGCGGGGACAGCCGTACTTGATCTTGTATAAATTGGGCGGTTCTGTCACAGCCTCGTCAGATCCTACAATAGACATACTAGCAGCTTCACAGGCAGCACCAGCCCTAGCTCAGACCCAGACCGCTTCAGCAACACTTCCTGCCATAGAGGGTCAGTTAGTATAGAGCTCAGGGTCAGATGATGATGGTGCCCAGTTCCAGCTTGCCCCACGTACTTCAGCACCCGACTCATCCACTGCAGCCCCATCGACCGACCCTTAGTTTTTGGTGTTTGCCGCCAAAGGGGGAGAGGGTTCGAGTATGTAGACTTAGGGGGAGCGTGATCTAGGGGGAGCTAGTTATATAGTTTTAGCGTATTATATACATTTGGAGTTTTATTTATGAGATACACTTACTTATGCATTCGTGCGATTACTTTCATGCATATTATTATATCTATGTGACAGTGCTATCTACGTGATTGTGATATATGACATGTGTGCTCTCTACTTTACATTATTTATGTGTCATATCACTTGTGTTATGCTCATTTGCCTTTGCTTCTGCAGTTTTACTCCGATGCAAATGAGCTTTGTTACTCGTACTCATGCTTAATTCATATTCTTTGAGTACACTGTGTTGGCCTGGGTCATATAAGATTGACTAACACTTTTGTTCTTATCGACAAAAGCTTATATGAACTAAGCCCGTCAAAAACCTCACTCTTTCACATACTCGAGGTGGTATTGTCATCAATCACCAAAAAGGGGGAGATTGAAAGCATCTAGGCCCCTAGTTGGGTTTTAGTGATTAATAACAATACAAGATTACTATGACTAACGTGTGTTTTGCAGATGCAATTAAGTTAGGTCATGATAATGGAGATCAATCGGGCAATCAAAGTTGTCATGCCCCTACAATGGAAATCATTTTGATTTTCAAAGGATGGACGATAAGGTTAAGGATGACTAGTTCTAAGTGTCGATTGGAGTTGGAGAGACACTTAGAGTAGTTTAGGACTTTGTTTTTCCTTTGGCCATATTATTAAGGGGGGTATGGACGGGTAGCTTGACCTAGTTGAGCCTAGTGAGTTAGGTGTGGTGCACACTTGTTAAAACTAGCTCTAGGTAGCTCCTATGAATGCCTAAGATCCTTTGGAGCAAACTTCATTCACATATGATCAAGAGTTGGAAGTGAATGGAGGGTCAAATGCTGACCGAACGCTGGCCGCAGGGTCCGATCAGTTCATTTGATCAGCTATCTGCGTTCGGTGCGACCGGACGCTGAAGGGGTCATGTGACCGGATGCTGAAAGGCAGCGTCCGGTTGACTCTAGTTAGGTTCCAGAGAAGGGAATCTATGACCGAACATGTCCGGTCAGTGCTGACCCGACTGTGGCAGAACCTCCTAAGAAATCGAGCCCACGTGCACCTACCGTTGTCATGACAGACCTCGGATAGCGTACACGAGTTCCCAACAACTCAACAGGTCTGTCGGGTGTCCCCAGGAAACCCGAATCATCCACAATTCTCTTTTCAAATAGGATCCCAATCACAGACATTGTAGATTACAACAGTTTATTCAAATATATATACCAGAGTAAAAGATAGCGGAAGTCTTAAGATAACATAGTTACAAACCAGTTGTTTTTAAACTTACAATACCATAAGTGTCACACAACCATAGTAGCGGGATAATATTACATTAACTTTATTTATCATACAAACTAGTGCCTTGTCCAAAGGCCATTCATCACTCCTCATCGTCATTGACTTCAAACACAGACATGCAGCAGGGACCAAAACAAGCCTGCGCATGCGACTCACCTGCAACAAGGGTTAACAAACCCTAAGTACAAAGGTACTCAACAAGACTAACCCGACATAACAGGATGTAAGACTTTAGAGATGCAGGGGTTTGGGGCAAGGTAAGGATGTAGCAAGATTCAAAAGTTCTTTGCCAAAAGCTTACTATTCTCCATTCTATTTTCAAGTTTTACCCTTAAGTTCTTTTAGTTCATTACCTCAACTAAATGTACATTTCCCATATTCCATTCCTTCTCATTCCATTCTCTTCTCATATTTTAGTAATTCACCAGTCCTGCATTGCTTCTGTAATGAATCGAGTCTCCATATCCGCGGAGCACCGGCAATTTGAATTGATTCAATTCCCAGCTGAGGATTCCTTATCACACGACATATGTAGAACTTAATCTTGCATACATCAACCTCGCTACCGGATCCTCCTATACTAAGCCATCTCCACGCCACCTGAGAGCACATCACACCTCAAATCCGGCCACATTCTAGCCACGAGGGTACACGCTACTCCTACCATCTCTCCACTCCCAGTGCATGGGCATTCATCTTAGTATCGGATTAGCCGAAGTAGGTTTACCGGAGTATGTGACCTGTACTACAAAGTGTCTCGTTCAGAAGATCCACAATGAGTGGCCTTTAAGCGACATAGCCGGCAACATTACCCAAAAATTCAAGGTAAGTCACCCGACTAGTCTCTAGTCATTCAACCTTCTTTCTTTCTTTGGCCAGTATGACATCTTTGATTGTATCAAAACTTTTACTTTGAAAGCCTACCATAAAGCATACTAAGCATTCTATGCCTTTGTAAAAGAAAACATCTTCAAGGATGGTAAACAAATATCAAGGTAGGTAATGCATCAAGTAGGTAACATTTAAATTAAACAACTTAATGCAATAAGTAACATAGGTGATAAACTTTCCAAAGTAAACAAGGTAATGGCTTAATGCATAAACTGGGGCTTGCCTTCGTTGACGATCTCAGGTTCTGGATCAGTATCATGATTACCGAATCCCATGATAACCGGGGATTCTTCCAGAACTTGCTCAACTAGAATCGTTTCACTCTTGGGTTCTACACAAAATGATAACATATGCTTTAACATGATGATAATGTAAACATGATGCTTTCATGGTACATGAAATGTAAAAACACCCGCAATTGATTTTCTTTCACGGTACAGTTGCAAGCCAACAAAACCAACTTGCAATCCTACCATCAAGAACCACACAGGTGTCTTGATCAAATGGATCTTGAAACCCTACTAGTCACAAAACATGACCAAAACAAGATTCAACACTAATCAAGCACTTAGGGTTTGCTTTTATTTATTCTTAAATTAATTTGGAAATAAGCCCAAAAATGAACTTGTTCCAAATGACCTCAAAATTTTATGTAAACTTCCTCACAACAAATTAGTGTACCAAAACAAATTTCATAATTTTTGGAGTTATACAGTGGCCTACAAAAATCATGGAAATTGCATTTATTAATTAATGGACTGAATATTTGAACATTAAAACTTTATTCAAATTTCAAGTTTCAAATTTTTAAACCATACTATAGCATGTACAGAGGCTACATACAAAATTTTAGAATTTTTGGAGCTATGATCATTTTCCTACAAATTTCCAAAGATTTAGCACTATTCAAAATCAAAAAATAACAAAAGTCACTATTCTCTCTCTTGCTCTCACTGACAGCCGGCCCCCACCTATCATCCCCAACCTCGGGCATTGACTGTGGCTACGATGGCGCTGACTAGCGCTAATTCGCCGTCGGTGAGTCTAACAGCGACGGCCAAAGCACTAACATGCTCACAAGAGCTAGGCGCATCGATCAGTGGCACTTTGGAGGTCGATTACGACATGGAACGAAGCTAACGCCGACCATGGCGGACGCGGTGGCACAACAGTGTTACATCGGTGAAACAAGGCTAGTAACAGTGAAACAGAGAGTACAGGAAGCATCAGTGGCTCACCCCGATCGTGTTGAAGCAACAAGCGATACCGGAGAAGCTATGGTGACGTGTTTCGATGGTGACCGGGATCACGACGGAGCGAACCTCATCGACGATAGCATTCTGGCGACTACAGTGGGCAAAACGAGTAGGCAAGAGTGGAATGAGCACTACAGCATCGAGATGAATCCATAGAGCCAACCAACAAGGGCAACGGCTCACCGGACGAGGCAGGCCACGGTGAATCGGAGCTTCCGTCGATGTCGCCGACCATGAGGAAGATGAACGTGTACTGCGAGCTCTCGGTGAAATTAGGTGGTAGCAATAGCTCGGTCAAATGCGCAAGGAGTAGGCAGAACTAGAACATGGCTTAGATGGGGCTTGCTTGCGCTGAGGAGACGAGAGAAGCTCGTCGGAGTTGAGACGGCGGCGTCGGGAAAACAGAGAGAAGGAAGAAAAACGAATGGCGACTTCTAGGCTTTATAGCGCGGCAAGGAGCACGTGGAATCGACACACAGCGTGCTCCCCATGCCAACGCAAAGCTAAGGGCAGTTGCAAGCGCGCCTGGAAGGCTAGAGAAGGACGCCGGCGGTGAGGCGGTGACGGCCTGTAGTTATCTGGATTTTTAAAGTATTTACAGATTTGCCACTACATCTATTTTTCAAATTACTCCCAAATTTTCTAAAGAAGTTGAAAATCTCCAAAAATGAAAGTTGCTCAAATTTTCAAACTCTACAACTTTGCTTCTAGGAACATTTTCAAATTCTGCCTCCATTTTGAAATTTGAATTTGGGATGCATTTGAGTATTTGAATCATTTCAAAATTACTCCAAATTTTATATGTAAACTGGAAAAACTTTGAATACCAAAGTTGATCCTTATAAAATAATCTTCAACTTTGCTTTTTACCTCAACCCCAAATTCCACATGGATTTTGAATTAGACTAAAGGAGCAAAAATGACTTTTATGATTTGAATTTGAATTCAAATTTGATTTGTTTACCTTTTGCTTTAACTTTGATTTTTGACCAGTAACATGACCCATTAGGGTTATTTGAGTCAAATGACACATGGTCTCACATGATCACATGAAATTTGACCCTTATGGTCATGATCTTTATTTAGGGTTTTGAATCACATCACATGAAATAATAACATTATGAAATAAACCTTATTTAGTGAATGCATTTAAAATTTTCTACTTTATGAATGCTTTGCAATGCATATGATGACATGTCAAATTTTAGTGTTAGGTCAAAACACTAGAGGTGTTACACGGACCCTAAGGGTTCAGCGTCCGGTCGAGTCCAGTAAGGTTCCAGTAAGGGTTTTATGCGACCGGACACGTCCGGTCAGTGCTGACCGGACCCTGCCAGCGTCCGGTCAATACATTTTTACTGGTTCATGGGTTGAACTGACCGAAGTGTCTAGTCAACATGATTGAAGCATCCGGTCACCCTGTAAAAGCTCATAACAGTTCGTTTTTTAGGCTGCCTTATAAATAGAAGCTCCACTCGCGTGTGGAGTCACTTTTGCTCATTGCAACAGCTAAGAAACACGTTTGTGAGTGCCAAGAAGAGCAAGGTCCTAGTGAGGTATTTGTGATTTGAGAATCCAAGAGTGAAACCTCATTAGTGAATCAAGAGTAGATAAGTGTGCATCTATCTTCTCATTAGGCTTCACGTGGTCAAGTGAGAGTTCATGCTTGTTACTCTTGGTGATCGCCATCACCTAGACGGCTTGGCGTTGATTGGGAGCTTGGTGTTCACCCGACGGAGCTTGTGGGTGACCCAACTCAAGATGTGAGCGGCTTTGGGTGATTCGCCGTGACGGAGTGTCAAAGAATCAACCCATAGAGAGCACTTGATCCTTGCACGGATCAAGGGGGAGCTACACCCTTGCACGGGTGCTCTAATGAGGACTAGTGGGGAGTGGCGACTCTCCGATACCTCAGCAAAACATCGCCGCGTTCCTCTCTCCATTTACTTTGAGCATTTACTTTAAGTATTTACTTTGAGCAATTCAATACTTGTCTTTACATCCATAGAATTGCCATGCTAGAGTAAGTTTGGAACATAGGTTGCAAGTCTTTTATGCGTTAATTTGATAGAAACACTTTTCTAGGCACAAGGGATTAATTGGGCCATCCGTAGGATTTGATTATTGCAAGAAAATTTAGAATTAGCCCAATTCACCCCCCCTCTTGGGCATCTAGATCCTTTCACGCACCATCATCGACTCGGAGCTCGTCCTCAACTTCCTCCATGGCCTCAATCCCCGCTTTGCCAGCACCGCCGACAACATCGCCAATTCCCACCTGCTGCCGAACTTTGCCACCACCCTTGAGAAGCTCATGTTGAAGGAGCTCTGCCTCGCCAACGAGGGCTCCGTCGCTGCCCAGACGGCGTTCCATGCCTCGTGTGACACAGGCTGCAGCATCACCTCCGGCAACACGGGCAGTGGCTACACCGCCGGTCGCCAGGGCAGCCACAGCAGCGGCTCTAGCAGTGGCTATGGCGGCAGCAGCTAGGGCAAAACTAAGGGTGGTCGCAGGCGCGCCTGGAAGGCCAAAGAAGGACGCCAGCGGTGACAGCCTGTAGTTATCTGGATTTTTGAAGTATTTATAGATTTGCCACTGCGTCTATTTTTCAAATTACTCCCAAATTTTCTAAAGAAGTTGAAAATCTCCAAAAATGAAAGTTGCTCAAATTTTCAAACTCTACAACTTTGCTTCTAGGAACATTTTCAAATTCTGCCTCCATTTTGAAATTTGAATTTGGGATGCATTTGAGTATTTGAATCATTTCAAAATTACTCCAAATTTTATATGTAAACTTGAAAAACTTTGAATACCAAAGTTGATCCTTATAAAATAATCTTCAACTTTGCTTTTTACCTCAACCCCAAATTCCACATGGATTTTGAATTAGACAAAAGGGGCAAAAATGACTTTTATGATTTCAATTTGAATTCAAATTTGATTTGTTTACCTTTTGCTTTAACTTTGATTTTTGACCAGTAACATGACCCATTAGGGTTATTTGAGTCAAATGACACATGATCACATGAAATTTGACCCTTGTGGTCATGATCTTTATTTAGGGTTTTGAATCACATCACATGAAATAATAACATTATGAAATAAACCTTATTTAGTGAATGCATTCAAAATTTTCTACTTTATGAATGCTTTGCAATGCATATGATGACATGTCAAATTTTAGTGTTAGGTCAAAACACCAAAGGTGTTATAACCCTTCCCCCTTAAAGAAATCTCGTCCCGAGATTTAAAACTTAAGGCTAAGTAATGGAAAAGGAAATGTGTCAAGCTAACACATCATAACTTTATTCAAAAGGCTAGTGAGGGGGTTTTCCATTCGGTTAACAACAAGACAAGTTACAATATAGACAAGGTATTGCAACTAGATAGAAGTGAAGAAGTCAGGAAAGTTCTCTTCTAAGTAATCCTCAGACTCCCAAGTAGCTTCATCTTCCGTGTGTTGATTCCATTGTACTTTGTAGAACTTGATTGTACGTCTGCGAGTGACTCGATCTTTCTGATCTAAGACTCTAATGGGGTACTCGACATAAGTCAAATCAGGTTCTAGTTCTACATCACCAAAGTCGATCTCTTGGTCAGGTACTTGAAGACACTTCTTTAACTAAGATACATGAAAGATATCATGCACCGCTGACATGTGATTTGGTAGCTTAACGCGATAGGCGACTAGTCCACATCGTTGTTGGATTTGAAAAGGACCTATATAATGAGGTGCCAATTTTCCTTGAATCCCAAAACGATGAACTCCTTTCATCGGTGATACCTTGAGGTAGACATAATCTCCCACTTTGAATTCTAGTGGTCGTCTCCTCTTATCAGCATAGCTTTTCTATCAGGATTGAGCTATCTTCATATTAGCTTGTATGAGTTTAACTTTCTCTTCAGCTTCCTTGACCACATTCGGTCCAAAGAACCAATGTTCTCTAGCTTCTGACCAATTTAAAGGTGTTTGGCACCTACGGCCATACAGTGCTTCGAATGGTGCCATTTTAATGCTCTCTTGATGGCTATTGTTATACGAGAATTCAGCTAAGGGAAGGCATTCATCCCATTTAGCACCAAAGGAAAGGACACATGCTCTTAACATATCTTCAAGAATTTGATTTACCCTTTCAGTCTATCTGTCTATTTGTGGATGATAAGCAGAACTACGGATAAGTTTAGTTCCTAAAGACTCATGTAGACTTTTCCAAAACTTGGATATGAACAATGACCCTCTGTTAGAGACAATGGTCTTGGGTGCCCCATGCAGACTGAAGATTCTATCAAGATAAATCTTTGCATACTGCTCCGCTCGATATTTATCTCTGACTGGTAGGAAATGAGCTATCTTGGTTAGATGATCAACAATAACCCATATTGAATTGTAGCCTGCAGATGTCCTAGGCAACCCTACTATAAAGTCCATATAGATATCTTCACTTCCAAGATGGAACTAGCAATGAATGTAATGGACCTGCAGTCTTCATATGAACTGCTTTGACTCTCTGGCAAATATCACACTTGGTCACATATTGAGCTATTTCTATTTTCATTTTGGTCCACCAATATCTCTTTCTCAAATCATGATACATTTTGTTGCTACCCAGATGAATGGAGTATCTTGTAGAATGAGCTTTATTAAGAATTTGCTTTTGCAGCTCTAGATTTTTGGGTACTACCAACCTATCCTTGAACCATACAACATCTGATTCATCAATCTTGAAACATGTTGGTTTTCTAGATCTGACTTTATCCTTAATATGGGCTATGCCCTTACTTTTCTATTGAGCAGCAATGATCTGATCTTTGATAGTGGACTCAACTATAATATTGGACAGGGAACCTTGTTCTATGATTTGTAAATTTAGATGCTCCATCTCTTGACACAATGTTCGCTGCATCGGTTCTACAATCAGACAATGACAATGACGCTTGTGACTCAGGGCATCGGCAACCACATTAGCCTTGCCCGGATGATAATGCACTTCTAAATCATAATCTTTGATAAGTTCTAACCATCTTCTTTGCCTCATATTCAACTCTAACTGAGTGAAGATGTATTTCAAACTTTTGTGATCCGTATAGATATGACAGATATTGCCCAATAAATAATGTCGCCAAATCTTGAGTGAATGGACAACAACAGCTAATTCAAGATCATGGGTGGGATAATGTTCCTCATGCTTCTTGAGTTGTCTGGAAGCGTATGCTATGACTCTGCCTTCTTGCATAAGAACACAGCCAATACCAATTCCAGATGCATCACAATAGATATCAAATGGCCTCTCGATATCCGGTTGTGCTAACACTAGTGCAGTTGTTAGCAACTTCTTCAATGTTTGAAAGGCCTCTTCACATTCTGTTGACCATACAAACTTTGTTTGATTTTTCAACAATCCAGTAATTGGCTTTGCAATTTTGGAGAAGTCAGGGATAAACCGATGGTAATACCCTGCCAACCCTAGGAAACTATGAACTTGATGAACAGTTGTAGGTGCTTTCCAATTAAGGACTTCTTCTACCTTGCTTGGATCAACAGCTATACCTTCAGCAGATAGTACATGACCCAAAAATTGTACTTCCTCTAACCAAAATGCACATTTGTTGAATTTGGCATATAGTTGGTGGTCTCTTAACCTTTGTAGAATAATACAGAGATGTTCCGCATGTTTCTCTTTGCTCTTAGAATAGATAAGAATGTCATCTATGAACACCATGACAAACTTATCTAACTCAGGCATGAAAACTGAGTTATCAGGTACATGAAATGAGCCGGGGCATTGGTTATCCCAAAAGACATGACTAGATACTCATATAGACCATATTGGGTAGTAAATGCTGTCTTCGGCACATCTTCACGTCTGATCTTAATCTGGTGGTAGCCTGATCTTAGGTCTATCTTCGAAAATACCTTAGCTCCCACAAGTTGATCAAAAAGCAAATCAATTCGAGGTAAGGGGTATTTGTTCTTGATGGTGACTTCATTTAATGGCCGATAGTCAACACATAACCTCAAGGTTTGGTCCTTCTTCTTCACGAAGATAGCAGGGCATCCCCAAGGTGATGAACTAGGTTGAATGAAACCCTTGTCTAACAACTCTTGTAGTTGCATTTTTAATTCTGCTAGTTCCTTGGGTGGCATCCTATATGCTCTTCTGGACACTAGGTGCTATCCCTGGTTTCAGATCAATTCTAAACTCTACGTCTCGGTCTGGTGGCAGACCAGGTAGATCATCGGGAAAGACATCCATAAACTCACATACCACTAAAATTTTCTTGACTCCTTCAACAATAGTTGCACAGACTGTTTCCACTATACTCTTAGGAAAGGGAAGTTGGATGAGAAGTTGGGTTTTGCTGTCAGGTGCATTTACCCTTATGGTTCTATGCAGGACATCTATGATAGCCCTATGCTGAGTTAACCAGTTCATACCAAGGATCATATCTATATCTTGATCCTTTAATATCAGCATATTGGTAGGGAACTCATAACCTCCCAAATCAATAGGTACATGCTGAATTACCTCCCTTATACAGATTCGTCCCCTAGGCGACTGTATATAATAGGGCTCTTTTGTTTCCCCAATAGCTATCCCATGCTTCACAACAAATGTACGATTGATGAATGTATGGGATGCACCAGAATCAAATAAGGTAATTGTAGGATGCTTAGCAATGGGAAACATACCCATCATAACTGGTTCTCCTTCTGGAATAGATTCCACTTGAGTATAGAATACCCTTCCAGTTTTCTTGTCAGCCTGACCCTTCTGATTGATTTGAGCATTACCCTTGTACTGATTCTGAGCTTGATTAACAGGGGCTTTGGGTGCATCAGGATTGTTCTTCCTAGGATACGGACATTCTCAGGAAAAATGTCCGGGTTTACCACAATTATAACATGGAAAATTGTGATTCTGGGGAGTAGCATTGCGGTTTGCATTTATTTGTATTGTTCTGCTGCTGTGGTGCTTGATGAGTATAAGGCGTATTAGTTGCAGGGCGAATAAAGATCTGCTGCCTACTTTGGCCTTGTTGTGGGCGGAATGGTGCATGGCCATGATTCTGAGGATGGTATACGATCTTCTAACGCTTTCCACTCAATGATCCGGAAGCAAATATTTTCTTCTTCTTCGCCTCCTTGTGTCGGCGGTAATTCTCCTCTGAAGCGATAGCAATGTTGATTGTCTCGTGGTAAGTTGTGTTACCACAAGTTGCCATCATGGTCTGAAGTTTAGTGTTCAGGCCTCTAAGAAAATGATTCTTTTTCTTCCTGTCAGTATCCACATACTCAATAGCATACTGCGACAGGTGGTTAAAACACCCAACATAATGCATCACTAGGTGCTCCCCTTGCTTAAGAGCCAAGAACTCTTCTAACTTCATGGTCATCACACCGTCTGGAATATAGTGTGCCCTAAAGGTATCCTTGAACTCCCTCTAGTTGATTTGGTGACCAGCGGGCTGTACTGCCACCAAATTTGCCCACCAGGCACCAGTAGCTCCTCGGAGTTGCTGTGGCGCAAACCTTAGTTTCTGAACCTCGGTACAGTGAATCAGCTCGAACTTTTGCTCTATTGTCCTAAGCCAATCATTAGCTTCTAAAGGCTCTTCTACCTTAGAGAACACAGGTGGATGTGTGTCAGTAAAATCCACATAGGTTGACTTGTCATTTCCATTATTACGATGGCCATGATTAGGGTATGGTGCCTGCTGGTTCTGTGCCAACTCCCTTAACAGCCTAGCATTCTCTACCGTTGCGTTGACGAGTGCGGTTATGGCATCTACCATAGTCGAGGGCATTGGTGGAGGATTTGGGCACTCATCATTGTCGTGCGAGCCACTAGCACTAGTGCAGGTGATAGGACGAGGCATCTGTTAGAGAAACACATTTACTTACATTATTCTTTATTGAAAGCATTTAAAAGGTTTCATGCTACAAAGGGTCCTTATTTATATTACATGTCTTGTATCCCACAAGACAACCCTGGTTTTCTAGGAAAGCAGTAAAGGAACTACTTCTACTCTAAGCTCTCAGTCTTCGACATCCGTGCCCATATCGGATGAAACCTCATCTTCATCTGAGAAGTACACCAACTCCTTAGGATCCTCCTCCTCATCTTCATTCTCGACTTCTCCTGGAACTACAATCATTTCTTCATTGGTAACTTCACCATCCCCATGAGGTGGATGAAGTTGAGCGTACAACATGTGGACATTCTCATGAAGAATAGCATTGTCCATCTCTAGGTCCTCTATGTAGAACTCCAACTCATTGACGCGTTCATTGGACGCATCCTCTCGTGTCCAGGCTTCATTCTATAGCTCCATGGTCATGGTGATGCCCCTTTGCATTTCTACCAGCTCTTCTTGGTCTTTGGCATGAGCTCGAATGAAGAGTGTTGAGCTCCTTGTTAAGGTTCTCGATGTTGGCAGGGTTGCTTGAAGATCCTTCCTCTCCTAGGTTCTTGTAACTTCCTTCACCAAGCTCATGATTTCTTGGTGCCAATTGGTGACGAGGGACTCCATGAGGTCCGGTGGACTTGCGTGCGGTTTTCTTGGTCTTTGCCATAGCCTGTAGGATTTAAGGTAGGACTATAAGAATAGCTTGAGGATAATGGAGGTTAGCAAGAATGGGATTGACATTACTTACCCAACCACTATTAAGGAGAATTATTATGCAATGTGCTCAAGCATGATGCATGAATTCGATCTTACGAATCTAAGTACAAAAGATTTATATAATCATAAGTACTAGATTTTTAATACATAGGACAAACCTAATCATATTATCTGCCACAAACTTTCAAATAAGACATGATTGAGGCTAGATCATAGGTAAGAAGAAAGAAATTTGAACTTTAAAATATCAAGTTTACTTTCTTTGATCCAAATCAATTTGAAGGTTTTCCAAAGTAACCTACAATGATCTTAGATGGGAACTGCTCTGATACCAGCTATGGTAGAACCTCCTAAGAAATTGGGCCCACGTGCACCTATCCGTTGTCTTGACAGACCTCAGATAGCGTACACGAGTTCCCAACAACTCAACAGGTCTATCGGGTGTCCTCGGGAAACCCGAATCATCCATGATTCTCTTTTCAAACAGGATCCCAATCACAGACATTGCATATTACAACAGTTTATTCAAATATATATACCAGAGTAAAAGATAGCGGAAGTCTTAAGATAACATAGTTATAAACCAGTTGTTTTCAAACTTATAATACCATAAGTGTCATACAACCATAGTAGCAGGATAATATTACATTAACTTTATTTATCATACAAACTAGTGCCTTGTCCAAAGGCCATTCATCACTCCTCATCGTCATTGGCTTCAAACACAGACATGCCAGCAGGGACCAAAATAAGCCTGCGCATGCGACTCACCTGCAACAAGGGTTAACAAACCCTGAGTACAAAGGTACTCAATAAGACTAACCTGACATAACAGGATGTAAGACTTTAGAGATGCAGGGGTTTGGGGCAAGGTAAGGATGTAGCAAGATTCAAAAGTTCTTTGCTAAAAGCTTACTATTCTCCATTCTATTTTCAAGTTTTACCCTTAAGTTCTTTTAGTTCATTACCTCAACTAAATGTACATTTCCCATATTCCATTCCTTCCCATTCCATTCTCTTCTCATATTTTAGTAATTCACCAGTCCTGCATTACTTCTATAATGAATCGAGTCTCCATATCCGTGGAGCACCGGCAATTTGAATTGATTCAATTCCCAGCTGGGGATTCCTTATCACATGACATATGTAGAACTTAATCTTACATACATCAACCTTGCTATCGGATCCTCCTATACTAAGCTGTCTCCACGCCATCCGAGAGCACAGCACACCTCAAATCCGGCCACATTCCAGCCATGAGGGTACATGCTACTCCCGCCATCTCTCCACTCCCAGTGCGTGGGCATTCGTCTTAGTATCAGATTAGCCGAAGTAGGTTTACCGGAGTATGTGACCAGTACTACAAAGTGTCTCATTCAGAAGATCCACAATGAGTGGCCTTTAAGCGACATAGCCGGCAACATTACCCAAAAATTCAAGGTAAGTCACCCGACTAGTCTCTAGTCATTCAACCTTCTTTCTTTCTTTGGCCAGTATGCCATTTTTTATTGTATCAAAACTTTTACTTTGAAAGCCTACCATAAAGCATACTAAGCATTCTACGCCTTTGTAAAAGAAAACATCTTCAAGGATGGTAAACAAATATCAAGGTAGGTAATGCATCAAGTAGGTAACATTTAAATTAAACAACTTAATGCAATAAGTAACATAGGTGATAAACTTTCCAAAGTAAACAAGGTAATGGCTTAATGCATAAACCGGGGCTTGCCTTCGTTGACGATCTCAGGTTCCGGATCAGTATCACGATTACCGAATCCCGTGACAACCGAGGATTCTTCCAAAACTTGCTCAACTAGAATCGTTTCACTCTTGGGTTCTGCATGAAATGATAACATATGCTTTAACATGATGATAATGTAAACATGATGCTTTCATGGTACATGAAATGTAAAAACACCCGCAATTGATTTTCTTTCACGGTACAGTTGCAAGCCAACAAAACCAACTTGCAATCCTACCATCAAGAACCACACAGGTGTCTTGATCAAATGGATCTTGAAACCCTACTAGTCACAAAACATGACCAAAACAAGATTCAACACTAATCAAGCACTTAGGGTTTGCTTTTATTTATTTTTAAATTAATTTGGAAATAAGCCCAAAAATGAACTTGTTCCAAATGACCTCAAAATTTTATGTAAACTTCCTCATGACAAATTAGTGTACCAAAACAAATTTCATAATTTTTGGAGTTATACAGTGGTTTACAAAAATCATGGAAATTGCATTTATTAATTAATGGACTGAATATTTGAACATTAAAACTTTATTCAAATTTCAAGTTTCAAATTTTTAAACCATACTATAGCATGTACAGAGGCTACATACAAAATTTTAGAATTTTTGGAGCTATGATCATTTTTCTACAAATTTCCAAAGATTCAGCACTATTCAAAATTAGAAAATAACAAAAGTCACTATTCTCTCTCTTGCTCTCAGTGACAGCCGGCCCCCACCTGTCATCCCCAACCTCGGGCATTGACTATGGCTGCGACGACGCTGACCGGCGCTAATTTGCCGTCGGTGAGTCTAACAGCGATGGCCAAAGCACTAACATGCTCACAAGAGCTAGGCGCATCGATCAGTGGCACTTTGGAGGTCGATTACGACATGGAACGAAGCTAACGCCGACCATGGCGGACGTGGTGGCACGGCAGTGTTATGTCGGTGAAACAAGGCTAGTAACAGGTGAAACAGAGAGTACAGGAAGCATCAGTGGCTCACCCCGATCGTGTTGAAGCAACAGGCGATACCAGAGAAGCTATGGTGACGCATTTCGACGGTGACCGGGATCACGACGGAGCGAACCTCGTCGACGACAGCGTTTCGGTGACTACAGTGGGCAAAACGAGCAGGCAAGAGTGGAATGAGCACTACAGCATCGAGATGAATCCATAGAGCCAACCAGCAAGGGCAATGGCTCACCAGACGAGGCTGGCCACGGTGAATCGGAGCTTCCGTCGATGTCGCCGGCCACGAGGAAGATGAACGTGTACTGCGAGCTCTCGGCGAAATTAGGTGGTAGCAATAGCTCGGTCGAATGCACAAGGAGTAGGCAGAACTAGAACATGGCTTAGATGGGGCTTGCTTGCGCTGAGGAGACGAGAGAAGCTCGTCGGAGTTGAGACGGCGGCGTCGGGAAAATAGAGAGAAGGAAGAAAAACGAACGGCGACTTCTAGGCTTTATAGCGCGGCAAGGAGCACGCGGAATCGACACGTAGCATGCTCCCCACGCCAACGCAAAGCTAAGGGCAGTTGCAGGCGCACCTGGAAGGCCGGAGAAGGACGCCGGCGGTGCGGTGACGGCCTATAGTTATCTAGATTTTTGAAGTATTTATAGATTTGCCACTGCGTCTATTTTTCAAATTACTCCCAAATTTTCTAAAGAAGTTGAAAATCTCCAAAAATGAAAGTTGCTTAAATTTTCAAACTCTACAACTTTGCTTCTAGGAACATTTTCAAATTCTGCCTCCATTTTGAAATTTGAATTTGGGATGCATTTGAGTATTTGAATCATTTCAAAATTACTCCAAATTTCATATGTAAACTTGAAAAACTTTGAATACCAAAGTTGATCCTTATAAAATAATCTTCAACTTTGCTTTTTACCTCAACCCCAAATTCCACATGGATTTTGAATTAGACTAAAAGGGGCAAAAATGACTTTTATGATTTGAATTTGAATTCAAATTTGATTTGTTTACCTTTTGCTTTAACTTTGATTTTTGACCAGTAACATGACCCATTAGGGTTATTTGAGTCAAATGACACATGGTCTCACATGATCACATGAAATTTGACCCTTGTGGTCATGATCTTTATTTAGGGTTTTGAATCACATCACATGAAATAATAACATTATGAAATAAACCTTATTTAGTGAATGCATTCAAAATTTTCTACTTTATGAATGCTTTGCAATGCATATGATGACATGTCAAATTTTAGTGTTAGGTCAAAACACTAGAGGTGTTACACGAACCCTAAGGGTTCAGCGTCCGGTCGAGTCCAGTAAGGTTCCAGTAAGGGTTTTATGCGACCGGACACGTCCGGTTAGTGCTGACCAGACCCTGCCAGCGTCCGGTCAATACATTTTTACTGGTTCACGGGTTGAACTGACCGGAGCATCCGGTTAACATGATTGGAGCATCCTGTCACCCTGTAGAAGCTCATAACGGTTTGTTTTTTAGGCTGCCTTATAAATAGAAGCTCCACTCGCGTGTGGAGTCACTTTTGCTCATTCCAACAGCTAAGAAACATGTTTGTGAGTGCCAAGAAGAGCAAGGTCCTAGTGAGGTGTTTGTGATTTGAGAATCCAAGAGTGAAACCTCATTAGTGAATCAAGAGTAGACAAGTGTGCATCCATCTTCTCATTAGGCTTCGCGTGGTCAAGTGAGAGTTCATGCTTGTTACTCTTGGTGATCGCCATCACCTAGACGGCTTGGCGGTGATTGGGAGCTTGGTGTTCACCCGACGGAGCTTGTGGGTGACCCAACTCAAGATGTGAGCGGCTTTGGGTGATTCACCACGACGGAGTATCAAAGAATCAACCCATAGAGAGCACTTGATCCTTGCACGGATCAAGGGGGAGCTACACCCTTGCGCAGGTGCTCCAATGAGGACTAGTGGGGAGTGGCGACTCTCCGATACCTCAGCAAAACATCGCCGCGTTCCTCTCTCCATTTACTTTGAGCATTTACTTTAAGTATTTACTTTGAGCAATTCAATACTTGTCTTTATATTCATAGAATTGCCATGCTAGAGTAAGTTTGAAACATAGGTTGCAAGTCTTTTGTGTGTTAATTTGATAGAAACACTTTTCTAGGCACAAGGGATTAATTGGGCCATCCGTAGGATTTGATTATTGCAAGAAAATTTAGAATTAGCCCAATTCACCCCCCCTCTTGGGCATCTTGATCCTTTCATGCACCATCACCGACTCAGAGCTCGTCCTCAACTTCCTCCACGGCCTCAATCCCCGCTTTGCCAGCACCGCCGACAACATCGCCAATTCCCACCTGCTGCCGAACTTCGCCACCACCCGTGAGAAGCTCGTGTTGAAGGAGCTCCACCTCACCAACGAGGGCTCTGTCGCTGCCCAGATGGCATTCCATGCCTCGTGCGGCACAAGCTGCAGCATCACCTCCGGCAACACGAGCAGTGGCTACACCGCCGGTCGCCAGGGCAGCCACAACAGCGGCTCTAGCAGTGGCTATGGTGGCGGCAGCCAGGGCAGCGGCGGCAGTCGCTGGAAGAAGGGCAGGGGCGGCTCCAACTCTAGGGGTAGGCAGAAGTCCTCTGCTCCACTAGCGGGCCCTTGGCACTGCTACGCTCCTTGGATGGGCGAAGCGTAGTAGTAGCCCTAGATGGGCGGGGCGTAGCAGCAGCCCTGGTGTCCACCGACGCCGAACCTAGCCTGGCGTGGCCCTAGGGTCCTCGGTGCCTTCCCTTCAGCCTAGGCACACACGGCGTTCGCCCCCGCCTAGTTCTCCGATGCCTCTCCTTCACCTCCGCAGCAGCATGGCGATTGGGATCAGGCCGGCCTCATTTTCACCCTAAACCAGATGTCCCTCCAGGGGTCTTCCCCCTGGGTCCTTGACACCAGTGCCACTACCCACATGTCATCCTCGGATGGTATACTCCTGTCCCGTCTTCCCCCACCCTCTTCCGGCATCACGGTTGGCAACGGCACTACAGTTCCTATCACCTGCCGTGGCACATCCACACTGTCTTTTCCTAATTCTATTTTTCATCTTAATAATGTTCTGGTTGCTCCTGATTTAGTGCACGACCTTCTTTCTGTCCATCAATTCACTCGTGACAATGCTTGCTCAATTGAATTTGATGCTTGTGGCTTTTCTATCAAGGACCAACAGACAGGGCGCATGACTCTTCGCTGTAATAGTGGTGGTGACCTCTACACCTTCCCCTCCACACCAGCTCACTCCTATAGCCTTGCCACCACATCATCTCTGTGGCACCACCGCCTCGGCCACCCTAGTCCAACCGGCCTCGCCACTCTTCGGAGCATGTCGGTCATCTCCTACAATAAGAGCTCGCCATGCCTATGCCATGCCTATCAACTTGGCAAGCACATGCGACTCCCATTCAGTCACTCCACCTCTGTAACCAATGCTCCGTTTGATTTAGTTCATTGTGATGTGTGGACATCTCCCGTGCTTAGCAACTCTGGATTCAAATATTATCTTGTTTTAATAGATGATTTTTCTCATTACTGCTGGTCCTTTCCACTTCGCCAAAAATCCGAGGTGCACCGCCACATTGTCGAGTTCATTGCCTATGCTTAGACATAGTTTGGCACAACACCTAAATCCTTTCAAGTAGATAATGGGACCGAGTTTGTTAACCACGCCACCACCTCTTTCCTCACTAGCCATGGCATTCTGCTCTGCCTCTCCTGCCCCTATACCTCCCCACAAAATAGTAAGGCTAAACACATGCTCCGCACCACCAACAACACCATCTACACCATGCTCCTCCATGTGTCAATGCCACCTCCCTATTGGGCTGAGGCTCTCATCACAACCACCTTCCTCCTCAAAAGGTGTCCCTCCTCCTCCATCCACAATAGAATACCTCACCAACTCCTTCATGGCACCATCCTAGATTACTCCTCACTTCACGTTTTCGGATGCCTATGCTATCCAAACCTCACAGCCACCTCCCCACACAAACTCGCCCCTCGCTCCATACCTTGTGTTTTCCTTGGATATCCATCCTCTCACAAGGGCTACCGCTGCCTCGACATGTCTACTCGTCGCATTATCATCTCTCGTCATGTCATTTTCGACGAGTCTGTGTTTCCGTTCTCAGCAGCACCATCGGTGGCTTCCATGCCGTCTTCACTTGATTTTTTGATGCAGGGACTCTCCTCCTCACCGACACCAGGGAGCACTACTCCGCCACTCGCTGCCACCAGCAAGGATCCGTTCCCGGCGCTCTTGGACCCGGCTGTTGTAACACGCCAGGTGTTTAAATATTAAAAATAGGACATGTTATCATATGCATTGCAAGGCATTTGGTCATATTGCAAACTTTGATATGCATTCACTAAAACAAGTTTGCATTTGTGTTATGAGTGTTGAATTGAATTGTTTGAATCGAGTCAAATTTTGGTTTGGATTTGAATTTTTGTGAAAACCCTGATTTTCAGTATTTAAATCCTACCCTGAAAACTTATTTCAAAATCTAAGCATATTTTGGGGTTGAGCCCAAAAGCAAAAGTGTAGAGCTTGTCTAGTTATACAAAGTTTGTTCTTGGAGATTTCAAAGTTGTTATGAAAAATTTGGAGTAATTCGAAAAGGCGTAATTCGTTAAATGTCACCTATTTGAATTCAAAAGTTCATTTTAAAATGTAGACCGAATTAGGGGTTGGTTATAAAAGAAAAGTTGTAGAACTTTGAATTTTGAACAACTTTAATTTTTGGAGATTTTTGAGTTGTTACACAAATTTTGAACAACTTTAAAGCAAAAATGTAGAGCTCCACGGTGCGCCTCTGCCCCTGCTGAGTCTTGCTTCAGCTTCGCCATGATGCCGTGGTACTCTATGACCCATTGATTTCTCATTTTGACCACCCCAGCTACCGGAGCATCGCCACCGACGCTAGTCTGCTCCGGCGTGCCTGCTCGGAACGTCGACCAGCCTCTTCGTTGCTCCTTCGACCCTGCTCATTGCTCAGTCGTGTTCGGGGTGAGGTGCTGAACCCTTCTGTGCTAAGTGTTTAACCTCTACCATGCTTGTGTCGCCGGTGTAGCGCGGCCATGCCGTCGTGCCCGCCATGGTCGTCGCTGTGCTCGGTCCTGGCCATGTTTGGTCTTGGTTGTGCCATCAATAGTTGCGCCTGGTTGTAGTGATCATCGTGGTGCCTTTGCCTTCGCCTTTGGTCTCACCGGCGGTGAGGAATCGCCGGTCAGCGCGTGTGTCGCCGGAGTCAGCGCTGGAGGTTGAAGATGACAAGTGGGGTCCCTTTGTCTGTGACTCAATGTTCAAATGGAATTTTTCTATTTTCAGATTTGAATGAATAGTGATGTAATTTGTTATTTTTGTGTAGATTTATTTAGAGCTCCAAAAATGATGAAAATTTTTGTGTGACTTCTCTGTGATGTATAGTATTTAAGAAAAATATGAAATAATGTTTTTCTATAATTTTTGAATGTGATAAAAATTTCTTAATTAATTAATAAATGAATTTCCATGATTTTTCTAGGCTTATTTATTTATCCAAAAATTATGAAAATTGTTTTGCCACTTAGTTATCATGTGATAAACATTTAAAAAAATTTGAGGTCAATTGGAACAAGTTGATTTATTTCATAATTCTTAATTAATTAATTATTTCATAAAAGCAAATAGTAACCTTTAGTGATTTAGGTTTTGTTTGAATTTTTGATTGAGTGATGTCCTTGGGTCATTAGTTGATAATGATCCTTGGCAATTGATTTAGGTGTTGTAAAAAAGGTTTAATTAGTTTGACTTGCAATTAGTTTGACTTGCAACTGTACCGCGAAGGAAAGTTGTATTCGAATTGTTAAATTTTGCATCCATCATCAAGCATCATGTTTCGTATTCTGCATCATGTTAAACATGGTATTGCTACTACGTGTAGTGAACGAAGGTGAACACATGATAGTTAACCAAGTTGCTGAGGAAGTTAGTCCGTCTGTTAAGGTCGGATCGAATACTTGTGGAACGTCACAGGAACCGGACTTTTTCGTCAACGAAGGCAAGCCCCGGATGCATACAACCCTACCTTGTGTTTTACAAATTAATTTTGCTTTTGCTTTTCTTTACTGCATCAAGTGATTAAGAGTTAAGTAAAAGCCTGATTGATGCATTACCAACATTATTTTTCTGTATGTACCTTGTTACCAGTTTTACATCATAAGTGTCTAGTTATGCTTAGCCATGCTTAGACAGATCAAAGTCGGGTCATTACCTATCATCTACAAGTTTAAATGGAACTTTGGTTGCTTATGTTATCATGTGATATGAGCATGTGGAGTAATAAATCTAGACCGGACGGACTCGGTGGGTGTGAGCCACAAGACATGGAGGTCTCGTGAGCAGATTCTTTCCGTCTGTGTCGGTTAAGGTCTGTACCGTTATTGAACTGTGTGCAGTGAGACTTTGTAGTACTAACCACATACTCCGGTAAGCCTTAACTTGGCGATTCTATTATGAGAATGGCTACTCATGCACTAGGAGTGGAGAGATGGTGGGAATAGCATGTACCCACGTGGCAACGGGCTGGATTGGTGGAGTACTGTATTCTTGGGTGGCGTGGACTTGTTCTTGTTTTAGAAGATCCAATGGTAGGTTGATATATGTAAGTCGGGGACCTACATATGTCATGTGGTCTAGAATTCCCAGCTGGGTTAACAATCGGTTCGAATCGTCGTTGCTCCTCGGTTATGGAGACTCACTTCTCTGTTCATCATCGTAGTTTAATAACTGGAACTTGAGAAAGGTTTGCAAAAGAGATTGATATGAAGTTCATGATCTCATTACGGATCATGGCAGATTCATATGTGGTACTTATAAAGTTTTACCTTTGAAGTAAAGAATTTTGTTAAAGAGCTTTTACGCAAAAGAACTTTGATTATTGTTAAAGCCATACCTTGAATCCCATGAGCCAGCATTCCTGAGTTCTATCAGTTTTATTTTGGTTAAGTCTTGTTGAGTACTTCTGTACTCAGGGTTCGTTGACCCTTGTTGCAGGTGAGACTCATGAGCAGATCTGTTTTGGATCATGCTGCATGACGGTTGTTCCTTGTGATGACGATGAGAAGTAAATGTGTGGCCCTTGGGCAAGGCAGTTTCATTATGTGTTTTGTATTATATTATAATGCCACTCCACTATTTTGTTTTGTAATAATCATCGAACTTAGTTATGAGGTTTGAAACTACTGTTTGTAAATTATGTTATTGTAAGACTTCCGTTGTTTTACTCTGGTGTAGATATTTGAATAAATGTTGTATTACTGCAATGACTCTGTAACGTGATCCTACTCAGAAATCGTGGATGATTCGAGGTTCCCCGAGGACACCTGACAGTCTTCTTAAGTTACCAAAAACATATGCACAGATGTCAAAGGTCATCGAACAGTGATAGGTACATGTGGGCCCTATAATTTAGGAGGTTCTGCCACAGAATGGTATTAGAGAGATCGTTGCAAGGTTTTTGTTGTATTGTTTTACAAAAACTTCAAAATGATTTGGATGACTAAATTTAACTTGATAATTTGGTCCAAATTGCTTCTGACTTATATTATTTCTTTCTCACCATTCCTTATTTGATTAAAAACGTTTTGGCATGGTGGAGTAGTAATCTTACTATGCCCTATATAAAAACAAATGTTGTTTATGTGCATTATAAGCTTTGATGTTTTTGTTCATAAGAACGATTCATGCATCATGATTAATTCACTAGTTACTTCCTTCACCTCTGAGTCTGGAGTTGAGTAGTGAGTCTGGTATGAGTAATATAATCCATCATAAGCTGCTCTTTAGACTTTGATCAAATGATCTTACTTGGATTAAATTGGCTTCCTACAGTATGACTCGTACCAAGATGACGCCCCATAAGTTCACTGGACCCAAAGGAGTTCCTCGTCACCAACTTACCCCTAGGAATGACGGTGCTAGCAGTAGCAGCTTTAGGCCTGATCCCTAGGCAGAGATACAGAGGATTTCTACAGAGTTAGCACAAGCTACTAGAGATAGGGCTTTGGATGTTATACAGGTAGGAGAATTACAGGATCAGTTGAGGCATCTCACCACTGCACACAGGAACTGCAAAAGCATGTTAGTTCATACGGTGGATGAAAGGAATGAAGCTTGGCATAGGGAAAAAATGTAGCTAGAGCTAGAACTCATGAGCTAGAATTCTATGTAGAAGATTTAGAAGAACATAATACTTATCTGCATGAGGAAGTTCATAGGCTTAGCAAT
The DNA here is from genome assembly GCF_019320115.1 of Miscanthus floridulus. NCBI lineage: Eukaryota > Viridiplantae > Streptophyta > Magnoliopsida > Poales > Poaceae > Miscanthus > Miscanthus floridulus. The sequence continues at coordinate 108,021,684 of NC_089585.1, read as the reverse complement.
CTACTAAATCCAAATCATAAACCCCAAGCTGATGCCATGGACCCTGGTATCATCCTTGCCAATGATGATGAATCAGAAGAAGAAGAAGAAGAAGATCCTGAAGAATTAGTAATGATCGATGAAAGTGATAATGAAGGCGGTAATATTTCTGGAATGGATACCGAGCCGGAAGTTTGAAGTGATCAAGGAAAGGAGTAGAGTTGTATAACAATTAGTTCTAGTTAAGTTAAGTAGCTTTGTTTAGGTTCATGCGGGTTTGTGTTTATATTAGTAAACTCTATGTAATGTGGCTGGAGTAAGCTTTTGTGCAATTCAATAAAGACTTGTGAATAAAGTTTGGTTTGTTATGAGCAGATGCGTCGTACGCAGGGTTCGTATATTCCAGGAACTTCACAAGATGAGGACGGTATTCCAGATCTGCCACCAGTTCCAACAAATCTGGCTGATGCTATAACCGCACTTGTCAATGTGATGGCCGAAAATTCTTGTTTGCTTTATGAGATAGCTCAGAGTAATCAGAATTAGATGCATGGAAACCGTGGTCGCCACCATACCAGACAGGAGGCTAAATATGTTGATTTTATAGACACAAGACCATCGGTGTTCACTAAGGCAGATGAACCATTGGAGGCTGATGACTGGCTTCGAACCATGGAGCAGAAATTTGATCTTATTCCATGCACGGAGTATCAGAAACCTACGTTTGCCGCTCAGCAACTTAGAGGAGCAGCAAGTGCTTGGTGGGCAAACTTAGTGGCTATGCAACCAGCTGGCATTCCAATAACTTGGGCTGAGTTCCGTACTGCCTTCAGATCCCATTATATCCCTAAAGGAGTTATGGCTATGAAGCTGGATGAATTCCTCGCTTTGAAGCAAGGGGATCAAACAATGATGCAGTATGTGGGAAGATTCAATCACCTATCACAATATGCATCTGAACATGTCAATACTGATGCCAAGAAGAAGAGGTGGTTTATGAGAGGCCTGAATACCAAATTGCAGACTATGATGACCACTTGTACTAATGTCACTTACCATGAGGTAGTAAATATTGCAATTGCTTCAGAGGCATAGTATCGGCATCATAAGGAGCTCAAAAAGAAAAAGAGTATGCCGTCTGGATCTTTTGGGGGGAAATCAGAAGAGGCAGAGCGTGATTTATCATCCAGTACATCATAATCGTCCTCCTTATCGTCCACCGCAGTCTCAAGCCGGGCAACAGTCAAATGTCCGTCCTGCTATAACCTACCTAAATTCATAGTCAACCAATGCTCCTGGTGGCAATGCTCCAATGTCCCAGGGTCACAATTATCCATGTTACAATTATGGAAGGACTGGTCATTTCTCTAGGGAATGTCCATATCCCAGGCAGGCTAATCAAAATTATCAGAAGGTCCCTGCCAAACAACAACAGGGTCAGGCACCAAACAAGAACTCCAATCAGAATGCTCAGAAGGGCAAAGATGAGAGGAAGACAGGACGAGTGTTCTATATTCAAGCCAGAGAAATTCTGGAAGGGGAGCCAGTGATGATGGGTATGTTTCCTATTGCCAATCACCCTTGTAAGGAAAATGGACCCTTGGCCCATTTATTTTGGATTTTGGTGTTTGATGACCAACACAACCAAATTGGACTAATGAATTTGCAAGTGTTTATTTTGTAGTTCAATAGGGTGCAAGACATGACTTGGATGAAGGCGACGTGATGATCCAATGATCAACACCTTAAGAAAGACCTTAAGAGCATAGGAAAAGACCCAAGATATCAAGCAAAGTCCAAGCATGAAGATAGGAACCAAGCCGTACGCAAGATCGCGAAGAAACGAGCTCGCAGAGGCGACCGAACACTAGAAGCGCGACCGGATGCTGGACCGGTGGCTCGGTAGATAGGTGACCGGACGCGAGGACCAGATGCTGGCGGCAATCGACCGGATGCAGAAACGCAGCGTCCGATCGAGTACAGAGAGGTTCCAAGCGTGCGAAACTACGATCGGACGCGTCCGATGGTAGGCGACCGGACGCTGGCAGCGTCCGATTGGTGGTTCGTGGCTGCAACGGTCAGGACGACTAGACGTGTCCGGTCAGGACGATTCAGCGTCCGATCAGTAGTAGATTTGCGGGAGTTCGACCCCAATGGCTACTTTCTCAGTGGGGCTTATAAATACAACCCCCAACCGGCCATTTGAGTAGTGTGGAGCTGAAGAAACATACCAAGAGTGTTGATACACCATTTTAGTGATCTCCACATGCATAGTGCTTAGTGTTTTATTAGGTGATTAGCATAAGTGCTTTGCGAAGTACTTAGGTTGATTAGACCACCGCTTATGCGCTTGCTCTAAGTGTTTGCCTAGTGTTTAGTGAGGTTTGCATACCTCTTGCCACCCTGTGCTTGCGAGCACAAGTGTTGTACATCGGAGGGGCTTGAAGTCTTTTGAGATCACACCAACCGCGTTTGTGGTGTGGCCGCCACCGTGTACCGGAGGGAACAAGGCCCGTGGCGTTTTGGCCGGAAGCTTGATAGTGAAGACGGCGGGGAGCATCTGGGAGAGGCTTGTCGAGAGGCACATCGGAGACCCACTTGCATGTGGGGAAGGCCTGAGGCTATCCATGGAGTTACCCGATTGGGAGCTTGGCCCTTGTGAGGGATTCCTTGCGAGGGGCTCCAACGAGGACTAGGGAGAAGCTTGCGCGCTTCTCGATACCTTGGTAAAAATACCGGAGTCATCGACGGGAGTTTGCATATCTCTACCTTGCTCTTTAGCTTTTGCATTTACATTGATTACTTTAATACGTTTGCGGTAGGGATAGCAACGCACTAGCAAAACCATAGTTGCACATCTATATAGTTTATCTATTGCATAGGTTTTGCTAGGGTAAGAAAAAGAGGCCATAGTTTAGAGTAAGTTTTTTAAGTTGCCTAATTCACCCCCCCCCCTCTTAGGCGTAATGGTCCCTTCAATTGGTATCAGAGCCGGTTGGCTCATATTTGGACCTTTGGCTTAACCGCCATTGAGCCGACGCTATTGTAGAGCGGTTGGGATGGATACCGCTAGGCCTCCACAATTTGACGACACTAACTTCCCATACTATAAAGCTAGAATGGCTTGCCACCTTGAGGCGGTTGATTTGGGTGTATGGAGAGTCACTCGCGACGGGATAAAACCCATCAAGAATCCCAAAAAACCCACAAAGAGTGATGAAAAAGAAATGCATTTTAATGCTAGAGCTAAGAATTGCTTGTTTGGATCATTTAGCATGGATGTGTTTAACCAAGTGTTCACCTTAAATACGGCACATGAAATTTGGTTAAAACTCCAAGAGCTCCATGATGGCACAAGTAATGTCCGTGAGCAAAAACATTGTCTAGCCAAACAAAATTATGATTCCTTTGCTATGAATGATGATGAGCTTGTTCATGATATGTATTCTTGATTGAATCTAATCATCAATGAGCTCCATTCAATTGGATTATTAAAGCTAGATGATGCGGACATAGTGAGGAAGATCATCTCCGTTCTACCACAAAAGAAATATGCAAGCATCATCACCATCCTTCACAACATAGAGAACTTGAGCACCATGACCCCGGGCATTGTCATTGGAAAGCTAGTGGCATTTGAAATGTCACATAAGATGGGTCAAGGAGAAGCATCTTCATCAAGCAAAGGCAAAGCTCTCGCTTGTAGCGAGAAGAAGAAGATGAAGGCAAGAAAGTTGAGTCAAGCTCAAGCTCAAGCTCCTCAAGTGAAGAAGAAGATGAGGATGATGATGATGATGAAGATTCAAGTGATGATGATCAATCTTCCTCCTCCACCTCCGACCTTGATGAAGAATCAATCAAATTAATAAACAAGGTGGAGAAGATGATCCAAAGGCTCAATGTCAAGGGTGTGCCCATCCAAATTCAAGACCTCGTTTTCACTAATCAAAGAAACGAGCAAAGAAAGAGGGGATGCTATGGATGCAGCGAGTTGGGGCACTTTGTGGAAGTTTGTCCAAACAAGCCCACACCCAAGACAAAGAAGAAGGCGTGCAAGAACAAAGCCCTCACAACAATAAGGTCATGGGATGATTCTTCAAGTGAAGAAAACCATCACAAGAGGCGAGGCCACAAGCACTCATCATCAAGCTCTTCTCATGTGTGCCTTATGGCACGAGGTAACGAAAGCTCATCCTCTAGTGAGAGTGATAGTGATGATGATTTGCCTTCTTATAATACAATTGTGCAACAAAATCTTAAATATGCTAAAGTTTGCACTAGTCAACAAAAGAAGCTCAAAACTTTAAAAGAAGAGCTAGGTAGTTCACAAGAAGCATACAAGAATTTGCTTGAACAATATGAAAACTTTACAAATCTTAATATTGAACTATCTACTAAAATTGAGCAACTTGAGGCTAGTGCAACAACAAATGCATGCACAATTAATGATAAGCAACTTGAAAAGAAAAATGAAAAATTAAAAGAAAAGTTAGCTAGCTCACAAAATGATTATCAAAGTTTGCTTGCTAAAATGGAAATCATGTGCAAACATTGTGATGAGCTACAAATAAAGTTGCTAATCTTGAGGCCATAAAAAATACCCCCATCAAGGCATCTAAAAGAAATGACATAATTAAAAAGGATGCATCTACCTCTTGCAATGATTTATGTTTAGACTCACCTTTGTGCAACTAAGCTTGTGTTGAGAAAGTGATTGTAGATACATGCACACAAGAGGTTGCAAAAGAGAATGAGCAACTCAAGCAAGAAGTAGCTCGCTTCACCAAGGACTTGACTCAAGTGAAAGGCAAGGCGAAGCAAACCCAACTTCATCAAGATAATACGTCAAGGGAGTGAAGAAGCTTGATGAAGGACAAACCATGGTTTGTTACGTGTGCCACAAGGAAGGTCACAAGTCCTATGAGTGCAAGGTGAAGAATGGGGGAGGAGCAAAGAAGGAGAAAAAGCAAACAAGCAAGCTCTCCAACACCTACACCAACAAGGTAGACAAAAAGGCCTCCACACCTTATCTCTTAAAGAAGAAGAAAAATGACAAGGTGGTGGCCATCAAGGTGAACAAGCAAGCCAATAATGGGGTCAAACGCTTTTGGGTGCCAAAGGAAATCATTTCAAACATGAAGAGCACCAAGAAGGTTTGGATCCTGAAAGGGAAGTGAGAAGTCCATCGGACTTTGGGGAATTTGGAGACTTGGCAAAGTATGGGTGCATTTCATGGGGTGCATCTTGATAGACATAGTCATTGCCAAGTAGGTTAGTGAATACTATGGACCCAAATTCCCCTTTCCATGTTAGGTAACTAGATGTCATTACTTTCTATTAGTACTCATTTCAATTGGTATTATCCTTTAATTGATATACTCTTAAAGCATCTAGTTATCTTTCATGTCTATGTTTGCATTTACATGCTTAAATCCTTTGTCATGCATTCAATAGGTACATCATATGGTAGGCTTGCTCGGTTTCATTATCAACCCTTGGAGCAAACCTACATGGTTTAAAAATTGTTTAGAAGCACGGCACATAGCTTGTTTTACTATCATTTATCTAATATGTACCAAAGTCCAATTTGTACATAATCTCTCCCAAATATCATCTTTCAAGTGGTATTTTGATACTTAAATCAATGTGCAAAAATTTTACAAGTATTCAACACTTGTGTGCACAAATTTAGGGGGAGCTTAATCTACAAGCTGGATGCTTTGAGACTAACACCTTTTCAAGCTTATCTTGTGTGTTGTAGTCTCATTGCATGGAAAATAGAGTCCCTGGAGTTAAGCATCATTCTTCAATTGGCATCATCATGTTGTTTACTTTTCTTCTTTATATGCTTTCTCCATGCATTATATAGATTAAACTCTCTTATATAATAAATTGCTAATTATGCATATGCTTTGCTTTCTACCATATGTATGCATACATTCAGGGGGAGCTTAGTCTATATAATATGAGAGTCAAATTTTGTGATCCATTTCACTCTATACACAAAGGATCACGAAATTTGACCCTCCCTTGTGCTACTAATGTCTTCCTTTTCGGTGTTTGATGCCAAAGGGGGGGAATTTGAAGGACCAAAGGCAAGCAACAAGTTGATGTCTACAAGTGGTAATGGTCCGAGAAAGAGAGGAAAGTGAATTATGGATTAGTCTAAGTAATGGGAGATTTTTTTTAGAAAGATAGGCTTTAATCCATAACATCACATGGGGACATTTGCAAGGGCAAGACATGGCTTTTAAGTAAAGTTTTAATTGGTATCTGTCAATTAGTATCATATAACCTTGCCCTTTGCATTGCAACCTAGCAAGTAGGTAGTTTTTAACTTCCAAATTCTAATTATTTGCTTGCTTTGGTCGTGTTGGCATCAATCACCAAAAAGGGGGAGATTGTAAGGAAAATGGATCCTTGGCCCATTTATTTTGGATTTTGGTGTTTGATGACCAACACAACCAAATTGGACTAACGAATTTGCAAGTGTTTATTTTGTAGTTCAATAGGGTGCAAGACATGACTTGGACGAAGGCAACGTGATGATCCGATGATCAACACCTTAAGAAAGACCTTAAGAGCATAGGAAAAGACCCAAGATATCAAGCAAAGTCCAAGCATGAAGATAGGAACCAAGCCGTACGCAAGATCGTGAAGAAATGAGCTCGTAGAGGTGACCGGACGCTGGAAGCGTGACCGGACGCTGGATTGGTGGCTCAGCAGATAGGCAACTAGATGCTGGCGGCAATCGACCGGACGCAAAAACACAGCGTCCAATTGAGTACAGAGAGGTTCCAGGCGCGTGAAACTATGACCAGACGCGTCCGGTGGCAGGCGACCAGACGCTGGCAGCGTCTGATCGGTGGTTCGTGGCTGCAACGGTTGGGACAACCGGACGCGACCGGTCAGGATGATTCAGCGTCCGGTCAGTAGCAGATTTGTGGGAGTTCAACCCCAATGGCTACTTTCTCAGTGGGGCTTATAAATACAACCCCAACCGGCCATTTGAGTAGTGTGGAGCTGAGGAAATATACCAAGAGTGTTGATACACCATTTTAGTGATCTCCACATGCATAGTGCTTAGTGTTTTATTAGGTGATTAGCATAAGTGCTTAGGTTGATTAGACCACCGCTTATGCGCTTGCTCTAGGTGTTTGCCTAGTGTTTAGTGAGGTTTGCATACCTCTTGCCACCCCGTGCTTGCGAGCACAAGTGTTGTACATTGGAGGGGCTTGAAGTCTTGCGAGATCACACCAACCGCGTTTGTGGTATGGCTGCCACCGTGTACCGGAGGGAACAAGGCCCACGGTGTTTCAGCCGAAAGCTTGATAGTGAAGACGGCAGGGAGCATCCAGGAGAGGCTTGCCGAGAGGCACATTGGAGACCCACTTGCGCGTGGAGAAGGCCTGAGGCTATCCACGGAGTTACTCGACCAGGAGCTTGGCCCTTGCGAGGGATTCCTTGCGAGGGGCTCCAACAAGGACTAGGGGGAAGCTTGCGCGCTTCTCGATACCTCGGTAAAAATACCGGAGTCGTCGATGGGAGTTTGCATATCTCTACCTTGCTCTTTAGCTTCCGCATTTACATTGATTACTTTAATACGTTTGCGGTAGAGATAGCAACACACAAGCAAAACCATAGTTGCACATCTATATAGTTTATCTATTGCATAGGTTTTGCTAGGGTAAGAAAAAGAGGCCATAGTTTAGAGTAAGTTTTTTAAGTTGCCTAATTCACCCCCCTCTTAGGCGTAACGGTCCCTTCAACCCTACAGTTATACTTTTTGATTCTGGCGCATTGCATTCATTCATCAATAGAACATTTGTCGTCAAGTATGAAATTTCAATTGGGGCAACAAAGGAAAGTTTCTTTATATAGTCGCCCGGGGGGACGTCTGTGTACTAAGGAAATAGTATACCAGGTACCCATAAACCTAGGTGAGCATATTTTTCCCACTACCATGATTATCCTTAAGGATCAGGATATAGATGTAATCTTAGGAATGAATTGGATGTATCAGCATAAGGCTGTTATAGATACTTTGAATAGAACTTTAAGGGTAAGTTTGCCTAATAGTACTTCTCAACTTCTCATCCAACTTCCAACCTTAAGAAGATCAGTGGGCAAGATTTGTGCAACTGCTGTCAAAGAGATTAGAGATATCCCGGTAGTATGTAAATTTCTGGATGTGTTTCCTGAAAAATTACCTAGTCTACCACCTGATAGGGATGTACAGTTTAACATAGAGTTGCAACCTAGAATAGCTCCAATCTCTCAGAGAGCTTGTAGGATGCCACCTAAGGAATTGGCCAAGTTGAAGACTCAGTTACAAGAATTGATTGAGAAGGGGTTTATCCAACCTAGTTCATCACCTTGGGGATGTCCAGCAATTTTTGTGAAAAAGAAAGATGAGACCTGAGGTTATGTGTCGACTATCGTCCGTTGAATGAAGTGACCATCAAGAGTAAGTATCCATTACCTCAGATAGATTTGCTTTTTGATCAATTGGCCAGAGCCAAAGTTTTCTCCAAGATAGATTTGAGGTCAGGATATCACCAAATCAAGATAAAGCCTGAAGATATTCCCAAAACGGCATTTACCACAAGATATGGATTATATGAATACCTAGTGATGTCTTTTGGTTTGACAAATGCTCTAGCTCATTTCATGTATCTGATGAATTTAGTATTCATGCCTGAGCTAGACAAGTTTGTAGTAGTGTTTATTGATGACATTCTAGTATATTCCAAGAATAAGAAAGAACATGCGGAACATCTCAGAATTGTTCTGACCTGCTTAAGAGAACATCAACTATATGCCAAGTTCAGTAAGTGTGACTTCTAGCTCAAGGAAGTACAGTTTCTTGGACATGTCTTATCAGCTGAAGGAGTTGCAGTTGATCCAAGCAAAGTGAAGGATGTGCTTGATTGGAAACCACCAACCATAGTTCATCAAGTTTAGAGTTTTCTAGGATTGGCAGGGTATTACCGTTGGTTTATCTCAGATTTCTCTAAAGTATCAAAGTCTATAACTGAATTGTTGAAGAACCAAGTCAAGTTTGTCTGGTCATCTGATTATGAAGAGGCTTTCTAGACTTTGAAGAGATTGTTGACTACTGCACCAGTATTAGCCCAACCTGATATCGAGAAGCCGTTTGACGTTTATTGTGATGCTTCAGGTATTGGTATTGGATGTGTGTTGATGCAAGAAGGCCGAGTCATTGCTTATGCATCCAGGCAACTTAAGCAACATGAGGAACACTATCCGACTCATGATCTGGAGTTAGCAGTTGTGGTCCATGCTCTGAAGATTTGGCGGCATTACCTGCTTGGTAATACGTGCCATATGTATACAGATCACAAGAGCTTAAAGTATATCTTTACTCAATCAGAGTTGAACATGCGACAAAGAAGATGGTTAGAACTGATTAAAGATTATGACTTGGAAGTACATTATCACCCCGGTAAAGCAAACGTGGTTGCAGATGCCCTCAGTCGCAAAAGTTATTGCAATTGTCTAGCAATGAGAACAATGGGTTTGAGTTTATGCCAAGAGATGAAAAAGTTGAGTATAGAGGTGATTCAACAAGGAAGTTTGACCAACATAACTGTTGAAGCCACTATTCGAGACTAGATTATCGCTGCTCAGAAGGAAAATAAGGGTATAGCCCATATCAAGGAAAGAGTCAAGAATAAAAAAGTGGAATGCTTTAGCATAGATGATGAAGGTGTGCTATGGTTCAAGGATCGCCTGGTGGTACCAAAAGTTCCTGAGTTGTGATAGTCAATTCTAGAAGAGGCACGTGCTACTAGGTTATCTATCCATCCGGGAAGCAACAAGATGTACCATGACTTGAAGCAAAGTTTTTAGTGGACTAAAATGAAAATAGAGATTACTAGATATATAGCAAAGTGTGATACTTGTCAAAAGGTGAAAGCAATACATTTGAGGTCTGCTGGTGAATTACAACCATTACCTATTCCATCTTGGAAGTGGGAGGACATAAGTATGGATTTTATTATTGGTCTACCCAAGACATCAAAGGGATTTGATTCAATATGGGTTATTGTAGATCAACTAACCAAATCAGCACATTTTCTTTTAGTTCAGAATACATATCCCACTCTATGGTATGCCAAGATGTATTTAGAATGAATTGTGAGTCTCCATGGAGTACCCAAGACTATTGTGTCAGATAGGGGTACACAATTTGTCTCCAGCTTTTGAAAACACTTGCATTCTTCATTGGGTACCAAGCTCCTATATAGTACAGCTTATCATCCATAGACCGATGGACAAACCAAAAGAGTCAATCAAGTGCTTGAAGATATGTTAAGGTGTTGTGTCCTTAACTATGCTAATAAATGGGATGAATGCTTACCTTTGGCTGAGTTCTTATATAACAATAGTTATCAGGAAAGCATTAGAATGGCTCCATTTGAAGCACTCTATGGTCGTAGATGCAGAACATCGCTGAGTTGGTCTGAGCCTAGAGAAAGAAGATTCTTTGGAGTTGACCTTGTGAAAGAAATAGAAGACAAGGTTAGGCAAATATAGAGTAATTTGAAGATAGCTCAGTCCCGCCAAAAGAGTTATGCGGATAAAAGACGGAGACCATTGGTATTTAACAAAGGAGATTTTGTATATCTGAAAGTATCACCAATGAAGGGAGTTACCCATTTTGGTGTTAAAGGAAAGTTGGCACCTCGATATATTGGACCATTTCAAATTTCGGAGAGGTATGGAAAAGTGGCATATCATTTGAAATTACCAGAACATCTCACAGTTGTGCATGATGTGTTCCATGTTTCTCAATTGAAGAAGTGTCTCCGAGTGCCTGAGCAGAATGTTGAGGTTGAAGGGGTAGAACTTGAACCAGATCTAACTTATTCCGAATATCCTATCCAAGTATTGGATCAGAAAGATCGTGTTACTCGAAGGAGGACAATAAAGTTCTATAAGATACAATGGAATCAACATTCAGAAGAGGAAGCTACTTGGGAATCAGAAGATTACTTGTTAGAAAAGTTTCTAGAGTTTCTAGCGTCAATATAGAATAGAGTAATGTTAGTTGAGCTCGGTTGTACATGTTGTGTTTTGTAAAGGGACCTCAACTATTTTATGGACAGATTTTGTATGTGTTCTTGCGACACATTTCCTTTTCCATTACTTACCCTATGGCTTTGAATCTTGGGGCGAGATTTCTTTTAGGGGGAAGGATTGTAACACCCTGGGTGTTTAAATATTAAAAACGGGACATATCATCATATGCATTGCAAGGCATTTGGTCATATTGCAAACTTTGATATGCATTCACTAAAACAAGTTTACATTTGTGTTATGAGTGTTGAATTGAATTGTTTGAATCAAGTCAAAATTTGGTTTGGATTTGAATTTTCGTGAAAACCCTGATTTTCAGTATTTAAATCCTACCCTGAAAACTCATTTCAAAATCTAAGCATATTTTGGGGTTGAGCCCAAAAGCAAAAGTGTAGAGCTTGTCTAGTAATACAAAGTTTGTTTTTGGAGATTTCAAAGTTGTTATGAAAAATTTGGAGTAATTCAAAAAGGCGTAATTCGTTAAATGTCACCTATTTGAATTCAAAAGTTCATTTCAAAATGTAGACCGAATTAGGGGTTGGTTATAAAAGAAAAGTTGTAGAACTTTGAATTTTGAACAACTTTAATTTTTGGAGATTTTTGAGTTGTTACACAAATTTGGGAGTAATTTGAATTTGAAAACGAAGGGCAATTCTATAAATTATGTGAACAGTGGCCGCCGCTCTGGCTACACCGCCGGCGACCTTCGGTTCGCTTCTAGGCACGCGCATGGACGTCCTCGACTTTGCGCTAGTGTGGAGAAGTCTCCTGCGTGGCTTCCTTGTGCTTCTGAGCCGCTCTATTTAGCCTTGGCCGTCATCGTTTGCCCCCGCTCCCTTCCTCTGTTTTTACCACCGCCGTTGCCATAGCTCCGTTGAGCTTTTGCCGTTGAACCAGCGCCTGCGCCATCGCAGCAAAGCATGTCCTAGCTCCACTAGTTCCTTGCATGTCTAGCCAACCAGTCCTTATGGCTTGTCTTCGCCAAAAACTTGCAGTGCGCGCTCTTCTTCCTCGCGGTCGGCAGCATCGCAGTCATGTTCGCCTCACCGTGGCCAGAGCTCCACGGTGCGCCTCTACCCCTGCTGAGTCTTGCTTCAGCTTTGCCACGATGCTGTGGTACTCTATGACCCATTGATTTCTCATTTTGACCACCCTAGCTACCGGAGCATCGCCACCGACGCCGGTTTGCTCTGTCGTGCCTGCTCGGAACGTCGACCAGCCTCTTCGTTGCTCCTCTGACCCTGCTCGTTGCTCAGTCGTGTTCGGGGTGAGGTGCTGAACCCTTCTGTGCTAAGTGTTTAACCTCTACTGCGCTTGTGTCACCGGTGTAGCGTGGCCGTGCCATCGTGCCCGCCATGGTCGTCGTTGTGCTCGGTCCTGGCCATGTTTGGTCTCGGTTGTGCCATCAATAGTTGCGCCTGGTTGTAGTGATCACCGTGGTGCCTTTGCCTTCGCCGTTGGTCTCACCAGCGACGAGGAATCGCCGGTCAGTGCGTGTGTCGCTGGAGTCAGCGCTGGAGGTTGAAGATGACAAGTGGGGTCCCTTTGTCTGTGACTCAGTGTTCAAATGGAATTTTTCTATTTTCAGATTTGAATGAATAGTGATGTAATTTGTTATTTTTGTGTAGATTTATTTAGAGCTCCAAAAATTATGAAAAAATTTGTGTGACTTATCTGTGATGTATAGTATTTAAGAAAAATATGAAATAATGTTTTTCAGTACTTTTTGAATATGATGAAAATTGCTCAATTAATCAATAAATAAATTTCCATGATTTTTCTAGGCTTATTTATTTATCCAAAAATTATGAAAATTGTTTTGCCACTTAGTTATCAGGTGATAAACATTTAAAAAAATTTGAGGTCAATTGGAACAAGTTGATTTATTTCATAATTCTTAATTAATTAATTAATTCATAAAAGCAAATAGTAACCTTTAGTGATTTAGGTTTTGTTTGAATTTTTGATTGAGTGATGTCCTTGGGTCATTAGTTGATAATGATCCTTGGCAATTGATTTAGGTGTTGCAAAAAAGGTTTAATTAGTTTGACTTGCAATTAGTTTGACTTGTAACTGTACCGCGAAGGAAAGTTATATTCGAATTGTTAAATTTTGCATCCATCATCAAGCATCATGTTTCGTATTCTGCATCATGTTAAACATGGTATTGTTACTACGTGTAGTGAACGAAGGTGAACACATGATAGTTAACCAAGTTGCTGAGGAAGTTAGTCCGTCTGTTGAGGTCGGATCGAATACTTGTGGAACGTCGCAGGAACCGGACTTTTCCGTCAATGAAGGCAAGCCTCAGATGCATACAACCCTACCTTGTGTTTTACAAATTAATTTTGCTTTTGCTTTTCTTTACTGCATCAAGTGATTAAGAGTTAAGTAAAAGCCTAATTGATGCATTACCAACATTGTTTTTCCATATGTACCTTGTTACCAGTTTTACATCGTAAGTGTCTAGTTATGCTTAGTCATGCTTAGACAGATCAAAGTCGGGTCATTACCTGTCATCTACAAGTTTAAATGGAACTTTGGTTGCTTATGTTATCATGTGATATGAGCATGTGGAGTAATAAATCTAGACCGGACGGACTCGGTGGGTGTGAGCCACAAGACATGGAGGTCTCGTGAGCGGATTCTTTCCGTCTGTGTCGGTTAAGGTCCATACTGTTGTTGAACTGTGTGCGGTGAGACTTTGTAGTACTAACCACATACTCCGGTAAACCTTAACTTGGCGATTCTATTATGAGAATGGCTACTCGCGCACTGGGAGTGGAGAGATGGCGGGAATAGCATGTACCCATGTGGCAATGGGCTGGATTGGTGGAGTACTATATTCTCGGGTGGCGCGGACCCGTTCTTGTTTTAGAAGATCCGAGGGTAGGTTGATATATGTAAGTCGGGGACCTACATATGTTGTGTGGTCTGGAATTCCCAGCTGGGTTAACAGTCGGTTCGAATAGGTCGTTGCTCCTCGGTTATGGAGACTCACTTCTTTGTTCATCATCGTAGTTTAATAACTAGAACTTGAGAAAGGTTTGCGAAAGAGATTGATATGAAGTTCATGATCTCATTACGGATCATGGCAGATTCATATGTGGTACTTATAAAGTTTTACCTTTGAAGTAAAGAATTTTATTAAAGAGCTTTTACGTAAAAGAACTTTGATTATTGTTAAAGCCATACCTTGAATCCCATGAGCTGGCATTCCTGAGTTCTATCAGTTTTATTTCGGTTAAGTCTTGTTGAGTACTTCTGTACTCAGGGTTCGTTGACCCTTGTTGCAGGTGAGACTCATGAGCAGATCTGTTTTGGATCGTGCTGCATGACGGTTGTTCCTTGTGATGACAATGAGAAGTAAATGTGTGGCCCTTGGGCAGGGCAGTTTCATTGTGTGTTTTGTATTATATTATAATACCACTCCACTATTTCATTTTGTAATAATCATCAAACTTAGTTATGAGGTTTGAAACTACTGTTTGTAAATTATGTTATTGTAAGACTTCTGCTATTTTTACTCTGGTGTAGATATTTGCATAAATGTTGTAATACTGCAATGACTCTATAACGTGATCCTGCTCGAAAATCGTGGATGATTCGGGATTCCCCGAGGACACCCGACAGTCTTCTTAAGTTACCGGAAACATATGCACAGATGTCAAAGGTCATCGAACAGTGACAGGTGCATGTGGGTCCTATAATTTAGGAGGTTCTGCCACAGCTGTACTCTAGCTGGGCCCCCTGGCTATGCCTGCGGGTGGGCACACTCCAGCTGCCCCTCCTGCGGGCGGGCCACAGCTAGGAGGCCAGCGCTTTGGTGCCGTCTACACTCGTCGTGCCCGGACTCCTACAGCGCTGGCCACCGAGCCGGTGGCTCCTGCGGCTGCCTCCGTGGCCCTTGCTGCTGTGCCAACAGCGGCTGCAGCACCGGCAGCACCACCAGCCGTGCTACCCGCAGTACCAGTGGCCCACCCTGTGACACGCTCACAGACCGGCAGCCTCCGCACTTTCCAGCGCTACGGCTTCTCTGCCTCCGTCGCCTCGCCGGTACCGGTGAACTATCGCAGTGCACTCGCCGATCCTAATTGGCGCGCTGCGATGGCGGAAGAGTACAAGGCGCTGATCGACAACGGCACTTGGCGCCTCATACCTCGACCGCCTGGTGCGAACATCGTCACTGGCAAGTGGCTGTTCGAGCACAAGCTCCACTCCAACGGCTCCCTTGCCCGGCACAAGGCACGCTGGGTCGTCCGAGGGTTCTCCCAGGAGGCCGGTGTTGACTACGACGAGACATTCAGCCCCGTCGTCAAGCCGGCCACGATCCGCACCGTCCTCAGCATCTCTGCATCGCGAGATTGGCCCATACGCTAGCTCGACGTGAAGAATGCCTTCCTCCATGGCAACCTCGAGGAGACGGTCTACTGCGAGCAGCCGAAAGGCTTCGTCGACCCCGCTGCTCCTAACTCTGTCTGTTTGCTGCAAAAGTCCTTGTATGGACTTAAGCAGGCGCCGCGTGCTTGAAACCAGCGCTTCTCCAACTTCATCTGCAGCATCGGCTTCACCACCTCCAAGTCGGATGCCTCCCTGTTCGTCTACAAGACTGGCGACAACATGTCCTACCTCCTCCTCTACATTGATGACATCATCGTCACCGTGTCGTCACCGGCCCTTCTCCAGCATGTCACTTCACGCCTTCACTCGGAGTTCGCCATGACGGACCTCAGCGACTTACACCACTTCCTCGGCATCTCGGTGACGCGGGACAGCAACGGGTTGTTCCTCTCCCAGCGGCAGTACGCTGCTGATCTCCTCCAGCGTGCTGGCATGGCTGAATGCCATCCGACAGCTACTCCTATGGATGCCCGGACCAAGCTGTCCGCCTCAGAGGGCGCCCCAGTTGCCAATCCCTCGGAGTACAGGAGCCTTGCGGGTGCGCTCCAGTACCTCACTCTAACAAGGCCAGACCTGGCTTATGCTGTCCAGCAGGTCTGCCTCTTCATGCACGACCCCCGCGAGCCGCACCTTGCGCTGATCAAGCGTATCCTGCGATACGTCAAGGGGTCTCTGTCCGCCGGTCTGCACTTGGGCTCCGGTGCCGTTGACCAGCTCACAGCCTACTCCGACGCCGACTAGGCTGGCTGCCCAGACACGCGCTGTTCTACCTCTGGCTTCTGCGTCTACCTCGGTGACAACCTGGTGTCCTGGTCTTCCAAGCGTCAGACGACCGTGTCTCGCTCCAGTGCCGAAGCAGAGTACCGAGCAGTGGCCCATGTTGTTGTCGAGTGTTGCTGGCTGCGTCAGCTTTTACAGGAGCTCCACATCTCCATCCCGCTTGCGACGGTTGTCTACTGTGACAATGTGAGCGCCGTCTATATGGCTGCCAACCCTGTCCACCACTGCCGCACGAAGCACATCGAGATCGACATCTACTTCGTCCGCGAAAAGGTCGCTCTGGGACAGTTCCGTGTTCTCCATGTCCCATCTGCGCACCAGTTCGCAGATATCATGACCAAGGGTCTGCCCGTCCAGCTCTTCACTGATTTTCGGACCAGTCTATGCATCCGTGATGCTTCCGCTACGACTGCGGGCGGGTATTAGAATATGTATATATCTAGATCAATTAGCGATTGATTGGTATTTCCCTAGATAGGCTAGCTGCCATGTATAGCCTAGGATAGTTTCCTTGTACAGGAAATAGCTTCCCATGTATGTGACTTTCATGTATGCCTATTAGCTATATATATGAAAGGCTCCCCACCCACATTAGTGAGTGTGGTGATTCTCTACCTTCTACAAAAATTAGACAAACTCAAGATAATTTGATACGATGATTCCAGAAGTTGATTTATTTTGGGATTGAAGGAATATATCACACATGAGACAATAATACCATCTTTCAGGCGAGCTTGTAAACTCACAGCTACACAAGGTTCCCATCCCTTCCTCTCCTCTTATTTTTTTTCTTGAAAAAATAATCTCTTATTACAGTTTTATGCCTATCCATATGCATATCAACTCTTGTTTCGCTTCGTATGCTGACCCCTACTTGCTGCGCAGCAGGGCCACTGGGCCAGTTAGTTGTAGTGAGCTATCTTCTTGAGCCATACTCCCTTTTCCTGCTCCTAGTTCTTACATCCCGGGCCTGGTGGCAGCTCCAGCAGGACCAGCTTGTCGTAGCAGCTGTGTGTATTAACACAAACTGAGATCCAGGCTCATGACACAAGCTACAGAACGATGGATGAGATTTATCGAGGATGATTACCTGGAAATAGGCCTCTAGTTTCTGCCTCAGGGCACCGTGCTCCCTCTTCACTTTCTGGAACGATCTCATGCAACTGCAAACCGAAATATGCCACAGGAGTAAACAATGGCTGTTCTCATTTCTTGACATGAGACAAAAATCTGAAAGAATTAAAAAGTCAGAGAGATACAGACCCTTCAACATTTCCCTGTCCACAGTAATCCCTGAATGACATGCACTCACTCTTCATCCTTGAAGCACCAATGCTGCATCAAGTTTTGTAACATCGTCAAACACACGCAAACTTTATATAAATATAAAAGAATGATAATGTGTTCAGATGTCAGAGTTATGCTTTATTTAAATCTGATTCAGAACCATGCCATGCTTACAAAAGTTCATTCGCACACGTTAAGCTTTTGGTTGGCACGCAAAACTACAAAATATGAGTTTTTCTCTGAGATACCAGACCACCTTAAAGCCTCCAAGAACCTTGGTTTACAAGCATACTGGACATGTCATTAGTGAGGCATTGATATGCTTCAGATCCCCCCCCCCCCCCCCCCCCCCCCCCCCCCCCCCCCCCCCCCCCCCCACCACCACCACTTTTTTAAGAAGCTGAAGCATGCAGTAGTTGTTTCAAAAAGGATAGTGTCAACTTTGCAGGATGTTCAGTTAAACACATAGTCCTCATTATTCACAAAACTATAAAGTAAGGTCTGTGTGCTGTACTGAATCAGTCACACAGCATGGATCATGTGCAACTGAAAAAATATATCCAGATGCAGCACCAGAGCTACCTGGAACAGCTGCCTTTTAGCTGCTGCATGTATGCATCCCATCTATTGAAATCTTTGGGGTATTTTTCTCTGCAGTGTCACAAAATTTTAATCAGTCAAGTTCAACACTTCTGCTTGCATCGTATTTTCTTTCTTTTTGAACAAGAAATCACTTCTCCCTTGATATGCATGTTTTACTTACAGAGCTTGTTCAACATTTGATATTAGCCTGGCTGAGTCCTTGAAAAACAAAGTGACAACCTCTTCCGCAAAATTAGGACTAGCTTCATCCTGCAAGTCTTCCACCTGGCAAAATTGCTCGTCTAGGTACCCCTGTCGATGAAATAAAACTTACTGAGTCAGCATTTGGTATATAAAAGGAAAACATTGAAAACCATAAAACAGCATAGAATAGTGTCTGCCACGGATGGGATCAAAAGCAGGCATGCTTATACATAGGAAAAAGGTATGATCGAACTTCTAGGTCCTTGTGAAAGCATAAAGATAAAATATTGATTAGAAATCTCCAGAGTATAATACAGGCCTGGTCAAAGAGACCCTTTTTCATGGATGCAGCTTGGCGACGCAAATTAGAATAATCCATTCGTATGAATGAACTAGCCAAAGGGTGGCAAGGCGAAGGTGATACAGGTAGGAACACACTTCACAAGGTACAAGACAAGTAAACTGGTGGGAATGGATACAGAAAGTTGAGCGTGCCATATGCTTATATAGTGGAGGAGGCAGTTACTATTTGTCTACCGAACATAAGTGAAACTTAGATATTCCAGTTTCTGGATAACAAATGTAAGCATCTTGCATGCACAGGTGATTTGATTGCCACGGTGTGCACAAGCTATCCACATTTTGGAGAGTGACTTGAATAGATGCGGATTCTTGTAGCCTGTATCTCTTTATAAAAGATATATGTTGGTTTATAACAATCGCAAAGAAATCATTAAGGCCCCGTTTAGATCCTTGGAATTGAATTCATTCGAATAATTATAATTTAGGCATAGATTAATTAAGCTAATATGGTTGTATAATATGGAATATATTTGTATGTTATTGTTAGCCATACAAGGGAGATACTTATATGTTGCATTTCTACTATAGGAAAGTGAGTTGAAGAGCGTGCTGTAAGTTGGAGAGTAGAAATATAGCATGGTGATCTATAGAATCAATTTCCATCTCCCACTATGAATTTGAGATAGGCTTATATGTGAACTTGGAAAAGTTGTGGAATGTCAAATTCCAAGCCAAATAGCCTAATCCATTAAGTAGATTCCAATTCCTCCAAAATGAAATGATCCAAACGGCCCCTAAAGGAACTTACTTTTAGGAATTATCAAAAGTTAACCTATTTCATGGCATCCATACAATTTCCCGAATAAACTCGATCAAAGATAGAATTAGCTGAGACCAGCAACAACGGCTTTCTGTAGGTGTACGTAAAACATGATACAATACTGCGTTATTATTTGACTTGACACCCCCACATAAAATTAAACACATCTGAGCGAAGAGAATTAAGATCTAATACAGTATACTTCTAAATTTTCTCACGTTGGATTGCTCAAAAGAAAACATATTCATGGACTACTAGAACAAGTGAAGAAGTCTCAGGCATGATTTTAATACAGAGTCATAGAAGTCTGTAGATTGCAGCTTAGAAAACATGGGTCAATCATGCAATTTAGTTAAGCTGAAGCACCCTAAATTACTTCAAAATTACAACAGACAAACAGTTTAAAGCTTTCATTACAACCAGCCTACACAGCTGAATCATGTAGATGGAAGCTTTTCCTAACTCCATACATGGTATCAAAAGATTTAGCACCAGAGATATTTGGTTCTCATTATGTGCTAATCAAGTAATCATTAGCATTTAACAAACTATCGTTTAATCACTGTTCACCTACGCGGCAATTTAGCTCATTTACACGCCGTGTAAACGCTACACAGTGGCTTGCCGTGTCCATTTAATCAGCCGTTTATCCCGTTTAATCACCGTTTAGTCTGTTTAAATGGCCGTTTAGCTCGAATAAATAGCTAAACAATTGGTGTCCGTTTAGTCTGTTTAAGGAAGTGCAAAAAACAGTATATTTACCTTATATACAGTTGTAATGGTACCTTTTGTCTGTTTTGTGGGTCAGTGAAATAGAGAATTTCTGCCGTGGTCTTTAAACAACAACATCCTAAGATTACGCAAGAAATTCTCCCGTGACAAATCCCAGGATAGAATGTAATCAGACAAATGGGAAAGCTGGAACAAGATGTCTTTTTGTGCCCCTCAAAGTTCAAACAAAATGTGGTGATAAAATCTGGGAGAATGACTGATAACTAGAATAGGGCCAAGATGCTTACTTTGAGCCTCAGCCAAAGAAAAGTAGGAGAAAGAATAGACCTCAACAGCTTGGTCCAATTGTCACAAGCCAATGCTCTCTCAGAGCATTGGACCACGTGGCAAACTAACAGTCTTTTGCAAAAGGGGTAAAAGAGATTCATTCAATGATTGATCCGATGATTGCAGTTCACCCCAAGTCAACATCACAACTTGATAAGAGGAATACGGCATGGATCAGAAATTCGAAACAAACAGAACGCCTATACAGGAAATGGATATCGGCAAAAAGAAAATTCTGGACGAGTCATTGCCATTGCCACAGATGAATAAACAGCAAACATTGTCTGCATGCAAGCTATTCAGTCAGTACCTTACCCGTATGGTGACTAAATATTCACAAATATCCCAAGGCATATGGTCCAACTGTTCATTCCTATACTGTTGTCTCTATCAATTTCATAAGTGAGTATTCTCAAGGTAATAATTTTCCTTCTGCCACAAATCTATTTGTCATTCATTATGTCCTTTTCTATGTAGAAAAGGGAGAGTGAACATGGCCCCTTCAATAAAAACAAAAATTCTCAAGCTCTAAATGCTATGTAAATCAAGATGATACACCCACAAGGACGACATCTCCTGGAAGGAAAGCTGCTAACAAACTCGACAAGCCTAAGCTCATCCATCTAATCTCCCAGTTCCCCCCATCATCGTCTAACTAGAAACTAGGAAGATTTCTTGGCAGCTGCTGTCATCTTGACAAGCGTCATCACCTGGGAGCCTTGGAAGTTGGAAGAACAGCTAAAGGACTGTAGAATGGAGCTAATCTATTTTGATTGCTAATTTGACATTTTTATCAAACATAAAAAGATAGTTCTAGTGCATGAATAAGCATCAGGACAAAGCTAAGTTTTTTTAGCATTTGGAACTTTGAAGCTTGTGTTTCCTGGTAAATACTTCACACTATAATGTCTGGCTTCCACATATCAAGGTCATCCATGCTCTACGGCTTGCACATGGTCACATTATCAGAACTCAGCAATCCATTTATAGCATCAGAGACTAACTTTCCACAATCTAAAAGTAGCATCTGCATAGCACAACATGAACTGGATGTGCACGGTACCTCCAAAAGCATCCTCATGGATTTCTCATCCATAGTGCTCCAGAAAGGAACCTTGATGCTTGGTTTGATGTGTACGCTCCATTACTTTTTGGCACATTAGTAGGTTTCTGTTCTCACCTAGAAAGCACCAACTTGACCAATTGTTTCTCCACTCAAAATTTACTTACAAATCAGAAACTTTCCTCTTCCATTGGATAAGGTGCACCGAGAGTTAAGTTTTGGATGAGGATATAACCTGTGGTCACTAAAACACTAACAAAACATTCACAAATCTTTTAAGATGCACTGCACATAGTGAGCAGACACAGCATGATCTTCTGCAGTTCAGCAACTAACTCACTGGAAGTCACACTTCCAGATTCTGAAGCTATGGGCTAGAGATGCAAGTGAGTAGCCAATGGGGTTTTCTGGGTCAGCTAATAATTAGGTGGGATGGCATTTTAATTCATTTTAGCAAGCTCTAGGTGCACACAAGTGACAACTATCCAAACATGATATAGAAACGAGCACTAAAGCTTAACCGCCAGGAGCGATCTTTTTCATTCTAGTACTAGAAAATAAAGATCGCACGGTCTTAGCCGTCATGCTCCCTCAGTCCCTCTAGATTGGTTTGGTGTCACTCTCATACCAGAACCAATTCCCTCCTAGCGACATCGGTAGGGAGCGGAAAAGAAAGGCGTGGGTACCGACCAATCGAGAGATGAGAGAACGACACATTGATTCCCCGATAGCATCCTCCCCGTCCGGATGAGTGCGCCGGCCCGATCTCCCCGCGCGGCGCGACGTGAATCGGAGCTCAGCCGCAGCTTTCGCATCCGGGGATGCCGGGGGATGGAGGGCGGTGGGAGCTCAAAGCGACCTAGGAAGGTGATGCCGGCAGAGGGTGAAGTGGTCAGTGAGATACCTAGTGGGGCGCGCCGCCGCGCAGCACGAAGGGGACGGGGGCGGCGGGTGGCCGATTTGGGTGTTTTGTGCACTTTGTGCTGGCTCTGCGTCGACGCGGAGACGTGGAGAGCCAGGTGACCGGTCGGCGATGGATCGTCGCGGCCGCCGATGTGTCGGAATTGGACCTTACCAGTGGCGCTCTTTTTTTAATTTTTAATCTTTTTTAGTTTTTATTTAAAAAATATGCCCACTTATTTTTTATTTTTTTTTATTTTTAATTCGTTGGTCATGCAAACACGTCTGGTGTGTCAAAATAACATTGTCGCGCCACATGCGTTGGCTTGGCAAGATGTGCGACGTTGAATGACTATTTTCACGTGAAAGATCTTGTTACGCCACTCTCGTTGGCGTGATAGTACACTTTGGTCGCTCTAGCGATAAGATTTAACCTTATAAAAAAATCATATATTTTTCAAACGATGTTGGATGAAGATGATTTATATATGAAAATTGAGCTCGATAAGATCTAAAGCTTTCTAGTTTTGAGTTTTTCCATTTGAGATCGCTAGGATGGTCCGAAAAATAATATAAACTTTCAGTTGCATAATAATCACGTTCAAGCCTTTGTCATCTTAGAAAATTAATATCTTTCTGTAAGATGTCAAATGATGATACTTTTATATAAAATACGCTGGGCACCGGTCCAACATAAGCACTGCACAGCGTCCTGATCCACATGCAATCCCTCCTTGATCGCCGTGATCCTGAAGTGTGTAGGGCACTGCAACAATTCGCTTCTGTTGATAAATGAGCAAAAAGTAAAAAAAAAACGCATGAATAAGCCTGGTGGACAAAGACTATAAGAGGACAATAGCAATACCAATACTATGGCTTATATACTTATGTAATCTTATTCGATCGTTATACTCCATCTGTCTCAAAATAAATCAACTTAATTATCCTAAGTCAAATTATTTTAACTTTACACTACTACAGCACAGGGATACAGTAACACCAACTTATGTTACTATATGATGAAAAAAGTATTACTAGCAATCTTAGTAACACATCTTTTTTTATCCAATTGGCCATGTTACTACAGACTGGTTTATTGTAACACATTTACTTGTCTACAGAAACATTCGTCTAGTGTTACAATGACTTTCTGTTGTAACATATTGTCGGGTTCATAAACTCGGGGTCCATCATGGGTTCGCTTTCCAGCAAAAGCTCGGCCCAGCAGACGATATTGCGAACGACTCACAACTCCTGAGCCGGCCCAAAAACCTAATGACAGGCCAGAAGGACGATCTCCGACCGAAAGGCCTGGCCAAGGAGAGGACCGACGCTTGTTTCTGACTCCAACCCGCCACTCCGACCGGAAGATCTAGCCAAGGAGGAACGACGCTCGCTTCCGACTCCGACCATCCTCTCCGATAGGAAGGCCTGACTAGCTCGCCTCCAACTCCGGCGCTCGCTTCCGACTCCAGACGTCTCTCCGACCGGAAGGCCTAGCCAAGGAGGAATGGCGCTCGCTTCCGTCGCTTCCGACTCCGGCCTGCCTCTCCGATCAAAAGGCCTGGCCGAGAAAGGACGACGCTCGCCTCCGACTCCGACTTGCTTCTCCGACCGTGAGTACACCAAACCTCTGCTTACAGCTCTTCTTTGACTGGGAGGTCGGAGCCGACTGGGGAACGACCAACTGGGGACGCCCGCTCGGTGAAGACCCAGGAAACAAACAGAGCAAGTAAGACAGGGCGCTCTAGTCAACCGTAATATCAAGGACCGTACCCTGCACACCTGCGGGACAGTACTGTCAGGTCATGTCAGAAGGGTACTTTATATCCTTCCAAACATGTCAGAACAGCAACAGTGTTATGGACGCCGACATTTATCCTACAGTACGGTAGGCCGACATCGGTCGTACCAGAAGATCACGATGGAGCCTATCACATGCATCCGGACATCAACAGTGTTGTGGGCGTCGACAAACCGCCTAGTACCCGACGGCGTGGGCAACAAGACTACAAAACACACACACACTCTCTTTCTCTCACACTTTCTCTTATAAAAGCCGTCCCCTTCATCTATAAAAAGGGATGCGCTCTCTCTAAAAACAACGATCGATACACAGACAATTCAACCACCAGGGGATCGAACAACCTACGATTCAAACGATTTCAACAGAGCACATGGTCAAATACTTAGCGCACGTAGGAGCTCCTATCTCTCTCGACCCTTCGGTCCAGAGTTCGACCGAACCTCTTGCACCCCGCATCTTACTCCCTCTCGTTTGTAACCCCACAACAAACTTTAAGCACCTAGGCTCAGGAATAAAGTCACCGACTGACTCAAACTGGACGTAGGGCACGTTGCCTAAACTAGTATAAACTCTATGTCATTAAGTGCCAGGCCACATCCGATCACAACGTACGATAAAACTTCAAATATTTACGTGTTGGTCACTTTCTGCACCGATAGTTGGCGTCGTACGTGGGGAGGACGCCATACGTTCACGCTTTTGGTCATCGGATGGCCCACCTTTCCGCCACCTTCGCCATGATGGGCTCAAGCAATACGACTCACTTCGACTCGCTGGAGTTTCCCACACTCCCACTATTGGGATGTGGGTTCCACCTGTTTTCGAGCCGTCCTAGGCCTTCCTCTTCGGAAGCCTAGGCTTCATCATCAACCAACTCGGCATGCTTCGCCTCCGAGAGGAGGCACTTGTTTCGGCGCCCGTCGGAGGGGCATCCTCTGTCTCCTCTGGGACTCCCGGCTTCCTCAACGACGAGGCGCCTATGCTTCACTCTGAGCCCACACAGGGCTCAAACCCAACTATGAGTAGTATACATACTGTTATTTACTCGTTATTTACTATTTTTCACCGATTCTCTAGAAGGACCCCGTTGTCCCTATCGTGACTGCCATGCGACCGGTTCTCCTATAGCCTCGCGTCCCCCATGGACATGTACGCATGGGGGCTCCAAAAGATGCTAGCACCACCCCCTCTCACATCTGAATTCGTGGAGATGACAGACTATGCTCCCGCCTCTTTCCCCAACCTCATGGATGACGATGTTGAGAGCGACAGCTCTAGCATTGGTGACATCATGGCACCTAGCCACCCTTTGTCCCACGAGTGTGCCATCGCGGACGCTCTAGGACAGCCACCGGTGGTGGTGAAGTCTCTTTAGACCCACACCCCTCTAGACCCTCGCACGGATGCCCTCGCATGTGTGCAGGCGCATGGCGAGGAGCTACGACAAAGGCGGTAGAACTAGCCGCCACCTATGCCGAGGCACTCGGCACACCACGATGCGCCCCATGTGCGTAACCCGGTGAGCAGCGCCTAGGGTCACGCTCACCAGGTTCAGCGCAACATCATCCACGGAGGGAACGATCCCCCATAGTTCGCTCGAGCTAGTTAGAACATCACCACGGCAGCAATGCTTCTGCACGGCCTTCCTGAGCCTGTCAACCCACAGGCGTAGGCGGTCCACTGGAACCTCCAGGCATTGGTGGAGACCGTCGCCGTTCAATAGGCGGAGAGCTCCACGTCACGACACCGACTTGTGGCCTCTCTCCCCACCAGGGGGATGCACCAGACGCATCACTCCATCCACTCACCGCTATAGCCATTGGGTGTGGAACAGGAGGCCACAGCTGCACCACAACCTGACCTAACGCTTGCTCTACACCAGCCACCTATGCGCGAACGCCTCGGGCCAAACCGAGACGCTCGTAGCGTCATCAACAACCGGTGTTAGGCCCGTTATGATGATGACGTCCATCGGGCAGCGGTGAGAGCAGGTAGCACGGGCTCTGACCAGACCATTGAGGGGACCAATGAGATGCACCCTAGGCATGGTCGTCGATCGAATGATCGAAGTCCTAGCCCAGATGGACTAGGACCATGGGCCTTTGGCCAATGCATCCAGAGAGCGTCGTTCCCATAGTGCTTTCGACTACCTACCAACATCACCAAGTACACTGGGGAGACGAACCTTGGTATATGGCTTGAGGACTTTCGACTCGCCGGCCGAGTCAGTGGAGTGGATGATGACCACTTCATCATTTAGTACCTCCCCATCTACATGGGGGAACATGTTCGAGCGTGGCTCGAATTCCTCCTGCATGACAGCATCTGCGACTGGGCGGACCTCAAGAGGATCTTCGTTGGAAATTTCTAGGGGACCTATGTCTGCCCTAGGAATTCCTAGGATCTCAAGAGTTGCCAGTAGGAGCCCAATGAGTCCCTACGGTACTACATCCATAGCTTCTCAAAGCGGTGCAACTCCCTTCCCGATGTCATCGACGCGAACGTCATTAGTGCATTCCTCTCTGGGACAACCTGCGAGCCCCTGATCCACAAGCTTGGCTACCTAAAACCCTGTACCACCCGTGACCTGCTGGACGTCGCCACAAACCACACCTCCGGTGAGGAGGCAATCGGGGCGGTCTTTAATGGAGGCTGGGATAAGGGCAAGGCTAAGCGCGAGGATCAAGACGAGGGCCCCTCCATGTAGAGGGGCAAAAAGAACAAGAAGGATCGGCGCCAACTAGCTAACTCCACGTTGGTCGCCGCGACCTATCACATGGGCAAATAGCCCCATCAGGGCCAACTCAGCCACTTCAACAAGCTCATCAATAGTCCATGCACCAACCACATCTACTCCATCAAGCACCTCTATAAGGACTGCGAGCTCCTCAAGTGCTTCCTTCGACAGGCCAGCGGGCTGAAAGGAGGAAAGGGCAAGGAGGCAGCAACCAAGAAAGGAGGCACGGTGGACAAGGATGGAGACAGCTTTCCCAACCTCGAGGAATGCATCATGATCTTTGGGTGATCTGATGCCATCTACTCCAAGCGCCAGCATAAAGTGTGCTACCAAGAGGCATGTGTCGCGGAGATGGCCATCCCCACCTTCCTTCGCTAGTTGGAATCTCCGATCACCTTTGATCAAAGGGAACACCCTTCTCACATTGCCAGACCAGGTTGCTACCAGCTCATCATTGACCCCATCATCCGTAAGAAGCGCCTCACCAAGGTGTTGATGGACGGAGGCAGCAGCCTCAACATCCTCAACGCCGACACCCTTAACGCAATGCGCATCCCCTGGTCGAAGCTCTACCAAGTGAGCTCTCCTTTCCATGGGGTAATCCTAGGAACGCAGGCATACCCACTTGGGCAGATCGACTTGCCCATCACATTCAGCGACCGAGCCAACTTCTACTCGAAGGTGCTTACCTTCGAGGTTGAAAGTGCATCTAGCCCTTTAGTGGGTTTTGGATGATTGAATGACAATGTGATTAAAGGACTAACCCATTTGCTAAGTGTGGATAGGTAATAGGTTATCTTATAGGTACTTAATGAAAGCCAAAATGATGTGTTGTTGTATAAACAATCTAGTTCAAGCACAAGACAACAATACAAATGGAATTCATGCAAAGGCTTAATTATTGTGGGATTTCCATGTACTAGTTTGAAAGCAAGCTTGTAAGAATTAATTAATGAGACATAAGGGATTGCATATGGATTGGTCTCATATTTGAAGCTTGCTAAATTGAAATAAAAAAAGATAACAATACATGAATGGATGATTCAACACAAGATGTGACTTGATGGCTTGAGATGGTGAAGATAGCAAGGAAAGGCTTCGATGTACTAAGCAAGGGTGAAGGGCAAGCGATGGCTTGGTGGCCGAAGAACCTAGCTAGGGTGAAGAAGGAAGTACTTGCATTTAGTTGAGGTACCAATCAAGCTATGATGGCCACATTTTTGTGGAGGATCAAATCACTATTGGAGTGTTTGATGGAAGTGACTTAATACATTTGGGATTATTCAAATTTGATGAATGGAACAAAGTCACATGCTCAAGATGGCTATGCTCAAGTGAAAAGATCAACATCAACATGTTAGCACCCTTACTTGATGAAGATTGGAAGGGATGGCATCAATTCAAAAGAGATCAACTCAAGTGGTATAAATTCATTTTTTCTTTGATCTTGAGTTTAATAGGTATGCCGTACTATTAAGAGGGATGCATCATGTTGATAGATAATGTTTCATAAGTGCTCAAGCCAACCCATGTGAGTTTTGAGTATTTGAGCGATAAAAGAGCTAACTTTATTTTTGCTGGTCTGGCAATACCAGACGTGTCCAGTATTGATACCAGACGTGTTCGGTATTTACCCAGCAGTGCTAAAACTGTTGTTCTCAGGTTAGTTCGTCGGGAGTCCCGGTAATGGTCGGGAGTTCCAACGTCTCATGCTTTAACTAGCTTGGAGAGTTCACTATCCCGGCCATACCGAACGTGTCTGGTATGAATGACCAGAGGCCAATGGCTAGTTTTCAAAAGCCTTGAGGGTCGGGAGTTCTGACATGAGTTGGGAGTTCCGATGGTCAGGAGTTCCGACACCTCACAAACTTCAACTCAGTTACATGGTTTTCAAAATTGCTGAGGGTCAGGAGTTTCGATGTGAGTCGGGAGGTCCAACGGTTGAGAGTTCCAGCATTCATCGGGAGTTTTGATGCCTCACAACTTCACTGTAACTTAGTTACCGTTGGCGCAGTGTAAGTCATACCGAACATGTCCGGTATTGCAACGGCTATAAAATGGCTAGTTTTTCCAAGGGGGCTATAAATACCCCCAAGCCTCCACCTTTGGAGGCTGCTGATTCTTCTAATACACACACACGTTTTTGAGCCTTACCAACTCTCCCAACCCTCTCTAAGTGAGTGATTGATCAAATTTGCCAAATCAAATTGTGGGTTGAGTGAAATTCAAAAAGAGAGCAATCCAACCACTTGAGCACTTGTGCATATTGTCAATCTCATGATTTGCATTTGTTACTCTTGGACTCTTCGGTCCTAGACAGTTAGGCGTTGCCGGAGAGCACCCGAGAGATTATGGTCTGCCTCGGAAAGTTTATAACGGTTGATTCCACCGCCTTGGAATCATCTAGTGGAAGGAGGAAAAGGAGTTGGAAAAGACTTTGGCTAGAGTGACCTTCATGGTACCCTCTAGGGCTAACCTTCGCTGGGTCGCCCACAGCCCCCTCAATGGAGAGTAGGACTCGAACGAGTCTGAACTTTGGTAAAACAAATATCGTGTCTCAATTTGCTTTTCATTCGATATTTGTGTTGCTCTAGCTCTTGTGTAGGTTCTCTGTGTTTATTGTCATCTCCAGTAGATACCTGCAGTTTGGTTTGAAGATAGAAATCAAAGGGAGCAAGTTTAGGGATGTTCTGCTGAAATTGTGTAAACCGGACACGTCCGGTATTCATACCGGACACGTCCGGTATTAGAGCTCAGTGCTGAATTTATTTGATCCTTGCGCTAATCATTGTGTTGTAGGATTATGGCTCCTAGATTTATTTAGTATCTTTTACATACTCTGTGGCTAACTTGTGAGGGGTGGTATTACTCTTATGTGGAGTTTCCATTTTGGAAACTCCCTTTACTAATTGTTTCCGCATTTAAAGGTGTTAATTTTCAGAAATGCCTATTCACCCCCCCTCTAGGCGGCATCCTAGGTCCTTTCAATTGGTATCAGAGCGAGGTTCTCACCTAAAGCTTCATCGCCATGAGAAAAAGGATGTTGATGCCTATCGAGTTGGAGCCGGTGCTTCTCCAAAATGATGGTTCAAACTTTCTAACTTGGTCAATACATGTACTCAATGCATTTAGAGATATTAGTCCTCTTGTTGAGCATATTGTGGATGCGAGCATACCTCTTTCTATAGTTGATTGGAGCAACTACAAAAATTTGTCAAAAGAGGAAAAGATATGTGTGCAACTCAATGCTCAAGCTATTAATATTATTTTGAGTACATTGAGTATAGAGGTTCAAGATGAGGCAATCTTCAATGGACAACCACCTCTGGAGAGTGTTCATCTCATTTGGACTAGACTTTTTGATTTATATGGAAAATCCAAATGTGATGATGCATTTGAGATCGAGTCAATGGAAAGTATGTCCATTGTGTCTTCATACAGTGAAGAAGCCTCACAAGACCTCAAGAGTGCCGAGCCAGAGCAAGTAGTGCAAGCAACACATGACCTGCTGTCTGCCTACACATATCGAACGTGTCTGGTATGCCTACTGGATGTGTCCGGTATGGCCGAGGTAGCAGACCAGCAAGCTGCTATTTGCAACGATGCTCAAGCCTGGTGGTGACCAAGTGATGAGTTAACCTCAGTATCTCATGATACTCATCACTTGTGTCTCATGGCCAAGAAAAGCAAGAAAAAGAGTAACAAGAAAGATCAAGAAAAGGAGAAAGCACAAGTAGATGATCAAGATGAGAGTGATGTTGAAGTTGAAGACAACTACAACCTTGATCATCTCAACCGCAAAGACAAGTTCATCATCATGAAGATAGTTGAAAAGAATGATGAGCTTGAAGAAGAGATTGAGAAGCAAGAGCAATCACTTCAAAAGCAAGAATTGTTTCTCATCTCCAAGATGGAAGAACTAAAGGCTCTAAGTGAAAGGTATGAAAAATTGTCAATTGAGCATGCTTTAGTTACTAACTCCTCTTCTAGTGTTTCACAACTAGAGAAGGAAAACTTGGAGCTCAAGGCAAGGCTAGATGAGCTATTAAGCAAGTATAATGTGCTACAAGCAAACTACGTTCATCTAAAGTGCTCTCATGAGGAAGTAGTAGAATCAAGCTTCATGCTTGAGGTAGCTCATGAGGTTATGATCACCTCGGTAAAATTTTCTCAACCTCTTACACATTCACTCACTAGTACACCATCTCAATTAAATATTTCTTGTACTAATGAGTGTGCTCCTCAAGCAAGCCAATCTTCGATTGAGCTAAATCTTATAGAAAACATAGAGCTCAAAGAAGAAGTGCAAAGATTAAAGAAAGATGTGATTCGGTTGAAGGATAAGGAGAAAGCACAACCTTCTCAAGATAACCATGATAACATGGTGAAGAAGCTTGAGAAGGGTTCAAACCTTGCTTCCTCCAAAACCCAACAAAGGAATCACATCTCAAGCAAGGCCAACTCAACCAAGAGCAAGAAACATAGAAAAAGGATGTGTTATGGTTGTGGATTGTATGGACATAAGTGGGCTATGTGTCCACACAAGAGTTGGGCCAACAAGGTTGAAGCCGCCAATCAAAAGGCTTCTACCAAGGAGGCCAAGCAAATGAAGAGTGATGGACAAAGTGCTTGTCTCATGAGCAAGAAATTGGGGCATCCTACCAAGAAATGCCCAATGTACAAAGAGGCAAGAAAGGAAGCCCAAGTTGCAACAAGAAGATGCTATGGATGCAATGAGATGGACCATAAGGTTGATAGATGTCCATACAAGCAAAACAAGCATAGAGCAAACAAAGGCTACATATGCTATTCTTGTAGAAGAAAGGGGCATCTAAGCTATGAATGCCCAAATGGTAACTCACCTAAGCCAAACACATTTGTTTATAATGATATGCTTAGGAAGACCACAAATGGAGTTAGCATTAGCAAGGTGATGTGTTCACCACAAACTAGTACTAAAGCCATTTGGGTGCCTAAGCACTTGTTGACTAACTCAAAAGGACCCAACAAGAGTTGGGTACCAAAGTATGCTTAGGTTAATGATGTAGGTACTTGGTGATGAGATGAAGGTCTCGGAGTGGTTGAGCAAGCAATTTGACAATATTCACTCAATCTATCAACCAATTCTTATCATAATCCCTTATATGGTTGACCCGAAGACAATTCAATGAACATATCATCTACTTCATCCACACCATTGGTAACAAGTACCTAAACCTCATAGGATAGCCACTTTATTTGTTTTGTGTTCAATAGGGTCACAAATAGGTATATTTGTGAAACATTAAATGTGGCTAATTAATTTCACTTGAGATTTATCATGTTTGCCATATGATGCTTTTGATCGCTCTCTAGTAGATTAATTTATTTGTTGAAATGCTAGTATACAACAAATAATAAAGCTAAACAAAGAATCACAAATTGGATAAGCAACTGAGTTTTTGACCCATATATTTTCATATATCCTCAATTTACTCAGAAGCTTGTGGTTTACCAAATCTAAGTGGATTCTGAGCATCTCTTGAACTCAAATTTAACTATGGCAAATTATTTGGTTGTGGTTCAAAATAGAAAATTGACTCCTAAATTCTTAATAGAATAAAGTGCTTGTTGAAAGTCATTCAAATTACTTGAGGCACTTATTTAGGGGGAGCTAAGTTTCTATTTTTCACCATTGTGGACTAACAAATTTATCTAGCATTCTTTGTAGTTCTTTGGATGAAAATGTATCTGGCGTGATTATTTGGCAATTGAGGTCAACATAAAGATCATCATGCTATTTATCTTTTTAGTGGTATTCTTGTGGGCTCAAGGCAAAGGTATGTGTTTACATACATACATTGTAAGTGCATCTAAGGCCCTTTATATGTTAGAATGTGCATTTGTGTGACATAGGAGAGATATTTTTTCAAAACCCATAACTAGCATGTGTAGGTGGTATGAATTTGAAAAACTATTTGAATCTTGGTCTTTGTGACCTAGCCTTGTCATGTGATGATTATAGCTCCCCTTGATTGTTTGATTGGCTAATCACATATGACATGGCTTTCTTAAGTCTGCAATCTACTATGTCTCACTCTATCTCTCTCAAGCAAGCGAAATCTTGTTTATGCCAAATATTTGGATAAGAGAAAATCATTTTATGGCATTGGATAAGAAAAGTGATGATACTCAGTTTGGATCAAGATTATATACCTTTTTGGACTGAGAAATAACAAAAAAAGAGATTGGAAGAGAGAAAACACTTTTTGGAATAACTTGGGCTAGCCCGCGTATACCGGACGTGTCTGGTATGAGTGGGGCTATAAAACCGAGCATACTCCTTCGGCCTAGACAGGCTTGTCTCCTTCCAACCAACCTAGCCGCTGACTTCTTCCTCACCTAGGGCGACCGAGGACTTCACCAAGAAAAAGGAGAGAAGGAGATCGCATTGGAGAAGGCTTGCATCAAGATTGAAGGCCCGGGGGCTTGGATTTCTCATCGCCTTCTCATCTCTCCTCTCAAGGTACCCCAATCATGGACCTCATCCGATCTACATGGTCAATGCATGATTTTGAAATTCCTTCGGTTAATATGCTACATTGGTGATATAGAAGTAATGTCCAAAGTTTGGAATTGATCTGTGATGGTTTGAATCGAGGAACCCTAGTTAGGGTTGCTGGGTGCCCATATCAGACGTGTCCGGTATGCTACTGGACGTGTCCGGTATGGCCCAGCAGAGCAGCTCTTTTGCTTCCTTTTGATTCAATCCAATATTAGAATTGTATGTTAGGCTTAACTTCTTTTGTATCTTCGTTTTGCAAACCTATTGACAGTTGTGTGTCAAAGATGGATGTAAAACCATGGATCAAAGATTCTACGTCTAAATTGCAATTCGAGATTAAATTTTGGCATGTATCTGAAATTTCTTCAAAATTTTTGGATACAGGACAGCAGCCATGAGTGGACGATAGGAGCCGAGGTCCAAGCACAGGCATGATCTAGCACTTGAAAAGTATAAGAAGGCGAGATAGGAAATGCATCCTAGATTCAAGCCGACCAGCAGGAGGTCTACTAGGGCTGCCTCTAGTGCAGCAGCTCAGTATGCAGAGGGGTTAGGGAGCTCTTCTTCTGACACTGACACTAATGAGTTCAGAGTGGAGTCTAGAAAAGAAAGAAAGAAAGAAAGAGGAAGAGCACTGACAGAGGATCAGATGGTGATAGCTTAGATGAGGAGCAGGAGATTGAGGAGGAGGAGCCAGTTCCTCCTGTTCAGCACCAGCCTGGTCAAAGTATGCATTATGGTCTCCTTAAGACACGTTTGCCCAATGTGCCCTCTTATGTTCCTAGAGTTGACTACAGGGGAAAGGGTATGACCAGGAAAGCTAGAGATGAGCGAAGGGTTGATCCGAGAGGCTTACCTAAGGTTTAGTATGATCACTACTTCCAGATAGCTTTTCACCTTGATTTCTACTCTAGTGTGATTCTCACTAGGAACCCAATTATTGCTAGGTCTCAGTGGATTGACTAGCAGTATGTTAGAGAGTTGCAGAAGGCCTCAGTTGATCATGCCATTGCTATTTGCCAGCGCACTAGGGTTTATGAGATCATGGAGTTCCGGCATGACTAGAACACAGATGTGGCAGAATCTCCTAAGAAATTGGGCCCACGTGCATCTATCGTTGTCTCAACAGACCTTGATAGCGTACACGAGTTCCCAACAACTTAACAGGTCTGTCGGGTGTCCTTGGGAAACCTGAATCATCCATGAATCTTTTCCGAATAGGATCCCAATCACAGACATTGTAGATTATAACAGTTTATTCAAATATATACATCAGAGTAAAATATAGCGGAAGTCTTATGATAACATAGTTTACAAACCAGTTGTTTCAAACTTACAAAACCATAAGTGTCATACAACCATAGTAGCGGGATAATATTACATTAACATTATTTTTCATACAAACTAGTGCCTTGTCCAAAGGCCATTAATCATTCCTCATCGTCATCGACTTCAAACACTGACATGCAGCAGGGACAAAAACAAGCCTGCGCATGCGACTCACCTACAACAAGGGTTAACAAACCCTGAGTACAAAAGTACTCAACAAGACTGACCTAACATAAAGAGGGAGTGAAAGACTTTAGGGATGCAGGTGTTGGGGCAAGGTAAGGATGTAACAAGATTCAAAAGTTCTTTGCCAAAAGCTTACTATTCTTGACCCTAATTTCAAGTTTTACCCCTAAGTCGTCTTAGTTCATTATCTCAACTAAGAGTTCATATTCCATGTTTCCATCCTTTTCATTCCATTCCTTTTCTCAAATTTTAGTAATTCACCAGTCCTGCATTGCTTCTGTAATGAATCGAGTCTCCATATTCATGGAGCATCGGCAATTCAAATTGATTCAAGTCCCAGCCGGGGATTCCTTATCACACAACATATGTAGAACTTAATCTTGCATATATCAACCTCGCTACCGGATCCTCCTATACTAAGTCGTCTCCACGCCATCCGAGAGCACAGCACACCTCAAATCCGGCCACATTCTAGCCACGAGGGTACATGCTACTCCCACCATCTCTCCACTCCCAGTGTGTGGGCATTTGTCTTAGTATTGGATTAGCCGAAGTAGGCTTACCAGAGTATGTGACCAGTACTACAAAGTGTCTCATTCAGAAGATCCACAATGAGTGGCCTTTAAGTGACATAGTCAGCAACATTACCCAACATTCAAGGTAAGTCACCCAACTAGTCTCTAGTTCATTCTATCTTCTTTCTTTCTTTGGCCAGTATGCCATCTTTGATTGTATTGAAACTTTTACTTTGAAAGACTACCATAAAGCATACTAAGCATTCTACGCCTTTGTAAATGAAATCATCTTCAAGGATGGTAAACAATTAACAAGGTAGGCAATGCATCAAGTAGGTAACATTTGAATTAATCAACTTAATGCAATAAGTAACATAGGTGATAAACTTTTCAAAGTAAACAAGGTAATGGTTTAATGCATAAACCGGGGCTTGCCTTCGTTGACGATCTCAGGTTCCGGACCAGTACCACAAATATCGAATCCCGAGACAACCGGGGATTCTTCCACAACTTGCTCAACAAGGGTCAGTTCACTCTCGAATTCTACACAAAATAATAACATATGCTTCAATATGATGATAATGTAAACATGATGCTTTTATGGTGCATGAAATATAATAACACCTTGAGTACAACTATCCTTCACGATACAGTTGCAAGCCAACAAAACCAACTTGTAATTCTACCATCAAGGACCATACAAGTGAATTGACCAAATTGATCTTGAAACCCTACTGGTCACAAAACATGACCAAAACAGGATCAAACTCTAACCTAACACTTAGGGTTTGCTTTTATCCATTTTTGAATTAATTTGGAAATAAGCTCAAAAATGAACTTATTCCAAATGACCTCAAAATTTTATGTAAGCTTCCTCATGACAAATTAGTGGACCAAAACAAATTTCATAATTTTTGGAGTTATACAGTGGCCTACAAAAATCATGGAAATTACATTTATCAATTAATTGAGCAATTTTCATCACATTCAAAAAGTACTGTAAATCAATGTTTCATATTTTTCCTAAATAATATTCATCACAGAGAGATGACACAAAAATTTTCATAATTTTTGGAGCTCTAAATAATTCTACACAAAAATAACAAAAATAGACACTATTCATCCATTTATGAAAATAGAAAAAATTCCATTTGAACTGCACAGTCGCTGACATACGGGACCCACTTGTCATCCCTAACCTCTGGCTTTGACCACGACGACGATAGCGCTGACCGGCGCTAACTCACCGATGGTGAGTCTAACGGCGAAGGCAAAGGCACCACAGTGATCACTACAACAAGGCGCAATAATTGGTGGCACAACCGAGACCCTACTCGACTAGAACTGAGCACTACACCGGCCATGGCGGATGCGGTGGCACAGCAACGCTATGCCAGCGGAACAAGGCCAGTAACGATGAAACAAAAGGCTTAGAAAGGATCAGCAGCTCACCCCAAACATGTTGAAGCAAAGAGCGAGACCGGAGGAGCTATGGTGACGCGGTGTGACGGTGACAGCGAACACGTCGGAGCAGACTTCGTCGATGACAGCGTTCCGGTGACTGCAGTGGGCAAAACAAGCAAGCAAGAGTGGATTAAGCGCTATAGCATCGAGACGAAGCTGTAAAGACAACAAGCAAGGGCAATGGCTCACTGGATGATGCTGGCCGCGGTGAAACGGAGCTTCGGTCGAGGTCGCCGACCACGAGGAAGAAGAACGTGGACAGCGAGTTCTCGTCAAAATCAAGCTATAACAATAGGTCGATTGGAGATGCAAGGAGCAAGCAGAACTGTGACACTACTTTGCCAGGACTGGCTTGTGCTGAGGAGGTGAGGGGAGCTCGCCAGAGTTGAGGCAGCGGCGTCGGGAAACAGAGGAGAGAAAGAAACGCAGGCGATGGCGTCGGAGCTTTATAGCGTGGCCAAACGAGCGAGGAAACGACACATAATGACCCGCTCGTGCCAGCGTGAAGCCGAGGGCGGCCATGGGCGCGTCTGGAAGGCTGGAGAAAGGTCGCCGGCAGTGGGGCGGTGGTCGTGTACTGTTCACCCAAAATTACAGAATTGCCACTGAGTTCATTTTACAAATTACTCCCAAATTTTCTAAAGAAGTTGAAAACTCCAAAAATAAAAGTTGTTCAAAATCAAAAGTTCTACAACTTTGCTTAAATGAACATTTTCAAATTCTGCCTCCATTTTAAAATTTGAATTTGGGGTGCATTTAAGCATTTGAATCATTTCAAAATTACTCCAAATTTTATATGTAAACTTCAAAAACTTTGAATACCAAAGTTGATCCTTATAAAATAAGCTTCAACTTTGCTTTTTGTCACACCCCCAAATTCCAAATGGATTTTGAATTTAGATAAAAGGGGCAAAAAGGACTTTTATGGTTTGAATTTGAATTCAAATTTGATTTGTTTACCTTTTTTACTTAACTTTGATTTTTGACCAGTAACATGGCCCATTAGGGTTATTTGAGTCAATTGACACATGGTCTCACATGATCACATGAAATTTGACCCTTGTGGTCATGATCTTTATTTAAAGTTTTGAATCACATTACATCACATAGCATCACAACTTATGAAATAAAGCTTATTTAGTGAATGCATTCAAATTTTTCTACTTTATGAATGCTTTGCAATGCATATGATGACATGTCAAGTTTTAGTGCTAGGCCAAAACACCAGAGGTGTTACAACAGAGGTAGTAGCTTAGTTCTATGCTACTCTGTTCGTTGAGGAGGATGAAAGGCAGATGCACTGGATGCTTGAGGGCCAGTGGTACAGTGTTGATTATGATATTTTCGCCGTTCACCTTGGCTTTTCAGAGGATAACCTCTAGAGAGACCGGATCCACACCGAGCAGGTTTTACCCCCTGAGTAGCTCACCTATATGTATCCACCAGGAGGTGAGAGAGGAGCAGTGAGGAAGGTTCTAGGTGTTCACCCTACCTACAGATACCTGGACAGGATGTTCAGGAAGACTATTAACTGCAAGGGTGGAGACAAGGGCAACATTGTAGATTAATCCAGGAACCTACTCCATAGGATGGCACCTGATGCTCGGCCTTTTAGCATATTTGACTTCATTTGGTCAGAGATCAGGAGTGTGGGAGAGAGGCCACTTAAGGGATGTGGATTTGCTCCCTATATCATGTATATGATTAAGCAGGTGACAGGGCACACATTCGAGTATGATAAGATTCACAAGGCCCTGAAGATTGTTGTAGATCTGCCTAAGACAGGGTTACCTCCAGCAAGACTAGGAGGAGGAGGAGCAGCACCAGAGGCATATGCACCTGAGAGTGGTGCACTAGTAGGAGCTTCACCTCCACCATGTGCTCCTTCACGTTCTACTTCACGTCGTGGCAGTCCTCCCTTGCCTATCCGTAGGCTTTTAGCTCCATATTTGGGATGTGCTGGGACATCCAGACCAAGCAGCAGAAGGAGAGGGAGGCTAAGAGGAAGGATACTCGAACCTTGAAGCAAATTGCTTCTAGGCTTGAGCTTGATCCTCCTAGGTCTCCACTATCAGATGAGGCAGCTAGTGAGCCTAAGACTAAGGAGCAGCAGTAGGCCAAATATGATAGAGAGTATGTTGAGTTCATTCAGCGACAGCAGCAGCAGGCACCTGAGCACCCTGACACTCTACCACTTTAGGCTCGTATGCCTACTCACTCTCAGCCATGTCCTAGCACTACAGACGACTATGCTTCAGACTGGTGGAGTGACCTAACAGGTGGTGGTGGCTACTATGGGTCTTGTGGCTATGACCCATCTAGTGTGGGTGGTTCTCGTCCAGCCAGTGTTGCATGCTCAGATGACGAGGATGCTGGTAGAGATGATGATGATGATGAGTGATCTTAGCTTTTAGTGACAGCTTGTAGCCCCTTTGTCATTAGTATGTCATTGTTGGACCTTTGTGGTGATAGATGACAAAGGAGGAGAGAGACTGATTAAAGCTTCAGGATAGTTTCATTTGCTTATCTTTGTACCTGAAGATATGTACTGTAGACTGTAGTTTCTTGTTTTTGAGCTTCATTGATGTATCTTGGATTTGAGATAGATTGTATCATGTGAGAGATGAGACTTACTTATGCTTTATATATATATCTCTTGAGACATGATCTTTATTTATATATTAGTGGCTTGTGGACTCGAGAAAATGTGTAATGAGTGCTATGTGTGAATTACATGTGTTATATTTATTTTCATAAGGACTATGCATGCTAGAATGAAAATATTTGAGGTGATGCCTTTATATTTATTCTTGTGTGATATATCTTGTCATATGAGTCATGGTTTCACTTTGTCGCACACACATGCACCCCACGGATACAATGATTTAGGGGGAGTCTCCTATATGTTTTAATATGTGCAATTGACATTTGAGGTCATTTTGTGAATTCTAATCATAAGCACATATTAAGGGGGAGCCTCTCATAAATCATTGAACCCAAAAGTTTAAATGTTTATATCAATTTGTAAGCTTTAATCAAGTTGTCATCAATCACCAAAAAAGGGGAGATTGAAAGTGCATCTAGCCCTTTAGTGGGTTTTGGATGATTGAATGACAACGTGATTAAAGGACTAACCCATTTGCTAAGTGTGGACAGGTAATAGGTTATCTCATAGGTACTTAATGAAAGCCAAAATGATGTGTTGTTGTATAAACAATCTAGTTCAAGCATAAGACAACAATGCAAACGGAATTCATGCAAAGGCTTAATTATTGTGGGATTTCCATGTACTAGTTTGAAAGCAAGCTTGTAAGAATTAATTAATGAGATATAAGGGATTGCATATGGATTGGTCTCATATTTGAAGCTTGCTAAATTGAAATTAAAAAAGGATAACAATACATGAATGGATGATTCAACACAAGATGTGACTTGATGGCTTGAGATGGTGAAGATAGCAAGGAAAGGCTTCAAGGTACTAAGCAAGGGTGAAGGGCAAGCGATGGCTTGGCGGCCAAAGAACCTAGCTAGGGTGAAGAAGGAAGTACTTGCATTTAGTTGAGGTACTAATCAAGCTATGATGGCCACATTTTTGTGGAGGATCAAATCACTATTGGAGTGTTTGATGGAAGTGACTTGATACATTTGGGATTATTCAAATTTGATGAATGGAATCAAGTCACATGCTCAAGATGGCTATGCTCAAGTGAAAAGATCAACATCAACATGTTAGCACCCTTACTTGATGAAGATTGGAAGGGACGGCATCAATTCAAAAGAGATCAACTCAAGTGGTATAAATTCATTTTTCTGTTGATCTTGAGTTTAATAGGTATGCCATACTATTAAGAGGGATGCATCATGTTGATAGATAATGTTTCATAAATGCTCAAGCCAACCCATGTGAGTTTTGAGTATTTGAGCGACAAAAGAGCTAACTTTATTTTTGCTAGTCTGGCAATACTGGACGTGTCCGGTATTGATACCGGACGTGTCCGGTATTTATCCAGTAGTGCTAAAACTATTGTTCTCGGGTTGGTTCGTCGGGAGTCCTGACAATGGTCGGGAGTTCCGACATCTCGCGCTTTAACTGGCTTGGAGAGTTCACTGTCCTGGCCATACCGAATGTGTCCGGTATGAATGACCAGAGGCCAACGGCTAGTTTTCAAAAGCCTTGAGGGTCGAGAGCTCCGACATGTGTTGGGAGTTCCGACACCTCACAAACTTCAACTCAGTTACATGGTTTTCAAAATTGCTGAGGGTCGGGAGTTCCGACGGTCAAGAGTTCTGACATTCATCGGGAGTTCCAACGCCTCACAACTTCACTGTAACTTAGTTACCGTTAGCACAGTGTAAGTCATACCGGACGTGTCCGGTATTGCAACGGCTATAAAACGGCTAGTTTTTCCAAGAGGGCTATAAATACCCCCAAGCCTTCACCTTTGGAGGCTGCTGATTCTTCTGATACACATATATGTTTTTGAGCCTTGCTAACTCTCCCAACCCTCTCTTAGTGAGTGATTGATCAAATTTGCCAAATCAAATTGTGGGTTGAGTGAAATTAAAAAAGAGAGCAATCCAACCACTTGAGCACTTGTGCATATTGTCAATCTCATGATTCGCATTTGTTACTCTTGGACTCTTTGGTCCTAGATGGTTAGGCATCACAGGAGAGCACCCGAGAGATTGTGGTGTGCCTCAGAAAGTTTGTAATGGTCGATTCTGCCGCCTCGGAATCATCTAGTGGAAGGAGGAAAAGGAATTAGAAAAGACTCTGGCTAGAGTGACCTTTGTGGTACCCTCTAGGGCTGACCTTCGCTAGGTCACCCGTAGCCTCCTCAATGGAGAGTAGGACTTGAACGAGTCCGAACTTCGGTAAAACAAATATCATGTCTCAATTTGCTTTTCATTTGATATTTGTGTTGCTCTAGCTCTTGTGCAGGTTCTCTGTGTTTATTGTCATCTTCAGTAGATACCTATAGTTTGGTTTGAAGATAGAAATTGAAGGGAGCAAGTTTGGGGTTGTTCTGCTGAAATTGTGTAAACCGGACACGTCTGGTATTAGAGCTCACTGCTAAATTTATTTGATCCTTGCGCTAATCGTTGTGTTGCAGGATTGTGGCTCCTAGATTTATTTAGTATCTTTTACATACTCTGTGGCTAACTTATGAGGGGTGGTATTACTCTTATTTGGAGTTTTCATTTTGAAAACTCCCTTTACTAATTGTTTTTGCATTTAAAGGTGTCAATTTTCAGAAACGCCTATTCACCCCCCTCTAGGTGGCATCCTATGTCCTTTCAGAGGTGGTGGGCTTCCTGGGGTCTTACCACGCCATCTTAGGGTGGCCATGCTACGCCAAGTTCATGGTGGTCCCCAACTACACCTACCTAAAGCTGAAGATACTAGGACCAAACGGCGTCATCACTATGGGTAGCACCTTCTGACATGCCTACACGTGCGATCGCGAGCATTTTGAGCATGCCACTGCTGTCATCAACTCTTCTGAGCTCCCGCGGCTTAGGGAGTTGTCGACCCCCAGCAGTCTCGGACTGCAATAAGCCAACCTCCTCGACTGCCTTCTGCCCACTTAAGGAGACTAAAGCGGTGGGAATCAACCCCACCGACCCAACCAAGACGGTGCGGATCAGGACCCAGCTCTCGGCTAAATAGGAATGCGAGCTCATCGACTTTATATGCACCAACCGTGACATCTTTGCATAGAAACCTTCTGACATGCTAGACATACCACAAAGGTCGCCGAGCATGCACTATGCCTCATCCTAGGCTCAAAGCCCACCAAGCAACGCCTACGTTGCTTTGACGATGAGAGGCACATGGCCATAGGTGAGGAGATTGCCAAACTCTTGGCAGCCAGCTTCATCAGAGAGGTATACCACTCTAACTGGCTTGCCAATCTAGTTCTTCTTAAAAAGAAGACTGGGAAATGGAGAATGTGCGTTGATTATACTAGCCTCAACAAAGCATGTCCAAAGGACCATTTTCCTCTACTACGCATAGACCAGATAGTCGACTTCACCTCAGGATGTGAAATCCTTTCCTTTCTGGATGCCTACTCAGGCTATCACTAGATCACGATGAAAGAGACCAACCAACTCACGACTTCATTCATCATCCCGTATGGTTCATACTGTTACATAACCATGCCTTTTGGTCTGAAGAACATTAGCGCCACCTACCAAAGGTGCATGCAGCAATCCTTCACCGATCAAATCGACCTACTCGATCCGCCTGACCAAGTCGAGTGGCTGAAACCAATAATCGCCATCTATGTTGATGACATAGTGGTCAAAATGGCTCAAGCTTGTGACCTGATCGTAAACTTAGCCACAACATTCATGAACCTCTGAAGGTTCAACATCAAATTGAATCCTAAAAAATGTGTTTTCGGGGTTCCGAAGGAGAAGCTACTCGGATACATCATGTTTGAATGTGGCATCGAAGCCATCCCCAAAAAAACCACAGCCATCTCCAACATGGGCCCTATATGCAATGTCAAGGGCGTACAAAGGCTCATCGGCTACTTGGCCACCCTAAGCCGATTCATCTCCTGGCTTGGCGAACGGGGGATGCCTCTCTATAAGCTCCTCAAAAAGACAGATGCCTTTGTCTGGACTGAGGAAGCACAACAGGCTTTGGAGAGCCTCAAAGCATCTCTGGCATCGACCCCAATCCTCATTGCTCCCGAATAGGGAGAATCCCTCCTCTATGTCGTGGCAGGCAACCACGTGGTAAGCGCCGCCCTAGTAGTCAAAAGGGAGGAGCCAAGACACCA
Organism: Miscanthus floridulus; assembly: GCF_019320115.1. NCBI lineage: Eukaryota > Viridiplantae > Streptophyta > Magnoliopsida > Poales > Poaceae > Miscanthus > Miscanthus floridulus. The sequence goes on along the minus strand of NC_089585.1, from coordinate 107,977,827 downwards.
CCTTAAGGTCCAACGACCCATATACTTCATCAGGGAGGTACTCACTAACCCTAAGGTCTGGTACCCCCAAGTGCAAAAACTCCTATATGTCATGCTGATGGCGACCCGGAAGCACCTGCACTACTTCACCGACCACAAAGTCTCGGTCGTCACTTCATACCCGCTCAGAGACATCATCCGCAACCACGACACCGCAGGGAGAATCTCCAAGTGGGCACTCAAACTAATGGGCCATGACATCAGGTACATTCCCTGTACCACTATTAAATCTTAGGCACTTGCGGACTTTGTCACCGAATGGACAGAAGTCCAGCTTCTAACTCCGGACGTCACTCATGAGTATTGGACGATGTACTTCGATGGGTCCATAATGGCACCCGGCTTGAGGGCTAGAGTGGTTCTAATCTCTCTAGATGGGAGTAAGCTCCACTACACAATATGCCTCCACTTTTTGGCCTCAAACAATGCCGTGGAATACAAGGCCCTCATCAACAGACTGCGCATCGCCATTGAGCTCGGTGCTACGTGACTCTATGTTTGTGGTGACTCAGAGCTGGTCATTGACCAGGTCATGAAGGAGTCCTCTTGCAAAAGCCTCCTCATGGCAGCATACTATCAGGAGGTGCGCAAGCTCGAGGACAAATTCTAGGGGATCGAGCTACACCATGTCCCCTGAAAGGACAACAATGGCGTTGATTTTCTCACAAAATTAGCGGCTAGGCGGGTTCCATCTCCGGATGGGGTCTTCATCAACGACGTTCATGAACCATCTACCCACACCCTAGAAGGTTTGATCTAGACACACCCCAACTCTAACCCCATGCTCGGGGGCTCCAACCCCAGTGCCTCCATGACGACGTCGCCCGCTGGTGTCACCATGCTGGCACTCGATCAAGTCGATTGGCGAGCACCGCTACTCGCCTACCTCCTCGAGGAGGTTCTTCCACCCAAAAGGACTAAAGCATGACAGATCACTCGACGTGCCAAGACATTCATCATGATCGGAAATGAACTCTACAAACAGAGTCTGTCGGGAGTACTCATGAAGTGCGTCCCTACCAACCAAGGTAAGTAGCTCCTCCTTAAGGTCCATGCCAGAATCTACGAACATCACGTGGCCCTAAGGTCGCTGGTCAGAAAAGCCTTTTGCCAAGGTTTTTACTGGCCCACCGCGCTACAAGATGCAGAGGAGGTCGTACACAGGTGTGAAGGATGCCAGTTCTATGCTCGACAAACACATTTGCCAGCGCAGGAGCTCCAAACCATCCCCATCACCTGGTCATTCACGGTCTGGGGCCTCGACATGGTAGGACCCCACAAAAAGGGCCTGTGCAGCTTCACTCACCTACTTGTAGTGGTTGACAAATTCACCAAGTGGATAGAGGCAAAGCCCATCACCAACATCTGCTCAAAAGAGGCAGTCAAATTCTTCCTCGACATCATCTACCGGTTCGTCGTTCCTAACTGTATCATAACTGACCACAGAACTAACTTCACCGAGAAGAAGTTCCTACACTTCATTGATGGATACGGCATCAGGATTGACTGGGCCTCAGTCAGACATCCATGTACTAATGGTTAGGTCGAGCATGCCAATGGCTTGGTCCTCCAAGGACTTAAGCCATGCATCTTCAACCGACTAAACAAGTATGCTGGGCGATGGGTTGCAGAGGTCCCCACGATCCTCTAGAGCCTGAGAATGACCCTGAACCAATCCATAGGGTTCACACCCTTCTTCCTAGCCTATGGAGCTAAAGCAGTGCTGCCCTTCGACCTCGACCACGACGCCCCAAGTGTGAAGTCCTTCGACCACGACCGAGCCATGGAGGCTCAGCAAGATATAGTTGACCTACTTGACGAGGCCCGTGAGATGACCATCATCTGCTCCGCTTAGTACCAGCAGACTCTCCGTTGGTACCATAGAGGAAAATCAAAGGAAGGACCCTCGAGGTCAGAGACCTCATGCTTCGAAGGACCTAATCGACCAAGGAGAAGCACAAACTCTCTCCACCTTGGGAAGGACCCTACACGGTGACCGAGGTGATCCAACCGGGTGCCTATCGACTAAAGGATGACAACAACAACATTCTTACCAATACTTGGAACATCGAACAGTTATGTCATTTCTTCCCTTAAAAATTTGGTCCTACCATTTTCTTTCATTCAACGTTCGCTCCTACAAAGCACCCCGGCCCAAAACACTTTCAACCTGGGTCACTCGGGGGCTCCATGAGGGTGCGATACCACCTCTCTATTTTACTATCTTATGGTAAATACATTTTTTCCCAAAAGAAAGGGTAGTCCGTTCCTTTAATTACCTTACGTAACTTTGCTTTAAATATTCCGACCGATCGCACCCCGCCTCTACCTATGGTTATGAGCAACTAAGCCTCGTGGGCCATGCCCAGGCTCTTAAGGTTGTAGTCTATGGGATGAACGAGCAGGTGCAAAAAAGAAATAATAAAAAACAAAATTATGCTAAGGTAAAAATAAGGAACGGATGGGACAAGCTTCCCCGAACGAAATGATTCCATCACAAAAACAAAATGGATTGTATTCATTAATACACAAAAACATTTCCATAGGGGACTCCCCCATGAACTTATCCCTTACACATAATACTTGTTTCTACTTTTACATGCTATTATGGCTGCATGGTGGCATCGGCTGTCGGTGCGACTGGCGAAAGTAGGGGCTGCTCGTCCTACGACGGGACGACATTTAGTTCTGACCCGGGCTTCGCTCCATCCATAGGCTGGATGATGTCTTCTACACATGCTCCTTTAGCTACATTCACATGGTGAGCCTCCATCACCCACTGCACGAAGACTTGCTCGGCCACCAACTGTGCGTGTGGCAGCAAGCTTTCCTCGAGTGCATGGATGGCCTCCGAGCTCCAACCATCGGTGTACCCACTGTAGATGGTGGCGAAGTCTACCTCCGAGTGGTGCATCACCACCGATGTCAGCACCCCCAATGTTTCATAGAACATCTCGTTGGTGATGAGCACCCGCACTTCGTCCGGGAACCACCAGTTGGATGGCGGGCGTGCTGGTGCTCGGCGGTGACCCGAAGACCTCCAAGACGATGACCTGGGCAACGTTGTGAAGCTGGTTGAGCTCCCCCTTGAGAGCACATCGCTCTTCAAGGGACTTGGCTAGTGCCTCCGCATTCTGGCCAATTGTCGCCCTGGCTATCTCTAGGTCCTGCTCTAGCGACCCAACCTTTCTGCCTAGCTCTAGAAGAAGGATGACAAGCTTAGAAGTAGGCTAAAGGAAAAAACCAAGACATCAAAACTAGAATAGATACATACCAAGGTGGGTGTTCTCAGGGATGGATAGTCCCTCCTCCTGTCGAGTCACCTACTCACGCAATCGGGCGTTCAACTCCTCAGTTCCAAGCACCCGGCCCCAGAGCACGAGCACTTCCTAGTCGACCTTTGACCGGGCATTCCGCTCTAACTCCAGGGCCTTCTACTCTATCTCCAGGGTCTCTAGGGTACTTTGGAGCACCACCTTAGTATCCACTAGGGACTTCTGCAGCACTACCTTGGACTTCGCTAGGCAGACCTTCACCGCCTCAAGCCCCCGCTCAACGGCGGTCGCCCACTCTACCACGAGTAGCTCCACTGCCCACGCCTCCATCACCTCAGCTGCTTGGCCTTGAGACTCATGGCGGGCAGACTCTAGCTCATGCTTGAGCTCGACAACCCGCCGTGACACCGCAGCCTCCCGGGCGTGCTCCATCCAGAGGAAATGAGACTTGTGGCTCGACATCTCTTCTAGACCCTACAAAAAGAGAAGCAAGCATACTGAGGCAACTAACGAAAGACCAAGGAATCAAGGACAAACATAGAAAACTCACCTCTATGACCTAGGGCAGGTCAACCATGACCGCCTATAGGACAGACTTAACCTGCTCTAGGGCCTCCTCAAGCTTCACCCTAGTTTGGGTGAGATCAAACTCCATGGCGAGTCCTCTCCCCCCAAGCATGTCCCAGAGCTAATCCTCCTACTCATCCTAAAGGATGAACTAAACCTTCCTCGGATCCTCAGGATAGGGCCACACCAGGTTGGTAGCCCCTAGCCCGCTGGAAGGCCTAGCCAATGATCAGACCACCGCTAGCTCCTATGATGGTGCCGGTGGCTCCACCCTGTCACTAGCTTTGCTGTCAGAGGACACCTCCACTATCTCGATCTCATAGCCCACTGGCAGGCCTTCTACCTCCCTCCTAGCCGTGTCTCCTCCTAGCACCTCAAGCTCCAACCGGGAGGGCGAGCCGTGCGGCCCTTCGACTGGCGAGGGAGGGAGCCCGGTCTCCCTCCCCTCTTTCACCATAGCCGGTGTAGGAGGGGCCGCATGGGTCACCTCCGATGTGGCCTCTACCATCACCACCAGGATTATCGCCACGGCCATACTCATGACTTACCCAGGGGGGCATCGCCCCCAGAAGGGAAGGTCACACCGCCGCCACCCTGCTCTCCCCATCGCTCATTGTGACGCGATGCAAGGTGGGCCTCCACTCCTCCCGCACAGGAGGTAGGGCGATGCTCAATCCTGGCAGCATCTGGCCACAATCAAAAAAGTATAGGTCAGTCACACTTCAAAAAACTTAGCTACAAGATCGAAAATAAACGAAGAAAGCATACTAGGATGTAAGCGGCAGGGCTCTAAAGCCCTAACCCGCTAGCAATGAGCCCGCCAGATGAGGGATGCTCATAGGCCGCGAGCCATGCCCCTTACCTCCACCAGGGGAGAGTCAAACCAGCTAGCTCTCGATTGGCCAATGAGTCACCACGACCGCTAGCTCAAGGCGTGCTGACCAGAGCACCGACAGGGTGTCCCCTCATTGTGGGTCATGTGCCGAGGCTGGCCCCGAAGATGTGTGGGTATGAGTCCGCTCCTCTGACCGCCTGGCCTGCTCTGCCATGCCCAGAGCAGGTGGGGACAAGGCCAGTGATGCCTCCAAAGGGTGCGGTGACCGCGTCTGCTTCGCCTCCCGCTCACCGACAGCGTCCGAACTCGTCGCGTGCTTCCTCAGCATGGGAACGTCGCCACACCTCTCTGCCTCCAGCTCACCACCAGCAGACATAGCCGCTGGCTCATGATGTTCCACTGAGGTCATGATGACCTCCCGGCCCCTCTCATCCTCAGAGGAGATCACGTCATCACCCATCTCCGTGGGATCCTCTAACTTGACGTTGCTCCTATTTTCCTTGGCCCACACATGTCGAGCGATCTCCATCTCCTTTCTGTGCTTCCTCTAAGCCTTCTCAGCTCTCTTCTTCTTTTTCTCGACCGCCGCCTCCTTCAGGGTGGCTTGCCAAACCATGCCCTCCGGCCCCTTTGGAAGATGCGGCTAGGACTTGTAAACTTCGAGTCCCTACAAAATGGATGACTCAAAGTCAAGATACAGGAGAGTAAAAGGGGAAAAGAACATGGAGTAAGGAGAGGGGAGCATACCATATTGGACTACTTCATGGCATGGAAAGGTCTAGGCTTTGCATCAAGGGTCTCTTTAGCCCTTAGCTATAGCACCCAGTCAAGATGACTCTAGACCTCATCATTCGCTAGCTCCTCCGGCGACGCACGGTTGAGGTCCATCGGGCTGGTGTACATCCACATCACCCGCGACCTTTCCACTAGTGGGGCAACCCGATGGCAGAAGAAGGTGTGGAACACCTGCACCCCATCAAGGCCATGCCGCATCTGCTTCTAGAGCTCCACCCCAATAATCTCTAGCTTCTTGTTCTACCAGCTGGCAGGGCCCCATGACCAGCTCTCCTACCTCTCTAGCCTCCTATGATGAAAGGTGGGAATGGCACCTCTGCCGGGTTCCTGATATAGAATCATTCCCCATGCCACCCCCGGTTGGAGTCATAGGGGGTATATGCAGGGTACGCGCCTGATGCACTCGGCTTCTTCTACAGCGTGAGGCCCCCCACCGACGCAATCCTTAGTGGCTTCCCCTCTGACAAGGCTCACCCAGAGAGCATCCATCGAAAGAAGTCCATGTGTGGCTCCATCCCAAGGAAGGCCTCGCACACGGTGACGAAGCCGGTGATATGCAGCACCCTAGTCAGATTGAGGTGCTGCAGCTCTAGGCCCCACTCATTGAGGAGCCCACGCAGGAACTAGAGTGTGGGGTATCCTAACCCATGCTCATGGAAGGCGAGGAAGGAGACAACATTGCCATCCCAAGGTCATAGGAAATCCTCCCCTACAAGAGCCCTCTAGTGCACCACCTCCTTTGGCGGCAGCACCCCCTTCTCGGTGAAAGCGGCCAGCACCGACTCACTCACAATAGATGACCTCTAGCTCAACATTGCCCTCTAGATTCATGAACGGATCTATGAGTTTCTCCTCTCCCTCGCTCTCCCTTTTTTCCTAGGAACCGTCGTGGCACACGAACGCTCTTGGCAAGAAGGAAGAAGGAGGAAAGGTGGAAGTTGGGGAATAGGTGAAGGAACAGGACGAAAGACCTCTCCATTCCCCTATTTAAAGAGGAGGCACAGTAGTTGAGGAAAGGCGAAAGATTGGGGCGAGAAACCCTCTATGTTCCCCCATTCAATACGGATGGGATACGACGGGACACGCCCTGACTGATGGGACTCACCCTACCTGACAAGATGGCACCTGGTTAGATGGGACATGGCATGGGTATGGCCCACCACTACCGCATGCTATTAGTGGGAAACAAGGTGCAACTACGTGCAGGCGGCCCTCCGCCTTCCCAAACAAGACTTGGAAGGGCCCAACAACAGGATCTTCGCCTAGGAGAGACCAACAGGCTTCTTGAGTCGATCAAATGGCTCAAGCGAACGTCGAGAGATAGGTAAGGAGCAGAGGGATGCCCCATGCGGGCCACATCGACTCTATCATGAACGACGAGCGTGGATCCCATTCAAACATCCCCGATAAAAGCGCTCCAAAGCCTATCGCTTGAGTCGTTAAGGTAACTCTACCAATCCCACTTACATCATTTTATTTTTTGAATGCATAAGCATTCATTCATCCATTCTCATACACGCATTCACACATTCATTCATACAATCATTCATTCATCCCATACATCCAAAGCATCACGTATGCAGCTAATGCATCACAACGCTTCGTGTTGCGTCATGAAATGGTAGTTGCCTCATTCAACATGAGCAATGATCGACCAGGGTTTGAAGGCCGGCCCATGAAGGGCTAGAGGCTGCCTTGCGTCAACATAGAGCCAGGGGAGAAAACGTAGATGAGCCCTAGTGGCCCTCACCCAGTCTGCTCCGAAGCAAACAGGGTCATCTCAACCTTCTCATTCGATCCTAACCTTGAGCCATGCCCACAGAATCTCCATCGAGGGGAGGCCAGTGGGCCACCTGGGTCGGTCTCTAGAACAACCCGGGCATCTACCGAGACTCAGGTTAAGGAGCAGTGGAATGCCACATGAGGGCTATGCCGACCCCATCACGAACGATGAACCCAGATTCCACCCCGAACATACCCGTTAGCGAGCTCACTAAGCACGTCACTCGAGCCATCAAGGCAAGCGACGTTAGCTTAGCCCCTTCGGTTGTGAAAACCACAGACGGGGTAACGCACAAAACTCAACTAACCCCTACTAGGCCCAACAAGGCTTAGGGGCTTAGGACGCCAACGCCTCGGCTACGCTCGGCACCCGATGCCTGGGTCCATGACTCTGACTCGCCTAATCCCTCGGCATGTCCGACGCCTAGATCCATGAGTCCATCTCGACCGATCCCTCGGCTGTCCCTTGGTTGCGCCCAACGCCTAGATACATGAGTCCATCTCGTTCGATCCATTGGCGTGATCGACGCCTTGGTTAGCGACTCCGACTCGCCTGATCCCTAGATCCACGACTTCGGCTCACCCAAAACCTCAGCGCACCTGACGCCCTAGTTGATGACCCCATCTCGCCCAGTCCCTCGGCCATGACCAAACACCCGGGACCGTGCTCCTACAAACGATGGGCCAGAAACTAGAAAGATGAGGCTACGCCCACCAAGGTGCACACACACATGCCCACTGATAAAAACCCCCTAGGCAATTCTGCCCAAATCGTCTGGGGGCTCAGGGGCAACACCCACGGGTGCGCTCGCACGCACCCGCTGTCAAAATAAAAAATTCCCCGCTGGCAACATGAAAACCCCCCGGACGATTCTACTCGAATCACCTGGGGGCTCGAGGGCTACACCCGCGGGTGTGCTCGCGCGCACCCGTCATCAAAACCAAGAAAATCCCCTAGGCGATTCTACCCAAATCACTCAGGGGCTCAGGACCTCCTATCGGGTTCATAAACCCGGGGTCCCTCATGGACTTGCTTCCCAGCAAAAGCTCGGCCCAGCAGACAACGTTGCGAACGACGCGCAAACTCCTGGGTTGGCCCAAAAACCTAAACATCAGGCCAGAAGGTCTGGCCAAGGAGGAACAACGCTCATTTCTGACTCCAGCCCACCTCTTCGACTGAAAGGCCTGGGCAAGGAGGAACGACGCTTACTTCCGACTCCAGCCCGCCTCTCCAATCGAAAGGTGTGGTTGGCTCACCTCTGACTCCGGCGCTCGCTTCCGACTCTGGCCCACCTCTCTGACCAGAAGGCCTGGCTAAGAAGGAACGACGCTCACCTACGACTCCAACTCGCTTCTCCAACTAGAAGTACATCGAACCTCTGCTAGCAACGCTTCTCTGATCGAGAGGCCGAAGCCAACTGGGAAATGACTGACTAGGGACGCCCGCTCGGTGAAAACCCAGGAAATGGACAGAGCAAGTAAGCAGGGCACTTTAATCAATCGCAACATCAGGGACCATACCCTGCACACCTATAGGACAGTACTATCAGGTCATGTCAGAAGGGTACTTTATATATTTCTAGACATGTCAGAACACCAATAGTGTTATGGGCGCCGACATTTATCCTACAGTATGGTAGGTGTCGACATTGGCCACACCAGAAGATCATGATGGAGCCTATCACATGCATCTGGACATCAACAGTGTTGTGGGCGCCTACAATCATCATTGTACCCGACACGAAAACTCTCCCTCTCTCACTTGTAAGGTTGTACCCTTTATCTATAAAAGGGGATGGCCTGCCTCCCAATAAGGATCAATCGACTCTAAGATGATTTGAACACACATGATCGACACGATCAAGACGATCACAACAGAGCACACGCTCAAATACTTAGTGCACGCAGGAGCTCCTGTCACTCTCGACCCTTCGGTCTAGAGTTCGACCGGACCGCTTGCGCCCCCCATCTTACTCCCTCTTGTTTGTAACCCCACAGCAAACTTTGAGCACCTAGACTCAGGAATAAAGTCACCGACCAACTCAAACTGGACGTAGGGCACGTTGCCTAAACTAGTATAAACCCTATGTCATTGAGTGCTAGGCCACATCCGATCACAATGTATGGCAAAACTACAAATCTTTACGTGTTGGTCACTTTCTGCACCGACACTTCTCTCCCCTTTTTCTCCTAGGAACCTCCATGGCACACGAACGCTCTTGGCGAGAAGAAAGGAGGAAAGGCGGCAGATGGAGAATAGGCGAAGGAACGGGATGAAAGCCCTCTCCCTTCCCATATTTAAAGAGGAGGCGCAACAGTTGGGGAAAGGCGAAGGATTGGGGCAAAAAACCCTCTCCCTTCCCCTATTCAATGCGGATGGAACATGATGGGACACGTCCTGACCGATGGGATGCGCCATGCCCGATGAGACGGCACCTGGTTAGACAAGACATGGCCAGGGCATGGACCACCACTACCGCATGCCGAGCATGGGAAAAAGGCGTGACTACATGTAGGTGGCTCTCCACCTTCCCAAGCAAGACTTGCAAAGGCCCAACAATGGGTAAGGAGCTTCCTGAGTCGATCGGATAGCTCAGACGAACACCGAGGGACAAGTAAGGAGCAGAGGGACGCCCATGTGGGCCACGCCGACTCCGTCATGAATGATGAGCGTGGATCCCATTCGGACATATCCGGTAAAAACTCCTTAGGCCTGTCACTCGGGTCATCATGGTAACTCTACCAATCCCTCCTACTTTATTTTTTCGATACGCGATCATTTATTCATCCATACTCATACATGCATTCACACATTCATTCACATAATCATTCATTCATTCCATACATCCAAAGCATCGCATATGTAGCTAATGCATCACAACGCTTTGTGTTGTGTCATGAAACGGTAGTTGCCTCATTCAACATGAGCAACGACTGACCGAGGTTCAAAGGCTGGCCCACAAAGGGCTCGAGGCTGCCTCGCATCAAACAGAGCTAGGGGAGAAAACGCAGATGAGCCCTAGCGGCCCTCGCCTAGTCTATTCCGAAGCAGACAAGATCATCTTAACCTTCTCGTTTGATCCTAATCTCGAGCCATGCCCATAGAATCTCCATTGAGGGGAGGCCAGCGGGCCACCTAGGTCGGTCTCTAGAACGACCCGGGCATCTATCGGGATGTGGGTTAAGGAGCAGCGGAATGCCACATGAGAGCTATTCCAACCCTGTCATGAACGACGGACCCGGATTCCACTCGAACATGCCCGTTAGGAAGCTCACTGAGTGCGTCGCTCGAGCCATCAAGGCAAGCAACGTTAGCTCAGACCCTTCGGTTGCGAAAACCATGGATGGGGCAACGCACGGAACTAGACCAACCCCTGCCAAGCCCAACGGGGCTCAGGGGCACAGGTTGTGGGCGGGACAAACATGGGTGAACACCCTGAATGACAGTCTGTGGCCCTAGGGAAGAGTACCAAGAAGCTCAGCCACCAACCGACTCGCCAGTCGAACATAGCCTCAGGGGCTACACCCACGGGTGCGCTCGTGCGCACCCATTGTCGAAACAAAAATTCCCTCGCTAGCAAAACAAAAAAACCTAGACGATTCTACCCAAATCACCCGGGGGCTTGGGGGCTACACCCGTGGGTGCGCTAGCGCGCACCCACTGTTAAGACAAAAAACCCCCTAGGCAATTCTAACCAAATCGCCCGGGGGCTCCTGCCGGGTTCATAAACCCGAGGTCCCTCATGGACCTGCTTCCTAGCAAAAGCTCAGCCCAGCAAACTACATTGCGAACGACGCGCAACTCCTGAGCTAGCCCAAAAACCTAACGATAGGCCAGAAGGGTGATCTTCAATCGGAAGGCCTGGCCAAGGAGAGGACCGACGCTCGCTTTCGACTCTAGCCCACCTCTCCGACCGGAAGGCCTGGCTAAGGAGGAATGACGCTTGCTTTCGACTCTAGCCCACCTCTCTGACTAGAAGGCCTGGCCAGCTCACCTCTGACTCCGACGCTTGCTTCCAACTCCAGCCGCCTCTCCGACCAAAAGGCCTAGCCAAGGAGGAATGACGCTCGCTTCTATCGCTTTCGACTTCGGCCCACCTCTCCGACCGGAAGGCCTGGCTGAGAAAGGACGACGCTCGCCTCTGACTCCGACTCGCTTCTCCGACTGTGAGTACACCAAACCTCTGCTTACAGCTCTTCTCTAACCGGGAGGCCAGAGTCGACTAGGGAACGACCGACTGAGGATGCCCGCTCGGTGAAGACCCAGGAAACAAACAAAGCAAGTAAGGCAGGGCGCTCTAGTCAACCACAATATCAAGGACTATACCCTACACACCTATAGGACAGTACTGTCAGGTCATGTCAGAAGGGTACTTTATATCCTTCCATACATGTTAGAACAGAGCACACACTCAAATACTTAGCGCACGTAGGAGCTCCCGTCTCTCTCGACCCTTTGATCCAAAGTCCGACCGAACCTCTTGCACCCGCATCTTACTCCCTCTTGTTTGTAACCCCACAGCAAACTTTGAGCACCTAGGTTCAAAAATAAAGTCACCAATCGACTTAAACTGAACGTAGGGCACGTTGCCTGAACCAGTATAAACCATGTGTCATTGAGTGCTAGGCCACATCCGATCACAATGTACGACAAAACTACAAATATTTACGTGTTGGTCACTTTCTGCACCGACACATATTTTTTGCTCTAGTAACACTTCATGTTATAGTAGAATGCGTAGTTTGTAACACAATTACTAATCTATTGGAACATTTACCTAGTGTTACAGTGATTGTCTACTCTACTAGAATTCACCTCTGATGCAACAACCTAAATGTGTTGCAATAGGTGGAACACTCTATTGCCACATTTGTTGTTTAGTTGCTATATGTGGAACCCTCTATTGCTAGTTGCCACACTAAATGTTTGGTTGCTATAGATATGGAATATATATTGCCAACACCAAATGATGATACCGATAGTTTACATTGCAACACTTTATTTACTAGCATCAAACAATATTGGAACATCATTAATTTTCCAAAACAATATATGGTTAAAAAAGCATTTTGACAAAGCAATTAAACCAAAAATATGATTTGTTTACACATCTGGAATGAAACCATCCCATATCAAACTCAGCTTAGCTACACACATTGTTCAAACTTCAAACCCAAAAGGTATTTGACACACACTTGTTTGTACTTGTCCACGTCAAAATCTAATAAGCTATGTCTACAACTACACAAAGGTTGGCTTGAATTGACCATTCTATCACTCGAGTGCTCCACTCAAACTCTATCTTCCTGCTTAAAAAATCATTCAAGTTTGGAGAGACAGAGTGAGAAGACCATCACATTGTTCTGATGAGTCAATTCTACCACTTCTATCACGATCAAACCTCTCAAATATTGCCTAAAAAATACAAGAAACATCACTACATTAATCTATTGGGTAATTTTGTTTACATATAAGTAATGTGGTAAAGGGATCATTAAGTTGTAGGTCATCTTACTCTCTAGTTCTGAAGACGGTAAAACACAAAAGTAAATTCCTTGGGTTCTAAAAGAATAGAAGCAAAAATTAGCATAATTTTATTAAGAAAGTAGACTCTAAAGGAGATAGAAGGAAAATGTTGAATCCAATATAGGTGTACTTCACACTAATCAGAAAAAAGGTAGAGAAAAAGAAACATAAATTAGCACTGATCTTTAAGTTTAGATGGGAATGAACAAACACACATCTCATGGCTTGAATAAAATGGTATATGAAAATCTTGCTTAAGTTATTAACTGTGAGGATCATGTTAAGACTTTCAAGTTACACAGGATCTGTACCAAACTGGATCCAAACTCCAGCAAACAGGATTGCTGAAAAGGCAATTAGGAATCTCTAAGCAGTGCGGAAGAAAAGCAATAGGTGCAGATTAATCAATTCACAAATAAGCCTGCTAATAAGAGGTCTAGTTAAACATGTGAAAATAATTATCAAGCTCACTAGTCCAAAGCTAATGATTGCATGAAAAGTTCAAAGACTATTGCAACACTATATATAGCTCACAAAGATTCACAGGAATTATGGGTGAGATGATGTACAGGCTTGAGAATTTAATACTGTGCACTTCCTGAGATTCTCCATTAATCAGTTACTGCAGTTGTGATAGATGAGAAAGCAAGCACTCTGAATTGCAGCAGCTGTTGTTGATGACCAAGCCAGGGGAGAGAATAAACACTTGATGATGCTATTGCTGAAAAAAATCACTGTTAAAGATCTGAAAACCAGAGAAGAAAACTTCTAGCCAGTCAAAGAAAAATAGTCGAGCTGGACAGCCTGCACCAAGCTGCAGAAATAAACCGACGAGCAGTACTCCTGCTGAAGAAGTGAACTGCAGAGCAAAAATAGCTAAGCTGCTTTTATAGAACTGAAACTCTGAAGAAATAAAATAGTTGATTTTCTACTGTTAACGAGATGACTTGTTTTGTTCACTGAAGCCAACCGAAGACAGGAAAGTGAAAATTACAGCACCAAATGGAAATTTGATTCAATGAAAAACGGCATGATGTCCAAGGTTTATTTGCAAGCTGCTGAAGTCGAACTGAATCTCTGAAAATTGATACAGTCGAGCTGCTGCTTCTTGTCAGCTGTACAGATGAATAGAATACCACAAGGTATTCTAGCCGCTGGAAGCACAATGGAGAAGTGTGATATGGAGCAAGCTGCTGAAGCTTGAAATGAACAGAAGGACTGCAAAAACAAAATTGTAGCAAGGTTAACCAAACTTTCTTAAAGCCATATCAAATCAAGAATGCTTAGAGTTGAGATTTAAACCACAGGTTTGCTGCATCATGGTTTCCTATAAATCGTGCTTAAACAACATAAAACGACGTTTGACAATCAATCTATTTTTAAAAGCATAAAAAATAGTAGAGTAAACATGCACGAGATCACACGTGTGTTACAGAAACAGAAAATCAGTAGTCAGTATGAATTTTAGGAGGATCCCACTAAGTCAACTAGGTTTACAGGAAAATGATCAATTCAAACGATCAGATTTCATATAGCACCATGAACCCCTTCCCTTGTAAGAGCATTGAGATAAGCAGCAAGTGTAGAAACAAGCACACCTGTCTTCATCTCTCCACGAATTTCACCACTGAGATAAGCTGCAAATGTGAGGGAAAAGCTGGGTACTTGGCACGAATTTCACCTTTGGATCTCTGCTGCCAGCCACGCTAGTGCCCCATCCCGCGCCGCCGCCCGCCCGCCTTGGTGCCGCATCCCGTGTCGCCGCCGCATCCCGTGCCGTAGAGATCCGCCCTGCATCGATGTGGAAGAGGCCTCGTCAATCGAGCTTGGCGGAGAGCACGGATGGGAACGCGTACCAACAGCCTAGATATGACTGTCACGGTGGAGGAACTGCATCCAGCCGGCGGTGTACGAACGGGGGACCTGAGCGCGACCAAACGCAGGAGGAGGGTGATCCGCTCCCCATGGATGCCAGTGCGTGGATCCGCTGTGGCGCGTTCCATCGGAGGGAAGGAGGATGATGCAGGCGATGGGCAGTGGCCGGAGAACGGCGGCGTCGGGGTCGCTCCCGCGAGCAAGGAGGTCACGACCGATGGAGGGGTCTGAACTCTGAAGGGGGCGGCGGCTAACGTGGGATTAGGGAGAGAAAGGTTGGAGGGATTTTTGGGTGAGGACTGAGGAGCGAACGCGCGGACTGAAGTCGCTTGAGATTGGGATTTTTTTTAAAAGCATGAGCACGGGACCTAGCCAATTTTTGGCTCGTGGCTACGGTTTGGTGTAGTTGTGACAGATAGAGCGCGAGATATCGGAAGTTAGCCGCTCACGGCAAACTATAATGGAGTTTTGGGACTTTTTTGAACTTTTAATTAGATTAGATGTAAAAAAAAATAAGCATGATCTATTTATTGTAGATAATCTACTACACACATGTTGGAGTTTTAATTATTTTTGAACTTTACTACTTCCTCCATTCTAAATTAAAAGACTTTCTGTGAACTGAGCGTAGCTTAGCTGGTTGGATTCCAATTATGTGTGCGTGCGTGAGTTCATAGGGGTGAGTGTGCCCTCGTGTATGTAAGCGTCTGCGTCTAGTCTCAAAAAAATTAAAAGAGTTTTTGGCTTTTCTAGATAGATAACTTTGGTTATGCACTCCAGTGCTCCACGTGTTATCGGATCAGTATGTGACTTGTACGAATCTGTGTGTCCCTTCACTAATTCGTCTGAGGCGGCCATCAGGGTGGATCGAAGACGAAGTTAGGGCTCTGAGGAGCGTGCGGCCACAAGATTTTATATGGGAGAGGTGTTTGTTGGTCTCATTACTTTGTGAGGAGCACACATTTAGCATTCTACGCGGTAGCTATTATGTCAATTTGATTTTTTATGTATAATATTTATGACACAGTAAATCAATATTGAGGTGATTTTAATAATAAACAGAAATGTATGCTTATAGACTTTTCCTACAAAGTTTAGATATTATTACTTTTATTCCATGGTAATCCTACTAATAATTACAATAATAACTAAAATTTGGTCATATCATTATGCAAGCTGACAACAACATATTTTGGGTTCATAAGCATAGCATAAAACTTTTAGGCAATTTTAATAAAGTGGGACTATATCTTCTTCATAGATAGAAACATCTCTCACTTAGTCCTACAACTATGTGTAAGATATATCCATTTGTGAACAATGTACAATACTATTTTAGTTAAAATCATTTGAAATTTTTATACAATGATTATACACCAAAATAATGTTGTCATGCATGTTTATAGATTTTTCTAACCAAGTTTAGATATTATTACATTTATTATATGTTAATCCAATGAATAATTACAAAATAACTAAATTTGGTCATATAATTCTGTAAACTGACACAACAACATATTTTGGGTCCATAGGCACTCCAAAACAATGTCAGATAATTTTAATAAAGTAGGACTACACATCCTACATATAGTAATATCTCTCACTTAGTCATATAACTATGTGTGTGATATGTCCATTTGTGAATAATATGTAGTATTGCTTTGTTAAAATCATTTGAAATTTTTAGTCAATTATTAGACATCAAAATCATGTTATCACGCAAATTATAGATTTTTCTAACCAAGTTTAGATATTATTACATTAATTCTATGGTAATTCAGCGAATAATTGTAATAAAAACTAAATTTGGTTAGATAATTCTACAAACTGACCAGTAAATGAATTTAAATGAAAAAGTTGTCAATTACAACATCGAGATCTACAACTTTGGCTTCAGTCATTTCTCCATACGAGTTCGTTTGAATAATTCAAAATTTTGAATTTCAAATTATGAGAATTTCGATTAAAATTTTAGGGAGAGTAACTGATTTCAAATGAAAAAGCCATCAACTATAAATTTTTATAACTCATCTAGATCTACAACTTTTGTTTTGGTTATTTTTCGTTCGAGTTTGTTTGAAGAATTCAAAATTTGAATTTCAAAATATGATAAGCTCTCATTCTCCATTCACTTGAGAAATAAAATGACGAATAACATTAATAAACATGCAAGTGGTCTAGTGGTAGTGGTAGTGGTAGTGTTGGTGTTGGAGATTGGTGTGGTTGTAGGTTCAAATCTTAGGGTTTTGTTTTTTATTTTTCTTGTCATTCTTTTTCATGCCATGCTAAATTTGAATTTTAAAATATAAAAACTTCAAATAGAATTTTGGTATAGTAAACGATTTCAAATAGATTTTTCTTTCCATTTTTTCCACACCATGCTAAATTTGAAATTTAAAAAATAAAGACTTCAAATATAATTTTATGATAGTAAAGGATTTCAAATGTAAAAGTTGTTAACAACGAATTTTCAGAACTAATTCAA
Organism: Miscanthus floridulus; assembly: GCF_019320115.1. Taxonomy (NCBI): domain Eukaryota; kingdom Viridiplantae; phylum Streptophyta; class Magnoliopsida; order Poales; family Poaceae; genus Miscanthus; species Miscanthus floridulus. The sequence continues at coordinate 107,960,647 of NC_089585.1, read as the reverse complement.
ATCTATAACTTTTGTTTCAGTTGTTTCTTCATTCGAGTTTGTTTGAATAATCAAAATATGATGAGCTCTCATTCTCCATTTACTTGAGAAATAAAATGACCAAAAACATCAACAAATACACAAATGGTTTAGTGGTACTAGGTGGTGTTGGAGATTATTGAGGTTGCAGGTTCAAATCTTGGTGGCCATCTCTTTTTTATTTTTCTTGTCATTTTTTCCACGCCATGCTAAATTTGAATTTAATTTAATATGAAAACTTTAAATAGAATTTTAGGGAAGTAAATGATTTCAAATAATTTTTTCTTGTCATTTTTTCCACACCCTACTAAATTTCAATTTTGAAATATGAAAACTTCAAATAGAGTTTCGGTACAGCAAATGATTTCAAATAGAATGTTCTTGTCATTTTTTCCACGCCATGCTAAATTTGAATTTTAAAATATAAAAACTTCAAATAGAATTTTCAGATAGTAAATGATTTCAAATAGATTTTTCTTGTCATTTTTCCACACCATGCTAAATTTGAATTTTGAAATATAAAACTTCAAATATAATTTTGTGAAAGTAATGATTTTTAAATGGAGAGGTAGTCAACTACAAGTTTTTAGAACTAATTCAAATCTACAACTTTTGTTTTGGTCATTTTTTCATCAGACTTTGTTTGAATAACAAAAAAAAGTCGTCAACAACAAAGTTATAGAACTCATCGCGATCTACAACATTTGTTTTGGTCATTTTTTTCCATTCGAATTTGTTTGAACAATTCAAAATTTATATCTTGATAGCTCAAGTCATGATTTCTGTAACAAATAAAATGAAATACTATATCTTTCACAAACATATATGTGGTTCAGTGGTAGTGAGGGTGTTGTTATCCTCATGGGGTTGGTGGTGAGGTTGTAGGTTCAAAATCTTGGTGGTCACCTAATTTTTATTTTTCTTGTAATTTTTTCACGTCATGCTAAAGATTAGTAACACTTGGACTGCAACATTATTTTGTGTTACTACATGTCATACATTTATTATATATTTTATATGTTCCTATTTATGTGTTACAGTATAGTAACACTTTTGTCATATTTTACTTGTAACACTAATTTTGTGTACTATAATTATTGTCAGTAACACATTTTTATAAAACACATGTTTTGTGTTACAACCCAAGTCTGTAACACATTATTTTATGTTACTATGAAATTTCATAGAAACACATAGATGAATGTGTTACAAGAAAGTGTAACAATATCCTTGTTTTGTAGTAGTGTTAACCAAATTTATAGAAAAGATTATAAATATTTATGACACGAAATTAGTATCATCAAATACATCATGAAATATATTTTCATCATCTACTTATTTGGTGTTATAAATATTATTGTTCTTTACTATAAAATTAGTCAAACTCAAGATAATTTGATACGATGATTCCAGGAGTTGATTTATTTTGGAATGGAAGGAATATATTACACATGAGACAATAATACCATCTTTCAGGCGAGCTTGTAAACTCACAGCTACACAAGGTTCCCATCCCTTCCTCTCCTCTTACTTTTTTTTTTCTTGAAAAAATAATCTCTTATTACAATTTTATGCCTATCCATATGCATATCATCTCTTGTTTCGCTTCGTATGCTGACCCCTACTTGCTGCGCAGCAGGGCCACTGGGCCAGTTAGTTGTAGTGAGCTATCTTCTTGGGCCATACTCCCTTTTCCTGCTCCTAGTTCTTACATCCCGGGCCTGGTGGCAGCTCCAGCAGAACCAGCTTGTCGTAGCAGCTGTGTGTATTAACACAAACTGAGATCCAGGCTCATGACACAAGCTACAGAACGATGGATGAGATTTATCGTGGATGATTACCTGGAAATAGGCCTCTAGTTTCTGCCTCAGGGCACCGTGCTCCCTCTTCACTTTCTGGAACGATCTCATGCAACTGCAAACCGAAATATGCCACAGGAGTAAACAATGGCTGTTCTCATTTCTTGACATGAGACAAAAATCTGAAAGAACTAAAAAGTCAGAGAGATACAGACCCTTCAACATTTCCCTGTCCACAGTAATCCCTGAATGACATGCACTCACTCTTCATCCTTGAAGCACCAATGCTGCATCAAGTTTTGTAACATCGTCAAACACACGCAAACTTTATATAAATATAAAAGAATGATAATGTGTTCAGATGTCAGAGTTATGCTTTATTTATAATCTGATTCAGAACCATGCCATGCTTACAAAAGTTCATTCGCACACGTTAAGCTTTTGGTTGGCACGCAAAACTACAAAATATGAGTTCTTCTCTGAGATACCAGACCACCTTAAAGCCTCCAAGAACCTTGGTTTACAAGCATACTGGACATGTCATTAGTGAGGCACTGATATGCTTCAGATCCACCCCCCCCCCCCCCCCCCCCCCCCCCCCCCCCCCCCCACACCCAACCACCACCACCACTTTTTTAAGAAGCTGAAGCATGCAGTAGTTGTTTCAAAAAGGATAGTGTCAACTTTGCAGGATGTTCAGTTAAACATCATAGTCCTCATTATTCACAAAACTATAAAGTAAGGTCTGTGTGCTGTACTGAATCAGTCACACAGCATGGATCATGTGCAACTGAAAAAATATATCCAGATGCAGCACCAGAGCTACCTGGAACAGCTGCCTTTTAGCTGCTGCATGTATGCATCCCATCTATTGAAATCTTTGGGGTATTTTTCTCTGCAGTGTCACAAAATTTTAATCAGTCAAGTTCAACACTTCTGCTTGCATCGTATTTTCTTTCTTTTTGAACAAGAAATCACTTCTCCCTTGATATGCATGTTTTACTTACAGAGCTTGTTCAACATTTGATATTAGCCTGGCTGAGTCCTTGAAAAACAAAGTGACAACCTCTTCCGCAAAATTAGGACTAGCTTCATCCTGCAAGTCTTCCACCTGGCAAAATTGCTCGTCTAGGTACCCCTGTCGATGAAATAAAACTTACTGAGTCAGCATTTGGTATATAAAAGGAAAACATTGAAAACCATAAAACAGCATAGAATAGTGTCCGCCACGGATGGGATCAAAAGCAGGCATGCTTATACATAGGAAAAAGGTATGATCAAACTTCTAGGTCCTTGTGAAAGCATAAAGATAAAATATTGATTAGAAATCTCCAGAGTATAATACAGGCCTGATCAAAGAGACTCTTTTTCATGGATGCAGCTTGGCGACGCAAATTAGAATAATCCATTCGTATGAATGAACTAGCCAAAGGGTGGCAAGGCGAAGGTGATACAGGTAGGAACACACTTCACAAGGTACAAGACATATGTAAACTGGTGGGAATGGATACAGAAAGTTGAGCGTAGCCATATGCTTATATAGTGGAGGAGGCAGTTACTATTTGTCTACCGAACATAAGTGAAACTTAGATATTCCAGTTTCTGGATAACAAATGTAAGCATCTTGCATGCACAGGTGATTTGATTGCCACGGTGTGCACAAGCTATCCACATTTTGGAGAGTGACTTGAATAGATGCGGATTCTTGTAGCCTGTATCTCTTTATAAGAGTATATGTTGGTTTATAACAATCGCAAAGAAATCATTAAGGCCCCGTTTAGATCCTTGGAATTGAATTCATTCGAATAATTATAATTTAGGCATAGATTAATTAAGCTAATATGGTTGTATAATATGGAATATATTTGTATGTTATTGTTAGCCATACAAGGGAGATACTTATATGTTGCATTTCTACTATAAGAAAGTGAGTTGAAGAGCGTGCTATAAGTTGGAGAGTAGAAATATAGCATGGTGATCTATAGAATCAATTTCCATCTTCCACTATGAATTTGAGATAGGCTTATATGTGAACTTGGAAAAGTTGTGGAATGTCAAATTCCAAGCCAAATAGCCTAATCCATTAAGTAGATTCCAATTCCTCCAAAATGAAATGATCCAAACGGCCCCTAAAGGAACTTACTTTTAGGAATTATCAAAAGTTAACCTATTTCATGGCATCCATACAATTTCCCTGAATAAACTCGATCAAAGATAGAATTAGCTGAGACCAGCAACAACGGCTTTCTGTAGGTGTACGTAAAACATGATACAATACTGCATTATTATTTGACTTGACACCCCCACATAAAATTAAACACATCTGAGCGAAGAGAATTAAGATCTAATACAGTATACTTCTAAATTTTCTCACGTTGGATTGCTCAAAAGAAAACATATTCATGGACTACTAGAACAAGTGAAGAAGTCTCAGGCATGATTTTAATACAGAGTCATAGAAGTCTGTAGATTGCAGCTTAGAAAACATGGGTCAATCATGCAATTTAGTTAAGCTGAAGCACCCTAAATTACTTCAAAATTACAACAGACAAACAGTTTAAAGCTTTCATTACAACCAGCCTACACAGCTGAATCATGTAGATGGAAGCTTTTCCTAACTCCATACATGGTATCAAAAGATTTAGCACCAGAGATATTTGGTTCTCATTATGTGCTAATCAAGTAATCATTAGCATTTAACAAACTATCGTTTAATCACTGTTCACCTACGCGGCAATTTAGCTCATTTACACGCCGTGTAAACGCTACACAGTGGCTTGCCGTGTCCATTTAATCAGCCGTTTATCCCGTTTAATCACCGTTTAGTCTGTTTAAATGGCCGTTTAGCTCGAATAAATAGCTAAACAATTGGTGTCCGTTTAGTCTGTTTAAGGAAGTGCAAAAAATCAGTATATTTACCTTATATACAGTTGTAATGGTACCTTTTGTCTGTTTTGTGGGTCAGTGAAATAGAGAATTTCTGCCGTGGTCTTTAAACAACAACATCCTAAGATTACGCAAGAAATTCTCCCGTGACAAATCCCAGGATAGAATGTAATCAGACAAATGGGAAAGCTGGAACAAGATGTCTTTTTGTGCCCCTCAAAGTTCAAACAAAATGTGGTGATAAAATCTGGGAGAATGACTGATAACTAGAATAGGGCCAAGATGCTTACTTTGAGCCTCAGCCAAAGAAAAGTAGGACAAAGAATAGACCTCAACAGCTTGGTCCAATTGTCACAAGCCAATGTTCTCTCAGAGCATTGGACCACGTGGCAAACTAACAGTCTTTTGCAAAAGGGGTAAAAGAGATTCATTCAATGATTGATCCGATGATTGCAGTTCACCCCAAGTCAACATCACAACTTGATAAGAGGAATACGGCATGGATCAGAAATTCGAAACAAACAGAAAGCCTATACAGGAAATGGATATCGGCAAAAAGAAAATTATGGACGAGTCATTGCCATTGCCACAGATGAATAAACAGCAAACATTGTCTGCATGCAAGCTATTCAGTCAGTACCTTACCCGCATGGTGACTAAATATTCACAAATATCCCAAGGCATATGGTCCAACTGTTCATTCCTATACTGTTGTCTCTATCAATTTCATAAGTGAGTATTCTCAAGGTAATAATTTTCCTTCTGCCACAAATCTATTTGTCATTCATTATGTCCTTTTCTATGTAGAAAAGGGAGAGTGAACATGGCCCCTTCAATCAACAACAACAACAACAACAACAACAAAGCCTTTAAGTCCCAAACAAGTTGGGGTAGGCTAGAGTTGAAACCCAACAGAAGCAATCAAGGTTCAGGCACGTGAATAGCTATCTTTCAAGCACTCCTATCTAAGGCTAAGTCTTTGGGTATATTCCATCCTTTCAAGTCTCCTTTTATTGCCTCTACCCAAGTCAACTTCGGTCTTCCTCTGCCTCTCTTCACGTTACTATCCTGACTTAGGATTCCACTACGCACCGGTGCATCTGGAGGTCTCCGTTGCACATGTCCAAACCATCTCAAACGGTGTTGGACAAGCTTTTCTTCAATTGGCGCTACCCCTAATCTCTCACGTATATCATCGTTCCGAACTCGATCCCTTCTTGTATGACCGCAAATCCAACGCAACATACGCATTTCCGCGACACTTAGCTGTTGAATATGTCGTCTTTTCGTAGGCCAACAAGATGAAAACAAAAATTCTCAAGCTCTATATGCTATGTAAATCAAGATGATACACCCACAAGGATGACATCTCCTGGAAGGAAAGCTGCTAACAAACTCGACAAGCCTAAGCTCATCCATCTAATCTCCCAGTTCCCCCCATCATCGTCTAACTAGAAACTAGGAAGATTTCTTGGCAGCTGCTGTCATCTTGACAAGCGTCATCACCTGGGAGCCTTGGAAGTTGGAAGAACAGCTAAAGGACTGTAGAATGGAGCTAATCTATTTTGATTGCTAATTTGACATTTTTATCAAACATAAAAAGATAGTTCTAGTGCATGAATAAGCATCAGGACAAAGCTAAGTTTTTTTAGCATTTGGAACTTTGAAGCTTGTGTTTCCTGGTAAATACTTCACACTATAATGTCTGGCTTCCACATATCAAGGTCATCCATGCTCTACAGCTTGCACATGGTCACATTATCAGAACTCAGCAATCCATTTATAGCATCAGAGACTAACTTTCCACAATCTAAAAGTAGCATCTGCATAGCACAACATGAACTGGATGTGCACGGTACCTCCAAAAGCATCCTCATGGATTTCTCATCCACAGTGCTCCAGAAAGGAACCTTGATGCTTGGTTTGATGTGTACGCTCCATTACTTTTTGGCACATTAGTAGGTTTCTGTTCTCACCTAGAAAGCACCAACTTGACCAATTGTTTCTCCACTCAAAATTTACTTACAAATCAGAAACTTTCCTCTTCCATTGGATAAGGTGCACCGAGAGTTAAGTTTTGGATGAGGATATAACCTGTGGTCACTAAAACACTAACAAAACATTCACAAATCTTTTAAGATGCACTGCACATAGTGAGCAGACACAGCATGATCTTCTGCAGTTCAGCAACTAACTCACTGGAAGTCACACTTCCAGATTCTGAAGCTATGCGCTAGAGATGCAAGTGAGTAGCCAATGGGGTTTTCTGGGTCAGCTAATAATTAGGTGGGATGGCATTTTAATTCATTTTAGCAAGCTCTAGGTGCACACAAGTGACAACTATCCAAACATGATATAGAAACGAGCACTAAAGCTTAACCGCCAGGAGCGATCTTTTTCATTCTAGTACTAGAAAATAAAGATCGCACGGTCTTAGCCGTCATGCTCCCTCAGTCCCTCTAGATTGGTTTGGTGTCACTCTCATACCAGAACCAATTCCCTCCTAGCGACATCGGTAGGGAGCGGAAAAGAAAGGCGTGGGTACCGACCAATCGAGAGATGAGAGAACGACACATTGATTCCCCGATAGCATCCTCCCCGTCCGGATGAGTGCGCCGGCCCGATCTCCCCGCGCGGCGCGACGTGAATCGGAGGGCGGTGGGAGCTCAAAGCGACCTAGGAAGGTGACGCCGGCAGAGGGTGAAGTGGTCAGTGAGATACCTAGTGGGGCGCGCCGCCGCGCAGCACGAAGGGGACGGGGGCGGCGGGTGGCCGATTTGTGCACTTTGTGCTGGCTCTGCGTCGACGCGGAGACGTGGAGAGCCAGGTGACCGGTCGGCTATGGATCGTCGCGGCCGCCGATGTGTCGGAATTGGACCTTACCATGGCGCTCTTTTTTTTTAAAAAAAATAATCCTTTTTTTATTTTAAAAATATCCTCACTTATTTTTTATTTTTTTATTTTTAATTCTTTGGTCGCGCAAATGTTGGTGCGACAAAATAACGCTGTCGCACCACATGCGTTGACATAGCAAGATGTGCGACGTTGGATGACTATTTTCACATAAAAGATCTTGTCACGCCACTCTCGTTGGCTCCATGGTACACTTTGGTCGCTCTAGCAGGAGTGGCGTGATAAGACTTAACCTTATAAAAAAATCATATCTTTTTTCAAACGATGTTGGAAGAAGATGATTTTTATATGAAAATTGAGCTCGATGAGATCTACAACTTTCTAGTTTTGAGTTTTTCCATTTGAGATCGCTAGGATGGTCCGAAAAATAATATAAACTTTCAGTTGTATAATAATAAGATACAAGCATTTGTCATCTTAGAAAATTAATATCCTTTATGTACGATGTCAAATGATGATACTTTTATATAAAATTTATAGCTCTAAATGAGTTATACAACTTTATAAGGTTGTTAAGATAAGTTTTATATTTGAGGTTGTTAAGATAAGTTGTAGTCATCGATCGGGTCTGTTCGGTTGGTATTAAAGCCGACTGATAAGTCGATCTTGGCTGATTTATCATGAAAGAAAAATACTATAGATTCTACCTGATAAGCCGACTGATAAGTTCAAGCCAACATGCCCGAGATCTAAAAAAAATTAGTTTGATATTTTTCATTTGAGATAGTTAAAATGCTTAAAAGTAATATAAATTTAAAAGAGCATATTAATGGTGAAAAAGAATGTCTTTTAAAAAATCGTATATTTCTTATGCGATGTCAGATAGATACTTTTTAAATGTATAAGTGTAGATCGTAATGTATAAGGTGTAGAATGTTACACATTTTATATAAAAAGTATATTTATCCAATATCATATCAGAAATATATGTTTTTAAAAGACACGATTAATATAATCCTTAAAATTATATTATTTTGTTGAGCACCTTAATGATCTCAAATCAAAAACCTCAAAACTAAAAAGTTACGGATCTCATGATAGCTATAATTTTTGTAAAAATGATCTCCGTTGGACATCAAACAAGAAACATATATTTTTTGAGGCAACAAGCCCGATACGCGATTAATATATTGATAAAAATTTATACTGTGGCAGAACCGTCCGAAATAACACACATTCGAAGACGCTCGTCTTCCACCATACACTAAGCACCCCGAAAGCAAATTACATCAGGTGGATTCCATCTAGCACAACCCAAGGGAGAACTCGAATAACCCACATTTTTCCTCCAAGATCCAATAATAAGAACAAATTTACAATACTTAGTCCATTTTATACAACCAGATTTCTTAGAAATGCATTATTACAGTACCAAGTTCAGAGTGCGAAAATTAAACAATGGAATGAAAATAAACATCTATCGATAATATATAATGATCCGTCTATGTCCACCAGAAGAATCCTTCACACAATGACTACTCCTCAAGCTATACCTGCAACAGGGATAAATAAATCCTGAGTACACAATTTACTCGCAAGACTTATCTTTCTAGTGGGAATATTTTCCTGACTCTAAGGAATATGATAAGCTTTATGGTTTGCTGGGTTTCCTTTTTGCAGAAAGCAATACTAATAGTGAATCCTTATATATGTTTATTATTAGCGGTCATGATTAGTTCATTATCTAACCATTCTATGTAAGCACATGTTCTACTTTCAAGCAAGAGTTGAGTAAACAGTTCAATTTCACCACCTTTCATCTTCTAGTTCTTACTACGGTGCTGAACTATAAACAAGCCGTACCGGATTGCCTGGCGATTCACAAATAAATATGCCCAGCTGAGTACCTTGAAACACACGCCCTGCTTGTACTCCAAGCACAAGCAGGACCAACCCACCACTCTCCTGTCAAGGGGTCTAGGTCTCCATTCAAACTTGAACTCCAAGCCCCCGCTCCTAAGTCCTGAACTCAGTGCGGTGCTTAGACCTCTATGAAAGCTTTAGTTTGGTTTTAGTTAATTGGTGAAACACTAAGTGCTAACCTAGTTTATCAAAATGATTATGAGATAGGTAGCACTACTATAAGTGATGAAGCAATGGAGAAGATCATGACGATGGTGATGGCATGGTGATGATCAAATGCTTGAACTTGGAAAAGAAGAAAGAGAAAAACAAAAGGCTCAAGGCAAAGGTATAAATAGTAGGAGCTATTTTGTTTTGGTGATCAAGACACTTAGCGAGTGTGATCACATTTAGGTTAGATAGTCGTACTATTAAGAGGGGTGAAACTCGTATTGAAATACGGTTATCAAAGTGCCACTAGATGCTCTAACTTATTTGCATATGCATTTAGGATCTAGTGGAGTGCTAACACCCTTAAAATGCTTTGTGAAAATATGCTAACACATGTGCACAAGGTAATACACTTGGTGGTTGGCACATTTGAGCAAGGGTTAGAAACCTCACCGGCGGAGTGTCCGCCTGTAGAATACGGACAGTCCGATGGTGCCACCGGTTGAAAGGTCCTAATATGGCTAGAGGAGGGGTGAATAGCCTATTTAAAAATCTACAAAGCAACTAGAGCAATTTGATTAGTATGACAAATAGCGTAATACAAACTTGCTCTAGCTCTATAAGGATTGCAAACCACCTATCCAATAATTCTAGTTGCAATGATTACTTAGGCACCCAAACTTGCTATGTAACTACTCACTAAGAGCTCTTAAACTCGCTACTCTAAAGAGCTCAACTAGATGAATGTAAATAATAAAGCAAGCTCTCAATTCTAATTATACTAAAGAACTTGTATCAACTAGTTTACAAGAGTGTAAATAGATGAGTAGGGTGATTATACCGCCGTGTAGGGGATGAACCAATCATAAGATAAAGATTAAGCCAATCACCGGAAGAATGCAAATGGCAAGAGACAATCGATTTTTCTCCCGAGGTTCACGTGCTTGCCAACACGCTAGTCCCTGTTGTGTCGACTAACACTTGGTGGTTCGGCGGCTAAGAGGTGTTTCACAAACCTCGTCCACATGATTAGACACCACAAGAACCTACCCACAAGTGAGGTAACTCAATGATATGAGCAATTTACTAGAGTTAGCTTTCGGCACTCCACCGGGGAAGGTACAACTCCCCTCACAATCACCGAAGGCGGCCATGAACAATCACCAACTCGTGTCGATCCTCCACCGCTGCTACAACCGTCTAGGTGGTGGCAACCACCAAGAGTAACAAGCGAAATCCGCAGTGCAACACGAATACCAAGTGCCTCTAGATGCAATCACTCAAGTAATGCACTTGGATTCTCTCCCAATCTCACAATGATTATGGATCAATGATGGAGATGAGTGGAAGGTCTCTGGCTAAGCTCATAAGGTTGCTATGTCAATGAAAAATGTGCAAGAGTTAGAGCTACAACCGACCATAGGGCTTAAATAGAAGCCCCCATGGAATAGAGCTGTTATACCCCTTCACTGGGTAAAACACACTCTGACCGGACGCTCCGGTCATACTGACCGGACCCTGGACTCAGCGTCCGGTCCACTGATTTTTGCCATATGTCACTCTGAGTTAAAACTGAACCGTCAGATCACAACGACTAAGTGCTGACCGGACGCTCCGGCTAAACTGATCGGACGCTGGAGCCTCAGCGTCCGGTCGAGTACAGTGAGGGTCCAAATCCATTTTTCCCGACCGGACATGTCTGGTCCACCTTGACCGGACATAGCACAGTGTCCGGTGGTATACCCTGGCTACTGTATCGCCAAGTCAGCATGACCAGACGTAGGCAGTTAGCGTCCGGTGTATTCAGATCCAGCGTCCGGTCACTTAATCAACGCTGGCATCTCCTCTGTCTTCTTCACCCTTGCTCAAATGTGCTAACCATCAAGTGTATCACCTTATGCACATGTGTTAGCATATTTTCACAAATGTTTTCAAGGGTGTTAGCACTCCACTAGATCCTAAATGCATATGCATTGAGTTAGAGCATCTAGCGGCACTTTGATGACCGCATTTTGATACGAGTTTCACTCCTCTTAATAGTACAGCTATCTATCCTAAATATGATCACACTCACTAAGTGTCTTGATCACTAAAACAAAATGGCTCCTACATTTTATACCTTTGCCTTGAGCATTTTGTTTTTCTCTTTCTTCTTTTCCAAGTTTAAGCATTTGACCATCACCATGCCATCACCATTGTCATGATCTTCGCCATTGCTTCATCACTTAGAGTAGTGCTACCTATCTCATAATCATCTTGATAAACTAGGTTAGCACTTAGGGTTTCATCAATTAACCAAAACCAAACTAGAGCTTTCAATCTCCCCCTTTTTGGTAATTGATGACAACCCTTATACAAAGATATTAATTAAAGTACATTAGAATCCATATTGCTTGCCCAAGCATATTTACCATGTGTGAAGGATATGGGCAAGTTTCATGAACTCTATATGATAGCAATTGCTCCCCCTACATATGTGCTAAGAGTTTGGATTGAAGCTTGCATATATGATTAGATAGGAAATATAGGAGATAATTTCTACCAAATGATGCTAAGGTATAAGAGATGGACCTTTAAAGCGTGATACCAATCAAAGTGCACCATTATACCATCCTTAGCACCATTAGTAACTAGACATACACAAAAACTAGAATACCCCATGAGATCAATATTACAAATAAGGGTCTAGTTTCTATAGAATGAACATAGGTCTAGTTACTTTAGCCTATGCATGCTAGTTTTTCATTTCAACATTCAAACCTACAACTAGCATACACCACACAAGCATAGATATTAAAAAATTATGCCATGCAAGCAAACATATGGAATGCACATATAAATTTACCATACAAGTTCATGAGCTTGCTCCCCCTATTTGTATGCTCCAAATTTTAATTGATCTCCTTCCTTTGTCATATATTATTTCTCTCCCTTTGTTTCACTATCTTTGTGCACTATTTCTCTCCCTTTGTCATTAATGACCATAAAGGCTTAAAGTATAGATAGGGTAGGATTATTAATGTCAACAATTTGTACAAAAGGTAGCCTCAAATTATAGATATGTTGGGGTGAAACCATGTGAAATGAGGATCATTTTCCCAATTTGGTTCAATCTAGATTACTTACAAAAGATATTTAACTCTGTTTGATCCAAGGACAAGCTTCTTCACACCTCCAAATAAGGGTTATCTTATACCATGTTGAGTTAAACACTTATAGCTCATTTTTCTAAATCAAACACTAGGTTTACAATCTCACAAACATGTCATATGCTACCACTAGATCATTTCAAACATTCAAGCAATAGTGGTACCATACAAGCATCAAATTTATTTTATTTTCATGAATGAGCCTATTCAAATGTGAAATATGTCTAGATACACTAATCATGTCCTTAGCAATGGATGGATGACATGTCAATCAACTTTACCTTGCTTGGCTCGAAGGAGAGGCATGTCATATAGTGGGGGTGCATCAACACATATTGGAGAAGTCAAGTATGTTCAATTCATTCCTTAGCTTGCAAAATCTCTTCTCATCAAGTGGCTTGGTGAATATGTCGGCAAGTTGATCTTCGGTGCCCACACTCTCTATGCAAATGTCCCCTTTTTACTAGTGATCTCTTATGAAGTGATGACGGACATCTATATGCTTTGTTCTTGAGTGTTGAACTGGGTTGTTGGTGAGCTTCACGGCACTTTCATTGTCACATAGCAATGGCACTTGCTTGAATCTAATTCCAAAGTCACTCAAAGTAGTCTTCATCCAAAGTAATTGAGCACAACAACTATCAGCCAAAATGTACTCCGCTTCGGTGGTTGAAAGTGCTACACTATTTTGCTTCTTTGATGACCAAGATACAAGTGATCTTCCCAATAGTTGACATGTGCCCGATGTGCTCTTTCTCTCAACTTTGCATCCCGCATAATCGAAATCCGAATATCTAATCAACTCAAATCTTGCTCCTTTGGGATACCATAATCCAACATATTGTGTATGCTTTAAGTACCTCAATATTCTCTTAGTCGCTTTCAAATGACTCTCTCTTGGTGAGGCATGAAATCTAGTACACATGCATACACCAAACATCACATCCGACCTTGATGCGGTCACATAGAGTAGGCTTCCAATCATAGACCGATACATCTTTTGATCCACCATGTTGCCACTAGCATCACTATCCAAGCTTCCACTTGTCCTCATTGGTGTACTAATAGCTTTAGCATCATCCATTTAAAACTTCTTGAGCATATCCTTGATATACTTGCCTTGACTCACAAATGTGCCATACTTCATTTGCTTGATTTGAAGACCAAGGAAGTAACTAAGCTCTCCAATCATAGACATCTCAAACTCACTTGTCATCATCTTGCCAAACTCCTCACAAAATTCTTGATTTGTTGATCCAAAGATGATATCATCAACATAGATTTGCATTACAAATAAGTCATTTCTAAGCTTCTTGATGAAGAGAGTGGTGTCAACCTTTCCCATCTTGAATCCCTTAGAGAGTAGGAAGTCCCTCAATCTCTTATACCATGCTCTAGGTGCTTGTTTCAATCAATACAAAGCCTTTCACAACTTATACACATGGTTGGGTTTCTTTTCATCCTCAAAACTAGGAGGTTGCTCAACATGCATAAGCTCATTGATGTACCCATTTAGAAATGCGCTTTTCACATCCATTTGGTACAACTTAATGTTGTGGGCACAAGCATAAGCTAGCAAGATCCTAATTGCTTCTAATCTCGCAACCGGGGCATATGTTTCTCCAAAGTCAAGACCTTCAACTTGAGTGTAACCTTGAGCCACTAATCTTGCTTTGTTCCTTATTACTATCCCATCTTGATCTTGCTTGTTCCGAAAGACCCACTTAGTTTCAATCACATTATGATCCTTAGGCCTCTCAACTAAATCCCATACTTAGTTTCTTGTGAAGTTGTTTAGCTCTTTATGCATAGCATTTATCCAATCAATATTCTTCAAAGCTTCATCTATCTTCTTAGGTTCAATGGATGACACAAATGAGAAATGCTCACAAAATAAAGCCAATCTTGATCTTGTTTGCACACCTCTTGAAATATCACCAATGATAGTGTCCAATGGATGATCTCTTGCAACATTGGTTGGTTGAAGCACTTGCACTTGATTGCTAGCCTTTGATTAATCACTTGGTTGAGATGATGAACTAGCCACTTGTTGATCTTGCACATTACCATCACTAGTGCTTGCTTGGATTTGATCATGAGAACCACTAGCTTGCACATTTGAGTTAGAGAGTACTTGATTCTTGTCATCTTCAATATCAATCACCTCCCTAGGCTTTATATCACCAATGTCCATGTTCTTTATTGCATTGACCAATTGAGTGCCTCTCACATCATCTAGATTCTCATCTTCCTCTTGGGAACCATTTGTTTCATCAAATTCCACATCATGAACCTCCTCAAGAGTACCACTAGCCAAATTCCAAACTCTATAAGCCTTGCTAGTAGTGGAGTAACCAAGCAAGAAACCTTCATCACATTTCTTTTTAAACTTGCTCAATCTAGTGCCTTTCTTCAATATATAGCATTTACATTCAAAAACCCGAAAGTATGCTATGTTGGGCTTTCTCCCATTCAATAGCTCATAAGGTGTCTTCTCCATCATGGGGTGATAATAGAGTCGGTTGCTATAGTAGCAAGCCGTGTTGATTGCTTTAGCCCAAAATGAATGACTCACATTGTACTCACTCAACATTGATCTTGCCATATCAATCTAGGTTCTATTCTTTCTTTCAACTAGCCCATTTGATTGAGGAGTATACTTGGCCGAGAATTGATGTCTAATTCCAAATTCATCACATAACTCATCAATTCTAGTGTTCTTGAACTCACTTCCATTGTTACTTCTAACTTTCTTGATTGTTGTTTCAAACTCATTGTGAATGCCTTTGACAAATGATTTGAATGTTGCAAACACATCACTCTTGTCAATAAGAAAGAACACCCATGTGTATCTAGTGAAATCATCCACAATCATAAATCCATATTTGTTTCCACCAATGCTAGTGTATGTGATTGGTCCAAACAAGTCTATGTGCATCAACTCAAATGCCTTAGATGTGCTCATCATGCTCTTCTTAGGATGTGTATTACCAACTTGCTTTCTGGCTTGACGTGCACTACATAGCTTATCCTTCTCAAATGTGACATCTTTTAAGCCTCTAACTAAGTCATGCTTAATCAACTTGTTCAATTGTTTCATTCCAACATGACCAAGCCTTCTATGCCATAACCAACCCATGCTAGACTTAGTGATCAAACATATTGACAATTGAGCTTCTCTAGCATTGAAATCAACTAAGTATAGATTCTCATATCTAAATCCTTTGAATATCAAGTTAGAGCCATCTACACTTATGATCTCTACATCATCCACACCAAATATGCACTTGAAACAAAGATCACACAATTGAGCTACCAATAATAAGTTGAAGTTCAAGCTCTCTACTAATAGCACATTGGAAATGCTCAAGTCATTGGATATTGCAATCTTACCAAGCCCTTTGACCTTGCCTTTGCCATTGTCACCAAATGTGATACTATCAATCCTATTGCTCTTGCTTTCATTGATTGAATTGAACATTCTTGAATCACCGGTCATGTGTTGTGTGCACCCACTATCAAGCACCCAATGCCTTCTTCCGGCTTTATAATTGACCTACAAAAGAAAATCAATTTGTTTTAGGTACCCAAACTTGCTTGGGTCCTTGTAGTTTAGTTACCAAGGTCTTTGGTACCCAAATGGCCTTCTTCTTTGGGCCCACAATTGGTGTACCAATGAACTTAGCCTTCACACCATTGGCACCCTTATAAAGCATGTAACAAGAATCAAATTTGATTGAGGATACATTAGGTAGCTTGTTCTTGTCAGTCTTGCAATTTTGCTCTATATGCCCAACTTGCTTGCATCTATTGCAAAACCGACTATTGCCCTTCACAAAGCTAGCTTTGGAAGTGACAAAGGCCATCTTGCCCTTCTTGGGGGTATAGCTTAATCCCTCTTTGTTGAGAGAAAATCTTTGGCTACCCAATCACTTTAGCAAGTGGGCTTCTCCACCATAGGCATTGCCTAAGGCACGAGTGAGCTCATTCACCTCCTTCTTGAGGGTTTCATTTTCTACCATAAGTGAGGCATCACAAGTGAGACCATCACTCAAGGGTGAAGTGGAAGTAGTAGTGCTACAAGAAGTGTTAGTGGGAGCAACAAAAATAGATTCATCAATAAGATCACATGTTAATCCCACATCACATGTTATGATCACTTGCTCCTTCTTAGCTTCCTCCACTTTGACTTGCTCAATGAGATAGGAGTGAGCCTTTTCAAGCTTAGAGTGAGCTTTGCCAAGCTTCTCATGGGCTTCCATTAGCCTCTTATGAGTGGCATTGAGCTCATCAAGGGATTGCTCAAGAAATTTGACTTTCTTGTTCAATTCCTTGCACTCCTTTCTCTTCATCTCAAAGCAAGTATGCACTTGCTCACACATGTCCATGAGCTCCTCCTTGGAGTACTCCTCATCATCATCATCACTCCTACAAGCATCACTTTCACATTCATCATCATCACTCACATCATATTTTACCTTGGTAGGTTTTGCCATGAGGCACGTTGATGGAGTGTCGAAGATGGAGGGCTTGTTGTTGATGGCGATGCTTGCTAGTGCTCTCTTGATAGATTTCTTGTCATCATCACTAGAGCTATCACTATCCGAAGAGCCATCACTATCCCATGTAACCACATATCCTCCACTCTTCTTCTTCTTTTGGAAGGTCATCTTCTTCTCCTTCTTTTCTTTCTTATTCTCCTTGTGCTTCTTCTTCTCATCCTCATCATTGTCACTATTATATGAACAATTTGCGACTACATGATCGGGGCTCTTGCTATTGTAGCATCTTCTCACATACTCTTTCTTCTTGGTGTGATCTCTTCTCTTTCTTGCACCATAGCCCTTCTTCTTCATGAATTTTCCCATCTTGCACACAAAGAGAGCCATAGCTTCATCATCAATATCACTAAGATCATCATCATCACTTGATTCTTTCTTGGACTTGCCCTTGTTCTTTGATGATGATGAGCTATCCTTGAATGCTATGCTTTTCTTCTTCTTGTCTTCTTCTTCCTTCTTGTCATCCTTGTCATCCCCCTCCCTTTCCACACAGTATGTCTCTTGTGTCATGACATCACCTAGTACTTGGTTAGAGGTAATATCCTTCAATCCTCCTCTTATGATGAGCAATCTCAACATCTCAAATCTTGGAGGTAAGCACATCAAGAATCAATGGGAGACATCATCATCCTTGATATTTTCTCCCAAAGCCTTCAAGTCATTGACAATTACTTATAGCCAATGGAACATCTCTGGAATGCTCTCATCATCCTTCATCTTGAAACTTGTCAACTTGTCCTTGAGGATGTACAACTTGGCACTCTTCACCGTTGGTGTGCCCTCATAAGTTTCCTCCAATCTCTTCCACACCTTATTTTCTCTTTCACAATCCTTGATTTGCTCAAACACCTTGGAATCAATGGCATTGTATATGGTGTTGAGAGCCATTGTATTGCATTGCTTGTTGATCTTATCTTGGTTGGTTGGATCATCGACATCAATGATAGCATAGTTATTCTCGATCACTTCCCATACTTGATCATTGATTGAACCAAGATACATCCTCATCTTTCTCTTCCAATAATCATAGCATGTGCCATCAAAGAAAGGTGGTTTGCCCCCCACATGGTTGAACACAACTTGAGCCATAATTTGGCACCGAGGTTGTTAAGCCTTCAATCAAACGGTGACCATGGCTCTGATACCACTTGAAAGGTCCTAATATGGCTAGAGGGGAGGTGAATAGCCTATTTAAAAATCTACAAAGCAACTAGAGCAATTTGATTAGTATGACAAATAGCGTAATGCAAACTTGCTCTAGCTCTACAAGGATTGCAAGCCACCTATCCAACAATTCTAGTTGTAATGATTACTTAGGCACCCAAACTTGCTATGTAACTACTCACTAAGAGCTCTCAAACTCGCTACTCTAAAGAGCTCAACTAGATGAATGTAAATAATAAAGTAAGCTCTCAATTCTAATTACACTAAAGAGCTTGTATCAACTAGTTTGCAAGAGTGTAAATAGGTGAGTAGGGTGATTATACCGCCGTGTAGGGGATGAACCAATCACAAGATGAAGATTAAGCCAATCACCGGGAGAATGCAAATGGCAAGAGACAACCGATTTTTCTCCCGAGGTTCACGTGCTTGCCAACACGCTAGTCTCCGTTGTGTTGACCAACACTTGGTGGTTCAGCGGCTAAGAGGTGTTTCACAAACCTTGTCCACACGATTGGACACCGCAAGAACCCACCCACAAGTGAGGTAACTCAATGACATGAGCAATTTACTAGAGTTACCTTTTGGCACTCCGCTGGGGAAGGTACAACTCCCTCACAATCACCGAAGGCGGCCATGAACAATCACCAACTCGTGCCGATCCTGCACCGCTACTCTAACCGTCTAGGTGGTGGTAACCACCAAGAGTAACAAGCGAAATCTATAGTGCAACACGAATACCAAGTGCCTCTAGATGCAATCACTCAAGCAATGCACTTGGATTCTCTCCCAATCTCACAATAATGATGGATCAATGATGGAGATGAGTGGGAGGGCTCTGGCTAAGCTCACAAGGTTGCTATGTCAATGAAAAATGTGCAAGAGTTGGAGCTACAACCGACCATAGGGCTTAAATAGAAGCCCCCATGGAATAGAGCTGTTATACCCCTTCACTGGGCAAAACGTGCTCTGACCGGACACTCCGGTCATATTGACTGGACCCTGGACTTAGCGTCTGGTCCACTGATTTTTGCCACATGTCACTCTGAGTTAAAACTGAACTGTCAGATCACAACGGCTAAGTGCTGACCGGACGCTCTGGCTAAACTAACCGAATGCTAGAGCCTCAGCGTCCGGTCGAGTATAGTAAGGGTCCAAATCCGTTTTTCCCTGACCGGACGTGTCCGGTCCACCTCGACCGAACATAGCCCAGCATCTAGTGGTATACCCTGGCTACTGTATCGCTAAGTTAGCACGACTGGATGCAAGCAGTCAGTGTCTGGTGCATTCAGATCTAGCGTTCGGTCACTTAATCGACACTGGCATCTCCTCTATCTTCTTCACCCTTGCTCAAATGTGCTAACCACCAAGTGTATCACCTTGTGCACATGTGTTAGCATATTTTCACAAATGTTTTCAAGGGTGTTAGCACTCCACTAGATCCTAAATGCATATGCATTGAGTTAGAGCATCTAGTGGCACTTTGATAACCGCATTTTAATACGAGTTTCACTCCTCTTAATAGTATGGCTATCTATCCTAAATGTGATCACACTCACTAAGTGTTTTGATCACTAAAACAAAATGGCTCCTACATTTTATACCTTTGCCTTGAGCCTTTTGTTTTTCTCTTTCTTCTTTTCTAAGTTTAAGCATTTGACCATCACCATGCCATCACCATTGTCATGATCTTCACCATTGCTTCATCACTTGGAGTACTGCTACCTATCTCATAATCATCTTGATAAACTAGGTTAGCACTTAGGGTTTCATTAATTAACCAAAACCAAACTAGAGCTTTCACTGGTGCCCTAGACAGAAAAGATAGGGGTTCATAGAGTGACCGAATGCTGGTGGTGTAGTGACCGGATGCTGGGTTCAGAGTCTGGTCAGTAGCAGTAGCGAGCATGCGTCTTGGTCTTGTGACCGGATGCTGGCACGAAGAGTGACCGAATGCTGGCAGGGTGCGTCCGGTCAATGCTGATGTACGCTGACGTGTGGTGCAAAGTGGAGACATTGAGTGACCAGACGCTGGGTGAGTCCGGTCGAGCCTGACCGAACACATCTGGTCGTGATTTTGCATGAAATGGAACCTTACTGGAAATGACCGGACGCTATGGTCCAGCATTTGGTCACATCGTAGCAGTGCGTCCGGTCATCACTTGACCGTTGAGATCGGGCGATCGACGTTTAAAGCCAATGACACGTGGCAAACATCGGGTGACCGGACGGTGGGGTCCTACGTCCGGTCAAACTAACCGGAGCGTCCGGTCACCCTGAGTTGTGCCCAGTGAAGGGGTACAACGGCTCTATTTCGTGGGGGGGCTTCTATTTAAGCCCCATGGCCAGTTCAAGCTCACCCTCTTAGCCATTTGCATTGACATAGCAACCTTGTGAGCTTAGCCAAAGCCCTCCCACTCATCTCCATCATTGTTTCATCATCATTATGAGATTGAGAGAGAATCCAAGTGCATTGCTTGAGTGATTGCATCTAGTGGCACTTGGCATTTGTGTTTCGCTATGAGATTCACTTGTTACTCTTGGTGGTTGCCGCCACCTAGATGGCTTGGAGTAGCGAGGATCATTGAGCGGAGGTTAGTGATTATCTCTGGCTCCGATCATGGTGATTGTGAGGGGTCTTGTGCCTTCCCTAGTGAAGAGCCAAAAGGTAACTCTAGTGGATTGCTCATGTCATTGAGTTATCTCACTTGTAGGTAGGTTCTTACGGTCTCTGATTGTGTGGACGAGGTTCATGCAACACCTCTTAGCCGCTGAACCACCAAGTGTTGGTCGACACAACAGGGACTAGCGTGCCGACAAGCACGTGAACCTCAGGAGAAAAATTGGTTGTCTCTTGCCCTTTAGTATTCTTCCGGTGATTGATTTAGTATTCATCTTGTGATTGGTTCACTCCTCTACATGGCGGTATAATCACCCTACTCACTCATTTATATTCTTACAAACTAGTTGTGGCAAGCTCTTTAGTGTAATTAGAATTGAGAGCTTGCTTTGTTATTTTAAGTTCATCTAGTGGAGCTCTTTAGAGTAGCAAGGTTGAGAGCTCTTAGTGTGTAGTAACATTGCAAGTTGTATGCTTAGTAATCATTGCAACTAAAATTATTGGATAGGTGGCTTGCAACCCTTATAGAGCTAGAGTAAGTTTGCATTTCGCTATTTGTCATACTAATCAAATTGCTCTAGTTGATTTATAGTTTTTTAAATAGGCTATTCACCCCCCTCTAGCCATATTAGGACCTTTCAAGTGGTATCGGAGCTGTGGTCACCGTTTGATTGAAGGCTTCACAACCTCAGTGTCAAATTATGGCTCAAGTTGTGTTCAACCATGTGGGGGCAAACCACCATTCTTTGATGGCACATGCTATAATTATTGGAAGAGAAAGATGATGATGTATCTTAGTTCAATCCATGATCAAGTATGGAAGGTGACCGAGAATGACTATGCTATCATTGATCCTGATGACCCCATCAACCAAGACAAGACCAATAAGCAATGCAATACAATAGCTCTCAACACCATATATAATGCCATTGATTCCAAGGTGTTTGAGCAAATCAAGGATTGTGAAAGAGCAAATGAGGTGTGGTGGAGATTGGAGGAAACATATGAGGGCACACTGACGATGAAGAGTGTTAAGTTGTACATTCTCAAGGATAAGTTAACAAGCTTCAAGATGAAGGAAGATGAGAGCATTCTAGAAATGTTTCATCGGTTGCAAGTGATTGCAAATGACTTGAAGGCCTTGGGAGAGAAGATCAAGGATGATGATGTCTCTCATCGGTTCTTGATGTGCTTACCTCCAAGATTTGAGATGTTGAGATTGCTTATCATAAGAGAAGGATTGAAGAAGATTGCCCCTAACCAAGTACTAGGTGATGTCATGACCCAAGAGACATACCATGTGGAAAGGGAGGGGGATGACAAGGATGACAAGAAGGAAGAAGAAGACAAGAAGAAGAAGAGTATAGCATTCAAGGCTAGCTCATCATCATCCAAGAACAAGGGCAAGTCCAAGAAAGAATCAAGTGATGATGATGATCTTAGTGATATTGATGATGAAGCTATAGCCCTCCTTGTACGTAAGATGGGAAAATTCATGAAGAAGAAGGGCTATGGTGCAAGAAAGAGAAGAGATCACACCAAAAGCAAAGAATATGTGAGAAGATGCTATAATTGCAAGAGCCCCGATCACGTGGTAGCAAATTATCCCTACAATAGTGACAATGATGAGGATGAGAAGAAGAAGCACAAGAAGGATAAGAAAGAAAAGAAGGAGAAGGAGAAGAGAATGACCTTCCAAAAGAAGAAGAAGGGTGGAGGCTATGTGGTCACTTGGAATAGTGATGGTTCTTTGGATAGTGATGACTCTAGTGACGATGATAAGAAATCTATCAAGAAAGCACTAGCAAGCATCGCCATCAACAATAAGCCCTCCATCTTCGACACTCCATTGACATGCCTCATGGCAAAGCCTACTAAGGTAAAATATTGTGGCAGAACCTCCTAAGAAATTGGGCCCACATGCACCTATCGTTGTCTTAACAGACCTCGGATAGCGTTCACGAGTTCCCAACAACTCAACAGGTCTATCGGGTGTCCTCGGGAAACCCGAATCATCCACGATTCTCTTTTCAAATAGGATCCCAATCACAGACATTGCAGATTACAATAGTTTATTCAAATATATACATCAAAGTAAAAGATAGCGAAAGTCTTAAGATAACATAGTTTACAAACCAGTTGTTTTCAAACTTACAATACTATATGTGTCATACAACCATAGTAGCGGGATAATATTACATTAACATTATTTATCATACAAACTAGTGCCTTGTCCAAAGGCCATTCATCACTCCTCATCATCATTGACTTCAAACACAGACATGCAGCAGGGACCAAAACAAGCCTATGCATGAGACTCACCTACAACAAGGGTTAACAAACCCTGAGTACAAAAGTACTCAACAAGACTAACCCGACGTAACAGGGGGTGAAAGACTTTAAAGATGCAGGTGTTGGGACAAGGTAAGGATGTTAACCCTTGTCCCAATTCGAATCTTGCTACATCCTTACCTTGTCCATATCCGCAGAGCATCGGCAATTCGAATTGACTCAAGTCCTAGCTAGGGATTCCTTATCACACGACATATGTAGAACTCAATCTTGCATATATCAACCTTGCTATCGAATCCTCCTATACTAAGCCATCTCCACGCCACCCGAGAGCACAGCACACCTCAAATCCGGCCACATTCCAGCCACGAGGGTACACGCTACTCCTGCCATCTCTCCACTCCCAGTGCGTGGGCATTCGTCTTAGTATCGGATTAGCCAAAGTAGGCTTACCGGAGTATGTGACCAGTACTACAAAGTGTCTCATTCAGAAGATCCACAATGAGTGGCCTTTAAGCGACATAGTCGGCAACATTACCCAACATTCAAGATAAGTCACCTGACTAGTCTCTAGTTCATTCTATCTTCTTTCTTTCTTTGGCCAGTATGCCATCTTTGATTATATCAAAACTTTTACTTTGTAAGCCTACCATAAAGCATACTAAGCAATTCTACACCTTTGTAAATGAAATCATCTTCAAGGATGGTAAACAATTAACAAGGTAGGCAATGCATCAAGTAGGTAGCATTTGAAATAATCAACTTAATGCAATAGGTAACATAGGTGATAAACTTTTCAAAGTAAACAAGGTAATGGTTTAATGCATAAACCGGGGCTTGCCTTCGTTGACGATCTCAGGTTTCGGATCAGTACCACAATTATCGAATCCCGTGACAACCGGGGATTCTTCCAGAACTTGCTCAACTAGAATCGTTTCACTCTCGGGTTCTACATGAAATGATAACATATGCTTTAACATGATGATAATGTAAACATGATGCTTTCATGGTACATGAAATGTAAAAACACCTCCAATACGACTCTCCTTCACGGTATAGTTGCAAGCCAACAAAACCAACTTGCAATTCTACCGTCAAGAACCACACATGTGACTTGACCAAACTAATCTTGAAACCCTACTAGTCACAAAATATGATCAAAACAAGATCAAACACTAATCAAACACTTAGGGTTTGCTTTGTTTATTTTTGAATTAATTTGGAAATAAGCCCAAAAATAAACTTGTTCCAAATTACCTCAAAATTTTATGTAAGCTTCCTCATGACAAATTAGTGTACCAAAACAAATTTCATAATTTTTGGAATTATACAGTGGCCTACAAAAATCATGGAAATTGCATTTATCAATTAATGGACTAAATATTTGAACATTAAAAATTTATTCAAATTTCAAGTTTCATATTTTTAAACCATACTAGAACATGTACAGAAGCTACACACAAATTTTCAGAATTTTTGGAGCTATGATTATTTTCCTACAAATTCCCAAAGTTTTAGCACTATTCAAAATCAGAAAATATCAAAACTTACTATTCTCTCTCTCTCACTGACAGCCGGCCCCCACATGTCATCCCTAACCTTCGGCCTTGACCGTGGCAATGACGGCGCTGACCGGCGCTAACTCGCCGATGGTGAGCCTAACAGCGACGGCCAAAGTACCAACATGTTCACAAGAACTAGGCACATCGATCTGTGGTACTTGGGAAGTTGATTACGACATGGAACAAGGCTGACGACGACCATGGCGAACACGGTGGCACGACAGCGTTACGCCGGCAAAGCAAGGCCGGTAACGATGAAATAGAGAGTTCAGGAAGCATCAGTGGCTCACCCCGACTGTGTTGAAGCAACGAGCGAGACCAGAGAAGCCATGGTGACGCATTTCGACGGTGACAGTGACCACGGTGGAGCGGACCTCGTCGATGACGGCGTTTCGGCGACTGCAGTGGGCAAAACGAGCAGGCAAGAATGGAATAAGCACTACAACATCGAGATGAAGCCGTAGAGATAACAAGCAAGGGCAACGGCTCACCGGATGATGCTGGCCACGGTGAATCGGAGTTTCGGTCGAGGTCGCCGGCCGCGATGAAGATGAACATGGACAGCAAGCTCTTGGCGAAATCAAGCGGTAACAATAGCTCGGTTGGATGCACAAGGAGCAGGTAGAACTAGAACACGACTTTTCCAAGGCTAACTTGTGCTGAGGAGACGAGAGAAGCTTACCGGAGTTGAGACGGCGGCGTCGGGAAAATAGAGGGAAGGAAAGAAAGGCCAACGACGTCGTCTGGGTCTTATAGCTCGGCCAAGAGCGCATGGACTCGACACACAGCGTGCTCCCCGCACCAGCGCGAAGCCAAGGGCGGTTGTAGGCACGCCTAGAAGGCCAGAGAAAGGACGCCGGCGGTGAGGCGGTGGCGTCCTGCGGTTATCTTGATTTTTGAAGTATTTATAGATTTGCCACTACATCTATTTTTCAAATTACTCACAAATTTTCTAAAGAAGTTGAAAATCTCCAAAAATGGAAGTTGCTCAACTTTTCAAACTCTACAACTTTGCTTCAAGAAATATTTTCAAATTCTGCCTCCATTTTGAAATTTGAATTTGGGGTACATTTGAGCATTTGAATCATTTCAAAATTACTCCAAATTTTATATGTAAACTTGAAAAACTTTGAATACCAAAGTTGATCCTTATAAAATAATCTTCAACTTTGCTTTTTGCCTCCACCCCAAATTCCACATGGATTTTGAATTAGTCAAAAGGGGCAAAAAGGACTTTTATGATTTGAATTTGAATTCAAATTTGATTTGTTTTTCTTTTACTTTAACTTTGATTTTTGACCAGTAACATGGCCCATTAGGGTTATTTGAGTCAAATGACACATGACCTCACATGATCACATGAAATTTGACCCTTGTGGTCATGATCTTTATTTAGGGTTTTGAATCACATCACATGAAATAACAGCATTATGAAATAAAGCTTATTTAGTGAATGCATTCAAAATTTTCTACTTTATGAATGCTTTGCAATGCATATGATGACATGTCAAGTTTTAGTGCTAGGTCAAAACACTAGAGGTGTTACAAATATGATGTGAGTGATAACGATGAATGTGAAAGTGATGCTTGTAGGAGTGATGATGGTGATGAAGAGTACTCCAAGGAGGAGCTCATGAACATATGTGAGCAAGTGCACACTTGCTTTGAGATGAAGAGAAAGGAGTGCAAAGAATTGAACAAGAAAGTCAAATTTCTTGAGCAATCTCTTGATGAGCTCAATGCCACTCATGAGAGGCTAATGGAAGCCCATGAGAAGCTTGGCAAAGCTCACTCTAAGCTTGAAAAAGCTCACTCCTCTCTCATTGAGCAAGTCAAGAAGGAGGAGGCCAAGAAGGAGTAAGTGATCATGTCTTGTGATGTGGGACTAACATGTGATCTTATTAATGAAACTTTTTATAAGCCCATTGTAGTTGCTCCCACTAACACTTCTTGTAGCACTACTACTTCTACTTCACCTTTGAGTGATGGTCTCACTTGTGATGCCTCACTAATGGTGGAAAATGAGACTCTCAAGAAGGAGGTGAATGAGCTCACTCGTACCTTAGGCAATGCCTATGGTGGAGATGCCCGCTTGCTAAAGTGCTTGGGTAGCTAAAGGTTTTCTCTCAATAAAGAGGGATTAGGCTATACCCCCAAGAAAGGCAAGGCGACCTTTGTCACTTCCAAAGTTAACTTTGTGAAGGGCAATGGTCGGTTTTGCAATAGATGCAAGCAAGTTGGGCATGTAGAGCAATATTGCAAGATTAACAAGAACAAGCTACCTATTGTATCCTCAATTAAATTTGATTCTTGTTACATGCTTGTTAAGGGTGCTAATGGTGTAAAGGAAAAGTTTATTGGTACACCAATTGTGGGCCCAAAGAAGAAGGCCATGTGGGTACCAAAGACCTTGGTAACTAACCTTCAAAGACCCAAGCAAGTTTGGGTACCTAAAAAGAATTGATCTTCTTTTGTAGGTAAATTATAAAGTCGGAGGAAAGCATTGGGCGCTTGATAGTGGGTGCACTCAATACATGACCGGTGATCCAAGAATGTTCAAGTCAATCAATGAAAGCAAGAGCAATGGGATTGATAGTATCACATTTGGTGACAATGGCAAAGGCAAGGTCAAAGGGCTTGGTAAGATTGCAATATCCAATGACTTGAGCATTTCCAATGTGCTACTAGTAGAGAGCTTGAACTTCAACCTTTTGTCGGTAGCTCAATTGTGTGATCTTAGTTTCAAGTGCATATTTGGTGTGGATGATGTAGAGATGATAAGTGTAGATGGCTCTAACTTGATATTCAAAGGATTTAGATATGAAAATCTATACTTGGTTGATTTCAATGCTAGAGAAGCTCAATTGATAACATGTTTGATCACTAAGTCTAGTATGGGTTGGTTATGGCATAGAAGGCTTGGTCATGTTGGAATGAAACAATTGAACAAGTTGATTAAGCATGACTTAGTTAGAGGCTTGAAAGATGTCACATTTAAGAAGGATAAGCTATGTAGTGCATGTCAAGCCGGAAAACAAGTTGGTAACACACATCCTATGAAGAGCATGATGAGCACATCTAAGGTATTTGAGTTGATGCACATGGACTTGTTTGGACCAACCACATACACAAGCATTGGTGAAAAAAAATATGGATTTGTGATTGTGGATGATTTCACTAGATACACATGGGTATTCTTTCTAGTGGACAAGAGTGATGTGTTTGCAACATTTAAATCATTTGTCAATGGCATTCACAATGAGTTTGAAACAACCATCAAGAAAGTTAGAAGTGATAATGGTAGTGAGTTCAAGAACACAAAGATTGATGAGTTGTGTAATGAATTTGGAATTAGACATCAATTCTCGGCCAAGTACACTCTACAATCAAATAGCCTTATTGAGAGGAAGAATAGAACACTCATAGACATGGCAAGATTAATGTTGAGTGAGTACAATTTGAGTCATTTATTTTGGGCCAAAGCAATCAACATGGCTTGCTATTATAGCAACCGACTCTATTGTCACCCCATGATGGAGAAGACACCTTATGAGCTTTTGAATGGAAGAAAGCTCAACATAGCATACTTTCGGATTTTTGGTTGTAAATGCTACATATTGAAGAAAGGCACTAGATTGAGCAAGTTTGAAAAGAAATGTGATGAAGGTTTCTTGCTTGGTTACTCCACTACTAGCAAGGCATATAGAGTTTGGAATTTGGCTAGTGGTACTCTTGAGGAGGTTCATGATGTGGAGTTTGATGAAACAAATGGTTCCCAAGAGAAAGATGAGAATCTAGATGATGTAAGAGGCACTCAATTGGTCAATGCAATGAAGAACATGGACATTGGTGATATAAGGCCTAGAGAGGTGATTGATGTTGAAGATGACAAGAATCAAGTGCTCTCTAACTCAAATGTGCAAGCTAGTGGTTCTTATGATCAAGTTCCAGCAAGTACTAGTAATGACAAAGTGAAAGATCAACAAGTGGCTAGTTCATCATCTCAGCCAAGTGATCTATCAAATGCAAGCAATCAAGTGCAAGTGTTTCAACCAACCAATATTGTAAGAGATCATCCCTTGGACACTATCATTGGTGATATTTCAAGAGGTGTGCAAACTAGATCAAGATTGGCTTCATTTTGTAAGCATTTCTCATTTATGTCATCCATTGAACCTAAGAAGATAGATGAAGCTTTGAAAGATATTGATTGGGTCAATGCTATGCATGAAGATCTAAACAACTTTACAAGAAACCAAGTATGGGAGTTAGTTGAGAGGCCTAAGGATCATAATGTGATTGGAACCAAGTGGGTCTTTTGGAACAAGCAAGATCAATATGGCATAGTAATAAGGAACAAAGCAAGATTAGTGGCTTAAGGTTACACTCAAATTGAAGGTCTTGACTTTGGAGAAACATATGCCTCAGTTGCAAGATTGAAAGCAATTAGGATCTTGTTAGCCTACGCTTGTGCCCACAACATCAAGTTGTACCAAATGGATGTGAAGAGTGCATTTCTCAATGGGTACATCAATGAGCTTGTGTATGTTAAGCAACCTCCTGGTTTTGAAGATAGAAAGAAATCCAACCATGTTTACAAGTTGAGAAAGACTTTGTATGGATTGAAACAAGCACCAAGAGCATGGTATGAGAGATTGAGGGATTTCCTACTCTCTAAGGGATTCAAGATGGGAAAGGTTGACACCACTCTCTTCACCAAGAAGCTTGGAAATGACTTGTTTGTAATGCAAATCTATGTTGATGATATCATATTTGGGTCAACAAATCAAGATTTTTGTGAGGAGTTTGGCAAGATGATGGCAAGTGAGTTTGAGATATCTATGATTGGAGAGCTTAGTTACTTCCTTGGTCTTCAAATCAAGCAAATAAAGAATGGCACATTTGTGAGTCAAAGCAAGTATATCAAGGATATGCTCAAGAAGTTTGGAATGGATGATGCTAAAGCTATTAGTACACCAATGGGGACAAATGGAAGCTTGGATAGTGATGCTAGTGGCAACATGGTGGATCAAAAGATGTATCGGTCTATGATTGGAAGCCTACTCTATGTGACCGCATCAAGACCGGATGTGATGTTTAGTGTATGCATGTGTGCTAGATTTCAAGCCTCACCAAGAGAGAGTCATTTGAAAGCAACAAAGAGAGTATTGAGATACTTAAAATATACACAAAATGTTGGATTGTGGTATCCCAAAGGAGCAAGATTTGAGTTGATTGGATATTCGGACTCCGATTATGCGGGATGCAAAGTTGAGAGAAAGAGCACATCGAGCATATGTCAACTATTAGGAAGATCACTTGTGTCTTGGTCATCAAAGAAGCAAAATAGTGGAGCACTTTCAACTACCAAAGCAGAGTACATTTCGGTCGGTAGTTGTTGTGCTCAATTACTTTGGATGAAGGCTACTTTGAGTGACTTTGGAATTAAATTCAAGCAAGTGCCATTGCTATGTGACAATGAGAGTGTCGTAAATCTCACCAACAACCCGGTTCAACATTCAAGAACAAAGCATATTGATGTCCGCCATCATTTCATAAGAGATCACCAACAAAAAGGGGACATTTGCATTGAGAGTGTGGGCACCGAAGATCAACTTGCCGATATCTTCACCAAGCCACTTGATGAGAAGAGGTTTTGCAAGCTAAGGAATGAATTGAACATACTTGACCTCTCCAATATGTGTTGATGCACCCCCAATTTATATGGCATGCCTCTCCTTCGAGCAATTCAAGGTAAAAGTTGATTGACATGGCATACATCCTTGCTAAGGACATGTTTAGTGCATCTAGACATATTTCACATTTGAATAGGCTCATTCATGAAAACAAATGAATTTGATGCTTGTATGGTACCACTATTGCTTGTATGCTTGAAATGATCTAGTGGTAGCATATGACATGTTTGTGGGCTTGTAAACCTAGTGTTTGATCTAGAAAATAAGCTATAAGTGTTTAACTCAACATGGTACAAGATAACCTTTATTTGGAGGTGTGAAGAAGCTTATCCTTGGATCAAACCAAGTTAAATATCTTTTGCAAGTGATCTAGATTGAACCAAATTGGTAAAATGATCCTCATTTCACATGGTTTTACCCCAACCTATCTATAATTTGAGCTCACCTTTTATACTAATTGTTGACAAAGGGAGAGAGAAATTCACAAAGATAGTAAGATAGGAGGAGAAAACAAATGAAATGACATTGTAAAGGGATCATAAAACACACAAGTAGGGGGAGCAAGCTCATAAACTTGTATGTTGTATTTGAATGTGCATTTCATATATTTGCTTACATGGCACAAGTTCTAAATTTCAATATTCATGCTTGTGTGGTGATGCTAGTTATAGGCTTGAATGATGAAATGAAGAATTAGCATGCATAGGCTAAACTAACTAGACTTATGTTCATTCTATGGAAACTAGACCCTTGCTTGTAATGTTGATCTCATGGGGTATTCTAATTTTTGTGTATGTCTAGTTACTAATGGTGCTAAGGAGTGTATATTGGTGCACTCCGATTGGTATCACACTTTAAAGGTCCATCTCTTATACCTTAGCATCATTTGGTAGACATTGTCTCCTATATTTCCTATCTAAGCATATGTGCAAGCTACAATCCAAACTCTTAGCACATATGTAGGGGGAGCAATTGCTACCATTTGGGATTCATGAAACTTGTCCATATCCTTTACACATGGTAAATATGCTTGGGCAAGCAATATGGATTCAATTAAATTTCAACTCATATCTTTGTGAAAGGGTTGTCATCAATTACCAAAAAGGGGGAGATTGAAAGCTCTAGTTTGGTTTTAGTTAATTGATGAAACCCTAAGTGCTAACCTATTTTATCAAAGTGATTATGATATAGGTAGCACTACTCCAAGTGATGAAGCAATGGAGGAGATCATGACGATGGTGATGGCATGGTGATGATCAAATGCTTGAACTTGGAAAAGAAGAAAGAGAAAAACAAAAGGCTCAAGGCAAAGGTATAAATAGTAGGAGCCATTTTGTTTTGGTGATCAAGACACTTAGCGAGTGTGATCACATTTAGGTTAGATAGTCATACTATTAAGAGGGGTGAAACTCGTATTGAAATACGGTTATCAAAGTGCCACTAGATGCTCTAACTCATTGCATATGCATTTAGGATCTAGTGGAGTGCTAACACCCTTGAAAATGCTTTTGTGAAAATATGCTAACACATGTGCACAAGGTAATACACTTGGTGGTTGGCACATTTGAGCAAGGGTTAGAAACCTCACCGGTGGAGTGTCCGCCTGTAGAGTGCAGATAGTCCGACGGTGCCACCGGCGCCCTAGACAGAAAAGATAGGGGTTCACAGAGTGATCAGACGCTGGGTTCAGAGTCCGGTCAGTAGCAGCAGTGAGCACGTGTCTCGGTCTTGTGACTAGATGCTGGTGCAAAGAGTGACCAAATGCTGGCAGGGTGCGTCCGGTCAATGCTGACATATGCTGACGTGTGGTGCAAAGTGGAGACATTGAGTGACCAGACGCTGGGTGAGTCCGATCGAGCCTGACCGGACACGTTCAGTCATGATTTTGCACGAAATGAAACCTTACAGGAAATGATCAGACGCTGAGGTCTAGCGTCTAGTCACCTCACAGCAGTGTGTCCGATCATCACTTGATCGTTGAGATCGGGTGATCGACGTTTGAAGCCGATGACACATGGCAAACATTGGGCGACCGGACGCTGGGGTCCTACGTCCGGTTGAACTGACCGGAGCATCCAGTCACCCTGAGTTGTGCCTAGTGAATAGGTACAATAGCTCTATTTCATGGGGGCTTCTATTTAAGCCCCATGGCCGGTTCAAGCTCACTCTCTTGGCCATTTGCATTGACATAGCGACCTTGTGAGCTTAGCCAAATCCCTCCCACTCATCTCCATCATTGTTTCATCATCATTGTGAGATTGAGAGAGAATCCAAGTGCATTGCTTGAGTGATTGCATCTAGTGGCACTTGGCATTCATGTTTCACTACGGGATTCACTTGTTACTCTTAGTGGTTGCCACCACCTAGATAGCTTGGAGCAGCGAGGATCGTTGAGCGGAGGTTGATGATTTTCTCTAGCTCTGATCGCGGTGATTGTGAGGGGTCTTGTGCCTTCCCCAGTGAAGAGCCGAAAGATAACTCTAGTGGATTGCTTGTATCATTGAGTTACCTCACTTGTAGGTAGGTTCTTGCAGTGTCCGATTGTGTGGATGAGGTTCGTGCAACACCTCTTAGCCACCGAACCACCAAGTGTTGGTCAACACAACGGGGACTAGCGTGCTGGCAAGCACTGAACCTCAGGAGAAAAATTAGTTGTCTCTTGCCCTTTGGTATTCTCCCGATGATTGATTTAGTATTCATCTTGTGATTGGTTCACTCCTCTACATGGCGGTATAACCACCCTACTCACTCATTTATATTCTTGCAAACTAGTTGTGGCAAGCTCTTTAGTGTAATTAGAATTGAGAGCTTGCTTTGTTATTTTAAGTTCATCTAGTGGAGCTCTTTAGAGTAGCAAGGTTGAGAGCTCTTAGTGAGTAGTAACATTGCAAGTTGTGTGCTTAGTAATCATTGCAACTAGAATTGTTGGATAGGTGGCTTGCAACCCTTGTAGAGCTAGAGCAAGTTTGTATTTCGCTATTTGTCATACTAATCAAATTGCTCTAGTTGATTTGTAGTTTTTTAAATAGGCTATTCACCCCCTCTAGCCATATTAGGACCTTTCACTCCACCATCCCCCCTTCCAATCAGTCAGTCCAAAAAGAGCCAGGACCCATGACAAGCGAGCAACAATCCTTCCCTGCTCCCATAAACAAGTATGTGATCCGGATAATAAGTTTGTG
The DNA here is from genome assembly GCF_019320115.1 of Miscanthus floridulus. Lineage (NCBI taxonomy): Eukaryota > Viridiplantae > Streptophyta > Magnoliopsida > Poales > Poaceae > Miscanthus > Miscanthus floridulus. The sequence goes on along the minus strand of NC_089585.1, from coordinate 107,926,794 downwards.
ACTTTCCTAGAACCCAATGCAACGGCTGGTCCTTAACCAACATAGACAGGGGAAATAGTGTAACCAAGACATGTCCCTATTGGCCGCAGGACACAACCTCTTACATCCACCAGTACCCAAACCATATCCCTGCCCGGTCTTCATTTTTCTTTCACCATTTTATTATGAGTGATAATAATACTCACCTATTGTGGATAACGGTAGGTTACTCATGCTATCGAAATCCTGAGCATAGCAGCTACTCGACCTATGCTAGTAGGACTCATAGGTAGGTATATCTATGCATGTGGTTTCCATAAAATGCATGTAACATAAATGCATATCACATATATATATATATATATCCAGTGATCATTCAAAATAAGGGTTATGCACCGGGGCTTGCCTTGGGCAGGCGGGGTGTCAGCAAAGTCAGCAACTAATGGCTCTAGGGCTCCCTCCTGGATGAGGATCTCCTCCTCATACTCCTCAATTATCTCCTCATACTCTTGCTCGCCCGCAGTCACGAACTCTACCAACTCGTTATCTATATGCATGAAATGATGATGCAACACTTAGTAATACGGCAACAACAACTCTTAAAATAAGAATACATCTACCAAGCTACTAAGCTAACTCTAATGACTAAGACGCTAAGTTACCTATTATTCTCACTAAACAAGTATGAAACATTTCACGTATTATCTTAGCAACTAAAGGCATCCTTATTCTTATTATCGATTTAATATATATACTACAACAAGGAGTACTTAGCCACCATATTTCTCAACCTATTCTAAGGCTACAAAAACTACAGTGAGCACATAATAATCTAAGGAACCTATAGTAAAAATTTCATGGCCAAAACTATTACCAAATTGCCATAAAAATGTCTACAAATATTAATCTAAATAATGCTAAGCTTTCCCAAATGAATTAATGAACCTAACATTCCCATAGATAACTATAAACTAACTACACCAATAGATAGATCATATTTTTGTGAAACTAATAAATTTTGTTTCAATATTTTTGGATACATATAGAATTTACTATAATTTTCCAAAGATCAGCTCAAAACAAAATTATAAAAACTTTTGTTACTTTGCTGGAAAAAGAAAACCGATTCTCACGCGGCCCATCCGTGTGGCCCACAAAGCGCGCAATGCGTGCACATGCGTGACCCATTGGTGCGGTCCATGCGGGACGTGGCCCATCCATGCGGAAACGGCCTGTGATGGGGAGGCCCGCACGCGCTGGCGCTTATGCAAAAGAGCCATCGGCTTTCAACTAAACTGACCCATAGTCCTTCCTACTATTTCACTCTCTCTCTCTCTGACGCTCTCACTTAACACCCTGGCTTACTTTGAATCTCCATTTCAAGGTCCTGGGTGAAAGGTCCTTGTGTAGTTTTGGTAATTGAGTGACAACCCTAGGTGGACTAATTGTGTTTATATGAGATACACAGGTGATTAGTCCACAAGTACATGTGTGTGAGCAACATATGCCGTGAAGGTGAAAATGGTTTGGAGATGTTGCAAAGCTCACACATGTGATGATGAAGGAGCTTATTGCACATGAGACATGACATTGAGTCATGTGATCAAGGTGGAGAAGATCAAGACAAGACTTGGCTTGATGGACTGGTTGCAAGCGTGAAGGGCAAGTCGGAGGCTTTGGAGCGATGGACCATGTGGCGGTGAAGCTTGAGTAAGACTTGGCGCCGATGGACGAAGGCAACGGTGAAAAGCAAGTGAAGTCAAGATCGATGAACCAATATGATCACATGATGATATGAAGTGGATCATATCATTGTTGATCATATTGGTGCATGTGTTGCATCGACATTTGAGGAGATGGAATGAAATGCGCAAAGAAAAGGTATAACCTAGGGCATTTCATTTCACTAGTCATAGGTGTGTAGAGAAGTTAATGACCAGGTTTAGGATAGATGGCCATACTATCAAGAGGGGCAAACTTGTTTATATATCAGTCATCTAGTGTCACTCGAGTGATCTAACTTTGCATCATCGCTAGGATTGAGTGGCGTGGCAAGTTGAGTGGCTAATCCTTTGAAAAATGTTTGTGAAAAGCTAACACACATACACATGGTGGTGCACACTTGGTGATGTTGGCACATTTGCATAGGAGAAGAAGTTAGAGTTGTCATGAATCAACTTAGAGAAGAGAAAAAGGTTTGTCGGTGTACTCTGAACTATAGGATGGTCCTTGGATTGGAATACTATTTTGATACGTTGTGATTTGGATCAAGTATGCATGTGGGATGTGTAGCACTCTGAGTAAGCTTTCCAAAATATCCAAGATCATCGAAATTGGAGTTCAGAGCTAAGAGTTATAGTCGTTTTAGCGCTGAAAGGTTTATGACCGGATGCTGGCATGAAAAACGACCAGATGCTAGGGTCCAGTGTCTGGTAAGCACCTGCAAGTCTAGTCATAGTGTCCAGTCAGTGTTTTTAGCATGTCCAGAAGTGACCGGACGCTGAGAGAGTCTAGTCAGTGATGACCGGACACGTCCGGTCGCTAAAAAACGTCGCTGGAACCTCTCTGTAAGTGACTGGACGCTGGGTTTCAACGTTCGGTCATTATGACCTACACATCCAATCAGTACGTGCTTTGCCCAGTGAAGGGGTAATGGCTATTTTTAGCCCTTAGGGCTATAAAAGGAGTGTGTGGCCGGTTTTGGGCTGGTTGCTTTGCACCCTCACGCCTATGTGGCTTGTGTAGGAGTGCTTGGATGCCCTCTAACTCACTTGTGCTTGCAAGAGTGTGAATTGATAGCGAGTGAGTGTGATTCTAGTGTGTTGCATTGTGAGATTGCATTGAGTGGCACTAGGTGATCGAGTTGCAAGCCGATGGTGCTTGTTACTCTTGGAGGTTGCCACCTCCAAGATGGCTTGGTGGTAGTCTCCGTCGAAGCCCGCAAGAAGCTTGTACGGTGCTCCGAAGAAGAGCTTTATGAGGGGCATTATGCTCGCCCCGTGGGAGCCACGAAGAGCAACTCTAGTTGAGCGTGTCATTGAGCTACCCTCACTTTTAGGGTAGGTTCTTGTGGTGCCCGACATGCAGGCTTGGCGGGTGATGCCAATTAGCCGCCGAACCACCAAGTGAGCGGTCAACACAACGAGGACTAGCATGTTGGCAAGCATGTGAACCTCGGGAGAAAATCACCATGTCAACCTTGTTCTTCCTGTTGGTTTGCAATCCCCTTACACAAGCTTGTGATTACTTTTATATACATTGTGCTTGTGTAGTTGCTCTTGTAATTAGTTAGCTTATGTAGCTCACTAGTTACCTTCTTGCTTGTGTAGCATAGAAGTAGCTCCCTTGCGTGGCTAATTTGGTTTGTGTAACCTTGTTAGTCACTTTGCTTGGTTAGTGTAGCTAAGTATTTGCGCTCTCTAATTTGGCATTGGTTGCCTTGTTATTGAGCATCACTAGTGAGCTTAGTTGGATTTGTGCTTTTGCTTACTAGCATGTGTAGGAGCTCCCTCATTGCTTGAAATACTTGTGGCATAGGTTTGTGTGGCCTTGCTCCTAGAATTGGTTAGGTGAGCTCAAGTTAGCCCGACACCTTTGTTGCTTAATTAGAATCTTTGTAAGGTGCTAGAGAACATAGATAAAGGAGTGTAGTCTTGGCTAGACCGATAGTTTTAATTCTACACTTGTTTTGGTTAGGCAACGCGATTAAGTTTTAGAAATGACTATTCACCCCCCCCTCTAGTCGCCATCTCAACCCTTTAAGTGGTATCAAAGCTAGGTCTCTCATTTGTGGTCTTCACCAACCCAAGAGGATGGCGTCTAATGGGCTAGATGTTTGTGAGACACACATTTTTTAAGGCACAAACTTTGCACTTTGGAAAAATCACATGCTTGATCATTTTCATGTAAAGGGATCTAAATTTTGGTGGATTGTCACTAGTGGTCTCACCCATGTATTGGATCATAGAAATCTTACCAAAGCTCAAAGAGTTCTCTATGAACTTGATGCACATGCTTGTTGTTTTCTAACGGATGCTTTGAGTTTTAATTTGATGAAACAAGTAAACATCATGGGAACCGCTCGTGAGATATGGGAGTCCATCAAGGGCACCTTCGGTGATTTCTCCACATGGGATGATGGCAAATTCAAGAAGGAGGATGAGCCCAAGAAGGAGGCACATGAGTGTGTCGAGCATGATCACAATTTGGTGATTGTGAAAGATTGCTCCACCTCATGGTCAAGTAATGATGATGATGATGATGATCGATCCACTACAAGTTCACTTGACAAGGTTGATGATGATGCCATGAGTGTTGCACATGAAGATTCTACCTCAAGCACACTTGGTGGTGATCTTGACGATGTTGGCTCATGCTCAAGCCATGATGATGATGCTACTACAAGCTCTCCAACTACACCACATTGTTTCATGTCACAAGGTGACACCAAGGTATCAAATGCTAATATAGTTGATCATGTTGATTCATGTGATGAGCTTGTTAGTAGACTTGCTAGCATGACCATGTCTTTAGAAAATGAGAAAGCTAAAATATTAAAATTGGAAAATAAAAACTCATTTCTAAAGAACTCTTGTGAAGAACATAAGAAATTACTTGATGCTTTTAAATCTTCACATGATGAGCTAAAATTGAATCATGAGACACTACTTGCATCTCATGATGAATTATTAGAACAACATGCTTCTCTCATTAAAGTGTTTATAAAGAAACTTAAAAATAATGAGAGATCATCACATGGGTCAATTGATCAATCATATATTGTTGCTAACCCTTGTGATGTAGGCAAGAAGCATGTATCCACCTCTTGTGAATTTTTATTAGAAATGTCATGCTCTTCACATATAGATGCTTGTTCTACTTCTATGTCTTGTGAGACTAACCTTTTGAAGGAGAACAATGAACGTAAAAATGAAGTGAAGAATTTGAGCAACAAGTTAGAGAGGTGCTACAACTCAAAAGTCACCTTTGAGCACATGTTGAAGACTCAAAGAAACTATGGTGATAAGTGTGGCCTTGGCTTCAAGAAGAAGATGACAAAGGGTGAAAGAAAGAGAGAAAGAAAGATGAAGAAGCTACAACAAAGAAAGCTCTCTCATACCATGTGCTACCGGTGTCATGAAGCGGGACACCTTGCAAATGGTTGCCCTAACATTGAGAAGCTCAAGAAGATAAAAGAAGAAGAGAGGCTCAAGCATGTGAAGTGCTTCAAGTGCCGCACTTGGAGTCATCTTACCTCAATGTGCCCAACCAAGCAATTGGTGAAGCAACTAGAAGAGCCTCAACCAAAGCCACAAGTTGAGCAAGAGAAGACACCCCAAGAGAAAATCAAGATAAACCATGAAAATAGTGGTGATTTGATGATAAAGAAGAAGAAAACTAGAAGGGGTGGAAAAGCAAGAGAAAGAGCAATGCGTCCAAGGATGAATCAAGATGCAAAGCAAATAAGCAAGAACAAAGAAGAGAAAATGGAGAAGATTGCTCACATGAGATGCTATAGTTGTGACACATTGGGCCACCTAGCTTTGGGTTGTCCAAACAAGCTTGAGAAGAAGGCTCAAGCAAATAAGGACAAGCAAGGCAATGAGAAGCACAACATGAGCAAAGAAGAAAAGGCTCAAGCAAAGAGAAAGTGCTACTCATGCCAGGAAAGGGGACACATGGCACATTCATGTCTCCTAGGTAACACTCCTAAGATTATTTCAATTGATGATGATTCTATGCTTAGGAATGATAGTAATGGTACCTCTATGGTTATTATTGCAAAACATTCTGCTACACAACTAAGGCTATGCTGATGAGGACATCACTCCTTTGGATGTACCCACTGATCCTCCAACGGTCATGCAAGGTCCAATGACCCAGGCTCGAATGCGTCAACTCAATTTAGAGGTGAACTCGTTCTTAAGCGATCTTTTTTATACTTTTGAGAATAGACTAATACCTAATGATGTTATCTTGCTTAGGAATATTGGAGAGGGTCATGAAGGACTTAGAGGACATGGTGGAGGCAAAGATGACCAGCAAGGACGTCCAACAGGAACCGGAGGCCCGGTCCAACATGATTTTGAGTCTGCCTTGGCCTCTAGGACTAGTCTGCCTTAAACTGGTCACCCAAGACGCATCTAGACTCTATTTTTGATGATCCACATATGGATGCAAAGATAATTTGATAAGGAAGCCAATCCAAGTGGTCTCACATCAAAAGCTCTTCGGAATCAATGGAAATTGTCAAAATGAGTCAGCATCCAGAATCTGCCAGGGTGCTGCGACACCGTCTTTTGGTCCGTTGGACCATGTATCAGTATGGGCCCATTAGGGGCGTGTCCAGGGGTCTTGCATGACCCTAGAGTCTTCATAAACTACCGCCACCCCTCCATTAGGTCTTGGGTTTTGCTTAAATTATTCTGTCAAGAACAGTTTCGCCATTCATCGGTTTGTGAGACCCCAACTTCGTGAGATTAATCATTCATCTGTAATTTGGTTGCTTTCTTTCTTGTTCTTGCTTGTGTTCTTCGTTGCATAGGTAGGGATTAGCCTTCTTGGCGAGGTCAACTAGATCCGTGTCTTGGTTAATAACCAGAGGAGTTGTGGTGCTAAGATTGCAGGGTTCGATCTTTCGATCTGAAGCCGGATCGGTGTGTCATTCTCCGCCACAACAATAGTTACCTCTACCTGACAAAAGATCAGGATCCCCATCTCCATTAAGTAGTAATCAGAACTAAGGTATACCGTTAGGTTCACATTTATTCCCTAGTTTGAGTGTTTCACATTTGTCCCATAGTCCAGTGCCATACTCATTTTTCCTGTTCTAGAACCTTCCGCGCCATAGCCTTTGCATATTTCAGTTTCAGTGTCCGTCGTGTTGAGTTTGTGTCCTAGTCGAGGTCTTGTTGCTGGTTAGGTCATGTTAGAGTCTAGTTCGTGTGTTTTCCCCCATCGTTTCCATCAAATCTTTGCTGCTGTGACCAATTTTACACACATTGTTCCCGTTTTATCCTCTAATTCGGAGTCAATTCTTAAAACTGGCCAAGTTTTCGCATACGAACTCTGATTTCGACATTCCATATATCAAAATCGATCAGAAAATTTTTTTGGATCCATCCATCCCCTGCTTTTCTGGGGTTTGAAATTTTTAAATTGGTCAAAAAGTGGTCACAAGATCCTCTTTTCGTGGTCACAAGGTTTTTGTCGATTTTGAGCAAGTTTTCTGAAAATTCCACGGGCCATGTCTTATACTTGTTTGAGCTCATATTTTCTGTGGTTACTTTTTTTGTGCTCCTAAGTAAAGGAAAAATATCAAAAAAATAAAACAAAAAAGTTGAAATTTCGCAAAAAACAACGACAGCAAAAAAAATAGAAAAAAAGAGAGGGGCAAAAGAGGAACAATATCTAGAGGAGCATATAGAGAAGACTAAAGTGAGCTGTGTTAGCGTCTGTTGTCTGGTTCCTTGTTTATGTTGCTGTTTCCATCCACCATACTTGTTTTCACACACCTATCACCTTTCTATTCACCATACTTTTGTCACACGCCTGGTACTTGGAACATTTTAGACCAGCAACAAGAATAAGTACTTTGAACTATAATTCAGCATTACTTTCTGTTATTGACTTGTGTGCTAGATATACATATTACTCTTTGTTTGCCTTCTAAGCTCCACAAATTCTTCAGATCGGTACAGAAAAAGGGTTTTGCAATCTCGGTACCACTGCCTCACAGGTATTACAAACCAGCCGCCGGTTGTACTGCCCACTACTTGCGTTGATAAGAACTTTGTAAGAGCTTGGTAAGACGCTTCTACTTGCTGTGAAAAGTGACACCACTACAACCACGTAGTCATTTAGTAGGGATAACTTTCATCGTTTGTTCTTGTTTTTGTATTTACAATGGTAGGAGGTGATCAGACTGAAGATAACAATCCTAAGGGTTTCAACGAGTGTGTCAGCCAAGAGCAACTACAAGCTATTGTAGAGGATGCCTAAAAAAGGATGAATGAGGCCGTCAGGAAGGCCATCACTGACGCACTCATTGAACTCAACATTGGCAACAACATGGAGAGATTGGACAAATGAATTTTCACGCTAACTGACAAGGTTACTGAGTTGGAAACTTTGGTGGTGGTCAACAACAATGATGTCTTCGGCAGCAACACCAATGGTCTCTTGCCAGAAGACACGATGCATGATGTCGTGGGAAACATAGATCGAGCAGCCTTTCAACAAGCAAGATTACGACGACGTCTTCACCACAACCCGACATGTATGGGTGGTGTCCACCACCATCAAGGTAATAATCACCATGTACCTGATGATCCTTATGCTAAGATTAAGTTCACAATACCATCTTTTTTGGGTCATTATGATGCTGAGGTGTATCTTGATTGGGAGATGATAGTAGAACAAAAGTTTAGCGCCCACCTTGTGCCTGAGCATCATAGAGTTCGACAAGCTACTAGTGAGTTTAAGGATTTTGCCATTATTTGGTGGAATGGGCTAGCTGCACAGGATGCTTTACCTAGTACATGGGAAGAACTTAAGGTAGCTATGCGTGATCGCTTTGTTCCTCCTTATCATAGAGACTTGCATAAGAAATTGATGCGTTTAGAACAAGGAGATAAATCTGTACAGGATTACTATGGTGAGCTCCAAAAGGGATTGATGTGCTGTAGTGTTGTGGAGGGGAACGAAGATGCCATCTGTCGTTTTTATTCAGGTTTGAGGTGTGAGATTTAGGACATTATTGATTATAAAGAATTTAACACTATCAACTAGTTGTTTCAGTTTGCTATGCTTGCAGAAAAGGAATTGCAGGGGCGTGAACAGCAGAGCAAGAGCAAGATCAGCACCACCACATACACGCCACGCTTGGCACCATCTTTGAGGCTAACCAAGCCAACCACTTTTTGGGTGCCTCCACCAGTGAGCAAGCGACCAATAGCCTCTAGAGTTTCTGCTACACCTAAGGCACCTCCCACATGACCTTTAGATTCAGGTAAAAATTCTTTGTAGGTACCTACCAAGAGTTCCTCATCCGTTACATCGACGGGACGCACTTTGGGCATTTAGTGCCACCGCTACCATGGCATTGGCCATGTGCACAATGACTGCCTAAGTCAGCGGGCATATATTGCGACAGAGGATGGTTACATCAGCACCTCTGACATTGAGGATGAAGAAGACCAAAATGCAGATGAGGAGGACGGCAAAGTCCTTGGTGATGAGGCCACGACATCCTATAGGAGCATCATTGTACAATGGGTGCTCAGCTCACAAGTCCAGCAACCTAAGAAGCTACAACGCCATAACTTGTTCCAAATTTTCTTCGTCATCAGCAACCGTCGAGCGCGTGTCATTATTGATGGAGGTAGCTGCAACAATTTGGTGAGGTCTAATTTAGTCAAGAAGCTTGGCTTGACCACACGCCCACACCCACATCCATACCATATTCAGTGGCTAAATGATTCTAGTAAAGCAAATGTAACACAAACTTGCAGGGTTTCATTTTTCATTGGTTCTTATGCTGATTCTGTTGATTGTGATGTGGTACCTATGCAAGCTTGTTCACTTTTATTGGGTCATCCTTGGGAACATGATAATGATGCTACACACCATGGTAGAAGTAATAAATACACTTTTGTGCATAAAGGAAAGAAAATTACTTTGGTACCTTTGACACCTGCTCAAATTGTACAAGCTGATAGAGAACGCACTGCTTGTTTGAATGATATTCAATCTGAAAATCAGCAAGTTGCTAATTCTATTTTCCCACCTAAAAATGATAAGTCTACATCTATTTCTAAGGCTGAGGGAATTAAATTGAAGCGTGGTGTTATGCTTACAACAAAATGTGACTTTGCTAAAATTTCTGATGATGATATTTGCTATGCTTTGGTATGCAAACGAGCTATGTTTTCACTTGATGATATTGTTAGCTCGGTGCCTCCTACTGTCACTAACCTTTTGTAGGAGTATGAGGACATTTTTCCAGCTGAGATACCCCTAGGGCTGCCACCTATGAGAGGAATAGAGCATCAAATTGATTTGATTCCGCAACCTTGCCCAACCGTGCTACCTATCGAACCAATCTCGAGGAGACTAAGGAAATTCAGTGGCAAGTCCAAGATCTTTTGGACCATGGGTATGTACATGAAAGCCTTAGTCCTTGTGCCGTTTCTGTACTTTTGGTTCCTAAGAAAGATGGAACTTGGCGTATGTGTGTTGATTGTAGAGCCAGCAATAATATTACTATTTAGTATCGTCATCCTATTCCTAGGCTAGACGACATGCTTGATGAGTTGTGTGGTTCTATAATTTTCACTAAGATTGACTTATGAAGTGGCTACCACCAGATTAGAATGAAACTTGGAGATGAATGGAAAACTGCATTTAAAACCAAATTCAGGTTGTATGAGTGATTAGTTATGCCTTTTGGTTTGACAAATGCACCTAGCACTTTCATGCGCTTAATGAATGAGGTTTTAAGAGCTTTTATTGGTCATTTTGTGGTAGTTTACTTTGATGATATATTGATTTACAACAAGTCTTTTGATGAACATATGGATCACTTACATGTTGTTTTTAATGCTTTATGTGATGCACGTTTATTTGGTAACCTTGAGAAGTGCATCTTTTGCACGGATCGAGTTTCTTTTCTTGGCTATGTTGTAACTCCACAGGGCATTGAGGTGGACAAGATGAAAATTGAAGCCATAAAGAGCTGGCCAGTTCCCCAAACTGTCACATAGGTGAGGAGTTTTCTTAGTCTTGTAGGATTCTACCACCGCTTCGTCAAAGATTTCAGCACCATTGCTGCCCCATTGCATGAGTTGATGAAGAAAGGGGTGGTGTTTCATTGGGGAAAGGCACATGAGGAGTCCTTTGACACTTTGAAGGACAAGCTTACACATGCACCATTGCTGCAACTTCCAAACTTTGGTAAGACTTTTGAGCTAGAATGTGATGCTAGTGGAATTGGCAATGGAGGTGTTTTGATGCAAGATGGTAAACCCATTGCTTACTTTAGTGAAAAATTGCATGGCCTTGTTCTTAATTATTCCACGTATGATAAGAAATTGTATGCACTTGTTCGTTCTTTAGAGACGTGGCGTCATTATTTGTGGCCTAAAGAATTTGTTATTCATTCTGATCATGAATCGCTTAAGTATCTTCGCTCTCAAAATAATCTGAATCGTAGGCATGCTAAATGGGTTGAATTTATTGAATCTTTTCCTTATATTATCAAACACAAGAAAGGGAAGGATAATGTGATTGCTGATGCTTTGTCTAGAAGATATACACTGCTATCCCAACTTGATTGTTGGATTTTTGGTCTTCAATCAATTAAAGAACAATATGCGCTTAATCCTGATTTTAAGGATGTGTTGCTTAATTGTAGAGAGGGACATACATGGAATAAGTTTATGATCAATGATGGGTTTTTGTTTAGAGCTAACCGCCTATGCATTCCAGTTGGTTCCATTCATCTTTTGTTGTTGCAGGAGGCACAGGGAGGCAGATTGATGGGACATTTTGGTGCTAAGAAGACGGAGGAGGTGCTGTCCACACACTTCTTTTGGCCAAGGATGAGGCGAGATGTAGAGCGGTACGTGGCTCGGTGTCCTACATGTCAAAAAGCTAAGTCGCGGTTGAACCCACATGGTTTGTATATGCCTCTTCCTGTTCCTTCTATTCCTTGGGCTGATATATCTATGGATTTTGTGTTGGGTTTGCCAAGGACTAAGAGGAGGAGGGATGGTATTTTTGTGGTGGTTGATCGTTTTTCTAAGATGACACATTTTATTCCTTGTCATAAGAGCGACGATGCTGTTCATATTGCTGACCTTTTCTTTTAAGAAATTGTTCGCTTGCATGGTATGCCTTCTACTATTGTTTTAGATCGCGACGCAAAATTCTTGAGTCATTTTTTGTGTACGTTGTGGAATAAATTGGGGACCAAGCTGCTGTTTTCTACAACATGTCATCCCTAAACTGATGGGCAAACTGAGGTTATGAATCGAACATTGTCCACCATATTGAGAGCAATGTTGAGAGCAATTTTGAAGCCTTAAATTGGTCACCCAAGATGCATCCGAACTCCATTTTTTATGATCCACATATGGATGGAAAGATAATTTGATAAGGAAGCCAATCCAAGTGGTCTCACGTCAAAAGCTCTTCAAAATCAACAGGAATCGTCGAAACAAGTCAGCATTCAAAATCTGCCAGGGTGCTGCGTCACCGTCTTTTGGTCTGTTGGACCATGTATCGAGTTTGGGCCCATTAGGGGCGTGTCCAGGGGTCTTGCACGACCCTAGAGTCTTCATAAACAACCACCGCCTCTCCATTTGGGCTTGGGTTTTACTTAGATTATTCTGTCAAGAACAGTTTCACCGTTCATCGGTTTTATGAGACCCCAACTTCGTGAGATTAATCATTCATCTATAATTTGGTTGCTTTCTTTCTTGTTCTTGCTTGTGTTCTTCGTTGCGTAGGTAGGGATTAGCCTTCTTGGCGAGATCAACCGGATTCATGTCTTGGTTGATAACTAGAAGAGTTGTGGTGCTAAGATTGTAGGGTTTGATCTTTCGATCTGAAGCTGGATCGGTGTGTCATTCTCTACCACAACGATAGTTACCTCTACCTGACAGAAGATCAGGATCCCCATCTCCATTATATGCCTAAGTATGTTGCTCATAACTTAAGAGGACCTAAAATTGTTTGGGTACCATCAAAAAGTGGATGATTGATTGTAGATACCATTGGCATTGGAGACTTGATTCAATTGATTTCATATTGATCATCATATGTTGAGTCAAGATATGAAGCCCAGTGCACATCCAAACCCAATGCCAAGCGAAAATTGAGTGAAGTCCAAATGCTATCAATATACAAGTGTCATATTCAAGTTGGGGTGATTTATTGGAATATTTGATGGCTTGCAAAAATATTTGAGTTGAAACTTGCTAATTGGATGATCATGAGCTAACCAAGGTATATCTCTTGTTGATCATTTCATTTGGGTGCGTATGAGTTGATTGAATTAGATAAATATACAATGTTGCTTGCTATAAGTTGATTGAATGGATAATTGCTTAGTAATCAAGTTTGGATTGATTTATGTTGGATAAATTCATGAGATGACATTTAGTAAGTGGATTGAATGGATTTATGTCTTGTTAAAGTATTCAAACAAGTTGGTTTTAAGTTTGATTCATACTTGATAAAGTATAGCTCAAGTGATTGAAATCTGTCCTATATTGAAAATCTGAGCTAGCTGTGATCTTAGCCATGTTTGAGTGATCAAAACTTATTGGATTGGCATGAAAATTGGTGTACATTCTCTAGACTTAAGTTATGAGATGATGTAGAAATTTTATGAGAATTGGATAAGAGATACCTCAGTTTTGGAGTGAAACTTGTCAGCTATAGTGCAGTAGTTTTCAGCATGTAGCAGTGGTGGAATAATTAAAATCTGATAGCAATCTAGAAGTCAAATGAAGCTCAAATTTTTACAACTGCTAGATAACTAAGTGAAGCACATCTTCACCAAATTTTGTGGTATTTAGATTTGTACTTTGGGAGATATGCTTATTTCTTTAAAGGGTACAGAATCTGCCAGAAAAGTGACAAATATTGGATTGATCTAGAGTCACTTTGATTGAAAGGTCCTCAAATTGAAAACACGTTTAAGAGTAATTGAGTTACCTAAGTTGGTTTTGAGATGATCTAAAAGCATGACAAGATATGAGTACAAGGCTATTTGATTGTGGAGTGTACTTTGCACACTTTTGGTACTCAAGATGAAAATTAAGATCAAACTTGAGTTGAAGATGAAGTTTAAGTTCAAGTAATGATTGGAGATCATTTGGTAGAAAGAAAAGGACTTAAACAAGTAGAAAGAAAATGACTTAAAGAAGGAATCAAGGTTACTCATCAAGTTAAGTCCATCACTTGGATCAATCAATCAAGTTATTTCAAGTGAGTGTCAGGAATGGTTCTTGGAGAGAGGTCACTTCTCCCTAGTGTAGGGGCTTGCCGCCTATGTGTAGGTGTGGTACTTGAAAGGCTAACATGGAAGTGGTGACCCGAGGAACATTTGAGATGCTTAGTTGAAGCAATCAAAAGGGTTGATCAAGAAAAACAAGCAACACCCAAAAGAGAGCTAGTCATGATATTTCAAGTAGTATTCTCAAATTGATGCTCTCACGCAAGTAAAGATGAAAAGAAGAAGCAAGCCAACCACAACAAGAAAGTGCACTTGATCATAAGTGGTATTCATTTCATATGGGTGAAGAGTGAAATTCAAAATGGTGTCTATTGGTCTTCACCAAGCTTATAATTGGACTTCACATTGCTATTGGAGTAATGAATTGGAATCTATGTGACTATCCTCTACTCCAACATAGCAAAGGTATCATTGTAATGTGCATGATCATTTCCCTTACTAGTATACGGTTAGTGCATATAGTACATGCTTCATAGGATCATGCATAACAAATGAAATGTTTAAATTCATAGCCTACCATTATTGCTTGAATGATAAATTGATCTAGTGGTTAGTATATGAATTTGTTCATGAGCTAGTAAAACCAATTACTTGACTTAATTTGGATTGCTAACAAGTGACAAGTACAACATTGGTAAGAAACCCTTGCAAGAGGTGTGAAGAAGCTTGTCATTGGTTCAAACCAGACTTGGAAGCTTAAGCAAATCAATTTAGTTCAAGTCAACCATAGAAGCTCATGATAGTGATAAGAGTACAAGCACAAGATGATAATACAAATGGATATCTAGTTTGTTTGTTACAAGTGGTATCTAGACTCAAGTATTTCATCAAGAATCTACAAGTGATGTCTAGATCAACTCACAAGTGATATCCTATAAGTGGTACTCATGAAAATAGCAAATGTTCAAGAAATAGTTTTTATTGATAAACCCAACAAGTAGTTCCATACTAGAAGATTCTTTCAAGTGGTATCACATCTACACATGGCATCAATCATGCAAGACGATGGTTTCACAAGTGATCCTTAACTTTAAGTGATCATCAAATGAAGAATGCATCCCTCACCCATAAGAGCTCAAGTGTATTGAATGGATGACCCATGCTATCACATAGGGGGAGGTGTCACACAAATTGATATCAAGATCAAAGATCCTATGTGTGGTATCTCAAGAAGCCCTACACCAGATACAAGTGGTACAAGTTAAAAGTGGTATCTTCAAGTGGTGTCATTCTAACAATCAAGTGATGTCCATAAAAAACGCAAGATTCAAGCCTCAACCATCTACCCCAAATACATACCTTTGCATCAATGAGAAGCACATCTTTTATGGAAATTGATGACAAAGGGGGAGAGATTGTACAAAGATATAAAAGCTTTAAGATTGAGATTGTAGATATGAACGCTTTGGGAGAAATTGAAACAAAGAAGTAGAGGTTGGACATGGACATGGACATGGATAAAGATTGAAGAAAAGAGATGGATCAAAATTCTTGGACAAGAGAAACACATAAATAGGGGGAGCAAGCTCATGAACTTTGATTGATTGCATTTGATATGTGCATATTCATGTGCTTGCTTGCATTGCATAAGTTCTTAAATTCAATATGCATGCTTGTGTGAAGTATGCTAGTTGTAGAATTTGATTGATGAAATAAAAACTAGCATGCATAGGATGATAGCTAGACACTTGGTATGCTTTTCAAGTAATGCTAGTACCTTGATTTTAATGTTGATCTCACAAGGTATCTAGTGATTTTATTTCCAAGTGATATCTAGCTAACCATGGTGCTAAGGATGAACTTAAAGGTGCAACTCCGATTGGTATCACGCTTCAAAGGTTTACTCTATACACCTTAGCATCATTTAGTAGTAATTACTCTCCCACAATTTCAATCTATGCATATGTGCGAGCTTCAAAACAAACACCCTAGCACATATGTCGGAGGAGCTAATACTACCATTTCGGATTTTTGGTACTTGTCTAAAATCATTTACACATGGTAAAATTGCTTGGTCAAGCAACATGAATCCAAAAGAGCTTAATTTCCATATCTTTATAGAGTTGTCATCAATTACCAAAAAGGGGGAGATTGAAAGGTCCTTGTGTGGTTTTGGTAATTGAGTGACAACCCTAGGTGGACTAATTGTGTTTATGTGAGATACATAGGTGATTAGTCCACAAGTACATGTGTGTGAGCAACATATGCCGTGAAGGTGAAAATAATTTGGAGATGTTGCAAAGCTCACACATGTGATGATGAAGGAGCTTATTGCACATGAGACATGACATTGAGTCATGTGATCAAGGTTGAGAAGAACAAGACAAGACTTAGCTTGATGGACCGGTTGCAAGCGTGAAGGGCAAGTCGAAGGCTTTGGAGCGATGGACCATGGGCGGTGAAGCTTGAGCAAGACTTGGTGCCGATGGACGAAGACAACAGTGAAAAGCAAGTGAAGTCAAGATCAATGAACCAATATGATCACATAATGATATGAAGTGGATCATATCATTGTTGATCATGTTGGTGCATGTATTGCATCGACATTCGAGGAGATGGAATGAAATGCGCAAGGCAAAGGTATAACCTAGGGCATTTTATTTCACCAATCATAGATGTGCAGAGAAGTTGATGACCAGATTTTGGATAGATGGCCGTACTATCAAGAGGGACAAACTTGTTTGCATATCGGTCATCTAGTGCCACTCGAGTGATCTAACTTTGCATCATCGCTAGGATCAAGTGGCGTGGCAAGTTGAGTTGCTAATCCTTTGGAAAATGTTTGTGAAAAGCTAACACACATACACATGGTGGTGCATACTTGGTGGTGTGCCACATTTGCATAGGAGAAGAAGTTAGAGTTGTCATGAATCAACTTAGAGAAGAGAAAAAGGGTTTTCGGTGTACTCCAAACTATAGGATGGTTCTTGGATTGGAATATTGTTTTGATACATTGTGATTTGGATCAAGTATGCATTTGGGATGTGTAGCCCTCTGAGTAAGCTTTCCAAAATATCCAAGATCATTGAAATTGGAGTTCGGAGCTAAGAGTTATAGCCGTTTTAGTGTTGAAAGATCTGTGATCGGACGCTGGCATGAAAAACGGTCGGAGCTAAGAGTCCGGTCATAGTGTCCGATCAGTGTTTTTAGCATGTCCAGAAGCGACCGGACGCTGGGAGAGTTCGGTCGCTGAAAAACATCGCTGGAACCTCTCTGTAAGTGACCGAACGCTGGGTTTCAGCGTCCGATCATTATGACCTGCGTGTCCGGTCGGTACGCGCTTTGCCCAATGAAGGGGTAATGACTATTTTAGCCCTTAGGGCTATAAAAGGAGTGTGTGGCTAGCCTTGGGCTGGTTGCTTAGCACCCTCATGCCTATGTGGCTTGTGTAGGAGTGCATGGATGTCCTCTAATTCACTTGTGCTTGCAAGAGTGCAAATCGATTGCGAGTGAGTGTGATTCTAGTGCATTGCATTGTGAGATTGCATCGAGTGGAACTAGGTGATTGAGTTGCAAGCCAGTGGTGCTTGTTACTCTTGGAGGTTGCCATCTCCTAGATGGCTTGGTGGTGGTCTCCGTCGAAGCCCGCAAGAAGCTTGTGCGGTGTTCCGGAGAAGAGCTTTGTGAGGGGCATTGTGCTTGCCCTGCGGGAGCCGTGAAGAGCCACTCTAGTTGAGCGTGTCATTGAGCTACCCTCACTTTCAAGGTAGGTTCTTGCGGTGCCCGACATGCAGGCTTGGCAGGTGATGCCAATTATCCACCGAACCACCAAGTGAGCGGTCGATACAACGGGAACGTAGCGTGTTGGCAAGCATGTGAACCTTAGGAGAAAATCACTGTCTCTACCTTGTTCTTCCTGTTGGTTTGCAATCCCCTTACACAAGCTTGTGATTACTTTTATATACATTGTGCTTGTGTAGTTGCTCTTGTAATTAGTTAGCTTGTGTAGCTCACTAGTTACCTTCTTGCTTGTGTAGCATAGAAGTAGCTCCCTTGCATGGCTAATTTGGTTTGTGTAACCTTGTTAGTCACTTTGCTTGGTTAGTGTAGCTAAGTATTTGTGCTCTCTAATTTGGCATTGGTTGCCTTGTTATTGAGCATTGCTAGTGAGCTTAGTTGGATTTGTGCTTTTGCTTACTAGCATGTGTAGGAGCTCCCTCATTGCTTGAAATACTTGTGGCATAGGTTTGTGTGGCCTTGCTCCTAGAATTGGTTAGGTGAGCTCTAGTTAGCCCGATACCTTTGTTGCTTAATTAGAATCTTTGTAAGGTGCTAGAGAACATAGATAAAGGAGTATAGTCTTGGCTAGACCGATGATTTTAATTCTGCACTTGTTTTGGTTAGGCGACGCGATTAAGTTTTAGAAATGACTATTCACCCCCCCCTCTAGTCGCCATCTCGATCCTTCAAGTGGTATCAAAGCTAGGTCTCTCATTTGTGGTCTTCACCAACCCAAGAGGATGGCGTCTAATGGGCTAGATGTTTGTGAGACACACATTTTTTAAGGCACAAACTTTGCACTTTGGAAAAATCACATGCTTGATCATTTTCATGTAAAGGGATCTAAATTTTGGTGGATTGTCACTAGTGGTCTCACCCATGTATTGGATCATAGAAATCTTACCAAAGCTCAAAGAGTTCTCTATGAACTTGATGCACATGCTTGTTGTTTTTTAATGGATGCTTTGAGTTTTAATTTGATGAAACAAGTAAACATCACGGGAACCGCTCGTGAGATATGGGAGTCCATCAAGGGCACCTTCGGTGATTTCTCCACATGGGATGATGGCAAATTCAAGGAGGATGAGCCCAAGAAGGAGGCACATGAGTGTGTCGAGCATGATCATAATTTGGTGATTGTGAAAGATTGCTCCACCTCATGGTCTAAGTAATGATGATGATGATGATGATGATGATGATGATCGATCCACTACAAGTTCACTTGACAAGGTTGATGATGATGCCATGAGTGTTGCACATGAAGATTCTACCTCAAGCACACTTGGTGGTGATCTTGATGATGTTGGCTCATGCTCAAGCCATGATGATGATGCTACTACAAGCTCTCCAACTACACCACATTGTTTCATGTCACAAGGTGACACCAAGGTATCAAATGCTAATATAGTTGATCATGTTGATTCATGTGATGAGCTTGTTAGTAGACTTGCTAGCATGACCATGTCTTTAGAAAATGAGAAAGCTAAAATATTAAAATTGGAAAATAAAAACTCATTTCTAAAGAACTCTTGTGAAGAACATAAGAAATTACTTGATGCTTTTAAATCTTCACATGATGAGCTAAAATTGAATCATGAGACACTACTTGCATCTCATGACGAATTATTAGAACAACATGCTTCTCTCATTAAAGTGTTTATAAAGAAACTTAAAAATAATGAGAGCTCATCACATGGGTCAATTGATCAATCATATATTGTTGCTAACCCTTATGATGTAGGCAAGAATCATGTATCCACCTCTTGTGAATTTTTATTAGAAATGTCATGCTCTTCACATATAGATGCTTGTTCTACTTCTATGTCTTGTGAGACTAACCTTTTGAAGGAGAACAATGAACGTAAAAATGAAGTGAAGAATTTGAGCAACAAGTTAGAGAGGTGCTACAACTCAAAAGTTACCTTTGAGCACATGTTGAAGACTCAAAGAAACTATGGTGATAAGTGTGGCCTTGGCTTCAAGAAGAAGATGACAAAGGGTGAAAGAAAGAGAGAAAGAAAGATGAGGAAGCTACAACAAAGAAAGCTCTCTCATACCATGTGCTACCGGTGTCATGAAGCGGGACACCTTGCAAATGGTTGCCCTAACATTGAGAAGCTCAAGAAGATAAAAGAAGAAGAGAGGCTCAAGCATGTGAAGTGCTTCAAGTGCCGCACTTGGAGTCATCTTACCTCAATGTGCCCAACCAAGCAATTGGTGAAGCAACTAGAAGAGCCTCAACCAAAGCCACAAGTTGAGCAAGAGAAGACACCCCAAGAGAAAATCAAGATAAACCATGAAAATAGTGGTGATTTGATGATAAAGAAGAAGAAAACTAGAAGGGGTGGAAAAGCAAGAGAAAGAGCAATGCGTCTAAGGATGAATCAAGATGCAAAGCAAATAAGCAAGAACAAAGAAGAGAAAATGGAGAAGATTGCTCACATGAGATGCTATAGTTGTGACACATTGGGCCACCTAGCTTCGGGTTGTCCAAACAAGCTTGAGAAGAAGGCTCAAGCAAATAAGGACAAGCAAGGCAATGAGAAGCACAACATGAGCAAAGAAGAAAAGGCTCAAGCAAAGAGAAAGTGCTACTCATGCCAGGAAAGGGGACACATGGCACATTCATGTCTCCTAGGTAACACTCCTAAGATTATTTCAATTGATGATGATTCTATGCTTAGGAATGATAGTAATGGTACCTCTATGGTTATTATTGCAAAACATTCTGCTACACAACTAAGGCTATGCTGATGAGGACATCACTCCTTCGGATATACCCACTGATCCTCCAACGGTCATGCAAGGTCCAATGACCCGGGCTCGAATGCGTCAACTCAATTTAGAGGTGAACTCGTTCTTAAGCGATCTTTTTTATACTTTTGAGAATAGACTACTACCTAATGATGTTATCTTGCTTAGGAATATTGGAGAGGGTCATGAAGGACTTAGAGGACATGGTGGAGGCAAAGATGACCAGCAAGGACGTCCAACAGGAACCGGAGGCCCGGTCCAACATGATTTTGAGTCTGCCTTGGCCTCTAGGACTAGTCTGCCTTAAACTGGTCACCCAAGACGCATCCGGACTCTATTTTTGATGATCCACATATGGATGCAAAGATAATTTGATAAGGAAGCCAATCCAAGTGGTCTCACATCAAAAGCTCTTTGGAATCAATGGAAATTGTCAAAATGAGTCAGCATCCAGAATCTGCCAGGGTGCTGCGACACCGTCTTTTGGTCCGTTGGACCATGTATCAGTATGGGCCCATTAGGGGCGTGTCCAGGGGTCTTGCATGACCCTAGAGTCTTCATAAACTACCGCCACCCCTCCATTAGGTCTTGGGTTTTGCTTAAATTATTCTGTCAAGAACAGTTTCGCCGTTCATCGGTTTGTGAGACCCCAACTTCGTGAGATTAATCATTCATCTGTAATTTGGTTGCTTTCTTTCTTGTTCTTGCTTGTGTTCTTCGTTGCATAGGTAGGGATTAGCCTTCTTGGCGAGGTCAACTAGATCCGTGTCTTGGTTAATAACCAGAGGAGTTGTGGTGCTAAGATTGCAGGGTTCGATCTTTCGATCTAAAGCCGGATCGGTGTGTCATTCTCCACCACAACGATAGTTACCTCTACCTGACAAAAGATCAGGATCCCCATCTCCATTAAGTAGTAATCAGAACTAAGGTATACCGTTAGGTTCACATTTATTCCCTAGTTTGAGTGTTTCACATTTGTCCCATAGTCCAGTGCCATACTCATTTTTCCTGTTCTAGAACCTTCCGCGCCATAGCCTTTGCATATTTCAGTTTCAGTGTCCGTCGTGTTGAGTTTGTGTCCTAGTCGAGGTCTTGTTGCTGGTTAGGTCGTGTTAGAGTCTAGTTCGTGTGTTTTCCCCATCGTTTCCATCAAATCTTTGCTGCTGTGACCAATTTTACACACATTGTTCCTGTTTTATCCTCTAATTCGGAGTCAATTCTTAAAACTGGCCAAGTTTTCGCATACGAACTCTGATTTTGACATTCCATATATCAAAATCGATCAGAAATTTTTTTTGGATCCATCCATCCCCTGCTTTTCTGGGGTTTGAAATTTTTAAATTAGTCAAAAAGTGGTCACAAGATCCTCTTTTCGTGGTCACAAGGTTTTTGTCGATTTTGAGCAAGTTTTCTGAAAATTCCATGGGCCATGTCTTATACTTGTTTGAGCTCATATTTTCTGTGGTTACTTTTTTTGTGCTCCTAAGTAAAGGAAAAATATCAAAAAAATAAAACAAAAAAGTTGAAATTTCGCAAAAAACAACGACAGCAAAAAAAATAGAAAAAAGAGAGGGGCAAAAGAGGAACAATATCTAGAGGAGCATATAGAGAAGACCAAAGTGAGCTGTGTTAGCGTGTGTTGTCTGGTTCCTTGTTTATGTTGCTATTTCCATCCACCATACTTGTTTTCACACACCTATCACTTTTCTATCCACCATACTTTTGTCACACGCCTGGTACTTGGAACATTTTAGACCAGCAACAAGAATAAGTACTTTGAACTATAATTCAGCATTACTTTCTGTTACTGACTTGTGTGCTAGATATACATATTACTCTTTGTTTGCCTTCCAAGCTCCACAAATTCTTCAGATCAGTACAGAAAAAGGGTTTTGCAATCTCGGTACCACTGCCTCATAGGTATTACAAACCAGCCGCCGGTTGTACCACCCACTACTTGCGTTGATAAGAACTTTGTAAGAGCTTGGTAAGACGCTTCCACTTACTATGAAAAGTGACACCACTACAACCACGTAGTCATTTAGTAGGGATAACTTTCACCGTTTGTTCTTGTTTTTGTATTTACAATGGTAGGAGGTGATCAGACTGAAGATAACAATCCTAAGGGTTTCAACGAGTGTGTCAGCCAAGAGCAACTACAAGCTATTGTAGAGGATGCCTATAAAAGGATGAATGAGGCCGTCAGGAAAGCCATCACTGACGCACTCATTGAACTCAACATTGGCAACAACATGGAGAGATTGGACAAATGAATTTTCACGCTAACTGACAAGGTTACTGAGTTGGAAACTTTGGTGGTGGTCAACAACAATGATGTCTCCGGCAGCAACACCAATGGTCTCTTGCCAGAAGACACGATGCATGATGTCGTGGGAAACATAGATCGAGCAGCCTTTCGACAAGCAAGATTACGACGACGTCTTCACCACAACCCGACATGTATGGGTGGTGTCCACCACCATCAAGGTAATAATCACCATGTACCTGATGATCCTTATGCTAAGATTAAGTTCACAATACCATCTTTTTTGGGTCATTATGATGCTGAGGTGTATCTTGATTGGGAGATGATAGTAGAACAAAAGTTTAGCGCCCACCTTGTGCCAAAGCATCATAGAGTTCGACAAGCTACTAGTGAGTTTAAGGATTTTGCCATTATTTGGTGGAATGGGCTAGCTGCACAGGATGCTTTACCTAGTACATGGGAAGAACTTAAGGTAGCTATGCGTGATCGCTTTGTTCCTCCTTATCATAGAGACTTGCATAAGAAATTGATGCGTTTAGAACAAGGAGATAAATCTGTACAGGATTACTATGGTGAGCTCCAAAAGGGATTGATGTGTTGTAGTGTTGTGGAGGGGAACGAAGATGCCATCTGTCGTTTTTATTCAGGTTTGAGGTGTGAGATTTAGGACATTATTGATTATAAAGAATTTAACACTATCAACTAGTTGTTTCAGTTTGCTATGCTTGCAGAAAAGGAATTGCAGGGGCGTGAACAGTAGAGCAAGAGCAAGATCAGCACCACCACATACACGCCACGCTCAGCACCATCTTTGAGGCTAACCAAGCCAACCACTTTTCGGGCGCCTCCACCAGTGAGCAAGCGACCAACAGCCTCTAGAGTTTCTACTACATGTAAGGCACCTCCCACACAACCTTTAGATTCAGGTAAAAATTCTTTGTAGGTACCTACCAAGAGTTCCTCATCCGTTACATCGATGGGACGCACTTCGAGCATTTAGTGCCACCGCTGCCATGGCATTGGCCATGTGTAGAAGGACTGCCTAAGTCAGCGGGCATATATTGCTACAGAGGATGGTTACATCAGCACCTCTAACATTGAGGATGAAGAAGACCAAGATGCAGATGAGGAGGACGGCAAAGTCCTTGGTGATGAGGCCACGACATCCTATAGGAGCATCATTGTACAATGGGTGCTCAGCTCACAAGTCCAGCAACCTAAGAAGCTACAATGCCATAACTTGTTCCAAATTTTCTTCGTCATCAGCAACCGTCGAGCACGTGTCATTATTGATGGAGGTAGCTGCAACAATTTGGTGAGGTCTGATTTGGTCAAGAAGCTTGGCTTGACCACACGCCCACACCCACGTCCATACCATATTCAGTGGCTAAATGATTCTAGTAAAGCAAAGGTAACACAAACTTGTAGGGTTTCATTTTCCATTGGTTCTTATGCTGATTCTGTTGATTGTGATGTGGTACCTATGCAAGCTTGTTCACTTTTATTGGGTCATCCTTAGGAACATGATAATGATGCTACACACCATGGTAGAAGTAATAAATACACTTTTGTGCATAAAGGAAAGAAAATTACTTTGGTACCTTTGACACCTGCTCAAATTGTACAAGCTGATAGAGAACACATTGTTTGTTTGAATGATATTCAATCTGAAAATCAGCAAGTTGCTAATTCTATTTTCCCACCTAAAAAGGATAAGTCTACATCTATTTCTAAGGCTGAGGGAATTAAATTGAAGCGTGGTGTTATGCTTGCAACAAAATGTGACTTTGCTGAAATTTCTAATGATGATATTTGCTATGCTTTGGTATACAAACGAGCTATGTTTTCACTTGATGATATTGTTAGCTCGGTGCCTCCTACTGTCACTAACCTTTTACAGGAGTATGAGAACATTTTTCTAGCTGAGATACCCCTAGGTCTGCCACCTATGAGAGGAATAGAGCATCAAATTGATTTGATTCCGCAACCATGTGGTAAGCGCCGCGTGGGTTGTCGAAAGGGAGGAGCCGGGACATCAACTTAAGGTCTAGCGGCTCGTATACTTCATCGGCAAAGTACTCACCGACCCAAGGTCTGGTACCCCTAGGTGTAGAAACTCCTATATGCCATGCTGATGGCAACCCAAAAGCTCCTGCACTACTTCACCGACCACGAAGTTGCGGTCGTCACTTCATACCCACTTGGGGACATCATCCACAACCATGACACCGCGGGATAGATCTCTAAGTGGGCACTCGAACTCATGGGCCATGACATGAGGTACATCCCCTGTACCACCATTAAATCTTAGGCTCTCATAGATTTTGTTGCCGAATGGATAGAGGTGTAGCTACCGACCCTAGACGTCACCCACGAGTACTAGACAATGTATTTCGATGGGTCCGTAATAGCGCCTGGCTCGGGGGTAGGAGTGGTTCTGATCTCCTCAGACAGGGGTAGGTTATGCTATGCCATCTACCTCCACTTTTTAGCCTCAAACAATGCTGCAGAGTATGAGTCTCTCATCAATGGACTACACATCACCATCGAGCTTGGTGCTACGCGACTCTACGTTCACAGCAACTCAGAGCTAATCATTGATCAGGTCATGAAGGAGTCCTCCTACAAAAGCCCCCTCATGGTAGCATACTGCCAAAGAGGTGCACAAGCTCAAGGATAAATTCTAGGGGATCGAGCTACATCACGTCCCCCGAAAGGACAACAATGTCACTGATTTTCATGCAAAATTAGTCGCTAGGCAGGATCCATCCCCAAGCGGGGTCTTCATCAATGACATCCATGAGCCATCCGCCCGCATCCTGGAAGGTCTGGTCCAGACACACCTCGATGCCCAGCTGGCGCCCGAGGGCTCCAACCCCAACACCAAGCCAGTGCTCAGGGGCTCCGATCCCAATACCTCCACGACGACGTCACCCACCAACGTCGCCGTATTAGCACTTGATCAAACCAACTAGCGAGCGTCGCTACTCGCGTACCTCCTTGAGGAGGTTCTCCCACCTGAAAGGACTAAAGCTCGATGGATCGCTCGATGCGCAAAGACCTTTGTTGTGCTTGGTGACAAACTCTATAGACAGAGTCCATCAGGGGTGCTCATGAAGTGCATCCCCACCAACTAGGGGAAGCAGCTCCTCCTCGAGGTCCATGCCAGGATTTGCGGACACCACATGGCCCCAAGGTTGCTAGTCAGGAAAGCCTTTTGCTAAGGTTTTTACTGGCCCACTACACTATGGGATACAGAGGAGGTCATCCACAGGTGTGAAGGGTGCCTGTTCTACGCTCGGCAAACCCATTTGATGGCACAGGAGCTCCAAACCATCCCCATCACCTGGCCATTCATGGCATGGGGCCTCGACATGGTGGGACCCCTAAAAAAGGGCCTAGGCAGCTTCACTCACCTACTCATAGCAGTCAACAAGTTCACCAAGTGGATAGAGGCCAAACACATCACCAACATCTGCTCGGAAAGAGGCAGTCAAATTCTTCCTTGACATCATCTATCGGTTTGGCATTCCTAACTAACCACAAGACTAACTTCACCTAAAAGAAGTTCCTAGACTTCAGTGATGGATACGGCATCAAGATCGACTAGGCCTTGGTCGGACATCTATGAACTAATGGTCAGGTCGAGCGTGCCAATGGCATGGTCCTCCAAGGACTTAAGTCACGCATCTTCGACCGACTCAACAAGTATGTCGGGTGATGGGTTGTAGAGGTCCCAACGATCCTCTGGAGCCTAAGAATGACCCCAAACTGATCCATAGGGTTCACACCCTTCTTCCTAGCCTATGGAGCTGAGGCAGTACTACCCTCCGACCTCGACCACGATGCCCCAAGAGTGAAGGCTTTTAACCATGACCGAGCCACGGAGGCTCAGCAAGACGCAGTCGACCTGCTCGAAGAGGCCCGCGAGGCGACCATCATCCATTCCACTCACTACTAACAAACCCTGTGTAGGTACCACGAAAGAAAGATCAGGGGGAGGATACTCGAAGTTGGCGATCTCGTACTCTAGAGGACCCAATCAACAAAGGAAAAACACAAACTCTCCCCACCATGGGAAGGGCCCTATACGGTGACCAAAGTAATCCGACCGGGCACCTATCGACTAGAGGACAACAACGACAATGTTCTCACCAACACTTGGAACATTGAACAGCTATGTTGTTTTTTCTCCTAAATTTGGTCTTACTGCTTTTTAGTCAACACTTGTCCCTGTAAAGCACCCCAACCCGGACACTTTTAACTCGGGTTGCTCGGGGCTCCATGAGGGTATAATACTAAATACTACCTCTCTTTTTTACTATCACGTGGTAAACAACTTTGTCCCCGAACAGAAGCACATTCTATTCCTTTGATTGCCCTATGTAACTCTGTTCTTACTCCCAACCAAACACACCCTGCCATGACCTATGGTTACAAGCAGCCGAGCCCCGTGGGCCCATGCCCAGGCTCTCAATAGTTTGCAGCCTATGGAACTAACGGGCAGGTACAAAGAAGAAAAGGATAAAAACGAAAGTTATGCCAGGATAAAAAACAAGGAACAAATAGTGTGGTTCCATCACAAGAACAGAACTAATGGATTCATTGATACAAAAACTGTTCACACGGGGGCTCACCCACAACTATTACATTTTTCTAACTACTTCTAATCCAAATACTACTATGGCCCCTCGACGACATCGCCTGATGCCAAAGGAGAAACTATGACACACGCCACCAGATGTAACCACCACCTAGTTCCATTCCCTTGACTTCGACGAGCACAATGGGTACCCTCAAGAGACCCGCCCGGTTCCTCGACATCGGCAAGCGCAATAGGTACCTCAAGGGCATTGCACCCATAGATGCTCAGCAAAGGAACATGGAGCTCCTAACCTTCTCATGTAGTCAAGGTAGCTCCTAGGTAGGGATGCCGCTATCAAGGTATGGCCATCATGGCTGGAAGAGATCTCATCAAACTTTATGAACTGGCCAACCTAAGCAACTGTAAGCACAGAACCCTCCATTGGCACGATCTTGAGCAACTTCCCCTCCAACAAGGCTCACCTAGTGAAGATCCACTGGAGAAAGTCCACACATGGTTCCACCCCAAAGAAGGCCTCGTAGATGAATTCAGCACCACGTTAGGTAGCCTCTAGCTCGACATCGCGCTCCAAAATTCATGAAAGGATCTGTAAGTCCTCCCCTCTCGCTCACCCCCTCTCTCACTTAGGAACCACCACGGCATACAAGCACTATTGGTGAGGAGGAAGAAGGAGGAGAGACAATAGTTGGAGAACAGGTAAAGGACTATGATAGAGAGCCCTCTCCCTCCCCCTATTTAAGTAAGAAATGCGACAGCCAAAGAGGGGCAAAAGATCAGAGCAAAAAACTCTCTTGCTTTCCCCATTCAATGTGGATAGGAAACGATGGAACACACCCTAACCGATGGGACGCACGCTGACCGACGGAATGATGCCAGGTCAGACAAAACATTGTTTGGTGAGATGAGACATGGCCTAGGTATGGCCCACCACTATCGCATGACCGGATGTGAAAACCAAAGCGTCACCACACGCAGGCAAGCTCTCTGCATCCCTAGGCAGGACTTAGAAAACCCCAAAATAGGATCTCCACATGGGAGAGACCATTAGGCTTCCTAAGTCAATCGAATGGCTTACAAAAACACACTAGGGGACAGGTAAGGAGCAAAGGGACGCCCCATGTAGGCCATGCCGACTCTGTCATTAACGATGAGCATGGGTCCTGGTCAAACATTTTCGACTGGAGCTCTTCAAAACCCTGTCACTCGAGTCATCAAGGTAACACTATTGACCCCCTCTATTTCTTTATAATCATTTCATACATCCATACATGCATTCATTCCATATGCCCATGCCCCTAGATGATTTAGGCCCTAAACCGCCTAGGGGCTTGGGAACTAAGCATCGCACATGTAGCAAAATGCATCACAATGCTCTGTGTTGTGTCATGAAGCGGCAGTTGCCTCATTCGACATGAGCAACGACCGACCGGGGTTCGAAGGCTGGCCCACGAAGGGCTTGAGGCTGCCCCACGTCAAATAGAGATAGGGGAGAAAAATGCAGATGAGCCCTGTGTGGCCCTCACCCAGTCTAGAAGACAGGGTCATCTCAACCTTCTTGTTCGATCCTAAGCCTCTATCGAACCCATAGAATCTCCATCGAGGGGAGGCCATTAGGCCACCTGGGTCGGTCTCCAAAATGACCCAAGCATCTACTGAGTTATAGGTAAAGGAGTAGTGGAATGTCACAAGAGGGCTATGCTGACCCTGTCACGAATGATGGACCCGGATTCCACTCGATCATACCCGTTAGCAAACTCATCGAGCGCATCGCTCGAGCCCGAGCGATCGGGACAAGGGACAAAATTCAGCCCCTTCAATCATGAGAAACCGAGGACAGGGTAATGCACACAACTCAAACCAACCCCTACCAAAAGCCCAATGGGGCTCGGGAGCTCAAGACACCAAACGCCCGGGTCTACGACCCCAAACTCGCCCTATCCGACTATGCTTCGACTGCACACCAAACACTTGGGTCTGTGACCTTGAACTTGCCCCATCCGGCTATGCTTTGACTACACACCGAATGCCTAGGTCTGTGACCCCAAACTCACCCTATCCGACTATGCTTCGACTACACATCAAACACCTAGGTCTACGACCCTAAACTCGCCCCATCAGGATCCACGAGCCCCAGCTCACATGATCCCTAAAACTAACTACCTACCTCGCCTACGGCGCACACCGATGTTAGGACCCATGAGTTCTATCTTGTCTGATCCCAAAGACTAACTGCCTCATCCGGTCCCATGGCACACACTGACGCCAGGATCCGTGAGCTCCGTCTCACCCAATCCCTAAAAAAACTAACCGCCTCAGGCTGCGCAATGATGCCTTGGTTGGCGACTTCATCTTGACTAAAAAACATGCACACGCCCACTAACAAACACCCTATTTACACCAAAATTTGGGAGAAAGAACGCGAGAACTCATAGGCTTCCAAGATTGTGCCAATCAAAGAAGATCGATGTCAACCACGATTCTGTAATTAGGTCTCTTAGGATGACGTCAGCGGATAGCGATGATGAACTATGGTTGGCACCAGAAAACTACATATCAGACTCTACAAAAAGAGAAAAATTAGAGTCCAAGTTATCTTAAATTAGGAATATTTTCATTTATGCCAAGGATTGTAATGAATCATGCTCGAGTAGGATTTAGATTTAGACTCTGGGTATAAATATCAGACCCTGGCTATTGTAAAATGGAATCAATCAATCCAAATACAAGTCAATTACTTTTTTTTTGCTCCGGCCACCCTCTTAGGAGTAGGAGTAGAGTAGATCTCAGTGAGTTCTTCAGTGAGTATGGCTGCATCGATCCGGTCAACCTCCACTGCTTGTTTGTAAGTACCATCATGGTTTATACCTCTGTTCGTATGGCTGCATCGATCCGGTTGACCCCCACTGTGGCTCTGGTATAAGCTAGTTATTGACTCTTGTTTAATTCAAGTATGGCCTATGTGATTCTGCCTCACAGGCCACTGCTTGAATTAGATCAAGGTCAAGTTATTGGTTCTACCTTAGAATGATAGTCTTTGGTAGATTCATTAAGTTACCGATATTACTTATTGCTTTTATTATTTATCTAATTACAACAATATCATTCTACCCAATTGAGATTGATTTAGATTGGCCTTATATCTTATTTGACCCATCATTTGCTAACCTAAAACTAATCCAATCTACACCTTAAACGATGAGTTATGTCTTATCGGTTATTTTACATCAATCTTGATCGTGCATAACGTGTGGTTAAGGCATGTTGCGTCTTGAGTAGATCTATTGGCTAGAGAGAACCGTTCCATGGCCTGTTATCATGGCCTGTGTGATTCTACCTCACACCCCACAGTTAGCACCGTGGAGTGGGGATCGATATTTAGTAGATCTATTCCTGGTAAGGCATGACTTTAACTGTGTGTTATGCCTGAATCGGCTGTTTTAGCTGATATCGAGCGCTTTCATGAACAGTTCACATCACGAGACTATTGAAGTAAAGATAGGTTGAAAGATATGTTAGCCCCATGATCTTATTATTATATTATGGCCTGCATGATTCTGCCTCATGCCCCACTGATATTAGTAATGAGTTAGGGTTGTCGAGTCTATTATTATTTCTATGGACTGCATGATTCTGCCTCATGCCCCACTAATCATGATGATAGATGAGATCTAACATGTTCATTAGATTTATCTTTATTAAATGGTTAAGTGGTGTTGAATTGTTTCTCTATATAAAAAAGGGTTTGGTTAATTATAATCATTGGCTTAGCACAAACCGATCATTATTGACATCTTATTGCCATTGATTAATATCTGTTCGATTAATGATATTTATCCTGAGTGATAACTGATTTTCTTACACAACCCCATGAGCTCTAATTGATTTATTCTCATAAATATACTGGAATCAACTATTTAGATGATCTCCTTTCATATCGGCTCTCATAGCTGCACATTCGGGACTGTCTGGCAATACCGGCAAGTTTCGCCCTTAATTACTGATGAACTTTCTCTCCTTGTCAATTGTAGGGTCAAATTGACTGGCACGTCTCGGGAGGATCGCGCAGGATCGACCACCCCTACGCTAAAGCTAGGCGGATCTGCTCCATCGAGTGGACCCTTCTGGCTACTGCGTGTGCCCTCGGCACAAGGCAAAAATTCTATGTCGACACACATTTTTGGCATGCCCGGTGGGACACCACAATCATCATGGTGGTTCACAACAATGACAATATCCTTATGCTACATTATAAAGATCTACCTAATGGGGATAAGGGTATCATCAGCAAAGCTATAGAAGAGTTTCAGAACAAATGTTTGTTGTCCTACACCAAAACACGTGGCAACATAATTGTTTAGAAATTTCCACCACCAAGAGTTCTGTTACATGGGCAGACAGACACAAATGAAGCTGAAGACAGGTGTTTCTTTAAAGAGGTTGTGGACAAATCTATTCATGATGCCATGTCGAGCCATAACGAAGCTTTCGTGGACGTATTCCATAACACCTTGAAAGAGGCGATTCATGGATTTCTAGTTGGTCAAGGCAGACCAGCTTATTACAACATTTCAGATCTATCGACCCAGGGGACCAATCAAGTTGGTACCAGCCATCAAGAAGCAGCACCGGCTGGTAGTGGTGATATCCAGACAATTCAGGGTTCATCTAAACAAACTCAAGAAACTTGTGCTTCTCCTTAAACTTGGCTGATGATCAACTAGCTGCTTTGGCTGTTCAAGGAATGCTGCCGATGTGGAAAGAAAAGCTGCTGGGACAAGAATTTGACAACTTGGGACAATTGGCTCAACGAGTAGCAGCGCTTAATAGCTAATTTCAGAGTATGCACAGAGATACCCAGTTCTAGAAGAGTACCTCAGTAGCAAAAGCTTATGATTCATACTCAATCGATGATGGCTATGAAGATGAAGAAGAAGAGGTTACTATAGCTGAATAGAATTAGGGCAAGAAGACAGGAATGGTGCCAAATTCTTGAGGAAAAGGAGTCAATGAGAGCTATAACTTTGATGTCACCAAATCAGATAAACTCTTTGATTTCTTGCTGGGGAAAGGGCAGATCAAGTTGCCCGATGGTCATGTCATGTTGCCCCCTGATCAGTTGAAGAATAAGAAGTTTTGCAAGTTCTATAATGCTACTTCTCATTCCACTAATGAATGCAGAATCTTCAGGCAGCATATACAGAGAGCTATTCAGCAGGGGAGGCTCAAATTTGATACGCCTTAGAAAATGAAAGTTGATGATAATCCTTTCCTAGGAGATCAAAA
The DNA here is from genome assembly GCF_019320115.1 of Miscanthus floridulus. Classification (NCBI taxonomy): domain Eukaryota; kingdom Viridiplantae; phylum Streptophyta; class Magnoliopsida; order Poales; family Poaceae; genus Miscanthus; species Miscanthus floridulus. The sequence goes on along the minus strand of NC_089585.1, from coordinate 107,894,163 downwards.
CATGGTTGATGTTGGGCTATTCAAAGGAAAAACCAAGGTCCTAACATCAACCAAATCAAAAAGAAGCTGGAATAGTTGATCCCAAGATGCAAATATTGGCTGACGAGTATAGAGAAATTAGGAGATGTCGTGCCAAGCAAAAGAGCCGATACGAGTAGGGGAAGACGTTAAGAGCAGAGACGACAAAGCCATGGGTCACATCTCGGATTCTGTTGAATAAATGCCAGCGGTAAAAGGAAAAGGATTATTAGAGTTGGTTAAAAGATCAAGCATACCAGCATCAATTAAAGCAAGAAAGGTATGAAAGGGAACAAGCCGAATTACATTCGAATTATCCTTTCTTCAGACATTGCTGGAATGAAGGTTTGAAGTTGCCTACCAGATATGACTATCCAGGATGCAGCAATCAATATCGGGAGTATAGGCAGTCTCAAACCAACCGCCGGTCTATCCATACTCAAGATGCATATCATCATAATAACATGGATCGGTGCTTAAAAAATAAAAGTGTTCATGATCGGCTTAGAAAAAGAGTTGTTGATCAGGACTGGGCTGATCATGAAGAAGCAGGCACTGAAAGAAGATATGTGTGGCAAGAAAGCCAGTGGTGCCCAGGAGGTTTAACAAGAAGCCAGAAGAGAAGGGTGCAACACCTAAGGAATAAAGAGATGGAATAGGCTTAGGCATCCAGTAAGACTCAAGTGTGGCGTACCAAATAGATAGCCGATAGAATGCAACCATCAGCTAATATCCAAATGGCTTTTCTATTGCCATTAGAATTCAGAGCTCCGACAGATCAAAAAGTTTATTTGGATTTTGATGAATCAGAGTATAAGGAGATAGTTGCCAAGTTGACGGTTGTATAGCAAGCAATATTTGATAAGCCAGTCAAACATCGGCACTTAAAGGCGTTATATATGAAAGGTCTTGTCGATGGGAAGCCGATGAACAAGATGTCGGTGGATGGAGGTACTTCTGTCAATCTTATGCCTTACACTACTTTTCATAAACTTGGCAAAGGACCAGAAGATCTAATGGAGACTGACATAATACTTAAGGATTTTGGAGGTAATACGTCTAAGACCCGAGGGGCAATAAACGTCGAGCTAACAATCAGAAGCAAGACTCTGCTCACTACATTCTTTGTCATCAATGGGAAAGGGTCTTACAGTTTGCTCCTCGGTCATGATTGGATTCATGAAAATTGTTGCATACCATCAACCATGCATCAGTGTTTAATTCAATGGCATGGGGATGACATCGAACTGGTTTGCGCTGATGAGTCTGTGAGTATCGCAACAGCCGATCCAGTCTTTTGGGAACTAGGAGACTTCAAATGTTTTTTGGCAACTCATGGGAAGGAGGCTTCATTAAGATTAGCAATGAAAGCCAACAGCCGATGCAAGTGATCAGCTCTGAAAGCTTGTTTTAGTAGAAAAATCACAACTTCACATCGGCCATTGGATTAAAGGAAAAAATAAGCATTGAGTCTTGGAGATAGATTTAGGCCGACGTATGTGAGTCAAAGTGTGAGTGCGATTCAGAGTTAATGGATTTCTTAAGAAGTTATGTTTCACTTAATAGGATGCTTGACCTGGGTTCATTAATTGTTCGACCTTTGATATAAAAAGTTATGTGGTACATTATCCTAACACCCGGTCAACATTTGATAGCTGATTCATTCTCGGCTCTAATAGCCAGTACCAAGAGGGTATCGCCTCTAGTTCAAAAAATGAAAATCTTCAAAGACAATAAAAGCCAATACGATATGTATAGCTAATAGAGCAAAAAGCACAAAAGCAATCATATACAAGGGCATTGCACTAAGGCACATTCATGAAAGAGCAGGAGTCTTTGTTCATCAGATTACCCTAAGTACAAACTAATCAAAGACCTTGTTCACCACATCCTGAGCGGATGTGATGTCTACTATGGCCTCTGCTGCCATGGTGAATTCTTTGAGCAGGTCCTCGTACTCCTCAGGGCCATCGCCCATAGGGAAACCAATCTCCATAATGTGGAACTCATACCTAGTCTAGACTTGTGCCGCGGTCAGCGCCACCGCCGCACCATGATGGACACCATGAAGGGCAATCTCCTGAACGTGGACTAGGACATCCTAGAGATGAGCAGCGATAGAGGAACCCCACGCATTGATGGAATCCACTACCACATTTGCTGCTAGTTGGAGAGACTCCAACTGCACCATTAGGGCTGATAGTCACAGGAACAAAAGACTATCAAGATAAAGATAATGGAAATCGGAATAAAGCATTCCTAGAGTTTGTCTTACCCGCCACCATGGCATCAGACTCGGCTAGCCATGCTCGGACGACGCTGGCCTCCTCCCTAGCCACATGAAGGGTGGCCTGAGAGACCCTGAGGCAAATCTCAAGTTGACCGTTCTCCCAAGTCGCCTCGAAATATCGATTCTGAGCCATTCTCCACTCATGAAGGTAGTGTCGGGCGTCATCGCTATTATAGGAGTCAGAAGAATCCGACAATGATGCCGGCATAGAAGATACAACGTTAGAGGGCTCACCAGCCCTAGGAGGAGGACAAAGGATGTTGTTCATGATGAACCTAGAAACAAAGTAGAAGAGTTCATCGCTGCGAATAGAAGATTTGCAGATCGTCACCATGAACAAAAGCCATTAATCTCACCTCATATGTCGGAGGCGCTAACTCACTAGCATGTTCTCCTCTAGGATCTCCTCCGCCACTCGCTTGCCACAGTTATCCTCATCGGCCATGGATTCGATTGGATCTACAAGAAGGGAAGGGAACCACTATAGGGTTTTGGAAGGCGGAGAAGTGCAAAGGAACAGTTGCTAGTGGAAATGCGTTCGAGGCTGAAACCACCGGCTTGTATTTGAAGACCTAAAGCAAAGAGGCGGACGCCTCAGGACGTGTAAAAGGTAGCCGCAATTAATGGAAGGCGAGACATGATTTCATTAATACTAATGGGAGTACAACATCGAGCAACTGAAAGCAGAAAATTGAAGGATTCTCTTAATAAAAGTCGTGTTTTTAGACTCAAATGGATTGAGATCAAAAGTCTAGGATCGGTTGTTTTAAATCGGCTCTTTAGCTGAAACGAGAGATACAACAAGATAGCAAAAAACTATGGCAGTTTTATGCAAGATACTGTGATAACCTATGGATTACAAGTTCAAAACATCCTGGATAATTTTCAATATTTCTTGTCGGACGACATCAGCTTCTATAATCTTTTGCTCATATTCTTCGGCTATTCCAGGAGTGTTCTAAGACTACTATGAATGGCTCTACTTCTTTTTACTTTGGCCAATAGTTCCTATTTCTTCTATTTGACGGCATCGGGTATTTGGGCCAGAGTAAACTTGCGACAGTCAATAGCAGCCTTCATGTTTTCTAGTTCCTTCTCAAGTTCAGCACGTCCAATTTCTAGCTAGGAAAGCTCTAAATTGGTCCTGGGGGAAGAATTTTTTAGATCATCAATCAGCCGTACCAACTCTTTAGCCTCTTGCCTATTAGAGTTATCCTGGGCCATCAAAGCTTCACGATTGGACATGTTCCTCTAAATCATTTTCACCTTCAGAGCTTGATCTTCAAAGGCAGACAAATACGACAAGACTCTGGAGAGGGCTGGAGATGGATCGCCCTTTATAGCCAAGAAGACTCTCTGCATAGAGTCAGTGTCTTAGACCAAATCAGCTACGTTCTTCTCAAGTATTGGCAATATGTGTCTTAGCCGATTTCTGGTCTCTTCCAATAGGGCTTCGCTAGAAGAAGTAGCTGATGATCTGATCTCATCCTCATCAAGATATTCCTCAAAATTGAGAGAGTAGCTCTGGGCTAGAAGACTGAGTGCCTATGTACAAAGGAAAACACGATTAGGAGGTTTGAATCGGTTTATCAAAAAATGGATGGCAAAGAAGGTATAGTACCTTCTCTGTAATAGCCTCTATCAGAAGAAGGGGAACAACTGATGATACATCGACGACATTTGGTTGAATCAGCTCCGAGCTTCCAACATTAGTATCTGTAATAACAAGGAAAGATTTTTAATTCATGATTGTTGCAAAGAAACAAATGGAGCAAGTGACTCCCTCACCGTCAGTTATTTGCCAGGTTGGGGAATCAGCAGCTTGAGTATGGATGGCAACAAGACCATCTTCAGCGCCAGCAGGATCGCTAAGCGGACTGTCAAGTGTTTCCTCAAGAAGTATATGGTGCAAGTAAAAGTTAGGAGGAGGGTAAAAGACTAAGTAAATCAAAGAGTTAAAGAAAATGCTTTGACAAGCGTCCAGGAAAAATTCACATTTTCTACCGTTGTGGAAGCATCGGTTACTTCCACCAAAATCGGCTCCTATTGAGGATCGGCCGACAAAGGTTTGGTTGGTGATGAATCAAGTGCCTAAGATAGTAGTCCCACACCCAAAGCAGACTAGGATGCAATGCTCGATAACTATGAGAAAATGGGATCATAAAGTTGAACATCAGTTTGAGAAAAGTATGAATTGTTCACCTGAGCAGCTGATGGCCTTGTTCTATGTAGTCTTTTTCTAGTAGTAGCCTTCTAAGTTACCCCTAGAACCGCCTTGCGTTTTGGGGATTGTCGTGTCATGATCGTGGCAGTGGCAGGGGTTCTCATCAACTTCTTCAAGGAAGGTGCGGTTGGTCCCATCCTTGAAACTGGGCATGACAGTTGGTAATATGTAGGATGCCCTCTCCTATCTAGGCTTGGAGGATCAAATTCAATGTCCTAAAAAGATCAGATAGAATGGTTGGCAAGAAAATTTGCTAAGTAATCTATCTAAAAATAGGATGAAGGATTACCTCACTATCAGAAGCAAATTCCCTGTCCAGAACTATACACAGAGGATAGACTGGCCCACAGAAGAGATGGGAACGCCATTCTTGCTACCAGGAGTCAAAGAGGTTGGAAGAAAAACTGGCTCTAACCCAATCATGCAAGGAAAAGGAAAAAAGGTTTGATCCCAATTAAAAGGCTCTGGAAGCTTCCAGCACATCACTAATATCCTCTCTCGGCTTTAGGATGTTCCTGAAGAACAGGCGAGGGGGAAGTTGACCGAGGCCAAACTAACAGGCCACAAAAGAAGGGTTGTAAAACTCATGGGTTGGAGGATTGCCTATAATGGAGGAACCTTTAACCATTTTGCTATGACCATGACAAAATTCGGTTGGGAGAACGCAAGGTTTAATAAAGGAATTGAAGATCACATCCGCTATCTCATCCGAACAGCCAGATTCAAATCGGAATTTGAATGGAAAAGTCAGTTCATCATCCTCATTATAAGGTAGCCAAGTCAGGACAGCTACATCAAACCCTCTATAAAACTTTTTGAAAAGATGGCCAACGTTGAAGTCAATTATTATGGCCGATGCAGCCTCGCCATAACTCGTACACTGTTGAGCTCTTCCTTCTTCGCCTCTATAACCCTCATCAAAATTAGAGGAAGGAAAACTCAGGTCTCTAAGATCAGGCCTCACCATCTTATGCATGTACAAATTGAGCCACAATTGTATCAGCCACCAGGGGCCACTGATAGTCTGTATTGGTTCATTCTTCAACAATTGGGTAGCCACCTAGTACATTAGATGATAAGCAGCTCCTAGCAGATATTTTCCAAGAGGGATATCCTTGCCTAATGCTAGGTGCTCTAGCATGAGTTTGTGATTATAAGTCAGACCACAGGATGTCCCACAAAAGATGAATCTCTCTAACCACATATTCAGAAAAGCCACATATTCTCGTTTGCTGATAGATGATTTGTCTTCAACGTGATTCAGAATGTAACTTGCCCATCTAGTGTAGTCTGCTATCTTGGCCAATCTTTTGGAGCCAGCACTCAAGTACTCATAGGGTTGCACTGATCTAGTAATTCAAAGGCCAATCAACATATATACATCGACCAGAGTAATGGTCATTAGGCCATGGCAAAAAATAAAAGCATTTAGAGCATTAGACCAGAAATAAGAAGCGGAGATCAAGAGTGAATCATTCCTCTCCATTTAGGGCAACAAAAGTGTAGTGGAATGTCACAAGAGGGCAACGACCAATCGGGGTTTGAAGGCCGGCCCACGAAGGGCTCGAGGCCGCCCCACGTCAAATAGAGACAGGGGGAGAAAAATGCAGATGAGCCCTATGTGGCCCTCGCCTAGTCTAGCAGACAGGGTCATCTCAACCTTCTCGTTCGATCCTAAGCCTCTATCGAACCCATAGAATCTCCATCAAGGAGAGGCCATTAGGCCACCTGGGTCAGTCTCTGGAACGACCTAGGCATCTACCGAGTTATAGGTAAAGGAGTAGTGGAATGTCATAAGAGGGCTATGCTGACCCCGTCATGAATAACGGACCTAGATTCCACCCAATCATACCCGTTAGTGAACTCACCGAGCGCGTCACTCGAGCCCAAGCGATCAAGACAAGGGACAAAACTTAGCCCCTCTGATTGTGAGAAACCAAGGACGGGGTAACACACACAACTCAAACCGACCCCTACCAAAAGCCCAATGGGGCTTGGGGGCTGAAGACACCAAATGACTGGGTCTGTGACCCCGAACTCGCCCCATCCGACTATGCTTCGACTGCACACCAAATGCCTAGGTCTGTGACCCTGAACTCACCCCATCTGACTACGCTTTGATTGCACACCAAACGTCTGGGTCTGTGACCCCAAACTTGCCCCATCCGGCTATGCTTCGACTGCACACCAAACACCTAGGTCTGTGACCCCGAACTCGCACCATCAGGATTCGCGAGCCTCAGCTCGCCCGATCCCTAAAACTAACTAACTAACTACCTCGCCTACGGCATGCACCGACATCAGGACCCACGAGCTTTGTCTCATCTGATCCCTAAGACTAACTGCCTCGCCTAATCCCACGATGTGCTCTGACGCTAGGATCCACGAGCTCTGTCTCACCCAATCCCTAAAAAACTAACCGCCTCAGGCTGCGCAACGACGCCTTGGTTGGCGACTTCATCTCGACTAAAAAAACACACACACGCCCGCTAACAAACACCCTATTTACACCAAAATTTGGGAGAAAAAATGTGAGAACTCGCATGCTTCCAAGATTGTGCCAATCAAAGAAGATCGATGTCAGCCACGATTCTGTAATCGGGTCTCTTGGGATGACGTCAGTAGATAGCGACGATGAACTACGGTTGGTGCCAGGAAACTACATATTAGACTCTACAAAAAGGGAAAGATTAGAGTCCAAGTTATCTTAAATTAGGAATATTTTTGTTTATGCCAAGGATTATAACGAATCGTGCTCGAGTAGAATTCAGGTTTAGACTCCGAGTATAAATATTAGACCCTGGCTATTGTAAAAAGGAATTAATCAATCCAAATACAAGTCAATTACTTTTTTCGGCTCTGGCCACCCCTTAGGAGTAGGAGTAGAGTAGATCTCGGCGAGTTCTTCAGCGAGTATGGCTGCATCGATCTGGTCGACCTCCACTGCTTGTCTGTAAGTACCGTCATAGTTTATACCTCTGTTCATATGGCTACATCGATCCGGTCGATCCCCACTGCGGCTCTGGTATAAGCTAGTTATTGACTCTTGTTTAATTTAAGTATGGCCTATGTGATTCTGCCTCACACCCTATTGCTTGAATTAGATCAAGGTCAAGTTATCGGCTCTACCTTAGAATGACAGTCTTTGGTAGATTCATTAAGTTACCGATATTGCTTATTGCTTTCATTATTTTTCTAATTACAACAATATCATTCTACTCGATTGAGATTGATTTAGATTGGCCTTATATCTTATTTGACCCATCATTTGCTAACCTAAAACTGATCCAATCTACATCTTAAACGATGAGTTATGTCTTATCGGCTGTTTTACATCAATCTTGATCGTGCATAACGTGCGGTTAAGGCATGTTGCGTCTTGAGTAGATCTATTGGCTAGAGAGAACCGTTCCACGGCCCGTTATCATGACCTGTGTGATTCTGCCTCACACCCCACTGTTAGCACCATGGAGTGGGGATCGATATTTAGTAGATCTATTCCTGGTAAGGCATGACTTTAACTGTGTGTTATGCCTGAATCGACTGTTTTAGCCAATATCGAGCGCTTTCACGAACAGTTCGCATCACGAGACTATTGAAGTAAAGATATGTTGAAAGATATGTTAGCCCCATGATCTTATTATTGTATTACGGCCCGCATGATTCTGTCTAATGCCCCACTAATATTAGAAATAAGTTAGGGTCATCAAGTCTATTGTTATTTCTATAGCCTGCATGATTCTGCCTCATGCCCCACTGGTCATGATGATAGATGAGATCTAACATGTTCATTAGATTTATCTTTATTAAACGGTTAAGTGGCGTTGAATTATTTCTTTATATAAAAAGGGGTTCGGTTAATTATAATCATTGGCTTAGCATAAACCGATCATTGTTGACATCTTATTGCCATGGATTAATATCTGTTCGATTAATGATATTTATCCTGAGTGATAATTGATTCTTCTTACACAACCCTATGAGCTCTAATTGATTTATTCTCATGAATATACTGGAATCGACTATTTAGTCGATCTCCTTTTATATCTGCTCTCATAGCCGCACATTCGAGACTGTTTGGCAACACCGACAAGTTCCATCCTTAATTACTGATGAACTTTCTCTCCTTGTCAATTGTAGGGTCAAATTGACTGGCGCGTCTTGGGAGGATAGCACAGGATCGATCACCCCTGCGCTGAAGCTAGGCGGATCTACTCCATCGAGCGGACCCTTTCGGCTTGCTACGTGTGTCCTCGGCACGGGGCAAAAATTCTGTGTTGACACACCCTCAAATGATTCTATCCAAATCGCCCAGGGGGTCGGGGGCTACACCCATGGGTGTGCTCGCGCGCACCCGCTGACAAAACAAAAACCTCCCCCGCTGGCAACACGAAAACCCCCCAGACGATTCTGCCCGAATCGCCTAGGGGCTCAGGGGCTACACCCGCAGGTGCGCTCACGCGCACCCACTGTCAAAGACAAAAAAAATCCCCAAACGATTCTACCCGAATTGCTCGGGGGCTCCAGTTGGGTTCATAAACCTAGGGTCCTTCACGGACCGGCTTTTCGATAAAGACTCGGCCCAAGTAGACAACACGCAACTCATGGGCCGGCCCAAGTATCTAAACAAACAGGCTAGAAGGGCGATCCAATCACCGACCGAAAGGTCTGGCCGAGGAGGAGCGACGCCCGTTTTCTGACTCCGACCCGCCTCTCTGACCGGAGGGCTCCCTTCGGTCTCCAACCCACCTCCGAACGGCCTCTCTGGCCAAAAGGCCTAGCCAAAACACTACTTCCGACCCCATGTCTCCGACCGGGGTACGTAAAAACCCTGCTCACTGCTCATCTTCGACTGGCGCGATCAGAACCGACTGGGACCAACCGACCGGGGACGCCCGCTCGAAAGGGACCAGGGAACGAACGGGGAAAGTAAAGCAAGGCACACAAGTCAAACCATGATACCAGGGATCGTACCCTGTACACCTACAGAAATAGTACTCTGCAACCTCCCTAACACAAATAGTATTGTAGGCGCCAACATTTTTCCTACAGTATTGTGGGTGCCATTAACTCCCATACGGTAAGGCTCCCCACATGCCTCTAGGCATTGATAGTGTTGTGGGCGCCGACATTTACCGTACCGAGTGAACATGGTGAAACCCCTCACATGCCTCTGGGCATCAACAGTATGACAGACACCGACGTCTACCATGCCCGAAGAAGACAACACCATCTCCCACGTGTATCTGACATTCAACAGTATTGTGGGCGCCTACCATCGTCCTGTACCCGTTGCCGTGGGCAGCAAGGCTCAAAAGCATACATACTCTCTCTCCCTCACTTGTAAGGCTATCCTCTTCATCTATAAAAGGGGATGTGCTCTCTTCCAACATTCAAGTCATTTCAGATTCATTCGATCGATCAAGTTCACTAGTTCACAACCACAGAACTGCCAGGTTCGAATCTCAAGTACACGCTTGAACACTTAGCTCATAGCGGAGCTCCTGTCGCTCTCGGCCCTTCCGACCGGGTCTGTCCGGACCTCTTATACTCTCATCTTTCTCCTTCTCATTTGTAACCCCACTGCAAACTTCGAGCACATGGGCTCAGGAATAAAGTCACCAACCGTCTCAAATTGGACGTAGGGCACGTTGCCTGAACCAGTATAAACCTTGTGTCATTGAGTGCTAGGCCACCTCCGATCACAACGTACGGCAAAACTATAAATATTTACTTGTTGGTCACTTTCTGCTCCGACACATATACTATCTTTTAGGATCTTAACAATCTCAAATATAAAAACTCAAAACTAAAAGGTTGTAAATCTTATTGGGAACTATAACTTTCATATATAAAGTATCTTCATTTGACGTCATACAAGAAAGGTATTATTTTTCTAAGACGACAAACACATGCACACGACTAAAAGTTTATATTATTTTTTGGAGCATCTTAGCGATCTTAAATAAAAAACTCAAAACTAGAAAGTTGTTGATCTTATCGAGTGCTATAACTTTTATATATAAAGTATTTTCATTTTACATCATACAAGAAAGATATTGTTTTTCTAAGGTGACAAGCATTTGTACGCAATTATTATGTTGCCGAAGATTTATATCATTTTTAAAACATCTTAGGGACCTCAAATGAAAAAAGTTTTAAAATTAGAATGTTGTATATCTCATCGAGCCCTATAACCGTCTTCATCCGACGTCATATGAAAAATGTTGAGTCTTGTCACGCCTATCCCACTGACGCGATAAAACAGTACTGTTGCGCCAACAGAAGTAGCATGATAAGGTTTCCATGTGGAAATCGCCATCCAACGTGGCACAACTTGATACGCCAACACATGTGGCACGATAATGTCATTTTATCGTGCCAAGCACGTTGGCGCGACAAAAAAAACAAAAATAGAAATAAATGGGGCTATTTTTAATATAAAAAATAAAACATTAATAAAATTTAAAAATATTCTGGTGCCCTTGCCCATGGGGACCTTACCCAATGGCGCTCCATTAGTCAGAAATGCACCTATAACCTGAGGCTGCCTGGTCTGGGCGACTGGGCCCTAGCCCTTAGCCCCTAACCCAGTTTTACTAGGTGGGAGATTGGAGAATTGGGAGACCTAGGTCCTTTTCGGCTAATTGTTTCTGTCGGCTGATACCGTTTTATTGTGAGAGAAAACCATAATACATCATGATTGATAAGGAGTTCAAGTGAACGGGGCGCTAGCCTCATTCTTTGTTGAGCCAGATCTTGGTCTTTTGAGTATGGATTGGGCTGTTTCGTAAGATGTATGTGGCACATCCGTGTCCTTGTTTGTCACCATAGTGACACGGACCTAATCTAACATAATGTGTTCATCGTGTGGGTGTAGGCCAAGATTCGTCGTGTGGGTGTGGGCCAAGATTCAGGAATATGTTTAGTTGACAATAAGGTTAGTCGTCAACTATTTATTTATTTTTAAGGCTCCTTTGGATTATGAGACTTTTTTTAGTCTCTAAGTTTTTTCCGTGAAAATAAATTGATTCCTACAAAATTCCTAATCAATTTCTGTGAAATTCCAAAGAACCTTAAATTGTAATGTCGCTATCAAGCATACCCCACACATTGTCGCGGGAATTGTGGATAACAAAATGCTTATTTGTCTTGCTAACATGGACATTGCAGTTGCATGTGTTAGTGGATTTTAATTGTATATGATAGTACATTACCTAGTTGGATAGCCTGCATGTTGAGATAAATAGCTAGTAAGGTTTTGCTTAGTGGAGTTTAATTTTATGAGATAGTACATTGTCTAGTTGGACAACTTATATGTCTAGATAAATATCTAGAAGGATTTTGCTTTATAAGAGTATAAGATAAGATAAGATGGGTTTTAAATAATACCCTTGTCAGAGGTTGGTGAAAATTACTGGTTTTGTTAAACAAATAAACATTTTTGTTGCGAAAAAGAAAAATCACCCACGCGTGGAGGAAAGTGTTTTGAACTCCGCCGCCACCTCCACAACCCGCGACTCGAGCGGTGCGTCCCGCGGCCGCGGGGAAATGGCGGAGCGGGACCGGATCCTGGAGAGGGAGCGGAGGCAGATGGAGCAGATCCTAGAGCTGGACATGGAGGAGCTCCAGGTAGAGGAGGTCGACGACGACGGTTCATCCTCCTCCTCCGACGTCGACACCTTCCTCAGGTCCGAGCGCCCCCCTTGCCCCCTTTCTTACAATCCCTTGCGAGAGCGGAGTTTCACGGGGATAGAGTGGTGTGACTGACGATGTTAGTTATTGTGAAAATACATTACAGACTGAATTCGGAGGCGGTGGAGATTAGGATTGGGGGATTTTTGCAAACTTAAGCTCTTTTTTTGGGAAAATTGGATCCATACCATCAAAAGAACCAATCTTTAGATATCTACCATCAAAAGAACCAACTTGAGATATGTACCATCAAAAGATCACAATTCTATAGCTATCTACCACTTCTGTGAAGTTCACGTTAAATCTGTGAAGTTCACGTTAAATCTGCGCCCCAGCACCTCGTCACCCTCGGCGAGGTGGCAGCCGAGCTCGACGATGTCACTATCGCTCTTCTTCAGCGACAGCCATGCTGCTGGCCACAGCATGTCGTGGCCGGCGGCGTCGGAGATTCACGTCGACTGTGACCACCCAAGACTCTCTCATCGCTCCTGTGCCGCAAGCACGGGTGCCCAGCGAGCTCTCGCCGGTCCGTCGCCCATCAATTGGGGTGGAGAGCCCGGCACGTCCGCCGCCGCCCGGGCTCCAGCAAGATGCTGGTGCGTGATTGCTCCGCCGCGCTCGAGGCCAGCCTGCGCTTCCCTCTCTCCTCCAAGCGATTTCCTAACGCGAGGGTTGCTCCGGCGCTACCCAAACCGCAGAAAAGTCGCGCCGTCCCAGCTCACCCGCCCCAACGCCTGGAGGCTAACCTGCCGTCTTCGTCCATGCGCTGCGAACGACAACGCCGGCGTCAGTAGCCGCTGGTTGTCCCGTGTTCCGGTACTTCTTCACCATCTGCGCTCACAGGCACGAGGGCAAGCCGACGGGGTGGCACCATTTCCAGCCCTACCACGACGGTAGCCGCCGCCTCTTCACCGGCGCTCTGCGCAGCAGCAGCGGGTGGAGATCCAAGTTCTTTTTCCTTGAGCGCCCATCGGATTGGAAGTGGAATTGCCAGGTGAAGTGGGGCAAGCCGAGGAGGGAGGACGTCCGCCGAGTGGAGCTCACCGACACCGGGATCGAGAAGCTCAAGCATATGGGGTGCATTGACATCAAGTGCTTCTTGGCCAGCCGCGACATGCCCGTCGGGGCCGCTCTCGCCCCGCTGCAGGCGGCGCTGAAAGCGGAAGCCAGAGCCGCCGGAGCCGGTGCTGGTGCTCGTGCCGCCGCCGCCGCCGTCGGAACTGCTGCAGAGAGCGCATCTAGGACTACGAGGAAGCACAGCAGGCTGTTGCCGGCGGCGGCCTTGTCCCAACGTTGAAGGTGACGGAAGCAGACAGAATGGTAGATAGCTATAGAATTGTGATCTTTTGATGGTATATATCTCAAGTTGGTTCTTTTGATGGTAGATACCTAAAGATTGGTTCTTTTGATGGTATGGATCCAATTTTCCCCTTTTTTTTACACGAGAGTTTTACCTCAGCTTTTAATAAAGCATAGTCGGATACAATACTGGGGAAGCCAGTTTCTCAGGAAAGCCAAAGAACACACGACAGCCTAGTACATGATCTAGATTTCACAGATATCAGTAGACATCAACACACTAGGCCTGAAATTCTTCATCCAGCGCAGGATTTGGTCCTTCACTTGCAGAATGCGTTAGCGATCATCCTCCTTGAGGAGTACACTCCACTTCTGCAGGAATGATAATGCAACATAGATGATGTCAGACGGGGCCTCTGGAAACTTGTTTTCAATAACCATCTTGTTCCTATTATTCCAAATAGCCCAAGCAAAACCTGCAAAGATGAAAAGGGTTAATCGGATGGGTAGGGGCCCCTTGCCCTGTAACCATGTTTCAGATAAGTTCTTCACGGACGTTGGGCAATTTTGCCATTTAAAGATCTCTCTTAGGAAGCCCCAAACCATTCTAGCTATAATGCAATAAAAAAAAAGATATGATTCACAGATTCCATAATCCCACACAGGCAGCACTTCTCACAACCTTTCCAACCTCTCTTGCTGAGGCTTTGAGCACATTGCAGTTTAAAACCTGCCAGAGAAAAAAACTAGATCTTTAAGGGAATTCTACATTTCCACAGATGACGAGCTATTCTGCTAGTAACCCCACCATTTGATATGAATCCGTAGAGGGATTTTGTAGAGAAGTGGCCTTTTTTCTCCAAGCCCCAACTAACCATGTCAGAGCCCTCCTCATCTAAAGATATTCTGCTAAGCTCTCCCTTGAGCTCAATCCATCTCTCAAATTCCCTTAAAGATTAGGATTGGGGAATTTTTGCAAACTTAAGCTCATAGCTGTCAAGGGCATCGAGGGGTAGGGTAGGCGCACCCCGGCTACGTAGTTCGTAGCCGTGATCCGTGTTGGGGCGAGGTGTTACCCCTCAGCGCCCGTTCTGTTAAGAGGTGAAGAAGAAGTAATTGTTCTTTCTTCCTCTCAAATGATGGATTACAAGGACTCTTATAGGCCATAGCCTTAACAGACTCTAACAAATCACTCCTAAATTAGAGGACCCCTTGATTGGCTTTCCTTTATTCTAGCCATTCCCTTGATTGGCTTCCCTTTATTCTAGCCACTTCCTAAACCGAGCCCTGCGCTGGTGCCACGCGCTGCTGCACGCCTGGCATCCCGAGCTCTTCTATTCCTGGCATATGTGCGTCCCCACATGACATCTCTCCCCTGTCGAGGAGCAGCTCGTCCTCGAGCTGGAAGTCCGGATACTTGGCGGTGAAGGCCCCGACGTCTTCCCATGTAGCCGATGCAGCCGACTCGCCCTTCCACTGGACAAGGACCTAGCGCACGTCGCGCGCCAATCGTGCCCGCACGGCCCGCTCCGGCTCTGGAACCGGCGCACCATGGTGATGGGGGGCAGTGGTGGTGGAGCATCCGGTGGCGGCCCGCGGAACTTCTTGAGGAGACCGATGTGGAACACATCGTGCAGCCGAGCGCGAGGCGGAAGGGCCAAGCGGACAGCGACGTCATTGATGAGTTCGACGACGTGGTAGGGCCCGAAGTAGCACGGCTTGAGCTTGCCAGTGACGGCCTGGGGAATGGATGATGTTGCTCGCTGACGAAGACGAAGGAGGGCCCAATCGCCCACCTGATACGCGACATGACGGTGGAGCTTGTCGTAGTGCTTCTTCTGGACCGTCTGTGCCTGCTCCAGGCGATAACGGATGTCTGCCAGGAACTCGTCACGCTCCTCCATGTTCCTGGCGACGGCGGCCACCCGTGTGTCCCCCGGCTCATAAGACTGGATGGCCGGAGGATCACGCCCGTAGACGACGCGGAACGGCGTGTCCCGCAGCGAGGACTGGTAGGCGGTGTTGTAGACGTACTCCGCCCATGGCAACCAGCGCAGCCAATGTCGAGGGCGATCGCCGGTGAGGCAGCGCAGGTACATGACGATGACGCGGTTGGCAGCTTCTGACTGGCCATGGGACTAAGGGTGGAAAGCCGATGTCATGTGGAGCTTGGCGCCCATCAGGCGCATGAGCTCTCGCCAGAACGTCGAGGTGAAGACCGGATTGCGGTCAGACACCATGGACTGGGGAACGCCGTGAAGCCGCACGATGTCGGTGAAGAAGGTTTGCGCGACGGACTCGGCGGAGTACGGGTGCGCCAGGGGAATGAAGTGGCAGTACTTGCTGAACGTGTCCACCACCGTCAAGATGACGGACTTGCCACGGACGCGCGGCAATGCCTCCACGAAGTCGAGCGCGATGTCCATCCAGACACCTTGGGGTACTGGCAGGGGAAGGAGCAGTCCTGCCGGGTGGAGGTGCTCTGATTTGTACCTCTGACATGTCACGCACGAGCGCACGAGGTCCTGCACCAGCTGTCGCATGTTAGGAAAATGAAAGTCGCGGCGGAGGCAATGTAGTGTGTGCTGGACCCCTTCATGCCCGTCCTCGTGCACGGCCACCATGATCTCCTGGACGAGCGGTGACGCCGGGGGAATGTAGAGGCGGCCACCGAACTGGACCATGCCATCGACGAGCGTCCATGGTGCGTCGCGGGAGCCTGCACGGAGCTCGTCCCGTATGGCGACGAGGGCAGGTTCGGTGTCCTGCGCTTGACGGAAGCGCGTGACGAAGTCGAAATGCGGGGCGGAGATGGCGAAAATGACCCCCTCGTCCGTGTCGCGGCGAGACAAGGCGTCCGCCACCACGTTCGCCGCACCCGGTTTGTACTCGACGAAGAAGTCGAAGCCCAACAGCTTCCCCACCTAGTGGTGCTGGGGAATCGTGGCGAGACGCTGATCCAACAGGTACTTGAGGCTGTAATGATCCGTCTTGACGAGGAATCGGCGGCCCCAGAGGTACGGTCGCCAATGTTGTATGGCGTGGACGAGGCCGATGAGCTCCCGCTCATAGGCGGCGAGGGAGCGATGGCGTGGCGCGACGGGACGGCTGAAGAACGCAATTGGGTGTGCGTCCTGGATGAGCACTGCGCCAAACCTGTGCGAAGAAGCGTCGCATTCCACGACGAAGTCCTTGGTGAAGTCTGGCATCGCTAGGATCGGGGCCGAGGTGACCGCCGCCTTAAGCGTGTCCAAGGCCGCGGCGGCTGCGTCGGTCCAGGAGAACCCTTCCTTCTTGAGGAGGGCGGTCAGCGGCGCGGCGACGGAGCCGAAATTGTGGACGAATTTGCGGTAGTACTCGACCAAGCCAAGGAAACCGCGAACTGCCCGCACCGAACGGGGCACCGGCCAGTCATGGATGGCCTGCACCTTGGCTGGATCCATGGCGACGCCCGCCTCGGAGATGATGTGACCGAGATACGAAACGGAGGCGACGCCGAAGGCGCACTTCGTCCGCTTGACGAAGAGGTGGTGCTAGCGCAGCGTGGAGAGGACGGCGTGGAGGTAGCGAAGGTGGTTGGCCCATGTCTTGCTGTATATCAAAATGTCGTCAACGAAGACAAGGACAAACCGACGGAGGAAGGGGCGTAGGACGTCATTCATGAGCACCTGGAATGTCGCTGGGGCGTTGCACAGCCCGAACGACATCACCAAGAACTCATAGAGGCCCTCGTGTGTACGGAACGCCGTCTTGTGGACATCACCCGGCCGCATGCGAACTTGGTGGTACCCGGAGCGAAGGTCCAGCTTGGAGAAGAATCGGGCGCCGTGGAGTTCGTCGAGCAGTTCGTCCACTACGGGAATGGGGAACGCGTCCTTGACGGTGAGGGCGTTCAGGGCGCGGTAGTCGACGCAGAAGCGCCAGGATCCCTCCGCCTTCCTGACGAGGAGGACCGGCGAAGAAAACGCCGACGCGCTGCTGCGGATGATGCCCTGCTCCAACATGGCGGCGCATTGCCGTTCCAATTCGTCCTTGTGGGACGCAAGGTACCGGTACGGCCGGACCGCCACCGGCTGCGCGCCCGGCTTGAGGACGATGCTGTGGTCGCGTTCACGCGGAGGCGGAAGCCCCTGGGGCTTAGCGAAGACGTCCCCGAAGGATGCCAGCAGTTCGTCTAGGTGGGACTCGCTGGCTATCGTGGTGCGGACGCCTGGCGCGCTGGTTGCCGCCACGCCCGTCCAGCACACGGCTCGCCCCTGACGCTGGAAAGACATCTTCCGCGTGCTGAAGTCCCAGAGCACCGGCCCCAAGGTCGCCAGCCACTGCGTGCCGAGGACCAAGTCGTACCCGGCGAGTGGCATCACGAAGAGATCGACGCGGAACGTGTCGTTGTTGATGGTGAGCGGTGCCTGCCAAATGACACTAGGGCAGGAGACGCGCTCGCCATTCGCCACGGTCGCCGTGAGGCGTGGGCGGCGCTGCAGAGGCAGCCCGGTACGTAGGGTCGCATCCTCAGCTATGAAGTTGTGCGTGGATCCCGAGTCGAGGAGCGCGGTAAAGACGGCGGCGCCCACGGCCACCTGGATCTGCATGGTGTCGCTGAAGGACACCCCAGCGATCGCGTTGAGGGAGAAGTGCGGGGTCTCCTCCATGGTGGCGTCTTCATCAGCAGCGGCCCCGTCGTCGGTGTCGTCTTCGATGACGTTGTCGAGGAGGAACAGTCGTTTGCAGACCCGATTGTGCCCGCGACCGAACTTTTCATCGCAGTTGTAGCAAAGACCAAGGCGACGACGCTCTTCCTGTTCTGCCTGAGTCAGCCGCTGAACCAGCCGGCCCTCCATGGTGATCGTGGCCGTTGCGGCCTTGTCCGCCTTGTCCGCCGGGGGCACCGGTAGGGCGAGTCACGGTGCGGGCGCCGGCAGGAGCGGCCGATCACGCGGGGGGACGCGTGCGGCGGGCGCGACGTAGCTGTTCTGCAAGTTGATCTTGCGGGCGAGGCTCATGGCCGCCACCAGTGACTGGGGATTGTGGATCTCCACATCATGGCTGAGTGGTGGAAGGAGGCCGGCGGTGAACAGCTGGACGCGCTGTGCCTCGTCCAAGCGGCCCGCGCGAGGAAGCACGGCCTAGAACCTGTCCTGGTAATCCGCCATGGTACCGGTTCGGTGGCAAGCCACCAACTCGCCGAGGGGGTTGGATCGGAGGGGAGGCCCAAAGCGCAGGTGGAGGAGCTCCGTGAACTGGCGCCAGGAAGGAGTACCCTCGTCCTGCTGGACTTGGTAGTACCACAGCTGAGCGCTGTCCTCAAGGTTTGTACGACGCCATCCATACTTTGTAACAGAACCGCCCAATTTGTACAAGATCAAGTACGGTTGTCCCCGCTAACACGTTGACACGCGCATACTTTCACTTATATAAACCCGGTAGTCCGCCGAGTGTCCCGAAAGACCTCGGTAAGTCAACATCACAACTAAGATCGCGTGATTAAGCAAATACACATCACATACACAGGGTTGCAGCGGAAATAATATTACAAATAGGTTCACAAATAAAAGTATGAGTTTGGGTTTCAAAACCGCTTAGTGAAAACAACATAGCTTTTAAATGATGACATTAATATAAGTTCCAAATATATTGCTAGCATAAGTGACATCATCCGACAAAAGCATATAGATGTGAAGTAACTATAGAATCACCGAGCCACCGGCGGTTAGCCACCATCTTCACAGGCCGAGAACTTCACCTGCAACATGGTGGGATAAACCCTGAGTACGAGAAGGTACTCAGCTAGACTTATCCGTCAAAACCAGAAATAAAGGACACCAAGGGTCATGCAAGGCTTATGAGGTGGGCTAGCTTGACACAGTTGCATAAAAGAGCTTATGAATATAGTAACCTATTTAAACTTCGCATCAAGTTTATCATCATTTACATGTCCACTAGATTTGCACCTGTACTAGAGCACTCACTTATTAGGAGCAAACAATATTAACCATAGCAGGTATAATAAGGCTGTCATCATCATATCATCATTTCTGAACCATTATGTTATTTAGTGTATCTATTTTGGAGATAAGCCCGTCAAATTCTCACTAACCGGGAGAGACGGCGACTCAAATCGAATTACAACTCAGCTGAGGGGGTATTCCTAACTCTCATCCTGGCATACTTTGCAAGGGTAGCCGTGGGTCACCTTTGGTACAACTCAGGAACCAAATTCGCGGGTTCGATCAGCGCCAACGCTCTCAGGGATTACCCTTCTGCCAGGATGATCAGGACTTTTAAATCACCTGCCCTTGGACTCACGCCTACGGCTCCCTTCCGAGACGTACTTTATACTTATCAACTCCCGGTCTGAGTTGAGCTACTCGGCTTCGTGGTCGGTCTCTAGACCCGACCAACTAAGAGAGAGGCATGCGTTCAACATGAACAGGAAAGGCTCCAAGATTCAGTCCTTAAGCGACACAGACGGAGTCACTGCAAACCGGCAAGCCTCCGCCCGGTCTTCATTTCAAATTAAGACAGGTTCTTTTCCACGATAGCAAATATAGCCAACCATGCCATATGTATATCCCTATATCTTACAGGTGACAGGAAATCACCTGACTTCTACCGCGTTTAAGCAGGGCTAAGCACTACACGAACCTGAGCTACATAGGATTCAGGGTATCAATATCTAGACAAGGATTGGATAACCAATGCAGCAAGTGTTTGCATCCAACACCTAAACTTAATGCAACAATATATATATGTAACAATAATACTTTAACTGCATTTCGGAAATTAGGAGGCTTAATATGCTCCGGGGCTTGCCTGGGATCCCACACTGAGTTAGTGTTAGTTAGCTTGCACCGTCCTGGTGACATCTCAGGTCCTAGCACTTGCTTAGTCCTTCCATATTCGGGATAGATCAATCAAATGCTGTCTTCGGGTTTGGCTCCAGCATCTCATCCTTCACATGGTGCATCTAGCGTAACTAGATGAGATGCAATATGCAAGTGCATAAATATGAAGAATAGTACCATGAGACGTATCACAAAATAGCAAGCAAGACAAGCATAGTTTACACTAACACACTTAAGTACTTTGCGATGCTTAACTTAACATCACACAATCTATCATGCTAAGATGGCAAAGAAGATGACAACACCAAGCATGACATAAGTTTTCCAAGATCTCAGGTGCTCTAACTCAGTCATCATTCAAGGCATAAGTCACACTTAACAATATACAAGCAAACACTATAATTGGAATCTGCCAATTTCTGGACATGCAAACAACAGCTACAAGATTTAGCTATAATTGGAGTTACACAAATCCAAATGACTTGAAAGAAGACATTTTGGAAATCTTATGAAATTGTCTACGATTCATTTTTAATCATCTTAGCATGATTCTCAAGTTAACTAAGTCAAATATACCCATTTACAGAAACTGGTCCACAATTGACAGAGAGCAATCAATTCTGTAACCCAACCTTAAACAGGCATAGCTCACAAACCATAAGACCAAATACCACCAAATTTTAACAGAAGCTAGATACATAAATTATCTACAACTTTTTTATTATCACCAAAAGCTCATTCAAATCCTAACTAGATCAAACACTAGCATCTTTCAGATCTGCTCAGAATACAATCAAAACCTGACAGAAGACTTAAAAGTCATGTAACTCCTACACTATCTGGCCTATGACCTTACAATTTGAACACAAGCAAGATCATGAAATTTGCTACAACTTTTGTATTCACTACAACCATAGCAAACATCATTTACACCACGAATATAATTGCACAAGTAAAACTGCAATTGCAACCCAACAGCAGTGGTACAGAAAACTGATAAGAACTTCAGAGAAGCACAACTGGAGTTCTAGACCTCCAACAAACATGAACCATAACTTTTTGAAAAGCCTAGGAAGTTACCTACAACTTTCTTATTCTCATATTAAGATGATTCTATAGTTAGAAGGGTCAATTAATCCAATAATTGCATCTCTGTCTAAAACATAGACAGAAACTGACATGCCACTTTAAACAGCTATAAATGGAGTTATACATGTCCAATAAATGTGTTTCTAGACTTTTTAGAAAGATTATCAAATTCTAAACAACTTTGTTGTAAACACCTAAAGCTAATTAGACTATTAAGAAGGCCCCACAATACCAACAAGGTAACCCTGTCAGAGTTTGGGCAGAAACAACCACTGATATTTAAGCAAGTATAACTCAAGATCTACTTAACCAAAAATCATGCTATTTAGTTTTTGAAAAGCTTAATAAAAGTACTACAACTCATGTATTATCATAAAGTCATGATTCATAACTTAACTAAGCCAATTAATTTAATCTTGCAGACCTATTCAGAATAGGGGTAAGGCAATACAGGTAATTTGTTATTTTTATAGATCTTAAACTATCAAGCCTAAAATACTGAAATTTTTACCAGACATCACTAATCACATCAGTAACACTCCATAAAAATTTCACATTTATTTGAGTAAAATAACTGCAGTTATCAAAAAGACAAGACATGACTAGCATTAAGAACCTAACTGCCTAAATCTATTTTTACAGCAAACTATTTAAACTTAAACATGTAATATTATAGATCTAGTACATAGAGAATTTCACAAGGATTCCAAAAAGTCCTCATTTACTATTTTACGAGTTTTCTACAAATTACTACGAATTTTCAAAGTGTAGCATTCAAATCTGTAAAAACCAGAGAAAAGGGATTGAAATCTTGCATCGGGGTCCCTGCGGAAAATATAAATCAAACGTCAGCGAAGAGGTCCTCCTGAGCACTATTCACATGTGTCATAACTTCGCAGAAAGAACCCTCCCTTTTCTCGAATTTGAGCGCGAAGTCCTTCCTCGTCTCAGAACGGACGCAGAGCACAGCACGGCGGCTGTGCTTGGGGAAGGGGACAGCGGCCAGCCGGGGCTTGCTGGTGCGGCTGGGGAGGCTTGCCCGGCCCAGGTGGTGGTGTATGCGGCCGTGGCTGTGGTGGAGAGCAGAGACAGGACGGCAGCGGCGGCCGGAGCTCTAGCTCGGCCATGGCGGATGTGCGCCCCGGCGTGGAGCGGAGCGAGGAGGAGACAGCGAGAAGGAGGAGGAGAATGGAGAGGAGGGAGGCGAGCGCACGGGCTTTCTACATCGGCTTACGTTGCGTGGACGCGAGGTGGCGAGCATGCAGGCGAGCGCGCGAGGCACGCGGCATGAGCTCTCTGTTCCGGTTGGCACTGTTATAGCTGCAATTTCAAATTTCTAATACCACCTCAAATGTACAACTGAAACTCATACTTCGTGCCTCCGTAGCTCTTAAACCACGACGAGTTAGTCCAAATTCTATTAATAAAAGTTGTAGATCTACATACTAGCTCCAACTTTTATTAAAGCTTCAAAGTCTAATTAGGCCTCGTTTGGGAGATACAAGGTTCCAAAGTGGGGTACACGAAAACTAAAATCATGCATTCAGTCATCCATGACTTAGCCAAATTTCAAGTGCTGAAAACAGCTGCTGATTTAAAGTTTGAGCCTCGGTTTGACTTGCTTACAAGCTGATCTAGCTCTTGGTCCAAACATAAAGTTTGTTGTACATAACATGGACTCCAACTTTTATTTAGGTTCCACTGCCATGCAAACACTCTAAGCTGCAGTTCAAACCAAGTCAAAGTAGCATCACTATAAAGCTTAAATCTGAGTTTTAGACCGATTGATGCATTTTCTTGACATTTGCCCAACATGAACCTTTCACGACTTTTGTTGTAGAGTTCATCTAGAGTCATTTGGGCATGGTTTCAAGGTTTGGTTGACTTCATAGGTTTCCATCCACTTGATAAAACAATTCATGCAAAGATATGACTTATCATTTCATGTGACTTTTTAATTCCAAACTTCATGAAACTTTTCCACGGGTCTAGATGGATGTATGGGGATGTAATGTACATGGAATAAGCATGTTTAATATTACTCTTGCATAATCTTAACAAGGGTCCATATGTAAGCAAATGTGCGTGGCCCAAGTTTAAGTTGGAGCTCCATCATGTAGATTTGATCTTGACATCTTCATTACCACTCGACATGTCATGTTTGAGCTCAAATCCATTGCTTAACTGGTGACAAACACCTGGGGTGTTACATACTTTCTCCTCCATGATTCGCTGTTGATGAAAATAAGATTCACAACGATTGATAAAGATCAGGGGATCCGACTTGCCATCGTAGCGCGGAAAGTCGAGCTTTTGAAAACGCGGCGGCTGGTCCTGGTGATGCTCCCCCGACCCGGAGTGTGCGGAGTGTGACGATCCACCCGGCGGCGGACGCGCGGCGTCCAGGCGTTGGATGGCCTGGGCGTTGGCCTCCACGGACGTCTGGAGGGTCCGAATGGACGCGACCAGGGAGTCCAATGTCGCCTGCAAGGCAGCGTTGGCGGCGTGGTTGACGGTGTTGTCGCCCATGGCGTCGACGCGAGGGAACGGCGCGGCGGCTGAGGATGGTGCGGCGGCTGGTGTTGGTGAAGAGGCACGAGATGAACTAGATCGCCTAGACCGTGATACTAGGTTGTCAAGGGCGTCGAGGGGTAGGGTAGGCGCACCCCGGCAACGTAGTTCGTAGCCGTGATCCGTGTTGGGGCGAGGTTTTACCCCTCAACGCCCGTTCTGTTAAGAGGTGAAGAAGGAGAAGTAATTGTTCTTTCTTCCTCTCAAATGATGGATTACAAGGACTCTTATAGGCCATAGCCTTAACAGACTCTAACAAATCACTCCTAAATTAGAGGACCCCTTGATTGGCTTTCCTTTATTCTAGCCATTCCCTTGATTGGCTTCCCTTTATTCTAGCCACTTCCTAAACCGAGCCCTGCGCTAGTGCCTGCCGCGGTGACCGCGGCGGCCGCGTCGCCCTGGCACGCTGCTGCACGCCTGGCATCCCAGGCCCTTCTATTCCTGGCATATGTGCGTCCCCACATGACAATAGCAAACAGCAAAATCTGGAGCTTAAACTAAAATTTGTTTTAAGCGCAGAGTTTACAGCGGAGATGGTTAGTGGTTACTTCGCACTCATAGCCAACATTTAGTTCGCAACCACAATTTTACTGATGTACTCAAACTTATGGTTGGTGGAGTCTTGTCTTTTGATCTATATTGGAAGACGGGGGAATGACCCTAAAACTGTAAAAAAAGGTTGGTAGAGGAGTGATGAGGTAGTATACATGGTGCTCACAAGTTCGGTTATATTCAAAGTTTTGCTACTAATTATTAATACGCTAGATAACATCTTAAGGCCCTTGGTTCAATGGGATGAGTGAACATAGTATATGGTCTGCCAAACATTTCCCCACTACCTGTACCTGCATTCATTTAAATGGTATAGATAGAAGTGAATTTGTATGAGCTTGTTGCTACTCAATGTTTGTGTGAACTCTTGTTTTATTCTTTTTTCTTCACATTCTTTAATCGCAGAAATGCTCATGGAGATGGAGGGATTAAAACTTCTGAGGAGCTTATGGTCGATACATCTACTGTTTCCTTGCAAGATCACACCTACCTTGGTAAATATTCCATGCTAATCTTATTTGTGTATTTTATATTCCTAGATTCAATGCATGAACAGTGTGGTTATTTGCTAGAGGCAAAGATTGATGGTGCACGAGGCAAATTTGCTTTCCTGGATGGAGACAGAGTCCTCAATCTGCCGATGTTTTATCTTCAAGGTAGCATTCCTGCTTCCTGTGGACCATGCAGTGTATGACAAAGCTTACCTTAAATTAATTTGAATATGAGGACAATACATTTTGAAGTGGGCCATCCTGTTGTCCTTCCCGAAATCTGAACAGACCTAATATTGACTGTGTGGGATTATATTAAATGTTCTGTAATGGAACTTCTGCAGGAGTTGTTTTGTTTCCTGAAGCTTCCCTACATCTTCGAGTGTTTCAGCCTAGATTAGTGGAAGCTATTGACAAGGCTATTAATCATGTTGATGCTCCATGCATGATAGGCGTGGTGAGTGCCATTTCTCATTGTCGTGATGCATTGTTACATTGTCTGTTTTAATTGGCTATGGTCCAATGTCAGGTTTATGTTTATCGACACACAAATGATGGACATTATACTATTGCTTCTGTTGGGACAATGGCAGAGGTGTGGTTTCTAAGCTATTAGTTACTAGTTATGTCATGTGTACTTGTGGTCTTCCTCCTCATTGAGTTGTTTGTACTAGTGATTGAGTATCTGCTCATATGATAAAATGATAAATTATTTCTATATTAATGTGCATGATCTTTCTATCTAGGAACCAAAAAGAGCAAATATCCTTGATGTCTTCTATAATAAGTTAGTAACAACTAAAGCCTAGACGAGGGGCGACAGAACATAGGGCTAGGGTGCTGCCCTACAGTAAAATGAAATTTAGGTCACAGTTGGCTTGTTTTGACCATATCCTCCTGGTGCACCACTGCCATTTTGGTTCCAGCTTCACCACTGGACTAGACTTGGAATCTGTAAAAACATTTAATGCCATCTAAAAGACATATATCAAGCCATTAAAAAGAAATAATGAATTCACACAGGACATAGACATTTACTTACTGGAAAACATCCTTATGGTATCTGCAGC
This sequence comes from Miscanthus floridulus, assembly GCF_019320115.1. Lineage (NCBI taxonomy): Eukaryota > Viridiplantae > Streptophyta > Magnoliopsida > Poales > Poaceae > Miscanthus > Miscanthus floridulus. Next base: position 107,868,016 of record NC_089585.1, on the reverse strand, counting down.
TTTAGTTGATTATTGTGTTTTTCTTTTCTTCTTTTGAGAAGCTATGGTTGATTATAGTCTCCTTATTCTCGAAAATAGACCCTGCAACCAAATTTCTGGATTTGTACATTGATCAGTTGATGAGTCTATCCCGACTTTCTTGGGACTATCTGTTGTTTTGCATCGATCAGTTGATACAAAACATCTTGGAAGTTGGAATTCAAGTGCACACTAGTGCACTACAAGTGCCATTTTCATGCCACTAACATGTCTCTGAGTCTGACTTCTTTTGGTTAACACCCTTTTACACATTTTGCAATTTTAAAATCAACTTGACTAGTATAAGTTGTGAGTTTAATGCAATACCCAGGCAGTGGCGGAGCCAAGGGGGGGCTGGCAGGGGCCATGGCCCCCCCTAATATTTCACAACAAAAAAGTTAGTAGTATGACTTAATATTTTTTATTTATATTAAGAGGGAGATTATATAAAATTCTTGTCATATATACCTATTAATGTCTTCTAGATAATATAATCATACAGAACACAACTAGATAATAAAATTATCGCAATGAAAAAGACTGAGTCGGTACTCAAGATTTACAAAATCACCCTAGACGTCTTGCTGTTAACGGGCATGTCACTTACCAGTTACCACTGAAAAAATAGCGCCTTAGATCCTAGGATACATATAAGAAATTGCGAGCACCCGTTCAAGTCAATGAATTAATTCTGACAGTCATCACAAGGAACCTAACGAGTTGAGTTTCACTTAGTTTTTACATGTTGGCTCTTTTGGCCAGCGCCCCCCCCCCCTGTCTTACCCCCCGCAGGTCGAGTTTTTTTTTTTTGTATAAGTTGTGAGCTATATATTGGTGCAAGTTTTATTTATTTGTTATTTCATCCAAACTATCTATATTCACCTGTAGCCCTTCCTTCTCATTGGTCAGACTGTCAAGAGTTAAATTAACTTGTGTGTTTATGTTGCCTTCATAGATACAGAAAATTCAACATTTGGATGACAGTTCATCATGTATTTTCTCTCATGGTCAGCAGCGGTTTCGTCTTATGCGCCATTGGTTGGATGTCGACGGAGTAGTAAGTCTTAATAATCAAGGGCCTCTTTGGATCCACTGCGATTATAATAATCAGCTAAGATATTGTAATTGTGATCCAAACAAGCTAGATTATAAGGTGGTCAGGTGGATTAAAAAAAAAAGGGGCGTACCCAGTGCAGAGAGCTCCCGCTCTGTGCGGGGTCTGGGGAAGGGTGTTAGTGGCAAGCCTTACCCTATAATCCACCTTGGACCTGCTTTTTGGTGATGATCAAAACACCAGGTTACAATAATCCTATAATCCACCTTGGACCTGCTTTTTGGTGATGATGAGTATTTGTCACTTGAACCAAGAATAATCCACCACAATAATCCAGGGATCCAAGCACTCTGATTATTAATCCAGATTATAATAATCCTATGTATAATCTAGATCATAATGATCCAGCTGTGATCCAAACAGGGCCTAAGTAAAAAGTATGTAATTCTCTGAACTAAAAGGAAGAGAGCATATTCTCATGGCATTTTTCTTGTTGACAGCCATGGGGTGAAGTCCAAATTATTGAAGAAGATACACCTCAAAGAACTCCAAGAGATGCTTTTGGACAGTTAGCTGCAACTAACAGTTTCAGGCATTGTGCTTCATCGACAGTGACCAGTTTGCATGCGTCATGTTCTACACAACTTGATCATGTGGATTCTGATATGGATAGGGATTCTCTATCACCCACTAGCACTTCAAGTGACTACTCAGTAACAGATAAAAGAATATACCTTTTAGGTTCCCGGTCCAGTGGCTTGGTAAGGTGTGGTATTGTGGATGAATCCTCAAATGAAGGCCAAAATTCTATACCTGAACAGTCTTGCCAGAGCCATGAGTCTGTAAAAGAAATCGATGGGTATGGTCAGCCAGATAAGAATACAAACACAGGAGACGATGATAATCTTTGTTTCATATCCTCCAAATCCTTTCAGAGAGCAAGAAACAAAGATACTAAACAGCAGAAACACTACTTCGCAACAAAAAATGCATCACAGGCCCCATTGTCATTTTGGCCGCGCTGGGCTTATGAGATGTATGATTCGTATTCACTTTCTAGGAGAGCTGCAGGTACCAAGTTATTTCTCTGCTCCTTTTTATTTCTCTTGAATTGTAGCAAACTGAATTTATGTTACTCTGCATTCATTGATTGTTAACTGTATAATATTTGTTCCTGTAATTTTTTTCTTGGACATGCTGGAAAGCTGCTTATATCTTTATATTATAGAGAAATAAGTCCTGTTATGTCAAAGTATAAATCTGTTCAGTTGTGATTTAAGTGTTGTTGTATGTATGACCTTGGATTTTCTTCATGGCAGATTTGTGGAGACAAGTAATTTTAAACCCAAGCATGGATGATCATGTGAGGAAACCAAATTATTTGTCATTTTGCATTGGAAGCAAACTTCCTATCTCAGAGTCTCTAAGGCAAGAATTGCTTGAGATTGATGGAATCTCATATCGACTACAGCGGGAGATTCAGCTACTCAAAGCCTTCAATATCATACGATGTAGAAATTGCCTGGTATTGTTTACTTTCTTTTAAACAGTAACAGTTACTTTCTCAAAGTTTCTGATCATGCTCCATTTCTTCAATTCTGTTCACATAGCCAAGACTTGTGACCTTATCTCTGTCCAGTCTGCAGTTGGAACCAGTGGTGGTAATGCATAATGCATTCATGCATAGTGCCATAGTGGTGACATGAAAATGAAACTGGATCCAGGATTTCAAATTTTGTTGTCATTTAGGTTCTGCAGGATTTCAACCTTTTGTTTTGCATATGTGCAGTGTTTCGAATACCTAATAAAAAGAAAAAATGAAGCTGACTTATTATTTCCACACTTCTATATTTGAGGTGCATGAATTTTAAGATAATTTCAGGCAACACTCTTGTACAACCTAGTGCAAGTAAATTGTTACTTCTGTGATTTGTAAATGTCTTTGTATCATAACATATCAATTTTTTGTCCTTGTCTAACTATAGAACCAATTGTAAATTGTTAATTGTCTTTGTGCCAGTTTAGATCAGATTTTATCGAGTTTGTGGTTTTGTCTAACAGTTTTTTATTCTCGGAATAAAAAATTGCAAACTATGCCTACATAAATTGCAACAAACTAAAGCTGCAATTTTAGTATAAAATATATGCAATAACCGTCGCCTGAAAGAAAGCTTTAGCAAGTCCCTTATTTCCATAGAGATGGTTACAACTCACTGGTCGAGTGGACTTTTGGGGAGTTAATTTTTGAGAATCAGCACATAAACTCTTGCTTGGTTGTCGTCCCATCTGATTCTTGGATCTGGGGTAGTCCTGGGGATATCAGCTATAAAACTGATCAAATAGTTTATGCATAGTTTTGACTAATACAAGAGGTGACAGGTTATTTTCTTGTTGTAGACCCGTATTGCAAGACGAAGTGACATGGTGGTGACGTCCAGTGACAGCCCGATGATGACTCACAGCAAGCCCCACAGTTCTGTGAAGAGATTATCACAGTATACAGTGCCACTGGCCTTGCACTGCGCGGCGACCCTTCCAAAACTCACAGCTGGTTTCCAGAGTATGATAATTTTACCAGCTCCTTCTCTTTTCGTTTCTCCACTTTTTCCTCGAAATCACACAGTTACCATGGTTGCCTGATACACTGGCTAAGTTCTTTTTCTGGTTGCAGATACACATGGACGATCGCGTTGTGCAGTGCCTGCCAGTCCAATATAGGCTGGCTGTTCAGAGCCGATAACAAGAACCTGCATCCGAGATCCTTCTGGGCGATACGCACTTCCCAAGTTTCAGATGATACACAATCAAGATAGAACTGATCAGATCATCCGTGTATAACCTGCGTGACCTTTTGTTGCAGTTGCAGCAGTCCATTAACTTCTGCCTTCCATTATTCTCTACCAGACCCAATTTGCTTTCAGATCCATGTGTGCGTCCGAACTCAAAATTTGCGTGGCATAATCGACTCGTTCTGCACATATTTTGACAAATGCGGTTTGATGCGACAATCCTGAGTTCCTGACGTCCGGATGATGGCGTTCATTTTAAGAGTTTGACGTCCGTTCGTAGTAGCAAGTAGCAGCTAATTACAAAGCATCACGTATTGTACTTGGGAGTTTTAAGAGTCTGTCGTCGCCGAAGCTTGTGTAGAGACCTCAAGACTGCATAGACGCCGGCAAATCATGTACTCAGTACAAGAAACCCCCGACAAGCATGAGAACATACAGGAGTAGACTAGTACGTAGGAATATGTCAAAACTTACATCCCCTGAACTTTATTACACAGCTACATAAAAGTACGAACGTGTAGTATCAGCTCCACAGTAGCGGACTTCGCCACACGTTTTACAAGACGGTCACAGGGAGGATATGTACAACAGTACAAGCATAGCAGGCAGCAGCTCAGCAGTAGATGTCAATGTATAGGCATACGCAAGTGAAGCTATATATATATAACACACCCATCCGTGTATCCGATGCCAGCACTGTTCGCTCTTCACATCACCTGTACGATCGGTAGACGGGGCTGTACATGCAACTCTCAGCGTACTTCACCAGGTCTTTTGGCCGAGGGAGCTGGCTAGCCATTCCTGCGGAAAGTGAAGCAGAAGAATGGAACTTACATGGTGTCTCGAAGTCGCTAAAGTTTTCTAGTAAAATGTACCCCAAAGCAGCAAAAATACCGAGATCATAAGCTTTTGCGGCTACACGGGCAGCTATGTTAGCTGAAATCTTCCTGATGATGGAAAAGGGCGGGTAGATAAGGCCTTTCTCAATATGCTCCGGGGTTACCTGTTCAGCTAGTCCTTCAGCTGTCCAATCCGCAAACCAATGACCCCAAAAAAGATGCAGAATTAGTGACAACTGTCGAACAGGAAAGCATATCGAGAAACGAATGATCCTCTTGAAATCTTGCAGATTGGGTTTACCAGCAGCAAGGACCATATCGTCTGACACCCGGACTGCTCCTGAGATCACCACCCCTAGTCCAAACCCCGGGAAAATGTATGCATTGTTTGCCTGTTATAGTTTAAGATAAAGTTCACAAGTAGTTGAAACTATCAATAAGTTAAGGACTTTGTGGGCACAAGCCAGTTTTCATACCTGGGCAGGCACAAACAGCTTGTCATTATATTTCACCGGATCAAATGGGCTTCCACTCCCAAATATGGCACGCCCCTGTTTACATATGTATCCTCAGATTGAGGCATTCGAAATAAATTTAGCATGTGGAAAGATGAAACTATGCATGAAACGCTACCTGACTCCATGTATATGCTTGTTCAGCAGTACATTCAGATTGTGACGTTGGGTTTGATAGAGCCAGGATAATCGGTCTCTGCAATTGGAGTTAATTCTAAATACTTGATGAAATGATACAAAACAAACTATCTAGACAAGGAAGTGATGTTAAGTGTCACCTCATTAATCGAAGACATAGCCTCAATCACCTCTTTCGTGAAACTTTGACCCACACCAGCTGATCCTATTAGTGCAGTCGGTCTGACAGCCTGAAAAATGGAAAAAGACTTATGAACCATGAAAATCCACAATGGAAGCCTATTTGTATCCCCTTTGGTTCAGCCTTGTACCTTAACAGCACCTAAGAGATCTTTGACAGGTTCATGCTCATGTGCATATCGCTTCTTAAACGGCTGGAGTGTCTCTTTACGTGAGGTCACAATCAGTCCCTGCAACACACGACAGACTCCTTTATAATGTGTTCACAAAAATAAAAATAAAAATAAATAGGAAGGGAACACTTCTTAACCTTTGAATCAACCAGCCAGATCTTTTTGCGAGCCACTTCTACAGAAACCTTTGCCTGAAAAGAAACATCACTAATTTATGGTCACCAGCAAATTCCTCCAGTTAAGCCAAACTTGAAAAGTTACTACCTGTCTGGATATCTCCAGAGCAACCAGTTCAGCAATGCCCGTACCAGCCTGCAAGATAGACAGATGGACCTTTAAATTGCAGTCTTTATTTTTTGAATTTCAACGGGGGGAGGCGTTCCCCACCTGATTTATATATTGGCCCAAAAACCGGCCCGTTATATAGTTATACAAGGTGTTTGGTTACATATCATCACACAGGTGGTGATGATAGTTGTTTATCAAAAACAAGTATGAGCACTAGTCATCCATTTCTTGCTGATTCGAAAACCTGACACCACTGATCAACAATTGGCCTTTTCCTTCTTGGAAATCTGTATCGCCATAGCTCTGCCGATGCTTTGCAGTCTTTATTGAACATGAAAGTCAATGACATATATTTGTGTTTATGATAAACCATAGTTAATACTAGCATACCAATTATGTACTTATGTTTGCCAAAGTATTGACAATCTCAGGACAACCAAACCATTCTTTTGGAATGTAAACCAGCAAGTACAAGATGATTTCCAATACGATCCTATCCCCAAGACACCAAAGGGCATGTCTATACTGAAAAGAACCTATTGGAACTGATAGTGTTCCCTACTATCTTCATCTGATTACAAGATTCATGGGAATGTGAAGGCAAGTAAGCAAATGCGATGTAGTTTTGATACATGCAGTAATTAATAGTGAGCAGTAGCATTTACTCTACAATTTCCAAAAAAGGGTCGATCACCTCTCCTGCACCAAAGAACAAGAATGTATGATCAGCTAGAGTCCCACCAACAGATTTCAGAGCAGCGATAAGCCCTGCAAGCACTACAGCAGCCGTGCCCTGTAAATATCAGGGTTTCAGAGTTAGTACTGCTGTCTGGAACAAAATTCAATGACTTTTTAAGAAAAGTAAGATAAATTAACTAACATCTGATTTGATTACCTGGATATCATCATTAAATACAAGATGGTTTGTCCTGTACTTCTCAAGAAGTGTAAATGCATTGTGGTTTGCAAAGTCCTCAAACTGTGAGGCCAAACAAATTTTAGAAAGTGGTCTGTTACAGTTCAGTAGGAAACAAATAATTTATTTTCAACTATTTTCCATACCTGGACAAGAACTTTTTGTCCATAGTTCTGCCTAACTGCAGCCATAAACTCATCCAGAAGTTCAGAGTATTCCTGATTCAGAAAATGAATATATTGAGATCCATAATCATAAGGTTAACATGAATCATGATAATTGAACGAGCATAGCCAATGCAAGTAGTATGGAACCTGGCCAGTTGCTCTTCTTTGCTTTAATCCAATGTAGAATTCATCCTTTAGTAGATCTTCGTTATTTGTTCCCACATCAATGGTAATAGGCAAGCACTATGACACAACATGGAGGAAAATATTACATCAGACTGCTAATAAACAACTGTATATTCACATGGGCCAATTTAAAACTGTATATTCACATGTAAAGTACTCACAGCTGATGGCCGTACACCTCCAAGAGCAGTATACAGTGCAAGCTTCCCCACAGGAATTCCCATGCCCTATACATATTTCACACAAAAAAAGATTATATATAAGCAACAAACTCTGCGCTTAACAAAAAATTCAGAAGCACAAATGATCCTTGACAAAGCAAAAATGGCAGGGCAATGTAACTAACCTGGCAACCAAGATCTCCCAGGCCTAAAATACGCTCACCATCAGTGACCACAATAACCTGAATACTCTTCTCTGGCCAGTTTCTCAGTACCTCCAAGATCCTCCCCCTAGCATGAAAAGCACATCATAAGCACCCTTAATCCTTTAAGGCTCTCAGCAGATATAAGCAATTACTGTGAGGAGAGGTGGAGGGACAACGCACTTATCCTTCAGGCTGACGTATAAGCCCTGCGGTCGTCTGAAGATCGACCCATACTTCTGGCAAGCTTCCCCCACTGTTGGTGTATACACAACAGGAAGTAGTTCTTCTACATTGTCAATCAGGAGCTTGTAAAACAGCCTCTCATTTCTCTCCTGGAAAACAAATGCATCGTTCAACAGATAAAAGCACTCACGACTGAAATAATAATCTGGCTAGCTGCAACTGACTTTGTGAATCCAAATTTTCTCTTGGAGAAGTCGATGGGCTTACCTGAAGGTCCATTAGCGCGGTGTAGCGCAGCAACGGGACCTGGAATTGCCGAACATTCTGCAACATCCTCTTCTCCTGTAGAAGATGCACACGCTTCACTGAAATCATCAACTGCTAACGCGCAAAGTCTAAGGTAGAGAAAGTAGAATAGAAGTAGCAGACCTGGAGGTCCTGAGATAGCACTACAGGAGGCAATAATCCTCGCAGGTAGTGCGCGTCCCGCTCTTTCTCCGTGAACGAAAGCCCTTTGTTGTGCCTTGGATCCCTCAGCAGGGAGTGACCACTGAAATCCCGGTAATGACAAAACATCACAATCTTGAAGCCATGCACACATCAGAACACCAGTTGAGTTTCGTCCTAGTTCATGGCCAGATTGCTCCACGATTTTCGTATATCAATATGACACATGTTCAAATGGGCAGGTACATCCAAACGAATATCAACTTCAGAGTTCAGCCGATACGTGGTCGTCTTAATATTTACAGTAGAATCAGAGGATACCAAACATAACAGGAGCAGCAGAATGAAACCCGCACATACCTTGCGAAGTTGCGATGCAGACGGCCCACGGCGTGACAGGCTGGTCCTCGGTGGCGCGGTCCTCGCCGTAGGCGTCCTCCACGCCGCCAGTCACCACGCCCGGTGCCATCGCGACTTCACCTCCTGCTGGCACGCCGCCGTTTTCCCCCTCTCCTGATCCCGCCATACGGTGCGCCGCTCTCGCGCCAAACCTCCCGCCACGGCCGCAGCTGTTGCTCCACCACCAGCGCAGGCCCTCGCCCTCCAAATGCAGCGCAACTGAGTAGCTGGCGGTGCGCTGGAGCCGTAAATATTCTCGGGCGCGCGAGGAGGAGCGCTGTAGAAGCACGGCGGACACCGAGGCCATGGGGTGACGGCGACGGCGGTGCCTGTCGTCCGCGCCGGACACGCTGCAGTAGAGGTGTCGCCACGTGCCCCCGCGGTAGGCCGGCTCTAGAATGTCTGTTGGGTTGGGCTGGATCCGCACCGTCCGGTTCCACCCGGTCCTGTTTTACGCGGCCCACCCTGCCTCAGCTCGCCATCGCGGAAGACACGTCCAAGCACGCTGTCCGCTTGCGGCTTCTCCAACCAAAGCCGCGCAGCCAAATCAGAAGGGTAGCGGAGGACGGGGACGACGCCATGAGCCGCGCGCTCCTCTGTCACGTCCTCCACCGCCCGCCGCACTTCGCGTACACCTGGTACGCTCTGCTCAAACCCTGACCCTTTTTATTACTCGCCGTTGATGCTGCAACTTCTGTTTTTTTTTCCGCCGTTTGGTGTCGTAGCTTAAGGAATGGCGTTGGTGCCCGAGGAGGAGTGCTCGCTTCTGGCATCCACCCACTCCGTCGTCTCAATTGCAGCGCGGTTGAAGCCGTTCCCGGCCCCACCGAGGAAGCGTCTGCTCCTCCGGCAAGGAAGTAAGTCCAGCGCCTCCCTGTCAGGGTGGTGTTCGACGTAATGCTTTGTTGCGTATTTTCGGGTTTGTGTGGCATTTTGGCTTTTAGCACGTCGCCTTTGGGAATCCCTCGTGGACCTGCATTTTAGTTTGGCTAATTCACGAGAGAGAGAGAGGAGATTTTACGAGAGAAAGGAGATTTTAATACAATGGTATAAGCCTCTGAGTTTGCTCAGATGTTGATGCGTTCGGGTATACCTTCATTGAATATATAAAGTTTGTGATGTTTTGGAATTCTGCAAATGACCAATGCTAGAATTGAATTGCTGTAGAATGCATTTTACTTGCTGCTTGCAGTCGTGGTTGAGGAAACTCTCTACACCATGGTTGCAATACAGCTCTTTTCTCCATATGCATTTACTAATGATCGTTTGGCCTTCCTTTTGCTTCAACGACATGTTTCGATTGACTGAAAGTTCAACAGAATAGAAGGGGACATGAGACAGAAAGTTTAGCACAATAGAAGGGGAAAAAATACAGGACTAAAATTTCCTTATATGTCACAGAAAGTTTCCATAGGGCCCGTTTGGATGGGGAGGATTTCTCTAGGAACTTTTAGTTATCCATAGACATCGTGCCTATTTCCGTGATGGCTCCTAGTTGTGTAATGAATAGACATGGTGCCTATTTCCATGATGGCTCATAGTTATGTAATGAATTGATGTTAAGGTTGTGATTTGGTTCTGATAAATCTATTTACCCTCTTTTCCCTAAATCGAACAGCTAGCTGTGTTCACTGTTGCAGGAAAAGAGTAGTTTCTGGTGTACAGCCAACAGGACTGGTTCACCTTGGAAATTATCTAGGGGCAATTAAGAATTGGGTTGCACTTCAGGTATTACATATGTTGCTTTGAAATTACAAGTTCCTTTGAATTGCACTGTATAGGCTATGCTTAAGTGGTAGAGAACTAAAAAGAACTTGAAAGGAATGAAAACAATCAGAAGTATTAATCAAGAAACAGTTTGTTCAGTACCAAGGCCTTTTCAGTTATGATATTGTTTCATCTATATTGAACTATATTCAAGAGGTAACTACAAAGTAGTGAACTTATCAGTGTTAATTCATCCCTTGTTCAGGGTAGTTTGCATTGTTATATCTTCTTATATGTCACTTCATTGCAGGATTTATACGAGACATTCTTTTTCATCGTGGATCTTCATGCAGTAAGTTCTTTCTTAGGATATGTCCATCTTACAACAGAAGCATAATAATTGTATTAGCTTAACAGCTTGATAAATTGGTATTCACATAATTGTTATCAATGAATTTTTCTACCCTGTTCTGGTGTCCTTAGACAAATTACAGCCTTCCTATTAACTTGCTTTCTTAAATATCTCTTTCACATATGCTGCATGATATTTGTGTAATACATGATATTCTTTCAACCTTATGATGTTAGCTAAGTGTTTTCCATGTTGTATATTCAAACTATGTTGTTACCTTGCAGGAGGATTGGAGGAATAAGGAGCTGCTTTTGTTCTTGTTCTATTTATTTCATAATTGATTTTTATAAAGATATTGCTGTCTATGGTTCATTTTGTTGCTCTTTTAAATTTGTTAGGTTATGTTTATCACTTTGTTCAAAATATTTGCAGATTACTTTACCATATGAGGCGCCACTGCTTTCCAAAGCAACAAGAAGCACTGCTGCAATATATCTGGCGTGTGGCGTCGACAGCTCCAAGGTCTGCCTCACTGTGTTTTGATTATTCTGTATGTGTATGCTTCTGTTGTTATGTATTATGACTCTGTGTGTTTTCAGGCTTCTATCTTTGTACAGTCTCATGTCCGTGCTCATGTTGAGTTGATGTGGCTATTGAGTTCTTCTACTCCTATTGGCTGGCTGAATAGAATGATCCAGTTCAAAGAGAAGTCTCGCAAGGCGGTGCGTCACTTGCTGTACGACAGCTTTCACCATCAAATTTTGTTTGAGAAATTAAACATGTTATGAGAAGGGACAAGGAATATAGATGTCTCTTTCATTGTCAACATCTTATTTTTTGTGATTCAAACACCTGATGAAATAATGAACGATATGCAACTATTCTTGCAGTTCAAAATGCTCTCCAATAACATGCACATGTCTACATCATACTAAGAACTGGGATAAAGTATTTCATCAAAACATTCCTTTTTGTAACTAGCAATTCCATGTGCTTATGGGCCACTACCATAGTCATGTTTGAGGATACATCAATTCCATGCTAGGGTTTGGCTTTCACATTTGATGGATTATTGAGTCAAAGGTGCAGATAAATGATCTTGCAATATCTTCCTTGTGTTTTAATACTTTTGGCCTAATAATCACTCTTCATTGTGGATTTCTGTTTGATCAACATGAGTGCTTAGTTCACACCATGTGATGTCTAATTTTATCATCAGATCACAACTGTGCCTTGTCACTTTATACAGCTTCAGTGCTGCTTTAAACTTTAAAGCTGTTAGTTCTAGCCCTACTATTTTACTGAAGCATTAATTCCATATGTAGTGATAAGGTGGAGTCAGATTCCATTCTTGCAAAATCCCTCAATGCCTTACATTATGGTGTTAAAGATATTTCAGATTTTATAAGGTTGACTATAATAGTACTGCTGATGCTTTTTTTATCAGGGTGACTGAAAATGTTGGGGTTGCACTTTTGACTTATCCTGTTCTAATGGCTTCTGACATCCTTTTGTACCAGGTGAATTATTAACAGCTCATTTAGGTAGCATGAATGCAACATTTCAATTCAGCTGTATTTATTCCCTTGTTTTTCTCACCTCAATATGAACAATGGCTTACTTGAATGATCGCAGTCCGATCTGGTACCTGTTGGTGAAGATCAAACACAACATTTGGAATTAACTCGTGAAATAGCTGAGCGTGTAAATAATCTTTATGGTGGAAGAAAGTGGAAGAAACTGGGAGGGTGAGATAAATTTTTTTGTCCCGCTTTTTGCAGTTCCAGTAGTAGTTTGTCTTTTCATGACAACTCATTTATATTTTTTGCTTGGCAGGAGAGGGGGTTTGCTATTTAAGGTGTGCAAAATGTCATGCATATACACAATTTCACATCCTTCTAAGTTATCTATGCTATACTTAGATTAGAGTACCTTCTGGTTTTATTGTTTAGGTTCCTGAAGCTCTTATTCCTCCAGCAGGGGCTCGTGTTATGTCCCTAACTGATGGTCTCTCCAAGGTGATTAACAATACTGCTAGATATGCATTTAATTTTTGAATTATGTTCTGAGCTGGTTCATATTTTTCTACTTACCTGATTACTGTGCTCTATACATGTACTGTGCTGACTTCTGTTTTGGTGACAGATGTCCAAGTCTGCTCCTTCAGATCAGTCTCGTATTAACCTTCTTGACCCAAAAGATGTAAGGATCTAAGGATAGTGATATGAATTGAATCCTCATGCCTCCATATTTTTATAACTTTAATAACATGTTCATATATTTCTATGATTGGATTTATTCATAAATAGCTGTCTTCTTTTTGGTAGGTGATCGCAAATAAAATCAAGCGCTGCAAAACTGACTCATTCCCAGGGTTTCTCTCCTCCTCTCTTCTCCGCCCTCTCTACCTCTCCTTTCATTGTTATGGAAACTCATTTCATTGAACTCATATATTACAGTATGGAGTTCGACAACCCAGAGAGGCCGGAATGCGGAAATCTTCTCTCTATATACCAGATTATCACTGGGAAGACTAAGGAGGTATCTAATTTTTGCATGCTGTAGTACACCTATACACAGGCTAAACATGAAGCAGAGTTGCCTATATATAGACGTTTCACCTATATCCAGTATAAATTTGTTATTTCAAGTTAGTTAAGATTGATATTTTTACTAATATTGTTTTTCAGGAAGTTGTTAGCGAGTGCCAACACATGAACTGGGGAACATTCAAGACTACTCTTACGGAAGCTCTAATTGATCATTTGCAGCCTATTCAGGTTCCATGACCCTTGATCTGTACAGTTTGATAATGTGCAACCCTTATGCTTACCCCTCCAATTGGACTGAACCATTGTATTTGACAAATTTAGCGATCAAGTTCTTTTTATTTGCATAATTAATCTCATACGAATCCTTTCTTTTAATTCTGTTTTTTTCACACATTTGTAGGTCCGTTACGAGGAGATAATGTCTGACCCAGCCTACTTGGATAATGTTCTTTTAGAAGGAGCAGGAAAAGCTGCTGAGATAGCGGACATCACCCTAAACAATGTTTACCAAGCCATGGGTTTCTTGCGTAGATAATATATGGGTCAAAACAATTGTTCGGGAGCTTTTACCGAATCTTTGGCTTCGAGCTTTGAGCCATGCTTCACATTAGGTGCTACTGTTTTTTTTGCAGACGGACCTGCTGCTTGTGCAGGGCCTTCATTTTACAAACTCCCTTTGAGTCGTCTCACGAGTTCCTTATCATTGATTCATCTGATAATTTTCTGTCTGCTGTTCCTTCAGATTCTGCTGGAGAAATATTCTAGTTTCTAGGTTTGAACAATTTTTATTTTGAGTTTCTTTACATATTGGAGTGAAGTAAACAAGAAACTGACCTACGAATGTTGTTTCACAGCTGACACCAATGTAGCGACAGCCGACAATCACCATTTATAACGCAAGAAAATTCCTTCCTTGGACCTGAGAAGAGTTTGGTTTTTTCCATCTTTGATCGGTCCTTCTAGATTTGAAATTACCTATTTGGTCTGAAATCTAACTTTCTTTTCGTATATGGCCCTTCCATAAAATTTGGTCACTTTCGGTGTTAAGTGGTGGATGAAATGACAGAACCCCTAAGCAAGATAGGTAAGTTCAGTTTTTAAGGGTTATTTTTAGACTATTTTCGCATAGTTTGAAGTCATCATAATTGTAGAAAATAAGGTACATTCTATCCAAAAGTAGTCTAAATAATCACCAAAATGAAATATATGAAAACTAAACTTACCTATTTCGCCCATGGGTAAAATTGATATTTCATCCTCTACTTAACACCGTTAATGGCCAAATTTGATGGAAAGGTCATAAAAGGAAGGAAAGTTGGATTTTAGGCCAATTGAGTAAGTTCAAATCTAAAAGGACCAAGGAAAGAAGTTGAAGTTTTTTAGGGCCAAGAAAGGAATTAGGAAAGTTGGATTTCAGGGCAATTAAGCAACTTCAAATCTAAAAGGACGAATGCAAGAAGTCGAACGTTTTTAGGGACAAGGAAGGAATTAGGAAAGTTGATTTTCAAGCCAAATAGGTAACTTCGAATCTAAAAGGGCTAAGGAAGCCGAATTTTTTTTGAGTAAGAAAGGAATTTTAGCACATAGAGCCACGAAAGCATTTTCCTTAAAAAGAAATTTACGGGTGGTAATCGCAAACTCGTCTTGAATTATTTGTAAATTACACACCCTACTCGTTAAACTTATTCTGAGTTAGACTTTAAATTGCATGCATCCTACTAGGACTATTGTCGGTGTTTTGAACAAACATCGGCTAGTAAATTTATAATTGTTGCGCGTTAGGCTCGGATGGTATACTAAAGGACACAAGGTTTATACTGGCTTCGGGCAGAATGTCCCCATGTCCAGTCTGCTGCTGCTCATGTTATTAGTACCGGAAAAATGTTCGTAGTAGGGGGTACAAACAGTCGAGAGAGTGACAGTTCCCAAGTCTCCGATGGAAGGGTCGAAAGGACGCCAAGAGCTCGGTTGCTAGCTTGACTGCGTGTTGTGTGTCCTAAACGATCCGTCAAAAGTCGGTCCCTTAAGTGGGGTGCCCTGTCCTCCCTTTTATAGACCAAGGGGGAACAGGGGATACAGATGGGAGAAAGAGAAAAAAAACCAAAGGTAGAGAAGGTCCTTTGAGGGAGTCGGGTCTTCCTTTTTTCGTGTGCCTGCCCTGCTATCATGGTAGACCGTGTCAGAGATGGCGTGTTCGCTGATCCTTATAGGGCCGTGTCCTGGCTTCTGTCAGCAAGTGGGTGCGTCCCATCCTTCGCCGGCCGATGGTGCAGGCGTGTCAGAGGGCCAAGCTGCGACCCTTCGGGGAGTAGGCGGGGAAGTGACCCTACGTCCGTCACTGTAGATAATGTGAATTCTGTCTTGGATCGTAGTGGTTGTCGCATGCTTGTGTTAGTATCCACGTCCGAGGACTGATGGCGGCACCTACAACACCGTGGGATAAAAGTCGGCGCCTACAACACTGTTCGGGCACTGTTAGGTCGGAAAGGGCCCTCGACACTGCGGTTGACTCAAATGTCCTGTCGTACCCTGTGCTCGTCTTTATGAAGGATCAGGGTGCAGTCGTCGGGCGAGGCGGAGCTAGCCCTTAGTCGTCAGACGAGGCGGAGCCCGCCCTCGGGCGTCGGGCGAGGTGGAGTCTAGCCCTTAGCCGTCGGGCGAGGCGGAGCCCGCCCTTAGCCATCGGACGAGGCGCAGCCTAGCTCTCAGGGGTCAGGCGAGGCGGAGTCTAGCTCTTAGCCGTCGGGCGACGCGGAGTCCGCCCTTAGCCATCAGGCGAGGCGGAGCCTAGCCCTCGGGGGTCGGGCGAGGCGGAGCCCACCCCCGGACGCCGGGCGAGGCGGAGTCTAGCCCTCGGTGGTCGGGCAAGGCGGAACCAATCTTCCGTCGTTCGGACAAGAAGTGCGGTAGCGTTCTTGTCTGACCGGAAGTGTCAACGTTTAATGGTTATTAGTTCCACTTCATAGGGTATCCCGGTACTAGGTCCCCGACAACCATCTAAACTTATTTTGAGTAAACTTGTAACTATATCATAATATCAGCCCACCTCCTCCCTCACTTCGTGTCGGCCTCACCTAGTCGCGCTACATGTGTCTACCTCACCTATGCATTTGTGTTGTGTTGCATCGTGGTTGCCTTGTCACCACACGTGTCCCCACTATCGTGGCCGTCCTCGCTCTTGCTCATTTGTGTCCTCGCTTGTGTTCGATGAGTGGCCAATCAACTAAAATCAAGCCCCCACTATCGTGGCCCTCTTCACTCTTCCTTGTTTGTGTCGTGTTACACCGCTGTTGCCTTGTCGCCACACGATGTGTCATGGCCCTCCTCGCTTGTGCTTGGCGAGTGGGCAGTCAACGCTGTTGCTCGATTCGCTCCTACCCCACCTTAGCAGCACCAACCCCTGCCATCTCCTTGCATCACTTTCACTCCCCACCCTTCCAACCTTTCTTGCCTCCCGCCGCGATGAGCTCGCCTGCTGCCTGCATGGACGTGCACGGCTACACGACCATGGATGGGTGAGGCACCTCGGCAAGGACACAATATGGGGGCATGCATGCACGTTGCTGCGGCGTGGCGGTGCGACGTTGAGCCAGCGATGAAGCGTAAGGGCACGTTCGGTTCGCACGGGAGCGTGGACCAACCGCATGGGTGAGGTGTGCACGTGCAGCAGGGTACAATCGGAATAAGGATGAGAACCTGGACAAGTTTGGACAGCGAAATATGCAATTTACAAGTAACGAGATCATCAGATCAGAATAAGAACTCTGATAAATTTAAGTATTGGCAGTAAAATTTACAGTTTTTTTCCATATCACATCCACCGCAATACTGTATCAGTCCAGCTACTGGTTTCAAGAAGTTATAGCCAAGGGCCAAGGGCCATGTACCACCAGAAACGGGGTTATTGTAAAAAAAAAATATACTCAAGTTAGACCTCCACTTAAAACTAGCGCTGCCTGATTTATGACTCGAGAGACCCTGTAAATCTCATGCTGTACAGATTGCCAGGATTCAGAAGTATTTATTTTCTTCGCCCTCTGAATGGCGTCATCAACACCTGGATACACTTGAGCCCCGTAATCGTTGTGCAGTGAAGGTGCGTAAATCTGCGTGATTTCGTTTCGGTGAGTCTGGCAATAACATAAGCTGATGACAGTATTTTCTCAGAACCCACCAAAAGAACTTACCAGGTGTTTGTACCATGGCCGTCCAGACAGTCCTTCCCGGTCTGTGAATGCCCGCTCGGTCATCATCAGCCGGTCATTGATGTCTCTGACCTTCAAGGGACTGTTTCTCCATGGGGCCCAAATTTTCCATGTCTGTAGAGCCTATAATAAAAAAATAAAGTAAAAAGTTAAACAAAGTTGAAAACATGGATCAGGCAATAACACGCAGCAATCAGGAGAATGGATACCTTCAATTCAGAATCCACTTTCAGAACTGCCTTTCTGAACTCTTTGATTGACTTGTGCAGGGGTGATAAGCTGACAGACATTCCCAGTACTCTTCCACTTAAACCCAATGCTCCATTCTGATAACCAGGACCAACTGTCATGATTCTCTAAATTTGGACTTCTCATTGAAAGATAGAAAACGAGCAATTCTGAAACAGGTGGATCCATAATTTGTTTGAGAGCTCCGAAGGACAGGTTACCTCAAGCTCTGTAGCATAACTGCTGTAGTTGAAGGGTAGGATCTCCTCATCTGAGAGCCTAAGAGCAACAAGCCCCCACATGCTTGCAACTAGAAAGGAAACATAAAGTTAATTTTACATGTTGCCGATGGACTACCAAAATTTAGCATAATCCACTTTCACTGAAAGTACAGATGAAGGATCACAATCACAAAGGAAATTTCACCCCAACAATTTTATATGCATGTTTCATTCTACAAAGACAACGAAGCTTTTTTTAACATACTGTGGCTGTACGACAGAGCTAATAAGTAAACAAGATGTACTCCCTCCATCCTAAAAAGAATGCAATTCTCACTTATCGAGAAGTCAAACAATTTTAAGTCTAACCAAATCTATACAAAAAAAAGTTAATAACATTTACGATACCAAATAAATACCACTAGATTAGTTATGAAATATATTTTCATAATAAACCTATTTGGACACAAATATTTATACTATTTTCTATAAACTTTGTCAAACTTAAGAAAGTTTGACTCATCCCAAACTTAGAATTGCATTCTTTTTGAGACAGAGTACATTATAATCTGACCTAAAGTAGTGTTCTAGAGAAAACAGCATGCAGAAGTAAAAAAGTTCCAGTCTCCTCAAAATGAAAAATGGTTAGAAATGTATCACGTTTCTCCTTCCAGCAGCTAACAAAGCATGCAATGAAATATAGCATGTTAGTATGTAAACCCAAGGGTCAGACACATCCGTGACAAAGGTACAAATCCAAGTCATTATATGTAGGTTGGTGTAAACCTACCTGCAACATGCCTCTTGAACAAGGGATCTCCAAACTTTGCCATCCATATGAAGTCATCATACAAGCTATGATAGACTGCATAGTCTGCAAACAAACAGCACAAAATGGAAACAAAAATCGATAGAATTCCCTCTTTTGCATTGTTTCTCAATGAATTGGCTATGCTTCAGAATTATATTGTGAAAGGGAAGGTATCTAGTAAAAATAATATTTTATTTGATTAATCCAAAAAAATAAAATTTAAAGACGAATTTAAACAACAGTATAGCAGATCATTTCAAGGAAGGTTGTTAATGAAAGCAAGTATATATACAAGAAAGTAGAACAAACCTGACCCAATCGTCATGTCCACTGATGGAATACCAATGTGTTGAACAAATGCAGAATAATCCGATCCTCCACCTCCTAATCGTCCAATCTTAATGCATACATTTGTCAACAGAACTCTCATTAAATCATAAAAAATCTTAAACTTGCATCTAATGCAGCAAAAGCAACACATCCTGAACTTGGAACAAAGACGAAACAAAACTAGGTCTATGATTCCCTTTACATGCTAACCACTTGAAATACTGAAAGATGACAAGCTTGTGTCAAGAAAAAGGAATGGCTTTAGCTAACATTAACTACTTACCAAAGGAGAACTGTTAGAAGCCATCCACAAATCATAGAGACTCTGTGTCCCATTGTCTGGATTTTGGACCTTCCTCAATAACAATGAAAACAGAAAAAAATTAGAGAGACAGAATAATTGATTCGTATGGGAAGTCACCATTTGACTTTAGTCATAGTCAGCAGATGTTCATACTAACAGCAATTGTATATCCAAGAAAACCAATTACATCACAAATCAAACTGCTAATAGTCAATAATAAGCATTTTTTGTTCCTCTGATTGTACTATTTTTTTTGGAACTAATGTGATTGTACTAATTATTGGACTGTACCCTTTGCATAACTACAGTATCCATACAATTAAGCCACTTGTACAATTTCTGGTCACATAATGAGTTAAATTCTCTCTGTTAACTCCAAAATTCTGCTATAATTCTTTCAAATTGCTATACCTTCTTACTAGCTTCTTTAAGCAATTCATCAAGTTGAGGAGTTGCAGATGCGTAAAATCCATAACCATCCACCGCACAATCAACATTTAGGTATGCAACAGTTCTTGAAGTTAGCATTGCCCTGTTCTCCTCGACCCATTCAGTGGATCCTGTCTGCAATGTTCCCCAAAGAAAATTGTATCAAGAAGACATGTTATTCAAAAAAACAGGACATTATTATGAGCAATTGAGTCGAGAGAGAGACCAATCCATACTCTTCAGCATCCCAGTTGCACAAGATGATGGTCCGTCGAGGTCTCCAGCCCTTCTTTTGCAGCTCAGACAACCGTTGAGCCAGCTACATCTAATGGAAGTTAATAAACAAGAAGTCGAGGAAATCTTAATTAGAATATAAAATTGGGTGACCAGATATAGCATACCTCAAGCAGGGTTGCTGTCCCACTGTTCGGATCAACTGCCCCAAATGTCCATGCATCGCGATGATTTCCAAGGATTACATACCTGCATGTTTTACAAAGATAATTGCACAGAATTTGTGCAGTTTTTTTTTAACTTTCAAAGAACGAGATTGGTAAGCGATTAACTAGCTTGAAATACCATACAAGATCTGTGGTATATCTTTAACACTAAGTGGTTCATGGTGACTGTTTCATCACTAGCCACCCAAAGTTCAGTAAATGATGGTCACCACACGAAATATAACTCTGCCTTTATAGTATGATTACAGATACTTAGTGTGTGTCAGCACACTGTTTCAATGAAAAAGTGTGTCATACACTGTTGAAAGAAAAAGTGTCTCGTACACTTCAAATTTTACGAGTCACATTTACCTTCCATTCATAGCATTCAAGCTGACGCTTGAGGCCACAGACGGATTTGTACTATAGATGCTACAGTGTCCCTTTCCAAAATTGGAGTTTAGATGGGGCATTGGGGATAAGGTGATAGTGTTGGTTTGGGGATTTTGATCATACCGTTCAGGTTCTTCTCTCCCTTCAATCACCGAAATGACGTTCTGAATAGTAACCATCGTCTCATTCCCCTATACAAAGAAAACAACAAATATCAAAAGAAGATTTTCTCTGTCCTTTCCAAGTTTCCATCTCCAGCTCCTGTACAGCAAAAGAGCCACTTACTATGTAGGTCAGGTTGAGCACTGCCGGGCCGGGCCCAATCCTGTAAGCCGCCGCGCCATCGCCTCCTTGCCAATCCTTGGGCGCCACATCGCCGCCGATGAGCTGTAGTATGGTCTCCCCATCCTTCCAGGACACCGGCAGCGCCGGTATCCCCGGCATGTCATCGGAGCTCATCGCCTCCGCGATGCTCAGGCGCTCGCAGCCCTCCGCCGACGGCCACATCGGCGTCGTGGGGTCCCCGACCCCCTTGAACGTGCTACCCACCTGCACGCCTGTCGGCGGCATCCACGGTCCGTCCGGGAAGGCCTTCCCGGCCGCGTAGTCCTTCGCGTCGCTGTATATTACCGCCGCGGCGGCGCCGGCGTCGCGCGCGTTCCTGACGATATCGCCGCGGAACACTTTGCCGTAGCGCGCGACGGCGACCTTTCCTGTGACGTTGATGCCGCGGGCGGCGAGGTAAGCGTAGTCCTCTGCGCGGCCGTAGTTGGCGTAGACGGCCTCGGCGGCGACCGAGCCGGAGGCCGCGTAGGCGAGGAAGGTGGGGACGGCCTCGGCGGAGACCGCGTCGTAGGGGTCGCCTGCGTAGGTTTCCTGCTTCAAAGCGAAGAGCACCGTGTCGCGACCCGGCGTGGAGAGCGAGAGAGAGCGGTGCGCGGGGTAGGAGAGGAGCACGGAGTAGCTCGTGAGGCGGGTGGGGAAGGAGTGGGAGGAGAGCGTGGAGGCGACGTGCGCGGCGGCGAGGGCGTTGGCGCCCGTGCCCGCTAGGTGGGGGCGGATGGTGAGCGCGTGGAGGTGCGTGGCGGCGGTGTCGTTGGAGCCGAGGGAGAGGAGGAGGGACTGGTAGTAGGACGGCGCGGGCGCGAGGTGGAAGAGGAGGCGGTAGGAGGCCGCGAACGCCGCGGCGATGAGGAGCGGGAGCGGGCGGAGCCTCACGGCCGCGCGGCGCGGAGCAGGGGGCGGGAGGAGCGGGACCCGCGCCGCGGAGTCATGGACCCCGTCCTGGGGAGGAGGCATGGCGCCGCGTCGTCAGGGAGGGTGACTAGGCGGTGGCGTCGTGAGAATTGAGATGGTTAGCCGGCGGCGGTACGCGGCGGAGACGCTGCAGTTACACGAGAGAAGCGGAGGAGACGCCGAGTCTGGGAGGGTGTGTCTCCTCCGGCTGTGACTGGCGCAGGGTGTGTCGCTGACAGCTTGGGGCCGGCAGCGTTCGCGTATCGGATGTTTTCGCCTTTTTATTTTTAAAAATTTATATATTATATTTATTGTACAAAAAAAAAGGCGCGGGCCTAACCGAGTGGAAGTGGATGGGGACGTGGAGATTCGGACTGGGCCTTTTTAATCTCTTGACTTGACATAATGATTTATTTTGGAGGTGGGTTGGAGTTGGAGCGACGTAGACTGCTGGGAGGGAAAAAATATTGGGCAGGCTGATTTTCGCTTTCTTTTTCGACTTTCAGCCTGTTTTTTTAGTTAGTTTTTAAGTTGATAAATCTAATTGATGTTGATTTGGTGTGAGAGAAAAATATTATAATATAACTAATAAGTCCTAACTAAAATTAATGAGCTGTTGTTGCCTTCAACTCAAGAGCATCGAAGATGTGGTTGGGCTTGGGCCGAAGGCTTCCTTACATCAGCTTTCATGGCCTACTGCTCTGCAAAGAGTCTCCCCTGGAAAAAAAAACCAGCCTCACCTATAGAGGAGTTAAGGGAGAGAAAAGAAGGAGGCTTTTACATGTGTGCCGTTAAAAAAGTTCACAGACCATTAAAAAAGTTGACCGTACATATATGCCACCGTTCTGAACTTCTTCGCTCTCTAAGCCATTCCGTCCGTTTTTCTACTTAACGGTGTCAAACCGACAGGTGAAATGACCATTTTACCCACGGTGAGGTCTGTTTGTCAGCTACCCAAACTCTCTTTTTCTCTCTCTTTCTCTTGCGCCTCCATTCTGCGCTCCCCGTGCTCCTGCTCGTCGTCGCGACGCAAGCGGTGTGCTGCCGCTTCCCCTTCACAGTGGTGGAGCTCATCGTGCTCGCAGTCGTGGGCGTGCCCACCGCGCTGTGCCGCCGCGCGCTTCGCGCCCGGGCAAGGCGCAGGCGCGCCTCCGGCGCCGCCACGGCCAAGAAGAAGGAGATGGCGGGGATGGACACGGTGAGCAAAGGGGAGCTGCAGCAGCCGAGAGCGGAGCTCCCCCGCGCACACCGACACGAGCCCCGACGGCGACAGCGAGGGCCCCGGTGTGCAGGGAGGCGGCCTCGTCCCCAACGGCGGCGGCGAGAGCCAGGAGGAGGCACGCGTGGAGCTGCCGCAACGCGCGTGGAGGTGACGCGAGGAGGTGAGCTCCACCCCGCCCTGCCGACGTGGGCGTGGGTGCGGCTGTGGGGGAGCTCCGCCCCGGCCACCACGGGCCGGCGCGGGGCGAGCTCCGCCCCGACCAGCCACGGGCGCGCGCGGGCGCGGGCGAGCTTCGCCCCGGCCGCCGCGGGTGCGCACGGGCGAGCTCCGCCCCGGCCAGCCACGTGCGCGGGCGAGCTCCGCCGGGGGCGCGCGCGGAGAAGAGAGATGAGGTCGAGTTTGAGAGAGAGGGAAAGAGAGGATAGAGATGATAGGTGTATTATGGACTTTTTGACAGACCTGACCCACTTGTCAGGACTCCCAAACGGTGAAAAATGAATGGAATGCGGATGGAATGGCTTGGAGAGCAAAAAAGTTTAGAACAGGTGGCATATGTGTACGGTCAACTTTTTTTATGGCCTATGTGTAATTACAAACTTTTTTAATGCCACACATGTAAAAGCCTCGAAAAGAAGCCATACAAGAACTAGTTTCGATACAACGGCCTATTCCATGATATGATTGATCTAAACATGAGGCCAGATGATCCAAACGATGCAACTAAAATTTAGCTAGCTAAAATTTTAAAGCTAACCTTTAGCGGCTAAAAGTTCTTGCTACTAAACTTTAACCGGGACAGTTTGGATCCTCCGGCTAATAAACTCAGCTAAAATTTAGCTCGTCTTTTAGCTAAGTCGTTTGGATCCATAGCAGCTAAATTTAGCTGCTAAAGTTTAGTTAATGGATCCAATCGTCCAAACAGGCCCAAAGTATGGGAGGCTGGAAAACATAAATAAAAAGGCCTAACACCAGTTTGCTGCAATCTGCTTATCTGCTCTTGGGAGCCTTGCTCCCCAGTCCCCACAACTGCGCTTCTGCCTTGGAGGCCAGGGCTCCGGCTAAAGTTGTTCGTTCCGTCTGAATACTCGATTATTGCGCCATTTCTAGATGTGCCAACAACATAGGAGTAGGAAGGTCCCAAAGTGCGGATGTGGCTCGGGTGTTGAAGGTCAAGTTTCTGAATTTGCCAGTCCGGTGCTGTTGTGATGCCAGTTGCATTCCAGAAACTACCCGTAAGCTGCACAACCAAAGATGATATTATGTATTGGGTTCTCATCCGAAGCATGACAGATTTCACAAGTTGCACTGCTGATGACACCTTTCTTCGCCAGGTTCGTCCTACACTGACTTCATTCGCCCCTGTGATAGCAGCCAGGCAAAGAATTTCACCCGCGGAGGCGCTTTGTTTTGCCAGACGGAGCCATCGGTTTCAGCGCTTTCCCTGCACGGAACGCGATTTTAAAATGCAACCGACTGCGTTTACACTGAATTGCTTGCAAACTTCATCACCATGATGACGATGATGCCCCCATCTCGCGCTTAATGCATGACCGCAGCGCCGCAAACTGACAAGAGGTCGGTGCATGACGTACAGGGGCCTGGCCGGCGGCTTTGATTACGCTAATGATCATATGCATCGGCTGATCTCTCGATCGATGACGCGAGAAAGCATGCCAGACCAGCCGATCGATCGGCAGCCACCGAATCCACCACTGGTCGCTTGCTTCTAAACCCGTACGTACTGGAACGGGAGTGATTGCATGCAAGCTGCCAAGCTGGGTGATCTAGCGTCCCTTTTGCTCTAGTGGACCGCCGACCCCGGTGATCCTCTGATTCTGATGTTGTACGATCAGCCGTCACCATCACCACAAGCAAGCTCGTGGCTGATGAGAGAGAAGGTCCACTGCCGCACGAATGGACGCCTAGACGGAGACTGTCCTGGCGGTTCCTAAAGTTACACAGGTACACGCAATGCGAGAGAAAAATATAAGTGAAGATGGAGTTAGTCAGTGCCTGTGCCGGTGCCTGATTGTTAGCAATTGCTTAAGCAAAAACTAGAGGCCATCACTGACCAACGCAGAGGAAGTACGGGAACGTGAAGAAATGTTGGTGGTGGCCGATAAAACGGACCTGCATTAACCTGAGTAACTGAACAGTCAGGTACGGTTGGTGGACGAAGAACGGAAGGAAGAACCGGAAGTGGAGTGCAAATCGGAGCTGGAACACAGCCAAGCCTGCCACTGCCAGCCATCAATGTGCGCGATAGAACATGGCATCATGCATGCTCGACGGCAGAGAATCGAGACGGCAGGCATGCAGACGCAGCGCTGCCGCATGGGTCGAGCACCGACGAGCCTAGCGAGACGTAGCACGAGTAGAAAACCACACGCGGCGTGTGGGCACGGACACGTTGCCTCTGTCCTCTTGTCCTAGGCCTCGGCCACAGCCCACTCCACAACCTGTAAAGCCAGCCCGCGGTGTTCAGGACTTCAGGTTCAGCCCGAAGACGTAGAGGCCGGGTTCACGGAGTCGCGGTCACGGGTAGGGTAGCGGCAGCAGAACGAACAGGGCGACAGATCGGCGAGCTGGACGCATTACAAGGGTGGCGAGGATCAGACAGCAAGGAAGTAGACACTGCCTCGAAGAGGGAGCTGCATTTGCAATTCTGCATGTGTACATCCGTCGTCCGACTAGAATCTCATAGACAGATGGACTACAGAACCTATTGTAGATAGACCACGGAAAAGGGTCATGTTTATGAAGACTTCGAACAGTGCACGGAGTCGTGGAATCGGCTTGGGTTGCCCAAACTTCCACGTGTGGTGCAGTACCTTTGGGCTGCTCGCGCTCCATGCGTTGTTAGAGGACGCCTACGTGACGGACTTTTGTCTTTCTATTCTTTCCTCCTCTCTCTTTTCGTTTTTTTTTCTATCAGGGATCCTTTTATTTTAGGCGGAATTAGAATCTACTACTTAATGAATTAGACTATTTGGCTTGAATTTTAACACTTCTACTTAATAGATCACCATGATATCTTTCTACTCTCCAAGTTATAGCACGTTCTTCAACTTGCTTCCCTATAGTAGAAATACAACGTATAAGTATCTCTCTTGTATGGCTAACAATACAGATATATTCCATATACAATCATGCTAGCTTAATTAATATGTGCCTAAATTATAATTATTGGAATAAATTCAATTTTAAGGATCCAAACGGGGCCTCAATTTATTTGCTCCTTCCTTTCTTTATTGCTACTTTTGGTTTTCTAGAAAATTTACTAGGGAAATTTGGTTTGTATAAACTTGTTTATAGAAATTTGTTGGCATAAATAGTTGTTATCGTTTGCTAGAGACTGCGGTAATGGAGATCTTCATTGTACCAAGAATGGGTAGTTGTCTTTTAATAGGCCTAGTACTTAGTATGCCATTGAGTTCGTCTTCAAACTTGGTTTTTGCAAGTCTTTAGTTAGCTGAAGGTTGAATCTATAGCAATGAATAGTTAGGTGCAAAACTATGATGAGAAAAGTTGTACTTAAAATTATGCGAAAAAGGTTGTGCATAATTTTTATGCTAGATAAACTATGTAGATTTTGTACACATATATCGAAAGAATAAAAACCTATGTTTATAGGTTGTTCCTAAAAGTTGTAGGAAAAAGTTAGGTTGAAAAGTTATGCTAACAAAATTGTTATAATAAGTTTGTTTGCAAAAGTTATGTATAGAATTTGTGCTGAAAACCCATGTTGAACTATTACGCACAAGTTTATTGCGCTTCAAAAATATAAATTTGCCAAATTGAATTTTGCTAAAGAAGAAAAAATCTTAGCTGAGGGCATCTGGAGTGATTTTGTACTGTGGTTCGGAAAAAGGTGAAGCTTTGCCGGAGAAGTAGAGTTTAAAGATTTAGTATTGCACCTTTATAAAACGTGCGCGCGCATATCCTACATCTACGAGCACCTTCGAAAGGCTGGAAATTGAACTGACAAATCTTAAGATTGACAAAATCACTCCAGATGCCTTGTTGTCGACGGACAAGTTGTCTATCAGCGAAAGAACAAAGCCATTACATCCTAAAACAAATTCAAAAAAAATACAAGCACCCATATTAAGTAGATGACTTGAACCAAGATAATCAGATAGACAGGTTTCAACACAATAAATCCAACTAGCCAAGGTATGCTCATATGACATAACTTAACAATGGTGAGTGGCACTTCAGTTGAATATGATGAGTAGTTGAAATCAATAATGTACCATCGTTTTTTAGGCATCCGAAGAATCATGATCACCATGGATTTCATATTGGCCTTAATTCTCATTCATACACCACTTAAATTGGGATGTTCTTATTGCTTCATTCTTCATATAGACATCATTTAAAATTATTTTAATCTTTTAGCAGCAACGCGTGGGAAATCACTTAATACTAAAAATGAGTGATGAGACCACATATTTTCTTTTAGTTTAAGATACAGTGAAATGGCTCACACAAAACAAAATAATAAGCTTTTGATTCTAAAAGGTGAATACCCGAAAAGAAAGGGAAACCAAAAGCAAAATGTGGTGCAGCATACTCATTGCCACCCCTCTCCAAGCATGTAGTATGTGGGTTCAACCCAATGTCACAATAATACAATGGCTCTGTTCGCTTGTCTTATAATCCGTACTCTTCGGCTTGTCTTTTCAGCTGGAACCATGTTTTTTCTCTCACAACAAATCAATCGAAACAGTGTTTCAGCTTGTTTTTTCAACGAAGTGAACGGGGCCAATAAGGAAATGAATAGGAGCAATCCCAATTAAAACACAAACAAAATACCCAGAAAATGACAAACAAGAAAACAATGAAACACGAACACGCACCAAATCGCAGAGAGAACCTTATCTGCTCCCCTCAAGAAAATTCCTGTCAGCGAGCTAAAAATTCTCGTGCGCTCACTAGCTCTGCGCGGAAGTCGCCATCACCACCCCTGGCTCGACGCACGATCGAGAACAGCGACGAACACATGCATACGGCGGGCGTCCTGCGCCGCTGCGCGCTCGCAGCGTTGGGCGGTGCGCGGCGCCACGCGCCAGGGGCCACACTAGCCAGCGTACCAAACGCACTTCGCAGCTCGTGAACCGTGGCGACTCCTCCATTCCCTTTCTGTTCTCTTCTTGCCCGTGATCGAGCTCCTTTCTTCCTTAAATTATCCCCCCATCCTCTCCGCCTCCCCCACCTCACCAAACTCGCCACGGCCCTCCAGCTTCCCCGCTCGCCGCAGTACTGCGCGGCGTTGCCGTCGTGGCACTGGAATGGGCATGCCACGAGCACGATTCTTGGTCCGCATTGCCGTGGCGGCCATCGTGCTCCTCGCGCCGACGTCGACGTGCGGAGTGGCCGGGCACTCGCGGGGGCTGCGGACCTGGGCGCGGCGCCGGCGCCGGCGCGGGGGATCCGCCGCCGCTGTTCCCGGTGAACGCGACGCGCGCGGAGATGATCGAGCGGCAGTTCATGGAGTGGGTGCGGTACATGGGCAGGCCTCCGGCACAGCAAGTTTCAGCACGCGCTCGCCCGCGCGTTCCCCTCGTACTCGCTCGTCGTCGACAAGAACCCGGCGTTCGGCGACTTCACGACCATCCAGGCCGCCGTCGACTCGCTCCCGGTCATCAACCTCGTCCGCGTCGTCATCAGGGTCAACGCCGGCACCTACACGTACGCACGCCACGCTGGTGTCCCGGCCTTGCGCATAGCTACGAGTGAGTGGCGTGGCCCGGTGGTGACCGCATCGTAACTTGTGTGTTGTGTCGCAGGGAGAAGGTGAGCATCTCGGCGATGCGCGCGTTCATCACCCTGGAGGGCGCCGGCGCGGACAATACGATCGTGCAGTGGGGCGACACCGCGGACTCGCCGACGGGGCCCAAGGGACGGCCCCTCGGCACGTTCAGCTCCGCGTCCTTCGCCGTGAACGCGCAGTACTTCCTCGCAAGGAACATCACGTTCAAGGTACGTAACGTAACTGGCGCCCGTTGCCCTACTACGTAGACTAGCTTGGTTTGCTCTTGCTCAGCTCAACTCTCTGGCATTGGGTGGAAACAGAACACGTCGCCGGTGCCGAAGCCGGGGGCGACGGGGAAGCAGGCGGTGGCGCTGCGGGTGTCGGCGGACAACGCGGCGTTCGTGGGGTGCAAGTTCCTGGGCGCGCAGGACACGCTGTATGACCACTCGGGCCGCCACTACTACAAGGAGTGCTACATCGAAGGGTCCGTGGACTTCATCTTCGGCAACGCGCTGACGCTGTACGAGGTACCCACGCTCGACACAAAGCAGAGGCTCCATCTCCAAAACAGAGCACGCTAGTGCGAACCTTCCAAATTATCGGCTTTTGTTAGGAAGCCTCTGTTCCACGAAAACGAAATTAGATAGATCCTGTTCAGACGATCTTGAAAAGGATAGATGCAGTCTATAAATACCAGTGATCCGAGGCTTCCGGGGCGCACTCAGGGGCCGTTTCGATCGGCGTCAGGCAACGTTTGCCTAGCTAGGCAGCACTCCCAGTCATCCGTTTTCAGTCGCCTCAGGCTGGAAACAATGCCTGGCCGGCGAGCGGCGACCTGACCCAAACGTGCCCGCAAAGCCTGGAAGTACCACTGGAGTCACGGCCTAGTTTGATTAGAGCCTTTTCCGTGCGCCTTGACACATGGGTTTATAGTGCCTTGAAGCAATAACCTCCGCACGGGACAAAAGAATACCGAGGGTTTGGTATGTACTGATGACTCATGACTAAGATCGTGCAAGTCCTGAACTTCTGACTAGTGCATTCCCATCTTTTTAACCCAAAAAAGCACGTTACTCAAAAAAAAACCCAAAAAAGCACGGGGCCACACCGCTACACACTTGTGGCTTCCCTAACGTGAACCGGGCAATGCATCAAGTGCCAACGACTCAACAGTCAACGCACCAACACACTAGCAAGATGGCCGCAGGGCCTCTGAGATGTGCGAACCCCGGACCGCAGTAACACGTGCTCGCAGAACCAGATGAGGGTTTGGTATGTCATCGTCCGTATGAGGGTTAGGCAAAACAGCACCGGCATGTCCAACACTGTTTTTAATGTGAATCCCCAGGTATGGCCAGTCATTGCCACGAGTTACATCGAGACGTGACAGCCGCTTCCCTAGCGTCAGAGTTTTGACTCAGGCCCATACGCTTGGACCTGAAATGGTTGGCGGCGGTATGGGTCCCCGTTGGACGAGACGGAACCCGCATCATCGAGGTCGGGCGAGACGGAGTCCG
Organism: Miscanthus floridulus; assembly: GCF_019320115.1. Lineage (NCBI taxonomy): Eukaryota > Viridiplantae > Streptophyta > Magnoliopsida > Poales > Poaceae > Miscanthus > Miscanthus floridulus. The sequence goes on along the minus strand of NC_089585.1, from coordinate 107,837,652 downwards.
CACCCAAGGGGCGGGCAAGACGGAACCCGCGTCCTTAGGGTCGGGCGAGACGGAGCCCGCACCCAAGGGGTCAGGCGAGACGAAGCCCCGCGGCCTCGAACTCGGGCGAGACGGAGCCCGCGGCTTTGGGCGAGACAGAAACCGTATCCTTGGGGTCGGACGAGACGGAGCCCACGTTCTCGAGGTCGGGCGAGACAGAGCCCGCACCCAAGAGGTCGGGCGAGACAAAGCCCGCGGCCTCGAGGTCGGGCGAGACGGAAACCGCGGCCTTGGGGTCGGATGAGATCTTTTAATACGTCTCGAACCATCCGGGAAAGTCAGGATGATGCTAACTTCCTTGCTTTGGGTATCCCTAATATGGATACTCGACACCTACCAAACTCTGCCAGTGCACAGCTGATCAGCACCGACCTACGTACAAGTAACAGTCGTGGTCCATGCATGATCATATCATACTGCTATGCTATATACAGTAAGTTCGAACAAAGATAAGATTGACGGGTAGCTGGATAATGTTGGTGCAGGACTGCCACGTGCACGCGATCGCGCGGGACTACGGGGCGCTGACGGCGCAGAACCGGCAGAGCATGCTGGAGGACACGGGGTTCTCCTTCGTCAACTGCCGGGTGACGGGGTCCGGCGCGCTCTACCTGGGCCGCGCCTGGGGCACCTTCTCCCGCGTCGTCTTCGCCTACACCTACATGGACAACATCATCATCCCCAACGGATGGTACAATTGGGGCGACCCCAACCGCGAGCTGTACGTCTCTCCTCCTCTCGCTCTCCTTCCATCCTCTGCTCTCGAGATCGCCGCAAAACATCTCACGCATGCTTTTGCGCCATTGCCATCTGGGGCTAGCGGACGCCGGGCGTGCTTGACGCGACGACGGTAGTGCCATGGTCCGAGACCTTTTGAGTTTTGCTAATCTCATCTAACGGATTCCATGCCTTTTACTGCTTTGTGGTATGGAAAGCAAAAGAGCAGCTCATCTAGTCAGCTACATTGCACGTATAGACGAGCGAATGCTGCTGTAGCCTGTAGGTTCGTGATCGATAAAGGCGTGCACAGCGCAGACAAAGGGAGCACTCACCGGCTCCCATTCCATTCCGGTTCCGGTGAATCATCCCTTCGCACGGGTGGCCGCCCTCCTGATCTCCTCGTGATCGTGGAGGCTTTTCAGATTCGATTCCCGCTGCCCCGCCGGCACAGGCGCACGGGCAAAAGCACAGTCCTACCCTAGCCCGCTTGGCCTGTCAGGATCCCAAATGCCAAAGGCTACCAAAACTTTTCTGACATTCAACGTACGGCAGAGTTTGGAACTGAAATAACGCTCGCGTGGTGTTGCTGCTGTTGCAGGACGGTGTTCTACGGGCAGTACAAGTGCACGGGCCCGGGCGCGAGCTACGCCGGTCGGGTGGCGTGGTCGCACGAGCTCACCGACGACGAGGCCAAGCCCTTCATCTCGCTGAGCTTCATCGACGGCACCGAGTGGGTCAGGCTGTAACTGTAAATCTCGCAGTCGATCGCTCACGGTCACGGCACGCCACACCATGTAAAGAAACAGAGCAAGACAATATACAGATTTTTTACTTTACAACTGCTCTGCCATTTGTCACCGAAAGATAGACGTCAACGTCTGCATGTGCCGGGTCCGTGCGGACTCGGCGAGAAGCCAGAAAGTTCTGTGCCTAACCAATGTGTCTCCATTATCTAATCATCATCGTCGTCTTCCAGCAGCACATGATGCTGGTGGCAATTTCATGATAAATAAGTATAGCACCCAACTATTTCTTCGGTACTAGCAACAGCAAATCTTAATGGTGAGAATTAAGGAACTTATTTTAACACTACATCTTTGGATTCCCATAATTCTCGATTATTTTGGCTTCATCGGGGTCCCATTTCTTTGTCTTGCTCCAGCGAAGCAGGGCGCATGAGATTGTATATCTAGGATAAACGTTTACTGGAAGCTGAAAGTTCATGTTTAACCTACAGCCTATTCTCCTCAAAACAACCATGACTAATTCTTGGAGGGGCTCCATAAAATCATTGGCGGTAGAGGGCTTGAGCCGCCCCCACCCCCAGATCCATCCCTGCTAACAATAGAAGGGAGCAAAACCGGCTACTAGAAGCACCAGAGACTGAAACTGAGACAACGTTCTATCAGACTTGAGCTAAACTGAAAAAGACACTATTCAGCGTTCTAGTCTTCAGTTTAACTCCAGGTCGCCAACCTCTTGAAGAAAACTTGATCAAAGAGCAACTATCAGGCTACAATCTTCCATAGCTTCTTCTCCGCCAAAGATACATCCTGACCACCGCAAATTGTCAAAGAGAGACTACAACCGAACTCCAGGAAGCACAACTATCTGTTACAGACTAATCTAGCAGTGACTGAGTTTTTGACCATCTAGACGTAGATCAGTGGCTAAAAACATAAACTTGATGATGTACCTTGCCATGGCGTGGCGTGACGCGTCTCTAATGTTGGAGTAGAGGTAGCATCGTAGTGGTGGTGCGGTTTGGTGACGGCGGTGAAGGCCGGTGGAGCTTCCCATCGCTCACAGCGCTCCCTCTAAATCAGGACTAGGGTTAGAAACCTCGGTGGGGCTGGCGGCTGCGATCAACCTCGTGTCTCGAAACCCAGCCCCCACCTCCTTTAGATAGCACTGCGCGATGGAGGCCCACTAGCCAGGAGAGCGGCTAGGCGCCCCCGATCAGAGGGCGAGTCAAGGGCTCAATTGACCGTTGGGCCAAATTGGTGGAGATCAACCTAACATTCTTTCTCTTGATCTCACCTTATATCTCATACTTAACTTACTTTATCTTTTTCTTATTTCATCACAGATGAGTTCATAGAGCGTGCCCTGATCATTCATATTGAAACTTGAGGACAAAACTTCTTCTTCTCCAATGACAGATTAACATCACTACTAGTGAGTAGAATGTCATCTATTCACAGGATGTGGAAAATAAATTTTTCATTCTTGAACTTCGCATAAACGCTATTGTCCTTCTCATTTTCTTTAAACCCAAACTTTCTTATCGTTTCATCAACTTCATAATACTACTATCTAGAGACTTGTTTTAACCCATAAATGGATTTCTACAGGACGGCATCCCATACGTTCTTTTCTTCCACGACAAAACCTTTGGGCTGTGCCATGTAAATATTTTCATACAATTCTCAGTTGAGGAATGTCGTCTTTACATCCATCTGATGTAACTCTAAATCGTAATGTGCTATAACACCATTATGATTTTAAAAGAATCCTTACATGAGACCGAAGAGAAAACTCTTATTGTAATATAGTTCATTCTCTTTGCGTAAAGCATTATGCTACAAGTCATACTTTATATCTTTCTATATTTTCTTTAGAGTCACATTTTGTCTTGTAGACCCATTTACAGTCTAATATTTTAGCTTCATTAGGAATTTTTTCTAAGTCCCAAACATCGTTGGTATTCAATGAATTCATTTCAACTTCCATAGTTTCTAGCCATTTAGACGAGTAAATGCTTCTCATGGATTCTTCAAATGAGATGGGATAACCCTCTATTTGAATTTCTTCACTAACATAAACTTCATAGTCATCAGAAAAACTGATTTACTAATTCTTTGAGACCTTTTGGGGCCTCAGCTACTGACACTTTCATATGAGGCTGTTGTTGCTCTTCATTGCCAAGAGACAATTGATTCTACAGGCTCCTGTATCACAAGATCCTTGTTTATATTATTCATCTTCTTCGAAGATGAAAGGTCCTAATGGCTAGAGGGGAAGGTGAATAGCCTAATAAAAATTTCTACAATAACACTTAACAAAATGGTTAGACAATTATGAGGCGAAGCAAATTAGTTACGCTAGCCTACTCAAAATGCAAGCCACCTACCACAATTCTAGTTTAGATAGTATATATTCACACAATAGCTATGATACTACTCTATGTTAGTGTGCTCTCAAAGGCTAACTAAAGAGCCACACCAACCAAGCAAGCAAGCTCTCACAAGTAGCTACACTTAAAGAGCTTGACTAATTAGTTTACGGTAATGTAAAGAGAGTGATCAAGAAGATTATACCGCTGTATAGATGAAGGAACCAATCAATCACAATGATGAATAACAATGAAGACCAATCACATTGGAATCAATGATGAACACAATGATTTTTGCCGAGGTTCACTTGCTTGCCGGCAAGCTAGTCCTCGTTGTGGCGATTCACCCACTTAGAGGTTCACACGCTAATTGGCTTCACACACCAAACCCTCAATAGGGTACCGCACAACCAACACAAGATGAGGATCACACAAGCCACGAGCAATCCACTAGAGTACCTTTTGGCGCTCCGCCGGGGAAAGGTCAAGAACCCCTCACAATCACCATGATCGGAGCCGGAGACAATCACCACCCTCCGCTCAACGATCCTCGCTGCTCCAAGTCCATCTAGGTGGCTGGCAACCACCAAGAGTAACAAGCGAAATCCACAGCGAAACACGAACACCAAGTGCCTCTAGATGCAAACACTCAAGCAATGCACTTGGATTCACTCCCAATCTCACTATGATGATGAATCAATGATGGAGATGAGTGGAAGGACTTTGGCTTAACTTACAAGGTTGCTATGTCAATGAAAATAGCCAAAGATGTGAGCCATAGCCGGCCATGGGGCTTAAATAGAAGCCCCCTCGAAATAGAGCCATTATACCCCTTGACTGGGCAAAACATAGGCTGACCGGACGCTGTAGTCCAACACACCGAACGCAGCACTGGACGCTCCAGTCGTGAATACCGGACGCGTTCGGTCGGCATATCGGACAGTGTCCAGGTAGCCCCCAGACTGCCATGTGTCCTGTTCCAACGAACTTAGCCGTTGCTGCCCCTTCTGCTGATGACCGGACACACACACCAGACGCAGAGTCATAAATGATCGAACGCTGAACCGCAGCATCCAGTGGAGTACAGTAAGCACCCTAGCTCGATCGGACAGCGTCCGGTGGTACCGGACCGGACGCTGCCAGCGTCCGATCGGCTGCTTTGCCGTATGCTGACTTTTCTGATTCACACCGGACGCGTGATATCAAACCTAAATGTGATCACACTCTCTAAGTGTCTTGATCACCAAAACAAAATAGCTCCTATGGTTTATACCTTTACCTTGAGCCTTTTGTTTTTTCTCTTTCTTCTTTCCAAGTCTAAGCACTTGATCATCATCATCATGCTATGATTTTCTTTTGCTTCATCACTTGGAGTGTGCTACCTATCTCATGATCACTTGATAAACTAGGTTAGCACTTAGGGTTTCATCAATTCACCAAAACCAAACTAGAGCTTTCAATCTCTCCCCTTTTTGGTAATTGATGACAACCCTTTCACAAAGATATGAATTGAAATTCAATTGAATCCATGTTGCTTGCCTAAGTATATTTACCATGTGTAAAAAGATATGGACAAGTTTCATGGACCCCAAATGGTAGCAATTGCTCCCCCTACATATGTGCTAAGAGTTTGGATTGTAGCTTGCACATATGCTTAGATAGGAAATATAGGAGTCAATGTCTACCACATGATGCTAAGGTATAAGAGATGGACCTTTGAAGCGTGATACCAATCGGAGTGCACCAATATACCATCCTTAGCACCATGGTTAGCTCAATACCACTTGGAAACAATACTTGGAAAAGAAAGTTATCTAGTGATTTCAATTCATCATTCAATCTTACAACTAACATACATCACACAAGCATGGATGTTTAAATTTAATACTTGTGCCATGCAAGCAAACATATGAAATACACATTCAAATGCACCATACAAGTTCATGAGCTTGCTTCCCCCTACTTATGTGCTCAAAATTTTAGTTGATCCATTTCCTTTGTCATATCTCTCCCCCTATGTCATATATCCCTCTTTTTCACTATCTTTGCTACTATCTTTTGTTTCTCTCCCCCTTTGTCATCAATGACCACAAAGGTTTTAAATATAGATAGTATTACTTGTAGGGTCGAGATTATCAATGTTAATCAATGGGGTGAGGATCATTTTTCCCAAATTTGGTCCAATCTAGATTATTTGCCAAAGAGATTTAATTCGGTTTGATCCAAGGACAAGCTTCTTCACACCTCCAAATAAGGGTTATCTTGTACCATATTGAGTTAAACACTTATAGTTTATTTTCTAGATTAAACACTAGGTTTACAAGCCCATAAACATGTCATATGTTATCACTAGATCAAGTCAAGCATAGAAGCAATAGTGATACCATTTAGACATCAAAATCATTTGATTTTGATGAATGAGCCTAATAAGATAGAACCACTTGAAAGGTCCTAATAAGATTGAAAATATGACTAGATGCACTAAACATGTCCTTAGCAAGGATGTATGCCATGCCAATCAACTTTTACCTTGGATTGCTCGAAGGAGAGGCATGTCATATGAGTGGAGGTGCATCAACATATATTTGAGAAATCCAATATGTTCAACTCATTCATTAGCTTGCAAAACCTTTTCTTATCCAATGGCTTTGTGAATATATCGGCAAGTTGATCTTCGGTGCCTACACTCTCAATGCAAATGTCCCCTTTTTGTTGGTGATCTCTTATGAAATAGTGGCGGACATCTATGTGCTTTGTTCTTGCATATTGAACCGGATTGTTAGTCAACTTGATTGCACTCTCATTGTCACATAGCAATGGCACTTTCTTGAACTTGATTCCAAAGTCACTCAAAGTGGCCTTCATCCAAAGTACTTGTGCACAACAACTACCGGCGGATATGTATTCGGCTTCGGCGGTTGATAATGCAACACTATTTTACTTCTTTGATGACCATGAAACAAGTGATCTTCCCAACAATTGACATGTGCCCGAGGTGCTCTTCCTTTCAACCTTGCATCCTCAGAGTAACCAACTAGCTCAAACTTTGCTCCTTTGGGATACCACAAACCAACATTTGGTGTATGCTTCAAGTACCTCAATATCCTCTTTGTAGCCTTCAAATGACTTTCTCTTGGTGAGGCTTGAAATCTTGCACACATGCATACACTAAACATGACATCCGGTCTTGATGCGGTCACATAGAGTAGGCTTTCAATCATAGACCGGTACAATTTTTGATTCACCATATTTTAACTTGCATCACTATCCAAGTTGCTATTGGTTCCCATTGGTGTGCTAATGACTTTGCTATCAATCATGCCAAACTTCTTGATCATGTCCTTGATGAACTTACCTTGACTCACAAATATACCATTCTTTAATTGCTTGATTTGAAGACCAAGGAAGTAACTCAAATCTCCAATCATGGATATTTCAAACTCATTAGCCATCATCTTTCCAAACTCATCACAAAATTCTTGATTTGTTGATCCAAATATGATGTCATCTACATAGATTTGCAAAACAAATAGATCTTTTCCAATCTTCTTAATGAATAGAGTGGTATCAACGTTGCCCATTGTGAACCCTTTAGAGAGTAGGAAATCCCTCAATCTCTCATACCATGCTCTAGGAGCTTGCTTCAAGCCATACAATGCCTTCTTCAACTTGTACATATGGTTGGGCTTTTTATCATCTTCAAAACTGGGAGGTTGCTCAACATATACTTCTTCATTGATGTAGCCATTGAGAAATGCACTCTTGACATCCATTTGATAGAGCTTGATGTTGTGAGCACAAGCATAGGCTAGCAAGATTCTTATTGCTTCTAATCTAGCAACCGGGGCATATGTTTCTCCAAAGTCAAGACCTTCAACTTGTGTATAGCCTTGTGCTACCAATCTTGCTTTGTTCCTTACTACTATCCCATCTTAATCTTGCTTGTTTCTAAAGACCCATTTGGTTCCAATCACATTGTGTCCCTTTGGTCTTTCTACCAACTCCCATACTTGATTTCGTGTGAAGTTATTTAATTCTTCATGCATAGCATTCACCCAATCAACATCCTTCAAAGCTTCATCTATCTTCTTTGGTTCAATGGATGACACAAATGAGAAGTGTTCACAAAATGATGCCAATCTTGATCTTGTTTGTACATCTCTTGAAATATCTCCAATTATAGTGTTCAAAGGATGATCTCTTGCAACATTGGTTGGTTGGAGGATTGGAACTTGATTGCTTGCACTTGCTTGATCATTGGGTTGAGATGATGTACTAGCCACTTGATCTTGTTCATTATCATAAGATCCAGTTGCACTAACTTGATTTATATCATCTTGCACATTTGAGTTAGAGAGCACTTGCACTTGATCATCTTCATCATCAGTCACTTGTCTAGGCCTCAATTCATCAATATCCATGTTCTTCATGGCATTTGAAAGTTGAATGCCTCTAACATCTTCCAAGTTCTCATCTTCTACTTGTGAACCCTTGATTTCATCAAATTCAACATCATGAACCTCCTCAAGAGTACCACTATCCAAATTCCAAACTCTATATGCTTTGCTTGTGGTGGAGTAACCAAGTAGGAATCCTTCATCACATTTCTTGTCAAACTTGCCCAATCTTGTGCCTTTCTTCAAGATATAGCATTTGCAACCAAAGACCCGAAAATATGCAATGTTGGGCTTTCTACCATTCAAGAGCTCATATGGTGTCTTCTCTTTCAATCGGTGACAATAGAGGCGGTTGCTACAATAGCAAGCCGTGTTGATAGCTTCAGCCCAAAAAGATTGACTCACATTGTACTCACTAAGCATAGACCTTGCTATATCAATAAGTGTTCTATTCTTCCTCTCAACAAGGCTATTTGATTATAGAGTGTATTTAGCCAAGAATTGATGTCTAATTCCAAATTCATCACATAACTCATCAATTCTAGTGTTTTTGAACTCACTACCATTGTCACTTCTAACTCTCTTGATGGTTGTTTCAAACTCACTGTGAATGCCCTTGACAAATGATTTGAATGTTGTAAACACATCACTTTTGTCCACTAGAAAGAATACCCATGTGTATCTAGTATAGTCATCCACTATCACAAAACCATATTTGTTTCCACCGATACTAGTGTATTGTGTTGGCCCAAACAAATCCATGTGCAATAACTCAAATGCTTTATTAGTGCTCATCATGTTTTTCTTAGGATGGGTGTTTCCAACTTGTTTGTCGGCTTGACAAGAGCTACAAAGCTTATCTTTTTCAAATACAACATCTTTCAAGCCTCTAACCAAGTCATGCTTAACCAATCTATTCAATTGTTTCATTCCAACATGACCAAGCCTTCTATGCCATAACCAACCCATGCTAGACTTAGTGAACAATCATGTAGATAATTTAGCTTCACTAGCATTGAAATCAACCAAGTATAGATTCTCATATCTAAAGCCTTTAAAGATCAAGTTAGAGCCATCTACACTTATGATCTCTACATCATCTACTTCAAATATGCATTTGAATTCAAGATCATACAATTGAGCCATGGATAGCAAATTAAAATTTAAGCTCTCAACTAGCAATACATTGGATATGCTCATATCATAGGATATTGCAATCTTACCAAGCCCTTTGACCTTGCCTTTGCCATTGTCACCAAATGTGATACTATTATAACCATCATTGCCATTGGTGTTGATTGAGTTGAACATTCTTGCATCACCGGTCATGTATTGAGTGCACCCACTATCAAGAACCCAATGTCTTCCTCTAGCTTTGTAATTGACCTACAAAAGAAGATCAATTCCTTTTAGGTACCCAAACTTGTTTGGGTCCTTGAAGGTTAGTCACTAAGCTCTTTGGTACCCAAATGGCTTTCTTCTTTGAGCCCATCCATGGTTTACCAATGAACTTAGCCTTCACATCATTTGTACCCTTAGTAAGCATATAGTATGAATCAAGCTTAATGGAGGATACATTAGCATTTTTACTCTTGTTTTTGCATTCTTGCTCTTTATGACCAACTTGCTTGTAACTAGTGCAAAACCGACCATTATTCTTTATAAAACTAGTCTTGTGAGGAGCAAAGGCCGCTTTGCCTTTCTTGGAGGTATAGCCCAATCCCTCTTTGTAGAGAGAAGCTCTTTGGCTACCCAAGCACATAAGCAAGCGGTCCTCACCACCATAAGCCTTAGCTAAGGTGTGAGTGAGCTTAGTGACCTCCTTCTTGAGGTTCTCATTCTCAACCACTAGTGAGGTATCACAAGTGAGACCATCACTACTAGATGAGGTAGAAATGGAAGTGCTTCAAGAAGGGTTAGTAGGAGCAACAATGATAGGCATAGATAGTGATTCATCAATTATATCACAAGTCAAACCTACATTGCAAGTTTCAACATGCTTCTTTTTATTTTGCTCATCAAGCAAAGAGGAATGAGCCTTTTCAAGCTTTTTGTGAGCTTTGTCAAGCTTCTCATTGGCTTCCTCTAGCCTCTCATGAGATGCATTGAGCTTATCAAAGGCTTGCTTAAGGTCTTTTAGTTCCTTTCGCAAGCTTTTGCATTCCCTTCTCTTGATGTCAAAGTGTTCTCTAGCATCTTCTAGCATATCAAATAATTCATCCTTAGTAGGTTCATCATTATCACTATCACTATCATTTTCATTTTCATTTTCATGTTTATTATCATCATCATGTTCTTCATCACTTTCATCACCACAAGATTGTACCTTAGTGGCCTTAGCCATGAAGCATGATGAAGATTCGAAGAGAGAAGGCTTCTCATTGATGGCAATGCTTGCAAGAACCTTCTTCTTGTTGGTCTTGTGATCATCACTATCATCATCATCATCACTTGAGGAAGCATCACTATCCCAAGTGACTACATATGAACCACCCTTCTTCTTCTTGAAGGCCATCTTGTCCTTCTTCTCTTTCTTTTCCTTCTTGTCCTTCTTCTTGTTCTTCTTGTTGTCATCATCATTGTCACTATTGTATGGGTATTGAGCAACAAGATGATCTTTGCTTCCACACTTGAAGCACCTTCTTGACTTTTCTTTGTTCTTGAATGAAGACTTCTTTCTTCTAGCACGGTAGCCCTTCTTCACCATGAACTTGCCAAATATCTTGACAAATAGAGCCATCTTCTCATCATCGTCATTATCCCAAGATTCATCTTCTTCACTTGAAGTTTCTTGCTTTGCTTTGCCCTTGGATGATGTGGCTTTGAATGCCACACTCTTCTTCTTCTCATCCTTCTTCTCATCTTTCTTCTCCTTCTTTTCTTCCTTCTCATCATCATCTCTATATGTATCATCGGTCATTATATCTCTCAACACTTGGTTTGGTGTCATGGTGTCCAAACCACTCCTTACTAGAATAGTGACCAATGTGCCAAATCTTGAAGGTAAGCATCTTAAGAACTTATGGGAGAAGTCCTTATCCTTCACTTCTTCTCCAAGTGCTTTCAGATCATTGATAAGCACTTGAAGCCTATGAAACATCTCCGACACACTCTCATCATCCTTCATCTTGAAGCTTGCAAACTTTTCTTTGAGAATGTAAGCCTTTGCACCCTTCATGGCTTGAGTGCCCTCAAATAATTCTTCCAACTTCTTCCATGTCTCATGAGCCATCTCAATATTTTTGACTTGCTCAAATGTTCTTTCATCAATTGCATCATGAATAGCACTTAGAGCAATGCCATTGTTTTGGAGAAGTACTTCTTCGGCCGCGGTGGGATTCTCCGGATCTTCAATCTCAATTTTTGTTTTTATCACCTTCCAAACCTTCCTATTGATTGACTTGATATAAGTTGTCATCTTGGCCTTCCAATAGGGATAGTTGGAGCCATCAAATTGGGGTGGCTTCTTGGTGTTGTTGATTTGAGCCATTTTAACACCGAAGGTTGTTAAGCCTCAAATAACGGTGACCTCGGCTCCGATACCACTTGAAAGGTCCTAATGGCTAGAGGGGGGTGAATAGCCTAATAAAAATTTCTACAACAACACTTAACAAAATGGTTAGACAATTATGAGGCGAAGCAAGTGTTGCGCTAGCCTACTCAAAATGCAAGCCACCTACCATAATTCTAGTTTAGATAGTATCTATTCACACAATAGCTATGATACTACTCTATGTTAGTGTGCTCTCAAAGGCTAACTAAAGAGCCACACCAACCAAGCAAGCAAGCTCTCACAACTAGCTACACTAAAGAGCTTGACAATTAGTTTGCGATAATGTAAAGAGAGTGATCAAGAAGATTATACCGCCGTGTAGATGAAGGAACCAATCAATCACAAGGATGAATAACAATGAAGACCAATCACCTCGGAATCAATGATGAATACAATGATTTTTACCGAGGTTCACTTGCTTGCCGATAAGCTAGTCCTCGTTGCGGTGATTCACTCACTTGGAGGTTCACGCGTTAATTGGCTTCACACGCCAAACCCTCAATAGGGTGCCGCACAACCAACACAAGATGAGGATCACACAAGCCATGAGCAATCCACTAGAGTACCTTTTGGTGCTCTGCTGAGGAAAGATCAAGAACCCCTCACAATCACCATGATCGGAGCTGGAGACAATCACCACCCTCCGCTCAACGATCCTTGCTGCTCCAAGCTGTTTAGGTGGTGGCAACCACCAAGAGTAACAAGTGAAATCCGTAGCGAAACACGAACACCAAGTGCCTCTAGATGTAAACACTCAAGCAATGCACTTGGATTCACTCCTAATCTCACTATGATGATGAATCAATGATGAAGATGAGTGGGAGGACTTTGACTTAACTCACAAGGTTGCTATGTCAATGAAAATGGCCAAAGATGTGAGCCATAGCTGGCCATGGGGCTTAAATAGAAGCCCCCTCGAAATAGAGCCATTATACCCCTTGACTGGGCAAAACACGGGCTGACCAGATGCTGCAGTCCAATAGACCAGACGCAGCACCGGACGCTCTGGTCATGAATACCGGACGCGTCCGGTAGCCCCCAGACTGCCACGTGTCTTGTTCCAACGAACTTAGCCGTTACTGCCCCTTCTGCTGATGACCAGACGCACACACTGGACGCAGAGTCACAAATGACTGGACGCTGAACCACAGCGTCCGGTGGAGTACAGTAAGCACCCTAGCTCAATCGGACACGTCCGGTGGTACTGGACCGGATGCTGTCAGTGTTCGATCGGCTGCTCTGCCGTATGCTGACTTTTCTGATTTACACCGGACACATCTGGTCGCTGAGTGTGTCGCCAAGATACCGAACGTGTCCGGTCACATACCGGACGTGTCCGGTCACTCTGTAACCAGCGTGACTTACTCTTCTTCGACTCTATCTTCTTCACCCTTGCTCAAATGTGACAACCACCAAGTGTATCACCTTGTGCACATGTGTTAGCATATTTTTACAAACATTTTCAAGGGTGTTAGCACTCCACTAGATCCTAAATGCATATGCAATGAGTTAGAGCATCTAGTGGCACTTTGATAACCGTATTATGATATGAGTTTCACCCCTCTTAATAGTACGGCTATCAAACCTAAATGTGATCACACTCTCTAAGTGTCTTGATCACTAAAACAAAATAGCTCCTATGGTTTATACCTTTGCCTTGAGCCTTTTGTTTTTCTCTTTCTTCTTTCCAAGTCCAAGCACTTGATCATCATCATCATGCTATGATTTTCTTTTGCTTCATCACTTGGAGTGTGCTACCTATCTCATGATCACTTGATAAACTAGGTTAGCACTTAGGGTTTCATCAATTCACCAAAACCAAACTAGAGCTTTCAGAAGAGCTAACAACAGGTGTTATATAAGTCATACAACATCAACAAGTATTGAGAAATTTGTTGTTTTGAATCACTAAAGTGGGCACGCAGTCCCGCTTCTCTTCAAGTCATAGGTCTCTACATACTGTGCTCCCCCAGATCATCCCAACTTCTATGAAGATAGTGTATCCTTAAATTTCTTTTTTGGGTTTGTAAGGGACCGTGACGCCTAAGAGGGGGGGGTGAATTAGGCAACTTAAAACTCTAATTCTAAACTATGGCATCTTTTTCTACTTAGTCAAAACCTATGCAAGAAAGTAATCTAAATGTGTAACTATATTTTTGCTAGTGTGTTGCTATCTCTATCGCAAAAAGGAGTTATACAACCTAGGCTCCAAACCTATCAACTAGCCTATCACTAAGCTAGGAAAGTAAAGCACAAACCAAGATTGCAATGTAAATACGAAAGCTAAAAAGTAAGGTAGAGATATGTAAACTCCCGTCGATGACTTTGGTATTTTTATCGAGGTATCGAGAAGCGTGCAAGCTTCTCCCTAGTCCTCGTTAGAGCCCCTCGCAAGGGCCAAGCTCCCAGTGGGGTAACTCCGTGGATAGCCCCTAGGCCTTCCATACGTGCAAGTGGGTCTCTGGTGTGCCTTTCGGTAAGCCTCTCCCGGACCGCTCTCCGTCGTCTTCACTATCAAGCTTCTAGGCCGAACCACCACAGGCCTTGTTCCCTTTGGTACACGGTGGCGGCCACACCACAAACGTGGTTGGTGTGATCTCACAAGACTACAAGCCCCTTCGATGTACAACAATGGTGCGCGCAAGCACCGAGTGGTAAGGGTGTGCAAACCTCACTAAACACTAGGCATAAACCTAGAGCAAACACATAAGCGATGGTCTAACTAACCTAAGCTCTTCGTAAAGCACCTACGCTAATCACCGAATGTATCACTAAGCACTATGCAAGTAGAGATCACTAAAGTGATATATCAACACCCTTGGTATGTTTTCTCAGCTCTCCACTCTTCAAATGGCCGGTTGGGGGTCTATTTTTAAGTCCCATAGAGAAAGTAGCCATTGGGGACGAAACCCAGCCTTTTGCCATTGACTGGACGCGCAGGTCGTCCTGATCGAACGTGTTCAGTCGTCCTGACCGTTGAATCCGATCATTAGCGCTCACTGTTGATTGGACTATTTGGCGAGTCTAGTCGCTTACCATATGACGCGTCCGGTTGATGTTTTGTCGTTCTGGAACCTCTCTGGACTTGATCGAACGCCACTGTTCGACGCGTCAAGTCATCCATAGCTGCTGCATCCGGTCCTCACTGAGTTGTTGCTGCGACGATGAACAGTGAAGTCCATGCATCCGGTCACTGCCTCGCTTAGAGTCTGGTCGCTGTTGTTGACGCCCACTGTTGCTGAGCAACTGATCAGATGCGTCTGGTCCTCATAGGGCCGCGTCTGGTCACCTCTATTCGAGCTTGTTTCTTCGTGATCTTGCGTCTGGCTTGGTTTCCATCTTTGTGCTTGGACTTTGCTTGATATCTTGGGTCTTCTCTTGTGCTTTTAGGGTCTTGCTTATGGTGTTGATTGTGGGATCATCATGTCGCCTTTCGTCCAAGTCACGTCTTACACCCTATTGAACTACAAAACAATTACTTGCAAATTCATTAGTCTAATTTGGTTGTGTTGGTCATCAAACACCAAAATCCAAAGTAAATGGGCCTAGGGTCCATTTTCCTTACAATCTCGTCCTTTTTAGTGATTGATGACAACACGACCAAAGCGAGCAAATAATAAAAATTTTGGAATTTAAATTTTTTTACTTTCTAGGATGCAATGCAAAGGGCAAGGTTATATAATGCTAAAAGATACCACATGTAAACATCTTTGCAAACTTATCTTTCCCTTGCAAATGTCCCCATGTGACATTATGGATTTAAGCCTCCCCCTAACTCTATAATCCACTATTCTCCCTTTCTTGAACCATTACCACTTGTAAATTATTATGATCGGGCTTGATTTTAGTCCTATAAATTCTCCCTCTTTGGAATCAAACATCAAAAAGGAAGACATTAGTAGCACAAGGAAGGGATCAAACTTTGTGATCCTTTGTATGTGAAGTGGAATAGGTCAAAAAAATTGACTCTCACATTACATAGACTAAGCTCCCCCTAAATATATGCATACATATGATGGAGAATGTAGTTTATGCATAATTGACAAATTAATGCTCAAGGGAGTTTAATCTATATAATGCATGGAGAAAGCATATAAATACCAAAGTGAAATCGGCATGATAATATCGGTTTAGAAATACCATATGCGGAAACCAATTTGATTTATACCACTTGCAATATGTGGTGGATATTTGAAGTATGATGCTTAACTCCAGGGACTCCATTTTCCTTGCAATGAGACTACTACACACATGATAAGCTTGAAAATGTGTTAGTCTCAAAGCATCCAACTTGTAGAGTAACATCTCCCTAAATTTATGCACACAAGTATGGGATACTTATAGGAGACATGCATATTGATTTTAGAATAAAAAATACAACTTGAAAGATGACATCACATGAATGTGAGAATCATTTTCAAAAGTGATATTCGGAAGAAATTATCTACAATTTGGACTTTGGCACATATTAGTTGAACAATTGTAAAACAAGCTATGTGTTGTGCTCCTAAACAATTTAAACCATGTAGGTTTGCTCCAAGGGTTAAGAGTGAAACCGAGCAAGCCTACCATAAGATATACCTAGTGTATGCAAGACAAAAGATTAAACATGCAAATGCAAACCTAGGCATGAAAAGGAACTAGATGCTAATTGAAATTGCAAGAAATTATATCTAGTTACATAACATGGGAAGGGGAATTTGGGTCCATAGTATTCACTAACCCACTTGGCAATTACCTTATCCATAATGATACACCCCATGAAATGCACCTCATACTTTGCCAAGTCTCCAAATTCCCCAAAGTCCATCAGACTTCTCACTTCCCTTTAGGGATCCAAACCTTCTTGGTGCTCTTCATGTTGGAAATGATCTCCTTTGGCATCAAAATGTGTTTGGCCCCATTGTTGGCTTGCTTATTCACCTTGATGGCCACCACCTTGTCATTTTTCATTCTTCTTTAATAGATAAGGTGTGGAGGCCTTTTTATCCACCTTGTTGGTGTAGGTGTTGGAGAGCTTGCTTGTTTTCTTCTTGTTTTTCTCTTTTTTCTTAGCTCCTCCCCCATTCTTCACCTTGCACTCATAGGACTTATGGCTTTCCTTGTGGCATACATAGCAAACCATGGTTTGTCCTTTATCAAGCTTCTTCACTCCCTTGACGGTGTTATCTTGATAAAGTTGGGCTTGCTCTATTTTGCCTTTTACTTGAGTCAAGTCCTTGGTAAGGTGAGCCACTTCTTGCTTGAGTTGCTCATTCTCCATTGCGACCTCTTGTGTGCATGTATCTACAACAACTTTCTCAACACAAACTTGGTTACACAAGGGTGAGTCTAAACATAAATCATTGCAAGAAAGTAGAGGCATCCTTTTTGGGCATATCAAAAATTGAATTTTTCTTTTTAGATGCCCCGGAGGGGGTAGTATCAACGACTTTAAACTTAGCAACTTTATTAGTTAGCTCATCACGAGTGACTCTCCAAACACCAAAATCTACCGAATCAAGGTGATAAGCCATTCTAGCTTTATAGTAGGAGAAGTTAGTGCCGTCAAAGTAGCGGAAGACCTAGAGGTATCCATCCCAACCACTCTAAATAGCATCGACTCAATGGCGGTGAACCAAAGGTCCAAATTGAGCCAACCTGACTCTGATACCACTTATAAGGGACTGTGACACCTAAGAAGGGGGGGGGGGGGAATTAGGCAACTTAAAACTCTAACTCTAAACTATGGCCTCTTTTTCTACCTAGTCAAAGCATATGTAAGAAAGTAATCTAAATGTGCAACTATAGTTTTGCTAGTGTGTTGCTATCTCTACCGCAAAAAGGTGTTATGCAACCTAGGTTCCAAACCTATCAATGTGGTAGAACCACCTAATCTAATGTCTCCTAGGAGTGCTCATCTTCCATTAGACACTAAGCACTCAAGGGAGAACACCAAATTACACAGTCCCACCGGGCACACCCTAGGGGAGAACCCAAAAATCTACATTTTCCCATCAGGATCACAAATGAGATAATAAAGCTTACATCATTGTTAACCATTTCTTACATCATTTTTAATACAATATCAAAGTATACTATTTATTATTATAACAGCGGAATGTAATCATATTATTAGAGTTATGAACAATTTAATGTAACAGCGGAATATAAACATGTGATCAGAATTACAGCAGAAATAAATATCTATGCATGATATGATGAAGCATCGATATATAAACTATGACAATAGATTATAAAACTTTCATTTATAAAAACATTTAGTAAGAGTTATAAATAAAAACTACGATCGCAGCGTAAAGGAAATCCTCTCTGAGCCCACTAGGAGGAATCCACACACAAGAGTCAGCTCTAGCATCCACCTATCACCTGCAATAGGAGGAATAAAATTCTGAGTACTCAATTGTACTCAGCAAGACTTACCCAATAGGAGAAAAGAAAAGACTCCAAGGATATGCAAGGCTATCTGGCTTGTGGGTTTATTACATCTGCAGGAAGTATTACTAAAAGTGCGTCCTTATATTCAATTTTTATTAGTAGTGCATTAGTTCATTATCTAACCATTCAATATAAGCACATGTGCTACTTTTAAGTAGGTGGTAAGCAATCAGATTTTCTTTTTCCATTCCATCTTTCATCTTTCAGTTCTTACTACGGTGCTAGACCACAGACAAGCCGTACCGGATCGTCCGATGATTCGTGAATCAATGCCCCCTAGCTGGATACCCCAAAAACACACATCCCGCTTGTACCCAAGGCACAAGTAGGACCAACCCACTACCCTCCTGTCCTAGGTGTCTAGGTCCCTATCCAAACTAGGACTCCAATTCCCTGCCCCTGAGTCCCAGACTCAGTGCGGTACAAGGACCTCCTAACCCAAAAACCACCCTAACAGTCGGTCTGAAAAGAGCCGGATCCACAACGAGAGAGCAACAAGTCTTCCAAGCACCCGTACCCAAGTATGTGCTCGGGATAATAAGTCTGTGACTTGCCTAGAGTCTTATACAACGGTCGATCCTTAACCGACATGAACAGGAAAAGCAGTGTAACCAAGCTATGCCCCGTGGCCCAGTGACAACCTCTTACACCTATCAATGCGCAAACCATATCTCTACCCGATCACCATTTTTTCTTTCCACCATTTATATTTTCCAAGTGATAATAATACAGTAATATATTTCCTATCTCTCGCGAGTGACAGGCAATCACTCGACTTCTACCAGAGTCCTGTAGCATAGCAATCTACACGATCTTGTAATACTAGTAAGACTCATAGGATATATATATATATATATATATATAATATTGGGTTTCATTCAACTCCTTAACTAAACGCACAAATATAATTTAAAGTGCAGCAAAATAGAGGTTATGCACCGGGGCTTGCCTGGGTAAAAATATAATCAGAAGTTAGCTTTCCATTATGGCAACACGATCTCCAAAAGCACCATTCCAACATCTCCCGATGACTCTGTGATCCATCGACGTCCCTAATATGACATGCAATGCGGTGCAATGCAAAGACGTAATTAATCAACTGCAACCGTGACTCGTAAAATACGATTTACGCCTCTCAAGTTAATGAGCTAGTTCTAACAATGACCATACTTAGGCTACATATCTATGTTGTCGAATAAGGCATTATTTCCCAATAATTATTTTAGTTATATAAACCCAAGTTGTTTCTTTATCTCATTCTATCGATTTAATCATTATTCAAAATAGGGAATCATTATCTGTCTAGCAAATTAACTATTCTGGAGCTACAACAATTACAATGAGTACCTAATATTGCTAGGAATCTACTGTAGAAATTTTAGATCCAACACTATTACCAATTCAACATAACAATTCCTACAAATTTATATTTTCATAATATTAAGCATTCTAAATCAATTAGAGCAACCCTAAAAACATCTTAAAACTAGGTGAACAAATTATACTAACAAGTAGATCCAGATTTTAGAAGACTAACAAAATTGGTTTCACCATTTTTGGACAACTACACAAATGTATATTGATTTTACAAGTTTCAGCTATTTTAAACAGAAACTAGAAAAAATGATGGGCACTTGGGCCGGCCTCGGCCAGTGCATCCCACGCGGACGACGCGCACGGCCTAGCAAGCCAGCCCAACACGATGGCAGCCGACCGACCTAGCGTGGTCTTCCCATAGACCTAGCGAATATGCAAAAACGTCCCTGCGTTTACCTGTATTCAACTAGAGATCCATGAACACTATTTAAATAAGTCACGTATTTTACACCTAGAACCCTGTTCAAAATTCCTACTTGGATTCATACCCTTTTCTTCATCCTCAAAAGTAGAGGGCAGACAGGGAGCACCAGCCGGTGGTGGGAATGGCGTTGTGGGGCCAGGGAGCTGCGTGGGGACCCACGCGACCATGGCCTAGCCATGGCAAGACCCAAGCCATCCCACGGTAGCCTGCCCACGTGAGCCATGACGGCGACAATCTGGCGGTGGTGGCTCCGACCGGCTGGACGGCGGCAACGACACACTAGTCGTGGTGGCCACATAGCGATAGCGCGTGCACTCGAGGAAGAAGGCATGGGCTAGGGCGGGGGCTCAGCACGGCGGCCAGCACCGACACCGGCATAGGCATGGGGCGTGGCTACGATAGGGGCGCACGACATGGGGAAGAAGAGAAAGGCGCCGGTGCTTGCGGAGGAGCAGGGT
Organism: Miscanthus floridulus; assembly: GCF_019320115.1. NCBI lineage: Eukaryota > Viridiplantae > Streptophyta > Magnoliopsida > Poales > Poaceae > Miscanthus > Miscanthus floridulus. The sequence goes on along the minus strand of NC_089585.1, from coordinate 107,817,131 downwards.
TGCGGTGCACAGAAGCACGGTGGCCGAGTAAGGAGGTGGAGAGGTGGCGCAGAGCGTGGCCATGGCGGGCGCTGTGGGTGGTAGGCATGGGAGGATGGCGCAGACCCGAGGAGGGGCGAGTAGGAGCTGGGGTAGGGACTCCCACATGGGACCATGGAAGCTGCATGCACTCACAAGGAGGAAGGGAAGAGATGACGGCGGGCGGCTGGCATGGCATGATGATGCCAGCATGAGGCAAGTAGAGGAGGGGCTGAGTGAGAGAGCAAGCTTAGAGGGCAAGCTAGAGCTGGTATCCAGCGTGGGGCCTCGGGGCTCACGAGCATAGGGGAACAGGAGGAGCCATGGTGGCTTAGGCATGCTTGGTGCCCTGGCGAGGAGGCGCACAAAGGTGAGGGGAGCAGGGCAACGATGGGCGGTCGTGACGTGCTTGGAGGTGGCGGCGTGCGGGTCATGGCGCCTCAGGTGAGGGCATGCCCTCTGGCACCGGTGGACATAGCAATGGTGGGGCATTGTGGCTCGGGCATGTCAAGGAGCCACACGACTAGCCTGGGGAGGGAGAATGGAGTACGAGCGGAGCTAGGGCTCATCCACTATAGACAGAATATCGTCGGTAGTCCTCTAAGGGGTATCCCATGAAGGTAGATTGATCGGCAGAGAGGCGTGTAATCAAGAACAAGAAGGCAATAGAGACATACGAGTTAGACATGTTTAGACCATTAGTATGATGTAATACCCTACTCTAGTGGTCTATTGGTTTGTATTGGCTATCATATGATATTGTGTGAGTTTGGAGGGGGTCCCTACCCGCCTTATATAGTCTAGGGGGCAGGGTTACAAGTCGGTTAGATCTAAGAGATAATCAGAAAGTAATAACAGATTACAGGAATTGTGGGATCATATGTATCCTAACAGATCCCGTAGTATCTTCAGGATATCTTCCTAGTGTCTTGCAGAAGGCGTAGAGAAGAGTCGTGCCCCGTAAGGCTTCATCTTGTGGGCTGGGCCGCCCCTGGGGGCGTAGCCCATGTGGTCTACCATGGGTATCCGAGGTCAACCCCCCATAGCTAGTCCCTGAGCGCCTTATATCCTGTTGTGCAACGCCGTCTTGAGCTTGTCCAAGTAGGTGCGAACAAAGCCAAGCAGTCAAACTCATGGTCCGACCACTATGTTGAGTTATCGAGCAGTTGTGAGCCATTGCCAAGTAGTGTGAACCATTGTCGAGCAGTGTGAACTAGTCGCCGAGTAGTGTGAACCAGTCGCCGAGTAGTGTGACCCAAGTATAGGCTTGCCATAAGGATGTAAGGAGCTCAAGATTAGAATTAAAAATTTCTTCATAGTGGACTAAGTGTGCGCACTTAGAGTCCGACCACGAGAAAGGGAGATAGTCTTCTTTAGCTTCTAGAGGCATGGAGTCTTCTAGATTAAAGCAAACACACTCACCACAAGGTGAAGTATGCCCACTTAGTCCCCAAGCCTAACAGTAGGTGACGTGATCACGTGGTGCTAGGGTCTAAAGTCCAAGAAAAGTAGAAGACCAGCCAAGAAGGCAGCCAGTCCTCGGGCATAGCCTCGAGATGATAAAAGCACATTCACCGCAAGGTGAAGTGTGCCCCCTTAGTCCTCGAGCCTAACAGTAGGTGACGTGGTCACGTGGTGCCAGGATTAGAAACAGTAGTCTAAAAGCTTGCCGATGTCATCTGACATGTGTGTATCAAGACCCTAGATGTGCTGCCTAAAATATGCACATGATCTGAATAGCATGGAGCAGCTTGATAGCACACCGATGAGACGTAGCAAGACCCAACCACTAAGGGAGGAGTCCTCGGCATAGCTAGCGATGTCCAAGCATCATGGAGCCTTTGGCGTAGCTAGTGATGTCCGAGCACCAAGGAGTCCTCGGCGTAGCTAGCGATGTCCAAAAACCAAGGAGTCCCCAGCATTGCTAGCGATGTCCGAGCACCGAGGAGTCCCCAGCATAGCTGATGATGAAGCATGAGTGACAAATAGTCCAGTCAACCGGTCGGTGATGAATTGAGCATTGAGTAGAAGCGACCGGCGAACAGTCCAATCAACTGGTTGATGACGAAGTCCATGAACCAAGCGGTCTGACCAGTTGATCGGTGGAGGAGTCCAAGCACCAGATGGTCCGATCACCTAGGCGATGATCATACAATACAAATATGTAGAACGGGTAGTACATGATGTAAAAATATATGAACTCTAGAGAAGAAATAGTGTATGTAGTTCGGTAATCAGTTGGTGTGAAGATGCATTTATATTTAATACAAACCGCCCAAACAGTTAGTGTGTAGCTAAGTCTTTAGCCCTAGCTAGCCCATTAACCATAGCGTAGAGCACGGAGCCCATGTGCATGTAGGAAGAACAAAGCGTCGCTAAGGAGTTACTGTCGACCACCCATAACACAGAGGGCAGACGCTCATGCACATGTAGGGAGGAACCGGAGACAAGGCCGTCTCTAGGGACATCTAAGGATGGCAACGGGGATGTACCCATCGGGTATCGCTGGAATGTTCTCTTCCCCGCTATGGAGAATCCATCCCATCCCCGCCCCCGTTAACTGTCTCAGGTATAGATTCTTGCCCATCCCCATACCCGTCGGGCATCGGTCGGGTAACAGATACTCGATGGGTACTGCATACCCAATAAATAAGGACACTTGGCGTCGTAGCTTTGCAATCAGAGACATTTCTTCTTCACCCGGATATAAGTGTTGGAGTCTCGGAGATGCCGAGGAGAAGGAGCAAGGTTGCGATGAGGACGAGCAAAGGTGGCAGAGAGACCGAACTGAGGAAGCGAGGGGCACGAGCGCTCGTGAGGCAGGCATGCTTGTGCTGCTGGCAGAGATGGTGAGGAAAAATTGAACTAGGGTTCCTAGAACACATAAACTATATATATGATTGTTCAGATTTGGGCCAAAATACCTATTTTGAGCTTCTTTGGGCCTAATACTCGCATGACAGCTCAAATAGTCGGGTTCCCCAACGGGTAACGGGGACGGGTAAATAAGGAACATTCACGTACCCGCTATACCCATCGGGGATGGATTCTTGTCGATTTAGATGCCCGCGGGTAAATATATGATCCAATCCCTGTCCCATAATTGATCAAATACCTGTCGGGTATTGGGTATCGAGGGCCCCGTTGCCATCTTTAGGGACATCCGAGTGTCAACATGACTGTTTGGGGGTTTAGAAAATTGTTTGGAGAGCAAACATGGAGAAAACAGCTAGGAGAAACATTATGGCGATTAATGAAGATTGGAGAATATTTAGAAAAATATTAAAGTGAGACTTAGCTTTAGACAGAACGTCTGTTCGGTGGTGTATGACGTTATCTGGTCGGCAAGAGGATGAACATCTCCAACCTGGTCGGTGAATTTGCCCCTTAGGGCATCTTAGTAGGTGGTGACGACGTTGGTGAGCCTGAAGGGTAGGGCGGTAATCCCTGGGGTTTCCTGAGTAGCCTCCGATAGATCTAGATCGAAGGGTGGTCGGCGCTTGAACTAGAGTGTCCAGAGCTAATTTGGCGATGGAGAGGCAATCGATGAGCTTCTAACCAACTTGATCAATGGATACAATCAGATCATCGTTGTTGATCTGCCTCCTCTGGTAGCGAGGAAGCGAGTGGCGAGTTATCGATGAATGCAACCTCGGAGGCGATTCCGAGATTGGATCTGCAGTCACAGGTGTTGGGGTGATCAACGTAGAATCGATCTACACCAGCTCGATGAGCTCTCCGACTCTATCAGCGTTGATGATCCATGAGATCGATCTAACCATAAAGATCTGGCCGAGCTACGGGAGGGACGAAGAGCGTATAGAAAGTACCATCTTGTTCGATATAGAAATAGCACGCACACCCCTACCTGGCATGCCAACTGTCGATAGAATATCATCGGTAGTCCTTCGAGGGGTATCCCACGAAGGTAGATTGATTGGCAGAGAGGCGTGTAATCAAGAACAAGAAGGCAATAAAGACACACGGGTTAGACAGGTTTAGGCCGTCAGTATGACGTAATACTCTACTCCTATGGTCTGTTGGTTTGTATTAGCTATCATATGATATTGTGTGAGTTTGGAGGGGTCCCTACCCACCTTATATAGTCCATGGGGCAGGGTTACAAGTCGGTTAGGTCTGATAGATAACTGAAAAGTAATAACAGATTACAGGAATCATAGAATCGTACGTATCCTAACAAATCTCGTAGTATCTTTAGGATATCTTTCCGGTGTCTTGCGAAAGGCGCTGAGTAGAGTCATGCCCCACAAGACTTCATCTTGTGGGATGGACCACCCCTGGGGGCGTAACCCATGTGATTGGTCTACCGTGGGTATCCTGGGGTCGTACCCCCCACATCCACCTCGACAGTAGAAAAGATAGAGGGAGGGGAAGTAGAGCGATGGTGCAGTGCGAGTCTCGGCACGACCAGCAGAGAAAGAAAAAGAAAGGAGGAAACAGCGGAAAGCTCAGCCCAGTCTGACAAAAACAAACAAGGCGGCAGAGACAAGCAAGGTAGGCCATAGAGGCAAAGGGACAGAGCGAGCAACTGGCTCGGCATAGGTAGATAGAGATAGAAAAGGAAGGAAGAAAACAACAGTGAGTGACCGGCCAACTTCATTAACGTCGGGACAACGTGGTGTGCTTCGATGGCTTTGTAGATCGATGAATCGATGCGAGCAGCGGCTGGCCATCTTTCTTAAAGGCAAAAGACAACTGGCAACGTAGTAGTAGCAAGGACACTCGCACAAAGTGTCAGGCATAGGACAACAGTGGCATGATGAGATGGTGAATAATTGCCATACAACTGAGTACGTTGTATGCTAGGAAAAATAAATAAAGCTGCTGCACTCTCTCTCTCTCTCTCACGTCAGTTCGTGCTTTCACACTAATCACGTTGAATTTATGAGATGGCCTAACGGGCAGCTATCGTGGGTACGTTACCAATTATCATAGGGACTGAAACGAGTCTATACATAAAAACATATCACTAGACCAAGGCTATATATATATGTTATTCTATTTATTAATGGATTTTATTTTATTTATAAAAGTTGTTTTTCTTGCTTAATCTAATAGAACAAACCGTTCGCTATTTATTTACCTAGAATTATTGTCAGATATTCCTAAATTTCTCTACGCGCTGAATAATTTCACCTAGACGTTTATATGAGTCCACTAAACTGAGTCACACAGAATTCACGTATCGCCTCAAGTATGTTTTAAATCCAAAATCTGAGAAAACTCACTTCATAAATTGTTCTTAGGACTAAATCACGGTGCTAAATAAGATCATAAAACCAGAGGTGTTACAATCAACTAGCCTATCACTAAGCTAGGAAAGTAAAGCATAAACCAAGATTACAATGTAAATACGGAAGATAAAGAGTAAGGTAGAGATAAGCAAACTCCCGTCGACGACTCTAGTATTTTTACCGAGGTATCGAGAAGCACGCAAGCTTCTCCCTAGTCCTCGTGCGAGCCCCTCACAAGGAATCCCTCGCAAGGGCCAAGGTCGTGGTCGGGTAACTCCATGGATAGCTCTGGGCCTTCCCCACGTGCAAGTGGGTCTCCGGTGTACCTTTCGGCAAGCCTCTTCCCGGACCGCTCCCCACCATCTTCACTATCAAGCTTCTGGCCAAACCACCGTGGGCCTTATTCTCTTCGGTATACGGTGGCAGCCACACCATAAACGCGGTTGGTGTGATCTCATAAGACTACAAGTCCCTCCGATGTACAATAATGGTGTGCGCAAGCACCGAGTGGTAAGAGGTGTGTAAACCTCACTAAACACTAGGCCTAAACCTAGAGCAAGCGCATAAGCGGTGGTCTAACTAACCAAAGAACTTCGCAAATTGCCTACGCTAATCACCAATTTTTTCACCAAGTACTATGCAAGTGGAGATCACAAAAGTGGTGTATCAACACCCTTGGTATGTTTCCTCTGCTCTCCACTCCTCAAATGGCCAGTTGGAGGGTCGTTTTATAAGTCCTATAGAGAAAGTAGCCATTGGGGATGAAACCTAGCTTTTTGCCATTGACTGGACGCGTAGGTCGTCCTAATCGGACGCGTCCAGTCGTCCCAATCGTTGGAGCTCACTGTTGATCGAACTCTCTGGCGAGTCCGGTCACTTACCATCTGACACGTTTGGTCGATGTTTCATCGTTCTAGAACCTCTCTGGACTAGATCGGATGCCACTACCTGGCGTGTCTGGTCATCCACAGCTGCGGCGTCCGGTCCTCACTGAGTTGTTACCACGATGATAAACAAGTCTGTCCATCCGGTCACTGCCTCGCTTAGAGTTCGGTCGCTGCTGCTGACGCCTACTATTCCTAGGCAACTGATCAGACACGTCCGGTCCTCATAGGGTCGTGTCCGGTCATCTCTACCGAGCTCGTTTCTTCACGATCTTGCGTCTGGCTTAGTTCCCATCTTCGTGCTTAAACTTTGCTTAATATCTTGGGTCTTCTCTTGTGCTTTTAGGGCCTTGCTTATGGTGTTGATCGTGGGATCATCATGTCATCTTCGTCTAAGTCACGTCTTGCACCATATTGAACTACAAAACAATTACTTGCAAATTCATTAGTCCAATTTGATTGTGTTGGTCATCAAATACCAAAATCTAAAGTAAATTGACCTAGTGTCCATTTTCCTTAGAGGGTTTAATCTGTTAAAACATTTTATGGCCTTTAAGCAACGCCTTAATATCCTTGAGGCTGACTACACTATCTTCGTATTGGAACTTAAAAAATCTAGGAATTTAGTTATTTCTCTGCTTAGGGGTAGCGTTATTGTGACCGTTGAACTCCTCTGATAGTCATATTCATCTTAATTAATTTTTATCTCACTCTTAATAAAGAGTATCTTTCTTAATTGATCTTAATTCTTACTCTTAATTCATCTCATAATTCTTCTCCTTGAAATATGGCATAAACTATACTGCCCTAATTTTGAGAACTATTCAGAGAACTGTGAACGAGGAGACACTTATGACTTACTTCATTCACATGATTATACCATGCAAATAAAGTTATTTCTTGATTCGTATAGGAGTACACTTTTCTCATTCCACTTCAAGAACTCGATGAGGTCTTTTATTAACCGTACTTTTGTAAGTCATGCTTGCATCTTTTTCTTGTTCTTTGATTAGTATTAACCATGATGGCGCATTTCTATTGTGCCATTGTCATGATGACGGTGCATAAGAGCTACCCAAACTTCTCTCGCTATATAGGATACAAAAACATATGAGTCATCACAAAACTTCTCCCGTCATACAGGATTGACTAGCATAAGTACTATGTCAAACTTCTCCCCATACGGGAAAAATCTATATACAAATTACCATAACGAAAAATTTAGTTATGATAACTAAAACATTCACTTATACTTTATTTTTGAATTAAATCTTCCCGTTGGTTCCAATTTAATAAGAAATTAGTAAACTAACAAAAAAATGTACTGAACTGGCATGACCCAAATATTTTCATTCACATACCCCCAGCATTATAGCCCGTTGACATGCAGCCGAGTGATCTCGTCGGTTAAAAAATAAAACTTACAAGACATTTCTGCATCAATTCTATATCACCGTTGAGCAGAAAATAGAATTAATACATAAAACTCATTAATTAACTTGAAAGACATATAACTACTCTTCAAAATTAAATTTTCCCGTTAGTTCGAATTTAATTAAAAGATAATCAACACCATTGCAGCGAAACACGATAATAAAATACATTCTATTAGTTCAGGAGCATTTCTCGGTCTTTATCTACTCTCTAAAAAATGGACCATGTTGGTGTAAAATTTATCAGAGATTTAAACTTTAACCTTAAACTCATTATAATATTGTTATCATCAACGTTAGTCAGAAAATAACAATACCATAATTTAACATAAACAAATCGGACTACTCCACTAATTTAAATTTTTCCGTTGGTTCCAAGTTAATTAGAGGATAAACATAATTATAATTTACTAAAAGTAACTGCTCTTCAAATTAAATTCTCTTGTTGGCTTGAATTTAATTAGAAGATAATCATCATTAAACTTTAGCAGCGAAAACATGAAAAAATTCTTTATCTACTTTTTGGAAGCATTTCACTGTACTCATCTACTCTCTGAAAAATTATCCCGTTGGTTCAAATTTTGACAGAGATTTAAACTAGACAAAAAAAATCATCAAAATTTGCTTCTGAAAATGAATAAACATGACTCAGTATCTACTGTTCATTTTGCCCGGCCCATTGGAACAGTACGTGGCCCAGCAATGAAACACCACCCGTGCGCCCGCGCTCGCGGCCCAGCGGCAGCCCAACACGGCGCATGCGCCCGCTCCCCCACGCCCAGGCCGCAACCTAGGCCTAGGCCGAGAATCTTTTCCCCCGCCTAGGCCAAATCTAGCCCGTTCAATCTAAGTCGTCGATCTCGAACGAACGGCCGGCCGCACTCCTCGGCGTAACAAAAACCGTGACCCGGTCGCTGCCCTGAAAACCCTAACTCATTCATTCTCCCTCCCTTTTCTCTCCTCGGTGCTCAGCGCACGACGCAGCAGCGACGGCGGCCTAAGGCTGCCAGAGAAGACTAGGCCAGCGTCACCACAGGCCCCCTCGCCGACGCGCACGTTCGCTCGAGGGTGAGCGCGTGGGCTTGTAGTTATGCCCTCGTCCGGGGCTCGCGCGCACGGCAATGAGCGCGGCTTGGCCATGTTCCCGCGTGTGGCGAGGCAGCGGTGGGTCCTTCTTCCCGCGCGACGGCGATCGCAACAGTGGGGAAAGAACCTAGGTAGGTCCCTTCCTCCTCTCTGTTCTGTGATCTAGGGTTAAGGTTTGGGAAAAACTTGAAAATCTTTGAGCTCCTTCTAATTTCTTTCACCTTTCTACCCCAGACTCGAATTAGCCGCGGTGGCCGTCGACGATGGTGAGGAAGATAGCCACCGGGGCAAGTCTGGCTCCCCTTACCCCTCTTCTTTTCTCGCTCCTCCTCCCTTCTATTCTATCCCCACACAGAGCAAGTGAGATCTTGAGAGGTAGCCCGCGGTCGAAGGAGGACGACGGCGCCGGCGCGCTCGCTCGCCCAAGGGTGAGCGCACCGCCATCGAGCAGCCATGAGGCGGTGCCCTAAGCCCTAGCTTGTGCATCGACGTAGCAGCGCCATGCGGTGGCTCAACTTGTACTTCCCACACGACGCCATCCGGCGCTAGGCGGTGGCGGCCAGCAGGTGGGAAAGGTAAGTCCCGTCGACCCTCTTTCTTTTCTCACTTAGGGTTTAGGCTAGGGTTGAGGTTTCAACCCAATTTGACTCGATTCGTTTATCTCCTTCTAAATGTTGAAAACTGATACTACCCTGGGCTAGATCTACAACATAACCTTGCTCCGATACCATTGATAGAGTTTTTGGACCATCTAGGCGTAGATCGGTGGGTAAAAACATAACTTAGATGAGAAACTTGATGATGTACCTCGCCATGGCGCGGTGCAATGCGCCTCTTGTGTTGGAGTAGAGGTAGCATCATAGTGGTGGCGCGGTCTGGTGACGGCGGTGAAGGCCGATGGAGCTTCCCGTCGCTCACAGCGCTCCCTCTAGATCGGATTAGGGTTAGGAACCTCGGTGGGGCTGGCGGCTATGATCAACCTTGTGTCTTGAAACCTAGACCCCACCTCCTTTAGATAGCGCTGCGCGACGGAGGGCCGCCAACCAAGAGAGCGGCTAGGCACCCACGATCAGGGCGCGAGTCAAGGGCCCAATTGATCGTTGGGCCAAATTGGTGGAGATCAACCGAACAAGCAGAACATCCCCCAAAAAGCTGTTATATGAGCCCTTCGACCTCCATACCATCAGTTTGCTCCCAAAAAGCTTGCAACCAAGTCTTCACCTCCGCAATTTTGTCGTACTAAAAGATAGCATCTTTCTCTTTCAAAAGCACATGCCATCTCTGCATAAAAGTGAAGATTTTGTAAACCACCTCATTAGAAGATCTCAAGAAAGCCTTCTCAATACTCATTTTATTTCCAATTGTCCATAAGCTCCACATCACAATTAATACCATGAACAATTTAATCTGATAGTTATGAGACTTAAGTGGGATCCAATTTTCGAACACCTCCAGCAGACTACAAGGAACTTTATCCCAACCCTATGCTTCTTTGAGGCAGATCCACATTATTTTAGCAAGGATGCAGTTGAAAAAGATATGGTCAGTAGTTTCACTACACCCACACAAACAATAATTTTTGGAGCCTTTCCACTTCTTCTTTTTCATGTTCACCCCTATTTGTAGTTTGTCTTGAATAGCAAGGCACATGAAAACTATAATCTTCAGTGATGCCTTATTCTTCCAAAGCCTACACATTCACTTGTTATTTATTCCCCTAAACAACAAATTTAGGTACATCTAGTTGAGTAAATACCAGACTTTTTAAACAACCATTGATAAGAATCAGTTACCCCATTGTGTCTAGCGGTTTGGAGGTCCAACATCTCCATCAACCTCTCCCATTCCCCCACCTCATTCTGCCCCAAAGGTCTCCTAAAACCCACTCTCCATCCATCCCCAGCACAACAGTCTACCACCAAACAATGTTTGTCATCATAGATATCATACAAGGTTAGAAATTCTAATCTCAAAGGAATATCACTGGCCCAAATATCATCCCAAAAGAGAGAGTTTCTCCTATTGTTTACTTTAATAGCTAAGCCCCTTTTTAAGGATTGTTTAGTTTGGATGACACCATTCCAAAACTGGGAAACTACCCAGCCTCTGTTGGTAATTGGCAGCGTCAGCAATTGATCCAAAGGTTGGTACAGTTACTTCTTTGACGTTCAGCGTACAATGATCATCAGGCATAAGTATTCCTTGCTTATATCCATAATTGATGGTGTTCTATGGGCACCTTCTAACACTCTAGGGAGCTTATGACGGATCCGTAATTGATTAGAAGAAGGGGTTCAGATTAGATGTGAGTTAAGTTGATACGTCTTTGCAGTTTGCAGCTAATACATACCTTACTGTATTCCTTTCTTATCCTACGACGGGTTTAAAATTTATTCTATTATTTTTAAAATATTTGTATTTTAGGATATGCTCCAATGTCCTGTAGTTTCCTGAAATAAATAAAAAAATATATGAAAGGATCAACAATGGCTAGAAAGAGGCAAATAGGCAAAACCTGAGGTTTCAAATTTTGTAAAGGATTAAATACCAAGTTTCAAATAGGCAAAAAGGAAAAACCTGAAGTTTCAAATGGGCAAAAAAAATCATGTAAATACATGATAAGCTTTTAAAACAACGAAAATTATCTTAAGCTTCTAATTTTTTTGAGAAAAAACCCTAAAGATAGACCAGGTCATGAAAAAACCCAAATAAAATATTTAGAACTTGTGAAAATATCTCTACAAACAACATCCATAAAAAATATGAAAATTCCCAAAATATTTGAATTGGTGTCTAAATGTGTTTCAAAAACTATCCACAACAAAAATATAATACTCAACCAATAATTTTAATTATCAATGCATTCATGCTCGTTGCATCTCATGTTTTTGTTGTGGAAAGTCTCAAAACGTGTTTATATATCATTTAGAACTTTTTGAGAAAATTTCTAGATTTTTTGGTTATTTATCCCATTTTCCTAAAACCAAATCTCATTTTTGGAATCTCTTAGAGATACTTTCACAAGTGCTAAATATTCTTTTTAGATTTGTCATGTCCAAATCTATCTCTAGGGTTTTTTTTCTCAAAACTTTTAGAAGCTTAGAGACATTTTTTTGTGGTTTAAAACCATTGTCGTACATTTTAAAAAAATAAACTAAAGGGTGAAATCACCTAAAGGCCACTTTTCAACGTAGGGAGGTAATTTAATTATTTTTAGAGTTGAGAGGGTAAGACATCCGCTTTCGAAGTTTAATAAGAAAAATCAAATCACATGCTCACGGCTACAGTTCAGAAAGGCCCATGCTGATCATGGATTAAAAAAACAGAATATTGTCCTTATTTCTACCAAGGGCTGGCAATAAATTAATTACAGCGGGAGAACGATGGTAGATGAAAAGCAGTGAAGGATGTTGTGAAAAAAAAAGGCAGTGAAGGATATAATTATAACAGATGGATGGACATGGTTTTGTCCAGGTTTCCTGTGCGCGAATGAACTGGTGACCACTTAGCTCGTGAGTCTAATTTAGCTGCGTCTGCTTAAAAGGCTGGATCTCGATTAGGTCTGTCGCCGAAAAGAAACAAATTCTAGAGTTCACTCAGTTTGAATGACCCGATCATCTGAGAACGACGGTATTCACGGGGTCAGGTACACCACACTCGCTCTGCTCTGACGAAGGGTCCTGAGTAGTGAGTAAAGTGTGTTTGTTATCTCCATCCAAGCCATAGGCATACCGCATATTACCTGTTCAATTTACAGTCCCAATAATATTCTACTCCAGTGTCCAGTGTCCACTGCTCCAGTTATCTCGAGCGCCAGCAGTCCAGCGTACGGTATTTAACATGGCTTCAAGCTTTGGAAATTCTTGCTACCGATTATCGAAGGATTTTCTCGTGTGCCCAGGGAAAGCGACTGGTCAGTGGTACGATCCTCATGGGAGGCTTAATTTTCGAGTGCAGGAGAGTATTGTTATAGAAGAAACATATAGAAAATAGAAACAAATCTTTCATCTCAAAGGAGGCTAAATCTGTTGGTTTATATGGGCTTGGTCATAGTTGTTAAGGCGTCGCTATACCGACGCCATATCGTCGCCATATCGCCGTGGCGTTTTTCTGGCTCTCGCCACGGCGACGCCACGGCTCCGGCGTGTATGGCGTCCGCCATAGCGCCGTGGCGTCCCCGTGGCGCCGATTTGGCGTCCTGTGGCGCCTTTGTGCGCTGTGGCGGGCGCAATAGACGGTGAGGGTGAGGGTGAGGCTGTGAGGGTACCTGTATAGGCCGAGTGGCCGATTGGAGCCCTCCGAGACCGAGCCCGAGACGCAACCGCAAGCAGCCCTCCGAGCCGCCGCTGTCGTCCGCCGGGACGGTCGCCCTCCGCCCGCCCCCGTGCTTGCGACCAGCTAGCCGTCGCCGTGGAAGGACACCGCGAGACCGCCGTCGGTGGAGGGTTCCTGCGCTGTGCCGCCGTGGCCGCCCCTGCGCGCCATGGATCCGCGCTGCTCGGGGAGGGAGAAGAGGCAGCTGAGCTAGATCTGGCCTTGCCGCCGCCGGATCCGGCCTCCACACGCGCCGATGCCACCGGTCAGAGAGGGAGAAGAGGGAGCTGGCTCCGGTCGGAGGGGCGCGGTCAGATGGGAGAGAGGGAGGGTGCGGGGGAGGAAGAGGGGCGCGGTCCTATGCGCCGTCGCTGGGGAGAGGGGGAGTCGCTCGTGGAGAGGGAGTCGTGCTCGGGCGCAGTCGCGCGGAGGAGAGGAGTCGCGCTTGAGCGCCGTCGCTCTGGAGAGTGGAGTGAGGAGAGGAGAGAGGGTGGAGTCTCTAGGGTTTCTGATTTCGTTTATATATTGATGATGGTAGTGGGCTGGTGTGGGCTGGGTCTGATTTACCGAGACGATTGAGTTAGCATGCATGGGACGACTTTTGAGAGATGAGAGATTTGGAAGTTTGAGAGATGAGAGAGTTATATGTCTTTTGTGCTATATTTACATTGCTATTTTGATTTGCTAATATTGTAGACTATACCTTTTAAGCTACATTTGCATTACCATTTGTCAATATAATTTTCTAATATCCTAGACTATAATGTATGTATTCGCCACGCCGATGTGTGTATGGCGTCGCCACGCCGCGCGCCATAGACGTTGTAAAGGTGTGAAGGTGGTGGGTCGCCACGCCTCGCCACGCCGCCGTAAAAACTATGGGCTTGGTCCATTATGCATTCTCAAAAGCCCCATGGAGAAATTTCAAAGGCTAGTTCATATGATCAAAGAGTGAAAGTGGGAAACCTTTAGTCTCACCTTACTTATGGAGGTGAAGATAGCCATGCTTGAATATGGAAGCCTCTTCATCGCCTTGAGTCTAGTTTGATGAAGGGGAAAGAAGTTCATAGGCACGCACTCACTTGCTGAACCAGGTGGGGCAAGGGTGAGGTGCACTTGCGTGAATGCTACACTGAGATCCAGCCTTGGTCTTGCAGAGGCACGACCTCTTTTGCAGAATTATTTTTGGTTACTTGGCCTAAATTACAACATGTCGATCAATGGTCTGCAGGCGCGACCTCTTTTGTAGAATTATTGGTTACTTGGCCTAAATTACTACCTGTCGCTCAATGGTCTGCAGGCGTGACCTCTTTTGCATAATTATTTTTAGTTATTGGGCTTAAATTACCACCTGTCGGTCAATGGTCTGCCGAAATCCGGCCTCTGGCCTTAGGGGGGGCATGACCTTCTTCTGCAGATTAAAGTGAGAAATTTGACAAGTTGAATATTAATTGAGGGCAAGTAAGACATTCAGCACCCGTAGTCCCCTATAATTCTTTTGCAAAATTATTTTTGGTTACTTGGCCTAAATTACTGCCTGTCGATCAATGATCCGTCGAAATCCGGCCCTTGGCCTTGCAGGGCATGACCTCCTTTTGCAGATTAAAGTGAGAAATTTGGCAAGTTGGATAATTAGTCGAGGGCAAGTTAGACTTTCAGCGCCCATAATCCCCTATAATCTGGTCTCACATGGATTATGGGATTATGATAATCAAGAGTTTTGATTATAATAATTCATCATATAATCAAATTCCATTCGAATCAAAATTTGATCATATAATCTAATTATTATAATCAGAGAGTTATCCAAATAGGGCCTTAGTGATCCATAATTTAAAAGTTAGCTTCCACAACAACCGGGTCCAAACAAAGAACTAAGCAATGCATTGTTGCGCGCTGACCTGCTAATAACTAGATAATCGGTATCGTTGCCTCACAATCGGCGTGTTCGCGGGTTGGTTTATGGGCTGGTTTGGGCTGGCTGGTACTGGTTTGTTGTAAGAGAAAAATACTGTTAACTAATTAAATAAGCCTGGCTGAAACCAACGAGCGAATACGGTGAATACCGTTAGCTTCATCCTCCACATGGGAACACTTCAACACCCAAGCAACGAGTGTGTACAAGTATGTTTCAGCATCTACACTACACTCTTCTGTGAGACTGTGCTTGCTGTCCTGTTGTCCCGTGTTATCCTCCAGTCACTCCATGACTTGCTAGATGTTTTTTAAGCCGTTGGCTTATTGATTTCAGCTAAGGCTTATCAGTCAACTAACAGTGTTTTTCTCTTACAACAATTCAGCATCAACCGGGCTTATGAGCCAAAAACCAACAATCGAACAGGCTTAGTTCCGTACACTCGTCTTCTACTACATTCTAAAACAGAAACAGACCAGTTTCGCATCACGTTGCCTGATCACCAAAAGATGTCCAGGTAGTCTCTGGCCACCTCGTCGCCGAAGCTGATCCCGGAGAAGCCTGACGCCCGGGTCACGTCCGAGCACTGGAAGCAGAACCCGCCGCCGTGCGCATGCGAGCACGACGACCTCCTCGACGCCCCATCTCGGCTGACGACGCTCGTCCTCGGCGCCTGCTTGGCGTCCGTCGTCTGCAGCTGCCTCGGCGCGCTGTGGCACCGCGTCCTAGCCGCGGAGGACGCGGTTCCCGCCATGTACCGCGGGCTGACGAGCGCGTCCCGGTCCCGCTGCGTGGCGGCGCGGCGCCGTGGCGTGCTGGCCAGGCTGTGCTCGACGCTCTTGGCGGGCGAGGAGGAGTCGTGGGAGGCGAACCGGGGCGTGCTCTGTGCAGTCTTGGAGCCCCGGCCGATGTCGCGCTCGCGGGTGCTCCGCCGGAGCGAGAGCCGCGCGGGCTGCTGCTGCTTGCCGACGGGAAGCGGCGAGCACGACGGCGTCGGCGCCGCGTGGCGGTGATACTCCGGCAAGTGGTCCGGGTTGTACCTGCTGGTGATCCGCGAGGACCGGGAGCGGAGGTGGCAAGTGTCCATCTCCACGATCCGCGGGCTGCGCTCGTAGTTGGAGTCCGTGCTGTCAGACAGCATCCGGCGGTGCACCGGCGTCGCCAGCGGCTTCAGCTGCACGTCCCGAGCAAAGATCCTCTCCTGCACGACGAGGGACCATATAAGATCAAAAAGCCAGGCTCCGAGGTGCAACTTCATCTACACGTACATCGTTAATCATGCAGCAAGAGTAAAAAAAAAAACTTGTAGATTACTTCTTGTTCCATGGATTTCCGGTACGAAGCATTTTTGACGGCGATGGAGTCGGCTTGCAGCCGCATGAGCGTCTGCAATCTGTGCAGCGTCATGGCTGCCTGCTTCCTCACCAGGTAGCCCCGTACCAACGCCTGGATCTTGACGAGTGACCGGAGAGCTCGAAGCGCTCTCCTAGCCTGACACCAAGGATTCAAACCCAATGTCAGACTTTCTTCGTCTAGGCAAAAATTGTTCAGTACTCGTATTAAACAACTCGGATTAGGTAATGAGGCTTATGTCAGGCTACGTGATAATCAACTGCTCTGACAACAACAGCCTAGTTCACATGGCCAAAGCAGTAACAAACAAAAACACTGAAGAATGTAGCAAAAATACACTGAAAGAGGCATCTGCATCGTTGCACAAAAAGAAACTTCTATACTGCACATGACTTTTTTTTTAAAAAAATTGCAGTTTTTTTTTAAAAAAAGACAATACTTCTCGGGTACGTATGAGTGAACACGAAGCTAGGAAGAGATCAGAACGAGAAGAATAGACGGGTGCTCGGGACGATCGATCGTACAAGGTAACCTCTGAATGTTTTCTGGATCACGACCGCGGCACGGTGCTCTCGAGCTCTCGCGTCCTCCCTTGGCCTCATGACCTGTCGCGACCATTCCACCGCGGCAGGAGGAGCGACGGCGTCGAGACCCGACGACCGCGCGCCGCCGTCAGCTCCGCTCTTCCTCTGCTTTGCGAAGCTCCACCTCTTCTTCTCGTTCTCCGGCCCGTCGCCCCAGTCGGTACCGACATGGTTCGCCTGGAGTCCTCTGTGCTCCTCCTTTCTGCCCGTCAGTAGCTGCTTGAGCCATCTCATGATGCGCCTCATGGTGCGGCAATTCTCTGCGCACGAGAATGCAAGGAACGAAGAAATCGGTCAACGAAAGGAATGGGGGGCAAGCTTTACAGCAAAGGAAGATCAACAGGCGAAATTCATCAACAGAACTACAAAAGAGTATAGAGCAATAAAAGAAGAACGGAGCGCTGCAGATGGGAATTTTGGTGGGGAAAAAATAAACTGCACTACACTCAGATGAGAAATCTCAGCAAGCGAAGAAAGCGGCAACCTATGGGATGGATGGACGATGACACGACGAGCTGTGCCTCCAACTAGAGGGGAAAAGAGAGCGTTTGCGTTTGGTTTGAAAACGGCCGACGGAGGCGCCTGGAGCAAGAAGCACCGGATACAACCTTTTCGTTCGGTAGGGAAAGGTAGAACTTCCAAAAGGCAGCGAATTGTACGGAGGAATCCTTGGGAGCGGATTGGACTTCCTGTTGCAGCAGCGTCAGAAAGAAGCTCACGAGATTAAAGCAAGAAACTTTGCAGAGCAAGCAGCGGCAAAAGAGGCGGCTCAGAATTAGGCAGCAAATTACAGCGTCCAGCAGAGGAAGCCGGCGAGGTTTACGCGCGGCCGTCGTGCAGTGCAGCACTGCAGCCCCGAAGAGGAAAGCAAGCTAAGCTTTCGCTGAAAACCACGCGCGGATCAGCCTCTCGAACCGTAAGAGAGAGAGAGAGAGAGAGAGAGAGAGAGAGAGAGAGCAGCGATCCCCACCCAGCGGCAGCGGCAGCGGCGATCGGATTAGTAGGAGGCGAGAGCGCCGGAACTGACGCGTGGGTCTCCACGACTCGGCGGCACCGCACAGTCAGTCGCGTCCCCGGGCCGGGCACACCCAGGCACCCAGCTCACGAGAGGCCCTGCTCCCCGCCCAAGGCTCCGAGTGCAAGCCAACAAAGCGCGCGGGGCGGGATCTTCCAAACGACCAGCTCAGACGCGCACTGTTGCAGCTCCCGCCCTGCCAAGGCACACATGCCTGCCCACCGCCCCACCCGGCCACCCCGACGAGTAAAAACGGTGCAAGTGAACAGCCGGTTAACTAGCAGTGCCTGGCAGAGCAATAGGTCACACACCTAGAACAGCCGGCCGGCCGGCGCCTGAGCGAGCGGTGAGAGCGGCCGGGGACCGGGAGATCAGATCGGCCGGGCGATTCGATGACGCCAAGATCTGCCGGTCCTGGCTTCGCGGGCGCCCACTGGGATAGCGTCTTCTCTTGGAAGTACGCACGCGGCGGCGAGCGGGATCCGCTCTGCTGGCTGCTGCTGCTGGGTGCTGGCAAGCCGCCCACTTGTTCCGGGCTCGGGGGCGGGGCGGCTCCCTACACGCGCTTGCTACACTTCGCGGTCATGGCTGCAGGCTTCTTCTGCCCGCGCCGGCCCGGGCCCCCTTCTTCTAAACCGTGCTCGATGGCCGGCGTGTCCCCATCTCTGATCGCCTGATCGCGGGCAGAGAAAGTCGCCACGGGAGCCTGGTCGCTTCAACTTATCGGCCGTACTGATTTAGCGTTTATCGGCCGTACTGATTTAGCGTTTTTCTCAAACAACAGATCAGCGTCACCGTTTGACGTTTTTTCGGCAAGCAAAACGTGGCCTTGAAAAGTTTTGCAGGTTCGGTCACGCCGTGGCCAGGGTACGTCTGATCCGGCCGGCCCAATAAATCTCGTTTCCTTGCGCCACGAGGCACTTCACGGGCTAGTGCGGCCAGACTAGCTAACCTCCATACCTGAATGGTCAACGATCCAGAGGTGGTACTAGCAGTATTACTGACTGATGGGACAGAGGCTTTCGGGACGGCAACGGGAGAGCTGCATCTGCATGGGCTGGGCGGGCGTCGCGTGCACTGTGCGCCGGGGTACACATGGGTTGTACCTCTCGTCTCGTGCGCCTGCTCTGTTTCACCGTGTCTGGCACTGGTAGGATGCGTGGGCGAGTACCGTCGTGCAGGCGACGAAGCTACGGTTGCTGTCAGCGTCACCGTAGGATCCCAAAAATCTTTTTTGGAGTGATGAATAGTCCCAGGTTCTCAGTCCCGTCGAAACTTTCTTTGACACGCACGCTGTGCATCGTCAAATGTGGCTCGTTTTTTGACACCATAACCACCCCATGTGGGCTCCAAGACTTGTGCCCTAGATAAGGTAACGACCTGTTTAGTGATGTACTCCTTACTACTGGTACTAGCTTTCCCTGTTTAGCAAAGCTTTAGATGTAACATCCATGTGCCATGTAGTATGTGCCTCTACCTGTTCTCTGGAAACGACAGCGAGCTGCCGCCATACTCACATACGGAGTGCAGTCATTACACAGGTCGTGGATGCTACCGAGTGCGTGGGCCGCGGATCGGACAACAGCTAGCTTATGGTTCCATCAGCAGCAGCATCAGCAGCATCAGCATCAGCATCAGCCGCTACCCAAAACCGCATGCGTCTTTATGTGGCCTTGAGCAAGAATTCTCCGCTGCTGGTGTGAGACATTACCGTCCGGCAACCACTAAGCCCGTGTTTAGTTGCCAGGCCAAATTTCAAAAAAGTGCAACAGTACTCATCACATCGAATCTTGCGATATGTGCATGGAGCATTAAATATAGGTGAAAAAAAAACTAATTGCACAATTTAGTTGGAAATCGTGAGACGAACGTTTTGAGTCTAATTAGACCATGATTGAACACTAATTACCAAATAAAAACGAAAATATTACGGTAGCCCAAAATCCAAAATTCACCCAACTAAACACCCTCTAAAATACACAGGTTGATGGTCCATGTTGACTTCTTGTCGCCTCTCGTTTTCTCTCCTTTTTCTGGCGCGCTGTCATGCTGTCGCTGCCCTAAATTGCAGAGAAAACTCGCTGCCGACCTGTCGTTACATCCGCCGTACGTACAATGTGGGCTTTGGATAAGTACCACTGGTAGCGATGTATTGGCGTATTGCTCGATAGGAGTAGTATATACACACTGACACTGTACGTGCACCACTCTCCTGTCACCGAGGGAAAGCCAGTCAGCTGGGACTACAGGAACCGGAAGTAAGCGACAAGCGTGCGAGTCCGGCTCCCATGGAGCTGGGAGAATTGACCCGTCCGTGGCCCTACCACACGAAGCTGTGAGAAATTATAAAATGTTTCGTCTTTTCTAAATATATTATTTTACTGTTCACAAAAATATTGTTTTTACTATGTATAAAGACACAGTGTGCTATATCTAAGTACATATCATTTTGCTATGTGTATCTAGAAATCCCAAAACATCTTAGGCCTCGTTTGGAACGGAGGATCTTAGTAGGAATTTTGGAGAAAGTTGATTCCTATAGTTTGATGACGTCACATGCTGTTTGAAACGCGGGAACACATGCCGTTCATTCTAGAGGAAAGGATTGTATCACTCACAAAACAAAGGAAATAAAACATGTGCTCAGAGCTAAGGAAAATTTTCCTACGGCGCTTGCTCGCTCACGCAGCACACTCCTAGTTATTTCCCGCATTTTTCCTGTGTTATGGATTCCTGCGTTCCAAACACCCCTTCTAGTTATTTCCCGTGTTTTTCCTTTCCTCTGTTTTACCACTACACACTCACCTCATTCCTGTGTTTTTCCTATTTCCGTGTTTTTATTCCTGCGTTCCAAACAGATCCTTATAATTTAGAACGAAGGACGTATCAAATTATAAGGTGTTTTGATTTTTTTAAGATATATTACCTTATTATACATCTAAGAATAGTGTATATCTAAATATATAAAAAAAAAACTATATATCTACAAAGGTTAAAATATCTTATAGTTTAGAGCTAAGAGCACAGTAGTATTGCCATTGTGAGGCCAACCAATCTACAGTATCATACTTCGATATCTAAAGCAGCCACTCCACATAAGTAGTATTAAATTATGAGAAAGAAATAATCTTTACAAGTACATGATATCACGTCACTACCTGCAAGCTATCACAGTAATTAATTATTTCATGCGTTGTGTACTACTACGTACTCTAAGTTTGATCAAATTTATAAAAAATAATATAAAATAAATATCATTAGATTTGTTATAAAATATACTTTCATAGTAAACCAATTTAAAAATATAAATGTGAATAATATTCATGGTAAACTTGATCAGATTTGTACGACTTTTTTTTAAGGTCAGACTTAACTACTTTAACCGAGATATTATAGTTGTATTATTCTGTGGAGTGGCGAAGTATACCTGAAAACAGTTCTAAACCGTTGGAATTTAGTAAATGTCAAGATCAAACACTATTCTCTCTCGTTGCCTTGTTTTGTTCCTCCCTAAAAGTTTACATCTTATCCCATTAAATATTTGATATATGCATGGAGTATTAAATATAGACTAAAAATAACTAATTATACAAATTACGACTACTTTGCGAGACGAATCTTTTAAGCCTAATTAATCCATGATTTAACAATAAAGTGCTACAATAACACATATGCTAATGATAGATTAACTAGGTTTAATAAATTCGCCTCGCGGTTTACTGATGGATTCTGTAATTTATTTTTTTATTAATATCAAACACCTCGTCACATTCCACGTGATATCCAATCTGACCAGAACCCTAAAACTAAATAAGGCCTTATTCATCTAACCAATGAGAGTAGTACTAGGCTACTGCTAAGAGCAGGCTAATAGTTACAGCGGAGTAGTACTAGGCTACTGCTAAGAGCATGCTCATAATTACAGCCGGCTAGCCTAAGGTTCTATGTAGCCTATTCATATAGTAATAAGATCTTTATTATTAGTATCTGGTTCATATATTTTTTATAGAGTTTATTGGTTCTTTATTTAAACCGGCTATAAGTTTACGTCTTATTTTCTCTCTCTCCTCTTCCGAGACTCGTACGTGGGGCTTTGTTTAGATTGAGGTTAGGAATCAATATTTGGCACTGTAGTATTTTTGTTTGTATTTGACAATTATTGTTCAATCATGGTCTAACTCGGCTTAAAAGATTCGTCTGGTAATTTACCATCAAACAATATAATTACTTATTTTTTATCTATATGTATGTGTCCAAAGATTTGATGTGATGAAGAAAGTGAAAAAACTTGCAATCTAAGGCCCAGTTTGGTTGCCAATTTTTTTTTGGCAAAACGACACTGTAGCGTTTTCGTTGTTATTTGACAATTAGTGTCTAATCATAGTCTAATTAGGCTTAAAAGATTTGTCTTGTGGATTTCGTCTAAACTATGTAATTAGTTTTATTTTTTATTTATATTTAATACTTTATGCATACGTCAAAGATTTGATGGGACGAGAAATCTTGAAAAATTTAATATTTTGGGAGGAAACTAAAGAGGGCCTAAACAAAGCCGTGGTACTCCTACCAGCCTATCTACTAGGCCCATCCTAGGAAAGGAAACAAAGAAACTGACAGACGCCGAAGCCAATCAATCACATCGTACCGGTAAGGCTAGCTCCAACCAATTCGCGAGCTATGCCCTTGTTTAGTTGGACCCTAAAATTTAAAAAGTTGCTACAGTATCTGTCACATTGAATGTTTGCGGCTCGTGTATGGAGTATTAAATGTAGACGAAAAGAAAAATTAATTGCACAGTTCGGTGGGAAATTGCGAGACGAACGTTTTAAGCCTAATTAGCCAATGTTTGGATACTATTTGTCAAATAAAAACGGAGATGCTACAGTAGCTCCAAAATTCAAATTTCGTGAACTAAACAAGGGCACGCATCACGCATTACCAGCCAGTAGCTAGGCGTCGTGATCCATTTCAGGCTACGAGCGTATGTATTCCTCGCTGCACGGTGGTGAATGGCAGCAGGAACACGGCGCTGGAGGCTTAAGAACTGCATGCTCGGCTGCTCGCCACGATCGGCAGTGCTGAATTTATGGTGCGCCGTGCGCGTGTAGTCCTGTTGGCGGTTGCCTTACCCGTTGCGCTAGGCGCATGTGGTATGTGTTTTTTTTTATCCGGTATAACTTTACATAACCCACACACTCCACACTTATAACACATGCACAGACACGCGTGCGCATTCATACACACACAAAAAAGAGATTAAGAACCATCACCTTCAATGCGCTGGAAACGCGCAGTACCATAAAACGTGCACGCGTGTGTACCCTAAAATTTTCGAAAAAAATTCCGGAAAAAATATGCGATCACCAGGGTTCAAACCCTAATAGGCAGTGTCCCACTGAACAACCCTACCACCAGACCATTCGCGGTTGTATGTGCTTCTAGTAGCACCTTCACTTGACTCCTTCAGGATCTTGAGTTTGGCTCCTCGGGAATTTAGATCAGTTAAAAGAATTTATTGTTGTCCACTAGTGATGGAGCTTGAAGGGGATTCAAGAGGGGGCCAAGAGTATTCAAGTTATATATGATGAGGAAATCTTTGTTACTTTCTAAGCATTAATCATAGACATCATTAAGAAAATTCAAATGCAAGGGGGACCCACTTTGGCCTCCACGTAGCTCCGCCATTGTTGTCAACCCATAAAACAAGGGTCGGACGTCGACCTATAGTAGTGACATGATGGTTGTGCCCACTGCCCTAAGTCACGATACATTGCTATAGGTTTGCACATTAGAGTTTGAAAAGTTTCTCGGATTGTAAAGTTGAGATCTTCCACCTTAATATCAATGTCCTGGCTAGGTTTTACCCCATGGGTTGTGGATCGGGTTTGCAATGTTCTAGAAAAGGTTATGCCCCAGCGAGTGCCATGCCCGCCCATAGGCTACAGCTACGGCTCAAGGATGGCACTATAAGACTCTAGTTGTGTTGAGTCATCTCATCTCCACGTCGAGCCCGTTGTGTCTGTGCCTGCCCGTGCCTGAACTACTGTGGCGCAACGCGCTGGCCGCCACAGGCGCTCTCATTGTCGTGGCCATGCTACTTCGCCACTGTTATGTGCCCTGTTCACTTGGCTGATAAGCCATGGCTAAAAGTATTATTGGCTGATTTGTTGTGAGAGAAAAATATTGTTCGTTGGCTGAAACAGTACGGCTTATAAGCCAAGCGAACAGGACGATGGTCGTACTGCTCCACACCGCACATTGTAGGAGGAAGGATAATGAGAGGAAAAGAAAGTGGAGGCTCTAGAAGAGGAGATAGCTAGGGTTTAGTTTTTGGATGGGAGTTATATACACTTCAGGGTATTGGACTATTTTCCGGCCACCATTTAATCGGATGGACCGTACCGGCATTGCCATGCCGAGACAATGACCTAGGCACGACCTAAAGGACCGTTTGGACTAAATCTAGACAAACTTGCTTGCTGAATGGAGCTCCTCCATGTGTTTGATTTTGAATGCCGTGTGGCAGAACCGCCTAATCTAATGCCTCCCAGGAGTGCTCGTCTTTTATTAGACACTAAGCACTCGAAGGAGAACACTAAATTACACAATTCTGTCGGGCACACCCCAAGGGAGAACCCAAAAATCTATATTTTTCCATCAGGATCACAAATGAGAGAATAAAGCTTACATCATTCTTAACCATTTCTTACATCACTTTTATTACAACATCAGAGTATAATAGTTATTATTATAACAGCGGAATGTAATCATATTATCATAGTTATGAACAATTTAATGTAACAGCGAAATATAAACATGTGATCAGAATTACAGCGGAAATAATTATCTATTCATGGCATGATGAAGCATTGATAGGTAAACTATGACGATAGATTATAAAAACTTATGTTATAAAAAACATTTGATGCGAGTTATAAATAAAAACTATGATCGCAGCGTAAAGAAAATTCTCTCTGAGCTCGTCAGGAGGAATCCACACACAAAGGTCAGCTCTAACTTTCACCTATCACCTACAACAGGGAGAATAAACCTTGAGTACTCAATTGTACTCAGCAAGACTTACCCGACAGAAGGAAAGACAAGACTCTAAGGATATGCAGGGATATCTGGCCTGTGGGTTTATTGCATCTGCAGGAAGCATTACTAAATGTGTGTCCTTATATTCGATTTTTATTAGCAGTGCATTGGTTCATTAACTAACCATTCTATGTAAGCACATGTACTACTTTCAAGTAGGTGGTAAGCAATCAGATTTTCTTTTTTTCCATTCCATCTTTTCTCTTTCAGTTCTTACTATGGTGCTAGACCGTAGACAAGTCATACCGGATTTCTCGGCGATTCGTGAATCAATGCCCCCAGCTGGGTACCCCAAAAACACATGTCCTTTTTGTACCCAAGGCACAAGCAGGACCAACCCATCACTGTCGATAGAATATGCTCGGCAGTCCACCGAGGGGTATCCCGCGATGGTAGATTGTCGATGGGGTGCGCGTAATCAAGAATCGGATGGTGACATAAGACGCAGAGACAGCGATTTAGATAGGTTCGGGCCATCTGATCGACGTAATACCCTACGTCCTGTGTCTTTGGTGTATTGTATTGAGATGTAGTAGATAGATCTTGATGGATCGTGTCCGCTAGGGAACCCCTGCCTCTCTTTATATAGTCTGGAGGGATAGGGTTACAAGTAAAGTAGCCTATTTGGTATTATACAATGTCTTGCGGTGCATGCTGAGCAACGCTGTGCATGCCTTAACCTTGTGGGATGGACCACCCCTAGGGGCGTAGCCCATGTCTTGGGGGCCATACCCCCACAGCTAGTCCCCGAGCCTGATAGTAGGTGACATAGTCACATGGTGCTAGGGTTAGAAAGTAGAAAACCAGCTGAGTAGGCAGCCAGTCCTCAGGCGTAGCCTCGAGATGAGAACAAGCACATTCACTGCAAAGGTGAAGTGTGCCCACTTAGTCCCCGAGCCTACTGGAAGATGATGAATGAATCTTGTAGCAGGGTCAAAGAAGTCTGAAAGCTTGCCGACGTTGTCTGATATGCGCGTATCAAGACCCCAGACATGCTGCCCAAGATCAGCACCCTGATCCGAACAGCATGGAGCAGCTTGATAGCACACTGATGAGATGTAGCAAGATCTGAGCACCGAGGAGTCCCCGGCGTCACCGACGATGACCGAGCACCGAGGAGCGAAGAGTCCCCGGCGTCGCTGGCGATGACCGAGCACCGAGGAGCGAGGAGTCCCCGGCATCGCTAGCGATATCCGAGCACCAAGGAGCAAGGGGTCCCCGGCATCGCTGGCAATGTTCAAGCACCAAGGGGCGAGGAGTCCCTAGCGTAGGCGGCGATGTTCGAGCGCCGAGGAGCGAGGAGTCCCCAGCGTCGCTGGCGATGACCAAGCACCGAGGAGCGAGGAGTCTCCGGCATCGTTGGCGATGACCGAGCATTGAGGAGTCCCTGGTGTAGGCGGCGATGACCGAGCATCGAGGAGCGAGGAGTTCCTAGCGTAGGCGGCGATGATCGAGCACCGAGAAGCGAGGAGCGAGGAGTCCTTGGCATAGGCGGCGATGACCGAGCACCGAGGAGCGAGGAGTCTCCGGTGTAGGTGGCGAGGTCCGAGCACCAAGGAGTCCCCGGCGTAGGCGGCGATGTCCGAGCACCGAGGAGTCCTCGGCGTAGGCGGCGAGGTCTGAGCACCAAGGAGTCCTCGCGCGTAGGCGGTGAGGTCCGAGCACTGAGGAGTCCCCGGCGTAGGCAGTGATGGTTTGAGCCCCGACGTAGCCGATGGCGTCCGTGCGGTGAAGTGTGCCCACTTAGTCCTTGAGCATGAAGTATCCGTGCGCTAATGAGTAACCGGCATAGCTTGCGATGAAGCAATAGCGACGAATAGTCTAGTCAACTGGTCAGCGGCAAAGTGAGCATTGAGTAGAAGTGACCGGTGAATAGTCCGATCAACTGGTCAGTGATGGAGTCCATGAACCAAGCGGTCCGACCAGTTGATCGGTGGAGAAGCCTGAACACCAGGTGGTCCGATCACCTAGACGATGACCCTACAATACAAACATGTAGAACAGGTAGTACATGATGCACAAATAAATAAACTCCGAAGAAAAATTAGCAATGGTGATGAAACGACATATGTAGTTCGGTGATCAGTTGGCGTGAAAATATATTTATGTTTAATATAAACTGCCCGAACAGGTAGTGTGTAGCTGAGTCTCTAGCCCTAGCTAGCCCATAGTCCATAGCGTTGAGCGCGGAGCCCATGCACGTGTAGAAGGAATAGGCGTGACCAAGGAGCCGCTACCGACCACCCATAACGCAGAGCGTGGAGCCCATAGCACGTGTAGGGAGGAGCTAGAGACAGGGCCGTCTCTGGAGGTGTCCGAGCATCAACAGGACTGTTCAAGGGTTCAGAAAATTGTTTGGAGAGTAAACATGGAGAAAATAGTTCAGAGAAACATCATGGCGATATACGGAGATTGGAGAATATTTAGGAAAATATTAAAGCATGACTTAGCTTTGGACGGAGCGTCTGGTCGGTGGCATATGGTGCTATCTGGTTGGCGTGGACGGCGAACACCTGGCGGGTAGTGAGTTGTTGGTGAAGATGACCTTGGAGGTGATTTCGAGATCGGATCTGCTGTCACAGGGGCTGGTGTAGTAGCGATGAATCATCGTCGTGGACCGGCATGGATCTCCATGAGATTGATGACAAGAACGTGTTGTTGATTTGAGGTCCATCTGGCTTGCCATGGATCAGGCGCACACCCCTACCTGACGCGCCAACTGTCGACAGAATATGCTCGGCAGTCCATCGAGGGGTACCCCGTAATGGTAGATTTGTCAGTGGGGATGCGCATAATAAAGAATCGGATGGTGACACAAGGTGCAGAGACATTGATTTAGATAGGTTCAGGCCATCTGATCGACGTAATATCCTACATCCTGTGTCTTTGGTGTATTGTATTGAGATGTAGTAGATAGATCTTGATGGATCGTGTCCGCTAGGGGACCCCTGCCTCTCCTTATATAGTCTGGAGGGAAAGGGTTACAAGTAAAGTAGCCTATTTGGTACTATACAATGTCTTACGGTGCACGCTGAGCAGCGCCGTGCACGCCTTAACCTTGTGGGCCGGACCACCCCTAGGGGCGCAGCCCATGTCTTGGGGGCCATACCCCCATAATCACCCTCCTATCCTCGGTGTCTAGGTCCTATCCAAACTAGGACTCCAAGCCCCCACCCCTGAGTCCCAGACTTAGTGCGGTGTAAGGACCTCCTAACCCAAAAACCACCCTGATAGTCGTTCCGGAAAGGGCTAGATCCATGACAAGAGAGCAACAAGTCTTCCAAGCGCCCATACCCAAGTATGTGCTTGGGATAATAAGTCTATGACTTGCTTAGAGCCTTATGCAATGGTCGGTCCTTAACCGACACAGGCAGGGAAAGCAGTGTAACCAAGCCATGCCCCGCATCCACGGCGACACAAACCCTTACACCCACCAATACCCAAACCATATCCCTGCCCGGTCACCATTTTTCCTTTCCACCATTTATATTTTCCTAGTGATAATAATACAGTAATATATTTCCTATCTCTCGCGAGTGACAGACAATCACTCGACTTCTACCGAAGTCCTGTAACATAGAATTCTACCCGATCCTATAATATTAGTAAGCCTCATAGGATAAAGATATATATATATATATATATGCAAGTGGATTTCATTGAACTCCTAAAAACTTAATGCACAAATATAATTTAAAGTGCAGAAAAGTAGGGGTTATGCACCGGGGCTTGCCTGGGTAAGATATATTAAAAAATTAGTATCTGCATCTTTCAATCATCCACCATCAACTGAATAGAAAGCCCATTGCATCATCTCCTGGAGAGAATACCATTACACCATCTTTAGATTTTCAATCATCCTTCAATTGACCCGTTGATCCATCATTGTACCTATATGATATGTATTGATGCAAATGCATAGATGTAAATAACCAACAACAGTCGAAACGCTTAGAAATCCGATCACGCCTCACAAGCTAATGAGATAGCTCCAACGCTGGTAATGTATCCATGTTGTCGAATAAGGCGTTACTTCCCAACAATTGTTTTAGTTATAAAAACCCAAGTTGCTTCTTTATCTCATTCTATCCATTTAATCTTTATTCAGAATAGGGCATCATTAGCTATTTACCAAACTAATCATTCTGGAGCTACAAAAATTACAGTGAGTACCTAATATTGCTAGGAGCCTACTGTATAAATTTCGGATCCAACACTATTACCAATTTATCACAACAATTCTCACAAGTTTATATTTTTATAATATTAAATACCTTAAATTAATTATATAGCTTCCAAGAATATTATAAAACTATGTGAACAAAATATACTAACAGGTAGATCATAATTTTAGGAGACTAACAAAACTAGGTTCATAATTGTTTGGATCCTATACTATTTTATATTGATTTTACAAGTTAAACTAGAAACCTATTTCAGAAAAGCATTTCGGAAACAGAAAGGACCGGCGGCCACTAAACTGGCTCAGCAGCCCCACAGCCCACGCGGAAGCAACCATGCACGCAGCGGCTAGCCCAGTATCGGCCCACAGCGGGAGCATGGCCTCAGCGTGGCCCAGGCGCAGGTAGATAGCGTGGACGGCCCAGCGGCGCGGCGAACCAGGTCAGCCCAGCACGCGGGCGTGAGTGGCCCGGACACGGTGGCAATAGGTTGGCCCAGCGTGCGGTAAAGGACGTAGTGAACCAAGCCAGCCCAGTGGCACGCAGCAAGCCCAACTGGGCAAGCCTAGTGTGCACCGACGGTTTTACAAAAATGTCCCCAAGTTTCTATCTATTTAGAATGCTACCATTTCTATTATTCATTTGAGTCACATACTTTGCAATAAGAACCTTGTATTAGTGTCCATTCATAGTTTTCACCTTTTCTTCCTTCCCAAATGCAGAGCATGGATCGGAGAAGCAGAGCACCGGCAGGGGAGGCCATCCGTCGACCAAGGAAGCGGCTCGCCAGCGACGGTGCTATCACGGGGCGGCGCACGGGAGCAATGGTGACTCCGGCCACACCCAAGGATGGCAACAACACAGTTGTGTAGGTCTGGTGAAGCACCCGCCACACGCGCACATGGACAGCCACGACGCGACGGTGGTGGCTGTCTCGCTGGCGACAGGCAGCAGGCGGTGGGGCGGTGGCTGGTGAGGGCAGACCCATATGCATCGGGCAGACATAGCGCACCCCCAGCTAGGCCCTGCATGTATCGGGGCAGGGCACAGTGGCCTAGCCATAGGCGCAGCATGGCGATGGCCCAAACAGGGGTCGTGGTGGCTCTCGGTGATGTGGATACGGCGAGGGTGGAGGCATGACCGTGGGGGCCCGTGTGTGCTCATTCGCACACGCGACGGACAAGCCACAGCAGTGCACTACTACTGCTATGGGCGCAAGAAGGGAAGCGGTAGGGGCGTGTCAAGGAGCAGCAGGTCCACGTGGGGTCGGGGCACGTGCGTGCCCACGATGGAGAAAGGGTAGAGACACCGGGTGGGCGACGATGCACTATGGACTCGGGCGTGCTCGCGAGAGGGGAAAATCGCTAATGGGTGACTCGACGAGCAGTAGCAAGAAGGAGGGAGCAGAGCGATGGTGCAGCGTGCAACTATGGTCAGCAACGAGAGCAGGGAGGTGGCGTGCCAGACCCGACCAGAAGAGATGGTCAGCCACGGCGGGGCACGACTACGAGGACTTGCGAGCGCTCATGGTGCGCCCTGACAGTGGGCGTAGCCACCATGGGGGAAGGGGAAGGCAGTGTGGCTGGCATAGGAGGAGCGGCGCTAAGAGGGAAAAGGAGGGCAGCGCTGTAGAGCAGAAGCAGCACTCCTACACGGATTTGGTCATGACGATGACGGCGCAAGGCAAGCAGGGAAGGGAGTGAGAAGCTGGTCTGGCTCGGCTTGGCCTTAACACGTGAACACAGGCAGACAGCAGTGGCAGGCGAGGATAAGACTGCAGCATAGAGACAACAAGGCAGGCAAAGGCAGCACTATAAGGTCAATAGTTCGACGGGACAACGGAGGCAATGGTTACTCGGTAGTGCACGACAGAGAGAGGACACGACATGGGCAGTGGTAGAACCATGTGCACCAATTTTAGAAGCCCAGCGCAGTGGACCAGTTCAGATGCGGTTGGATGAGAGGCTTTGCAATGAAGAGAAATGCAAAGCCACAACGAGAACGAGACAGTGAATAATTGCCATGCAATGAGTACGTTGTACGCTAGAAAAATAAACGAAGCTACTGCTCTCTCTCTCTCTCTCTCGTTAGTTCATGCTTATCAAAATAAACCCATGAGTATATATATATTGGCCTATTTATTAATGGATTTTATTTTATTTATAAAATTTGCTTTCCATGCTTAATTAATAGAACAAACCGTTCGCTAGAATCGTCGTTCGACATTCCTAGATATCTTTACGCACTGAGTAATTTAATTTGGGTATTTATTTGAGTCCATAAAACTGAGTAACTAGATTCACTCATCGCATCAAGTACGTTTTAAATCAAAAATCTGAGAAACTCGCTTTTGGAATTTTTTCTTAGGTCTAAATCATGGTGCTAAACAAGCTCGTAACAGCAGGGGTGCTACACGCCAGAGGTCAAGATCCTTCCTCCTGTAATGTGGAGACATGCACTTATAGGCTGTGGGGATGCCCACCCTCTATAGGCGCTCGGCGGGCATTAACGAGCTCCTACAGTACAATGCACGATACTGTAGACAGAAATCTCTGATCCATCGACAATTTTTTTTATTTTTTAGCCCTTTTTTTTGAAATTTTTTCACAAATATGTCCCTGGAGGGGTGATTTCAAAATCTGGACCCTTAGCTCGGTGCCATCGTTGCTGGTGCCAAGCTTACACTTCTCGGCGCCATCGTTGCTGGCACCGAGGTCTTAGGCTCGACGCAGACATGGCGTGACTTGGTATGCAGCTTGGCGCCATAGATCCTGGCGTTGATCTTGGCGCCGTATATCCTGGTGCCGTAGATTTTAGTGCCGTGGTGGTGTTTTAACCCGGCCCCAACCTTCCTGCCCAAGTCTTCTTCCTCTTATTTCTCCTCTCTCTCGGGTTTTTTCTCTTCCCACTTCGCCCTACCTCACAAATTGACATATTGGACCTTGGAAACTTTGATTTGATCCATAAATCTTCAAGGGTAAGGTATCCTCGCTCTCCTCCTAGTTTTTTTTCGCATCGATTCAGTATATATTAGTCGGATTTTCAACCTAAGAATCGTCATTATTTAGGGTTTCATGCAATTTTTAATATTTGTATTATACAACCGTAGGATGCCAAGACATGGAAAAGATAGCAAACCAGGGTAAACGCAGCGCGTGTTGTTATGTTATGTGTTCATTGTTGTGCATCAAATGGGAAACCCTAGGTTTAGGGTTTAATGTTAATTGATTTCGGTTCTTAAAACGAAATTGGTTGAATTGTAGTTATGGCCGGATGATCAGAAATGCCTTTGACCCATTGCCTACTGCCTAGTAGTGTTCTAGTGCTCATGTGCTTTTGTGACGATCCTTGCAAGGCAGCCAAGTCCGATGAAGAAGAAATGTATAGGCAGAGGTATTGTATGTGTTCCAATTTTGTGTTTGAGCCTACACTTCGTCAGCTCCGTATTAACAAGATGGTGATGAATTGATGTTTGTGTCACATGACATCTTGCATGATTTTTTTTGTTTTGTAACAATTGCATTTTTTGCAAACCCCTCCACCGCTCTGTGATTTTGAGCAATGGATCAACACTGAGATCAAGCTTGAAGACAAGGAATTGATGCAGAAACTATTGTAGTGGGAGGCAGAGGACAAGGAGATGATGGAGAAGAGACATGGAGAGGAGGCTACAAAAAAGGAGCACAAGGAAGAGAAGGAAAGGAGGTGTGTTGCTGTGTACGGGGAGGAGAGGGAGAAGAAGCTTGAGCGTGCACGCTGAGCAAAAGCAGCGATGGAGGAGAATCACGATGCTCTGAGAAAGAGAAAGTGGCCTCGTTGCACTCAGTAGTCTCCATGACTTGCTAGTTCTATGGCTTATTTATGAATAATATTGTCTACTGATGGCACGTACTTCTAGTATTATTTTGTTGTTTAATGTGGCATAGTATTGGACTTTTTATTATATAGTTGTTTTCATTATTTATGGTCATAATATTCAGTATAATGTTGTGGACGTAGTGAAATGTGATCACGTGCTGCAAACACAACCTAACAAAGTAAGGCATTATATAATTCAACACACAAAACATATGAAATGGCATGTGAGAACAAGTACCGAACTAGGATACAGAGTTCCTTCGACTAAACCTAACATGCATTAGGTAATTAAACCAAACAACAAACACATAGATGTGCCATGTAAATAAGATAGGGTCATCCTAGTAGTGTGGCCATATAGCAAATTGTGTTGCACCTTCTCCATAGTAGCCTCCCATTGTTGTTGTTGGTGGTGGCTGGGGTAACGACGGAGACTCCTTGTTCTTATGGTTAGGGCAGGTACAATATGGATCATTACAGAGTGCCTCCTGTAAATCGATACCATTGTTGTTGTCATTCTATTCGTCGTCCTTGTAACCGCGGCTAACTTCCCTTTCTAGATCAAAGATACGGTCCTGCAGGTAATAGATGTACTCCGCATATGGATAAATAGGTCGGGGATCGACCCACCTAGTGAACCCATAGTTTTCTTTGACGAAGGAAGACTATAATAAGTATGTCATGTAAGTTGTATAGAAGAGGAATATATTGAAAAAACAAATAGTAATAGCAATTACCCATGCTCGCGGGCATTTGAAGAAACGATGACCTCTATCTATTCTCTCGGTGAACATCTACACTAGGTAGTTCTCATCATGCATGTATTTTGGCCACTCTTCTTTCCATTCATCGTATCCTCTCAGTGGTGCCTCTTTGGTGAAATCATTTTTGCTCTCAACTAGGAACCTCTCATAAAGAGCTTCCTCAAAGAAATCGGGACCAAGAGAACCCTCCTACACAATGGTAGTTTCCTTCCCCTTTTCTCTCCCTCTGGACGATCCTCTAGACATTGGTACTGTAATGAAAAAAAATACTAGCTAGAAAGTAAGTAGCAATGCATCCAGCATTGCGTATATATAGGCAGCGGCAGGTTTAGTTGCTATTTCAATGTGTTATAACTGGTCACAAGAAGCCTAATTAGTTTCACTAAAGAGCCTATTTCAATGGACACTAAAAAGCCTAGATTCATTTTGCTAAAAAGTCTATTCATCGTTGACATGATGAATCACTAAAAAGCCTAGATGCTATAGCTGTACTATGTAAGTGAAGTGATATCGCTGTTGTCATCGTACTCCTTGTCCTTGTAACTGAAAAGTCTATTTTCATTATCTGAAAAGCCTAGATTCGTTCGTTGTTACTGAAAAGCCTAGATGCTATATGTGTACTATGTAAGTGAAGTGATAAATTGCTGCGGTTGAAAGGATCAAGATGCCCAAGAGGGGGGGGGGTGAATTGGGCTAATTCTAAATTCACTTGCAATAATGAAATCCTACGGATAGCCCAATTAACCCCTTGTGCCTAGAAAAGTGTTTATATCAAACTAATGCACAACAACCTCTCAACCTATGTTCCAAACTTACTCTAGCAAGCAATTCTATGGATGTAAAACAAGTATTGAATTGCTCAAAGTAAATACTCAAAGTAAGTGCTCAAAGTAAGTAGAGAGAGAAAGGAACGCGGCGATGTTTTGCCGAGATATCGGAGAGTCGCCACTCCCCACTAGTCCTCGTTGGAGCACCCGCGCAAGGGTGTAGCTCCCCCTTGATCCGCGCAAGGATCAAGTGCTCTCTACGGGTTGATTCTTCGACACTCCGTCGCGGCGAATCACCCAAAGCCGCTCACAACTTGAGTTGGGTCACCCACAAGCTCCGCCGGGTGAACACCAAACTCCCAATCACCACCAAGCCGTCTAGGTGATGGCGATCACCAAGAGTAACAAGCACGAACTCTCACTTGACCATGCGAAGCCTAATGAGAAGATGGATGCACACTTTGCTACTCTTGATTTGCTAGTGAGGCTACTCTCTTGGATTCTCAAATCACAAACACCTCACTAGGATCTTGCTCTTCTTGGCACTCACAAATGTGTTTCTCAGCTGTTGGAATGAGCAAAGGATACTCCACTCACGAGTGGAGCTTCTATTTATAAGCTAGCCTGAAAAACTAACCGTTATGAGCTTCTGCGGGATGACCGGACGCTCCGGTCATGATGACCGGACGCTCCGGTCAGTTCAACCCGCGAACCAGCATTCAAGTGGTGACCGGATGCTGTCAGGGTCCGGTCAGTACCGACCGGACGTGTCCGGTCGCTCTTGGATGCTTACTGTAAACGACCGGACGCTGGATACTCAGGGTCCGGTCATACTGACCGGACACGTCCGGTCACACTTTTCCAAGTCTGGA
Source organism: Miscanthus floridulus (assembly GCF_019320115.1). Taxonomy (NCBI): domain Eukaryota; kingdom Viridiplantae; phylum Streptophyta; class Magnoliopsida; order Poales; family Poaceae; genus Miscanthus; species Miscanthus floridulus. The sequence continues at coordinate 107,781,734 of NC_089585.1, read as the reverse complement.
CCCTTACTGGAGTTGACCGGACGCTGGCCCTCAGCGTCCGGTCACATGACCTCCCAGCGTCCGGTCTCACCAGACTTGATCTTCTCGGTCAAATGAACTGACCGAACCCTACGTCCAGCGTCCGGTCGCACTGGAGCCAGCGTCCGGTCAGTATTTGACCCTCCATTCACTTCCAACTTCCGAACATATGTGAATGAAGTTTACTCCAAAGGATCTTAGGCATTCATAGGAGCTACCTAGAGCTAGTTTTAACAAGTGTGCACCACACCTAACTCACTAGACTCAACTAGGTCAAGCTACCCGTTCATACCCCCCTTTATAGTACGGCCAAAGGAAAAACAAAGTCCTAAACTACTCTAAGTGTCTCTCCAACTCCAATCGACACTTAGAACTAGTCATCCTTAACCTTATCATCCATCCTTTGAAAACCGAAACGATTTCCATCGTAGGGGCATGACAACCTCGATTGCCCAATCGATCTCTATTACCATGACCTAACTTAATTGCCTCTGCAAAACACACGTTAGTCATAGTAATCTTGTATTGACATTAATCACCGAAATCCAACTAGGGGCCTAGATGCTTTCAATCTCCCCCTTTTTGGTGATTGATGACAATACCACCTCGAGTATGTTATGGAGTGAGGTTTTTGACGGGCTTGGTTCATATAAGCTTTTGTCAATAAGAACAAAAGAGTTAGTCAAGCTTATATGACCCAAGCCAACACAATGTACTCAAAGGATATGAATTAAGCATGAGTACTAATAACAAAGCTCATTTGCTTCGAAGTAAAAACGCGGAAGCTAAAGCAAATGAGCATTCCACAAGTGATATGACATATAGATAAAGCAAAGTAGAAATCACACATGTCAAATATCACAATCATGTAGATAGCACTATCACATGTATATATAATAGTATGCATGAAAGAAAACACACGAATGCATAAGAAATAGTGTATCACACAAATAAAACTCCAAATGTATATAATAAGCTAATACTAGATAACTAGCTCCCCCTAAAACTCGCTCCCCCTAAGTCTACATACTCAAACCCTCTCCCCCTTTGGCGTCAAACACCAAAACCTAAGGGTCGGTCGGCGGGGCTGCAGCGGACAAGTCGGGCGCTGAAGTACGTGGAGCAAGGTGGAACTGGGCGCCATCATCATCTGACCCTGAGCTCTGAACTGACTGACCCTCTGAAGCAGGAAGTGTCACTGAAGCGGTCTGGGTCTGAGCTGGGGCTGGTGCTGCCTGTGAAGCTGCAAGTATGTCTGTCGTAGGATCTGACGAGGCGACAGACGAGGGGAGCCTCTGAGTAGTCATGATAGCTAGAGCTGCTGTAGACGGACCGGCAGTATGCATGTGAGGCGGAGTAGGCATGCCGGTCAACTCGCTGAAAGATGCTCCAAGACTCCTGGAGACTGACGACTCAGGCACGAATAGCGAGGAAGTCTGCTCTGGTGAGAAACTCGTGTGATAGGGAGTGAACTGCGGGGCTACACCAGGTGAAGCTAACCACTGGGACACCTGCACAGGAGGTGAAGTAAACTGAGCTGGAGGCTGTCCCTGACTCTGAAGCCCGATGGGCTGTACTGCTGGAGTCGTCGAAGTGGTAGGAGGCTGTGCAAGCTGGGGCGAAGTCTGTGGCAGTGGAATCCCAATGGCTGTCACTACATGCTGCATGAATCCCATGAGCTGCTGCTGCATAAGTAACTGCTGGTGCTGAAGGAGCTGCTGCTGCCGCTGAAACTCGTCCTGACGAGCCTGAAACTGAGCGAAGTTTGCAGCTGTCTCCTGTGCCTGTCGTGTCTGATCCTGCTGCATCCGCTCAAGAATAGCAATGAGAGCGGGGTCTGTCTGTGGAGCAGGTGGAGCAGAACTGGAGCTACCGGCCTCTGCATCGTGTCTACGTGGAGGCATCTGAGGTATAGGCTGGTAGTCGTCGTCAGAGCTGTCACTATACTCACTCACTCCCTGCTGTGCCTCTAGCTCCTCCTCCTTAGTGGCTGCAATCCCTCTGATGATCTCGTCCTGCTGAGCTGTAGACTCTAGCACATCGGGGCGACGGCTAGGCTGACTGGGTGCCTGAGGAGTGGCGTGTCTGATCCTCTGTGACAGGTTGTAAGCTGGGAACTCTGTAGTGGCACCTGTATACTCATCCATCATGCTAGGGGGCTTATCAATCACAACTCTGCGGATGAGGAACGTGATCTAGTGAGCATAGGGAAGCTACCTGCGACCCTTGAATCCCTCAGCTATAGTATCCTCCATCTCTGAAAGAAGGAGGTCCCAGATGTCAAACACTGTCATCTGCATGATGGCATTGAGAAGCCAGAGCTATAAGCGAGTCAGGCCCTCCCTGTATCCCAACCTGGGAAGCAGTGTCCTCCTGATGATGGCCTCTAGTATTCTCGCTGTAGGAGTCAAGTCACTGGGGTTCCTGCTCGACCCCTCACCAAACGGCTCCTTGAAGCAGTGGCGCACTAAGTCTGTAGGGGGCACCAACCCTCCATGAGGACGCCTGGGAGGCTCCTGATGTCCATAGCAAACCTCATGCAACCTTACAGGCTGCTCCTGTAGTCTCAGTATCTCTCTGGCCCTGCTACTTGTCACTCTATAGTCTTTGCCGTTGAAGGCAAAGTGAATGAATCTGTGATGAGGATCAATGTAGAGTGAGGCATAAAACTGACGAACCCAAGAAGGTACATATATCCCTGTCCGTCCAATCAGATCTGACAGTCCTGGCAAATATGACAAGTATTGCCGAATGCCCTCTCCGGCTGCTGCCACAATGGACTCTATCGGACAGACCCTCTGTGATCTGAACACTGCCCCACTATTTAGATATGCATTGTAGAAATCCTCCTGCAGTGGCGTGTAGAACCCCTCAGCTGCTCTCTCATCCCTCCTCGGAGGGAACCAAACCTCAAACTCAACAAACCGCAGCTGCTGAACCTGCCTGGCTGTAGCGGCCCTCAAGTCGAGGTGAACCACTGGAGGCGGACCCTGTGGTCTGGGCGGAGGGTGTGAACCCCTGCGCCGTGTAGCTGGCCTCAGTGGAACTACAGCACTGGTACGACTCGAGCGGCATAGCTGAGGTGCCGGCTCGGTCTCCTAACTCTCCTGAGTCTCCTGGGCTAGCTGAGGCTCTGCTGGTGGAGGCTGCTGCTGTGCTGACGGACCCTCCTCAATGGCAACCCGTCGTCCTGCAAACGTGGCAGTCCCTGCTGGACTACCATGACGACGCTCAACCTCCTCAATCGCAGCTCTGACTGCGGGTGAAACTGGCTGATCTGCAATGACAACTCCGCTACGGGTGCCACCTCTCTCGGCACGCTCTACGGCCTCTGCAACAGCTGCTGCTCTGGCTGTCTCTGCGTCGGGGTACTTCCGCTTCTTGGATGTTACTTGCTTGGTTGATTTGCCCTTGGATCTAGCTGGCTGACGAGGCGGGGGCCTCCGATCATCATCACCTGGACCACCACCAACATTCTTGGTGCGAGCCATCTGAACTGACAAGATAGTGAACTGTCGCTGATGAAGATTAACAGTCAAACTGCTGCTTTCGAGGCTTGGCCTCGATCCTTACTCGCGAGCTTAGCTCCGAGTTTACTGCCAACTGCCAGACGAAACACAACGGAACCGACTCACTGCATGATAGAATAGATGGATATACAAATAAATACCATATATCTAATAGATGCGAAATCCTAATAGAGAAAGCAATTTTAGATGCGAACTTGAATCGAGTGGCTTTCTACCTGACGATCAGCGATCCGAGAATAGATAAGACGTCACGTGGGGGATCTCGGAACCGGTTAGGGTTAGGTCAAACGCCCTGATTGCAATGGGGAATCAATGTATTTAGAATTTGATCTAGGTCACAATTGGAGATCAAGATTGAACCATAAGATTTGCCTTACCAAACAATGGGAGGATAGGGCAAGATCACTTGGCGAGGATTTTCAGCCTTGGCACCGATGGAACGACGAGCTTGGGTGCGAGAAGGCCGGTGAGGAGCTGAGCAGGCGGTGGCTTGCGAGATGGCGACGCGTGGCTACGACTGGCCGGTGGTGGCGCGGGGCAGGGGCACGGAGACGCGCGGCTGGGCAGGCGCGGGATTGTGGCGCGAGGCTGGCGTGGGGGCCGGGCGAGGTGGCGCGATGGTCGGCGCGAGGGACGGCGGCGACCCGGCGCTTGGGCTGGCGGCTGCGGCGGCGCGGCTAGGCAAGAGGTGGCGGCTTGGCTGCGGGCTCACGGTGGCTCGGGTTAGGTCAAGGAAGAAGAACCGAAGGTTCGGATAAGTAACCCCCAAAACGCGACAGAAAAGGAAAAGGGAAAAGAGTCCTTAAGACGCGTGAGATCCACTGACCGGACGCTCTGGTGGTAGCGACCGGACGCTACCACCCAGCGTCCGGTCGATTCCAGAGAGGTCCAAATCCTCTGGAATCGTGACCGGACGCGTCCGGTGGTCCATGACCGGACGCAGACAGGGTCCGGTCAGTACAGCTTGGTCATCCTTCGATCGACCGGACGCTGAACCCTTCCTGACCGGACGCACAGACACAGCGTCCGGTCACTCCTTCATCAGCAGTTCACCTCCGGTGAACTGACCGGACGCTGAACAGCAGCGTCCGGTGCAGCGTCCGGTGCACCTTTTCCAGTAATCCTTCATCCTTCCTTCGCGCTGCCTGTTCCCAATCAAGTCCCAACTTGAATAAGATCCAAATAAACACCAATTGGGACTGATGTGAGTGACCTCTCTCAAACCCTCATATTTTTCAAAATATTTTGCCTTAGGCTATAATTCTTTTTAAGAAAATAGGCAACAAGAGGGCAAATGGAACAAAACGACAAAACAACATTCATGCATATGCAATGCTTGTAAGTAAATCTAGTTGCTTGTCAAGTTTGATCCAAGGTTAAGCTTCTTCACACGCTTTTCGGCGGTTATCTTAACCATGTTAGACAAGCCCTATATGCATTGCTACAGATTAAACATGTTGTATATTACAATGAATGCAAGGGACAACACAAGCTCAATTTTTAGTGAAGTTACTAAAATCAAGTACATTGAGCTCATTCCGCAATCTACAAAATGTAGCTTCATCTAACGGTTTAGTAAAGATATCCGCTAATTGATCTTTGGATCTTACACCCTCTAGTGATATATCATTTTTGGCTACATGATCTCTTAGAAAGTGATGGCGGATATCTATATGCTTGGTGCGAGAATGTTGAACCAGATTATTTGTAAGTTTTACCGTACTTTCATTGTCGCACAAAAGAGGTACTTTCTCTAGAACTATTCCATAGTCTAGTAAAGTTTGTTTCATGTATAATATTTGTGCACAACAAGCACCCGCGGCAATGTATTCCGCTTCGGCGGTGGACAAAGCCACACTATTTTATTTCTTGGAGGACCAAGACACAAGTGATCTTCCAAGCAAATGGCACCCTCCGGATGTGCTCTTTCTATCAACTTTGCATCCGGCGTAGTCCGAATCGGAATAGCCAATTAATTCAAATAAAGCTCCTTTGGGATACCAAAGGCCAATGCTTGGTGTGTGCTTAAGATACCTAAGGATTCTTTTTACGGCAATTAAATGTGTTTCCTTAGGACTAGCTTGAAATCTAGCACACATACACACACTAAATATGATGTCGGGCCTAGATGCGGTTAAATATAACAAGCTACCAATCATAGAACGGTAGAGAGTTTGATCAATCGAGTTACCTCCCTCATCTAGGTCGAGAGGTCCATTGGTAGGCATTGGGGTCTTGATTGGCTTACATTCATCCATCTTGAATCTCTTGAGAAGATCTTTTGTGTATTTCTCTTGAGAGATGAATATGCCTTCTTTCATTTGCTTGACTTGAAAACCAAGAAAGAATGTAAGCTCACCAATCATTGACATCTCGAACTCCTTAGACATCAATTCACCAAATTCTTTACATGAGTCTTCATTTGATGATCCAAAGATGATATCATCAACATATACTTGACAAATGAAGATATGCCCATCAAGCTTCTTGGTGAATAGTGTGGTATCGACCTTCCCAATGGTGAAGCCCTTCTCAATAAGGAAGTCCCGAAGGCGCTCATACCAAGCTCTTGGGGCTTGCTTAAGCCCATATAGTGCCTTGGACAACCTATAAACATGATTAGGATATCTAGGATCTTCAAACCCGGGAGATTGATCAACATAGACTAGTTCATTAATAAAGCCATTTAAGAATGCACTTTTCACATCCATTTGATATAGTTTCATTTCATGATGTGATGCATATGCAAGAAGGATACGGATGGCTTCTAGTCTTGCAACCGGTGCAAAGGTTTCTCCAAAATCTAAACCTTCAACTTGAGAGAACCCCTTTGCCACTAGTCTTGCCTTGTTCCTCACAACAACACCTTGATCATCTTGCTTGTTGCGGAACACCCACTTTGTTCCAATGACTCTTGCATCTTTTGGTCGCTCTTCAAGATTCCAAACTTCATTGCGAGTGAAGTTGTTCAACCCTTCATGCATGGCATTGATCCAATCTGGATCTTTTAGAGCATCTTCTACCTTGGTAGGCTCATAGCAAGAGACAAAAGAGTGATGAGCAATAAATGAAGTAAGCTTTTGAGATCGAGTCATCACCCCCTTTGTTGGACTCCCTATGATGAGATCTTGTGGATGATCTTGTAGGAGAGGTGTATTTCTTCTATTGACCACTTGAGGAGGAGGTTGTGGAGCATCAACATCTTGTGCTTGTACCACCATTTGCTCAGGGGAGATATGAGTATCTTCATTTTCTACTCTCCCAACTTTTTCACCATCTTGTGGTACATTTGATGAAGAGGGTTGATTAATGACTTGTACATCATCTTCATCATCTTTTGGCTTGATGTCTCCCACCGGAATATTCTTCATAGCCTCCCTCAATGGTTCATCACCTACATCATCAAGATTCTCATGTGCTCCTTGGGAGCCGTTAGATTCATCAAATTCCACATCATATGTTTCTTCAACCGAGCCGGTGGCATGATTAAATACTCTATATGCTTTGGACTTCAATGAGTAACCAACAAGAAAACCTATATCACAACGCCTTTGAAACTTCCCTAGGTGTTGCCGCTTCTTGTAGATGTAGCACTTACAACCAAACACTCTAAAGAAGGAGACGTCCGGCTTCTTCCCATTGAGCAACTCATATGGAGTCTTGACAAGGAACTTTTGAAGAAATAGGCGATTGGATGCATAACATGCGGTGTTGATTGCTTCCGCCCATAGAGCTTCGGGGGTATTGTACTCATCTAGCATTGTCCTTGCAAGAGTGATCAAAGTCCGGTTCTTTCTCTCAACTACACTATTTTGTTGAGGAGTATAGGTTGCGGAGACTTCATGTTTGATTCCAACTTCATCACAATAAGCTTCTATATTTGTGTTGTCAAACTCTTTGCCATTGTCACTTCTTATCTTCTTGAGCTTCACTTCAAATTCATTTTGAGCTCTCTTGGCAAACTTCTTGAAGCAAGATGCAACTTCGGATTTGTCATGAAGGAAGAACACCCATGTATATCTTGAATAGTCATCCACAATCACAAGACAATAGAGATTTCCTCCCAAACTCTTGTATGTTGTTGGTCCAAATAAATCCATGTGTAGGAGTTCTAGCACTCTTGTGGTTGACATGAAAGCTTTGGTTGGATGAGTGTTTGCAACTTGCTTGCCGGCTTGACATGCACTACAAAGTTTGTCCTTCTCAAACTTCACATCCTTCAATCCTCTCACCAAATCATTCTTCATAAGCTTCTTGAGTGAGCTCATCCCAACATGAGCAAGTCTTCTATGCCATAGCCACCCAAGTATTGTTTTGGTGAATAGGCAAGTCTTCAAGTTTGCATCTTCAGAGGTGAAGTCAACTAGATATAAGTTGTTGTATCTAAATCCATTGAATATCACTTGATTGTCATCTTCCTTGGATACAACCACCTCCTTCTCGGTGAATAAGCATTGAAAGCCAAGATCACACAATTGCCCAATGGATAGCAAGTTGAAGCTCAATGAAGCAACATAGAGCACATTGGAGATGGAATGATCATTTGATATTGCCACTTTGCCCAATCCTTTAACCTTGCCCTTTGAATTATCTCCAAATGTTATTTTCTCTTGTCCATCTACCTCTTCATCTAGTGAGGTGAACATACGAGGATCACCGATCATATGTTGGGTGCAACCACTATCAATAACCCAATGACTTCCACTGGTCTTGTAGTTCACCTACACACAAGAGATTCAAGCTTTAGGGATCCAAGCTTGTTGAGGGCCCTTCACCTTCTCAACAAGTGACTTAGCCACCCAAACTTTCTTAGGCCTACTCTTGTTGGGGGGACCTAAGAACATGACTTTCATCTTTCCACTCGAATCTTTTCTAAGCATGTAGTGAGCATTGAAAGCAAAGGGTCTAGCATGCTTGGGCAAGGGTTGTGGTGGTGGAGTTTGACACTCATGAGCAAAGTGACCTTCTTGTCCACACTCAAAACATCTCTTTGGCTTTGGCTTTGGCTTTGATTGTTGGTGTTGAGCTTGAGCCTTCTTCTTCTCTACACTTGCCATGTATCCAATGCCACTTCTATCCATCTTCATTACGGTATTCATGAGTAGCTCACTTTGGAGATGCTTGCCTCTAGCAAACTTGCTCAATCCCACCTTGAGATGCTCTTTCTCCATCTTGAGCTTCTTATTCTCTTCCTTGAGAATATCATTGTTCTTCTCCTCTTTGAGTTTCTTGATTTCTTCTTTTAGCTTCTCATTCTCAAGGATCACCTCTTTGTCATGATCAAGAGTTTATAGCACAATGGTGTTGTGACTTTTCATCTCTTCAAGATCTTTCATGAGCTTCTCATTGTCACTCTTGAGCTTGACAAACTCATCATAGTCATTGCACTCAACCACTTGCTTGCCCTTGCTACTAGATCCATGCTCAATGCTTTCATCAATTAAATCATCATATGAGGTAGCTATATCAATCTTAACAACATGGTTAGTAGCATCATGTGGCTCATTTGGTAAGAATTCTTGTGCAATAATAAGGGTATCATAGTTGATCTTTAGAGTTGTATATTCATCTTTTAGCTTATGGTGACTAGTGACAAGCTCATTGTGCACCCACTCAAGTTTATCATTTTTATCTTTAAGCTCTTTCTTAGAAGATTTGAGCTCCTTGAGTTTGGATGATATAGAATCATTTGTTTCTTTGAGCTCATCATTAGCCTTTTCTAATGTATCACACTTAGCTAAAAGTGAATCATTTTTAGCATCAAGTTTTTCATTTGTAGCTCTACTCTTTCTAATGATCTTAGTATATTTTCTAAGTATTTTGACAAGATCATCATAAGTGGGTGAGTCATCATCATCGCTATCACTATCATCATCACTAGCATGTTCATCATCACTACTATCATCACTCTTAGTTACCTTGCGTTCACCTTTGGCCATAAGGCATAGGTGTGTAGAGGATGATGGCGATGGTGGCGGTGAAGATGCAAGATCAATAGCAATGGCGGCCACCTTTTCATCGTCACTATCATCATCGGATGATCCACTTGATGAATCAATGTCCGTGAGCCAATCACCGACAATGTAGGCCTTGCCACTCTTCTTCTTCTTGTAGAAGTCCCTCTTTTTGCCATCTCTCTTCTTGTATGGCTTGTTCTTCTTCTTTTCATCTTCATCACTTGAATCATCTTTCTTGCCCTTGTTCTTGAACTTGTCTTTCTTGGGCTTTGTGCATTGATGAGCTAGATGGCCAAGTTCGCCACAATTGTAGCAATCCATCTCGGAGATTGGCTTTCTTCTTGAGCTTGTGAAGAACTTCTTCTTCTTGCCGTCGAACTTGATGCCACTCTTGTTTAGCCTTTTTAGCATCTTTGTGGTCTTCTTCACCATGAGGGCAAGGCTTTCTTCATCATCTTCATCACTTGAGCTCTCATACTCAAGTCTTGCTTTGCCTTTGTCTTGGCTAGCTTTGAATGCTAAGTCCTTCTCTTTCTTCTTTGTAGAGGATGAGCCATTTTGTGGTATGATGTGCATGTACATCTCATGAGCATTGATCTTTCCCAAGATTTGTGTCGGTGTAGTGGTGGAAAGATCACCTTGATGTAGCACGGTCACAATGTGTCCATATTTATCAATGGGGAGGACACTCAAGATTTTTCTCACAACATTGGATGGTGACATTTGAGTAAGTCCAAGCCCATTGACTTCCTCTACAAGAATATTTAATCGAGAATACATCTCATTAGCACTTTCTTTGGGAAACATCTCAAAAGAATTTAGCTTTTTAATCACAAGATGATAGCGCTCCTCACGCTCACTCTTGGTTCCCTCATGGAGCGCACAAACGTCCGACCATAGAGCATGGGCGTCTTTGTGGTTCCTTACACGATTGAACACCTCTTTGCAAAGGCCTCTAAAAATGGTGTTGCGAGCCTTTGCATTCCATTTCTCATAATTCACTTCATCGCCTTGAAGTTGTGCGGCATTCCTAGGTGCGGGGAACCCTTGAGAGGCGGCTCTAAGAATTCCAACATCTAGAGCTTCTAAGTATGCCTCCATGCGGATTTTCCAATATGGAAAATCATCTCCCTCAAAGATAGGAGGAGGTCCATCCCCGTGAGACATCTTGCTCTAAGCGATTAAGCTTAAAAATGTGAGCACGAGGCTCTGATACCAATTGAAAGGATCAAGATGCCCAAGAGGGGGGGGTTGAATTGGGCTAATTCTAAATTCACTTGCAATAATGAAATCCTACGGATAGCCCAATTAACCCCTTGTGCCTAGAAAAGTGTTTATATCAAACTAATGCACAACAACCTCTCAACCTATGTTCCAAACTTACTCTAGCAAGCAATTCTATGGATGTAAAACAAGTATTGAATTGCTCAAAGTAAATACTCAAAGTAAGTGCTCAAAGTAAGTAGAGAGAGAAAGGAACACGGCGATGTTTTGCTGAGGTATCGGAGAGTCGCCACTCCCCACTAGTCCTCGTTGGAGCACCCGCGCAAGGGTGTAGCTCCCCCTTAATCCACGCAAGGATCAAGTGCTCTCTACGGGTTGATTCTTCGACACTCCGTCGCGGCGAATCACCCAAAGCCGCTCACAACTTGAGTTGGGTCACCCACAAGCTCCGCTGGGTGAACACCAAACTCCCAATCACCACCAAGCCGTCTAGGTGATGGCGATCACCAAGAGTAACAAGCACGAACTCTCACTTGACCACGCGAAGCCTAATGAGAAGATGGATGCACACTTTGCTACTCTTGATTTGCTAGTGAGGCTACTCTCTTGGATTCTCAAATCACAAACACCTCACTAGGATCTTGCTCTTCTTGGCACTCACAAACGTGTTTCTCAGCTGTTGGAATGAGCAAAGGATACTCCACTCACGAGTGGAGCTTCTATTTATAAGCCAGCCTGAAAAACTAACCGTTATAAGCTTCTGCGGGATGACCGGACGCTCCGGTCGTGATGACCGGACGCTCCGGTCAGTTCAACCCGCGAACCAGCATTCAAGTGGTGACCGGACGCTGTCAAGGTCCGGTCAGTACCGACCGGACGCGTCCGGTCGCTCTTGGATGCTTACTGTAAACGACCGGACGCTGGATACTCAGGGTCCGGTCATACTGACCGGACGCGTCCGGTCACACTTTTCCAAGTCTGGACCCTTACTGGAGTTGACCGGACACTGGCCCTCAGCGTCCGGTCACATGACCTCCCAGCGTTCGGTCTCACCAGACTTGATCTTCTCGGTCAAATGAACTGACCGGACCCTGCGTCCAGCGTCCGGTCGCACCGGAGCCAGCGTCCGGTCAGTATTTGACCCTCCATTCACTTCCAACTTCCGAACATATGTGAATGAAGTTTGCTTCAAAGGATCTTAGGCATTCATAGGAGCTACCTAGAGCTAGTTTTAACAAGTGTGCACCACACCTAACTCACTAGACTCAACTAGGTCAAGCTACCCGTTCATATCCCCCTTCATAGTACGGCCAAAGGAAAAACAAAGTCCTAAACTACTCTAAGTGTCTCTCCAACTCCAATCGACACTTAGAACTAGTCATCCTTAACCTTGTCGTCCATCCTTTGAAAACCGAAACGATTTCCATCGTAGGGGCATGACAACCTCGATTGCCCAATCGATCTCTATTACCATGACCTAACTTAATTGCCTCTACAAAACACACGTTAGTCATAGTAATCTTGTATTGACATTAATCACTGAAATCCAACTAGGGGCCTAGATGCTTTCAGCGGTCATCGTACTCCTCGTCCTTGTAACTAAAAAGTCTATTTTCATTGTCTGAAAAGTCTAGATTCATTTGTTGTTACTGAAAAGCCTAGGTGTACTATGTAAGTGAAGTGATAAATCGCTGTTGTCTTCGTACTCCTCGTCCTTGTAACTGAAAAGTCTATTTTCATTGTCTGAAAAGCCTAGATTCGTTCGCTGTTACTGAAAAGCCTAGATTTATTTGCAAAGCGTCTATACGATATGATTGTATTATACATGTTCTAATGAATTTACATTTAATCTATGTACTATATTTATGCCTTTTTAGCAGTGTAGTATAATTAATGATTCACAAAAAAATCGCAAGAGTTTCCCTTGTTTCCGAAGCATTCACAGTTACAAACAGAGACATCATTATATAATCCAAATATTTAATCGTCCAAAGAGCACAATACAACCACATTGAACATCACAATCAACATAACATGTCCTGCATAATCCAAATAGTCCACAATGTCCATACAGTCATAAATAGTTATAGGAAAGTAACTACAAAATCCATAATAGTACATACTAACATCTACCACAAACCCTCACTGCCTCCTAGTCTTATACTTACCCTTGTGACCAAGAGCGCTGGTACCTAGAGTGTAAGGGTTAGGTGGACGGCGTCGCCTAGTGCCTGAAGACTGTGTAGGCTGAGTCATCGTCGTCGTACCCACACATGTTGCTCAACTAAAAAGGAAGTGCCCCCTCTCCATCGTACGACTCCCACGACACCTGCAACATGTCCAAACAAGATGTTAGATGCTATACTAAACCATTTTAAACCAACATGGAAAATAAAATTTACTTACACTAGACGTCATGAGCGTGTCTAGCTTGTTCGTGAACTCAATGTACGCCCACTGTAACCTCGCATGCGGAACCCTAAACTGGTCCCAAAGATACGTCTTAGCATCTCAATATCACTCTCTGTCAGCTCTTCAACAGGGCGATCATCATCAGAATCAAGAGCCCTTACCATCTCACATGGCTCCGAATCATTCATAATTTCAACACTATTGGAGCCACAGAATCCATCTTCATAGTGCACTAGCGTAGCAACAGGGGGCACCTCCACATTGTTAGGAATGTCTCATGCAACATAAGTAGAGAAATGAGGAAAGAATGAAAGAAATGGATATAAGAAAGAGGGTAAGATCCCAATAACCATGCTGATAAGACACTTACTCGGATGATTCTGTGTCAAAGGGAACTAATGAGGATGAAATGTCCTAATATGGCTAGAGGGGGATGAATAACCTATTTAAAAATCTATAAACCAACTAGAGCAATTTGATTAGTATAACAAATAGCGAAATCCAAACTTGCTCTTGCTCTACAAAGGTTGCAAGCCACCTATCCAACAATTATAGTTGCTATGATTACTAAACACACAATTTGCTATGTCACTACTCACTAAGAGCTCTCACACTTGCTATACTAAAGAGCTCCACTAGATGAACTTAAACTACAAAGCAAGCTCTCAATTCTAGCTACACTAAAGAGCTTACTATAACTAGTTTGCAAGAATATAAATGAGTGGGTAGGGTGATTATACCGCTGTGTAGAGGAGTGAACCAATCACAAGAATCATTCGAGTAATGATGCAATCACTCAAGCAATGTACTTGGATTCTCTCCCAATCTCACAATGATGATGAATCAATGATGGAGATGAGTGGGAGGGCTTTAGCTAAGCTCATAAGGTTGCTATGTCAATGCAAATGACCAAGAGAGTGAGCTTGAGCTGGCCATGGGGCTCAAATAGAAGCCCACACGACATAGAGCCGTTGGCTCCTCAGTCCACTGAAAAATAGGGTGACCTGACGTGCCGATCAGATCGATCTAACGCTGGACTCCAGCGCCCGGTCACACGATGCGTGCCACGTGTCCTCTGTTTCAAACACTGATCACCCGATCTCAATAGTCATCAACACATTTAATTTGTGACCAGACACGCTGCTTTGAAGTGACCGAATGTAGGACCCAAGCGTCTGGTCTTTTCCAGTAAGGTACCAGTCATGACTGGACGTGTCTGGTCACCACCCATCGGATACACCCAGTGTCCAGACACTCACTGTCTCCTCTGTGTGCCACCACGTTAGCGTACGACAACATTGACTAGATGTAGGCCCCGAGCATCCAGTCACAAGACCGAGACAATGCGCTCACTGCTGCTACTGACCGGACCTAGGACCCCAGCGTTCGGTCACTGTGTGACTAGTGTTCGGTGCATTCTATGAGCCCTGTCTTTTCTACATAGGGCGCTGGTGGCACCGTCGGACTGTCCACACTCTATGGGCAGACACTCCGCCGGTGAAGCTTCTTACCCTTGCTCAAATGTGCCAACCACCAAGTGTATCACCTTGTGCATATGTGTGTTAGCATATTTTCACAAACATTTTCAAGGGTGTTAGCACTCCACTAGATTCTAAATGCATATGCAATGAGTTAGAGCATCTAGTGACACTTTGATAACCGCATTTCGATACGAGTTTCACCCCTCTTAATAGTATGTCTATCAATCCTAAATGTGATCATACTCGCTAAATGTTTTGATCACTAAACCGAAAAACTCCTATCAATTTCACCTTTGCCTTGAGCTTTTAGTTTTTCTTTCTTCTATTCCAAGTCCAAGCATGTGATCCTCATCATGGCATCACCATCTAATCTTCATTTGTTTCACCACTTAGAATGTGCCACATATCTCATAATTACTTTGATAAACTAGGTTAGCACTTAGAGTTTCATCAATTCACCAAAACCAAACTAGAGCTTTCAGAGGATTTACCACAACATCATGAGTGTGACAAGCATCTCTAACTACCTGATTAGGGGTATATTGAGCATCGGGAATCGTAGATGCAACCTCCACATCCATATTAGGTTCTGGGATGGAAGGGTCCAAGTGTGCCTGCTGACCCATTGGTGGGGAAAAGCCATGAGGGATGGGATCAACTAACACCCGATGCACAACCATATCTAAACATTACAGCTGGCTCTTCATAGCCAATCTCATATAGTTCTCCCACTGATCCTCACACCCAATTAGGATCATTCGCCTGAAGATGTTGGGAGGAAAACCTAGGTGTAGTACACCCTCAACTGCAATTCCATCGTCATCATCTCTGAGGCAATGCAGCTTCTCCTGAGCCCTTGCAACCATCTCACTAAATGAAGGCCTATCATTAAATAGCACATGCACGTTTTGCATGTCAATAAACTCAGCATATCTATAGCGATCGCATTCAACGATGCCTTCATGATATATGGTCACTAGGTTGTCCATCTAGTTCAAACACACAACGAAACATATGTTCTTTAATCTAAATTAGACGATAGATAGTACCCAACAAGTACTTTTTAACTATAAACTAAGTAAATAAGATAATAACTACGTATATATATACAATGTACGTACAAAATAGCTATGTCTATGTACCCATGTATCTATGTTTTTATCTATCTACATATCTAACTATATCTATGTACCTATGCATCTATATTTCTATCTATCTACATATCTATCTCACTAGATCACTAACTAAATCAACTACTTGAGTCATCACATTAACCAGTAAATAACAAATAATCGAACTACTATATTACAATCAAGGGAATATATCAGGTGCAAACCAACCAACCTGTGCAAACTTGGAAATTACCAATCAGGACCACTAGATGTTGATCTAATGGATGGGATGAGAGGGCTTAAGCGCAAAAAAAGGGCAGGCAGGTGAGGGGCTTAAGCGCAAAAAATCCCACCTCTCACCCTATCCATTGAATCAGCATCTACTGGTCCTGATTGGTAGTTTCTAAGTTTGCATAGGTTGATTGGTTTGCACCTGATACGTTGCCTACAATCAAAGCTAACTAAGTGCCTAAATTTCATATTCATAATTTTTACCTAGCGCGGCCGGGCACTGCAGGGCCCGAGGACGGCGCGGCCGCGGACGGTCGGTGCGGGCGCGACAGGGGACAGCCGACGCTGGCGCGGTGGGCGGTGCGGGTGGGGACGTCCGGGGCAACGCGCGTTGGCGGCGGGCGTGGCAGCGGTGACGGCTCAGTAGAGAGGAAGAGAGAAAGAAAGGCAGGGCCCATACGTAAGAGAGGGCTTGGCGCTAGGATTATTGGCACCGAGCTCGACGTCAAGATCCACGACGCCGAACTGGCTGCCATGTCAGCGTCCACATCGTCAATGTGGCCCCGACCTCGACGCCAGCAACGATGGCGCCGAGAAGTGTAAGCTTAGCGTCAGTAACAATGGCACCGAGCTAAGGGTCCAAATTTTGAAATCATACCTCTAGGGACATATTTATGAAAAAATTTCAAAAATGGCTAAAAATAAAAAATTTGAATCCACCGGCGCTCACTGGTCGCCGCTCGTTCTGGCATGGCTGACGAAGCAGAGCTGCAGAGGGAACGGAAACACGGAAAAGGAAGCAGCCACAGTAACACGATTGAAAGATGCGATTAGGGCATGTTTGGTTCCTAGGAGTACAGACTAGAAGCTAAATTCTAGTCATTTTTATTCCCTTTTAATCAAACAGGAGTGACTACTAGAGGGGCTAGAGACTAGTAGGTTGTAGTCCCTTTGGGTGAGACTTTTTGAAACTAATGGACCAAGTTGACACCCCCATGCCCCTCCCTCTCTCCTCTTTGTTGCGTGGGGACCATCTGTGGTGGGGGTACTTTGGTCTTTATTCATCCATCTTAAAGGTCTTTAGGCCCTTTTAGTCTCTAGAACCAAACATGGTAAGGGACAACAATTTAGTCTCTGGACTGGAGAACCAAACAGGTTCTTAATATATTCGTCTCGTAAATTAGGCTATATTTAATATTATAAATTAGTGTCAAACTTCTAATGTGTGTCAGAGACTAAAAATTACCCCTGTAACAAAATTACCCCTTAATCAAGCCATCACGGCCTCGAGACTTCGAGAGAGGCTCTCTCGCGTCCTTGTCTCTGCTAGTGCTAGCAGCTAGCTATATGCGACGTGCACGCGTCATGTACGTACGTACGTGCGTGCGCAGTGCGCTAGGACGCCGAAGCGGCAGCGGACAGGCGCGCCGCAGGCGGCGCGACGCGCGACGCGCTCGGTGCTCCATGTGCCCACGCCCTGGCCGGTGCCGCTTGGCGTCCCGCGGCTGCGCTTCATCGGTTAGCTCTGGCAGCGCGAGCTGCTTCTGATCGACGGGCGGTCGTACCATTAGAGAGGTACTTAAAGAAAGGTTGGACGAGCGCAGGACGGGGCGTCGTCCGAAAGCGTAAGAACTTGTGTAAACTGCACGAAATTGAACCCTGAACGAATCCAACGCATGCATGATTCCTGCCTGTCAGTTCTCAGGCCGTGCTCCGTACGTTAGATGGTCGTCAGAAAGCGTACGAACTTGTGTAAAGGCATCCGGTGCACTCGCGATATTGTCGAATGGATTATGGACCGATGTGATGCTCTCAACCGATCAGCGATGCATCGTGACGATAACACAGGTTGGGGATCGGTACCTGAAAGGCGACTGCTCATCTGATTACGAAACGACAAAGGTGTAATGTGCACACCTGACAAGGCATTCAGGACATCGACGTCGACAACCGTGCACGGTGCACAGAGACCGACCCCCCCCCCCCCCCCCCCCCCCCCCCCACAAAAGCAAAGATGCCGTCGACACAACGTCGTGCGCCAATAATTTGGTGCTCTCCGGACATAATGGCACGATGAGCACATGATTTTGGAAAGTACAGATCCCCTACGCATTCCCTGATCAAATCCACTCTCTGCTCTGGAGTTGGAAATGCGACGAGCCCTTCCGTTGCTTCGCTTGAATTTGCTGGGCCAAAATGGCAAAGCTCCGCAACAAACTGCAAACTTTAGGAAACTTTATGATGGGTTTATCCTGGGCTCGGAAAGGTCTCCCCTTTCAGCCCAATTGTATTACCAAGCAAGGAAAAAGAACTGGGCTTAGCCCTGCGAGCACCCCCGGGGCCAGGAACCGAAGGAGGGAGGAGTCGTGTGTGTCTGTGCGGCTGTGCCATGGCGGCCGGGTCAGACCCTGCCTCCCCGGCGTCGGTGCCGCCGCCGCCACCGAAGCGGCGAAAGATCGAGCCGTCTAGGAGGTACCAGTTTTGATCACCCTCCCAAGTTCTCGCGAGATTCCTAGCTATATTTGTTGCGACTGCTACGTGCTCCCAAGTCCCAACGCTCTGATTTAGTGGACGCCCATGCCTGATTTCGTCCGAACGAGCTGCGCTGCCCCCTTCTAGTTTCGATGAGTGGACTGGAGTGGCTCCGTCCTAGCTAGTGGAGTGGGCAGATGGCTACAAGTGTAGGTTTCTTTTAGGCAAGAGATTCCGGACTAGGCATCCCGTGGGCATCCTCATACGTTAGGTTTTGGTGTTCTTCAAAAGGGGGGCTCCGTCCTAGCTAGTGGAGTGGGCAGATGGCTACAAGTGTAGGTTTCTTTTAGGCAAGAGATTCCGGACTAGGCATCCCGTGGGCATCCTCATACGTTAGGTTTTGGTGTTCTTCAAAAGGGGCTTTGGAGTGTGGCAATGTGCGTGTGATCTTCCGTATTTCGGCAAAAACTCCCCATATTCGTGTGGAACCTTCCTTTTGCATTTCTGCCAATATGCCTGCACCTGCTAGGGCATCGGCCATAGCTGAGTAGCATAGATGGTATTGGGTGATTTGTGGGCACAGGTATGAAGAAGAACAGTGCATTTCCCCCCGAGGGGTCCTAGTGATTTTGTTTTTCAGACTCGCATGATCCTGCCTGAAGAGTCAAGCAGGCTGTGTATGTATTGTCTAATACTCTGCTTGATTGCTTGTGCAACGCTATTTGTTGCCAGGAAAGGGAAAAGTAACTCTACCTTTTGTTTTGTCCATTCTTACGTACCTCTGTTAACTCCAATTGTGGATTGTACTCTGTAGACTGTTGTGCAAGCCAAATAGGTTTCTGCTTCTTCTAGTCATTATCCTCATTAATCCATTGAACCAGAACCATCTATCCTGTCAGTTAACTTTCCATTGTGTGTTGTAAATTTAAGTATCAGTATTAGGTTATCTGGAGGGCATATCTTAATATAGCCTAAAATAACAAAAGGAAAAATTTCATGGTCTGTAGTTCCTTCTCAGGTAGCTATGCCAAGCCAAAGTAGGTTTGTGCTTCTCAGTCAAGACATGACAAAACACGTTATTCTGTTATTGAACATCACATCAAATGTCTTTTTTGATCATTGTTACTGTTAATACATTAACTACTGGAGTGGGCTACAAATGGCACCCATGATTTAGTTGATGATTTGACGCCGTGATAGTTGCAGTCAAATCTATTCTATCTTCAGTCATTTTTTTAACAGTTACCAATCCACAAGCAGCAAAACTGTACTGAACTACGGAGTATTGTGTTGCCTGTTGCATAATTTATCTTGTTCTCTGGAACACAGGGCCAGGCCTTCTCAAGTTACCCTAGATAAGGACAAGTCGGTAGCATCTTCCAACTCATCGTCGGTATGCCCTGACACGTCCATTGGCAATGGCCGCTTTCTCTCCTGTTTCTTGATATTCCCTCCTAACATCCTTTCTTGATGTGAACAACACTTTTGCAGATTCCAGGTTCGCGGCCAGCGAGAGTTGATCTCAACAAACTTAGAGAGGCAAAGCGATTTGCTGTCCTTCAAGCGCAGCGTGAGGGGTGCCTTGGAAGCTATAAAAGCTTCGATTCCCTCTTTGGGAATTACCTTGTTCCTGTCATCCCAACGAACGACTTCTTTGATCAGGTCGGGACCAAACCATGAACAAGAATGGCAACTTTGTAAGGCTGTGAATACCAAACAGGATGACCCTCCCAATTTTTGCAACTTCCTTTAAGAGCGCGACCTGATACCGCAACTTTGTAAGGCTTTGAATACCGCTCAGAGTTAAGTAATACCAAGCTGCATGTGATGTTGTACGTATGCCCCCCAACTTGCAAGATCTCGACAGCGACAAAAGGTAAAGATTTTCCTGCACAGCTGCAGATCTAAGCGGTGAAAAAGCTTTGGTATTGTGGCGAGCATATGTTAGTGTGTTAGCTTTCTTTTTTCTAGTGGGGATTTGTATCCGGTCCTTGATATCACCCCACCCGGCCTCTGAGGAATGCACATCTGGATTCAATCATTTTATTCTCGTATTCCTCTCTCGTCACGAAAACCTCCTCTTCAATTATTGATGGGGTTTTTTTCCAGCCCTTTTGTCTTATACACACCAAATGAAACAAATAACACAAATCTCCAAGTGTCGTCACTCGTGCAACGTGTCTGATCTATCTTACATGATTTGTCGGTCTGCTAATCTGCTACCATCTGCCATCTGAGTGAACCAAACAAAGCAGCCAATGAGGCCATGCTGTTCTTGCATGTGTACATCTCGTGGCCTGACTTTTAAGCTGCATGACAAGTGACATTGGACCCCGGACGTTAACGAGTGCCATTGTGCCAATCGTGGAAGCACGGAGCCACTGCAATACCAGCCCCCAAGCAGCGGGAAACCGTGATGGCCGTGAGCCGGTCCCGTGAACATTTCTCAGTGACGCTTCAGTTCTTTGGCTTGCGGCGGCGTGCGGGGGGCGCGTCACGCGTCCGTGCATCCTTGCACCCACCAGTCGGTCGGCCGCACCTCGTTAAGGACTTGGAGCGGGACCCACCTGTCGGTGACGTCGGGCGCGACTGCCTAGGCGCTATGTTTGTCCTTTTGCGAGCGGCCACGGGCACGGTTGGCGCGCCGTTCGCGGCGGTCCTTGACCCCACGCCACGCGAGATGGTGGGCTCCGCTCCTCGCCGTGGCCACCGCGCGCGCAAGGCCGCATGGCCATCGGCGCAAACGTTACTGTGTCGACACGCCCGCGTCAGCGCTCGTGTCGTTACGTCAGCTTCCCCTCCTGTGGGCCCTCCCGCACGTGCCCCCATTCTTCTGTCTCGTTCGGACACGGTTAACTAATCGCTCCGTCACGTTGACATGTGGGCCTGGGTAAGGGTTCCTGACAGGGGTTTAGTTGCAACTGATTGTTTTTAGCGCGTAGCAGCTGGTAACTTTACGGACACACCCCTGGCTCTTCGCCGGAAATATGTCACTCGCTTCTGCTCCTGCGCTCGACCGTTAGCCTCTCTCGCCAGTTTTTGACACATAAGACCTCAGGAAACACCTCTTATTATGACCCGAACCCAGGGCATGCCATGCACGAAGCACCATCTCTTATCCCACGAACGAGGATCCATACCGTCAGCGCCCAGGACAACCAAATCGCGGCCGTCCACACGCAAGGGTACATCCGTAAATATTCCAAAGGGCGAGGGGGATTTATTCCCTGGGAAAACGCCCAACTCGTGGCTCTCGTCCCACTCCCACGCTTCCGCGAGCGGAGAAAGAGCCGGAGACGACAGAAGCGAGGGGAGAGAGAGAGAAGCGGTGGGCTTGCTGTGGCGTAGCTCGCGATCAGGGCGCCGAGCTGGTCCGTACTTTACTTGGGTTGGTCGCGCGGCTCGGTCGGGAGGCTAGGGCTCGGCGGTCGGTCGCGATGGGGAAGGGCGCGGTCGTGGGGGCGGCTGTGGTGGTGGGCGCCGCGGCTGCCGCGGCGGTGGGGGTGGCGATGGTGTCGTTGTCGCGCAGGAGGCGTCGGCAGCGGGAGGCGGAGGACGAGAGGAAGAGGAAGGCGGCGGCGGTAATTGAGGAGGTGGAGCAGCGGTTCTCGACGCCCACCGTGCTGCTCCGCGGCATCGCGGACGCCATGGTGGAGGAGATGGAGCGCGGCCTTCGCGCCGAGCCCCACGCACCGCTCAAGATGCTCATCAGCTACGTCGACAACCTCCCAACCGGGTAAGGGATCCTCCGCGTCCGCGTGGATGTGGCCACAGGCCCACAGTGTCCGTTTCTTGTTCTTATGTCGCGCGGTCTTCCGATCGATCCCCTGGGGTATTTTTTTTTTCTTTTTCTCGAATATGCACAAGTGATGCGTATCATTGTATTAGGTAGAAGGAGTTTGAGAAATACAAGTGCCGTTCCACGGCCGCGTTAGTGTTTTGCAAGCGCTACATTCTGAAACCAACAACATTCAAGGTGACCATCCCACCTACAGGCGAGCCAACGTTTCAAGCCCCCGTGCGCCGGCGTCAATCCCCTGGGGTATTCAGGTTTCGATTAGGTGGAAATGTCTGTCTGTCCCAGATTGGATACGGTGCTTTGACGTGGTTTCGAGCGGAACACTGTTGTCGGGATGCTGGTGTGATTCATATTTCGTTTTTGCTTCGCATGTTGTTGAATGCGTTCGGCCTCCAATCTTCAGTTTGAGTGTAAATCCGTTTACATGTTATTTGGGTTGGCGAGGTAACTAAGGTAGTAATAAGGTGAACGGTTATGGGTTTGATGTTTAATTTGTCCCAGCCTCACAGATCATTCCAAAACTACAACGTCTTCTTTTAATAAATATATAAATGAAGCTTTCGTGTTTCTGGCTGTACCCACATATTGGACTCACCTCCACGGAGGACCATGATATCGTCCTTTCTAAGTCATGGGCTCATGGCTAATGTCTAAAGTCTCATTTAATATTAGCACCACCTTTCCGGTACTGCCTCTGTCACCAAATGTTTGGCACTATTATATTGAAACATGTAACATGTAGTGCCAACCTTTGTAATCGTGGACACAAGATATTTTTCTATGTAGTTAGAATCACACACAAAACGCAAATATATGGTTATGATACTTTTTAAGAGATACTGTATGTTGCAATAAAAAGTTACAGCCAGTTACATTTATAGAGCACAATTTGCTGATGAAACATGTGGTTCTTACTTCGTGAAGTCTTCCTTTGTCGTCTCAACTGATGTTACTATCTTGTTTAATGATTCGTGTCATCCTGCAGGGATGAACAAGGACTGTTTTATGCACTGGACCTTGGCGGGACCAACTTTCGTGTCATACGGGTTCAACTTGGAGGAAGGGATAAACGGGTTGTGAAGCAACAATATGAAGAGGTCTCCATCCCACCTCATCTTATGGTTGGAACTTCTACGGTGAGTTGTTGTACTATCTTCGGTGAGTTTAGGTAATGCATAAGTTTGTCGTACACGGTAATGCATTTAAGAGATCAATGTTGCAATTCACCTAGGAGCATTGCTCATTGGCAGTCACTCACTAGTAACGGAAGTAGTGGTCAATCTGACGAAGCATCACACTTGCCTTTTTTAGCTAAACGTTGCTTTGATGGTCTACTTGTCGGTTGCTCCCCATGAGCGGTGCTTTCCCTCTTTAGCTATTTTCGTCACAAACACGGTTCATCAGCAACCCACGCACAAGTTGCCTTTTCGGGAGTTTGATTTTCCTGGTCACGTATTTCTCCTCTATCTTTACTTACAAAACATTGTTGCTATATAAACAAATCTATATATAAACAATGATTATGTGAACAAGTTCGTATTTACAAAAGTTACACGGAAAAAATGTATAAAACAAAAATTCATAACTTATATACAAAACTATGTAGAAAAGTTAAATACATAAATTTCGTTTTGTAACATATAAGGTACACACTTAGATTCCTGATACTATCCGTGCAATTGCAGGGGCCACCCCACTAGTTTCATGTCTCCTGTATCAGCATGCTTTATTGACTTCTCAAAGCGTGATTACAGGAACTGTTTGATTTCATTGCTGCTGAGTTGGAAAAATTCGTGCGGACTGAAGGAGAAGATTTCCACCTACCAAATGGCAAGCAGAGAGAACTGGGTTTCACCTTTTCTTTCCCAGTGCACCAAACATCTATATCATCAGGGACTCTAATTAAGTGGACCAAAGGCTTTTCCATCAATGGCACGGTAAAAGCAAGAATACTTTCTGTTTACACTTTGTTGACTGCATTGCTGATTTATATTACCAGTTCCTTGACCAGAAGCTGACTATGACACCAACATATGGATTTCTTTCTAATTACTACACATTTTTCTTGACCATACATTGTGTCAATTTAGCTTGTGCATTTCATTTTGACACATCTTATTAAATTCACAATGGAGTAGTCTTTACCTATTCATGCTGCTTTTTTTTGTGGAACTTCTGGCACAAATAACCCTACTTTTTCATTGAGAAAAATGGATCTATGTCTTAAGATTACATTAAAACACGGTATTGATTTTGTTGATTCCTATGAGCAGGTTGGAGAAGATGTTGTGGCTGAATTGAGTAGGGCCATGGAAAGGCAGGGTCTTGATATGAAAGTTGCAGCTCTGGTAGTTAAATTAATTTGTTCACTATTTATCATCTCAAGTACTTGCATCGCATGCCCTATGTTTTACACCTATGCTATAGAATTTGTCATTTCCTTATGCCTTCTGCTGTTGCTTTCAGTTCCTTGAGATGCTTTATCTTGATGTCTAGCAAAGGTCCGTTGGACACATTAGAAGTAAAGACAACATCATGTAAACTGACAGGTAACATTTTGTACAGGTTAATGATACCGTAGGCACATTGGCTGGTGGGAGATATGCTGATAGTGATGTTGTTACTGCTGTAATATTGGGCACTGGCACAAATGCAGCTTATGTGGAACATGCAAATGCGATTCCTAAATGGACCGGACTACTGCCTAGATCAGGGAATATGGTAAGTGTTTAACTTGCATCCAGTGAGTGGAATTTTAATAGTCTTTGAAGGAACTGAGCTAGTTCAGTTGGTGCGAGGTGTGGTTGTGCGCCCCACCACTCAATGCAACTCCTCTTCAACTCGAATTTGAGTGCATATTTATTCTTATTGACAATGCCACCTAGTTCCTACTAGGTTGGTCGAGTTTTTATTTTAATTTATCTTTTGGGCCTTGTTAAATTGTATTCATCCAACATAAGTTTGGCATTCTGTATTTTTACTATTTTATTATTTTCTTGCCAGTTAATGATGTAACATTTGGTTCTTTTGGAATGCTACAGGTAATCAACATGGAATGGGGAAACTTCAGGTCAGATAAACTTCCAAGGTCGGAGTATGATAAATCCTTGGACTTCGAAAGTTTGAACCCTGGTGAGCAGGTATGCCTATTTAATCTATGCAGCTGTTTATTTTAGAATTCAATTTTTTTCCTAAGTTTAAGTCGCACGTTTTATGCACTGGATCAAATCCAATCAGATTATACACCTATCTGCATACAGATCCAATTGTCCCAAAGGTTGACTCAGATTTTAGGGGGCAAAAGTGACTGATGAATAGCAAAACCATTAATCTATATTGTTCTAATAACTATATTTGGTGGTGGAGTCGTGTGTACATGACTCCACCCAGCAGGGTTCAAATCCTGGGTGTGCACCTATTTGGATGTTTGTGGAGTATAACATTTGGGTGTTGAACTTGAACATAACCTATGTGCTCTTTTGTCAGATATATGAAAAGATGATTTCTGGAATGTATCTTGGAGAAATTGTGCGGAGGATCCTGCTGAAACTGGCTCATGATGCTTCATTGTTTGGGGATGTTGTTCCTCCGAAATTGGAACAGCTATTTATACTGAGGTTTACTTTCACGTTCCATCCACTCACGATATTGATTTTCTTATATTTGTAGGATACACAAAAAAGGATCCAAAATCAACTTATATAAAGGTGCACACATATTTGCACAACCTAGAGTCCAAACATTTTGATAGATTGTGGATATAATTGGGCAGTTTTATGAGTTCTACCGTGCATCTGAAGTTCAAAATTAGAAAGTTCACCCACATAGAGGTTCCAGATTGGAAACTGAAGTCATAAGACTTAAGGCTTTGATAATGTTCCTCTCACTTTCTTTAAAATGTTTATTTACATGGCCAATCATTAAATTAAACTGAGAGGTAATTTGGTGCAATCTCCCTACTTATTCAGTCTTTTTTTAAGCACATGGACTACAAAATTTAATTCCCTGACCATTTATATCTTGGAAATTGGAATTACCACTTTCAGTTTAAGTTATGAATGAAGCTGAGGCCCCGTTTGGTAGGGCTCCTTTTTTCTCACAATGTGGCTCCTCCAAAACGGCTCCGGCTCACCAAACAACTCTCTCTCTCCACCCAGTCTAATCAGCAATTTTGCAAATCCACCTCTTTAGGACGATGTTAAGATCTTTGTAGTCCCAGACATATAAAATTCTAAACTTACTCCCAGAGTAATGAAAAAAAATCAAAATTCTTCTTGGACTGCCCATCTAGACCTTTAAAATCACACTCATAGGCTAATTTAAGAAGAAACTGAAGAAGTGAAAATGGCAATCGTGGTTTTCTTAGTGTAAATCTTGTTGTATGAGCACATGGTCCAAGTTGTTTACCGTGTATCGTAGATTACTTAAAAAGGTTATCCAACAAACTTGTGAAGCAGAATTGTAAGTCTTGTGTAACAATAAAAGCTTTTCTGAATGAAATTGCAATTGTGATATGACAGGACGCCAGATATGTCAGCCATGCATCATGACACCTCACATGATCTCAAACACCTGGGAGCTAAGCTGAAGGATATTCTGGGGGTAATGATGATACAAATGTTCAAAAAAGGGTATTGTTAGATACAATCTTCAATGACAATTGGTTCCTTATGTGTTTTGTTTCTACTTATTTTAGGTTGCTGATACTTCTCTCGAAGCAAGATACATTACTCTTCATGTGTGCGACCTTGTTGCAGAGAGAGGTGCACGCTTGGCTGCTGCTGGTATATATGGTATTCTGAAGAAGCTGGGCAAAGACAAATTGCTGTGTGACTTTAGTCAACAAAGGACTGTAGTTGCTATTGATGGTGGCTTATATGAGCATTACAAGAAGTTCAGTGCCTGCCTAGAAGCGACACTCACAGACCTGCTCGATGAGGAGGTTGCCTCATCGGTTGTTGTCAAGTTGGCCAACGACGGCTCAGGAATCGGAGCTGCACTTCTTGCAGCCTCACACTCCCAATATGCTGAAGCTGCATAGATCTAGGAGCTTGGCTCCTAGTGTAACCTTTTTTGTTTTCCTCTCTTTTTCCCCTTCAATCGCGAGCCCCCCTCTTGCGAATGTGCGATTCGCATCTCTCTCTTTTTGCCTCAGCAGCGGGGTACAGCTAGGATGGTGCCATTGAGCTTGGAGTACATTATCACTAGCATTAGCTACGGCAGAAAAAGGTGGAAGCGGAGGTCTGAATAAGCCGTTCCATTCCTGCCGATTCTTTTTTCCCCCAATCCCTTGAAGTTTGTATTATGATGCGATATCACAAAACAACCGGTTCTTATCTGTGTGATGTTGTCTTCCAAAATAAAGAGAGAGAGGTGGGGGACTCATTTTTTCCTTGAATGTGCAGAGCTCCTGCCTTTATTTCAGAAACAATTACAATAGTAATATTAGCTTGCTATGTTTGATTGGTCTAATGTATGTGTGATTTAATAGAAATTTACTGTGTGAAACCCCACAAAGGCCATGGTGACAAGTTATGATTAGTGTGCTAAAATGTACTAACAGAAGTATCTTTATATCTGTCGACTGACGCTGTCCAAACTTACTGTACTGGCATGTGCAATGTTCGGTTCTTAGTCTTAGACCGTGCTGTCGAAGTCACTATTTTCTTCGATGTCATTTCCTGTTCCGTCCGACGGCTGTTTCCGGCGACTGCGTCGCTGCGGCAGCAGGAGAGGAGCCGCTTCGTACTCCTGGCCATTCTCCATTTTGCTCTTCTGGCGCGTCTGGTCGCTGCAATTGAGCAAGATTTGCAGCACGTCCTTCATGGTTGGCCGCGACGACGGCATATCTGCGGTGCACAGCACTCCTAGGCTGAATACGACCTGGATCTCCTCAGAGTACCCTGCATACCTGATGCTCTTGTCTGTGGCATCGGGGATGCTCCCCCCTGATTGGTAGTGGTGCCGCGCCCATTCCACCAGGCAGCCGTGCTCGCCGCCGGCGCTGGTCTCCTTGCCGGTGGTGAGCTCCAGGAGAACGACGCCGAAGCTGTAGACGTCAACCTTCTCGTTCACCTTGTTCGTGTAAGCACACTCTGCAGACATGCAGCGTTTGATTTGAATTTGATAGAGCAAATACTGCCCCCAAATTCTGTACAGAACAGGACCCAGCAAAATGGACAGGGCCGAAATCCATACCGGGAGCCATGTAGCCGAAAGACCCAGCGACGGCGGACATCGTTTTGGGTGCCCCGACCTCCACCAGCATCCTGGCCAGCCCGAAGTCAGCGACCTTGGCCCTGAACTCCGAGTCCAGCAGGATGTTTCTCGTCTTGACGTCGCGGTGAATGATGGGTGGCGAGCACTCGTGGTGCAAGTAGCATAGCCCCTGCGCGACGCCGACGGCCACCCTGAGCCTCGTCAGCCAGTCCAGCGGCGCCCGCCGCTCGGATGGCGTCCTGGCCGTAAGGAGCCCATCAGCGCTGGCGTTGTGGCCGTGGAGCCATTGGTCCAGGCTGCCGTTGTCCATGTAGTCGTACACAAGGAGCTTGGCCTCGGTGCCGGAGAGGCAGCACAGCAGCCTTACAACGTTGTTATGCCGGACGTTGCCGAGGATGCTCGCCTCCGACTCGAACTCGCGCTCCAGCTTCTCGTCCAGCGTCCCGGCGATCCGTATCTGCTTCACGGCCACCGTACCCGCGCTCCCGTTGAGACGGTTGGTGTAGGTGACGCGGTACACGTGGCCGGAACCGCCGTGGCCGATGAGGTTCTCCTCTTTCAGCTCCCGGGGTATGGACTCCTCCCCGAAGCCCAGATCCTGGACGAAAGGCGTCATCTTCCACTCGTCCTGGACCGCGACACGCGGCCGTTTCTTGATGTCGCAGGCGAGTAGCAAGGCGAAGGCCGCGGCGGCGAGGAGCGCGCCACCAGCGACGAGGAGCCCCGTGCGGAGTGCATGCGAGACGCCTCGGGAAGAACCCCGGTCTTGCGATCCCGCATCACAGGAGCGCACGCCGGCGGGTACCGGAGCCTCGGTGCAAAGGCCGGGGTTATCGCGGAAGCTGTTGTCGTAGGCCGCCGTGGCGAACCCGATCGGGACCTGGCCGCTGAGGTTGTTGGAGGACAGGTTGAGGGTGTTGAGGTTTGGCTTCACAAGCGCCGGAGGTATGGCGCCGGAGAGCATGTTCGACGAAAGGTCAAGGACGCTGAGCACCGGCATGGCGCCCAATTCGGCCGGTATCGCGCCGCTGAGCTGGTTCCTGCTCATGTCCATAAGCGTCAGCTGCCTCAGGCTAGCAACACTCTTGGGGATCGCGCCACAGAGTTGGTTGCCTGACAGGTTCAGTGTTTGCAGCAGCGGCATGCCGTCGCCAAGACTCGCCGGTACCGCGCCAGAAAACTGGTTGTTCTCGGCGGTGAACTTGTGGAGCATAACTGCTGAAGCCGGAATGTTGCCACCGAATTGGTTGTTCCCTATGTGTAGCCTCGTAAGGTTGCCAGGCATGGAGGCCGGAAGACTCCCTGTGAGCTGGTTACTCTGTAGTGATAGGAACTGAAGCTGCGTCGCTGTCCAGAGAGCCTCTGGCACGTCGCCGGTGAGCTGGTTATTGTCTAGGTCCAGGGTTACCAGAGTTGCGCAATTGGCAAGGCCCGCTGGGATGGAGCCGCTCAGGTGGTTGTGCTCAGCGGTGAGGTAATGGAACTGGCCTCCGGTGCATAACCCTTCTGGAATGGCGCCAGTGAGCTCGTTGTCATCAACCTCTACATAACCCAAGCCCGAGTGCTTCCCGAGTTCCAGCGGAAGCGTGCCGGTAAACATGTTACTGTACAATCTCAATGTCCATAGAGACGGCAACCGGCCAATGCTCGCTGGTATCTCGCCTGAAAAGTTATTGCTGAAGAGGTGTAATTTTCTGAGGTTTTGTAAATGCCCGAAGACTTCCGGAATGACTCCACTAAGGTTGTTCTCGGAGACGTCAATTATGGTCAAGCTCTTTGCAGCAAAGCCATCGTCGACGACCATGTCGCCGGTGAGCTTGTTCTGCCACACTGTCATCTTTTGCAATTTCTTCAGGCTCCAAACCCCCGGAGGTATGCTTCCTGTCAACGAGTTGTTCGAGAGGTCCAACACCTCCAACTCCTGCATATCTGCTAAATAGCTCGGGAGGTCGCCGACGAGGTTGCTTTGCGCCGCCCAGAGGCTGACTAGACTGGTCAGGTTCTTGAATGATGCCGGCAGCTCGCCAGGGACGAACGGGTTGGACGCCAGCCACAGCGTCTGAAGCCTCGTCAGCGCACCGAGCCCAGCCGGGACGGTGCCAACGAGTCGATTGTTGTCGAGCTCGAGATGCCGGAGGTTGAGGAGGCTGGAGAGCGACCTCGGGATGGTGCCGTTGAACTCGTTGCCGCTGAGGACCAGCGTGGTCAGGGTCGCCGCCAGTCGGTTGCCGATGTTCGCGGGGAGCTCGCCGCCGAAGTAGTTCTCGGATAGGTCGATGTACCGCAGCGAAGCGCAGCGGTACAGCGTGGTCGGGAACACGCCGGTGATGCTGTTGTTGGAGACGTCGAGGTGCGTGAGGCCTGCGAGGCCGCCGACGGCGTCTGGGAACGGGCCTGAGACGTTGGCGTCTGCGAGGGTGAGTTTGGTGACGCTGCCTGCCGTGTTGCAGCCCACGTATGGCCACGCGCAGCGTGCGCCCGCGGCCGAGGCGTTCCATCCGGCGAGCACGGGCGGGTCGCCCCACGCGCGTTTGATCTGGAGCAGCAGCTGCGCCTCGTCCGCCGCCGGCTGGGAGGACTGCGGGGCCGCGCGGGGCAGCAGGCAGCAGCAGGGAAGCAGCGCGAGCAGCAGGCCGGGGAGGCACGGGCGTGGTGCCTCCATGCCTCGGCGGGCTTGTTTTCGTGCCGTGGCGTCGGTGGTGCACGGGCACGGCCGCCGCGGTGAACGCGGGAAGTGGAGGTGGTTCGGTAAAGTGCAGAGGGAAGTGTTCTCCCCTGTTTAACACAACTCTACCGTTGACGGCACAAAAGTCCGGTTTGTTTTAGTTAAGCTTTAAAAATGACTTCCATTTAGTTTACGTGGTATTTTGGTCCGTCCGGACTCCGGAGTGATTCATACGGTCGAGGGTTGAAAGACCGACCTCAGATGGGAAGTGCTCCGGATTCCGGAAGTCTTTGCGGTCTAAAGTATCCGCAAGTACGTGGTTTGATGCGAGTTTAGAGGAAATTCAATTCTGTTCCTCACTGCACCATTATATACAACGAAATTTAGGGGTCGTGTGGCCCCTGTACAAATCTTCATTCTGACGGTCTCCGGAGACTGGTCAGCCCAGCATAATAGTTTACTCAAAAAAAAAAAAAAAGCCCAGCATAATAGTGCTCCGTCAAACACGCAATTAGTGTGGGCCGTGGGCCTGAGCGATGGAGACTCAGGATCTATTTGCATAATACTCCCTCCGTACTAAAAAAAAATATAATTATTTTGAACAAGACTTTAGTCAAACATTCAGAATATAAATCATAAACAACTTGGTTTAGAAATATGAAAACCATATAAATAAATTTATTTTGAAAAATACTTTCATAAAAATATACATATATCACTTTTCGATAAATATTTTTATAAAAACAAGAAATTAAAGTTGTACTTTGGAGACTGTATCGTTGTCCAAAACAACTGTACTTTTCAGTATGGAGGAAGTAAACAGAAAAAAATCCACTCAAAAAATTTATCGGAAAAAGTTCATTTAACCTAATTCAACTTTCACAGTTCGGTTTACCTCATCCAACCAAAAAAAACAGGTTCCTTTTTTTATATCTCATCCAACCTTTAAAACCGCCGGAATTTGTTCCTAACATAAAGTGATTTTAGTTGACATGACGCGTCAGTAGTCTATTACTTTATCAAAAATTATAGATTTTTCTCAAAAAAGTTGTCGAGATATTTTTTTCTCAAGAAAATACGAAAATTAAAATCCTAAAATCCAAACTAATATTTGAAAAAATGTTTTAAATTAGAAAAATATGAAACCAGTTTTAATTTTTTTCGAAGATAATGCTCTATATTATGGTACCTACCTTAGAATTATTTAAATCTTTTATAGTCTCCGTTGATGTTTATTTGCTAGTAGATGCTCTAGTTATATATGTTATAATTAGTTTGTGTTGACTCAAAAGTGCCCCGTCATCTAAATACCATCGTAATGCAAAGAAACGTCCTTTTTATTTTCTGTTTCTTGTTTATAAACATGCAAACAAAATATACTTGATGAGATTTGAATTATTAGCACAAAATTAACACAAAACACATGAGAGAATGTTGTGGAATTGAGTTAACAAATTATTACAAACTTTCAATGAAATGTCTGTAATGACTTTGTTAATCTCAAGATCTATCCTCAAAGGAGAAGCGTATGAATGTGTACGTTCATATTTTGAGTGTGCATGCATGTTATGATCATGTGTGTACAAGTAACACATGTGTTCATATTAAATAGGATCAAGTATGAGGTGGTTACATGGCACGTGTGTTACCACCAAAGTCAATTGAATTTCTAGGTGGTCTAGATCATCAGCAAGACTACTTATAACACATAAAAAGAGAATCTACTAAAAAACAACAATAGAGATCATATAAGATTCAAACAATTCTATGCTAGGTGCTATAATATAGAGAATGATTTTAGGAAAAATGAAACTAGTGTCATATTTTTTTAGCTAAAACAATTTTCTAAGATCAAATCCGATTTTAGGATTTTTTAATTGCATATTCTTACCAGAAAAAAATATTTGGATATTTTTTTTGATTTTTTTTTTTCTATAATTTTTTTGGTAAACTCTAATTGATCCTAGACGCCGCTGATCCCCTCTAGAAGGTCATGGCCACTGTCTACGCCGTGGACGCCATGACGCGCGACCTCAGCAAGGAGATGTTGTGATGAAAGCGTATGTTGCAAGTGTTTCACACGTTTCAGAGTTATGTTTCCATACGGATGTTGTAAAAGTAGATCGAAAATATTGCACATGTTGCATATGTTGTAAGTGTTTCAGAGGCATATTGCAAGCGTTTTAGAGGTTTGTTTAAAATGTTTCATCTGTTTGATACATATGTTGCAAGCAATCTGATCTAGATGTTGCATATCTTTCCCACATATGTTGCAACAATATGTTCCAAATGTTTCATATGTTTTAGTCTTATGTTGCAGTAAGTGTTTTCATGTTGTAAGTTGCAGGTGTTTTATCTAGATGTTGTATATATTCCACACATATGTTGCCAGTGTATGTTACAGGTGGTTCATCTATTTCATAAGTATATTACATTCAAATGTTTCATGTTGTTCGGAGAGTCAGGGGGCGCGAGGAGTGATGGTGGCATGGCAAGGGCGCCGAGAAATAGGGTGCGGTGAGCTTGGGGCCGGCGAACGGCCGCACGGCGCGACGGTGTCCTGCGGGCGGAGCACATGGGGCTGGCGATTGGGGCGTGATGGGGGTGGGGTACGCGTGCGGGACAAGGCGAACGGCCTCGAATCGTGACGGATAGGGCGGGCTACGTGTGCAAGGCAAGTCATCCGGACGCGCGGACGCTGCGACAAGGCGTGGTTCATATGGGGGGCGAGAAAAAAAATCTGCGAACGAGGGCAGGCTGCGCTGGCGTCCGAGCGCGCGTCCATTCGAACGTCCACGATCTAGCACTTTCGATTACTTAGGGACTGTTTGGCACAGCTCACAACAACTTCAGGAGCTATTGTGAGATGTTTTATTTATCAAATACTCATTTTCAAAACAACTTCATGGGTAAAGCTTTTTTTTCTCCTCTCACAAAGATATGCGTGGGGATGAAGCTGAAAAAAGTAGCCTATCCCAGCTCTCTCCCCCATTTCTCCCTTTCATCCATGAATGAAACTGTTGGCGAAATTGTTTTGCCATATAATTTTTCTAAAACAGCTCAGATTCACCTAGAAAGTTGCTCATTAAGCTATTTTTTTAAAAAAATAACTTTATTGGTGAAGCTGAGCTATGTGAAACGGGGCATTAATTAACTCAGAAAAGTAAAAAAATCACATTCGAATGCTTAGCTCTCGGTATCACGTGTCACTCACCAGATGGAAGGGACACGCCATATCTCTATCTTCTTCTATTAATCGTACTAATTTTTGAATGCATGTGCAGAAGACCTGCATTTGTTTCAGAAATAAATTGTAATCGTAACCTTTGCTATTTGTTCTGTTTTAGTGGTCTAATGTGTGCGCTTAAAACAAATCTACAGTGTCCAAACACAAATTTAGAGTCAAGACGTCTGGTGACAAGTTTGGAAGCATGATTTCCCTGCTGTACTCTACTGAAATGTAGTATGAAGCATCACTATAGGTGTTCATTAACGCTGTCCTAACTTACTCACTGATATGTGCGGTGGTCGGCAGACAATGCTGTCGAAGTCGCTCTTCGATTCGATGTCAATCCCCGTGCCGTTGGAGAGCTGCTTCCGGCGACTACCGCGCTGTGGCAGCAGGAGTGGATCCTCCTCGTACTCAGGGACACGCTCCGTTTTGCTCTTCTCGTGCGTCTGCTCGCTGCACTTGAGTAAGATCTGCAGCACGTCGTCCATGGTTGGCCGCGACGACGGCATCTCTCCGGTGCAGAGCACGCCTAACCTGAAAACAACCTCGATCTCGTCGGAGCACCCGGCGTATCTGATGCTCTTGTCTGTGGCATCGGGGATGCTCCCTCTAGACAGGTAGTGGTGCCGCGCCCATCCCGCCAGGCTGCCGTGCTCGCCGCCGTCGTTGGGCTCCTTGCCGGTCGTGAGCTCCAGGAGCACGACGCCGAAGCTGTAGACGTCCACCTTCTCATTCACCTTCTTTGTGTAAGCACACTCTGCAGATAAGCATCAAAGGCCCAATCTATAAGGTCCGGCGGTACAAGAACATGCGACCTTTGCTACAGTAGTTACTTCACGGTTATGCAGCCGAATCTGGAAAAAAAATAAATTAATGAACCTAACATCCTCACAGATAACTATAAACTAACTACACCAATAGATAGTTCACATTTTTATGAACCTAACAAATTTTATTTCACTATTTTTAGACACCTACATAATTTACTTTATTTTTCTAAAGATCAGGTCAAAACTAAATTGGAAAAACATTTACTAATTCTCCAAAAAAAGAAAAACCAAACCTCGTGTGGCCCATCCGCACGCAGCGCGCGCACGCACGACCCGTAGGCGCGGCCCACGGGCGCAAACGGCCCGCAACGGGGGAGCCCGCGCGCGCGACACATATGCAAA
This sequence comes from Miscanthus floridulus, assembly GCF_019320115.1. NCBI lineage: Eukaryota > Viridiplantae > Streptophyta > Magnoliopsida > Poales > Poaceae > Miscanthus > Miscanthus floridulus. The sequence continues at coordinate 107,746,210 of NC_089585.1, read as the reverse complement.
AACGCCCCTAAACTCTAGACAAACTAACCTGCAGTCCACGTTACTATTTCAAAAGACAGCACTTATGCAAAGGAACCCTCGAAACTTTCTCTTCTTTACAACGGTGAGGCTCCCAACCACCCGCACGCGGCGGTGATGCCATTGGGCGGCCACACCGGCAAGCCGAGACCCGCCTCGGCCCCACTAACGGGCCGACCCCCGTCTACAACCCTAACACCTACGCTAGCCCAAGTTACAGGAGCGGCGAAGCTCCCGGAAGTGGCGACCACGGCGCGTGGCCATGCGCGATAGTGGCGCGACCACGTCGGCCAGCCACAGCCATTGCGGGGAGAGCTAGCTACGCTAAAGCATCACTATCGTACCCTGGTTGCGGCTGTGGTGATGGTTTGGCCGGGAATTCCCCGAACCGGGCTGGCCACGTGCGGCGGTGGAATGCAGCGGTGCACTGCGGTGACACGGTCGCGTCAGCGACGAAGGCGAGCCGATAGCGACTAGGCTGAGGTGCGCGCGATGAAGGAAAGACCTAGGCGAAGGTAGTGGTACAGCGAATTGGACAGTGGGCGAAGGGCGAGTGAGCTGTCCACGCCCACGGCCAAGCGCGGCCTTAACGGCTCGCCTGGGCGGAAACGCCAAATTGGCGCCCGACCGACCATCATCAAAGCTGTGGGTGGCACTAGCGGTGAGAGGACAAGAGAGCGCAGGTGCGGACAAGACGAATTGAATAGAGGTGACCTATCTCAGGCGCACTCATGGGCGCAAGGCGGCGGCGGCGGCAAAGAGAAAAGCAGGGGCATGCGAGCGGACGGGACGACAGCGGGACTCGGTCAGGATTCGACTGGTGCACGTCATGGTAGGGTGTGGGTGCCGTGGCCGAGGGACCCTCCTCCAAGCGCAGGGGATGACCGAGTGCGTCGGCGACAGGCCATGGCCCGCGCGCTGTAGCGCTAGTAATGGCGTAGCGACGGCATGCATGGCCACGTGCGGAAAGGCATACACCTGGCCAGGGAGAGGCAGCGCAGCGCAGGCGGTAGATGCGACGCGACAGCAGCGACACGGTGTGGCGGAGCGGCCAGACGGCAGCGGATCGGGAGGGCGTCGGGCCCGCCGACAGCAACGGCACCATGCAGCCAGGCCAACCGGCCCCAGTGACCCGCCGAGCGCAGCGGTGCGCATGTGTGCGTGCGTGAGTCGGACAAGCCGATGCTGCAACGCTGTGCCCCCGAGGCACGGTGACCGCGCACACATGAGGAAACCGACCGAGAGCATGTTGTGCATGGTTTTTAAAGCGTTCTAAAAATCTAAACCGTTGATCCAATCCCCAAACCACCTTTGCTATACCTAAGAGGGTATATTAGGCTACTAAAACAAGCCATAATACAACACCACTCCTTAAGCCAATTTCTCAGCAAAAATTACCAAACATAACTTTGTCAAACTATTTTCAGACTTAAGAAACTGACCAAGTCTTGTGTGAGATTTGCTTCAAATTCGATTTCCAAGCTTTTAGAAATGTTAGCTAGTGATATCATTTTTCGACCGCAGGTATTTCATCGTCATCTATAAAGTTTGTACTTTAAACTTTATTCAAGTGCCACATACATGTTCTATAGCATTTTTGCTTAATAAAAATTGGTTTTAAACCCTAAGTGATAAAACATGACTGGAATTAACTTTCGTTTCGCACTTCCGTTGATCGTTTTGAGTTACGGAACTTCATCTATACTCTATATTACATACATTAACACATAAACATGATGCTCATGACATATTTTAGCAAATGATTTACAGTGTAACATCGAGGGTATTATAAATCTACCCCCATAAACAAAATCTCATCCCGAGATTTTATATGCCTAGTATGGGAAATAGATAAGAAATACATTTTGATTTAAATAATCACATCGGTTAACTAGAAAAAAGATGGGGATAATGCTTCAAGATATAACTTTCTTACTCCCATGTTGCTTCGTCATCCGAGTGATTTTACCACTGAACTTTATAGAACTTCACCACACTATTCCTGGTCACTCTTTCTTTGTCATCTAAGATCTTGACAGGATGCTCAATATACGACAAGTCAGACTGGAGGGGAAGTCCTTTAATTTCCACAGCTTCATCAGGGGCCCACAAACATTTCTTCAATTGAGATACGTGAAACCATTGTGTACCACTGATAAAATATCTAAAAGTTGGAGACGATAAGCAACCGGGCCACACTACCCCAAAATCTTATAAGGGCCCACATATCAAGGGGCTAGCTTGCCACAGACACCAAACCGATGCACCCCTCTCATAGGAGACACCTTGAGGTACATATGATCACCAACTTCAAATTACAAGGGCCTTCTTCGCTTGTTCGCATAAATTTTCAGACGACTTTGAGTTGCCTTCAAATGACTCTGAATAATACTGACTTGCTCTCGGGCTTCCTTGATAAAATCAGGTCCAAAATATCCGCGGTCACCTACTTCAACCCAGTTAAGTGGTGTCCTACATTTCTTTCCATACAAAGCTTCAAAGGGTGCCATACGAATGCTTTCTTGATAGCTATTATTGTAAGAAAACTTAGCTAAGTTCAAGCATTCATCCCACTTCTCAGAAAAAGAAATGGCATAAGCTCTCAATATATCCTTAAGTACCTTATTTACCCTTTCTGTTTGGCCGTCAGTCTACGGATGATAAGCTAAACTTCTGAGGAGACTAGTACCAAGACATTCCTGGAGTTACTCCAAAAAACGAGAGACAAAGACTGACCCTCTATCAGAGACAATGGTAAAAGGAACTCCATGCAAGGTCACAATCTGGTCAAAATATAACTTGGCATAATTCTTTGCTGAATATCTGGTATCCATCGAGAGAAAATAGGCGGACTTGGTAAGACGATCCATAATGACCCAAATAGAGTTATAGCCCTTGGACGTGCGGGGTAAACCCACAATGAAATTCATGGAAATATCTTCCCATTTCTAAATAGGGATAGGCAAGGGCTACAAAAATCCCGGTGTACGCATATGGTCAGCCTTAACTCTACCACAAGTATCGCACTCCGCAACATACTTGGTGATATCCTGCTTCATATTGGACTACCAATATAAGTGACGCAAATCATGGTACATGTTATTGCTTCCTAGGTGGATGGACAACTTGGAATTATGAGCTTCATCCAAAATCTTTCTTCTAAGCTCCTTATTTGACGGAACCACCAATCTGTTCTTAAATCTCACTAAACCATGATCATCAATACTAAAATGAGGACCACGCCCTTCGGTAATTAACTTCTTGATATGCGGGATTTTTGAAACATCATGCCTTTGCTCTATAATAATTTTCTCAAGTAAATCTGAGACTAGAGCAATATGAGCTAGCACCTCAGCATGGTTGAGAGATAAGGATGCTTCTTCAACTTGATATGACTTCCGGCTCAGAGCATCGGCTACCATATTAGCCTTTCTAGGATGGTAATGAATCTCGAAATTATAATCCTTGATTAGCTCCAACCATCTCCATTGCCTCATGTTCAGCTCGGACTGAGTGAAAATATACTTGAGACTCTTGTGATCTGTAAAAATGTATACTTTATTCGCCAACAAATAATGCCTCCAAATTTTTAGAGCGTGCACCACAGTAGCCAGCTCTAAATCATGGGTGGGATAATTCACCTCGTGCTTTTTTAGCTGGCGTGAAGCATAAGCTATCACACGTCCATTCTGCATAAGCACGCATCTCAGTCCAATCCTTGAGGCATCACAATACACATCAAATGGCTTGTCAATATCTAGTTGGGCAAGAACATGAGCAGTGGTAAGAAATTTCTTTAGAGCTTGGAAAGCTTCTTCACAAGTCGGACTCCATACAAACTTAACATCTTTCTGGAGCAACTTGGTCATCGGCTGAGCTATTTTGGAGAAGTCATGAATGAAGCGCCGATAGTATCCAGCAAAACTAAGGAACTAACGAATCTAATGTACTGACTTTGGAGACTTCCAATTTAATACATCTTGCACCTTGCTAGGGTCCACAGAGATACCTTCAGGTGTCAGAACATGTCCCAAAAATAGCACTCGATCTAACTAAAACTCGCATTTGCTAAATTTGACATACAGTTTGTATTCCCTTAATCAAGTAAGTACTATCCAAAGATGTTGGGCATGCTCTTCATTGTTCTTGGAATATATCAAAATATCATCAATGAATACCACCACAAACTTATCCAACTCTGGCATAAAGACTGAATTCATGAGATACATGAAGAATACAGGAGCATTGGTGAGACCAGAGGACATGACTAGGTACTCATATAGCCCATACCTAGTAGAGATGGTTGTCTTCGGTATATCTTGAGCCCTAATCTTAATCTGATAATAACCTGAATGAAGGTCAATCTTGGAAAACACCTTGGCACCAGCTAGTTGATCGAACAAAGTATCAATACGAGGTAAAGGAAACTTATTCTTAATGGTTACCGCATTGAGAGGGCGATGAAAGGATCAAGATGCCCAAGAGGGGGATGAATTAGGCTAATTCTAAATTTTCTTGCAATAATTAAATCCTACGGTTAGCCCAATTAACCCCTTGTGCCTAGAAAAGTGTTTCTATCAATCTAACGCACAAAGGACTTGCAACCTATGTTCCAAACTTACTCTAGCCTGGCAATTATATGAATGTAAAAACAAGTGTTGAATTGCTTAAAGTAAATGCTCAAAGTAAATAGGGAGAGAGGAACGCGGTGATGTTTTGCTGAGGTATCAGAGAGTCGCCACTCCCCACTAGTCCTCGTTGGAGCACCCGTGCAAGGGTGTAGCTCCCCCTTGATCCGCGCAAGGATCAAGTGCTCTCTACGGGTTGATTCTTCGACACTCCGTCACGGTGAATCACCCAAAACCACTCACAACTTGAGTTGGGTCACCCACAAGCTCCGTCGGGTGATCACCAAGCTTCCAATCACCACCAAGCCATCTAGGTGATGGCGATCACCAAGAGTAACAAGCATGAACTCTCACTTGACCACTTGAAGCCTAATGAGAACGATGGATGCACACTTTGCTACTCTTGATTCACTAATGAGGCTACTCTCTTGGATTCACAAATCTCATTCACCTCACTAGGACCTTGCTCTTCTTGGCACTCACAAACGTGTTTCTTAGCTGTTGGAATAAGCAAAAGTGACTCCACACACGAGTGGAGCTTCTATTTATAAGGTAGCCTAAAAAATAAACCATTATGTGCCTCTACGGGGTGACCAGACGCTCTGGTCATGTTGACTAGATGCTTTGATCAGTTCAACCCACACACCAGTGTTTAAGTGTTGACCGGACGCTGGAAGGGTCCGATCACCACTGACCGGACATGTTCGGTCGCATTAAACCCTCACTGGATGCTTATTGTACTCGACCGGATGTAGGATCCTTAGGGTCTAGTCAGTATTGATCGGATGTGTCCAGTCGCAGATTCACTCTTTTGGAACCTTACTGGAGTCGACCGAACACTGGTCCGCAGCGTCCGATCACTCGACCACTCAGCGTCTGGTCGCACTGAATGCAATCACCTTGGTCAAATGAACTGACTGGACCTTGCAGCCAGCGTCCGGTTGCAACGGAGCCAGCGTCCGGTCAGTATTTGACCCTCCATTCACTTCCAACTCTCGAACATATGTGAATGAAGATTGCTCCATAGGATCATAGGGCTATTGTGGAGCTACCTAGTGCTAGTTTTAATAAGTGTGCACCACACCTAACTCACTAGACTCATCTAGGTCAAGCTACCCATCCATACCCCCCTTAATAGTATGGCCAAAGGAAAAACAAAGTCCTAAACTACTCTAAGTGTCTCTCCAACTCCAATCGATACTTAGAACTAGTCATCCTTAACCTTGTCGTCCATCCTTTGAAAACCAAAATGATTTCCATCATAGGGGCATGACCACCTTGATTGCCTAATTGATCTCCATTACCATGACCTAACTTAATTGCGTCTGCAGAACACATGTTAGTCATAGTAATCTTGTATTATCATTAATCACCGAAACCTAATAAGAGGCCTAGATGCTTTCAATCTCCCCCTTTTTGGTGATTGATGACAATACCACCTTGAGTATGTGAAAGAGTAAGGTTTTTGACATGCTTGGTTCATATAAGCTTTTGTCAATAAGAACCAAAGAGTTAAGCAAGCTTATATGACCCAAGCCAATATAATGTACTCAAAGGATATGAAATAAGGATGAGTACAAGTGATAAAGCTCATTTGCATCAGAGTATAAATGTGGAAGCAAAAGCAAATGAGCATAACACAAGTGATATGGCATATCAATGAATTCAAAGTAGAGAGCACACATGTCATATATCACAATCACGTAGATATCACTATCACATTGATATAATAGTATGCATGAAAGTAAACACACGAATGAATAATAGTAATAGTGTATCACACAAATAAAACTCCAAATGTATATAATAGACTAATAGCTAACTAGACTCCCCCTAAAAGTTGCTCCCCCTGAGTCTACATACTCGAACCCTCTCCCCCTTTGGCGTCAAACACCAAAACCTAAGGGTCGGTCGGTGGGGCTGCAACGGATGAGCCGGGCGCTGAGGTACGAGGGGCAAGCTGGAACTAGGCGCCATCATCATCTGACCCTGAGCTCTGTACTGACTGACCCTTTGTGGCTGGAAGCATTGCTGAAGAGGTCTAGGTCTGAGCTGGAGCAGGTGCTGCCTGTGATGCTGCTAGTATATCTGTCGTAGGATCTGAAGATGCGATAGAAGAAGGGAGCCTTGAAGTAGCCACGATGACATGAGCTGTTGTAGAGGGACCTGGGGCATACATATGTGGCAGTGTAGGTATCCCTGTCAACTCGCTGAAAGATGCTCCAAGACTCCTGGAGATTGACGTGTCAGGTACAAATAGCAAGGGTGACTGATCCGGTGTGAAGCCCGTCTGATATGGTGTGAACTATGGGGCTACCACTGGCGAGGATAACCACTAGGACACTTGTACTGTGGGAGAAGTAAATGGAGCTAGAGGTTGTCCCTGACTCTGAAGCCCACTGGGCTATACTGCTGGAGTCGTCGTAGTGGTGGCAGGCTGAGCAAGCTAGGGTGAAGGCTATGACTATAGAGCCCCAAGTGCTGTTACTACATGCTGCATAAATCCCATAAGTTGTTGCTGCATGAGTAACTGCTGCTGATGCATCTGCTGCTGCTACTGCTGGAGGACCTATTGCTATCACTGGAACTCGTCCTGATGAGCCTAAAACTATGCAAAGTTGGCAGCGGTCTCCTGAGCCTATCGTGCCTGATCCTGCTGCATCCGCTCAAGGATAGCAATCAAAGCGAGGTTCATCTGTGGTGTAGGTGGAGCAGAGCTAGAACTGTCGGCCTCTGCATCGTGTCTGCATGGAGGCATCTAAGGAATAGGTAGGTAGTCGTCATCCGAACTGTCACTAGACTCGCTCCTCTCCTCCTAAGCCTCAAGCTCCTCCTCCTTAGTAGCGACTATGCCTCTAATAATCTCGTCCTACTGAGCTGCGGACTCTGGTACATCTGGATGATGGCGAGGCTGAGTGGGTGCCTATGGCGTGCTATGCCTGATCCTCTGTGCCATGTTATAAGCTAGAAACTCTGTGGTGGCACCTATGTACTCTACAACCATCTCAGGTGTCCTAACATGCACAACCTTGAGCATAAAGAATGTGATCCAATGTGCATATGGAAGCTACCTACGACCCTTGAAGCCCTCAGCTATCATGTCCTCCATCTCAGATAGAAGAAGATCCCAAATATCAAACACTATTTGCTGCATCAGGGCATTGAGGAGCCAAAGCTGTAGGTGAGTCAAGCCCTCTCTGTATCTCGTCCTAGGAAGTAGTGTCCTCCTAATGATAGCCTCTAGCACTCTAGCTTTAGGAGTAAGGTCACTGGGGTTCCTCCTCGACCCCTCACCAAAGGGCTCCTTGAAGCAATGGCGCACAAGATCTGTAGGGGGTACCAAACCACCATGAGGGTGCCTGGGAGGCTGTTGCTGTCCATAACATACCTCATGTAACTTGACAGGCTGCTCCTGTAACCTCAGTATCTCCCTGGCCCTCTGACTCATCATCCTGTAGTCTCTACCTCTAAATGCAAAGTGAATATATCTATGGTGTGGGTCAATATAGAGAGAAACATAAAACTAATGAACCTAGGATGGAACATATACTCCAGTCCATCCAATCAAATCTGTCAGCCCCAATAGATATGCAAGGTAGGGGCGAATATGCTCTCCAGCTGCTACGACTATAGCCTCAATGCTGCAAACCCATTGAGATATGAAAACTGCTCCACTATTCAGATATGCATTGTAGAAGTCTTCCTAGAGTGGTGTATAGAATCCCTTTGAAGCTCTCTCATCCCTCCTGGGTGGAAACCACACATCAAACTCCACAAAGCAAAGCTGCTGAATCTACTTGGCCATGGTGGCCCTCAAGTCAAGGTGGGTCACTGGAGGCGGACCCTATGGACGAGGTGGTGGACATGATCCCCTCTGCTATGTCGATGGCCTCGGTGACACTAGAACCTAGGTACAACTAGAGCGACATAGTAGTGGCTAGGGTGCCTACTCAGTCTCATTGGCCTGCTGGCCCTCCTCACCCTCCTGAGGCTGCTATGACTGCTACCCCTCCTGTGTCTCCTGAGCTGGCTAAGGCTCTGCTGGTGGGGGATGCTGCTGTGACTCCTACTGTGACTCCCCCTAGGGCTAAGGATCCATAATGGGAAGATGTTGTCCTACCATCATGACAGTCCTAGCTAGACTACCATGAAGACAATCAATGTGCTTAAGTCTACCCTGCGCGTCTAGTGCCAGATGATCTGCAATGACAACTCCACTATGGGCACCTCCTCTCTTGGCATGCTCTGCGGCCTCAGCAACTGCTGCTGCTCTCGCTATCTCTACATCAGGGTACTTGTGCTTCTTTGATGCAACCTACTTCATTGCCTTTCCTTTAGGTCCTATAGGCTGGCAAGGCGAGGCCCTCCGATCCTCATCTCCTGGAACACCACCAACATTCTTGGTGTGAGCTATCTGATCTGACTAGAACCACGGCCACTGACAAGATCAACTGTCCACTAACACTTTTGAGGTTTGGCCTCGATCCGTACTCGTGAGCTTAGCTCCAAGTTGACTGACAACTGCCACTAACACCTCAATGGCACCGACTCGCTACACGATGGAATAGATGGATATACAAGTAAATATGATATATCTAATAGATGCGAAACCTTATGAGAGCAAGCAATGTGGGTATAAGATTGAATTGACTGGCTTGCTACCTGACGAACTAACGATCCAAAGAAAAGGAGAGATACGTCACGCGGGGGGAACACTAGGACCGCTAGGGTTAGGGTTCGCGATGAATCAATGGCCCTGATTGCAATTTGAAGTTAATGCTTGTAATAGTAGTGCGGGTTAGGTCACAATGGTGTTGGAGTAAGGGCTTACTGGCGCAGAGCAATGGGTGAGAGCTAGCAGTGAATCTTAGTGGCGAGGGCTAACGGTGGAGCTAGGACACTGGAGCTTGGCACAACGGCTCGGTGGTGCATAGGAATGGTGTGGCGCTAGGGCAGAAGCGACATGCGGAGGCGCTGGCGGAGCGGGAGTAGGCGGCGGTGTGCGCGCGGGCAGGTGGCGGCGTGCGCGTGGGCTAGCGACAGCGTGCTTGTGGCTAGAGACTGCGGCTGCGGCGACTCACGGCGGCTAGGGCTTAGTGGATGCGGTGCAAGGTACGGTACACGCGAATATATGAGTCCCCCAACGCGACGGGAAAGGAAAGAAGAGAAGAGATTGAAAGCCGCACGAGATCTAATGACCGGACACTCCGGTGGTAGCGACCAGACGCTACCACCTAGTGTTCGGTCGATTCAAGAGAGGTCCAATTCCTCTAGAATCGCGACCGGACGCATCCGGTGGACACCGACTGAAACGACCTGATTTCCACAATGGGAAATCCACAGAGCTGAAGTGTAATAAGACCATTGTAGATCATATTACCCAAGTTTCCAGTTGAATACCACATCCATACAACGATAATATTAGAGTACAAATAGTGCGGAATTACATAATTTATTACATCGCCGCATTGGCAGAATCAAAAGTAGCATTCATTCAAAATAGCTTGAAGATAAGATCGCTAAACTCGAGCGTAGGCACGAACCCCTCAATCGTCAAACTCCTCGGAGCTGTACTCTTCAGCAGAACCTATGTGCCAAAATTTATCAGTATGATTTGTACTGGCCACTCCCACCCTATGAGCATTGCTTTGTGGAAATTGGATGCAAGTTGGATATAATCAAAAGGAACCTATAAGGGTAGGGTTTCCTATGTATTAGCATGTCAAGTATATAATAATAGTTGGTCAAGTTTTAACACCATTCCCACACACATTCCACCCCATTCCCTACCAGAGCTAGGTTTCGGTCCTAGGATCGTTATACCACCATCCATACCATCACCATACCATCGCTCAGTCGACAGGCCAACTCCCTCTTGGCACTGTCTCAAGGCCCGTAGCCCCTGGCTACGACCAACACTCTCTCATGGGGGAAGAAGAGAAGGACTCATCTCACTATCTAGTTTAAGTGAAATCTAGGAAAGGTCCAGAGCTGACAAGTCGGCACATGTATCGATCGATCAACCATACACTCTGTAGAGATTTTATATAACCACAAGATCCACCTTCCTCGTTGACCGTCGTCAACTGGGCTAATTTCGGCCGCTTGCTAGCCTAGGATAATGCCACTCTACCATTCAGCCCTGGTACACCCCAAGTCTAGTCTAGGGTGGCTAAAACTGTGAGTCATGAGCCGGGTCCACAAGGCCTCCATGAAGTCTCGAAAGGGTGTGGGGGAAATCCTCCATGCCCCATACCTCCTTACACTGTCCGCTATCAACCTAGCAGTAGTGGCAATATCCTACCAAGTAGTCCAGCCATCCCGCACCATATAGGGCGAGTGGTACGTAAGGCTTCCCGGTGAATCTGAGTACTAGTAAGTCCTTAGGGATGACCAAGCCAGAATGTCTTCATTAGGGTTTTCATTTGTCGTGCCATCATAGCACCTCCATCCCGGGCTCCTCCCATCACAGGTTCACACCTAAGACCACCTCATGACATCTACCCACCATAGGTATCCATTCCAGGGGTGCCTAGGTAGCATCCCATAGCAAGACTTGCCCTAGGCTCATCGTATACTCCAACTTGGTCGACATAACCCTCACCCTCCACACGCCCAAGTCACACACGCAGCACTCTCCCCACAGTCTGGATAACACCAGTTTCCACCATGCATTAATGTAGTATAAGCATAGTAGAAGTGTAAGCAATGAAATATAGCAGTAAGCGTGTGTCTATCCTAATAGTAGGGTATGTAGGGGTAAGATTGCGTCAAGGTAAAGGCCATCAAGTAAGCATACTACCATGCAAGTCCTATCATAGTATGATTATAGCAGTAAGATAAAGCAATAGCAGTTCTATGTTAGCCATGCATAATAGGTGCTACGAGATTGGGTGGGATGTGGCACCTTTAGTGTAGTCATCTTCGTTCTCCTCACGGTACTCATGATCCTCGTTCGTCTGTTTCTCCTCCGATTCTGCAACGATCGTATTATAGTCATGTTAGCGACGTCTATAGAATAGCACAAAGAAGCAATGAAAATTCAAAAGATCCAAATGCACTCAAACATGGGTTCATTGCGTAAAGCTCAATTTTAGATGAATTTTGGTCCTAGTTTCGTATTTTTCTGAGGTCGTATGAATTAGTTATGAATTTCTAAAGTTTAATTCCTCTCTGAAAATGGAAAAAGGCTGAATTAATCCTGGGCTGACACGTGTCACGCTGTGACTGGTCCACGTGATGTGCTGATGTCAGCGTGACGTTAGCGTGACGTCATCGGCTCGGCTCTGAGCTAACAAGTGGGGTTCCTGCTGACGTCATCTTGATGTTAGCATGACATCATCAACGTCATCGTTCCTGATAGGTGGGGCCAGAGGCTCTTGGGTCACTAACCTGTGGGTCTGGTCAAAGTCAACGCTAGGTCAACAGGTGAGTCAACGGTCAATGGTTCATAGTCACTGACGTGTGGGGCCAGTGCTGCTGACGTCAACAGCTGATGTCATCGTGACGTCAGCAGCTGATGTCATCATGACATCAGCGTGACGTCACCTCGGCTGTGTTGATACTGCTAGGTGGGGCCCACATGACATCGTCATGACATCAGCATGACATCATTTATTGATAGGTGGGTCCGGAGTCTTTGTGACACTGACATGTGGGGCCAGGTCAACCATCAACGTTGATCGGTCAACGGTCAACATCGACCGGGTCCGAACTAGGTCGGTTGGGCCTGGATATGGGCTGGATTTGGGCTGGGCTGGCCTAGACATGTGGCAAGCTGTGGCGCTGCCATGTCGTAGCCGTGGGCCTCCACTGGGCTTGGTTCACAGGCACGGTCCATGGTGGACGCATGCGCCGGTCTATGGTGGACCGTGTCTCCTTCCGATGAACCGCGTCCACCCTTCTTCTCTTCTCTCTGTGGTCTATGTGTACCGGGTGTATGGGTGGGTGGTCTAGGGAAGAAATTTCCCCCCTTCCTCCACGCGGTGGGTTCCCGCCGGTGGCATACCTTGTCGGTGAGCCTCGTCGAAAGCGTAGGGGTGCGGTAGTGTGGCATTACAGCTTCTCCAAGGTACGGTGACTTCAACGGTGATGCTATCGCGGTGACCAGGGTTTCCTAGTGGTCTAGCCACGATGTTGGTTACTCGAGCATGATGGCATACGGGGATGGCATGATGGCAGCGGCAAAACTCAGTCATGTGGTGCGCGTGAGCATTACGGTGCTCCAGCGGGCTCATCAGGCAGGTCGAGGGGACCTCTAGAGCCTCTGGTGGCTTTGGCCACAGTGTTGGCTTGATTCGGCCATGGCGGCGGTCTAGTGGTGAACGGCGCAGGCTAGGTGGTGAATGGCACAGCAGTCCTCTTTTCTCACAATTGAGCGCATGACATGTTTGTTCCTTGGCTAGTGTGTGCGTGCATGTGTACCCAGAGGCCGAAGATGGCCTTGGCCTATGTGCTCTCAGTGAGGAGCGCCATTACCGACATAGCGAGGTCTGGCGGTGAGCAAGGGAAGACCGGGGCTCACTATTGGTGTTGTGGAAGATAGGATGGTGGCGCAGTGGCGAGGCGAGTGCAGTGAAGAGCCAGTGCAGTGCCGTGCAGCGTCGTCAGGGTGGATCGAGGTGTCATCCTTCACGGCGGTGACTCCGGTGACGTCGGGTGGTGCCGACGCTCCTTCTTCTTCCTCTATCCCATCTCTTTCTTGGCTTAGTTGTGTAATGGATGGCCACGAGGTGGCGGCGGGGCAAGGGGACGTGTTTGGGCATCCGGGGTTGGGGCTTTTATAGCCAGAGCTTGGCTAGGCATGGAGCGAGCGGCTGGGGATGGCCAAGGGGCGCGTGGAGGGCTATGATTATGTCGAGGCCGAGGCTACGAGGTCGCGTTGGGGCTGCGGGTGCGATGGCGAAACCGTTTTTGTGTTCCTTGGTCAGCAAGGCAGGGGACAGGGAAGCGACATGGTCACGGCCCGGCCATGGCCATGGCAGGCACGCGTGAGGGGGGGGGGGGGCAGGGTTACGCCACGGGCGTGACTTCTATCAGACTTGGTCGGTCCGGCTGGCATCCTTGAGCGCATCCGATTGGTTGATGGCGCGATCATGCGGCCGAGGCAGTTGCGTGGAGCTCCCGCTCCTGTCTCTGCTCTGCGATCGAGAAAACCAGGGGGGACCGAGGTGGGTGATGACACCTAGGCCTCGCTTGGTAGCGGCTTCCGTCGCACGATGGCGTGCTGGCGTGCTAGCACTTGGGCCAGCGCGGTCAGGCCAGGCCTGCTTGCGGCTATGCGTGGGCCAGCGAAGTCGGGTGAGCGAGTTGGGTTGGCCGGGGAGAGAAGCAGGCTGGGCCAACCGGTCGCTTGGGCAGGCGGGCCGAGCAGGCCGAGCCAGCTACGGGCCTTCTGCTTTTCTTCCCCTTTTCTGTTTTTATTTTTCTCCTCCTTTGTTTGAATTCCAATTTGGTTTGAAATTTTGAATTCAAAATTGGTGTACCTTAGTCATTGTAGTTTTAGATACGAGACCCACAACATTCTTTTGTATATATATTAGGAATTTATTTAGCTATTTTGTATAACAAAAATAAGTGTAGTTTTGTTATACAAAAATAGAATTAGTTTTCTCTTTAAACATTTATTCTTTGGTTTGAGTAATAATTACTTTATGGTTTATTTCTTTAAAGGAGTTGTTAGGCATTACATAAAACAAATGAAAATCCAAATCACCATGTGAGTTAACAATGTATGCTATGTTTCATTTGTCAGTATTTAAATAAACATGATTAACAAATGGCATGCCATGCTTATGTGTTGACTTAGGTTGGGGTTAGACCTAATGCATCTCTTAGGTTGAGTTTCTATACATGACACTCATCAACACATGGGAGTTTTAAGAAATTTTTTTTGTAGTTGGTATTTTTGGTGTATGGATTTTTGGTTTGTTACAGTCAACCCCCTTAACAGAATCTCATCCCCGAGATTAAAGCGTAACATACTCTTCGAAGAGGTATGGATATCGTAGCCGGAGGTCAGACTCTTTCTCCCATGTTGCTTCTCTCTCTGTGTGATTGCTCCATTGGATCTTACACATAGGAATAGTTTTGCTCTGGGTCTCTTTGGTATCTCTTCCTAGAATTCTGATAGGATGTTCCTTATACTCAAGGGTATCTTGAATGTCAAGTGTATCAGTTGGAACTACTTCATTGGACTCTCTCAAACACTTGCGTAGCTGTGAGACATGGAATACGGGATGTACACCCACCAATTCCTCAGGTAGCTCAAGTTTGTAGGCGAGCTTTCCAATCCTCTTGTAAATCTTGTATGGGCCAACAAATCTAGGGGCAAGCTTTCCTTTCACATGGAATCTAACAATTCCACATAGCGGGGATACCTTGAGATAGACGAAGTCTCCCACATTGAACTCAAGTTCTCTTCTTCTTTTGTTAGCATAGCTCTTGTATCGACTTTGGGCAATTCTCAAATTCTCCTTCACTTGAGCAACTCCTTCTTCGGCATCTTGAATCTTAGCGGAGTCAAAGAACGATCTTTCTCCCTATTGGGACCACATCAAAGGTGTCTTACAAGGTCTGCCATACAAAGCTTCAAATGGCGACATCTTGATACTAGCTTGGTAGCTGTTGTTGTAAGAGAACTCTGCATAGGGTAGGCATTTCTCCCAATCAGAGCCATAATTCATTACACTAGCGTGAAGCATGTCTTCTAAGATTTGATTTACTCGTTCTGTCTGTCCATCTGTCTGTGGATGATAAGCGGTACTAAAATCAAGTTTGGTTCCAATGGACTTGTGCAGGGCTTCCTAGAATTGGGACACAAACTGAGGACCACGATCAGATACAATACTAGAGGGAGCTCCATGTATTCTAAGAATATGCTCAACATATAGATCTGCTAATTTTTCAGCATTGGTCTTGGTCTTAACTGGTACAAAGTGAGCAATCTTGGTCAAGCGATCAACAATCACCTAGATGGAGTCATTGCCTTTCTGTGAACGGGGCAATCCAACTATGAAATCCATGGATATGCTCTCCCATTTCCACTCAGGAACGTCAAGAGGCTTTAGCAATCCTATAGGCCTTTGATGTACAGCCTTGACCCTATTACAGGTGTCACATCATGCCACATGTCCTGCAATGTCTGTCTTCATGCCTTTCCACCAGAAGTGTTTTCTTCAGGTCTTGATACATCTTTGAATTTCCAGGGTGAATACAGTACTTAGAATCATGGGCCTCAGACAAAATTTCCTCTCGTAGTGCTGGATCAGAAGGGACACAGATTATGTCCTTGAACCAGATGGTTCCTTGTTCATCTTCTTGGTGGTTGGTCTTGTAGCCTAGTTTCATCAGACCACGGAGATATTCAATCTCTTCACAACTTTTCTGAGCTTGATGGATGCGATCTGTGAGATCATATTATATGTAGAGCTCATTCAACAAGCCATGCGGTAGTATCTCAAGCTAGAAATCTTCAATCTCTTCCTTGAGCTCAGGTGGTACGAATTCAGTGATCAAAGTGTGATAGTAACTCTTGCGACTGAGAGCATTTGCGACTACATTAGCTTTTCTCGGATGGTAGTGAATTTCCAGGTCATAATCCTTGATCAACTCTAGCCATCGGTGTTGCCTCATATTCAAATCTTCTTGAGTGAAAAAGTACTTCAAGCTCTTGTGATTGGTGTAGATGTCACACTTGTTGTCTATCAAGTAGTGTCTCTAGATCTTCAAGGCATGCACAACTGCGGCTAACTCAAGATCATGGGTTGGGTAACGATTCTCATGTTCTTTCAACTATCGAGAAGCATATGCTATCACTCTTCCACCTTGCATCAATAAACAACCAAGTCCTTGATGGGATGCATCACAATAGACCACAAAATCCTTGCTAATATCAGGCAATGCTAGCACCGGAGTTGTGGTAAGCTTCTGTTTCAATTTCTGGAAGCTTTGTTCGCACTCAGGCATCCATTCAAACTCCTTAGTCTTGTTCAAAAGGTTGGTCATTGGATGGGCTATCTTAGAGAAGTTCTCGATGAATCGACGATAATATCCGGCCAATCCCAAGAAACTTTTGATTTCTATCACATTACAGGGTTGATCCCACCCTTTCACAGCTTCAATCTTGGCTGGGTCAACTATGACACCTTCAGCTAATAGTACATGGCCTAGGAAGGCAACTTCCTATAGCCAAAATTCACATTTGCTAAACTTTGTGTAGAGCTGATGTTGTGCTAATTTCTCAAGCACGGTTCTTAGATGATGTTCATGTTCTTCGGCGGTGGGTGAATAAACAAGAATGTCATCAATGAATACTACCATGAACTTATCCAGATCATCCATGAAAACCTTATTCATCATGTTCATGAAGTAGGCGGGAGCATTCGTGAGTCCAAAGGATACCATAGTGAACTCAAACTGCCCATACCTAGTCACAAAAGTTGTCTTCAGGATGTCACCGTCTCGAATCTTCATCTGATGATAGCCAGATCTGAGATCAATCTTGGAGAAATACTTTGCACCTCGAAGCTGATCAAGCAGATCATCAATCCTTGGCAGGGGGTACTTGTTCTTGATGGTGACTGCGTTCAAGTTCTGGTAATCAATGCACATTCTCATTGAGCCATCCTTCTTAACAAACAGAACAGGGGATCCCCAGGGTGAAGCACTAGGTCTAATATATCCCTTCAAGATGAGCTCATCAAGCTGTTTCTTGAGCTCGGCTAGTTCATCAACTGACATGCGATAGGGTCTCTTGGCAATCGGTCCTATTCCTGGCAAAAGATCAATGATGAACTCTACATCCTGGTCTGGTGGCATACCCGGTAATTTTTTAGGGAATACATCAGGATAGTCTCTAACCATAGGCACATCATGAACTGTCTGCTCTTCTTTCTGTGATTCTAAACTGGCTTTAAGGGCACATAGGATAGAGGTGGACTTTCCGGACTGGGGTTCACATCTAATGACTTGGCCTGATGGGTGGGTCACTTGGACATATCTAGGTGAACATGATATGATACCTCGGTGAATGGTTAACCAATCCATACCTAAGATGACATCTAGGTTTGTGAAAGGTAACAGGGTTAGGTCAGCTTTAAAGATAAGACTCTCAATGGTAAGACTCACTCCCTTACATATGTGGGTGCATTTTAGGTCTCCTAAAGGTGAACTGGTGATGATAGGCTTTTCACGTGGGGTTATAGGCAGGTCATGTTCTCGTGCAAACTTGGATAATATGTAAGAACAAGTTGCTCTAGAGTCAAATAGAACTGATGCAGTATTGCCATTAACTAAAAACATACCGTACACCACGTTAGGGGCAGCTTGTGCTTCCTCGGCGTCCAGATGGTTGAGACATCCATGGGTAGCAGATCCCTTGAACTAAGACTTCTGAGCAGCTGAGTTCTATGGGCACTCAGTGGCTTTGTGACCTGGTTGGCCATAAGCGAAACAGGTGAAAGGCATACCGCCTATAGGGGTTGGTGTAGGTGCCTTCCAATTTCCAGTGTTTGGTGCGAAGCAATTCTATGCTGGGTGTTCATTCACAGAGCGGGAACGGTTGAAACGGTCCTGATTATTGCGGTCCTAAGCATAACGGTCTCGGGTGTAACAATCCTGAGCAGGGCGGGAGTATTTGGCGGTGTAGCCTCCACTACCCCTACTCGATCTAGGGTTGTCATCCCTGTTATGGTGAGAGCGTTCCCTAGATGGTGCATCTCTGTGGAACCTCTTGCGATCACGACCACAGAAGGACTCCTCAGGCTTACGCTTCCTCTCCCTATACTCCTCTCCAGCTTCAACACGATCCTTCTCAATCTGGATGCAGCGATCCACCAGAGCATGCAATGTGTTACTCTCAATACCGCCAAACTTCAGCTTGATGTGTGGGTTAAGTCCCTTGCGGTAATAGTATAGCTTTTCCTTCTCAGAGTTCACAACATAGGGAGGTGCATAGCGTAGAAGATTGGTGAAACGCATAGTGTACTCAGTCACCCTATCCTTTCCCATCTTGATGTTGTGGAACTCCTCAGCTTTGGCCTCCATGATACCCTTAGGAATGTGATACTCAGTGAATGCTTCGGTGAACTCATCCCACGAGATGTTGGCAGGGTCCTCATGGGAATCACTGAAATTGTCCCACCAGGCGCGTGCTGCACCTATGAGCTAGTGTGTGGTAGCTCCAACACACTCATCATCAGTGAAAGTAGTGAGGTCAAGCTTCTTCTCCATCTCCTTGAGCTAGTCATCAGCCACAAGTGAGTCAGGGTCGGTGCCATCATAGGTAGGTGGCCTTAGCTTCAGAAATCCTTCCAGCTTCCTTTGGAAGTCATTCTGCTGACCTCCCTAATGACAGTTTGCTCCATTAATAAGAACTGCAAGAAGTTGGGTCTGTTGTGCCATCACCTCTGCCAGGTTCGGTGGTGGTGGTGGTGGAATGTTCTCCTCAGGCGGCGGGGTATTCTCCAGGTTGAAGGGTATCCCTCCACATCCACGGCCTTGGCCACGGCAACGGTTGTTGCCACCATGCCCCCCATTTGGTTCAACTAGTTCAGGGGTGGGCGCATGTCCACGGTTCATTAGGTGATTAGATCGGCGGTTTAGCATCTGCAACACGGATCATAGAAATTTTAGTGTTTGTGCCATAAGTGCTTATAACTTAGTATGATTATATGATTTTTATGATTTAAAGAAACATTTATTCTATCCAACACTCATTACAAAAGAAGCAATAAGATCCATATGATGCAATAAGATCCAAAACATTCATTACATGGGTTTTTATTACATAGCATCATCTCCAGTAGCTACACTTGAAGACTTGCGAGAATCATACTATGCATAGTGTCTCATATTACATCTCATAAGGGGTACATCATGGGGTACAACTTATGGAAGCTACTGACATGACTCATGACCACGCAGGGTCATTCTACTCTAACTCGTACACCGCAGTTGGGATACGACTATTCTCGATCTCGATCTCCTCGTCAGACTTGTGAAGTCAGGACACATACTTCAAGGCCTTGGCGAGCTCCTCAGTAGGCTTGGCTCTAGGTAGGGTAGGGAAAGCGTCTAGGTTGAGGCGAGTCAGGGCTAACTCAAACTCCTCTATCCTAGGCTTCGTCTTGCTACGAATCTCCTTGGGTAGCTGATCCCACATACCCTTCATCTCCCTGAGGCGCTTCCTGTCAGACTTCTGCCAAGCCTACCATGTCCTCTCACACTTGTCTTGAAGGTACTCATTCTACCTGAGTGCCTCAATCAAGTGACCCTAGTTGCGAACGGCCTTCTTCCTAAACTCCTCTAGCTCTTGAGTCATGGTCTTGTTCCGAGATTGGATTTTCAGCATATCAATCCCCTTGGACCTTTCTCTATCCCCTCTGCAGTTGAACTCAGCCTTCTTGTCATCCAACTCTCTCTGCAACTCCAAGACCTTGCTGTCGAGGTAGCAGTTTCTATTGCCTAGGTCGATGGCTTTGTCCTGTAAGTCTGTGACCTTGGTTCTGTGGACTTCTTCATGATGGTTGACCTTGTCCTGTAGCTTGGCAACTGTCTCCAGTAGACTTGCCCGCTCCTGTGCTCCCTATGAGTCTCGCTCCTAGTACTCCCACTGAAGGGCCTGGTCCTGACGTCTCCTCTACTCTAGCTAGGTCATGTATCTATCCTGCTCTAGTAGGTGGATAGCTGAGACACGAAGGCATCTATCCTCCTCAGCAAGGATAACTCTACTAGTCGTGAAACTCTGCTCACTAGGGGTAAGGCTGAGGACAAGGGCCTGGGGAAGTAGATGGAACTCTATCATCTTCAGGTGCTCGTAGTGGTCCCTCATCACTCTGTGAAGTGCCTTGTGTGAGATAGCTTGCAGTCCCTCCTCGACTGTGTCCTCTATAGTCAACTCGATGAAAGCTGGGATAGAAGGTAAGGTAGTGCTAGCTAGGAACTCGACTAAGGTGACAATCGGTCCTTCGATTCCTCCTTCCTGAGCTGGCTTCCCGGTGCAGGTGACCTTGACAAGCTCGTTGGGGACTCCTAACATGACAAGAACTTGGCAGAGGGTTTGTGCAAAACCCCCGAGCTCACGTAGGTCAAAGGTAAGCTTGGCGTGATCCAGAGGTAGCGGTCCTAGAGGCGGCCAGTCGACGTTCGTTGCCATCTGCATGTTTTAAGGAACCGGTGTTAGCAGGTCAATAATAGATAAGCCCTGCATAAAAGTAAATGCATGGTCGGTATATAACCAAAAGAGGGGCTGTCCATGTCCTATTCTATCATCCATTTCTGAGGGTTTTGTCCTATGGTTAAGTATGACTCTGATACCAACTGAAACGACCAGATTTCTATGTTGGGAAATCCATAGAGTTGAAGTGTAATAAGACCATTATAGATCATATTACCCAAGTTTCTAGTTGAATACCACATCCATACAACAATAATATTAGAGTACAAATAGTGCGGAATTACATAATTTATTACATCGCCGCATTGGCGGAATCAAAAGTAGCATTCATTTAGAACAGCTTAAAGGTAAGATCACCAAACTCGAGCAAAGGCATGAACCCCTCAACCGTCAAACTCCTCGGAGCTGTACTCTTCAGCAGAACCTATGTGCCAAAATTTATCAGTATGATTTGTACTGGCCACTCCCACCCTATGAGCATTGCTTTGTGGAAATTGGATGCAAGTTGGATATAATCAAAAGGAATCTATAAGGCTAGGGTTTCCTATGTATTAGCATGTCAAGTATATAATAATAGTTGGTCAAGTTTTAACACCATTCCCACATCCATTCCACCCCATTCCCTACCAGAGCCAGGTTTTGGTCCTAGGATCGTTATACCACCATCCACACCATCACCATTCCATCACTCAGTCGACAGGCCAACTCCCTCTTGGCACTATC
This sequence comes from Miscanthus floridulus, assembly GCF_019320115.1. Lineage (NCBI taxonomy): Eukaryota > Viridiplantae > Streptophyta > Magnoliopsida > Poales > Poaceae > Miscanthus > Miscanthus floridulus. The sequence continues at coordinate 107,724,664 of NC_089585.1, read as the reverse complement.
TCAAGGCCCGTAGCCCCTAGCTACGACCGACACTCTCTCACGGGGGAAGAAGAGAAGGACTCATCTCACTATCTAGTTTAAGCGAAACCCAGGAAAGGTCCATAGCCGACAAGTCGGCACATGTATCGATCGATCAACCATACACTCTACAGAGGTTTTACATAACCACAAGATCTGCCTTCCTCGTTGACCATCGTCAACTAGGCTAATTCTGGCCGCTTGCTAGCCTAGGATAATGCCACTCTACCATTTAGCCCTGGTACACCCCAAGTCTAGTCTAGGGTGGCTAAAACTGTGAGTCATGAGCCGGGTCCGCAAGGCCTCCATGAAGTCTCAGAAGGGTGTGGGGGAAATCCTCCGCGCCCTGTACCTCCTTACACTGTCCGCTATCAACCTAGCAGTAGTGGCAATATCCTACCAAGTAGTTCGGCCGTCCCACACCATATAGGGTGAGTGGTACATAAGGCTTCTCGGTGAATCTGAGTACTAGTAAGTCCTTATGGATGACCAAGCCAGAATGTCTTCATTAGGGTTTCCATTTGTCGTGCCACCATAGCACCTCCATCCTAGGCTCCTCCCATCACAGGTTCACACCTAGGACCACCTCATGACATCTACCCACCATAGGTATCCATTCTAGGGGTGCCCAGGTAGTATCCCATAGCAAGACTTGCCCTAGGCTCATTGTATACTCCAACTTGGTCGACACAACCCTCACCCTCCACATGCCCAAGTCACACACGTAGCACTCTCCCCATAGTCTAGATAACACCAGTTTCCACCACGCATTAATGTAGTATAAGCATAGTAGAAGTGTAAGCAATGAAATATAGCAGTAAGCGTGTGTCTAGCCTAATAGCAGGGTATGCAGGGGTAATGTTGTGTCAAGGTAAAGGCCATCAAGTAAGCATACTACCATGCAAGTCTTATCATAGTATGAGTATAGTAGTAAGGTAAAGCAATAACAGTTCTATGTTAGCCATACGTAATAGGTGCTACGAGATTGGGTGGGATGTGGCACCTTCAGTGTAGTCATCTCTGTTCTCCTCACAGTACTCATGATCCTCGTCCGTCTGGTTCTCCTCCTATTCTGCAATGATCATATTATAGTTGCATTAGCGACGTCTATAGAATAGCACAAAGAAGCAATGAAAATTCAAAAGAGCCAAATGCACTCAAACATGGGTTCATTGCATAAAGCTCGATTTTAGATGAATTTTGGTCCTAGTTTCGTATTTTTCTGAGGTCGTATGAATTAGTTATGAATTTCTAAAGTTTAATTCCTCTCTAAAAATGGAAAAAGGCTGAATTAATCCTAGGCTGACACGTGTCATGCTGTGACTGGTCCACGTGGTGTGCTGACGTCAGCGTGACGTCATTGGCTCAGCTCTGAGCTGACAAGTGGGGTTCCTACTGACATCGTCTTGATGTGAGCATGACGTCATCAACATCATCGTTCCTGATAGGTGGGGCCAGAGGCTCTTGGGTCACTGACCTGTAGGTTCAGTCAAAGTCAACGCTAGGTCAATGGGCAAGTCAACAGTCAATGGTTCATAGTCACTGACATGTGGGGCCAGTGCTGCTGACGTCAGTAGCTGACGTCATCGTGACGTCACCTAGGCTGTGTTGATACTGACAGGTGGGGCCCGCGTGACATCGTCATGACGTTAGCATGACATCATTTATTGATAGGTGGGTCTGGAGTCTTTGTGACACTGACATGTGGGGCCAGGTCAACCATCAACGTTGACCGGTCAATGGTCAACACGGACCGGGTCCGAATTGGGCCGGTTGGGCCTGGATATGGGCTGGATTTGGGCCGGGCTAGCCTGGACACATGGCAAGCTGTGGCGCTACCACGTCGTAGCCATGGGCCTCCACTAGGCTTGGTTCACAGGCATAGTCCACGGTGGACGCATGCGTCGGTCTACGGTGGACCGCGTCTCCTTTCGGTGAACCGCGTCCACCCTTATTCTCTTCTCTCTATGGTCTATGTGAACCGGGTGTATGGGTGGGTGGTCCAGGGAAGAAATTTCCCCCCTTCCTCCATGCGGTGGGTTCCCGCCAGTGGCATACCTCGCTGGCGAGCCTTGCCGGAAGTGTACGGGTGCGGTAGTTGTCACAGAACCGACCAATTTATAAGAGCACAAGTATAAAAACAATCATCGAAACGACCAAATTGTCAAACTTGAGCCCATATAAACCCGGTAGTCAACCAAAATCTCGAAGGATTTCAAACCAACTTGCATACAATCAAGATCACAGTAATTCAACATAACATATCGTATGTTACAACATTTCGCAGACGTTCGCAAATAGATTACATCATCACAAAGTCATCATTATTACAAAACAAGTCTTGTAAACATGCGGAAGCAAATAGTTTAACTCACACATCCGAGTTCAAATACACATACTGGTTCACTGATCATAGCCCGCAAAAGCATTCAGATAAGAGAACATAGATCATGCCCATGATCTAGTCTTCGTCACCCGCCAGGTGGAGACAATACTTACAGAATCCCTGATATAGAATGTCATCTGCAACAAGAGAGAATAAACCCTAAGTACGGGAATGTACTCAGCTAGACTTACCCATCAAAAACCAAACAAATGACACCAAGGATTATGCATAGCTTAATGTAGTGGATCTGGCTGATACTTTCTTTTTGTAGAAAAGCATAAGTAATATGATCAACTCTTAACATGAACTAGTAGTGACTTTTAGCCATTAACCTGTCAACTATATTAGCACATGTACTAAGCAATCATTTTATTAGGGTGCAAACATTAATAACCATATCAGGTATTCATTGTGGCAACCGTATCATCATCATCCATTTAACCATATCGTTAAAGTAATTGAATCTACATTGTCGCTGCTCAGTCAAGTTCTCACTATCCGGGAGAGACGACGATTTGAATCGATTCCTATCTAGCTAAAGGGGTATTTCTAAACACAAACCCTGCTTTCCCCGTCAGGGTCGCAAACAAGTCACCTTTGGTACGATTCAGGAGTCGCGAGTCCAAACAGATCGGCATTCTCAGAGAACCACTCAGCCAAGGTTGTTCGAGACTCTAACCCGCCTTGGACTTATGCCAATGGCTCTCTGCACATCCTTACTACCTCTAGAATGCACGCCACTGCTCGCATCCCCGGCCTGAGTCGAGCTACTCGGCTTCGCGGTTGAAATGACTTATCTGGCCAGCTAAGTGTTAGGCTGCGTTCAATATGACATGAGGACATACAGCGTATCGGTCCTTAAACGACTCAGACGGAGTCACTATATCCAAACATACACAAGACTCCGCCCGGTCTTAATTCATTATTAACATGATTCTTTTCCACGATAGCAAATATAGCCAACCATGATCCACCTCATCCTAAAGCTCGCAGGTGACAGGAAATCACCTGTCTTCTACCACACTAAGTATGGCTAAGCATTTAACCCGTTCCTGAACTTAAATAGGATACAATGCGATATCTGGACAAAGAAGGATATATAATGCAGCAATTGGTTCCAACCAATTCCTATACGTAATGCATCATCAACAATAAAAGATACTCAATGTATTTGTAAAAGCATGGGAAGCTTAATATCCTCTAGGGCTTGCCTTTCAGGAACGAGGAAGGCTGGTGGTCAGGACACTCGGGCAATTCCTCCGCGGCGACTGCTTCGTCGGCTTCCTGCACTTCAGGTTCCTCCTCCTGGTTGGCTCCCTCGAACTCCAACAACGTCACTCCCTCCGGCACACCTATTGCATGAATGCGTATGATAAATATCATGGATGCACATGAACGAATGTCAGGGATGCTCGGGGAATGCGCACGTTCGATGTAGTTTGCATATTCTAACTTAAGCCCTATTCAAATCACTTTACTTACCAAGTTTATACAACCTAATGTATAATTGCTCATCTTCAGTTAATGACCTAGCACTTGCACCTAAGCATATTCTTAAGTTAGGCTAACCCCTAACAATCAACGAAAACATTGCATCAAGCATACACTCAAGCATTTGTATTTCAGCAAAATGAAGACTATGTAGCGGTACAGTAAACTAGCCATAACTGGAGATTTATAAATCCAATTAATACGCAACAAGCCAATCTGGAAACCTTATGAAATTGTCTACAATTCATTTTCAGACCTCAAAGCATGATTCAAACCTTTGCCAGGTCGAATTCATAAATCAACAGAACTCTGTCCTCACAAGACAGAGAGTAAGCAAAAACTGGAACCTAACTTTAAACAGCTGTAGTTTCTAAACTACTAGTCCAAATGCCCTCAAATTTTGACAGGAGCTAGATACCTAAATTATCTACAACTCTTGTATTCACCACATCCACAGAAAATCAAAATATCCTAGGGAACTTTCTAAAGTCCCTAGATCTATCCAGAGGGACATAATGCAAACAAATAATTAACAACTTATGATGTAAACACACAATTGGACAAAACTAACTCTACTCACATGTCACACATGTCACAAGAACACCAGAAAGTAGGGTGTTCATCACCAAAACATTTCCTCTAATATCTTTCTTAATTTATTTAATTAATTAGAGGAAATAGTAAACATATATGAAAACTACACCATTAAATCTATAAAAATTATAGTTGACACTACATGCCCTAAGTAGACTACCATAAAAATTTCACACCATTTGAGTAAGTATAACAACCTACACAAAATTAGTAAGGTAGAATGGCTTAAAATGGCATAATTAGGAAACCTTAGTAAAAAGTGTCAAGCAACAGATTTCATATTTTTTCAAGCATCCTTAAGGTACTAAGATACTACCTACCAAGTTTTATGGCCATAGGATTCCTAGATAATTTACAAAAATTCACACAAGTATCCACCAATGATAAAAGGAAAATCTATAACTCAAAAACCACACATGCAATGACTATCAAATTTTAACCAGGGCTTCTACTAAGCAGTACTAGCTTACCCACAAAATTTCACATTTTTTGGATCACAGAAACTCAAGATATGATTTAAACAAGTTTTCATGCATTCAAAAACACTTTTGAAGTTCCTATTTAATTCATCCAAAATTTCTACATAATGTGCTCAAAACATATTTTTATTAAATACTAGACCTCACAGTGAGTCTAACAAAATTTGAATCACAACATTTGGATCTACATATTTGAAGATACAAAATTCTCAAAATAGCATTCAAAACTGGAATTTGAACTAGCTTATGACTCAAATAGTCACTGCCGTGTGGGACCTGGGTGTCAGCCGACCCCACTGGTCAGTGAGACGAAACAAGGGAGGCAGCGACGACGGCGCGGCACATGGTGAAGCTCGCCGACGGCGGCTCCTTCGGTGAAACTGACAGCATCGGCATGCTCCCCAAGGTCCCACGCGTCGATTGACCCCCTAAGTCTAGGCCCTAGCGGCCCCTAAGCACGCAGGCCATGGCGCACGGCGGCTCGGCCGTGGCGCACGGCGGTGCGCGGCCGCATTCTGGCATGACCGGACTGGCTTGGTCGGTAATGTCTTCACATGAGGAACTACATGAGATGGGGAAGACGAGACGAGGGCTAGTGATGGAGGAACGGTGCGGTGGTGCGCTGGCCACGGTGAGTGCCAACTCCGGCGAAGCTCAGCCATGGCGGCGGTGCTGGAATGGTCACAGTGACCTTACCTAAGCTCGAACGGCTCGTCTAAGTGGTGGAGGACGTAGAGGCGAACACGGCGGTGCTACGGTGAAGGTGTAGTGCGTGTTTTTGCAGCGGTGCGTGAGCTCGGCAATGGTGAAGTTGGAGCGGCAATGGCAGAGCGGCTTGAGCTCGCTTGCTGCGCGCGGTGGAGGCGAAGAAATGAAAAATGGGCTGACGGGCTGGTCGGGTAGGCGCGCGTTGTGTTCACGTCGTGGCCAGCAGCGCTAGGATGGCCGCGGTGCGTGGCCTGTGCGTCAGGCGACCGACGATGAGTGTCACCCACGCGTCGGACATTTTCTGAAACGGTGATCACTGTAGCTAGCCTGAACTCTGATTCAGTGATCCATCACCCGACTGACAGGCGATGTTTGACAGTGATTAGCTCCTAAACCATGACATATTATTGGAAACAATGAACATGAAAGTTGTAGAGCTATAGTAGGGCTACAACTTTGATTTAGAAATCAATAGCTAATTCTCAATGGATCACGAGTTATATCAAGCCAAAGTTGGCCCATTCAAACTGAAATTGCATTTAGGACTTAGCAAATTTTTCAAGTGTTGAATCCACCTTCAAAGCTGAGTTGTGGGTCCTTTTTGAACATGTTGTGCACATTTTCATGACTTGGCTTCTAAACAAAGTTTGTTCCTTATAAAATTTGCTACAACTTTGTTTTAGGTTGCTCAGACATGCAAACATCCTAAGCCACACTTTTTAAACAGTCAAACAAAAGGGTTCAGGGGTCAAATTTGGTCAAACCATGACTTGGGAACCTAATTAGTCAAAGTGATCAACATGAACAATGTCCCAAATGACATTCTAGGTGTAACTAAGTTACTTAAAAGAATTTTTAGCCACACCATACATTGGTCACACAAGAATCAAGCAAGGTATGTACTGAAATAATGAAAAACACATGAATTATTATAATTGTTTCATAGTCATGTTTCACATGTTTCATGATCTTGTTGCATAGTATTAACAAAATTTGTTTCACTAAAGTGAGTGGCACATGTTGCACTTAAGTGTTGCACACTCTTTATTTCATAAAGGAAACAACACACATGAAACATAACGATACGTTGCAATGTTTCAAAGACATGTTTCATGTGATATAAGCTTGTGAATGAATGAATGATGCTCATGTCCATGAAATGCAAGTGCAAATGTGGAAGCTAAACACCAGGGTGTTATAGTAGTGTGGTGTTACGGCTTCTCCAAGGTATGGTGACTTCAATGGTGACGCTATCGCGGCGGCCAGGGTTTCCCAGTGGTCTAGCCACAGCGTCGGCTGCTCGAGCATGACGGCGTACGGGGATGGCGCGATGGCAGCGGCAAAACCCGATCATGTGGTGCATGTGAGCATTACGGTGCTCCAGCAGGCTCATCGAGCAGGTCAAGGGGACCTCTAGAGCCTCCGGTGGCTTTGGCCACGGTGGTGGCTTGATTCGGCCATGGCGGCGATCCGGTGGTGAACGGCGCAGGCTAGGTGGCGTCGCAGCGGTCCTCTTTTCTCACAATTGAGCGCATGACATGTTCGTTCCTTGGCCAGTGTGTGCATGCATGTTGACCTAGAGGCCAGAGATGGCCTTGGCCTACGCGCTCCTGGTGTGGAGCGCCATGGCCGACACAGCGAGGTCCGACAGTGAGCAGGAGAAGACTAGGGCTCACTGTTGGTGTTGTGGAAGATAGGATGGTGGCGCAGTGGTGAGGCGAGTGTAGTGAAGAGCTAGTGTAGTGCCATGCAGCGTCGTCGGTGTGGATCGAGGTGTCGTCCTTCGCTACGGCGACTCCTGCGACATCAGGTGGCGCCGATGCTCCTTCTTTTTCCTCTATCCCCTCTCTTTCTTGGCTCGGTTGTGCAGTGGATGGCCACGAGGTGGCGGCAGGGCATGGGGACGTGTTTGGGCAGCCGGGGTTAGGGCTTTTATAGCCGGAGCTCGGCCAGGCATGGAGCGAGCGGCTGGGGATGGCCAAGGGGCGTGCAGAGGGCTATGATCGTGTCGAGGCTAGGGCTATGGGGTCGCGTTGGGGCTATGGGTGCGATGGCAAAACCGTTTTCGTGTTCCTTGGTTAGCAAGGCGGGGGACAGGGAAGCGACATGGTCACGGCCCGACCATGGCCATGGCAGGCGCGCGCGAGGGGTGGGGGGCAGGGTCATGCCATGGGTGTGACTTCTGTCAGACTTGGACGGTCCGGCTGGTGTCCTTGAGCATGTCTGATTGGTTGATGGTGCGATCATGCGGCCAAGGCGATTACATGGAGCTCCTGCTCCTGTCTCTGCTCTACGATTGGGAAAAGCAGGGGGGATCGAGGTGGGTGATGACACCTGGGCCCCGCTTGGCAGCGGCTTCCATCGTGTGATGGCGTGCTGGCGTGCTGGCGCGTTGGGCCGGCGCGGTTAGGCCAGGCCTGCTTGTGGCTGCACGTGGGCCAGCGAAGCCAGGTGAGTGAGTTGGGCTGGCTGGGGAGAGAAGCAGGCTGGGCCAATCGGTTACTTGGGCTGCGAGGCTGGCTGCTGCTGCGCACTAGCGGGCCGAGCAGGCCGAGCCAGCTGTGGGCCTTCTGCTTTTCTTCCCCTTTTCCGTTTTTATTTTTCTCCTCCTTTGTTTGAATTCCAATTTGGTTTGAAATTTTGAATTCAAAATTGGTGTACCTTAGTCATTGTAGTTTTAGATATGAGACCCACAACATTCTTTTGTATATATATTAGGAATTTATTTAGCTATTTTGTATAACAAAAATAAGTGTAGTTTTGTTATACAAAAATAGAATTAGTTTTCTCTTTAAACATTTATTCTTTGGTTTGAGTAATAATTACTTTATGGTTTATTTCTTTAAAGGAGTTGTTAGGCATTACATAAAACAAATGAAAATCCAAATCACCATGTGAGTTAACAATGTATGCTATGTTTCATTTGTCAGTATTTAAATAAACATGATTAACAAATGGCATGCCATGCTTATGTGTTGACTTAGGTTGGGGTTAGACCTAATGCATCTCTTAGGTTGAGTTTCTATACATGACACTCATCAACACATGGGAGTTTTAAGAAAAAAAATTTGTAGTTGATATTTTTGGTGTATGGATTTTTGGGTTGTTACACCGACTGGACGCAGCCAGAGTCCGGTCACTCCTTCGTAGCGAGTTCACCTCCTATGAACTGACCAGACGCTGGACTGTAGAGTCTGGTGTAGCGTCCGATCACTCTTTTCTAGCAAATCTTCAAAGTTCCTCCGCGCTACCTGTTCCCAATTAAGTCCCAACTCAAATAAGATCCAAATAAACATCAATTGGGACTGATGTGAGTGACCTTTCTCAAACCCTCATATTTTTCAAAATATTTTGCCTTAGGCTATAATTCTTTTTAAGAAAATAGGCAATAAGAGGGCAAATGGAATAAAACGACAAAACAACATTCATACATATGCATTACTTGTAAGTAAATCTAGTTGCTTGTCAAGTTTGATCCAAGGTTAAGCTTCTTCACACGCTTTTCGGCGGTTATCTTAACCATGTTAGACAAGCCCTATATGCATTATAAAGCGTTAAACATGTTGTATATTACAATGCAATGCAAGGGACAACATAAGCTCAATTTTTTGTGAAGTTGCTAAAATCAAGCACATTGAGCTCATTCCGCAATCTACAAAATATAGCCTCATCTAGCGGTTTAGTGAAGATATCCGCTAATTGATCTTCGGTTCTTACACCTTCTAGTGATATATCATTTTTAGCAACATGATCTCTTGGAAAGTGATGGTAGATATCTATGTACTTGGTGCGAGAGTGTTGAACCGGATTATTTTGCAAGTTTTACCGTACTTTCATTGTCGCACAAAAGAGGTACCTTTTCTAGAACTACACTATAGTCTAGCAAAGTTTGTTTCATATATAATATTTGTGCACAACAAGCACCCACGGCAATGTATTTCGCTTTGGTGGTAGACAAAGCCACACTATTTTGTTTCTTGGAGGACCAAAACACAAGTGATCTACCAAGCAAATGGCACCCTCCGAATGTGCTTTTTCTATCAACTTTGCAACCGGCATAATCCGAATCAGAATAGCCAACCAATTCAAATATAGCTCCTTTGGGATACCAAAGGCTAATGCTTGGTGTGTGCTTAAGATACCTAAGGATTCTTTTTATGGCAATTAAATGTATTTCCTTAGGATTAGCTTGAAATCTAGCACACATACACACACTAAACATGATGTCGGGCCTAGATATGGTTAAATATAATAAGCTACCAATTATGGAACGGTAGAGAGTTTAATCAATCGGGTTACCTCCCTTATCTAGGTCGAGATGTCCATTGGTAGGCATTGGTGTCTTGATTGGCTTACATTCATCCATCTTGAATCTCTTGAGAAGATCTTTTGTGTATTTCTCTTGAGAGATGAAGATGCCTTCTTTCATTTGCTTGACTTGAAAACCAAGAAAGAATGTAAGTTCACCAATCATTGACATCTCGAACTCTTTTGACATCAATTCACCAAATTCTTTGCATGAGTCTTCATTTGATGATCCAAATATGATATCATCAACATATACTTGACAAATGAAGATATGCCCATCAAGCCTCTTGGTGAATAGTGTGGTGTCGACCTTCCTAATGGTGAAGCCTTTCTCAATGAGGAAGTCCCGAAGGTGCTAATACCAAGCTCTTGGGGCTTGCTTAAGCCCATATAGTGCCTTGGACAACCTATAAACATGATTAGGATATCTAAGGTCTTCAAACCCGAGAGGTTGATCAACATAGACTAGTTCATTAATAAAGCCATTTAAAAATGCACTTTTCATATCTATTTGATATAGTTTCATTTCATGATGTGATGCATATGCAAGTAGGATACAGATGGCTTCTAATCTTGCAACCGGTGCAAAGGTCTCTCCAAAATCCAAACCTTCAACTTGGGAGAACCCCTTTCAACTAGTCTTGCCTTGTTCCTCACAATGACACCTTGATCATCTTGCTTATTACAGAACACTCACTTTGTTTCAATGACTCTTGCACCTTTTGGTCGCTCTTCAAGAGTCCAAACTTCATTGCGAGTGAAGTTGTTCAATTCTTCATGCATGGCATTGATCCAATCTGGATCTTTAAGAGCTTCTTCTACCTTGGTAGGCTCATAGCAAGAGACAAAAGAGTAATGAGCTATAAATGAAGCAAGTTTTTGAGATCGAGTCATTACACCTTTTGATGGACTCCCTATGATGAGATCTTGTGGATGATCTTGTAGGAGAGGTGTATTTCTTCTATTGACCACTTGAGGAGGAGGTTGTGGAGCATCAACATCTTGTGCTTGTACCACCATTTGCTCATGGGAGACATGAGTATCTTCATTTTCTACTCTCCCATCTTTTTCACCATCTTGTGGCACACTTGATGAAGAAGGTTGATCAATGTCTTGTATATCATCTTCAACATCTTTTGTCTTGATGTCTCCCACTAGAATATTCTTCATAGCCTCCCTCAATGGTTCATCACCTACATCATCAAGATTCTCATGTGCTCATTGGGAGCCGTTAGATTCATCAAATTCCACATCATATGTTTCTTCAACCAAGCCGGTGGCATGATTAAATACTCTATATGCCTTGGACTTTGATGAGTAACCAACAAGAAAACTAATATCACAACGTCTTTGGAACTTCCCTAGGTGTTGCCGCTTCTTGTAGATGTAGCATTTGTAACCAAACACCCTAAAGAAGGAGACGTCTAGCTTCTTCCTATTGAGCAACTCATAAGGTGTCTTGTCAAGGAACTTTTGAAGGAATAGGCAGTTTGATGCATAGCATGCGGTGTTGATTGCTTCCGCCCATAAAGATTTGGGGGTGTTGTACTCATCTAGCATTGTCCTTGCAAGAGTGATCAAAGTCCGGTTCTTCCTCTCAACTACACCATTTTGTTGAGGAGTATAAGTTATGGAGACTTCATACTTGATCCCAACTTTATCACAATAAGCTTTAATGTTTGTATTGTCAAATTATTTTCCATTGTCACTTCTTATCTTCTTGAGCTTCACTTCAAATTCATTTTGAGCTCTCTTGGCAAACTTCTTGAAGCAAGATGCAACTTTAGATTTGTCATGAAGAAAGAATACCCATGTATACCTTGAATAGTCATCAACAATCACAAGATAAAAGAGATTCCCTCCCAAACTCTTGTATGTTGTTAGTCCAAATAAATCCATGTGTAGGAGTTCTAGCACTCTTATGGTTGACATGAAAGCTTTTGTTGGATGGGTATTTGCAACTTGCTTGTCGGCTTGACATGCACTACAAAGCTTGTCCTTCTCAAACTTTACATCCTTCAACCCTCTCACCAAATCATTCTTCATTAGCTTCTTGAGTGAACTCATACCAACATGAGCAAGTCTTCTATGCCATAGCCATCCAAGTGTTGTTTTGGTGAATAGGCAAGTTTTCAAATTTGCATCTTCAGAGGTGAAGTCCACTAGATATAAGTTGTTGTATCTAAATCCATTGAATATCACTTGATTATCATCTACCTTGGATACAACAACCTCCTTCTCGGTGAACAAGCATTGGAAGCCAAGATCACACAATTGTCCAACAGATAGCAAGTTGAAGCTTAATGAAGCAACATAAAGCACATTGGAGATGGAATGATCATTTGATATTGCCACTTTGCCCAATCCTTTAACCTTGCCCTTTGAGTTATCTCCAAATGTTATTCTCTTGTTCATCTACCTCTTCGTCTAGTGAGGTGAACATACAAGGATCACCGGTTATATGTTGAGTGCAACCACTATCAATAACCCAATAACTTCCACCGGTCTTGTAGTTCACCTACACACAAGAGATTCAAGCTTTAGGAACCCAAACTTGTTGAGGGCCCTTCACCTTCTCAACAAGTGACTTAGCCACCCAAATCTTCTTAGGCCTATTCTTGTTAGGGGGTCCTAAGAACATGACTTTCATCTTTCCACTAGAATCCTTTCTAAGCATGTAGTGAGCATTGAAGGCAAAGGGTCTAGCATGCTTGGGCAAAGGTTGTGGCGGTGGAGTTTAGCACTCATGAGCAAAGTGGCCTTCTTGTCCACACTCAAAACATCTCTTTGGCTTTGGCTTTGGCTTTGATTGTTGTTGTTGAACTTGAGCCTTCTTTTTTTCTACACTTGCCACATATCCAATGCCACTTCTATCCATCTTCATGACGGTGTTCATGAGTAGCTCACTTTGGAGGTGCTTGCCTCTAGCAAACTTGCTCAACCCAATCTTGAGATGATCTTTCTCCAACTTGAGCTTCTTATTTTCTTCCTTTAGAGCATCATCTTTCTTCTCTTCCTTGATCTTCTTGTTTTCTTCTTTGAGCTTCTCATTCTCAAGGATCAATTCTTTATCATGATCAAGAGTTTCTAGCACAATGGCGTTGTGGCTTTTGATCTCTTCAAGATCTTTCTTTAGCTTCTCATTATCACTCTTGAGCTTGATATACTCATCATAGTCATTACACTCAACCACTTGCTTGCCTTTGCCACTAGATCCTTGCTCAATGCTCTCATCAATTAAATCGTCACATGATGTAGCTATATCAATCTTAACAACATGGTTAGTAGCATCATGTGGCTCATTTGGTAAAAATTCTTGAGCAATAACAAGAGTATCATGATTGATCTTAAGAGTGGTGTATTCATCTTTTAGCTTGTTGTGGCTAGTGATGAGCTCATTGTGCACCCACTCAAGTTTATCATATTTATCTTTAAGCTCTTTCTTAGAAGATTTGAGCTCCTTAAGTTTGGATGATATAGCATCATTTGTTTCTTTAAGCTCAACATTAGCCTTTTCCAATGTATCGCATTTAGCTAAGAGTGAGTCATTTTTAGCATCAAGCTTTTCATTTTTAGCTCTACTCTTTCTAATGATCTTAGTGTATTTTCTTAGTATTTTGACAAGATCATCATATGAAGGTGAATCATCATCATCGCTATCGCTATCATCATCGCTAGCTTGCTGATCATCACTACTATCATCATTATTGGTTATCTTGCGTTCACCCTTGGCCATAAGGCATAGGTGTGTAGAGGATGATGGCGATGGTGGCGGTGAAGATGAAAGATCAATAGCAATGGTGGCCACCTTCTCATCTTCACTATCATCATCGGATGATCCACTAGATGAATCAATGTCTGTGAGCCAATCACCGACGATGTAGGCCTTTTCACTCTTCTTCTTGTGGAAGTCCCCCTTTTTGCCATCTCTCTTCTTGTATGGCTTGTTCTTCTTCTTCTCATCTTCATCTTCGTTACTTGAGTCATCTTTCTTGCTCTTGTTCTTGTTCTTGAACTTGTTCTTCTTGGGCTTGGTGCATTGATGTGCTAGATGACCAAGTTCACCATAATTGAAGCAATCCATTTCAGAGATTGGCTTTCTTCTAGAGCTTGTGAAGAACTTCTTCTTCTTGCTGTCAAACTTGATGCCACTCTTGTTTAGCTTCTTTAGCATTTTGGCGGCTTTCTTCACCATGAGAGCAAGATCTTCATCTTCATCTTCTTCATCACTTGAGCTCTCATACTCAAGTCTTGCTTTGCCCTTATCTTGGCTAGCTTTGAATGCTAAGTCCTTCTCTTTCTTCTTGGTAGAGGATGAGCCATCTTGTGGTGTGATGTGCATGTACATCTCATGAGCATTGATCTTTCCTAAGATTTGTGTCAGTGTAGCGGTGGAAAGATCACCTTGGTGTAGCACAGTCACAATATGCCTATATTTATCAATGGGGAGGACACTCAAGATCTTTCTCACAACGTCGGATGGTGACATTTGAGTAAGTCCAAGCCCATTGACTTCCTCTATAAGAACATTCAAACATGAATACATCTCATTAGCACATTCTTTGGGAAGCATCTCAAATGAATTTATCTTTTTAATCACAAGATGATAGCGTTCCTCATGCTCACTCTTGGTTCCCTCATGGAGCGCATAAATGTCCGACCATAGTGCATGGGCATCTTTGTGGTTCCTTACGTGGTTGAACACATCTTTGCAAAGGCCTCTAAAGATGGTGTTTCGAGCCTTTGCATTCCACTTTTCATAATTAACCTCATCGCCTTGTAAGTGTGTAGCATCTCAAGGTTTTGGGAAGCCTTGTGTGGCGGCTCTAAGTATACCAACGTCTAGAGCTTCTAAGTACGCCTCCATGCGGATTTTCCAATATGGAAAGTCATCTCCCTCAAAGATAGGAGGAGGTCCATCCCTGTGAGACATCTTGCTCTAAGCGATTAAGCTTAAAAACGTGAGCACGAGGCTCTGATACCAATTGAAAGGATCAAGATGCCCAAGATGGGGGGGTGAATTGGGCTAATTCTAAATTTTCTTGCAATAATTAAATCCTACGGTTAGCCCAATTAACCCCTTATGCCTAGAAAAGTGTTTCTATCAATCTAATGCACAAAGGACTTGTAACCTATGTTCCAAACTTACTCTAGCATGGCAATTATATGAATATAAAAACAAGTGTTGAATTGCTTAAAGTAAATGCTCAAAGTAAATAGGGAGAGAGGAACACGGTGATGTTTTGCTGAGGTATCGGAGAGTCGCCACTCCCCACTAGTCCTCGTTAGAGCACCCACACAAGGGTGTAGCTCCCCCTTGATCCGCGCAAGGATCAAGTGCTCTCTATGGGTTGATTCTTTGACACTCCATCGCGGTGAATCACCCAAAACCGCTTACAACTTGAGTTGGGTCACTCACAAGCTCCGTCGGGTGATCACCAAGCTCCCAATCACCACCAAGCCATCTAGGTGATGGCGATCACCAAGAGTAATAAGCATGAACTCTCACTTGACCACTCGAAGCCTAATGAGAACGATGGATGCACACTTTGCTACTCTTGATTCACTAATGAGGCTACTCTCTTGGATTCATGAATCTCAATAACCTCACTAGGACCTTGCTCTTCTTGGCACTCACAAACATGTTTCTCAGCTGTTGGAATGAGCAAAAGTGACTCCACACACGAGTGGAGCTTCTATTTATAAGGCAGCCTGAAAAATGAACCGTTATGTGCCTCTGTGAGGTGACCGGACGCTCCAGTCAGTTCAACCTGCACACCAGTGTTTAAGTGTTGACCAGATGTTGGCAGGGTCCGATCACCACTGATCGGACATGTCTGGTTGCATTAAACCCTCACTGGATGCTTACTGTACTTGACCGGACATAGGATCCTCACGGTCCGGTCAGTATTCACCGAACATGTCCGGTCGCAGATTCACTCTTCTAGAACCTTACTAGAGTCGACCGGACATTGGTCCTCAGCGTCCAGTCACTCGACCACTCATCGTCCGATCGCATCGAACATAATCACCTTGGTCAAATGAACTGATCTGACCCTGCGGCCAGCGTCCGGTCACACCGGAGCCAGCGCCTGGTCAGCATTTGACCCTCCATTCACTTCTAACTCTCGAACATATGTGAATGAAGATTGCTCCATAGGATCATAGGGCTATTGTGGAGCTACCTAGTGCAAGTTTTAACAAGTGTGCACCACACCTAACTCACTGGACTCATCTAGGTCAAGCTACCCATCCATACCCCCCTTAATAGTACGAACAAAGGAAAAACAAAGTCCTAAACTACTCTAAGTGTCTCTCCGACTCCAATCGACACTTAGAACTAGTCATCCTTAACCTTGTCATCCATCCTTTGAAAACCGAAATGATTTCCATCGTAGGGGCATGACCACCTTGATTGCCCAATTGATCTCTATTACCATGACCTAACTTAATTGTGTCTGCAGAACACACGTTAGTTATTGTAATCTTGTATTGTCATTAATCACCGAAACCCAACAAGGGGCCTAGATGCTTTTAGGCGATAATCCACACACATCCACAAGGTACCATCCTTCTTCTTTACAAAAATAGCTAGATAACCCCTGTGGCAGAACCGCCTGAAATAGCACACTTACGGAGGCGCTCGTCTTCCACCAGACACTAAACACCCCGAAAGCAGTCTACAGCGGGTGGTATCCATCGGGCACACCTCGAGGGAGAACCCAAAAGATCCACATTTTTTCCAAGGATCCAATAATGAGAACAAGTTATAATACAAGTCCATTTCATACATCTGAGTTTCTTAAAAGTACATTATTACAATACCAAATGCCAGAGTACAGAATAATAAACAGTAGAATTTAAAGAATTAACATCTAGCGGTACGGGGCGAGGATTCCGTCTGAGCCCACCAGAAGGATCCTCCACACAAAGGTACTCTTCAAGCATCCCCTGCAACTAGTGTTTTCCTAAACGCTAAACGGTAAACAGTCGGTCACCTACCGTTTAGCCATTATTCGGGCAAAACATCCCATTAAACGGGCTAATCAGCCAATTAAATAGGGTAATCAGGTGATTATACGAAAATAGCGCACCACCATGTAGCGTTTACACAGTGTTTAAACGGGCTAAACAACCGTTTAGGTGAACAGTGCCTGCAATAGAGGTAAATAAACCCTGAGTATACAATGTACTCGCAAGACTTACCCGATGGGAATAATTTCCCAACTCCAAGGAACATGATAGGCTTTAGGGTTTGCTGGTTTCTTTTGGCAGAAAATAATACTAATAATGAGTCCTTAGTTATGTATTATAATTATCAGCCGTATTAAGTTATCATCTAGCCAGTCTATATAAGCACCTGTTTTACTTTCAAGCAAGAGTTGAGCAATCAGTTCCATTTCTTCTCCTTTCACTTTTAGTTCTTACTACGGTGCTAAACATGAGACAAGCCATACTAGATCGCCTGGCGATTTGTGAATTAATGTGCCCAGCTGGGTGCCCCAAAAACACACATCCCGCTTGTACCCCAGGCATAAGCAGGACTAACCCATCACTCTCCTGTCCTAGGTGTCTAGGTCTCCGTCCAAACTTGGACTCCAAGCCCCCACTCCTAAGTCCTAGACTCAGTGTGGTGCAAGGACCACCACCATCTCCTCTTCCCATCAGTCGGTCCGAAAAGAGCCGGATCCATGATAAGAGAGCAACAAGTCTTCCCTACGCCCATACCCAAGTATGCGCTCGGGACAATAAATCTGTGACTTGCCCATGATGCCTTATGCAACGACCGGTCCTTAATCGACACAGATAGGGAAAAAGTGTAACCGAGCAATGCCCTATTGGCCGTAGGACACAACCCTTTACACCCACCAAAACCCAACCATATCCCTGCCCGGTCACCATTTTCCTTTCCACCATTTTATCATGAGTGATCATATTTATCACCTATTTGCGAGTAACGGCAGGTTACTCATGCTACCGATATCCTAAGCATAGTAGCTACTCGACCTGTACTAGTAGGACTCATAGGTAGATATATTTATGCATGTAGTTTCCATAAAATGTTTGTAACGTAAATGCACATCATAGATATATATTCAGTTATTATTCAAAATAAGGGTTATGCACCGGGGCTTGCCTTCAGCGGGCACGGTGTCAGCAAAGTCAGTGATGGGCGGCTCTAGAACGTCCTCCTGCACGAGGATCTCCTCCTCGTACTCTTCGACGACTTCATCGTACTCCTACTCGTCAAAGGTCATGATCTCTAGTGGCTCGTTCTCTTTATGCAAGCAGCGATGATGATGCAATAATTAATATTTAGGCAACTACAACTCTTAAAAATAAGAACACGCTTATCATGCTAACAAGCTAGCTCTATTGATCTCATACCAACTAATTACACTAACAGATAGATCATGAATTTAGGAATCTAACAAAATTTATTTTACAATAAATTCAAATGAGCTCTAGAGATGAAGAAATGAGATTATTGGAGGAGGCTAATCATGCTATTGGACTTGTTGACTTGCACATGGCTGTGGATCTAGAAATAATGGATGAGACCATGGGTCAAGGAAATAATGGAGAAGGAGAATGAAGGAATTCTTGCTGGCTAGCTACCTCGGAATTGAACGAAGTGCCGCCTACGGTGATCGATGTGCGGAGGCAATGCAAGAGAAGAGACACCAGAGAGCTTAGCAATTGCTTGCCCTGCGCGGAGCGGAGCATAACCATATATAGCACTGGTGAGTGGTCACGACGAGCTAGGTAGTCTGGAAGCACGGAACGAGTTGGTAGGGTTGCCCTCTAGTTCTGTGCCATGTGCGGTGGTGTGACCTCTAGCTGCTGCTGGCCAGAGCGTGCTGCTCGGGTCGTCTATCAATCTTAGATGAATAGTGTTTTTTATGGAGCTATAGTGTTTTCTACGACGCTACAGTGTTTTCTATGGTGCTACAGTGAATTTGCGTTGCTGTAGTTCTACTCACATGACGTGCTGGACGGGTGGTGGACTAGACTTTCCATGATTATGAGAGGGAAAGGTGCTGGTGCCTTCATGCAGGTCAAGAGATTAATGGAGAAGAAAACCATAGGTCAAAAATAGCTGCTTGTGCACTACGTGCTGCTCAGATGAATCCACACAAGATAGTCCTAGATGGGTGGAGTATCACTTATAAGGAATTTAGCCTTGGAAGGGTAAGCATGCTAAGAAGCAAACAAGTGAAATAAGTGAAGTGAAGATGAACTCTCGGAATCAGCAAGCCAGCGATAGTCTTCTTCCTCATGGTACATCATTAAAAGGTGCTCACTCTCATCAGGGTAGGACCCCAGTCAATGCTTGTTTCCATTATCAAGAAAAAGGACATTTTGTGGCTCATTGCCCAAAGAAGGACCGATGGTCTTGTACCTCATGGTACAGCATTAAAAGGTTTTCTACAGTGAACATTATTTTTCCATGTGAACAGTGTTCTACCCTACTATAGTGTTGCATGTGGAAAAAGGTGTCTGACCTTTGTTTGCAAAGCAACTGAGCAACGAGCAAGCGGAGTGCGCAGCGGGTAGAGCTTGTGATTGAGATTAATGCGTAGCATGTGCGATACTGTTGCTACGGTCGGTCGTCATTGTGCGCATGCTGCGTGGGCTAAGCAGAGCATGTGCTTTGTGCATGCTACAGGGATTATGAAGAAGATGAATAACGAGAGATGTAGCTGGATTAGGATGACAATAGTGAGTCAAGCTGTGTTGGAGAGTATTTGGACAAGGAATAAATTAGAGCTCAATTCGAGAATTAGTGCAATAAAATTTAATTTCTCATTTACCATATGCAATAATACATAAACATGATGCTCATGATATGGTTTAGTGTTTTGATTAAGGCGTAACACCAAGGGTGTTATAAATTTACCCCCCTAAAACAAAATCTCGACCCGAGATTTCATGTGCCTAGTGTGAGAAAGAGATAGGGAAATACATTTTGATGCAACAACTAACTATCCGAGCCAGCGAGCAGGTGGGGGTAATGCTGCAATAGGTAACTCTCTTGTTCCCAAGTGGCTTCAGCCTTAGAATGATTTTGCCACTGCACCTTATAGAATTTTACCACTCTATTCCTGGTCACTCTCTCCTTCTCATCCAAGATTTTGATAGGGTGCTCCACATAAGTTAAATCTAGCTGGAGGGGAAGTCCTTCTATTTCCACCGCTTCATTAGGAACCCACAAACACTTCTTCAGTTGTGATACATGGAACATATTGTGTGCTGCAGATAGAATATCTAGAAGTTGTAGACGGTAAGCCACTGGACCACATCTCTCCAACACCTGATATGGACCCACATATCGAGGGGCTAGCTTGCCATGGATGCCAAACCGATGCACCCCTCTCATAGGAGACACCTTGAGATATACATGATCTCTAGCTGTAAACTCCAAGGGCCTTCTCCATTTATCAGCATAAGTTTTCTATCAACTTTGAGCTGCCTTCAAGTGACTCCGAATAATGCTCACTTGATGTCGAGCCATTTGGATGAACTTAGGCCCAAAGTATCCATGGTCCCCCACTTCAACCTAGTTGAGTGGCGTCCTACACTTTCTTCCGTATAGAGCTTCAAATGGTGCCATGCGGATGCTTTCCTGATAGCTATTATTGTAAGAGAATTTAGCTAACTTCAGGCAGTCATCCCACTTCTCAGGAAAAGAAATGGTACAAGCTCGCAACATGTCTTCAAGCACCGGGTTCACCCTTTCTGTTTGACCATTAGTCTAGGGTGATAAGCTGAACTATGGAGGAGACTTGTCCCAAGGCACTCCTGGAGTTGCTCCTAGAAACGAGACATAAAAACCGATCCCCTATCAGAGATGATAGTCAGGGGAACTCCATGTAGGGTCACAATCTGATCAAAGTATATCTCTGCATACTTCCTGGTAGTATATGATGTCTTCAATGGAATAAAATGAGCTGACTTGGTGAGGCGGTCCACAATGACCCAGATAGAGTTATAACCATTGGTTGTGCGGGGTAAACCCACAATGAAATCCATGGAAATATCCTCCCATTTCCAAACTAGAATGGGCAAGGGCTACAAATATCCTGGGGTATGCATATGATCTACTTTAACCCTGCCATAAGTGTTGCACTCCGCGATGTGTCAGGTGATGTCCTGCTTCATGTTAGACCACCAGTACAAGTGGCGTAGATCATGATACATCTTGTTACTGCTAGGATGAATAGACAACTTTGAATGGTGAGCTTCATTCAAAATTTTTCTTTTCAGCTCTTCATTAGATGGAACCACCAGTCTATCCTTATATCTCACCACTCCATGTTCATCAACACTAAAGTGAGAGCCATGCCCTTTAGTGTCGTAGAACCGACCAATTTATAAGAATACAAGTACAATGGCAATCCGCAAGCGGTTGCACTATCATACTTGAACCCATATAAACCTGGTAGTCCATCAAGTACCACGATGGGTCTCGATAAACGATTTACAACAACCAAGATCGTACAGGATTCAACATACATGCCACATATTACATAAAGTTCACAGATACTTTTCATCATCAGAGTACGAATAAAAGTTATTACAAACTGAGTTTGATAAATAAAGCGGAAGCAAATAAGTTTGAAGATAAAGTTTCCAACATAGTTTGATATAGTGCCAAGCCAGATCACGGTCCACAAAAGCAAGGATAGGAATTAATAAAAAAGCCTACCCAAGGCTTACTCCTCATCCACAGCGGGATAGAAGCAACTCATGCAATACCCATGATACACAGTGCCATCTGCAACAATGGGAAAGTAAACCCTGAGTACGAGAAGGTACTCAGCTAGACTTACCCATCATGAACCAGAAATAAAATGACTCCAAGGATTATGCAAGGCCGTATAAGTGGACGTAACTTGACACTATTTTGCGTAAAAGGCAATTTACCCGTTGTACAATTATGATTCCTTTATCAAGTTAATTATAACTATCCATTTCTAGATTAGCAACTATCCTGTGCCAAACATGTGATATATCATTTAGAAGCATACAATAGTAACCATAGCAGGTATTGTAATTTCATTTTCATCCAAACCATCATGTTTCATAACACAATTACTACGATGTTGGGACTAGCGAAGTTTCTCACTATCCGGGAGAGACGGCGATTCGAATCGATTTCAACCAGCTGGGAATTTATTCCTAACACAAACCCAGGTCTACTAGCCATGATAGCCTTAGGTCACCTTTGGTACAACTCCGGTACACATTTCGCGGGTCCGTACTGCGCCGCACAATCTGGAACACCAGATGCCAGGATGCTCAGGCCAAGCCTGCCCTTGGGCTCAGTCTGATAGTTCCCTGGAAGGAGCGCACAACAGAACGATTCTCGGTCTGAGTTGAATTACTCGGCTTCGCGGTCGGAATGAGTTATCCGGCCAGCTAAGTGAGAGGCATGTGTCCAATCTTGTTAGAAGCGCCAACAATGGTACGGTCCTTAATCGACACAGATGGGGATAAATCCACACCCAAGACCTCCATGTCTTGTCGCTTCTCTATCGACTTCTCGTCCGGTCTCAATTTACTTTTACCCCATGGTTCTTGTTCCACGATAGCAAATATAGCCAACCATGCTCCGATATCCACCTATATCTCGCAGGTGACAGGACATCACCCGACTTCTACCGGTCTAAGCATGGCTAAGCATATATATTCGATCCTGGACCTATACCGGTTAAAGGTGTAATATATGGACAAGGAATGTACATGCATCAAGTGGTTTCATTCAACTCTTATAACCTAATGCATCAATCATAAATACGTAAGTAAACATTTGTAAATTACTGGGAGACTTATAATGCTCCGGGGCTTGCCTCGCAGAAAGGAAGTAGGGCGGTGGTTAGGGCACTCCGGAAGCTCTTCAGGGTTCTGCTCCATGCCTTCAGGAGCTGCGGCTTGCGGATCCTCCTGCTGGTTCCCTTCCTCTGCTTCTTCGAATTCCAGCAACGTGATCGCTTCCTCTGATCCTAGATGCATGAGTATGGCATAAGTATTACAAATGCATAATGTTAACAAGTGCATCATGTTTATTGAGTAGGTGCATATCTCTTCTCGATTATTACAGAATCTACTTCGACAATGCATCGACTATGCCACAAATAGTAGTTACTTGTTTCACTCATAACTGGAGTTCTACTAATCCAAAAACAGTGATCCTAGACTTGCTGGAAAGCTTATCAAATTCTCTACAACTTTGTTATTAACCATTTTTACAGTACACATCAGTTTCAGCATGCAACTCATCAAACCCTAGAATCAGTCCGGAAACTATTTAATATGCAACATAAAGTAATAATACTTCTACTTCATGTAATCATGCAAAATTTGACAACATAGGATCTACCAACAGTTTAAGCATACCAAATACATTTAAGATAATATAATGGTGAAGCCCAAACTATTTATTTAGTTGCCTTTATTATTTTATTTAGATATCTAGGTTAAATAATAAACATATATTAGATATACTTCATAAACTCTCAAAAATTTACAGTGCCTTACTAATGCTATCAAAGGACTACTATAAAAATTTTATGTCATTTTACTAAGTAGAACATTCTATACAAAAATGATAAGGCAGCAAGGCTTGAAATAGCATAAATGGAAAATCCTATTGAAAAGTGTCAAGCAACAGATTTCCTATTTTTCTTAACATCCATATGGCACTAGGATTACCTCCAACAAATTTCATGAATTTTGGACTCATAAATAATTTATAAAAATTCATGCAAGGATTGACTATTCATAAAAGAAAAATCTATAACTATAAATCTACCAATGCACTGGTCCTCCAATTTTTACCAGAGTTCATATATGACAAGAATAGCTTACCACAAAAATTTCATAATTTTTGGAGCACAGGAACTCTAGATATAAAATAAACAAATTTGAATGCATTCAAAAGCACATTTCAAATCCCTATTTAAATCTCCAAAACTTTCTACTGTAAATGTTAAAAACATATTTTTCCTAAATACTACACCTCCTAAGGAACACTCACAAATTTATTTCACAATTTTAGGAGCTATCAAACTGAAGATACAAAAATAACAAAACACACTTGAATCTGGAATTTTTGAACTATCTTTAAAACCTAGAGTCGCTGACAGCAGGGACCCACGCGTCAGTTGGACCCACCGGTCAGCAAGACCAAAACAGAGCCGGCGGCGCTGAGCAAGCTCGCGTGGCCATAGCTCGTCGACGGCGAGTCCTCCGGTGGTGACATCATCACTGAGTGATCCCTGTGACCTAACGCGTCGATTGGTCTACGTGGCCGGCCCTATCATCGACGCTAGTGACGACGGCGGTGGCCATGGCGGCTCGGCGAGGCGGGACGTCGGCGGTACGCCGGTGATGACCTCGGTGGCTCAACCTAACGTGCGGACAAGCACCTACGAACACTGGAGGACCTAGCGCGCTAGCTAACGGAGCGGAAGGTGGACTATGGCAGCGTGGCCACGACGACAGAGTTGGCGACGGGGCTCCGGTGAGCATTTGCACGGCGCTGGCGCTTACCGAACTCGAACAGCGGGCACTGGGAGAAGCAATGGGGTGCTGGGGAGACAGTGGAGGGATTGCGGTGATGAAGGAGTGGCTAGGCGTGGCTTGTGCCATCAACAACGATAGTGGCGCTGCGAGAGCTCGGCGGCTGCGCTTGCGGGTGCTGCGGACGGCGAAGGAGGAGCGAGAAAGTGAAACTGAGGGCGCGGACAGGAGCAGGCGGGTGCTGGCGTGATAATGCCACGCTCAAGCGCGTCATGGCTGGCGTGGTCAGGGCGCTGGCAACGCGCGGCCATGGCGACCTCCACGCGGTGTGCGGTGTCTGAAGCCGATCGACCACTATGACGGTCGATTCAGTTAGTTTAGACGCGATAGGAGCAGCCTGACAGCGAGTTTTCACGTTGATTTAACTGCTAATCCGTGGCTCCAATTCATAAATGATCTAAATGACTTTCGTAGTCCTAAGTACCAGCTACAAATGTTGTTCAATCATCTCATGCTAATTCGCAACCGAAACTGAGAAAAATCATCCCCAAAGTGAGCCTGTCAGTCGGTCAGTGACCCACGACTTAGAAAATTTTGTTAAGTATTGAAATGTTAATTTGCTGATTCTTGTGATCCAAATTCAAGCATGTTAGGAGCTGAATCAATCAATGACCCAAAAATAAAAGTTGTTCCTTATACCAAATACTACAACTTTGCTTTAGTGATCTCCTTTATGCAAGGTCTCTAACACCTAGTTCCAAATTGGTCAAACATGTCACTTTGAAATCATGATACATACCCAAACCATGACTAATGACCAAACTAGCCCTAGCCCTAAATACCAAAGTTGTTCATAATGATATCCTAAGCATGTTTAAGCAATTTGCAAGGTCACTCAATCATTTTATGTAGTAGTCACTCATAGAGCTATTTAAAGTAATCACATGAAATATGCCTTAAAGGCTTGATTATGAAAAGTGACTTTCATGAACCATACCCTAATTGCTAACCCAAGTGTGGTTACATGTTTTTGTGACTCACATCTACCAAGTACATGTTTTCATTCATGATTATTTGCATACGTACAAAGAAACATGCAAAAACAAGCAAACGTTGCATATGTTTCAAGAAACACAAGATAACAAGCAATGTTTCATATGTTTCCATCAAATGTTTCAATTGTAAATGATGATTTATGAATGTTTGATGCTCATGCTCATGTTATGCAAGTCAAGTTATGCAAGGCTAACACCCGAGGTGTTACATTTAGCCATCAATTTCTTGATGTGAGAAATCTCTTTGGGGTCTTCCTTCTGTTCTCAAATAATCTACTCCAGCAATTCAGAGGTCAATGCTATATGAGCTAGCACCTCTGTGTGGTTGAGAGACAAAGGTATTTCCTCAACCTGATGTGACTTACGGCTCAAAGCATCTACTACAACATTAGCCTTTCCTGGGTGATAATGGACTTCCAAATTATAATCCTTTATTAACTCTAACCAAACTTACTGTATCTGTGTGGGTATTAATGAACATTTGGGAACTTGTAGTATGGATCTTATAGGCATATAGTATAGCCATAAGTGATAAGTTGTGCTGCTCTACAAACCTCATGCTCATACAGGAATGTGATGCACCAGAATCGAACAACACCAAAGCTGAATGGGAGTCGATGGTAAACATACCAGCCATAACTGCCTCCTGCTGCACAACCTACTGAGCATCCATGAAGTGCACCTGACCAAACCTGCTGGGCACTTTCTTCTTGATGACGGTCCTCTTGATAAGCCTAGAATTTGTGGATGGTTGAGCTGACTAGTTCTGGGGACAGGCTCAGGCATAGTGGCCATCTTTGCCACACTTGAAGCAAGCTCCTGGCCTATTCCCAAACCCCTGACAAGGTGGGACCTACTATCCCTGAGACTGCTGTGGCTACACCTACTATGGAGGTGCACGGTACTGAGTAGAGGAAGTCTGCGAAGTCTACTGGGGTTGCTAGAATGAAGGCCTGCTAGATGGTTGATAGGGCCCCCGCCGAACAACCTGTATCTTCTGTGTGTGAGGGTGGCTAGAGGATCTAGCTGCCACCTGCTTCCTCTTCCACTCGGCCTGGGACGCCCGCTGAAAACCCTCAAGAGCAATGGCGGCATTCATCAGAGCCCCAAAGGTCTGATAGTTCCCCAGATATAGTTTCTCCTAAAGGAGAGGAGCGAGACCCCAGAAGAAACGTTCCCTCTTCTTGTCATTTGTATCCACCTGACTGCCAGCATACTGAGCCAAGTGGTTAAACTGGGTCACATACTCCATTACCATCCTGCTCCCCTGGCGCAGCTCTAGAAACTCCGTCACCTTCTAGTTGATAACACCAGTAGGGATAAAGAACTCTCGAAAGGCAGTGGAGAACTCCTGCCATGTTGTCAGATGATCCGACAGCTCCGCAGCCTAGAAAGTTTCCCACCAGGCACCTGCGGACCCCAAAAGCTGCTGGGACGCAAAGTACACCTTCTGCTCGTTGGTCACTCTGAGCAGCCGAAACTTCTGCTCTAGTGTGCGAAGCCAGTGCTTCACCTCTAGAGGCTCATCCGATGGTGTGAACATGGGTGGGTGAGTCTTGAGGAAGTCCTGGTAAGAGGATTGTCCCTTAGGACGGTGGGCACCACCCCCGTTCCCACCATGACCCCCGTGGCCTCCGCGGGCAAGGCCCGTGATAGCCTGCGCCATAATGTCCATAGCACAGGTTGTTTCTTGATGAGCAGCAGCTGACTCCCGACAAGCAACCAATAGCTCCACCATAATCTCTGTGGGAGTCATCGACGGAGGCGGTGGTGGAGGAGGAGCTAGAAGTGGAGCCCCATGGCTCTCCCCGTTGGGCTCATGGGCCCGGCCACTCTCGCCTTGGCCCTCGCCAAGACCGTGAGTTGCCCCCGCACTAGTGCTCCCACGTCTAGACCTTAGATTCATCTGTAAGAGATATGAACCATCCATTAGAGCACCCTCCCGATCAGAATCAAGGGATTAGATAAATGACAGCACATTTATTAAAGCATTCCGTTAGTTAGTCCTATAAATTTACTAATTCAATTATACGTGAAGGGGGATTTTAGTTGAAGTAAGATCATATTATCATGATGCATGCTTCGACCTAAACGTTCACTCAAGCCGAAATATAGCGGCATTCGGAAAATTTTTCGGCACATCGCACACTCACTTTCCGTATACTAAGCGATTTTTTATGCAACGTAAGTCAGTGTACCTACAAAAAACTGATTAGAAAAAACCAGTGCCGCTATCCTAGATATACCATATTGCTAGGGCTTATATTTATTTACCTAATATAATCGCATCCTACTTTTCACAAAACTTTTGTTGGTCAAATTTTTAAGTTTTGAAAAAGAGTGATGAAACTCGTAATCATTATTGGCTCTGGTACCAACTGTGGCAGAACCGCCCAAAATAGCACACTTACGGAGGCACTCATCTTCCACCAGACACTAAGCACCCCGAAAGCAGTCTACAGCGGGCGGTATCCGTCGGGCACACCCCGAGGGAGAACTCGAAAGATCCACATTTTTCCCAAGGATCCAATAATGAGAACGAGTTACAATACAAGTCTATTTTATACATCTGAGTTTCTTAAAAGTACATTATTACAATACCAAATACCAGAGTGCAAAATAATAAACAACAGAATTTAAAGAATTAACATCTAGCAGTATGGGGCGAGGATTCCGTCTGAGCCCACTAGAAGGATCCTCCACACAAAGGTACTCTTCAAGCATCACCTGCAATAGGGGTAAATAAACCCTGAGTACACAATGTACTCGCAAGACTTACCTGATAGGAATAAATTCCCGACTCCAAGGAACATGATAGGCTTTAGGGTTCACTGGTTTCTTTTGGTAGAAAGCAATACTAATAGTGAGTCCTTAGTTATATATTATTATTATCAGCCGTATTAAGTTATCATCTAGCCAGTCTATATAAGCACCTGTTCTACTTTTAAGCAAGAGTTGAGCAATCAGTTCCATTTCTTCTCCTTTCACTTTCAGTTCTTACTATGGTGCTAAACACGAGACAAGCCGTACCGGATCGCCTGGCAATTCGTGAATCAATGTGCCTAGCTGGGTGCCCAAAAAACACACGTCCCGCTTGTACCCCAGGCACAAGCAGGACTAACCCATCACTCTCCTATCCTAGGTGTCTAGGTCCCCGTCCAAACTTGGACTCCAAGCCCCCACTCCTGAGTCCTAGACTCAGTGCGGTGCAAGGACCTCCACCATCTCCTATTCCCATTATTCGGTCCGAAAAGAGCCGGATTCATGACAAGAGAGCAACAAGTCTTCCCTGTGCCCATACCCAAGTATGCGCTCGGGACAATAAATCTGTGACTTGCCCACGATGCCTTATGCAACGACCGGTCCTTAATCGACACAGATAGGGAAAAAGTGTAACCGAGCTATGCCCTGTTGCCTGTAGGACACAACCCTTTACACCCACCAAAACCCAACCATATCCCTGCCCGGTCACCATTTTCCTTTCCACCATTTTATCATGAGTGATCATATTTATCACCTATTTGCGAGTAACGGCAGGTTACTCACGCTACCGATATCCTGAGCATAGCAGCTACTCGACCTATACTAGTAGGACTCATAAGTAGATATATTTATGCATGTAGTTTCCATAAAATGCCTGTAACATAAATGCACATCATAGATATATATTCAGTTATTATTTAAAATAAGGGTTATGCACCGGGGCTTGCCTTCAGCGGGCACGGTGTCAGCAAAGTCAGTGACGGGCGGCTCTAGAATGTCCTCCTACACGAGGATCTCCTCCTCGTACTCTTCGACGACTTCATCGTACTCCTGCTCGTCGAAGGTCATGATCTCTAGTGGCTCGTTCTCTATATGCATGCAGTGATGATGATGCAATAATTAATATTTAGGCAACTGCAACTCTTAAAAATAAGAACACGCTTATCATGCTAACAAGCTAGCTCTATTGATCTCATACCAACTAATTACACTAACAGATAGATCATGAATTTAGGAATCTAACAAAATTTATTTCACAATAAATTCAAATGAGCTCTAGAGATGAAGAAATGAGATTATTGGAGGAGGCTAATCATGCTATTGGACTTGTTGACTTGCACATGGCTGTGGATCTAGAAATAATGGATGAGACCATGGGTCAAGGAAATAATGGAGAAGGAGAATGAAGGAATTCTTGCTGGCTAGCTACCTTGGAATTGAATGAAGTGCCGCCTACGGTGATCGATCTGCGGAGGCAATCCAAGAGAAGAGACACCAGAGAGCTTAGCAATTGCTTGCCCTGCGCGGAGCGGAGCATAACCATATATAGCGCTGGTGAGTGGTCACGACGAGCTAGGTAGTCTGGAAGCACGGAACGAGTTGGTAGGGTTGCCCTCTGGCTCCATGCCATGTGCGGTGGTGTGACCTCCAGCTGTTGCTGGCCGGAGCATGCTGCTCGGGTCGTCTATCAATCTCAGATGAACAGTGTTTTCTATGGAGCTATAATGTTTTCTACGACGCTACAGTGTTTTCTATGGTGCTATAGTGAATTTGTGTTGCTGCAGTTCTGCTCACATGACGTGCTGGACGGGTGGTGGACTAGACTTTCCATGATTATGAGAGGGAAAGGTGCTGGTGCCTTCATGCAGGTCAAGAGATTAATGGAGCAGAAAACCACAGGTCAAAAATAGCTGCTTGTGCACTACGTGCTGCTCGGATGAATCCACACAAGATAGTCCTAGATGGGTGGAGTATCACTTATAAGGAATTCAGCCTTGGAAGGGTAAGCATGCTAAGAAGCAAACAAGTGAAATAAGTGAAGTGAAGATGAACTCTCGGAATCAGCAAGCCAGCGATAGTCTTCTTCCTCATGGTACATCATTAAAAGGTGCTCAGTCTCATCAGGGTAGGACCCCAGTCAATCCTTGTTTCCATTGTTAAGAAAAAGGACATTTTGTGGCTCATTGCCCAATGAAGGACCGACGGTCTTGTACCTCATGGTACAACATTAAAAGGTTTTCCACAGTGAACAGTATTTTTTCACGTGAATAGTGTTCCACGCTGCTACAGTGTTGCATGTGGAAAAAGGTGTCTGCCCTTTGTTTGCAAAGCAACTAAGCAGCGAGCAAGCGGAGTGCGCGGCGGGCAGAGCTTGTGATTGAGATTAATGCGTAGCGTGTGCGATACTGTTGCTATGGTCGGTCGTCATTGTGCACGTGCTGCGTGGGCTAAGCAGAGCATGTGCCTTGTGCGTGCTACGGGGTTTATGAAGAAGATGAATAACGAGAGATGTAGCTGGATTAGGATGACAATAGTGAGTCGAGCTGTGCTGGAGAGTATTTGGACAAGAAATAAATTAGAGCTCAATTCAAGAATCAGTGTAATAAAATTTAATTTCTCATTTACCACATGCAATAATACATAAACATGATGCTCATGATATGGTTTAGTGTTTTGATTAAGGCATAACACCAAGGGTGTTACAACTCCATGGTGAAGAACTAGGATGGATAAATCTCTTTTCCAATAACTCTTCTAACTGCATCTTCATTTCAGCCAATTCCTTTGAGGCCATGTGGTACGGGCGCTGGGAGATAGGAGCAGTGCTAGGTTCTAGCTCAATGGAGAACTCTATATCTCTATCCGGTGGCAACCTAGGTAGATCTTTAGGAAAGACATCCGGGAACTCACAGACCACAGGAATAGAGGCAAGATTAGGAGAAGCTTCAACATGAGCAACAACTTGTAAGACTAGATCTAAGGGCATAAGAAGAGACATCCTATCCTCAGAAGAAGGAAGCCATAACTCAACAACTCTCTGCTTAAGATCCAAGACTACCCTATATACTCACAACCAGTTCATGCCCAGAATTGCATCAATGCCTTGCCAGGCAGCACCAAGAACTGAAGGCGGTAAGTGTGAATGGCTAGTACTAATCCAACTATGTCTATCCGAGTATTAACGCACAACTGCACACCTGAAGTACTGATTCTATAGGCAATAGGTATAGCCATAAGAGATGTATTTTACCTCTGTGCAAACCCCATGCTCATGAATAAATGAGATGCACCAGAATCAAACAACACATATGCTGGGTGAGAATCAATGGTAAACATACCAGCCATCACCGGTTCATTCTATAAGATTTCCTCAGCCTCAATGAAATTAACTTGCCTAGAGCGGCTCATGGGCACCTTCTTCTTAATAATCATTCGCTTGATCAGACAGGAGTTAGCTGAGGGCTGAGCAGACTATGTAGGCTGGTTCTGTGAACACTCCCGAGCCCCTGATAAGACGGAACCTACCGTCCCTAGGGCTGCTGTTGTTGCACCTACTAAGTAGGTGCACGGTGCTGAATGGGAGGTGCCTGGTAGGTCTGTTGAGGATGGCGTAATGACTGCCCACCCAAAGACTGATAGGGCACCCGCCTGATAACCTATACGTTCTAAGCATGGGGGAGACTGGAAGACCCAGTAACCACCCACTTGCGCTTCCGCTCAGCCTGAGAGTCATGCTGAAGTCCTTCTATGTCAATAGCAGTATTCATCATAGCACCAAAGGTCTAATAGTTTCCTGTGTACAACTCCTTCTATAGACTTCAAGAGAGGCTACGATAGAAACTGTCCCTCTTCTTCTCATCGGTATCAATGTGGGTCCTAGCATACTGTGACAAATGGTTGAACTTGTTTACATAGTCCATCACAGACATGCTCCCTTGCCTCAGGTCTAGAAACTCCATCAACTTCTTGTTCAGCACACCAGCAGGAATGTAGTACTCTTTGAAAGTGGCAGTAAACTCCTACAAAGTCACATGGTGATCCACCGACTGCATGGCATTGAACGTGTCCCACGATGCACTAGCAGAACCCAACAGCTGTTGTGCTATAAAGCGCACCTTCTGCTCCTTAGTTACAGTGAGCAGCTGAAACTTCTGCTCCATAATACGAAGCCAATGCTCCGCATCTAGAGGCTCAGCAGTCGGCGTGAACATGGGTGGGTGCGTCTTTAAGAAATCCTAGTAAGAATAGGGTCCCTCAAGACCATGGGCACCACCCCCATTCCTGCCATTGCCTCTGTGGCCTCCATGGGCGACGCCACCGATAGCCTGTGCTAACAGCTCCATGGCACGGGCTGACTCACGACGAGCAGCCAACATCTCCACCATCATCTCCGCATGAGTCATCGAAGGCGGCGGTGGTGGAGGAGGAGGAGGAGGAGCCAGAAGTGGGGCCTCATGGCTCTCCCTGTTGTTGTTCTTATTGCCCCGGCCACTTTCACCTTGGCCTTCGCCAAGACCATGGCCTGCTCCAGCACTAGTGCTCCTGTGACCGATGCTCAGGTTCATCTATAAACAGATAGGAACCAGCCATTAGGAACAACTCTCCAGATTAGGAACAAGAGATTTATAGAAATGATAAGACTTTTATTAAAGCATTCTTTTAGGTTATCCTATCAATTCACTAATCCAATTTATATGTGTAGGGGGGGGGAAAGTTAGTTTAAGCAAGGTTCTACTTTCATGATGCATGCATCAGCCTACCCGTTCCCTCAAGCCAGAATATAGCAACATTCGCAAAAAAAATTTGGCACATCACACACTCACTTTCTGCATGCTAAACGATTCTTACACAGTGTAAGTTAGTGTACCTACAGAAAATTGATTAGATAAAACCAGTGTCGCTATCCTAGATAGACCATATTGCTAAGGCTTATACTTATTTACATAATTTTATCGCATCCTACTTTTTTCAAAACTTGTGTTGGTCAAATTTTAGGTTTTGAAAAGAGTTATGAAACTCGTAGACTCATTATTGGCTCTAATACCACCTATGGCAAAACCGCCCGAAATAGCATGCTTTCGGAGGCGCTCGTCTTTCACCAGAAACTAAGCACCCCGAAGGCGAGATACTTCGAGCAGTTCTGTTGAGCCCACCCCAAGTGAGAACTCAAATAATCAACATTTTTACTCTAGGATCTAATAATGAGAACGAGTTTATAATACTTAGTCCATTTTATACAACCAGAGTTATTAGAAATACATTATTATAGTACCAAGTTTAGAGTGTGGAATTTTAACAGCAGAATTAAAATAAACATCTATCGGTAAAATACAAGGATCCGTCTGTGCCCACCAGAAGAATCCTTCACACAACAGCTACTCCTCAAGCTACACCTGCAACAGGGGTAAATAAACCCTGAGTACACAATGTACTCGCAAGACTTATTCGACTAGTGGGAATAATTTCCCGACTCCAAAGGATATGATAAGCATTATGGTTTGCTGGGTTTCCTTTTTATGGAAAGCAATATTAGCAGTGAATCCTTATGTATGTTTCTTATAAGCAGTCATGATTAGTTCATTATCTAACCATTCTAGGTAAGCACATGTTCTACTTTCAAGCAAAAGTTGAGCAAACAGATCCATTTCACCATCTTTCATCTTACAGTTCTTACTACGGTGCTAGATTGTAGACAAGTCATACCAGATTACCCGGCGATTCGTGAATCAATGTGCCTAGCTGGGTACCCCAAAACACATGCCCCGCTTGTACCTCAGGCACAAGCAGGACCAACCCATCACTCTCCTGTCAAGGGGTCTAGGTCTTCGTCTAAACTTGGACTCCAAGCCCCCACACTGAGTCCCGGACTCAGTGTGGTGCTTAGACCTCCACCATCCCTGCCTCTAATCAGTCGGTTCGAAAAGAGCCGAAACCCATGATAAGAGAGCAACGAGCCTTTCCTGCTCCCATAAACAAGTATGTGCTCAGGATAATAAGTCTGTGATCTGACTAGAATCCAATGCAACGGTCGGTCCTTAACAGACACGAACAGGAAAAATAGTGTAACCAAGCTATGCCCCTTTGGCCACGGAACACAACCTCTTACACCCACCAATACCCATATCATATCCCTGCCCGGTCTCCATTTTTCCTTTCACCATTTTATCATAAGAGTGATAATAATAATCACCTATTGTGAGTAACGACAGGTTACTCACGCTACCAAAAAATCCTAAGCATAGCAGCTACTCGACCTATGCTAGTAGGACTCATAGATAGGTACATCTATGCATGTAGTTTTCATAAAATACATATAACATAAATGCACATCACATGTATATATCCAGTGATCATTCAAAATAAGGGTTATGCAACGAGGCTTGCCTTGGGCAGGTGTGGTGTCAGCAAAGTCAGTCGCTGGTGGCTCTAGGGCTCCCTCCTGGATAAGAATCTCCACCTCATACTCTTCAATTACCTCCTCATACTCTTGCTCGCTCGCGGTCACGAACTCTACCAACTCGTTATCTACATGCATGAAATGATGATGCAACTTTTAGTAATACGGTAACAGTAACATAAAATAAGAATACATCTATCAAGCTACTAAGCTAGCTCTAATGACTAAGACACTAAGTTACCTATTATTCCCACTCAACAGGTATGAAACATTTCACGTATTATCTTAGCAACTAAGGAGTACTAGATACCATATTTATCAACTTATTCTAAGACTACAAAAATTACAGTGAGCACATAATAATACATTGAATATACTGTAAATTTTTTATGGTCAAAGCTATTACCAATTTGTCACAAAAATTCCTACAAATATTAAACTAAATAATGCTAAGCTTTCCTAAATGAATTAATGAACCTAACATCCTCACAGATAACTATAAACTAACTACACCAATAGATAGCTCACATTTTTATGAACCTAACAAATTTTGTTTCACTATTTTTGGACACCTATAGAATTTACAATAATTTTTCAAAGATCAGCTCAAAACTAAATTGGAAAAGCATTTACTAATTCTCTGGAAAAAGAAAAACCAAACCTCGCGCGGCCCATCCGCGCGCAGCGCGCACGCACGTGCGACCCGCAGGCGTGGCCCACGTGCTCAAACGACCCGCGACGGGGGAGCCCGCTCGCGCGACACATATGCAAAAACGCCCCTAAACTCTGGACAAACTAACCCGCAGTCTATGTTACTATTCCAAGAGACAACACTTATGCAAAAAACCCTCGGAACTTTCTCTTCTTTACAACGCTGAGGCCCTCGGCCACTCGCGCGCGCGCCGGTGCGGCGGCGAAGGCATTGAGCGGCCACACAGGCCGGCTGAGACCCACGTCGGCCCCATTAACGGGCCGACCCCCGTCTACAACCCTAACGCCTACGCCAGCCTAGGTTACAGGAGCGGCGGAGCTCACGGAAGTGGCGACCACGGCGCGCGGCCATGCGCGACAGTGGCGCGACCACGTCGGCTAGCCACAGCCACCGTGGGGAGAGCTAGCTAACGCTAAAGCATCACTATCGTACCCAAGGTGCGGCTGTGGTGATGGTTTGGCCGGGGATTCCCCGAATTGGACTGGCCACGTGCGGTGGTAGAATGCGGCAGCGCACTGCGGTGACACGATCGCGTCAGCGACGAAGGCGAGCCGGTAGCGACTAGTTGAGGTGCGTGGAACGAAGGAAAGACCTAGGCGAAGGTAGTGGTACGGCGAATTGGACAGTGGGTGAAGGGCAAGCGAGCTATCCGCGCCCACGGCCAAGCGCGGCCTTAACGGCTTGCCGGGGTGGAAACGCCAAATTGGCGCTCGACCGGCCGTCATCAAAGCTACGGGTGGCATAGGCGGTGAGAGGACAAGAGAGCGCAAGTGCGGACGAGACAAATTGAATAGAGGTGACCTATATCAGGCGCACTCGTGGGCGCAAGGCGGCGGCGACGGCAAAGAGAAAAGCAGGGGCACGCGAGCGGACGAGACGGCAGCGGGACTCGGTCAGGATTCGACTGGTACGTGTCATGGCGGGGTGCGGGTGCCGTGGCCGTGGGACCCTCATCCAAGCGTAGGGGACGAGCGAGTACGTCAGCAACATGCCATGGCCCGTGCGCTGCAGTGCTATTAATGGCGTAGCGGCAGCGTGCATGGCCACGTGCGGAAGGCATCCACCCTGCCAGAGAGGCAGCGCAGCGCAGGCATGCAGACATGACACGACGGCAGCGGCAACGACACGGTGTGGCAGAGCGGCCAGACGGCATCGAATCGGCTAGGGCGTCGGGCCCGCGATGGCAACGACACCGTGCGGCCAGGCCAACCGCCCCCTAGTGACCCGCCGAGCGCGGCGGTGCGCGTGTGTGTGTGCGTCGGATGAGCCGATGCTGCAACGCCATGCCCCCGAGGCACGGTGACCACGGCCACGTGAGGAAACCAGCCGAGAGCATGTTGTGCACGGTTTTGAAAGCGTTCTAAAAATCTAAACCGTTGATCCAATCCCCAAACTAGCTAAGAGGGTATATTAGGTTACTAAAATAAGCCACAATACAACATCACTCCTTAACCCAATTTCTCAGCAAAATTTACCATACATAGCTTTGTCAAACTATTTTCAGACTTAAGAAACTGACCAAGTCTTGTGTGGGTTTTGCTTCAAATTTGATTTCCAAGCTATTAGAAATGTCAGCTAGTGATATTATTTTTCGACCGCATGTATTTCATCGTCATCTACTAAGCTTGTACTTCAAACATTATTCAAGTGTCACATACATGTTCTATAGCATTTTTGCTTAATAAAAATTAGTTTTAAACCCTAAGTAATAAAACATGACTATAGAATTAACTTTTGTTTCGCACTTCCGTTGATCGTTTTGAGTTATGGAACTTGATCTACACTCTATATTACATGCATTAACATATAAATATAATGTTCATGACATATTTTAGTAAATGATTTATAGTGTAACACTGAGGGTGTTACGGCCTATGGCACGTCGCCGGTGAGCTGGTTATTGTATAGGACCAGGGTTACCAGAGTTGCGCAGTTGGCAAGGCCCGCTGGGATGGAGCCGTTCAGGTGGTTGTCCTCAGCGGTGAGGTGATGGAACTGGCCTCCGGCGCATAACCCTTCTGGAATGGCGCCAGTGAGCTCGTTGTCATCAACCTCTACATAACCCAAGCCCTAGTGCTTCCCGAGTTCCAGCGGAAGCGTGCCGGTAAACCTGTTACTGTACAATCTCAATGTCCATAGAGACGGCAACCGGCCAATGCTCGCTGGTATCTCGCCTGAAAAGTTATTGCTGAAGAGGTGTAATTTTCTGAGGTTTTGTAAATGCCCGAAGACTTCCGGAATGACTCCACTAAGGTTGTTCTCGGAGACGTCACTTATGGTCAAGCTCTTTGCAGCAAAGCCATCGTCGACGACCATGTCGCCGGTGAGCTTGTTCTGCCACACTGTCATCTTTTGCAATTTCTTCAGGCTCCAAACCCCCGGAGGTATGCTTCCTGTCAACGAGTTCTCCGAGAGGTCCAACACCTCCAACTCCTGCATATCCGCTAAATAGCTCGGGAGGTCGCCGACGAGGTTGCTCTGCGCCGCCCAGAGGCTGACTAGACTGGTCAGGTTCTTGAATGACGCCGGCAGCTCGCCAGGGACGAACGGGTTGGACGCCAGCCACAGCGTCTGAAGCCTCGTCAGCGCACCGAGCCCAGCCGGGACGGTGCCAACGAGTCGATTGTTGTCGAGCTCGAGATGCCGGAGGTTGAGGAGGCTGGAGAGCGACCTCGGGATGGTGCCGTTGAACTCGTTGCCTCTGAGGACCAGCGTGGTCAGGGTCGCCGCCAGGCGGTTGCCGATGTTCGCGGGGAGCTCGCCGCCGAAGTAGTTCTCGGATAGGTCGATGTACCGCAGCGAAGCGCAGCGGTACAGCGTGGTCGGGAACACGCCGGTGATGCTGTTGTTGGAGACGTCGAGGTGCGTGAGGCCTGCGAGGCCACCGACGGCGTCTGGGAACGGGCCTGAGACGTTGGCGTCCGCGAGGGTGAGGTTGGTGACGTGGCCCGCCGTGTCGCAGCCCACGAATGGCCACGCGCAGTGTGCGCCCGCGACCGAGGCGTTCCATCCGGCGAGCATGGGCGGGTCACCCCATGCGCGCTTCATCTGGAGCAGCAGCTGCGCCTCATCCGCCGCCGGCTGGGAGGACTGCAGGGCCGCGTAGGGCAGCAGGCAGCAGCAGGCCAGGGAGGCACGGGCGTGGTGCCTCCATGCCTCGGCGGGCTTGTGTTTCGTGCCGTGGCGTCGGTGGTGCATGGGCACGGCCGCCGCGGTGAACGCGGGAAGTGGAGGTGTTCGGTAAAGTGCAGAGGGAAGTGTTCTCCCCTGTTTAACAGTGATTTTTTTTATATTTTGGTCCCTTTTGAAAATATTTTTTTACAAAAAGACCTATGCCAAAATGTTCGCTGAAAATAGACCATTTTTAGGTATCTTAGAACATGACGCCAAGGTATGAGGGTTGGTGTCGACTGACACGACGTCGAGGTCTTGCCACGTCACGGACGACCCCGGTCGACGACGACACGGTGGCGCATGGGGTCCGACACGTCGGCGTTGTGTCAGCCAACGCCATAGGCCCAACCTCAGCACGGTGGGACTACACGCCGACCTATTGGCACCATCCGGCGCGCGGCCCAGTGGCCCAACAACGCTTCGTGGCCCAAGAGCTCGGCGCGGGGTCACTTAACGCCGAGCCACCAGACTCGGCGCGGCCTAACTCAACGCCGAGGTCTGGACTCTTGAAACCACGCCACGGCCCCCTTCTTCTTTCTCCCTCCATTCTGAAACCGTCGGCTCTCTGTCTCCCAAATCCCCCCACGGCCCCCACGAAACTCTAACCCCCAAATGCGACCCTAGGTGCCCGGATCTTGTCTCCCGAAGCTTCCTCGAGGTAATGGTCCCTCTCCTCCTCCAATCTATCCGCGTAGATGTACTTGCATTGTCTCTAATCATGTGGAATCATGGGTGTATGGTGTTTTGGTATATGTGTGTTTGCATTTACAAAATGTATGGCTTAGGATGATTGAGTGCATTGTTGTTTAACTGTTTATGTGCTGAACATGTTAGGTTGGTTTGGTTTCTAGTTATTTTAGTTATTAGCGTTCTTTGTTTATTGTAGGTGTCGTTAGGGTTAGTATTTGTTGGTCATTAGGGTTAGTATGTATTTTAGT
The DNA here is from genome assembly GCF_019320115.1 of Miscanthus floridulus. Taxonomy (NCBI): domain Eukaryota; kingdom Viridiplantae; phylum Streptophyta; class Magnoliopsida; order Poales; family Poaceae; genus Miscanthus; species Miscanthus floridulus. The sequence continues at coordinate 107,685,115 of NC_089585.1, read as the reverse complement.
TATTTGTTGGTCATTATATTTCAATTTTTTATGACTAGAACGTTTTGCCAAGGTACTCCTCTTTCATTTCATTCATTTAGATTCGGTTGTTTGTGTTTTTTTTTAACTTGGCATTATAGGTTTGGTTCATGTTCATGTCATTCGTGCAATGTATGATGGTTCAAATGATTGAATGACCCAAATGTATGGTTGTTGTTGTATATGTTCTGGTTTATAATCATTGAGTTAAATTTTGTGTTTGTTGGGATTCAAATTTACTTAGGGTTTGTAATGAAAAGCTTATTTGGGAGGTATGGTGATTTAGTGTTAGTAGCTTTACATTCGTTGCAAGGTACTTTGGATTGATTTTTTTCTATGTAATGTTAGGATGCCAAGGCGTGGTAAAGCTCGTATTCCAAGGTAATTCCAATGTTTATTCATTATTTGTGCAACAAATAGAAAACCCTAGGTTTAGGTTTGGTTCTCCGTTAATATGACTAAATTCTTTCAATTGTAGCTATGGTCGCCAGAGGGCAAATCCCTACGACCTAAAGCCTCTCCCTGAAGGTGTTCCTCGACCCATGTGCTTTTGTGGTGATCCTTGCAAGGTAGACATCTCTGAAGATGAGAAAACATATAGACAAAGGTACTAGATGTGTCCCAATTATGCATGGGAACCTACAAAGCAACAGCGCCGTGCATCGATTGTGAGGAATTTTTATTGTGTATTAATTAATTTTCTTGTGATATTAAGTATTGCTTATTTATTTGTTTGGTAATAATTTGTTTTTCTTGCAGACCGTTCCACCACTGTGTGACTTTAAGCAGTGGATTGACACTAAAATCAAGGAGTCGGACAAGCAGCATCTAGAAGGCCTGAAGGAGTAGGATGCGGAGGTTAAGGAGAGGTTTGAACAGAGATGCAGACAGGAGGCTATAGAAAAGGAGCATAAGGAAGAGGAGGAAAGAAAGCGTGTTGCTGCGTATAGGGCGGAGAGGGAGAAGAAGCTTAAGCGTGTGCGCCGAGCAAAGGCAGCGATGGAGGAGAATCCCGATGCCCAGAGGAAGGGAAAGTGGCCTCGTTGCACTTAGTAGGTATTTGGTTTATTCATGAGCGATGTCGTGTAGCCCTGGACTTTTTTTACTATGTTGTAATGCACTCTGCTTTTATTTCAGATGAACTTATTCCCTGGACTTTTTTTATTATGTTGTAATGCACTATGCTTTTATTTCAGATGGTCTTATGCCATGTACTTCGTTAACTATCCTAGGACTGTAGTGCTACTATTTGTATCACTGAAAAGGCTACTTGTGTTGTTGCAGTCACTGAAAGGGCTACAAGTACTGTTGCAGTCAATGAAAAGTCTATTTGAAAACTCACTGAAAAGCCTAGATTCATTTACTGTTGTATCTGTATACGCAATAAATTAATATCAGAGTGATGTACTGCATTTAGATGAAGTGACAAAACACAGGTGTAGCCTTTTCAGATGAAATGACCAGTCATGGTTGTAGGCTTTTTAGATGAAGCATCTAGCCTTTGCAGATTCAATAAATGAGTACGCACATAAGTTTTTTGTCAAGTAGCATTCATGGTGAACCTGCCTTCATCTCTATATATATTGCTCCATGTCTTGCTCCACATCCACACAACTTGTTTTCTGGTTTAGTTTTAGCAAATGTCGAGTGGAGGTTCCTCGAGTGGAAAGGGTTTCGGCGGAGGGAGAGGAAAGGGGGTGAGGAAGGGACCTCCAATTGTGTGGGAGGGTTCTCTGGGTCCTAATTCTTTTAAAGAACCAATAGAGGAATTTCCTTTGGAGAGGAAGAGTGACTTCACCCGTGAGAGACCTCTTAGATCATACGACAAGCGCATTGAAGATTGACCAAAATGCCGCCATGGTTTGTATTGCGTTGTGCAGATGTACAACGACTGTGACGGTGGAGACCGTCGTTTCTTCAGATGCCCGCGAGGATTTGTATTTTCTTTGAACTCTCTCATTTTTTAGATTTGCATTTGGTTTGTAGTAGTACTTATTGGTAGATGGTTTTCAGGATTCAAGCTGTCCAGATAATTGTGGCTTCAGTAGATGGGTCGACCCTCCTCCTATCTATCCCCATCAACGGTACATCACATATCTACAGGGATGCATCTTTGACCTAAAGTATGGCCCTAGAAGTGGTAACAGGGACAAGTCAGACGACGACAATAGCAATGATGTAGAGGAGGCACTATGCAATAATCCGTACTGCCAGTGCCCATACCATAAGAAGCACGGGCCTCCTTCTCCACCGCCACCACCACCGCCGCCGTCAACTGGAGGATACTATGGGGAAGGCACAACTCAGTTCAATATGTAGGAGCATTATTAGGACCAACCTTTGTTAGTCAATCCAAATATGGAATGCTTGTATGAGTTGTTCTTTTCAATCTCCTAAGGCATGCTAGGTTTAGTTTGCAACATGTCATTATTAGTTTTCATGTGAGTGTGTAATCGTAGTACCTTTGCAACGTCTGTATCACTTGTTTCTTTTAATCCCCTAAGGCATGCTAGGTTTAGTTTGCGACATGCCATTGTTAGTTTTGATGTGAGTATAATCGTTGTGCATTCGCTATTTCATAAATTGCAGTTTACCTATCTCTAAGTTTCATGTACTATGGTTGATTCCCAAACTAAGAACAAGATTTGACTCTCTCTAAAAATAGAGGATTGAAATCGAACCAACCTTCGGTTTTTCCTGTAGGAACAAACATAAATATAGCATGTCTACTCATATTAGTATAACTCGTGTTAGTAGAAGAGAAATCATTGAGAAAGATTTTTCATTTGAATCATGCAAATATGATTTCAACCTATACCAACAAATAACTAACACTAATGACACCTATAATAAACAAAGAACCCTAATGACCAAAATAACTAGAAACCAAACTAACCTAACATGTTCAGCACATAAAACAGTTAAACAACAATGCACTCAATCAACCTAAGCCATACATTTTACAAATGCAAATACACATATACCAAAACACCATACACCCATGATTCCACATGATTAGAGACAATACAAGCACATCTACATGGATAGATTGGAGGAGGGGAGGGACCATTACCTCGAGGAAGTTTCGGGAGACAAGATTCGGGCACCTAGGGTCGCATTTGGGGGTTAGAGTTTCGTGGGGGCCGTGGGGGGAGACGAATGGAGAGCCGGCGCTTTCAGAATAGAGGGAGGAAGAAGAAGGGGGCCGCGGCGCGGCTTCAAGAGTCCAGACCTCGACGTTGAGTCGGGCCACGCCGAGTCTGGTGGCTCGGCGTTAAGTGACCCAGTGCCGAGCTATTGGGCCACGAAGCGTTGTTGGGCCGCCTGGGCCGCGCGCCGGATGATGCCAATAGCTCGGCGCGTAGTCCCACCACGCCGAGGTTGGGCCTGTGGCGTTGGCTGACACAACGTCGACGTGTCGGACCCCATGCGCCACCGTGTCGCCGTCGACCGGGGTCGTCCGTGACGTGGCAAGACCTCGACGTCGTGTCAGTCGACGCCGACCCTCATACCTTGGCGTCATGTTCTAAGACGTCTAAAAATGATCTATTTTCAGCAAACGTTTTGACATAGGTCTTTTTGTAAAAAAAATGTTTTCAAAAGGGACCAAAATACAAAAAATTTCACTGTTTAACACAACTCTACCGTTGACGGCACAAAAGTCCGGTTTGTTTTAGTTAAGCTTTAAAAATGACTTCCATTTAGTTTACGTGGCTTTTTGGTCCGTCCGGACTCCGGAGTGATTCATACGGTCGAGGGTTGAAAGACCGACCTCAGATGGGAAGTGCTCCGGATTCCGGAAGTCTTTGCGGTCTAAAGTATCCGCAAGTACGTGGTTTGATGCCAGTTTAGAGGAAATTCAATTCTGTTCCTCACTGCACCATTATAAACAACGAAATTTAGGGGTCGTGTGGCCCCTGTCCAAATCTTCATTCTGACCGTCTCCGGAGACTGGTCAGCCCAGCATAATAGTGCTCCGTCAAACACGCAATTAGTGTGGGCCGTGGGCCTGAGCGACGGAGACTCAGGGTCTATTTGCATAATACTGCCTCCGTACTAAAAAAAAAATAAAGTCATTTTGAATAAGACTTTAATCAAACATTCAGAATATAAATCATAAACAACGTTTAAGTTGTTTGATTTAGAAATGTGAAAACCATATAAATAGATTTGTTTTGAAAAATACTTTCATAAAAATATATATATATCACTTTTCGATAAATATTTTTATAAAAACAAGAAGTTAAAGTTGTACTTTGGAGACTGTGTCGTTGTCTAAAACGACTTTACTTTTGAGTATGGAGGAAGTAAACAAAAAAAATCCACTAAAAAAATTATCAGAAAAGTCCATTTAACCTAATTCAACTTTCACCGTTCGGTTTACCTCATCCAACCAAAAAAAACAGGTTCTTTTTTTTTATCTCATCCAACATTTAAAACCGCCCGAATTTGTTCATAAGATGAAAGTGATTTTAGTTGACATGACGTGTCAGGAGTCTATTACTTTATCAAAAATTATAGTTTTTTTCAAAAAAGTTGTCTAGATATTTTTTCTCAAGAAAATACTAAAATTAAAATCCCAAAATCCAAACTAATATTAGAAAAATGTTTTAGCTTAGAAAAATATGAAACCAGTTTCAATTTTTTTCGAAGATAATGCTCTATATTATGGTACCTACCTTAGAATTATTTAAATCTTTTATAGTCTCCGTTGATGTTTATTTGCTGGTAGATGCTCTAGTTATATATGTTATAATTAGTTTGTGTTGACTCAAACATGCCCCATGATATAAATACCATCGTAATGCAAAGAAACGTCCTTTTATTTTCTATTTCTTGTTTATAAACATGCAAACAAAATATACTTGATGAGATTTGAATTATTAGCACAAAATTAACACAAAACACACGGGAGAATGTTGTGGAATTGAGTTAACAAATTATTACAAACTTTCAATGAAATGTTTATAATGACTTTATTAATCTCAAGATCTAGCCTTAAAGGAGAAGCGTATGAATGTGTACGTTCATATTTTGAGTGTGCATGCATGTTATGATCATGTGTGTACAAGTAACACCTGTGTTCATATTAAATAGGATCAAGTAAGAGGTGGTTACATGTCACGTGTGTTACCACCAAAGTCAATTGAATTTCTAGGTGGTCTAGATCATCAGCAAGACTACTTATAACACATAAAAAGATAATCTACTAAAAAAACAACAATAGAGATCATATAAGATTCAAACAATTCTATGCTAGGTGCTATAATATAGAGAATGATTTTAGGAAAAATGAAACTAGTGTCATATTTTTTTAGCTAAAACAATTTTCTAAGATCAAATCTGATTTTAGGTTTTTTTAATTGCATATTCTTACCAGAAAAAAAAAATGGATATTTTTTTGAATTTTATTTCTAGATTTTTTTTGGTAAACTCTAATTGATCTTGGACGTCGCCAATCCCCTCTAGAAGGTCATGGTCGTTGTCTACGCCGTGGTCGCCACGACACGCGACCTCGGCAAGGAGATGTTGTGATGAAAGCATATGTTGCAAGTGTTTTAGATGTTTCAGAGTTACGTTGCAATTGTTTCATACGGATGTTGTAAAAGTAGATCGGGAATGTTGCACATGTTGCAAGTGTTTCAGAGGCATATTGCAAACGTTTTAGAGGTTTGTTTAAAATGTTTCAACTGTTTCATATGTATGTTGCAAGCAATCTAATCTAGATGTTGCATATCTTTTCCATATATGTTGCAACAATGTGTTCCAAATGTTTCACATGTTTTAGTCTTATGTTGCAGTAAGTGTTTTCATGTTGTAAGTTGCAGGTGTTTTATCTAGATGTTGTATGTATTCTACACATATGTTGCCAATGTATGTTTCAGGTGGTTCATTTGTTTCATAAGTATATTGCATTCAAGTGTTTCATGTTGTTCGGAGAGTCAGGGGGTGCGGGGAATAATGGTGCATGGCACGGGCGCCGAGGAATAGGGTGTGATGAGCTTGGGGCCGACGAACGGGCGCGCGGCGCGACGGTGTCCTGCGGACGGGGCGCACGGGGCTGGCGATCGAGGCGTGATGGGGGCGGGTGCGTGTGCGAGGCGAGTCATCCGAACGCGTCGACGCTGCGATGAGGCGGGGTTCGTATGCGGGGCGAGAGAAAAAAAAAATCTGCGGACGAAGGCAGGTTGCACGAGCGTTCGGGCGCGCGTCCATTCGAACGTCCGCGCGCTAGCACTTTCGATTACTTAGGGCCTGTTTGGCACAGCTCAGAGCAACTTCACGAGCTGTTGTGACTCACAAAGATATGAGTTTGGATGAAGCTGGAAAAAGTAGCTTATTCTAGCTTTCTCCCCCATTTCTCTCTTTCATCCATGAATGAAGGCGTTGGCGAAACTGTTTTGCTAAACATTTTTTTCAAAACAGTTCAGCTTTACCTAGAAAGTTGCTCACGAAGCTATTTTTCAAAAAAAACAATTAAAGCTGAGCTGTGCCAAACGAAGCCTTAATTAAAAGTAAAAAAAATCACATTCGAATGCTTAGCTCTCGGGATCACGTGTCACTCACCAGATGGAAGGGACACGCCATATCTCTATCTTCTATTAATCGTACTAATATTTTGAATGCATGTGCACAAGACCTGCATTTGTTTCAGAAAGAAATTGTAATCGTAACCTTTGCTATTTGTTCTGTTTTAGTTGTCTAATGTGTGCGCTTAAAACAAATCTACAGCTCCAAACACAAATTTAGAGTCAAGACGTCTGGTGACAAGTTTGGAAGCATGATTTCCCTGCTGTACTCTACTGAAATGTAGTATGAAGCATCACTATAGCTGTTCATTAACGCTGTCCTAACTTACTCACTGATATGTGCGGTGGTCGGTTCCTTTCTTCAGACAATGCTGTCGAAGTCGCTCTTCGATTCGATGTCAATCCCCGTGCCGTTGGAGAGCTGTTTCCGGCGACTACCGCGCTGTGGCAGCAGGAGTGGATCCTCCTCGTACTCAGGGACACGCTCCGTTTTGCTCTTCTCGTGCGTCTGCTCGCTGCACTTGAGTAAGATCTGCAGCACGTCGTCCATGGTTGGCCGCGACGACGGCATCTCTCCGGTGCAGAGCACGCCTAACCTGAAAACAACCTCGATCTCGGTCGGAGTACCCGGCGTATCTGATGCTCTTGTCTGTGGCATCGGGGATGCTCCCTCCAGACAGGTAGAGGTGCCGCTGCCCATCCCGCCAGGCTGCCGTGCTCGCCGCCGTCGTTGGGCTCCTTGCCGGTGGTGAGCTCCAGGAGCACGACGCCGAAGCTGTAGACGTCGACCTTCTCATTCACCTTCTTTGTGTAAGCACACTCTGCAGATAAGCATCAAAGGCCCAATCTATAAGGTCCGGCAGTACAAGAACATGGGAACTTTGCTACAGTAGTTACTTCACGGTTATGCAGCAGAATCTGGAAAAAAATGGTGACCGAGATCCACCGTAAAGAAGCAAGGCACGGATGAGGATCCTTACCGGGAGCCATGTAACCGAACGAGCCGGCCACGGCGGACATCGTCTCTGGCGCCCCGGCCTGCACCAGCATCCTGGCCAGCCCGAAGTCGGCGACCTTGGCCCGGAACTCCGCGTCCAGCAGGATGTTGCTCGTCTTGACGTCGCGGTGAACGATGGGCGGCACGCATTCGTGGTGCATGTAACACAACCCCTGCGCGGCGCCGACGGCCACCTTGAGCCTGGTCAGCCAGTCCAGCGGTGCACGCCGTACGGATCGCGCCCTCGCCATTGGGTGCCCGCCGGCGTCTAGAGCGTCGCCGTGGAGCCACTTGTCCAGGCTCCCGTTGTCCATGTAGTCGTACACGAGGAGCTTGGACTCGGCGCCGGAGAGGCAACACAGCAGCCTGACGATGTTGTTGTGCCGGACGTTGCCGAGGATGCCAGCCTCCGACTCGAACTCGCGCTCCAGCTTCCCGTCCAGTTTCCCGGCGGTCCGTATCTGCTTTCACGGCCACCGCGCCTGCGCTCCCGTTGAGCCGGTTGGTGTAGGTGACACGGTACACGCGCCCGACCCGCCGCGGCCGATGATGTTGTCCCTCCGTCAGCCCCCGGAGTATGGGCTCCTCCCCGAAACCAAGATCCACGACGAAAGGCGTCATCTTCCAGTCGCCCCGCTCCGCGACGCGGCGCCGTTTCCTGATGTCGCGGACCACGAAGAAGGCGAAGGCCGCGGCAATGAGGAGGAGCGCGGCGCCAGCGACGAGGAGGCCCGTGCGGAGCGCATGCGAGACGCCTCCGGAAGGACCTCCGTCTTGTGACCCCGCGGCGCAGGAGCGCACGCCGGCGAGGTACCCGGGTCCCGCAACGGCGGTGCAGAGGCCGGGGTTGTCGAGGAAGCTGCTGTCGTAGGCCGCGATGGCAAGGGCGGCCGGCACCTGGCCACTAAGCTGGTTGGAGGACAGGTTGAGGGAGGTGAGCTGCAGCTTCCCAAGCGCCGGCGGTATGGCACCGGAGAGCTCGTTGGACGACAGGTCAAGGACGCTGAGCACCGGCATGGCGCCCAGCTCTGCCGGTATCTCTCCGGTGAGCTGGTTCCTGCTCATGTTCATCTGCGTCAGCTGGCTGAGCTTAGTAACGCTCCTCGGGATATCGCCGGAGAGCTTGTTACCAGACAGGTCCAGTGTCAGGAGCTGCGGCATCCCGTCACCAATACTGGCCGGTATTGGGCCGGAGAACTGGTTGTTCTCGGCCGTGAATTTCCTGAGCGCAACTGCAGTAGCCTGGAATGCTGCCACGGAATTTATTGTTCTCCATGGCTAACGTTTCAAGGTTGCTGGGCATGGTGACCGGAAGGCTCCCAGAGAGCTGGTTACTCCGTAGTGTGACGTAATTAAGCTTTGGCGCCGTCCACAGAGCCTCTGGCACGTCGCCGGAGAGCTGGTTATTGTCTAGAGCCAGCGTTTCCAGAGCTGTACAATTTGCGAGGCCTGCAGGGATGGAGCTGTTCAACTGGTTGCTCTTGGCGGTGAGGTACCGGAACTGACCTCCGGCGCACAGCTCTTCAGGGATAGCACCGGTGAGCTCATTGTAATCAGCCTCAACAATGGTCAAGCCTGAGTACTTTCCAAGGTCCGGCGGGAGCGTGCCAGTAAAGCTGTTATTGGCAAACCTGAATATTGACAGTGATGGCAACTGGCCGATGCTTGCTGGTATCTCGCCAGAGAAGTTGTTGCTGAAGAGGTACAGATCTGTAAGGTTCTTCAAGGTCCCAAATACTTCAGGGATGGCTCCAGTAAGCTTATAATTCTCCGAAAGGTCGATGTAATTTAAGTTCGTCGCGGCCAGGTCATTAACAACCACGTCGCCGGTGAGGTTGTTGCTGTACAAAAACAATTGCTGCAAGTTCTTCAGGTTCCAAACACCCGCAGGTATGCTTCCGGTCAACATGTTATTGGACAGGCTCAGCAACTTCAACTCCTTCATCTCAAGCACAGAGCTCGGGAAGTCGCCGATGAGGTTGCACTGCTGTGCCCAGAGGCTGACTAGGTTGGTGAGGTTCTTGAACGACGCCGGCAGCACGCCCGGAAGGAACGGGTTGTAGGCCAGCCACAAGGTCTGAAGCCTCGTCAGCGCGCCGAGACCCGCCGGGATGGAGCCGTTGAACCCGTTGCTGTATAGGAGCAGCGTGGTCAGACTCTTCCCCAGGCTGCCGATGTCCGCGGGCAGCTCACCGGTGAGGTTGTTCTGGGACAGGTCGAGGTACTGGAGCGAAGCGCAGCGGTAGAGCGCGGTCGGGAACGCGCCGGAGATGCTGTTGTTGGAGACGTCGAGGTGGGTCAGCGCCGAGAGGCCGCCGACGGCGTCCGCCGGGAAGGGCCCCGCGACGCCGGCGCTGGCGATCGTGAGGTTCGTGACGCGCCCGGCCGTACCGTCGCACCCGACGAATGGCCAGTCGCAGGGCGCGCGCGGGGACGAGGTGTTCCATCCCGCGAGCGCGGGCGGGTCGCCCCACGCGCTCTTGATCTGGAGCAGCAGCTGCGTGTCGTCCGCCGGCTGCGACTGCGCCGCCGCTCGGCGCACGAGGTAGCTGGCGAGCAGCGCGAGCAGCAGCAGGAGGAAGTAGCTGCGCGCGCATGGTGGGTACGCGCGGCACGGTGGTGCCATTGTCTCCGCCGGCTTCGGTGGCGTGGGCGTTTGGTTGTGCTGACTGGTGCGCGCGGCCGCCGCGTTTGGCAGCCGGTGGGGTCTGGGGTGGGGTGGGGATAGGGAGGCCGATTTGCTCCGGTAAGCAAATTCGGCGTCGGGAACGGAGTCCACCAGCTTTTTTGTACGCCGAGCTACCTTTGACTGGTATGCGCCCATTATGCTTTGCTGGCAGTGGCAGCCTGGCAGGTGATTGCTGCGAAGCTTCTAATTTCCTGGATTAGCGCGTGGTTTTTCCGTCGGGATAACAGTGATCCGACGGAAAGTCCTTGCTCGGTGTCGATCGCGGAGAATTTCATTGCCTGCTCGGTGGAACTCAGGGCTCCAGCTGGGTTCTTCGCTCTAGAAGAAGTCTAGAGTGCTCTATAAAGTTTGAGCAATAAGCACGTAGAGGTTAATGCCACTTAGAATAAGCATTTCGTTATTGACTGCACGCGTTGAACTCGAATAGCGATGTTTAGGTCGGGCCGTCGCCGTCGGGATCACTTTCCGCTCGTGGTTAACTGGTAACTGGTAACTGGTAACTGGTAACTGGTAACTGGTAACCTTTCTTCCGACGGCCAACGAAAACTGTACACACCAGGACAGGGCGCCGGTCAAACACGGCGACTAGTTTTTGGCTAGCCTGGGTTTGAGCGGCTGAAGAATGAAGCCCGATCCTGGACTTCAACGGTTCAATCACTACTTTCATTTTCTTTCATGTATGGTGGTAGTATATAAACGAACAAGGACCCACGCCTCGGGGCCGGCTACAAAAGATACAAGATACTCCGTCCGTTCCAAAATAAATATAATTCTCATATTCCGAAAAATCAGCTTTTAATTTTGACCAAATATATTGAATATATTTAGGGTGTATAATAAGTATCATTAAATGAGTTGTTGAATATATTTTCATAATTAACTTATTTAGAGATATAAATTTTGCTAATATTTTTTTTATAAATCTTGTCAAACTTTAAAGAGTTTGACCTGCACAGAACCCAAAATAAACACTTATTTTGGAACAGATGGAGTAGATGAATTTATTGGTTGCACACCATCGTATGTCATCATTTTTTAAATCGCAAAAGAAACAAAAAGTATCGGCCTGTTCGGCAGGACTGAAAAATACTGTATGTCTCCGGGTTTGAAATATACCATTACATCGTGCTTTTCAAATTGTTTTGTTATAATAACATAGATCATTTGAACGTGTCGTACCTCTTAGACGTTTTTTTCCCTCAAAACCAAGGACGTGCATGATTTGGTGGCAGCAGAAAAGCTTGCTTCGCCCGGCAAACTCGCTCTCGGCAAGGGTTTCCTTGCCCGGTGAGGCGAGCCAAATTGGCTCTCCTGTCTGGGCAAGCTCACTCGCTGCGTCCAACTCGCTATCTGCTCAAACTGAACCCAAGCACTGTACAAGCAAGTAAACCAAACGTTGGATCAAACACTGATCTTGCTTTGCCGAGCTAGTTTAGCCCATGTGTGCAGGCAAGGAGAGCTAGCAAAGGTTCCAAGCAGGCCCCATATTGCCTCCGGCTGATTGTTGTGAGAGAAAAATACTGTTCTGGCAGGACGTAAATAGTGTTTTTGTGAGGTGGCTGGCCAGCCGGCAACCAGCCAGCCGAACACGGCCTATGTCTCCGGGTTTGAAATATACCATTACATCGTGCTTTTCAAATTGTTTTGTTATAATAACATAGATCATTTGAACGTGTCATACCTCTTAGACGTTTTTTCCCTCAAAACCAAGGACGTGCATGATTTGGTGGCAGCAGAAAAGCTTGCTTCGCCCGGCAAACTCGCTCTCGGCAAGGGTTTCCTTGCCCGGTGAGGCGAGCCAAATTGGCTCTCCTGTCTGGGCAAGCTCACTCGCTGCGTCCAACTCGCTATCTGCTCAAACTGAACCCAAGCACTGTACAAGCAAGTAAACCAAACGTTGGATCAAACACTGATCTTGCTTTGCCGAGCTAGTTTAGCCCATGTGTGCAGGCAAGGAGAGCTAGCAAAGGTTCCAAGCAGGCCCCATATTGCCCTTATCTTCTTTTTGCAGGCTCCACTCTCTCTTGTTGATGTGGGCCACGAAGCTCCAGGCTTCACACATGACAATAGGTGTGCTTGCTTTGCTCTTAGATAGCTTTATTTGGCATTGTGAACATCCTTATCTTTGCTTGATGCACCCTATGAGCGTACATTCTATGGCACTCCTGATCTGTTCTCCCAACCACACATGCTTGGCCTTGGTGTTAGGTTTCCACACCCTCATCATCTATAGATTTCACCTCTAGACATGACTCACCCACCATGAGGGTCCAGTACACCATCACTACACATCGATATGGTGGGCCCACTCGGCGAGAAGATACCGGCTACCTCACATCTTCACCAAGGTATGCAAATAGTGATGGCATATCTTAAAACTAGAAAAAACTGTAATAGCATCTTATTATTACTAATCGGAGAATCCATGTTAATCCTCACTGAACGCGTTAAAGAAAAAGATCTTTAAAAAATGCTAAAAATTAGAAATAACAGCCATGAAATCAGTACTCTAGTATAAATACCCATTAGATCTATTAAGTTTCTTGTTTATTATATATTGTGGAAATAGCTTAATGTAAGCTTCATTATCTTTCGTGACCGTGCCATGACACATATTTCACTAATAGAATTGAAATTTTGAAATAAAGAAGATTAGTAAACCCATGTTCACTAAAACACACTGTGGCAATAAAATTAGATGTATATGTTTCTAAAAAAAAGATGTATATTACTTGATTATCTCGTGGCCTAATATCTATTCGTAAATTAACCACTCTTCTGCACAATAAAAAATAACCTAATCCTATGTGCACGGACGAATCAAGTGGACTTATCGCTTATATTATTAATAAAAATCCGGCTAATTATAATAATTCCTATAGATACCGAAGTGGACAATCCACGTGTGACCAATCAGGGTGAAGTCTTCAGAGTTTGCATAGTCCAACACGGCAACACGGCGTGGTTCAACACAAACGTTCGAGATGGCGGTGGCGACTAGCTACGTAAATTAAACAAACCCAAGGGCGACGACTACTGATGGATTTACCGCTAACGCCCCTATTTAGCCTGTTGATGAAGTCCGGCTTTGCGTCACGCTGAATTTGCTACGGAGTGCCGCCGGGCGCACGTGCATGTCGTGCCTGGAAGCTTGCGGGAAACCGGCTGAGCTGGATTAAAGCCGACGGATCGTTTTTGGCTGATTTATCGTGGAAGAAAAATACTGTTCTGTCCGATAGATGAATAGTTTTTTTTTTTTTTTTTAAGAGGAAGCAACCGGCTCCGGCCAGTCGAACGGACTGTCGTACGTGCTTGGACCGGCCCGCATCGGCTGACCGAGACCGACGACTCTCGCTCGGCGTGGCGTGCGGGACTCGCGGTCAGTCCGTCACTGGTTCCCCTTCCTGCCTACCCGGTAGTACCCACGGGGGTTTCGAGTGCTGCAGGCCAGTGCTCCTGCTCCGTCGCTTGTTCTGATCTCAGATCTTTAAGCCAGTTGCATTGGAGAACATGTCCAGTACTTCCTTGAGCTTAGAGACTCCACTGGGCTCACCTATTAGGACTCGGGATGAAAACGGTCGGAAACGGTTAAAAAACTCCTAAATTGTTTTCTACTTTTACATTTGAAATACGAAAACGAAAACGAAAACGGTAAAACCGGACACCAAAACGAACACGAACTTACGAATTATCGAGAATTTCGAAAACGAACCAATTCGAACGGATTTATGTCGAACACGGTCGATATACGAAAACTCAATACGGAATACCGACCCGTAGACCAAGTGCATGACTAAGTGCATACATGATCAAGTTCAAGTGCATATAATAATTAACAAGTGCATATTATAGAAACAAGAACTCGCACTGAGTCAGAATAATTTTATTAATCTTTTTAGAATAGATGTAGTATTTTATTTTAAAGATTTATTCAAATTTTTCTTTTGAGTAACAAAGATTTATTCGGCTGATGAAAAACTATCAAATGATTGACTTTGCAGGTGAGAGTTAAACCGATGAGCTTGATGGGCTATGGCCCAGGTGAGCTTTCGTGTAGATGTTGCTGGTTTCCTGACATTTAGCACCATCTCGTGAGGTGAAGAGAGATGAGGCTGGATGCCGTCTATAAGAGAGGGCAGCTGGCCACCAGTAGAAAGAACGCAGCTGTGTGGTGAATAACCTGTAATTGGGTTGTATGACCCGTGCAGTTGGCCAAATTCGGTTTAAACCGAATTTTCAATCTAGAATATTTCAAATTAAAAGTAGAAAATTAGAAAACAGTCGAAAAATGTCTAAACCGTTTTCTACTTTTACATTTGAAATATGAAACATCTGAAATACGAAAGTGAAAACGGTAAAGTCGGACAAGAAAATGCGGATTCGATCGGATTAAATATAGAAAACGATGCGGTTCGGTTCGGGATATTTCTGTTCCGTTTTCATCCTTACTTAGGACAATTGAAGGTATCATCCGCGTACTGCAGGGTCACAGCACCTGACGCCTGGTCAATCGGATGTCTGATGTCTAAAGTAATCTGGCGCGGCAGGGGCAGGCATCGAAAGGGCTCCCTGCTGCTGCACTATAGCCGCGGCAGGGGCAAGCGTCGAAAGGCTCTCCTGCCGCACTGTAGCCACAACAGGGGCAGACGCCAAAGTCAGCCCTACTGTCGCATCTAGTCGCTGTAGCAGCATGGCATGTCTGTGTACTAGGATTAGATGGGTAGAGTTGTATATATAGCTTCGCACTGCAACTTAGTGAAGAGCCATCTCCTCTGCAGAGCTTCGGCCAACGCTGGTGCTTGTTTTGTGTGTGCGCGCGCTCTGTTCTCCCTCCATCTTCTACCTCCAATGTGTGTGCGAGAACGCCGGTGACCGGTCGGCTCGCCCGGTGAACAATCGGCTCACCCGTGCGGGAGATCCTAAGCCCAACATGGTGGTGCTTGAAAGTCTTTTAATGAGTGCTTGTAGGGTGTAAGCAACTCGAAGAAAAAGGTATGGCGAGATGGGGTCGCCCTGCCTTAATCCACATTTGCACCAAATCCATGGCCCTGGGACTCCATTAACAAGAACAACAGATCTCGAGTTGAGAATACACCGCATCCATCTTCTCCATTTGGAGTTGAAGCCTCGAGCAGCTAGAATACTGTCTGAACCGAGCCAGTTGACAGTGGCGAATGCTTTTGCAAAATCCAGCTTAAGCACAATACTTGGAATCTTCCTCTTATATCATGTCTGAACAATCTCAGCTGCGTATACAAAAGAGTGCAAAGATGCAAACTGTTGAAACTTCTATGCATTAGAAGAATGACATAATGGAGGGAAATAATGAACACATATTGTACTCTAGGATAATATACCATAATAACAAAATATAAATAACTCATCTGAAATTGGTACTGACCTAATAGAGTTTTCTGACATTCAATTCAGCAATTCTCTGCTTGTGAAGCTCTTCGAAACATATGAACTCTGATTATCGTCAGGAAGTTGTGGCGTTATGCGATGATTTTATTTTTCTCATTATGGTACCTAAATAAATATACAATGAAAGCAGAAAAAGTCATATATATGTAACATATATTTCCCAATGAATTTCAGATGCATTTCTGGATAATATAGCTTTCCACAAGGCCATATTTACTTCAAATCACTTACACGGTTTAGCCATTAAAATTTGGAATTCCTGCAAGACACTGTTTGATCATTTACATTTGTTACAAGAGTTCAGAACCAGCCATTCGTCTAAATCATGCGCTCAACTGTACAAAAGCAGAAAGAAATGGAATATTGCAATGGATTCATTTCTTCCTCTGCAGCCATCATCGATCTTTTCTCGTCTTTTCACTGGCTGATCTCGCCGTTGAAAGCTCTAGTTTGGTTTTGATGAATTGATGAAACCCTAAGTGCTAACCTAGTTTATCAAGTGATCATAAGATAGGTAGCACACTCCAAGTTACGAAGCAAACAAAGATCATAGCATGATGAAGATGATGCCATGGTAATGATCAAGTGCTTGGACTTGGATAGAAGAAAGAGAAAAACAAAAAGCTCAAGGCAAAGGTATAAACCATAGGAGCTATTTTGTTTTAGTGATCAAGACATTTAGAGAGTGTGATCACATTTAGGTTTGATAGACGTACTATTAAGAGGGGTGAAACTCGTGTCGTAATGCGGTTATCAAAGTGTCACTAGATGCTCTAACTCATTGCATATGCATTTAGGATCTAGTGGAATGCTAACACCCTTGAAAATATTTGTGAAAATATGCTAACACATATGCACAAGGTGATACACTTGGTGGTTGGCACATTTGAGCAATGATGAAGAAGTTAGAGGTAAAATAGAGTTGGTCGCAAAGATGCTGGCATCGGTCAACTGATCGGACGCTGGGTCGCTAAGCGACCGGACGCTGAAGGGCTGCCTCCGGTCGTGTTATTGGTCAGCACAGTAAGAAGTCACAGTGTGATCGGACGCTGGCAGGGTTTGATCGAGCATGACCGAACGCGTCCTGTCGGCAAAAGTTGGTTTTGGAACCTTACTATAAACGACCGGACGCTGGTGTTCAGTGTCCGATCAACTTAAGCGCAGTGCCCGGTCAAGACTGATGACTGTTGAAGTCAGGACACGTGGCTGACTGCGAGTGACCAGACGCTGGAGGCTCAGCGTCCGGTCAACTGACCGGAGCATCCAGTTAGCCTACGTTGTGCCCAGTGAAGGGGTACAACGGCTTTATTTCGTGGGGGCATCTATTTAAGCCCCATGACCGGCTGTAGCTCATATCTTTGGCCATTTTCATTGACATAGCAACCTTGTGAGCTTAGCCAAAGTCCTCCCACTCATCTCCATCATTGATTTATCATCTTTATGAGATTGGGAGTGAATCCAAGTGCATTGCTTGAGTGATTGCATCTAGAGGCACTTGGTGTTCGTGTTTCGCTGTGGATTTCGCTTGTTACTCTTGGTGGTTGCCGCCACCTAGACAGCTTGGAGCAGCGAAGATCGTCAAGCGGAGGTTGGTGATTGTCTCCGGCTCCGATCATGGTGATTGTGACGGGTTCTTGACCTTTTCCCGGCGGGGAGCCAAAAGGTACTCTAGTGGATTGCTCGTAGCTTGTGTGATCCTCATCTTGTGTTGGTGTGGGGGTATTAACCCCTATACCCTTACTAGGCTTGGGCCGGCCTGAACCAGGGGGTCTGGCCCACTAAAAGACGATGTGCGGCCCGGCCAATCTGCTCGGAGTCCCGTGCAAGGAATCAAGGCAGACTTAGAGATCAAGCAAGATCCTGGTCGGTTAGAATAAGAATCCTTATCCGGCCATCTATGGCAATTGTAATTGGTTATGATTAGTTTCCAGATCTGTAACCCTGCCCCTAGACTATATAAGGCAGGCAGGGGACCCCTCTCAAAAACATCTCTCATTGACATACAACAATACAATCAGATGCAGAACGTAGGTATTACGCCTTCACAGCGGCTGAACCTGGATAAAACCTCATGTCTGTTTTGCGTCACCATCTTGTTCGTAGCTTGTGCATCTATCTGTCGATAATCTACTACCTTGGGCATACCCCTAGGTAGACTGCCGACCATATTTCATCGACAGTGGTGCGCCAGGTAGGGGGTGTGCGTACTGCTCCTCAGAAGAACAAGATGGTCATCATCCCTGGATCCATGGCTACGCCGAACGGCCTCACGTTCACCATCGGCTTGATCACCTGGACCACTGGCACCGACAACTTCATCGCCATGACCACGGAGGAGGCGCGGATCCAATCTGCGTCGACCACTACTTCACCGGCATCGGCTATGGCTCCGACCACGTTGGACCTGGCTCCGGCAACACCAGCATCGTCTTCAGCCACGCCGACAACCTATCGTTCGCTTCCTCGCTACAAAGGGAGATAGATCGACAACACCGACCTGCTCGACTCCATCGATCGGGTCGGCACCAAGCTTGCTGAAATCCTAGCTCTGGTACATTCGATTCAAAATCAACCTACCGAGTAGGTAACCACTACCCACAACAGATCTACCCAACCAGCTCGGGCCAGTCATCCTACACGACTTGGTACAGATCTCATGGTCACGTCTACTCCTGAAGGGCGCTCCATTCGTCGCCGACCAGCCCCCGCGATGGGTCTCCAGCTCTCCGAGTGTGAAGCCTCGATGGAGAACTACCAGGCTCAGCCCTACGGCCTGCGGAACACTGCTTCCAACTACGCGCACAACATACAACGCTGCTCGGATCTGTGTTCTATACATCGACCTAGGTCAAAGCCATGCAACTTCGTTAACATGGTTTGGATCAAGGAGTATCAAGAAGGGTCGGTCCACATAGTTCAAGAGGGCGGTTCAAGCTCCCCATCCAGCATCGCATCTATTGGCTCCATCCACACTGAGCTCCAGCATCGTGATAATGGAGAAGTTGAATATGATCTGGATATCCCAGACCACTCCCCGGGTTTTCCATGATTTCCATCTTTCCCACCAAGGCGAGGAGACTTGATCAATGTCGTTAGTAATGACGAACCACCGGTAGTTGGTGAAACAGAACAAGAAAGGCTAGCACGCGAAGCACGCAATATTGACCGGTTTAATCACAGACAAGCCAAAGCCGAGGCAGAAGAGGAGGCATGACGCATAAGGTTCCAGCCACGCGATCTCAACAATGCCTTTGATAGGGTAGGGGAAAAGCAGGTCTTTAGGACTTCAAGCGCCAACGTAGCTGTTGCTATGGCGATAATGCAACAACTACCCAATACCCCGGAAATCCAGGCAATTCATGATGATGTACAAGCCTACCTGATGGCTGCTATAGCCCAGACCGCAGAGATTGCAAACCAAGCCCGGGCTCCGTCTATCTCAATCAAATCAAGCCACAGTCGCTAGTACTCAAGTCGCCCACAGTCACCCAACCAACGTGGCTCACGCAACAATGACCCATCAGACAACCATCAAGGCGGAAATGGTGGTCATGATGGTGGTCAGGATGACAACTGCCGCAACAACCAAGACGATAATCGACGAGACAACCATGACAATCGCTGTGGTAACCACGGTCGTAGGGTCAACCAGGATGGCAATCGGGATCGCCGTGATGGCAATAATGATCTCCGCCATTCCCTCAGAGAACGCGATCTGCGCGATCGCATTAACCAAATGTAACACCCTAGGTGTTAGCCTTGCATAACTTGACTTGCATAGCATGAGCATGATCATAAAGCATTCATATATAAGCTTTGACACTTGAAACATTTGATTGAAACATATGCAACATTCTTATTATTTCATGTTTCCATATGTATATGCATATGATCATGAGTGTAAACATGTATATGATTGTGTGACCTTGCAAATAGCTTAAACATGTTTAGAATATCATCATGAATAACTTTGGTATTTATGGCTAGGGCTAATTAGGTCATTATGTCATAGTTCAAGTATGTACCATCTTTTGAATGTAGCATGTTTGACCAAGTTTGAACTATGTGCTAGAGACTATACATGTATGTGATCACTAAAACAAAGTTGTAGTATTTGTCATGGGGAACAACTTTTATCTTTGGGTCATGAACTAATAATGTGCATAGCTTATTCTTTTGGAGCTCACAAAAATCATCAAGTCAACAATTTTCAACACAGCCAATTCTGCTAAGTCTTGTACCCTAACCGTGCTGACAGCCAATCTTTGGGATGACCTAACTCAAGATTGGTTGAGAGTTTGGGCGTGAGTTCTAAACAAGAATTGGAGATGGTACTTAGGGCTACAATTTTTGTTTAAGAGTCATTCACTAAATCACCTTGTATCGACGGCTATTTCAACTCGAAGTCACGTCGTCAGGCTCGGTTTACGCCATTAACGAAATGAACGGGAGCTTCGGTGGCCGACCGCCATCAGGCGCTGGCCGCTGCGTGGCGTGGGAATTGGCCGTGCATCGCCGACGTTCTGCCCTGCACGGCAAAGACAAGCCAGAGCCGGCCATTATCACCCCTAGCGCCCTCCCAATCCATCCCGCGCCTCATTTCCAAATTTTTGCTCCTCCTTCGCCATCCGCAGCACCCGCAAGCACAGCCACCGAGCTCCCGCAGCGCCGCCATAGCCTCGCGTGCGCTACGTCACACCACCACCACCTCCATCTCGCCCATAGCTATGCCACACCTCCCTCTACCCCCTCGTCTTGATTGTGGCGGCTGCCATGCTTCGGTGAGGGCGTATTCGCCGTTTTCTTTCTCGCCGAAGTTCTCGGTCGCCATGGCCGCCTCCATGGCAAGCTTGTCATTGCTCGGCTCATCTATGATTTTCTTTCGATTGATGGCGTTAGAGCTTGGTTAGGACGAGTTTTAGCCGGTGCTATGATGTTACCTCTGTGAGTGGTCCGCAGGCGTGGAACGCAACAACCCGCGTCGCCGCGCTCTAACCTCCGCACCACCGCGCCGTGGCCATGCGTCGTCAGAGCTTTGCATGGAGCTTGTACTGTTTAAATAGAGTCACTAGGTCACCATGGTACTATTGTGTGCCTTGCCTAGCATTCCCATGGCCAGAGATGGCCGGCACCACGTTGAGCAGCACCGCCGTGCCGCCATGGC
This sequence comes from Miscanthus floridulus, assembly GCF_019320115.1. NCBI lineage: Eukaryota > Viridiplantae > Streptophyta > Magnoliopsida > Poales > Poaceae > Miscanthus > Miscanthus floridulus. Next base: position 107,664,293 of record NC_089585.1, on the reverse strand, counting down.
CGGCGACGAGCATGCTCCGCCGCACCTGCACGGTCACCACCTAGACCATCCGACGCATCTTGAGTAGTAGGTCACGATGTTGCCCGTGGTTTCGCCGGAGAACTCACCGGCGACGAGCTCTGGCCGCGCTAGCGCTGTGCAGCACCGCTGCCCTGTTTCGAGTCACTGACGTGTGGGGTCCCCTGACCAGCGGGTCCCACCGGTCAGCGACAGTTAGAGTGTAGGATAGTTCATTTGATTCGGAATTTCATATGTTTTGTGAATTTTAGATCTCCAGTTTGGTAGCTTCAAAAATTATGCAATAAATTGTGTAGTGTTCCTTAGGAAGTGAAGTATTTAAGAAAAATATATTCTTGACACTTACAGTAGAAATTTTGGGAGATTTAAATAAAGATTTGAAATGTGTTTTTGAATACATGCAAACTTGTTTATTTTATATCTTGAGTTCATGTACTCCAAAAATTATGAAATTTTTGTGGTAATCTATTCTTAACATATATGAGCTCTGGTAAAAATTTGAGGATCAGTGCATGTGTAGATTTGTAGTTATAGATTTTTCTTTTATAAATAGTTAATCCTTGCATGAATTTTCATAAATTATTTATGAACCCAAAAGTCCTAAAATTTGTTGGGGGTAATCCTAGTACCATAAGGATGCTAAAAAAATAGGAAATCTATTGCTTGACACTTTTCACTAGGGTTTTCTATTTATGCTATTTTAAGCCTTCATGCTTTGTGTTTTTTTTGTATAGGGTGTTTTACTGAATAAAATAGCATAAAACTTTTACAGTAGTCCTTTGATAGCATTAGTAAGGCACTGTAAATTTTTAATAATTTATGATGAACATTTGATATATATTTATTATTTAACCTATGTATCTAAATAAAATAATAAAGGCATATAAAGAAATAGTTTGGGCTTCACCATTATATTTTCTTGGATGTATTTGGTATGCTTAAACTGTTAATAGACGTTGTGTTGTCAAACTTTGACTGATTACATGAAGTAGAAGTATTGTTACTTTGTATTGCAAATTGAATAGTTTCTGGACAGATTGTGGAGTTTGATAAGTTGCATGATAAAAATGATGTTTACTGTAAAAATGATTAATAACAAAGTTGTAGATAATTTTATAAGCTTTTTAGAAAGTCCAGGATCACTGCATTTGGATAATTAGAACTCTAATTATGAGTAAAACAAGTAGCTGTTGTTTTTGAAGTAGTAGATGCATTGTCGAAGTAATTAGTTACATAATCAAGAAGAGATATGCACCTACTCAGTAGAACATGATGCACTTATTAACATATATGCATTCGTAATATCTTATGCCATATTCATGCATCTAGGATCGGAGGAAGAAATAATGTTGCTGGACTTCGAAGAAGCAGAGGAAGGGGACCAGCAGGAGAATCCTCAAGCCGCAGCTCCCGAAGGCGCGGAGCATAATCCTGAAGAGCTTCCGGAGTGTCCTGACCACCGCCCCACTTCCTTTCTGCGAGGCAAGCCCCAGAGCATTCTAAGTCTTCTAGTATTTTACAAATGATTACTTAAGTACTTATGATTGATGCATTAGGTTATAAGAGTTGAATGGAACCACTTGGTGCATGTACATTCCTTGTCCAAATATTACACCTTTAACCGGTATAGGTCTAGGATCGAATATATGCTTAGACCGGTAGAAGTCGGGTGATGTCCTGTCACCTGCGAGATATAGGTGAATACCGGAGCACGGTTGGCTATATTTGCTATCGTGGAACAGAACTATGGGGTAAAAGAAAATCGAGACCGGGCGAGATGTCAATAGAGAAGCAACAAGACATGAAGGTCTTGGGTGTGGATCTATCCCCGTCTGTGTCGATTAAGGACTGTACCATTGTTGGCACTTCTGACAAGATTGAACGCATGCCTCTCACTTAGCTGGCCAGATAACTCGTTCCGACCGCGAAGCCGAGTAATTCAACTCAGGCCGGGACCTGTTCTGTTGTGCGCTCCTTCTGGGGAACGATTAGACTGAGCCCAAGGGTAGGCTAGGCCTGAACATCCTAGCATCTGGTGTTCCAGATTATGCAGCGTGATACGGACCCACGAAATGTAGACCTGAGTTGTACCAAAGGTGACCTAAGGCTATCGTGGCTGGTAGACCTGGGTTTGTGTTAGGAATAAATTCCCAGCTGGTTGAAATCGATTCGAATCACCGTCTCTCCCGGATAGTGAGAAACTTGGCTAGTCCCAACATCGTAGTAACTGTGTTATGAAACATGATGGTTCGGATGAATATGGAATTACAATACCTGCTATGGTTACTATTATACGCTTTTAATTGGATATACCACATGTTTGGCGCAGGATAGTTGCTAATCTAGAAATGGATAGTTATAATTAACTTGATAAAGGCATCGTAATGGTCCAACTACATCAATTGCTTTTATGCAAAATGTTGTCAAGTTACGTCCACTTATACAGCCTTGCATAATCCTTGGAGTCATTTTATTTCTGGTTCATGACGGATAAGTCTAGCTGAGTACCTTCTCGTACTCAGAGTTTTATTTCCCATTGTTGCAGATGGCACTGTGTATCATGGTTATTGCAAGAGTTGCTTCTATCCCACCGTGGATGAGGAGTAAGCCTTGGGCAGGCTTCTTTATTAATCCCTATCTCTGCTTTTGTGGACCGTGATCCTACTTGGCACTGTATTAAACTATGTTGGAAACTTTATTTTTGAACTGATTTGCTTCCGCTTTATCTACCAAACTCGGTTTGTAATAACTTTTATTCGTACTCTGATGATGAAATGTATCTGTGAACTTTATGTAATATGTGGCATGTATATTGAATCATGTATGATCTTGGTTGTTGTAAATCATTTATTGAGACCCGTCGTGGTACTCGACGGACTACCGAGTTTATATGGGTTCAAGTATGACAGTGCGACCGCTTATGGGCTGCCATTGTACTTGTACTCTTATAAATTGGTCAGTTCTAGGACACCAAAGAGCCAACGATCGTGCATCCCACGAAAGCTATCGCCGTATGGAATATGATACTACCCATGGCCCTCCGGGTCTGAAGTAGTTTACTCCTCACCTTCGCCAAGTCATATGGCCCAAGAACTTCAAGCTCGAAAAACTCTAGAAGTACGACGGCAAGGAGAACCCCGAGTTATGGGTCATGCTCTATGAAACCGCGTGCAGATCAGCCATGGCTAACGAGCACGTCATGTCTAATTACTTCCTAGTCGCCGTCAGCCATGTAGGCCACCAATGGCTGGTCAGCTTGTCGGCGAACTACTTTGATTCTTGGCAAGAGCTCAAGCAAGCATTCATCGACAACTTCATTGTTACTTGCGAACAACTCGGCAACAAATATGATCTGCAGCGGATTCGAGATCGCAAAGATGAGCCACTGCGTGAGTACGTCCAACGCTTCTCGGAGATGTGCATCAAGGTCCCGTCAATCTCCGACAATGAGGCAATCGAAGCTTTCATCACTGGTCTCCACTTTCACGATGCCCTAAGGGACAAGCTCCTCCACAAAAGACCTAAATTGGTCACAGCGCTCCTAGCCACTGCTAAAAAATATGTGGATGCTGATGATGCTAAAAAGATAATCATCGAAGAAGCAGCAAGGGTTCCACGCTCCGACCACCCCCCACACCGCGATGACTATCGCGGCAACCATGGTTGGAATGACAATTTTGATCGCCGCAACCAGCGCAATGATTCTCGTGACCACCGCGACCAGCGTAATCAGCGGCGTAATCGCCATGACGATTACAGGGGCAAGCGTGCTCAGGAAGATGACGGCGAAGTCAACACCGTTAAAAAAGGTGGCAGAACGCCAAAGCATTGAAAGGACCCTACCAGCTCCATCCCAAGTCAAACCATACCATGGAGAATTGTCGTGTTCTCAAATCTATCTACACGCACCAACAGGCTTCGGATACATCCAACAAGCCTAATGACGCAGGAGAGCAACGTAACGAGGACAATGATGATGAAGACGTAGATCCCCGTCACAAGTACATCAAGCCAACCGACCGTGTCCACACCATCATTGGGGGCAGAGTGTCCATCAAGATCAAACGAGAACGCAAGCTGCTCGCCCGTGCTTACTTGAACGTGGCCAATGCCGACAACCTCATCGCCGATCCGCGCCTCCCTCCTTGGTCTCACCGCAAGATCTCCTTCAATAGAAAGGACCAATGGGCCGTAATACTTGAGCTAGGGCGTTTTCCTCTGGTTCTCAATCCTTGTATCAACAAGGTTCAGTTCGATAGAGTGCTGATTGATGACGACAGTTCCATTGATATACTGTTCAAGAATAGTTTGCCAGCCCTAAAGATAACCCAGGCTAATCTCAAGCCATACGAGGCATAGTTTTGGGGTGTTCTCCCCGGACAGAGCTCTACACCTCTCGGGCAGATCATGCTACCTGTGCAATTTGGTACCCCAGACCACTTCCGCACTGACTACGTCAACTTCATAGTCGCCGACTTCGAAGGCACCTACCATGCTATCCTTGGTCGACCAGCGCTCACCAAGTTCATGGCCATACCTCACTATAGGTATTTGGTGCTCAAAATGCCTACTGAGAAGGGAGTTCTAACTCTCAGGGGCAACATATATGCAGCTTACACCTATGAGGATGATAGCTTCAAAATAGCAGAGGCTCACGACCTCTCTATTCGCATGGCCGAGACCACACTCGACGCCAAGAAGACCCTAGCCGATCACCTAGAGATCCTAGAGCTCGAGGCTCCTTGCAAGAACATCAAGTCCAAAGAGCACAAAGAGATCTAGCTGGTCGATGGTGATCCTAGTAAAACAGCCCTTATCAGGCCCAACCTGGATCCTAAATAGGAAGACGCGCTCATCAGGTTCTTGAGAAGCAACATGAGTGTGTTCGCATGGAAACCCTCTAACATGCCCAGTGTACCTCGGAACTTGATCGAGCACTCCATAAATGTCGATGGCAAGGCCAAACCCATCAAGCAGAAGCTACGATGGTTTGCTCACGACAAAAAGGAGGCTATTAGGGTAGAAGTTACACAGCTTTTAGTAGCCGGATTTATCAAAGAAGTGTATCATCCAGAGTGGTTAGCCAACCCGGTTCTTGTACGCAAAAAGAATAAGGAATGGAGAATGTGTGTTGATTACACTAATCTTAACAAACACTACCCTAAAGACCCCTTCGGCTTACCTCACATAGACAAGGTCGTAGATTTAACTACCGGTTGCGAGCTGCTTTCCTTTCTCGATTGCTACTCTGGTTATCACCAGATCGCTCTAAAAAAGGACGACTAGATCAAGACATCCTTCATCATGCCTTTCGGCGCCTACTGCTACATGACCATATCATTTGGGCTCAAGAACACTGAGGCTACCTACCAACGTGCCATACAGGCCTACCTCAAAGATGACATAAAAGACGACCTCATCGAGGCTTATGTTGACGATGTAGTTGTTAAAACCAAGGAAGCGTCCACCCTTGTTGACAACCTAGAGCGTACCTTTGCAGCCCTTAACACATTCTAGTGGAAATTAAACCCAAAGAAGTGCATCTTTGGTGTTCCATCTGGTATATTGCTCAGCAACATCGTCAGTCACGACGGCATATGCCCTAACCCAAAGAAAGTAAAAGCTGTCTTAGACATGAAGCTACCCAAAAAGGTGAAGGATGTTCAGAAGCTTACCGGATGCATGGCTACCCTTAGTCGTTTCATATCAAAATTAGGCAAAAAAGGACTACCATTTTTCCAGCTGCTCAAAGCATCCGAGAAGTTTGAGTGGTCGGAGGAAGCAGACGCTGCCTTTACACAGCTGAAACAATTCCTTACATCACCTCCGGTCCTCACTGCTCCTAGAGAAGACAAAACCCTCCTGCTTTACATTGCGGCAACTAATCGAGTGGTCTCCACTGCTATGGTGGTCGAGCGCGATGAGCCCGGCCACATCTACAAGGTATAGTGACCAATTTATTTCATCAGTGAGGTACTCAATGAATCCAAGACCAGGTACCCACAGATTTAGAAACTGATCTACGCCATACTAATTACATCCCAAAAGTTGAAACACTACTTCGATGGATATCGTGTGGTGGTCATGACCGAGTACCCTCTGGGAGACATCATTTGGAACAAGGATGCGAATGGGCGCATTGTTAAATGGGCAATGGAGCTATGCCCTTTCTCCTTGGAATTTGCAAGCCATACTACAATTAAGTCTCAGGCACTTGTCGATTTCATCGTTGAGTGGATAGACTTAAGCACACCTGCCTCTCAGGGGCCCACCGAGTATTGGAAGATATACTTCAATGGCTCTCTCAACATCGACGGCATAGGGGCAGGAGTCCTTTTCGTATCACCATCCAAGGAGCAGCTTCGATATGTCCTCAGGATTCATTTCCTGGCATCTAATAACGCCGCCGAGTACGAAGCATGCCTACACGGTCCATGCATCACAGTCGAACTCGGTGTCAAGCGTCTCTATGTCTACGAAGACTCGGCTCTGGTCATCAACCAACTCAACATGGACTGGGATACGACCAGCAAAAAGATGGACGCATACTGCAAATCGATCAGAAAGCTGGAAGGTAAGTTCTATGGCATCGAGTACACACATGTGGTCTGGGACAAAAATCAAGCAGCAGATGCGCTGTCGAAGTTAGGATAATCCTGAGCCAAAGTCCCACATGGCATATTTGTTCAAGACCTGCTCACGTCCTCCATCAAAGAAGATCCCGTGGTCGACAAGCCTCCAGACCAGCTATTGGTGGCTACGGTTCTGGCGTCAAACACCACCAAACCACCTCTGACCACTAAGGAGCCTGACTGGAGAGTACCTTTCATCAAGTACCTAACAGATGGTAGCGGTTACACTGATCGGACAGAAAACGAACGCTTGATGCGTTGTAGTAAGTAGTATCTGCTCGTCGATGGCAAATTGTGGCGTAAGAACACAAAGGAGGAAATCTTAATGAAGTGTATAACCCAGGAGGATGGTGAACATCTCCTGGACAAAATCCACTCTGGCTCCTGCGACAACCACGTGGCCTCGAGAACGCTGGTTGTCAAGCCTTTCTAAGTAGGGTTCTATTGGTCGTTAGCCGTAGCCGATGCAGAGAAGCTAGTCCGCCATTGTGAAGGTTGTCAGTTCTTCGCCAAGAGAATCCACATACCAGCACATGAGATTCAGACTATACTAGCCTCTTAGCCCTTCACATGCTGGGGACTGGATATGATCGGCCCTTTCAAACTGGCCCCTAGGAAATTTACATGTGTCTTTATGCTGATCGACAAATTCTCCAAGTGGATAGAGTGCATGCCCCTGGTCAAGGCATCTTCAGAAAAGGCTATCGCGTTCATCGACCAGGTCATCCACCGCTTCGACATACCCAACAGCATCATCACTGATTTGGGTACTCAGTTCACCGAGAACGCTTTTTGGGACTTCTGCAATAAAAGGAGCATAGTAGTAAAATACGTCTTGGTGGCACACCCTAGAGCTAATGGACAGGTCGAGCGGGCAAATGGTATGATCCTAGACGCACTCAAGAAGAGGATGTACAGAGAGAATGACAAAGCTCCTAGAAGATGGCTCAAAGAGTTACCAGCCGTGGTCTGGGGTCTCAAAACCCAGCCCAGTCGCAATACCGGCATATCACCATACTTTATGGTTTATGGCGCTGAGGCAGTGCTCCCAGCAGATATAGCCTTCAGATCAGCATGGGTAGAGAACTTCAATGAAGACAAGGCCAATGAAGTACGGGAGCTAGAAGTGAATAGTGCAGAAGAGAAGCGGCTCGATTCTTGCGTACGTATAGCCAAATACCTTGCTATTTTGCGTAGGTACTACAACAAGAACATCAAGGAGCGGTTCTTCGTGGTCGGGGACCTAGTCCTGAAGTGGAAGATGAATCAGACTGGTGTCTACAAACTCACAACCCCATGGGAAGGACCCTTCATGATCAAGGAGGTTACACACCCTACATCTTACAGGTTAGCTCGCCTAGACGGCACAGACGTACCCAATTCCTAGCACATCGACAAGCTTAGGCATTTCTATGCTTAGCTACTAAGATATGTACCCCTCTTGTACTATTTATTTATTTCAATAAAGCTATTATGATTTCTCTGACCACTCTAATGTGTCATTTCAAAGTCTATTGTTATTCTAACTCTACCAGTTAAAACCGACCACCATTCCTTCTCAGATTTTCAGAGTAGGCCCTGTCTCCGGTTCCTCCCAACGCGTGCATGGGATCCGCTCTCTATGCTATGGGTGATCGGCAGGTGCTCTCTGATTTGACTTGTGTGTTTCTACGTGTGCACAAGCTACGCACCTCACACTCCAACCGCAAGACAAACTAGGGCCATACAAACCTTTCAGGATGACATGTCGACTAAACTAGTACAACTAAACAGAACGCCAACACATTCTAACTTAGTTACATCAGCACGATATCTGAGCTTAAACATGTTTTCTACAAAACAAACAAGCTCATGTTGATATATAGTTACGTTATTACAAGCTTGCCTGAAAAGGTCCAAGTTTACAATAACACAACTACATCTTCTTCTACAGTTATAGCCTACACTAATGGCTGGTCAGGGCACGCGGCACCTGCTGCTCATTGGGCCAAACATCATGCTTGGGTCTCAGGGACTCTGGCATTGATCGAGCTAAAGAAGATGACCTTGCCGATGCCTGGCTGGTCGAGACCGCAGGCTTCGTCGGTTGGCTTGAAAATAAAGGCGCTCCCAACTGACTTGTTGACGACGTTCCTTGTACGGGTGGTGTCGTACCTTCACATAGGTTAATGTCGCTAATTATTTTCACCGACAAGTCCAGCTGGGTCATCCATAGCTCCTTGGCCTTGTCTGAATCTACCTCCTTCGGGTATCCTACCTCCAGGCGCTTGAGATCGATTAGGGGGTAGTGAGCACGTACCATGCTCAGCACATGTGCGCCTGCGTACTCTTCTACCTCCTTCACGAACTCCTGGAACCATCCCCATGCCTTTTGGCATCTCTCGATCAATCCCAGCTGCGGCGTCCTTGGCACATCTTCTACTAGCGTCGGATCGATGAGGTTAAGGACTGGCAAAATGTCCTTTGCCACCTCCTGGCACTGGCTTTTCTAGGTGTCACGGTCCTTGGTGATCTCTTGGCATTACGCCTTCCAGCTGTCACAGTCTTTCATCATGGCCTCCAGATGCTTCTTTGTATTGACTTTTATAACAACAAACCGCACATGCTATCAAAACGTCAGACCACGCCAAACTACGGTAGGCAACAAAAATGAGCAAAGGCGTTTAGACAACTTACCTTTCAGCTCCTCTATCATCTTGGTCGTGTGGTCCCAGAGCTACGACTGGTCTTGCATTAGTTTTCTGTTGTTCTTGTTCAGGCGATCACACTCCACGACCGCACGACTGTTCTCCTCTCGGAGACGGATCACTTTAGCTTCTAAGCCTGCACTACAGCTGTTACTACCAACAACGCAACATCACTTGTTAGTAGTCGGTATGATAAAATGGCTACTTACTTATTCTTTCCCGCTCTTTATTACTGAGCTGGATGACCAAGTTCTGGTTCTAGGACTCTTGCACCATCTTTTCATGATTGGTGGCTTCAAGTCGTTGGCGCAAGCATTCCACCTCCGCTGTTAGCTCCTTGTTGCTTGCAGCGATCCCCTCGATCTAGTCGAAGCATTTCTTGTCGTACCTTGTGGTCTTCATTAAGTCTTGTGTGCAGATAGCTAAGTAAGACAACTACAACTAGATAGCAAGACTAGGGGGTGAAGCAAAGCTTACCTGCACCTCCGTCACAAGCCGTTTCGCTGCCCGTTCAACTTTCTTGGTTTCTTCGACCTCTGGGATTTCCTCATGGACAACCCATTGGTCGTTCCGCCAATGCAACACATACACATCTTGTTGCTTGTCTTGTGGATGGCCCAGGACCTCGACCTCTTTGGGCTCTTCTTCGGGTCCTAGTGCTGGCCTGGCGTTAGCAGCATCTGTGATCACCACAGCCTTCCCAAAAGCTACAACATCGGTAAATGTGCACTGTGCTCTCACCTCCGGCCGCTGCTCGTCGGTCTACTCTATCACCCTCGATGCTGAGGTGTTTCCCTCAGCAGGTTTAGCACTCAGAGCACTCGTGCCCGGCTCAGCTGGTCCCTCGACCACCTACTTGGGGACTATTTTCTAACTGCTCGCTTGCTGGGGCCCCGACAGATCTTCTACTATGGCTTCCTCAGTGGCCGGCTGCTGGGCAGTCTGCTCTAAACTTATTGGTGAAGCCACGCTACTTCCAAATAGCTGGTCTGGAGTTTCTGTGGACACCAAACTAGTACATCCGAGATAAGTTCAAAAGGCAATCATATTCAATGCAAATTGCTAACTTACATCAAGGTTACAAATACTTACATGTTGGAAGCACGGAATGATGTGGAGAAGGCATGTCTCTTTGGTCGTACTTGCTCCACATGCTGTGCGGATGACTCCTGTTCTTCCTCTACATCCAGCACTATCGCTGGGCCTTGGTGCTCAACCCCTCCACCACTCGTCCTTCATGTTGCAGTGGTCGATGGCGTGCTCGGTCGAGTTGTCGCTCCCATCACCGGTCACGTTCCTTGCCCAGGTACTCCCGAGGTCGACCTGGCTGCATCCTTCATCACCATCGGTGATGTAGGTCCCACAGGCATGGAGGAGCCACCTTGCTCCATCGACTCTAGTTGCTTCCTCCTTTTTCTAGGGACAAGTCGAAAGATGTCTGCATCCTCTCCCTCCTCTGCATCATCGTCTGACCAAGCAAAAATCATCTACCTTGGGCTCATTGATATTTAGCGCCCCCCCCGGTGAGCAGGGTGGTTACTAATCTCTTCTTCGACTGTTTGGGGGTAGTCAGCCGCTTACCAGCGGCTTTGGCCACTGCCTCCTCTCCAGCTCCGAGCACCGCCCATTCAACGTCCTTGTCCTCGATCTCAACGCTGGTCTAGGTGGTGAGATTAGCTCCTTGTGGCCACTCTACTCTAGGGGGTGGCGACACAAACACTGTCGCTCTATCTCGACCATTAACCTAGGTAACAAAAGGGAGTGAACATAGTAAGTTTCCACTTATCCTACCACAATATAAAACTACGGGTACAAGGCAAGATGAGTTACCTTTGGGGGAGGTCATGCAAGCTTGAAAGCATGCTCGATGTCACTCAATCTGGCATAATTTGGATCGGCTAAGTTAAATAGCTCACCAATTCTGGCTTTGACTTCGATTTTGTCAAGCGCCCCCTACCTCGTCCTCATCGGGTCTGCGCTCCCTTGATACTCATAGCCAAGATGTACCCTCCTCTGGTAGGGCTAGATCCGTCAGCTGATGAAGCTCCCAACCACGCTCGAACCATCCAGTTTTTTCCACAGGATCATTCCAAATATTTCTAGAATCTGTTCTAGGTGCTCGGGCTTCTCTGACCAGCTTGTCTTCTTCTCTAGAATGTAGCCCACGTCGCACAGAGTGATCGTGTTCGGCTCTTCATGGATGTAGAACCATTTCTTGTACCAGTCATTGAGCGACGTGTTCCATGGGTAGTGTAGGTACTGGGCTTTTATGCCGTCACGAAGGTTGAGGTACACACCCCCGGCTATCTTCGAACCACCGCTTCCTTTCTTCCATAGACAGAAAAGATGGTAGAAAAAATCGAAATGGGGTTGGAAGCCGCCATATGCTTCGTAGAGATGTATAAAAGTGGTGACAAGGAGGATCGAGTTGGGATGCAGATTGCAAATCCCAATCTCGTAGTAAAGACAGAGCCCCTAAAGAAACGGATGTACCAGAACCCCAAATCCTCGTTTAAAGAAATTCTCGAACACTACGATCTCACCTGGTTGTGGATCGGGGTACCCCTCGCCCTCCGGCGCACGCCATCCTGCGAGCTCCTTGTTGTGGAGTACCCCCATGGCGACGAGGTCTTCAATGGTCTGCTCGTTGCTTTTCGATTTCCACCACTCCTTCGCCATGACCCTTGCTTTCTTCTGCGCATCACTTTTCGCCATGACTCTAGCCTTGCTGCTGAACAGGGAAATGGCGGCGGATTGATTGGTGGTGATTTTGGATGTATTAGGGTTGGCGAGAGGAAGAAGAAAACTGCGGTTGCGAATGACAATGGGGTTCAGTAAATAGTAACCGACCTATCATATACCGTATTTAACCCAAGAGTTATGCCGTTTCGTCTGCCCAGAATTCTTGGGAGACATGCGCACGCGCCGTAGACGGTTGTTTTCACAGCCTTAAGATCTACGCCAATATATGTGCCTCTTCGTTGCCAGTGTGGGAGGGCCCACGCTGACGCACCTACTGACAGGTGTCATGCAACTATTTGCTTGACAAGACAAAAAGGCAAAATGACGTGCTATACCCATCTACTTTTTTGACCAGACGTGTCAGACCAGACTTGTCAGAGCAAATACATAAGCAAATACAAAAAATAATAGTAAAAGTGGCATAATAGTACAAGTGGCAAAAGGTTTTTTGCCACAAATTTTGTGCTTTGGGATTGTCCCGACCACCCTCGTGCTCGGGGACTGTCCAGACCACCATCATGCTCGGGGACTGTCCCGACCACCATCGAGCTCGGGGACTATCTCGACCACCCTCGTGCTCGAAGACTAAACTGATTATGGTTATTCTCAGGGATTCATCGTTTTTCCCATGCTGTGATCGGGGACTGCCCCGACCACTCTCCGACCATTGCTCGGAGACCGCTCTCCTTGGCTACATGTGATTTGTACTCACATACAGTTGAGAGGCATTTATTTTTTCTCACTTAGACCTTGCTACAAGGCTGATACCTCGCCTTCCAGCAAGCTCGGGGACTATATTGGTACGATGCACCTGCCGGTGCATCTCGTATCGATTGTACGATAATTGGATTCTCAACTTAACTGGGAATTCTTTTTAGACCCTGGCACCACGTGCCTACATCACCTACTACCAGGCTCGGGGACTAAGTGGGCACACTTCACCTTGTGGTGAATGTGCTTATTTTATCAACCCCTACGCTCTGACTGTTGGCCATAACTGCTACTGTAAAAGGGTCACTTACATTTCTTTTCAGAAATATAAGTGGGCGCACTTGATCAGGAAAGTAATCTTTTTCTTTTTTCTTTAGAGCACCATGCATTCTTCGGACAACCGGAATCTTCGGCTATAATCGTGGTCTACTGCTCTCTGTGCTATAACCGGAAGGCTAAGATGACAACATATATCAAGTCAATCAATAGGAAGATTTGGAAGGTGGTAGAAACAAAAATTGAGATAGAAGATGAAGAGGCTCCCACCACCGCCGAAGAAATACTTCTCCAAAACAATGATATTGCTCTTAGTGCCATCCATGATGCTTTGGATGAGAGAACATTTGAGCAAATCAAGAACATTGAGAGAGCTCTTGAGGCATGGAAGAAGTTGGAAGAGTCATTTGAGGGCACTCAAGCCGTGAAGGGTGCAAAGGCATATATTCTCAAAGAAAAATTTACAAGCTTCAAGATGAAGGAAGATGAGAGTGTGTCGGACATGTTCCATCGAATGGAAGTGATTGTAAATGATCTCAAAGAACTTGGTGAGAAGATAGAGGACAAGGACTTCTCAAATAAATTCTTGAGATGTTTACCCGCAAGATTTGGCATGTTGGTCACCATGCTAGTAAGGACCGGTTTGAACACAATGACACCAAACCAAATCTTGGGAGATATTATGACCGATGATGCTTATAGAGATGAAGATGAGAAGGAAGAAAAGAAGGAGAAGAAAGATGAGAAGAAGGATGACAAGAAGAAGAGCATGGCATTCAAAGCCACATCATCCAAGGGCAAAGCTAAGCAAGAGACATCAAGTGAAGAAGATAAATCTTGGGATGATGATGATGATGAGAAGATGGCTCTCTTTGTTAAGAGATTTGGCAAGTTCATGGTGAAGAAGGGCTATCGTGCTAGAAGAAAGAAGTCTTCATCCAAGAACAAAGAAGATTCAAGAAGGTGCTTCAAGTGTGGAAGCAAAGATCATCTTGTTGCTCAATGCCCATACAATAGCGACAATGATGATGACAACAAAAAGAACAAGAAGAAGGACAAGAAGGAAAAGAGAGAGAAGAAGGACAAGATGGCATTCAAGAAGAAGAAGGGTGGTTCATATGTAGTCACTTGGGATAGTGATGCTTCCTCAAGTGATGATGATGATGATAGTGATGATAACAAGACCACCAAGAAGAAGGTTCTCACAAGTATTGCTATCAATGAGAAGCCTTCTCTCTTCGAATCTTCATCATGCTTCATGGCTAAGGCCACTAAGGTACAATCTTGTGATGATGAAAGTGATGAAGAACATGATGATGAAAATGAACATGAAAATGAAAATGATAGTGATAGTGATAATGATGAACCTACTAAAGATGAATTATTTGACATGCTAGAGGATGCTAGAGAACACTTTGATATTAAGAGAAGGGAATGCAAAAGCTTGCGTAAGGAACTAAAAGACCTTAAGCAAGCCTTTGATGAGCTCAATGCATCTCATAAGAGGCTAGAGGAAGCCCATGAGAAGCTTGGCAAAGCTCACAAAAATCTTGAAAAGGCTTATTCATCTTTGCTTGATGACCAAAATAAAAAGAAGCATGATAATGATCAAGTGCTTGGACTTGGATAGAAGAAAGAGAAAAATAAAAAGCTCAAGGCAAAGGTATAAACCATAGGAGCTATTTTATTTTAGTGATCAAGACACTTAGAGAGTGTGATCATATTTATGTTTGATAGCCGTACTATTAAGAGGGGTGAAACTCGTGTTGGAATACGGTTATCAAAGTGCCACTAGATGCTCTAACTCATTGCATATGCATTTAGGATCTAGTGGAATGCTAACACCCTTGAAAATATTTGTGAAAATATGCTAACATATGTGCACAAGGTGATACACTTGGTGGTTGGCATATTTGAGCAAGGGTGAAGAAGTTAGAGGTGAAATGAAGTTGGTCGCAAAGATGCTAGCGTCGGTCAACTGACCAGACGCTGGGTCGCTAAGCGACCGGACGCTGAAGGGCTATGTCTGGTCGTGTTGTTGGTCAGCACAGTAAGAAGTCACAGTGTGACCGGATGCTGGCAGGGTCCGGTTGAGCATGACCGGACACGTTCGGTCGGCAAAAGTTGGTTTTGGAACCTTACTGTAAACGACCAGACGCTGGTGTTTAGCGTCCAGTCAACTTAAGCGCAGTATCTGGTCAAGACTGATGACCATTGAAGTCAGGACACATGGCTGACTATGAGCGACCGGACTCTGGAGGCTCAGCATCTGGCCAACTGATCGGAGCGTCCGGTCAGCCCGCGTTGTGCCCAGTGAAGGGGTACAACGGCTCTATTTCGTGGGGGCATCTATTTAAGCCCCATGACCAGCTGTAGCTCATATCTTTGTCCATTTTCATTGACATAGCAACCTTGTGAGCTTAGCCAAAGTCCTCCCACTCATCTCCATCATTGATTCATCAACTTTGTGAGATTGGGAGTGAATCCAAGTGCATTGCTTGAGTGATTACATCTAGAGGCACTTGGTGTTCGTGTTTCGCTGCAGATTTCGCTTGTTACTCTTGGTGGTTACCGCCACCTAGATGGCTTGGAGCAGCGAAGATCGTTGAGCGGAGGTTGGTGATTATCTCTGGCTCCGATCGTGGTAATTATGAGGGGTTCTTGACCTTTCCCTAGTGGAGAGCCAAAATGTACTCTAGTGGATTGCTCATGGCTTGTGTGATCCTCATCTTGTGTTGGTTGTGCGGCACCCTATTGAGGGTTTGGTGTGTGAAGCCAATTAGCGCGTGAACCTCCAAGTGAGTGAATCACCACAACAAGGACTAGCTTACCGGCAAGCAAGTGAACCTCAGTAAAAATCATTGTGTTCATCTTTGATTTCGAGGTGATTGGTCTTCATTGTTATTCATCCTTGTGATTGATTGATTTCTTCATCTACACGGTGGTATAACCTTCTTGATCACTCTCATTACATTACCGTAAACTAGTTGTCAAGCTCTTTAGTGTACCTAGTTGTGAGAGCTTGCTTGCTTGGTTGGTGTGGCTCTTTAGTTAGCTTTTGAGAGCACACTAACATAGAGTAGCATCATAGCTATTGTGTGTGTAGATACCGTCCAACCTAGAATTGTGGTAGGTGGCTTGCTTTTTGAGTAGGCTAGCGCAACACTTGCTTTACCTCATAATTGTCTAACTACTTTGTTAAGTGTTGTTGTAGAAATTTTATTAGGCTATTCACCCCCCTCTAGCCATTAGGACCTTTCAGCCGTCCTTGTCAATGGCTTGGCCAGTGGAGGATGGGGAGTAGTTAGCCGCAGTGGGGGAGTCACTTCTGCTAGGGCTGTGCACAATGTTAAATGAAAAATATGTGATTAATGATGCCTGTCAGGCAGGTAATGTATTCCTGATGTCGTGCCAGTTTACCTAAAATTTGGAGATGTTGGACTATAATCTGGGCTAGGTCTTCCAGAGTCATCAAGTGGCCTACACAAGTTAGTCAATCCATTAAAAAATCCACAAAACTCAAGGAGGGGACATACGGGTGAAATGGAACACTTTTATGGGACACAAATGTGAAGATGCTTGATACAGATGATGAGGCCTGAATAGGACTCACCTGGTTAGGTTGTATGACAGACTTGGTAATGAATATGATGGTGAAGTCGGTGAGTAAGTCGATGAAGTTGGACTAAAATTTAAACCAGTAATACAAGCAATCAATACATAAATATTAGAACACAGATTGCCACTGTTAGTTGTCAAGGATAAATTTGCAACTCTATAGAATTGTTAGTACCTGTAGTCTGGACGAGTCTAGAAGTCTAGAGTCATCCTTAGTCCGATTGGAGAGTAAGTGTTGGAAGAATTGTACTCAGTAGACGAAAGATTGAAGCTTGGTGAAGTCGGGTTGTAGTTTGGCGATGTTTGGCTATAAATTGGTGAGGTCGGGCTATAACCAGGTGATGTAGGGCTGTAACCAAGTGATGTAGGACTGTATGTAGGTGATGTTGGGCTGTATGAGGGTGATGAAGGACTGTATGATGGAGACATAGGGCTATACAATGGTGATGTTGGGCTGTATGAGGGTGACGACGAACTATATGATGGAGAAGTAGGGCTATAGAATGGTGAGGTTGGACTATACGATGGTGATGCGGGGCTGTGTGTAGGCGAAGTGGGACTATAACTTGGAGAAGAAGGATTATATCTTGATGTAGGGGAGTAAACTGGATTTATGGGCGTGTAAACTGGAGTTGTGGCTGAGTAAACCGGACTTACTGGACTATATGATGTTGAAGTAGAAGCATTAATTAGTGATGTAGCATTGTATGGAGTATATATCGGTGATACAGCCATGTACCTTTCCAATCTAGTATTGTATCCCCCCGACAACAACGATTGCGAGTAACCACCTTGTGAAGGAATAGGTGACAATGTCATATCTTTGACATATGGCAAAAACGAAGCATATGTATCAATGGGGGAATGCCTGAAATCTAAACTTAGGAGATGACTCGGGGACATCAATCCTTCATGGTATGGCGACCCAGAGAGAGGTGAAGGTGCTAGTGTGATGCCAAAGTCTAGACCATCCACATAGCTTGGGAGTTGAAGTTCAATGGCCTGCTACAGCATCTGGTCATTCAGAGATAATGCGCAGCCTCCAGTACCAATAGGAGAAAGCTGGCCAGGCATAATGTTCTCAGTGACACCTCTCAGGTAGTCAGATTCGGCATGTACAGCAGCATCAAGCAAGATATCCATAGTTTCTTCAAAAGAACATCTCATAAGAGGTCCAGTGTCATTGCAATTGATAGTATGCCTTGTAATAGCCATCAGATGACCTCTGTATGTCATTGTATCGCAAAGAACAGCCAGATGCCTATAATTTACATAGGATCCATCAAAAGACATGACTGCCCGAAGTTCATCAAAGAGAGCTCGATGAATAGCCTCAATTCCAAGAACCTCAATCACTTCAGTCAAATGGCTACTTGTTCTTGTAGCATGAACATCCTCATGACACATGATAGCTAAGAGATTAACACCTTCTGTATCAAGCATCCATTCCTTATTTTCTTTGAAACCATCATTCACATCAAATTTGTTAACTTTCACCTCTTTTATAAACACCTTGTTAATATTTGGAATGCCTCGAAGAGACATCTCTGCCAACATGTTACTCTCTATCTTCTTGAGGAAAACTTCATCCTCAGCAGACTCATCTAGTATTTCTCCTCTTGAAGCTTCATCATTTATGATGCGCAGGCGAAGAATAAGTTTATCTGCATTGTCATCACTGTATATGCATGATAAGTCGCCATCAAATTCATGGTTGATCTCATTGGCGATATCAGCCATGCTCAACTTCTTATCAACCATCATCTCACGATTAAGCTCAATACGTAGCAGCCAAGGAGAAATCTTATCCGGGTCAATATCCTCATCAGGCATTTCATAATATGTCCGGACAATTTCCAAATCCTCTTGAATGATGGTTCCCATAGGATCAGGATCATACCATACTTTAGTGGCATGAGTCACACTACGCAGTGTGGTGTACTCTAAAGCACATTGGACACTCTTAGCCAATTCTTTCTTCTTGTTCACCCTAGGCTTTAGGTAAACAAACAGCGATGGAGTTTTTATCTTCTTGGCGACATTAATGATCTCTCTCAATCTGGGAACTCCAAGGGTAACATTCTTGGCACTGACACCAGCAAAATGGAAGGTATTCAGAGTCATTTGAGTTGCTGGTTCCCCAATGGACTGTGCAGCAACACATCCAATCATTTCACTAGGGGCCACCAAAGACTGTGAAAACCTCCAAACAATCTCATCGATAATCCACTCAAATGCTTCCCTTGTAAGCCTGTATTCCTTCAAGACCCTCTTGCTAGCAAATGTGGCACGAAGATGGATATTAAAGAACAAGGTGGCATTCTTCTGAGCCTCAATGCTTATAGCATCATCACCAGGCACAACTTTCAGTCTTTCTTGCAGCTTATCTATCGCTTCCACAATTTCTATTGGGTGCATGTCAGAACATGTTCTGACATCAATCTTGAATGTCTTCTGGGCATTCCAGATAAGCCGCTTGAGGTTGACAGGCAAAGGCCATGTATGATTACCATTTGTAGCAATCTCAGTCCCAAGCTAGAACCTGTCAGCTTCTAGCTTATGAACCTCCGCCTCTAACACACTTCTGAAATCACTGATGGTCTTCAAATCATCAAAATGGATAGGCAGTTGAAAGCATCTAGGCCCCTAGTTGGGTTTCGGTAATTAATGACAATACATGATTACTGTGACTAACGTGTGTTTTGCAGAAACAATTGAGTTAGGTCACGGTAATGGAGATCGATTGGGCAATCATGGTTGTCATGCCCCTACGATGGAAATTGTTTTAGTTTTCAAAGGATGGATGACAAGGTTAAGGATGGACTAGTTCTAAGTGTCGATTGGAGTTGGAGAGACACTTAGAGTAGTTTAGGACTTTGTTTTTCCTTTGACCGTACTATTAAGGGGGGTATGACCGGGTAGCTTGACCTAGGTGAGTCTAGTGAGTTAGGTGTGGTGCACACTTGTTAAAACTAGCACTAGGTAGCTCCACAACAGCCCCTTGATCCTATGGAGCAAACTTCATTCACATATGTTTGAGAGTTGGAAGTGAATGGAGAGTCAAATACTGACCGGACGCTGGATCCGGTGTGACCAAACGCTGGATCAGAGTCTGGTTAGTTCATTTGACCAAGGTGAAAGCGTCTGGAAGTGACCAGACACTGCGAGGTTATGGTACCGGACGCTGAGGGCCAGCGTCCGGTCGACTTCAGTAAGGTTACAGAGAGGGAAAATCATGACCGGACACGTCTGGTCAGTGCTGACCGAACGCTGGCTGGCGTCCGATCACACTGTAAATACTGGAGTTCAGGGTATACTGACCGGAGCATCCGGTCAACATGACTGGAGCGTCCGGTCACCCCGCAGACGCACATAACGGTTCGTTTTTCAACCGGTGTTATAAATACCATCTCCACTCGTGTGTGGGGGTACTTTTACTCATACCAACAGTTGAAAAACACCTTAGAGAGTACCAAGAAGAGCAAGGTCCTAGTGAGGTGATTAAGATTTGAGAATCCCAAAGAGAGCCCTCATTAGTGAAGATCAAGAGTAGCAAAGTGTGTATCCACCTTCTCATTAGGCTTGTCATGGTCAAGTGAGAGTTCATGCTTGTTACTCTTGGTGATCGCCATCACCTAGACGGCTTGGTGGTGATTGGGAGTTCGATGATCACCCGACGGAGTTTGTGGGTGACCCAACTCAAGTTGTGAGCGGTTGTGGGTGATTCACCGCGATGGAGTGTCGAAGAATCAACCCGTAGAGAGCACTTGATCCTTGCGCGGATCAAGGGGGAGCTACACCCTTGCGAGGGTGCTCCAACGAGGACTAGTGGGGAGTGGCGACTCTCCGATACCTCGGCAAAACATCGCCGTGTTCTTTCCTCTCTATTTACTTTGAGTATTTACTTTGAGCAATTCAATTCATGTCTTTACATTCTTAGAATTGCCATGCTAGAGTAGGATTGGAACTTAGGTTGCAAGTCTTTTGTGCGGTAGAACAATTAGGAACACTTTCTAGGCACAAGGGGTTAATTGGGCTAACCATAGGACTTAATTATTGCAAAAAAATTTAGAATTAGTCTAATTCACCCCCCCTCTTGGGCATCTTGATCCTTTCAGCAGCAAGTAGTTAGGCCTCCAATTATCATCATCCAGTTCATATCAGAATACAGAATCAAACTCATCCTTTTTCATCTTCAAAGAGTCCAAATTCTGTTCTTCAATACAAACATCATCCATACCATCTTCCCCATATAGAAACTGAATGACATCTCCTAAGGAATTTCTTACAGTGCCATCATACTTCACCATGATGTCCTCCATAGCTTTCACAAGCCTCCATTGGATATACCCAGTCTCGGAAGTCTTCACAGCCGTATCAACCAGTCCTTCTCTACCACCCATAGCATGAAAGAAAAATTCTTGCGGTGTCAGACCCTGAAGGTAAGAGCTCTCCACAAATCCACGACTTTCAGGACCATAGTCATTTTTCGTGAAATGTGGCAATGTTCGACCACTGAAACCAAATGGGATCCGCTTGCCCTCAATATTTTGCTATCCATCACAAGCAGCCGTTTTTGCGAAATGTTAATGAAAGTGCCTTTTGAGCCTGCAGTGACCATAGCCTTGAAATTGTTGCTGTCGGACAAGCTCTTCTGCGCACTGCTTCCAGCCATGTTGAGAACCTGGAATAAAAAGAGAGTGGACTTGATGTTAAACAACTCAACTGATATCGATAGTTTTCTTGTTTGATTGGAAGACCTATATATAAAATAAAAGGCAATCCATAATCAAAGACACAAACAATTACCTCATTTACTTTATTTTCAAATGACTCCATCATGGTGCGTCCTGGCTCAGTTTCCAATTTCTTGTCGTGTGCTTGTTTAATAAGTTTCATCACACTATCCTTAGCACTAGAAATTGCTCGATTAATGCTTTTCATTGTGTCTGCATCTGCAATCATATCTCCAATTCCAATACTGAAACCATTTTGAAGAAGCCAGTAGTTGACAAGCCACTATGTATAACCTAAGAACTTGCGTGCAGCATCTGGACCAACCTCTTCCCTGCAAAGAACAAGTTAAAATGAAACTAGATCAAACAAATGAGAAAAAAGAAATTACTAAACTGTGATGCAACTTCTGAATCAGAACGATAATGGAAGCATAATTACCAAATAACATGAATTAGACTCCCAGGGCCTGTTCCAAGAGTCTTGTTGCAAAGTGTGCCAGATAGACTCCCTTTTCTATCCTGACCATAGTATCACTGGGAGTAACAAATCCTTTCTCTTCGCCGGAATGCCAGGAACAAAACTGAATTAAATTTATTTGCCTTGGGATAATTAAGTTGAAAACTTGTTTCCCAGTCCAAATAGGTCTTGGTTTGAGAATGGCAGGAGCAGGAATCTTTCCATCAAAGTCTTCCCACCACATCAATATGTTCATAAATACGTCCTGGAATAAATTTCATAACGTTAAGCTACAAAACTTAACATAAAACACTATTGAAAAAGGTAAGTAAAGTCTATCTTTAATCACCTTTTCAATGAGAGTGTCCCTTTTGGTGATTTTGCGACATCCAAGCAGCATGTCTTGGACAATACCCATCACAAGCTTATTTGATTGTGGAGACACAATACATTTTGGCACCATCAATAATTCTAGAACTTCTGCTCTAGTCTCAAAAGACTAGGGAACATGCATATTCATTTCATCCCCATCAAAATCAGCGTTATATGGTGATGTGACAGACAAATTCAATCGGAAAGTTGAGTGGGGCATAATTTTGATTCGATGCCCCATGATAGACATTTTGTGAAGACTTGGCTGCCGATTGAAAAGAACAAAATCTCCATCATTGAGGTGCCTCTCCACCTGAGGAACAAAAATAGTAAAGAAATTTTCTGATGAGATTATAAAAAGCATTACCGCTACAGTTACAATGAATACAATGCTCACCTTGTAACCAAGCTCCAAATGCTGATCACTGCTTTTCTTCACATAACGAAGATCAAGCCTCTGACCATCTTCCCTGATAATGTACTTTGCACCTGTCTTCCCTAGGGGAGGATGAGGCCCATTTAGTACAAGTTCCTTCAACCTGAGATCATTGGAGTTAGTTGTAAGCTCAGCAAAAGAACATTTCCATAACACGTTTCAATAAATTGGTTTACCTCTCAATGTTATATGGAGTGACAGTTTCTGGATATGTCAGGTTCAAAGCAATACTCCATGGCACACCCAATTCATCAATGTTAATATTTGGATCTGGTGTGATAACAGTATGGGCTGAGAAATCAACTCGCTTCCCCATCAAGTTTCCTCTAACTCGGCCTTCTTTTGCTTTCAGCCTGCTGCAAATTGATTTAATTGGCCTTCCAGAACGCTGTGTGGCCTGAGCATTTAAAAACAAATAGAAAGGATAATTTAGCCTTGTATCTATAGGTGACATGCAAGACATCTTTCTAGACTACTCACCCTGGGTTGGACAGGAAGTTCATTATCAAAGTATGTAGCAATGTGAAATTGCAACAACTGAGCAAACTCCTCTATAATGTGAGCTGGAGCTCCGTTTCTCTCTTGCCTCCTCAAGTTCTCATTATGCCAAATTATCATAGCTAATTGATAATTCAAATCATCCTACAGAAACAGATGAAAGACCAAGAAGAATAACAGTGAGCTGAGCATTCCAATCCATCCATGCAAACAAGTCAAAACATAATTACTGTAATAGTAGCAGTAGGCTCACCTCGCTTTTGGAAGAAGTGCCCATCATGACAGAAGGTCTAACAGGGGGTGGAGGAATTTGGGATGTAAGCCCAACAGATGATTCTCCTCGTCAGATATACGCTTGAGAACGTAAAGGACCTGGTCAAACAAGCCATGTAAGCAAACCGCATGGTTACAGTAACTTCCTTAGAACAACTTGTTAATTTGTTAAATAAACATAGATCATATAAATACCCTCTCAGCAGAGAGAATCTGCTTTGGTTCCAATGACTCAGAGAGTTGCTCTCGATCATCATTTTTCTTCTTTGGTGCTTTGAATTCCACAAGCATCTTCATACCATCAACTGTAATAACTGGCTGCTGAGCACCACAGCCACCTCTTCTCTTTGCATGCTCATTAGTATCTTGCTGCTGCTGGACATCAAGGTCATCACCCTCACCACAGACCTTTTTGGTCTTGCAAGCATCGTATATTTTCTTTAATCTATTCTTTGGGTTCCTGATTTTCAGAGCCTGCTTGAACTTGGTATTATCCTGCAAGATGAATGTTAATGTCGAATAACATTGGAAAAACATGATATTTAGTATAGTGGCTAAACATGTGACAACAGCTAAATCAGAACTTTGTGAAAAGCTCCAAAGTTAGTTCATGGTCAGGTTTAATTACCCTGATCGTTTTATACAGAACACAAATATGTTTTTGCTAGGGTGGTAATATTCACCCAAAATATACACTACAGCACGAGTTTCTAAGCTTCATGGATCTTACATTAGGTTTCAGAAAAGTCTGCCTGCACATGCAAACAAGTTTTTGTTTACAACTTTTTGTAGTGTGTTACCATGTTTACAAGTATTTGTTAAACATGCCTCCTGTGGACAACAGCAAACCATGAGCATAGCTTGATGCAGTACAAAGAGAAGGACAATTCATTCATTAATATAATGGTCAGAATACAGAAGGCTCCTATGATCTATATCGAATATGCTTTGATTTAAAATCAGAACTCCTTTCACTATAGCCAGATAGGCACACAAGCAAGTGCACACAAACATTCTGCACAGTAACAGAACCCAGGGGTACCTCATCCACGAGGATCTTGGAGCAGTTGAAGCAGACGCAGCGCATAATGGACAGTACAGTCTTCATAAACCCAATGTGGAACATGGGCTTGGCGAGCTCAAGGTGACCAAAGTGGCCTGGGCACTCTGCCATCCCCCCATGTATGTCTGGCACTTGATTTTGCGGTCGACAGTCCCCATTCAAGGGTCACTAAACCCACCAGTCTTTGGCTTCCCCTTCTCCATAGTCTCTGCATATTCTATTTGTGCCACCGACATTTGTATCTGCACAGCACAAAGAGTATTCACCATTAAATTACATGACCTGAATTTTGTTGTTCAGACACTGCAGATGTGCCAACATTTCTTTCAATGAACCGGTACAAACCAGTCCAACATGGCAAACCATTAAACCCATCATCCTTCATCATCTTAATTGTTATCTTTGCACTAAGTCGAGGAATTACTCACTTAGTCATCATGTAACATTAATGGTGCGTTTCAGCTGTACAGGAGTAGTCATAACCCAAAAAATCTAGTTATCTGTGCTTTCCAGTTCAAACTTGCAGTTGCAATGTTTCATCTTAATCGTTTATCTTTGCATTAAGTAGAGGAATTGCTCACTTAATCACCATGTAACATCAATGGTGCGTTTTATCTGTACAGGAGTAGTCATAACAAAACAAATCTAGTAGTTATCTGTGTTTTCCAGTTCAAACTTGCAGTTGCAATGAAACATGACTAAACCAAACACATTCTTGACAGTCAAGTTCATAATAACCACACCAATATGGCATTGGCTATATATGGAGTTATGGACCTGCCCAAATTTTACTAGCAGCCCCTCCAATCCCCCAAATCATCCATCCAGCTCGAATTCGAAAAATCAATTCAAGCAGTGGAGACGACCGGACGAGGGGCAGGGCATTACGATCTCGTTGGGCCTGAGGACGCCGAACTGCACGAGCTCCACCTTGGCGACCTCGGCCGGCGAGTGCGGGAACCTCACGTCCATCTCGCCTCCTCCTCCGTCCTCCCCACGCGTGAGCAGCGGCGGGCGCGAGACCGAGCAGATCGATTTTCCTGCGTCGGCGCCTCGGCGGGGTGGGACGTGGAAGGAAAACAAAGAAAGAGACCAGAGAGGGACGGTGGGCTGTGGGTCGGTTACTCGGCTATCACATGTTCACTGATCGTATCAGTTATGTTATCAGAGTATTTTTTTCACGACAAAATAGAATCAGACTTATAAGTCACATAAACGAACGTACAAATGGGGTGTATATTTATGAGCCTAGCCTGCACCGGCGGTAATCTCTGTGGACCCATGGGGGTGGTGCACGGATTAAAGGCAGCGCAGGGTGACGTGGTGCTCGTGGACTGCGTACGGGAAGGAGGCGTGGGTTGGTGGAAAACCGCCTTTGGTTAGGGTGACGTGCGTCGTTGGATGTTGACGTGATGGGGTAGATAGGTTCGCGTGGGATGCGGGCTCGATCAATACAAAAGCAGAAGTCCGAAGTCATGGACTCCCTACTCGTGTGCTCCGTGGACACAGGAGAGCAGTTTTTGGATCCGTTAGGATAGGGCCAAGAAGGGCTAACGTTCTCGTGTGGTTTGATAGTAGAAAAAAAACACGCTACTCAACGAAAAACAACTGATTTTACACTGAGCTTTATAAGAGATGTTGTATATGGCTTTATTGTTGTTGTACCTTTTAAATTGTACTCGTAACCACGAGTCCATCACACATCTGCTTTAGGGCGCGTTTGGACAGTGTCCAGAAACTACCACACCGAACGTTTGGCCGCGCCGCAACTGCGGCGCTGAAATCGGCCGCCGCACCTCCGGCACGTTTTGGCACCCAAAATACACTAGAGGACCATGGTAAGGCTGCGGCATGCCGCAAATGGGGCAGCGAACCAAACGCATGCCGCAACTGCAGCGCTGAAGTTGCGGCCCGGCGCGGCATCCTTTGGACGCAAACCAAACGCGCCCTTAGTCTCTGTTCCAGCATACAGATCTCATGGCGAACTCGCTATCTGCCCTCAGCACGTGCTTCAGTGTTGGCCTCTGCTTTTTGTTAAATCGGACTAAAATTAGTAGGGATGGATCTATGTAGAATGTAAGGGGTTGCAAGACTAAAATTAGTAGGGATGGGTCTATGTAGAATGTAAGGGGTTGCGTGCGTACTCACAAAAAAACAAAAAAACATAGTAAAACTATATAGGCACTCATATAGTAAAACTATGTATCCTTGAGGTAAGCGCACCCCTTCTCATCTGCTCACTATGCCAACATATAGATTGGGATTTACCAATAAGTTCCTGGCATTAAGAAGATATTGGAAAATATTTGGCGCAACAAAAATCAAAGCACAAGCGAAGTATGGACAATATTGGGCCTACCCTACCCAAAACGTTCAGGTCGGTTTCCATGTAATGTGGCTCAGCAACGGTGCCTGGCCCCAAGAAAACTGGACAGACTAGTTTGGAAACCGGACAGAGCAGTTTTCTTACCTGTTCCGAGTCCGATATGTTTTCAAATAGGGTTTAGATTTATTTTCAACTGGGAAACTTAGGTAGTGTTTGGATTGAGGGTTTAACTGGGTTCGACCCAGGTCAACCCGTCTTTGGATGAAAAATGAAGTGGGTTGGGTTCGACCCAGTAGAGAATATGCTGTCCAGATGCGGGTTGGATGGATTCCTCCAAAACGAGCGGACCACGTGGACCCGCATCACATGCGCTTGGCATTGGTCACCCCCGCATGCTATCCTCACCCCCGTGGCTTCGTTTCTACGAGGCGAAGCACAGAAGCCGGTCGCCGCTCACCGCTCGCTGAAAGGTCCTTGTTTGGTTTTGGTAATTAAGTGACAACTTAGGTGGACTAATTGTGTTTATGTGAGATACATAGGTGATTAGTCTACAGGTACATGTGTGTGAGCAACATATGTCATGAAGGTGAAAATAGCTTGGAGATGTTGCAAAGCTCACACATGTGATGATGAAGGAACTTAAATGCATATGAGACATGACATTGAGTCATGTGATCAAGGTGGAGAAGATCAAGACAAGGCTTGGCTTGATGGACCGGTTGCAAGCGTGAAGGGCAAGTCGAAGGCTTTGGAGTGATGGACCGCGTGGCGGTGAAGCTTGAGCAAGACTTGGCGCCGATGGACGATGGCAACGGTGAAGAGCAAGTAAAGTCAAGATCGATGAACCAATATGATCACGTGATGATATGAAGTGGATCATATCATTGTTGATCATGTTGGTGCATGTGTTGCATCAACATTGAAGGAGATGGAATGGAATGCGCAAGGCAAAGGTATAACCTAGGGCATTTCATTTCACCGGTCATAGGTGTGTAGAGAAGTTTATGACCGGGTTTAGGATAGATGGCCGTACTATCAAGAGGGGTAAACTTGTTTGCATATCGGTCATCTAGTGCCACTCGAGTGATCTAACTTTGCATCGTCGCTAGGATCGAGTGGCGTGGCAAGTTGAGTGGCTAACATCCTTTGGAAAATGATTATGAAAAGCTAACACACATACACATGGTGGTGTACACTTGGTGGTGTTGGCACATTTACAAAGGAGGTGGTGTTTGCAGGGTTGAGATGGGTTTGGGTCCCTCTCTCCCTCCCACCGCGTAAGCTCGGCGGGATTTGGCGCTTTCGGGAAAATGAAATGCCTATTTTTTATTGCACCGGATGCAAATTCTTGTGGTTGGCTCATTGGAGCAAGGGTGAAGAAGTTAGAAGTGAAAACAAGTTGATCGCGAAGACACTGGCGTCGGTCAACTGACCGGACGCTGGGTCTGAAAGCACCGGACGCTGGCAGCATGCGTCCGGTCGAGCTGGTCGGTCGGCACAGTACCGAGGGTATTGCACCGGACGCTGGTCTGCGTCCGGTCAAGGTGGATCGGACGCGTCCGGTCGAAGAAATACACCTTGGGGAGCTTACTGGAAACGACCGGACGCTGGGGTCCAGCGTTCGGTTAGTTGAAGCTGCTACGTCCAGTCAGGTCAAGTGACCATTGGAATCGGGACACGTGGTCATCTGCGAGCGACCGAACGCTGAGGTCTAGCGTCCGGTCAATACGACCGGAGCGTCCGGTCGGCCCGATTTTTGCCCAATGAAGGGGTAAGGCTAGTTTAGCCCTTGGGGCTATAAATAGAAGTGGCCTTCGGCCATGGCTGGTGTGGAGCACCTTGGGGGACTTTGTGTCCATGCTTGAGAGTGCTTAGGAGCCCTCCATCTCACACATACTTGATAGCGATCATCCGATTGTGTAAGTGAGCGATTCTAGTGCGATTGTATCGTGAGGTTGCATCGAGTGGCACTAGGTGATCGAATTACAAGCCGGTGGTGCTTGTTACTCTTGGAGGTTGCCACCTCCTAGACGGCTTGGTGGTGGTCTCCGTCGAAGCGCGCAAGAAGCTTGTGTGGCGCTCCGGAGAAGTGCTTGTGAGGGGCATTGTGCTCGCCCCGCGGGAGCCGCGAAGAGCAACTGTAGTAAAGCGTGTCATTGAGCTACCCTCACTTCTGGGGTAGGTTCTTGCGACGCCCGACGTGCGGGCTTAGCGGGTGATGCTAATTAGCCGCCGAACCACCAAGTGAGCGGTCGACACAACGGGGACTAGCGTGTTGGCAAACACGTGAACCTCGGGAGAAAAATCATCGTGTCAACCTTATTCTTCCTGTTGATTTGCATCCCTGTTACACAAGCTTGCAATTACTTTTATACATATTAAGCTTATGTAGTTGCTCTTGTAATTAGATAGCTTGTGTAGCTTGCTAATTACCTTCTTGCTTGTGTAGCATAGAAGTAGCTCCCTTGCGTGGCTAATTTGGTTTTAGTAACCTTGTTAGTCATATTGCTTAGTTTGTGTAGCTAAGTATTTGCGCTCTCTAATTAGGCATTGGTTGTCTTGTTATTGAGCATTGCTAGTGAGCTTAGTTAGCTTTGTGCTTTTGCTTACTAGCATGTGTAGGAGCTCCCTTGTTGCTTAAAGTACTAGTGGCATAGGTTTGTGTAACCTTGCTCCTAGAATTGTTTAGGAGAGCTCTAGCTAGCCCGGCACCTTAGTTGCATAATTAGTATCTTTGGAAGGTGCTAGAGAACATATATAGAGGGGTGTTGTCTTGGCTAGACCAATAGTTTTAATTCCGCACTTGTTTCGGTTAGCCAACGTGATTAATTTTAGAAAAGACTATTCACCCCCCCCTCTAGTCCGCCATCTTGACCCTTCACTCGCCCTCCTAGATCCGGCGGCGCCAGCGCCTCCCAGGTCCGGCGGCGCCAGCCGTCTCGGCCTCCCTCCCTGCTCCCGTTTGTGCCTCCCATCGACGGTCCTCGCTCCCCTGCCGCCCTCTGTTCTTCCGTCGCCGAGATCCGACGCCACCCCTCTCCCGTCACCTCCACTGCACGGTCCTCCCTCCCCTCTAGCCGGTCCCCCTCCCCTGTAGGCGTCGCCCTTCATGGTTGGGCCTCCATGGCCGGCCATCTCTTCCCCTGCAGCCAAGGTAAGAAACCCTAGCATGTGAACTCATCTCTGTATTTGGTAGAAATTGGAACCCATGTTTCATCTTGTGTGGTCTACAAATTTTAACTTATTTGCTAAGCGATTTTGATCAGAACCAATGTTATGGCTGCATTATTGGTTTAAAATCATTCTTGTATTGTAGATGGATAAGAGGACCAAGATTTTAACTTTTGCAGCTGTTGCATACATGTTGTTGTCAATGATGGCCTTGATTATTCAGACTAGAAAACGTAAGCGTGATGCAAGAAGGATTGGTATTACCTATGGGCCTATGGAGAAAAGGGATAGGATTAGACTAGAATATCTAAACAACAAAATTTAGAAGGATGATACAACTTGTCTGAACATGTTAAGACTTAACAGAGACAAGTATTTCTAGTTTTGCAAACTTTTTAGAGATTGTGGTTTACTTAAAGATACCATCCACTTGTGTGTTGAGCAACAAGTGGGTATGTTTCTAAACCCTGTGTGTTGAGCAAAGGACTCAAGTGCAGCACTAGGTAGAGAAGATGATGAGGCCGATAGCCAAGATGAGGAGGAGATTACTGGAAATGGTTTGAGTGATGGTCATACCACTCAAGGGGCAACATCATCTACTAGTAGACCATCATCTGCTACTAGACCCAACAAGAAGGCCAAGGTTGTTGACATTGAGGAGGAGGGGTTGATTGCTGTATTCAAAAGTGTAGGTGAGAACATCGCTGAAGCTATAAAAACTGCTGGCAAACCAGAAAATGAGTTGCCACCTGACCTATTTCAGATCCTAAATACCTTTCCTGGTTTTAATTCGGTCCACGTATCTGCATACCATCTTCATTTGTGTTTCAACCCTACTATTGCTAAATCTTTCTATAACCTGACATACGAGAACCAGCTTCATTGGTTTTTAATGTTCATCAGTGATAAGTTTTCTGGAGTGTAAGTGATGTTGGATGAGTGGGAGGTTTCTTTTGGTACAACTTATCCAACCGTGTAAGCCTTGAACTTATATCATGTAAGGCTTGAACTTATGTAATGCCTTGAACTTGCTTTATTTAAGGCTTGAACCTGATGTGTAAGGCTACATCTAATTATTATCATGTAAGGCTTGGACTTATGCAATGCCTTGAACTTGCTTTATAAGTAAGGCTTGAACCTGATGCATGGGATTTTATACGTGTCATTGCATATTATTTTCCTTTCATGAATATGCTTTGAACTTGATTGGAAGTGAAGATATTTGCAATGTGTGGTAATCTCACCAAAGAGGTGATCATATTCTCAGCCAACCCTCATCCCTCTAACCAAACAAGGAATGGAACCACTCGAACCCACTGTATCCTCCAACCAAATAGAAAACTGGGTTGAACCTATCCATGTAACCAAACAAGAGATGGGTTGATTTCAACCCAGAGAAATGGGATGGACCAACCCATTCTATTTGGCTCTCAAACCAAACACATGCTTAGAGAACGCGTTCTGTACATGTTTCCTACTGTCGCCGACTCGGTGGTAACGGCTCTGGTGCCCGTGTGGACACAAGGGCGTCCTCTTGTTTAGCTTGGACTTTTCCTGGATGATCCGAAACAAATAAGGCCGTAATTTTCTTGATTAGTTGTTTCTCATTACATGGAATGCTAGTTTTCCACATTCTAGCTTCATTATTTCCACGGGTTATGGCGTGTATACTTGGACGCTAGTTGGAGCCGAGCCAAACTTGCCATCAGCGGCGGAGGCAGGTATTTGGCACGCTTCGGCAGTCGCCAGACCTAAAGTTTGTACAAAATACTTAATATATGTATTATATGCTAGTAAATATACATAAAATACATAAGTCAATACGTTGTACAAGCCGGTATGTTAGTTTTTATAAAACCCCATCGCACCTAAAAATTATTCCTGCCTCCCTGTGAAGGAGCTGCGTTTGTTGTCGCTATCGTCCCAGCTTTGTCACTTTTTTTCTCCTTTCATTTTCTATATTATCTACTTACTTTATGTAATGTACTATGAACAATTTTTTTATGTTGAGAAGTTAGTTTGGAACATATCATGTAAAAAATTGCTGCAAAAGTTGTGTATAATTTTTTTTTTGAAGACGTCAAACAAAAAATATGTGTATGAGTTACATTATTCGTAAAACTTATTATATAAAAGCTTGTGTTAGGAGATTTATAATGAAAAATTGTTGTGATGTAAAAAATGTCATGATAAGTTACCTATAAAACTATATTGAAAAACTTACGATTAAAAATTAGGATTAAGTCCACTTTTAGACCCTCAACTATTGGGTTTGACTAATTTTGACCTCCACCTATAAAACCGTCTAACGTGGGTACCCCAACTGTGAAAACCATTCACCTTTAGCACCTGGACACGAGCAGGGTTGTTTTGCCCGACGTGGAGCGGGTTTGACCACGCCACGCTGGCGTTGACCATGCCACGCTAGCCTCTCTCTTTCCTCCCGTCACCAGCAACGAGCAGGCTACGGCGGCGGCGCGTGAGCAGGGCGGTGGCGCTTGAGCAAGTTGCAGCGGCGACGCCCGAGCATGCTACGGTGGTTGCCGCCTCCTTGCGCCGCAGCCGAGTCGCCGGTTCCGCCAAGCCCTCCCGCTCGTGGCGCGCCCCGTCATCGACTCGCTGCGTCGCTGCAGCACCGCGGCCATGGCGTCGCCGCGGCCACGGCCACCAGCGCACATGGCTGGGACACCGCCGCGTTCCCCACCGAGCCCCTCCGCCCCAGTAGAGCCCTCCTCCATGTTCCCCACTCCCTCTCGCACCGGCGCCCCTCTCCTCGGCGCGAGTGCGGGAGCAAGCAGTAGGGCCATAGGCCACCTGCCGCGAGCGCTGGCTTTGCGTGCAAATGCGGCCGTGGGAAAGCATGACCGTCTCTCTTCCCCTCTCAAATTCATGATGTATCCAATCTCTCTCTCCAATTCTTCACCACCATAGGAGCCTTGGGTCTTGAGCTCGCTGCTGGGTGTGGTCCCGTCAGGGGTCATCCTCTATTAAGCTTACTCGAGCCATTCGCGTCATCGGTGTCTGCCATTCACACAGAGCTCAAGCTCCGCCACAACCAACCCCATCTTGCCCACTCTCTTTCCTACCTTTGCTTCATTTCTGTGTCACCATAACATCCGGGGTCGTCCTCTATGTACAGGTTTCGCGGAGCTCCGCTGGTTCACTGGGAATGCCGACGCCGCCTCAGTTCGTTGGCTGGCTTGCCACCGCCCCCGTGGCTAGCACTGCTCCGCTCGCCTCCGAGCCAACTAGAGCCTTCTGCAGAACACCACTGAGCCCTAGTCTGTCTTCGCCCCCTTGCTTAGCCCGGTGTAGCTACCGCCTTGTCAAAACGCGACAGTGTCGCTGCTGCCATAGACATGTGCATGGCCGGGCCACGTTAGGCTGCCGAGGTTGCTAATGTCGGCGCCCTAGGGCCACGCGACCCCCTCCGCAGCGGCTGCACATGCTCCGTCCACCTCGTGCGTCGCTGGGGCGGACCTCCCCCGCCCACAGTGTGGCCAAGCTCGCCTGTCCGTATGTTGCTGGAGCTAGATGAAGGAGAGGGAGGGGATGAGTGGTTGACATGTGGGCCCCACATGTCACTGAGGTGGAGGGTGATGTCCTACGTGGCGGTCAACGCTAGCGTAGTATGGTCGAACCCGCTCCACGTTGGACAAAACAACCCTGCTCGTATCCAGGTGCTAAAAGTGAACGGTTTTGACAGTTAGGGTACCAGTATTAGACGTTTTTGTAGTTGATGATTAAAATTAGACAAACTCAATAGTTGAAGGGGCAAAAAATGGACTTAATCCTAAAAATTATGGTAATAAGTTTTGTCCCATAAAAAGTTATGCATAAAAATTATGAGTATAACTAACTCTAATTTTTTTATTTTTAAAAAAGAGAAGTGGTGAAGTTTTTTTTCTATAAAAAAAGGCACAAGAGTTGTCCGATGGTTCACTAGTTTGTAATGCAACACATGTTTGCTTGTTAGTGAAGCTGTGCTATTTGGCTTGCGCCAGCTAGCAATGCCAACTTACATTTCATTGCTTCATTTCTCTCTCTCCGTGCAGTCAAATCGGGGTACCGATTTCAGCCGCCGAATTTTGGTGGGCTCATGGCATCCATAGGCTAAGGCTATGTTTAGTTCACGAAATGAAAATTTTTGGATATCACATCGGATGTTTTGGGGATATCGGAAGAGGTTTTCGGATACTAATAAAAAAAACTAATTACATAGCTCATCTTGAAAAGGGTTTTCGGATACTAATAAAAAAACTAATTACATAGCTCGCCTTGAAACTACGAGACGAATTTATTAAGCATAATTAATCCATCATTAGCACATATTAGTTACTGTAGCACTTATGGCTAATCATGGACTAATTAGTCTTAAAACATTCGTCTCGCGATTTCCAACCAAACTGTGTAATTAGTTTTTTTTCGTCTATATTTAATATTCCATGCATGTGCCGCAAGATTCGATGTGATAGTTTGGGGTGAAAATTTTTGGGAAGTAAACCGGGCCTAAATCCAAGCACACCGTGGAGTAGAAGACCGAAGAGCAGACGGTTCTGGTTCTGGTTACGGCCATTGACATTTCTAGCTTGTTGCCTTCCTAAGACTGTCTCCAATGAGGAGCCCCAAACGCAAAATCGGTCACGCACAGTACTTTTGCCTATCAAAATCATGATCCAACAGAAGACCCATTCAAGGAACCCATTTTGGGTCCGACGTCGGTGAGAACGAAAAAGCGTCCTCGAGGAGAGACGACGCAAAAATCTTGCGCCGTGGTGGTGGGCGCCGCCGCGCCAGGGGAGGGGGCGCTCGCCCAGGGCCGCCGCCAGGGGGCGCGCTCGCCCTAGCCCCGCCGGCCGAGGAAGGGGCTCCCACGCCTGTGTCGGGGGGCTGGTGGAGAGAGAGAGAGAGAGAGAGAGAGAGAGAGAGAGAGAGAGAGAGAGACGCACGGCCGGAGAGCGAGCGCGCCACGGAGCGCACGCGGAGGAGCTCCGGGACGGCGAGGCGGAGCAGGATCTCATGGAGGAGCTCCGACGGGGGCAGCAGCAGCGGGCCCAGCGCCGTGGCGGCCGAGCTCGCGGGCGATGGGTGGGGGTGCTCGCCGGCGAGGGGGCGGTCGGCCATGGGAGGCGGGGAGCCCACGCGGCGCCGTCCCCGCTCGGCCCCCGCGGCACCTCCTCCTCGCCCGTGACCGCCGATTGAGATTGAGGAGAGAGGGGGTCGGCCATGGGGAGAGAGGGGGTCGCCCGTGACCGCTGCTGTTGGAGAACGCAAGGTTTGGATTCGGAACTTTTCACTGTGCATGACTCAAAATATCGAATGGGTCTTCGATTTGGGGACATTCTGTTGGAGATAGTCTAAGTTCTATTGTAATTGGTCGGTCGGTTAGGTTCTTATCCGATTGATTGAGTCCCCAACTTAACAAGTTGTTCAATTCTTCTAAATTTATTCTAGAATGCTTACTCCCTCCGTAAAAAAAACGCAATTCTAGCTCTAAATCTAGACACACGTCGAGAATTACGTTTTTTTTTATGGAGGGAGTATAGAAGAATGGTTTGTATGCATATATTTATAGGGACGAATTTTCATACATATTTGTGACATGCACTTTGTGCTTAGCAAAAAAAACACAGTTTTGTTTGTCAATTTTAATAATATTTTCTGCCCGTCGGTAAAATAATCGTTTTTAAATAACTTCATCAAATGTAGAAAAGCAAAGCTGATTTAGGTGACATGCTTTCGTGGAAACACAAAGGCTCTATGGACACAGATCTGGTGCAGTTTGTACTAGGGACTGATGCAACTGAAGCTTGTAGCCTCTTGTACTAAGGTAGAAAGGGACAAATCATCATCATCATTTTGGCCGTAATAAGCATGCAGTCCCTGAATCACCTTAATTCAAGTCTCTTGTGAAATTGATAGCAATAGAAGCTTGTATTGGAGACTTGTTTACCAATTTTACTTAAACCTGCATGGAACTTGACCGAATCTTGTACAAAAACTAACCATTATTCCAGTCCTTAATGTCTAATTGCAAATAAACAATCAGCAATTACTGATAAAAATCAGCAGCTACCTGATCCATATACCCGTTTCATTCAAAGACAGTATGAAATTCAAACCACTCAAAAATACACGTCATTTAATCATTTAATAGACATAACACTCAAAGCCGAGAAAGAAAGCATGCAACAAGAGTGATATTATCTTAAACAAGCATTTTCCAACAGAAAGGAAACAAGCATTAAAATCAGAATGGCACAAGCATTTACTGCAACACTTGCACTTAACAAAGCATATACAAGTGTTTCATCTGTTACATCACGATGGATAACAAAAAGTGTCTCAGCAGCACACTACCATCTACAGTATGACCAATGATGTTCAGAAACATGCATTTGACAACTAAAAGGAAACAGGATAAAGGTAGTTCCCAGCACAGTAGATGGATCGACAATTAAACCAGCACGGGTAACAGTAGCAAAAACGAAAAGATTAGAGCTTGTCCTCAAACTCAGAAAGAGGGGTCATCTGTTCCTTGAGACCCTTCCTCTTGCGGATATCCAGCACCAGCTGAGCAGCCTGGGAGCCAGCCTCCAAAGGATCAGAGCCCATCATGTCCCAATGGTCAAAGACACACTGGGGGAAAGCCTGACCAGAGGTTGCAGCCCTCAGTTGGCTGGAGAACCCAAAGGACTCGATGACAGGGAGGTAAGCCTTGATGTTGTAGGCAGTAGGGCCATAGGCCACCTGCCGCGAGCGCTGGCTTTGCGTGCAAATGCGGCCGTGGGAAAGCATGACCGTCTCTCTTCCCCTCTCAAATTCATGATGTATCCAATCTCTCTCTCCAATTCTTCACCACCATAGGAGCCTTGGGTCTTGAGCTCGCTGCTGGGTGTGGTCCCGTCAGGGGTCATCCTCTATTAAGCTTACTCGAGCCATTCGCGTCATCGGTGTCTGCCATTCACACAGAGCTCAAGCTCCGCCACAACCAACCCCATCTTGCCCACTCTCTTTCCTACCTTTGCTTCATTTCTGTGTCACCATAACATCCGGGGTCGTCCTCTATGTACAGGTTTCGCGGAGCTCCGCTGGTTCACTGGGAATGCCGACGCCGCCTCAGTTCGTTGGCTGGCTTGCCACCGCCCCCGTGGCTAGCACTGCTCCGCTCGCCTCCGAGCCAACTAGAGCCTTCTGCAGAACACCACTGAGCCCTAGTCTGTCTTCGCCCCCTTGCTTAGCCCGGTGTAGCTACCGCCTTGTCAAAACGCGACAGTGTCGCTGCTGCCATAGACATGTGCATGGCCGGGCCACGTTAGGCTGCCGAGGTTGCTAATGTCGGCGCCCTAGGGCCACGCGACCCCCTCCGCAGCGGCTGCACATGCTCCGTCCACCTCGTGCGTCGCTGGGGCGGACCTCCCCCGCCCACAGTGTGGCCAAGCTCGCCTGTCCGTATGTTGCTGGAGCTAGATGAAGGAGAGGGAGGGGATGAGTGGTTGACATGTGGGCCCCACATGTCACTGAGGTGGAGGGTGATGTCCTACGTGGCGGTCAACGCTAGCGTAGTATGGTCGAACCCGCTCCACGTTGGACAAAACAACCCTGCTCGTATCCAGGTGCTAAAAGTGAACGGTTTTGACAGTTAGGGTACCAGTATTAGACGTTTTTGTAGTTGATGATTAAAATTAGACAAACTCAATAGTTGAAGGGGCAAAAAATGGACTTAATCCTAAAAATTATGGTAATAAGTTTTGTCCCATAAAAAGTTATGCATAAAAATTATGAGTATAACTAACTCTAATTTTTTTATTTTTAAAAAAGAGAAGTGGTGAAGTTTTTTTTCTATAAAAAAAGGCACAAGAGTTGTCCGATGGTTCACTAGTTTGTAATGCAACACATGTTTGCTTGTTAGTGAAGCTGTGCTATTTGGCTTGCGCCAGCTAGCAATGCCAACTTACATTTCATTGCTTCATTTCTCTCTCTCCGTGCAGTCAAATCGGGGTACCGATTTCAGCCGCCGAATTTTGGTGGGCTCATGGCATCCATAGGCTAAGGCTATGTTTAGTTCACGAAATGAAAATTTTTGGATATCACATCGGATGTTTTGGGGATATCGGAAGAGGTTTTCGGATACTAATAAAAAAAACTAATTACATAGCTCATCTTGAAAAGGGTTTTCGGATACTAATAAAAAAACTAATTACATAGCTCGCCTTGAAACTACGAGACGAATTTATTAAGCATAATTAATCCATCATTAGCACATATTAGTTACTGTAGCACTTATGGCTAATCATGGACTAATTAGTCTTAAAACATTCGTCTCGCGATTTCCAACCAAACTGTGTAATTAGTTTTTTTTCGTCTATATTTAATATTCCATGCATGTGCCGCAAGATTCGATGTGATAGTTTGGGGTGAAAATTTTTGGGAAGTAAACCGGGCCTAAATCCAAGCACACCGTGGAGTAGAAGACCGAAGAGCAGACGGTTCTGGTTCTGGTTACGGCCATTGACATTTCTAGCTTGTTGCCTTCCTAAGACTGTCTCCAATGAGGAGCCCCAAACGCAAAATCGGTCACGCACAGTACTTTTGCCTATCAAAATCATGATCCAACAGAAGACCCATTCAAGGAACCCATTTTGGGTCCGACGTCGGTGAGAACGAAAAAGCGTCCTCGAGGAGAGACGACGCAAAAATCTTGCGCCGTGGTGGTGGGCGCCGCCGCGCCAGGGGAGGGGGCGCTCGCCCAGGGCCGCCGCCAGGGGGCGCGCTCGCCCTAGCCCCGCCGGCCGAGGAAGGGGCTCCCACGCCTGTGTCGGGGGGCTGGTGGAGAGAGAGAGAGAGAGAGAGAGAGAGAGAGAGAGAGAGAGAGAGAGACGCACGGCCGGAGAGCGAGCGCGCCACGGAGCGCACGCGGAGGAGCTCCGGGACGGCGAGGCGGAGCAGGATCTCATGGAGGAGCTCCGACGGGGGCAGCAGCAGCGGGCCCAGCGCCGTGGCGGCCGAGCTCGCGGGCGATGGGTGGGGGTGCTCGCCGGCGAGGGGGCGGTCGGCCATGGGAGGCGGGGAGCCCACGCGGCGCCGTCCCCGCTCGGCCCCCGCGGCACCTCCTCCTCGCCCGTGACCGCCGATTGAGATTGAGGAGAGAGGGGGTCGGCCATGGGGAGAGAGGGGGTCGCCCGTGACCGCTGCTGTTGGAGAACGCAAGGTTTGGATTCGGAACTTTTCACTGTGCATGACTCAAAATATCGAATGGGTCTTCGATTTGGGGACATTCTGTTGGAGATAGTCTAAGTTCTATTGTAATTGGTCGGTCGGTTAGGTTCTTATCCGATTGATTGAGTCCCCAACTTAACAAGTTGTTCAATTCTTCTAAATTTATTCTAGAATGCTTACTCCCTCCGTAAAAAAAACGCAATTCTAGCTCTAAATCTAGACACACGTCGAGAATTACGTTTTTTTTTATGGAGGGAGTATAGAAGAATGGTTTGTATGCATATATTTATAGGGACGAATTTTCATACATATTTGTGACATGCACTTTGTGCTTAGCAAAAAAAACACAGTTTTGTTTGTCAATTTTAATAATATTTTCTGCCCGTCGGTAAAATAATCGTTTTTAAATAACTTCATCAAATGTAGAAAAGCAAAGCTGATTTAGGTGACATGCTTTCGTGGAAACACAAAGGCTCTATGGACACAGATCTGGTGCAGTTTGTACTAGGGACTGATGCAACTGAAGCTTGTAGCCTCTTGTACTAAGGTAGAAAGGGACAAATCATCATCATCATTTTGGCCGTAATAAGCATGCAGTCCCTGAATCACCTTAATTCAAGTCTCTTGTGAAATTGATAGCAATAGAAGCTTGTATTGGAGACTTGTTTACCAATTTTACTTAAACCTGCATGGAACTTGACCGAATCTTGTACAAAAACTAACCATTATTCCAGTCCTTAATGTCTAATTGCAAATAAACAATCAGCAATTACTGATAAAAATCAGCAGCTACCTGATCCATATACCCGTTTCATTCAAAGACAGTATGAAATTCAAACCACTCAAAAATACACGTCATTTAATCATTTAATAGACATAACACTCAAAGCCGAGAAAGAAAGCATGCAACAAGAGTGATATTATCTTAAACAAGCATTTTCCAACAGAAAGGAAACAAGCATTAAAATCAGAATGGCACAAGCATTTACTGCAACACTTGCACTTAACAAAGCATATACAAGTGTTTCATCTGTTACATCACGATGGATAACAAAAAGTGTCTCAGCAGCACACTACCATCTACAGTATGACCAATGATGTTCAGAAACATGCATTTGACAACTAAAAGGAAACAGGATAAAGGTAGTTCCCAGCACAGTAGATGGATCGACAATTAAACCAGCACGGGTAACAGTAGCAAAAACGAAAAGATTAGAGCTTGTCCTCAAACTCAGAAAGAGGGGTCATCTGTTCCTTGAGACCCTTCCTCTTGCGGATATCCAGCACCAGCTGAGCAGCCTGGGAGCCAGCCTCCAAAGGATCAGAGCCCATCATGTCCCAATGGTCAAAGACACACTGGGGGAAAGCCTGACCAGAGGTTGCAGCCCTCAGTTGGCTGGAGAACCCAAAGGACTCGATGACAGGGAGGTAAGCCTTGATGTTGTAGAGCGGGGTACCCGGCCTCTGCATCTCCTCGAAGACATGCCCTCTCTTCTGGTTCAGAACACCATAGATACCACCAAGTGCATTTTCTGGGGCCTGAATCTCCACCAGGTACACTGGCTCCAGCAGCCTTGGCTTGGCCGTGAGCTGAGAAGCATAGATGACCCTCCTGGCAGTTGGAATGACCTGGCCACCACCCCTGTGGATAGCATCAGCATGAAGAACGACATCACAGACCTCAAAGCAAATCCCTCGCATGTTCTCCTCTGCCAGTGCACCCTCCTTTGATGCCCACTGGAAACCAGCCACAACAGAATCCTTGATTTCATTGAGATACTGAACTCCCTTACACATATCAACAACCATGTTTGGACCAGTGGTCTCAGGTCCAAAACACCAAATCTTCTTGGCAAGGTCCTTGTCCCAACCAAACTACTGAGAGAGGATCTGGGAGCGCACCTTAGGATCATCACGTGGGCCAATGCGGCCATCATCAATGGCCTCAGCGAGACCCTCCTCCAAGGGGCGCGCTTCCATGTACAGACGGTTGTGCTTGTTGGGTGACTTGCTCATGACAGTACGGCAGGACTTCTCAAGAACAGTTTCACGGAAGGACACAACAGGAGGGGAAACGATAATTTCAGCACCACCCATGAAGTCCTCCTGCAGATCCTTCAGGCAAATCTCAAGATGAAGCTCACCAGCTCCAGAAATGATATGCTCACCAGATTCTTCAATTGTACAGAGAACCATAGGATCAGACTTCGCTAGACGCTTCAAACCTTCAACTAGCTTGGGAAGGTCAGAGGCAACCTTGCACTGAACAGCAACACGCACAACTGGGGAGACAGAGAACTTCATTGCTCTGATTGGGCATGCATCAACCTCCTTCTCATTAGTGAGTGTAGCATTCTTCGTGATGAACTGATCCAGACCAACCATTGCAACAGTGTTACCACAAGGAACATCCTCAACAGACTCTTGTTTCTTTCCCATCCAGATAACAGTACGCTGGACACTCTTGACATACAGATCCTTCTTCTGGCCAGGGACATAGTTGGGACCCATGATGCGAACCTTCATACCAGTAGCAACCTTCCCTGAGAAGACACGACCGAAGGCAAAGAACCTGCCCTTGTCAGATGCAGGAATCATCTTTGAAACATACAGCATAAGAGGTCCCTCCGGATCACAGTTTCTGATAGCAGTTGCATAGACATCATCAAGGGGTCCCTCATACAAGTTCTCCACACGATACTTTTGAGCCTTTGAAGGGGAAGGAAGGTGGAATATCATCATCTCAAGCAGTGCAGTGCTAGCTGGAAGCCATGTTTGCATAACACGCTTCATCAAAGCTTTGCCAATCAATTCCTTCTCATCAGCCTTCATGGTAACATTGAGCTTTTGCAGCATGGGCCACAATTTCTCCTTCTGGTCGTTCATGCAGGTGTTGATGATTTGCTTGATTGGCTCATAGCAGAACTGAACGAATCCTCTCTTGCAGGTAGGAGAACCTGTGTTCTTGGTAGTCCACTTCTTTGTGGCAGGGTCAAAGAAGTTCTCACCCCAAAGCCTCTCCATCATCTTAGCTTCATCAACTCCAAACTTAGATGCATACATCTTGGCAAAGTTAGTGAGGGTAAAGGCCCATCCGTGCAGGCCAGCAGAAAAAGCAACAGTCCCCTTCTCTGGGTAGACTTGGACATCACCTAAGAGCGTATCTTCATATGTTGCCATAATGACGTTGGCATTCTCAATGACACGGGAAAAAGTCTGATAAGCTTCCTCACCCTCAACCTGAAGCTCAAGGAAGCACCTGTCCATCTTGTTCACAGTAAGGACTGGCCTAATCCTCTCACCAAGGGCTTGGCGGAGCACAGTTTCAGTTTGCACACAGACACCTTCAATACAGTCAACCACCACCAGAGCACCATCGGTGATGCGAAGAGCAGCTGTAACTTCCGAAGAAAAATCGACGTGCCCAGGTGAGTCAATAAGGTTGATCAAATATTGGTTACCATCCCTCTCGCCCTTGTAGTTCTTCAGTGACTCATCAGTCATCTCATAGTAAAGAGAGATACCAGTGGATTTGATTGTAATACCACGCTCTGCTTCATCTGCACGAGTATCAGTCATGCGAACATCACCAGCAACTTCCTGGGCAATAATCCCAGCAGCTGCCACAAGGGAATCTGTAAGCGTGGACTTTCCTGCAAAAAATCAATAATATATAAGGAACGGTGCACAACTTCAACATCCAACTGGACATGCATCAGAGTAGCAAATTAGGGACAGACAACCAATCAAAATTGAAGGTTAACAAACACATCAATGCATTACAATCTAAAACATATAGCTAACAGGTACTATACCTATCATAGCACCTAGAGAAGCAAAAAATTAATCACAAGATGAGAAAAGGGTAAGCCTACTACATGAATGAATAACTGACCATAAGTAACTTGGCAAAACAGATTATGCAGCATCATTAAAAAGCATTAGCTCTTAAATATTGAAAACAAAATAAGTTCTAAAAACGAAAAGGCTCGAAAACATAAAGCCATCTAACAAAGCACTGGTCTGGACATACCATGGTCCACATGAGCAATAACAGACATATTGCGAATGTTGTTCTTTTTGTCCATGATGGCACGAAGCTCTTCAGCCGTGAACTTCACCATCTTGACTTTTTTATGACAATCCCACTACAAATATGTATATGTATTCCTGCAGTTTGAGGTACAAAATGCGAGTCAGAATTTTTTTAAAGAAAACACAAGCAAAATAAACAAAATTACAGAATACTTTGAGCCTGACATCTGCACAAAGAAGCAACAAGCACTACAATTGTCAGGATCAAAAGAGAAACATAAATTTAACTGTCTAGTGTGTCAAACAAGATACTAACCATTTCAGAAAGTTATTGAAAACATCTTCACTCACACTCTTTATCAAGGTAAATTATTCTAATTTTCACTCAACACAAGGGATTGTAAGCACACAAAAGCTAAAAGGTATCTTTGTTGAACACAGGGTAGAACCTCATCATACTACACAACTTGTTTTAAGAAAGCATCAAAGGGGTGATTCAATCTCTAAAATACTTAATGAATGGGTTAATACTGATAAGTGAAACAAGAAACGGTAGATGGTGACTACAGGTTAAAGCACAACTGATGGGTGTACCATGTGTATTACAATTTACAATTGTGAACCAAAACCAATATTATACACTTATACAGACAGATTATCACATTATTGACATACCAACTTACATGGAAACACCAGAAAATATTTTAGACAGACATTTCAACTAGCAGAAGATCCTAGCCTTCATGAAAATCAAAGATGACAAAAAGGAAAGCATAGATTACTCATCAAATTCATGTAGACTTGGACTACTACAGATCGATGAATGCTGACATACTGAGCATTAAAAAAATGGACCATAAAAAGGTAATCATAATCATAATGCCTAAAATGGATCATAAACATAACTATCATGAATCTGAGGACTACCAACAGGGCACAAATTGTTAGAACCAAAT
The DNA here is from genome assembly GCF_019320115.1 of Miscanthus floridulus. Classification (NCBI taxonomy): domain Eukaryota; kingdom Viridiplantae; phylum Streptophyta; class Magnoliopsida; order Poales; family Poaceae; genus Miscanthus; species Miscanthus floridulus. Next base: position 107,620,067 of record NC_089585.1, on the reverse strand, counting down.
CAGACTATACCAGCCACAATTAGTCATGGCAAAACAGTAGATCTGAGTAAACAAATCAGTGTCACCCAAGGATCACAGCAGACCCAATTCACCCAAAGGAGCAAACTAACTGGTCGACGCAAAACTTAAGAATCAAGTAATATAGGACATCCGGAGTGAACCAGGACTGCACCTTATCTTATCTCTACAGATCGGACAGACCAAACACAGATAGAACAGTCAGGGGCACCAGTAAACCCGAATCGACCTAAATTACCTCGAGTACCCACACAAACTTCAGATTCGAACCGCAAGCCACATCAAGGCCTCTGATTCAAGCCAATCAAGACAAGACACCACGAGATGTAACCAAAACGCCTTGAAGTCAACTAGAAATACCGATCAGCTAGCTCTAGCTCAATCCAATCAACACAAGACACCACGAGATGGAACCAAAACGCCTTGAAGTCAACTAGAAATACCGATCAGCTAGCTCCAGCTCTACCAACCAGAGAAGAGGGGGAAAGGGTGGTCAGTCACCTTGGTTTCGCCTCCCGATCTGAGAGACGAGATGTGGAGGCGCCGCCGGGAGAGAAGCACTAAAACCCTAGCGGCCGCCTGTGAGGATATCTATATCAGCGGAGTTGGCGCACCGGGCAAGAAATATCCCACGGGCGAATATTCGGCCCCTGAACCGCCTGTGGTTTGGTCGATCCAGATTGGCGGCGGGCGGCTTCTGGGGCTGCACGTCACCCATGAGCTCACTCTCGGGCTACCATTCGGCCCATGGATAAAGCCCACTGCCCCCTTTCCAAGACAGTGACTATACAGAAGCCCACTGGCCTCACGACGCGAGGTCGCCTTATCGGCAACTACAACGCGACACGAGAGGGCATTTGCGACAATTCATCTGCATACAGGGACAGCATATCGAGCAGCTACTCCGCCCCCAAATGCTGGCCGGCATATCCAGTTTCCTCACTCGCCGCCGTCCGCCCTTTCCGCTCGCCGCTACCGCCGCCGCCGCAACAGCAGCCATGTCGTCGTCGTCCACGGCAGCGAACGTCTCCGATCGTCCGATCTCTCCGGACACCACCCGCGTGGCCTGGGTGGGGACGGGCGTCATGGGCCAGTCCATGGCTGGCCACCTCCTCTCCGCCGGCTACGCTCTCACCGTCTTCAACCGCACGGCATCCAAGACCCAGGGCCTCGTCTCCAGCGGCGCCAGCCTCGCGGACAGCCCCCGCGCGGCCGCCTCGGCTGCCGATGTCATCTTCCTCATGGTCGGCTTCCCCTCCGACGTCCGCTCCACCGCCCTCGATCCATCCACCGGCGCCCTCTCCGGCCTGGCCCCAGGCGGCATCCTCGTCGATATGACCACCTCCGACCCCACTCTCGCCGCCGAGATAGCCGCGGCCGCTGCCGCCTCCGGCTGCTCGGCCGTCGACGCCCCCGTCTCCGGCGGCGACCGAGGGGCCCGCAACGCCACCCTTTCCATCTTCGCGGGCGGCGACGCCGCCGTCGTTGCTCGCCTGGCGCCGCTCTTCAAGCTCATGGGAAACGCGCTGTACATGGGCGGGCCCGGCGCGGGGCAGCGCGCGAAGCTGGGCAACCAGATCGCCATCGCGTCCACCATGGTGGGGCTCGCGGAGGGCATGGTGTACGCGCACAAGGCCGGGCTGGACGTGGCCAAGTGGCTGGAGGCCATCTCCACCGGCGCGGCGGGGTCCAAGTCGCTGGAACTGTACGGGAAGCGGATCCTGGAGAGGGATATGGCGGCTGGCTTCTATGTCCGGCACTTCGTGAAGGACCTCGGTATCTGCCTGTCGGAATGCCAGGCCATGGGGCTGTCGCTGCCGGGGCTCGCGCTCGCGCAACAGCTGTACGTGTCGCTGATCGCGCACGGCGAGGGTGGGCTCGGTACACAGGCGCTCATACTGGCCGTCGAGCGGCTGAACAACACCAGCCTCGAGAAGAAGGACGAATGAAAGGCTCCAGGCTCCAGCTCTGATGAACTTGTGGGAAGCTTTGCTTGGTGCAAGTATGCAAGATCGAGGTGAATGCCAAGTTGTCTTTCGGAGTTCTACAGTTGTTCACTTTTGTAGTAGTATATATGTTGTGCAAAAAATTGTGCCGGCTTGCTTAGCTATACCTGTTTACATCCGCCACGAGTTCAAATAAGATTTTGCAAACAATGCGGCATTCCTTGCATAGTTGCATTGGTTTAGTGCCCAAGATGTAATGACTGTTTAGCTATGGTGTTTGAAATACCAGATTTAGACATAGCTATATTCAGCATGGTTATTACAGACAAATTTCATGGTACTCAGTACTCACCCTTGAATCCTTGATATAGAGTTTACTGAGACCTTATGATCACGTACCTCGATAGTTTTGATGTTCCTGATAATGGCATGTGCCATTGAAAGTTTGAACCTCCCTCTGTCCTGTCCTTACCAGTGATCTGATCCTTCTATCGATTATTGATCATCATGTGAGCTAAAGCACATTTGGCAAAAATCACTTAAGAGTTCTAGTCGGATGAACTTGAACATCTGCAAAAATCAGTTAAAGAGTCAAAGTCAGATAATCTTGCAATGTTTGGCCTCGCTTAGCCAGAGAGCCAGTTTGGCTCTCCTGGGTGAGCGGGGAAAAACTCAGGGGGTGTTTAGTTCACCCCTAACTCCCAACTTTAACACTATGCAAAAAGAAGATTCCCCGTCACATCAAACTTATGGTACATGCATGGAGTACTAAATGTTGATGAAATAAAAAACTAATTGCACAGTTTGGTTGTACTTTGCGAGACGAACATTTTAAGTCTAATTAGTCAACGATTAGACAATTATTACCAAATACAAGCGAAACGCTACAGTGGTCAACAGTGCGCTACAGGAATCCGGCGCGCGCCAACTCTGGCCAACTAAACAAGGGCTCAGCTTGCGCAGGCAGTGTGACCTCAGGTGAGGCTAACCTTGCCTGTTTCGGCGAGCCAATTTGTCTCTCCTGGGTCAGCGAGGAAAAACTCACTCACGCAAAAACCGAGGCAACAAGGCAAGGAATCCAAACACATTTTTCTCTTTCGTTTCTCGCTGGCAAGGCTAGGTGAAGTGCGCTAGCAGAACCAAACGCGGCCTAACAAAATCCTATCACCAAATGGCAAATTATGATTTTGCCCTGCTGGCCATTACCGAATCATTGCACTTTCTTCTTGGTAACTCTGTCTCAAGGAGGGAAAAGATGAGTGGTTTAGAGTTTAGACACAATCGAATTTGTAACGTAAATAAAGGAATTAAAAGTGCACAAGAGCACCAACCGTCCCATAAGGTTTTATGGATCATTGTTTCAACAAAATTATTCCAATATGAAGAATTAAAACATGTGTAGTATAAACAGAAAGGAAAGAAAACACACAAAAATAACATTAATAAAGCAGAGTCAATCCATAGCAATCAATATAAGAAAAATAACTGCATGTGATGAAGTTGTAAAATCTGAGAAATAGATACAAGACTCCAAAGAACAGAGACAATATACTAACTACATATACACCAAAAAATTCTATCAAATATGCACTGAACCAGCATATTTTCAAGAAATATTGTGAAGACTGAAAAGGAGAAGAACTGAAACTAAACACCATGTCATTGGTGCCAGTAAATTCAAATGAGAGTGAACAGAATCATATTCAGCAAAGGCTAATAGTTGTCCACAGAAATACTTTCAAAATGTCATTATATCATGGCAGTACAGTATCGCAAGTAGCATATATATCGTAATATAATATTTTATGTGGAAGACATAGGAAATGAAGCTATCGTCAAGAATAGATGATGGCACCATAAAGTGATACAACCAAAAAAATAAATTATCAAACATTCAGAGTTTGTTCTCGTATTCAAAGAGAGGTGTGACCTGCTCCTTCAGCCCCTTCCTCTTGCGGATGTCCAAGACAAGTGCCCTGTTCGCTTGGCTGAAAAGTTATGACTGAAAGTATTGTTGATTGATTTGTTGTGAGAGAAAAATATTGTTCGTTGGCTGAAAAAGTATGACTTATAAGCCAAACAAACAGGACGAAGCTTAGCAAGTATATATGATATACCAGGCTCCAGAGGGGTCTGTACACAAAGACAACGTTTCCCAGGCCATGTTTAGTTCACGCCGGATTCAGTGCCGCCGGAAAACCGGACACTGTAGCTACACTGTAGTGTTTTGTTTTTATTTGGTAATAATTGTCTAATCGTTGACTAATTAGGCTCAAAACGTTCGTCTCGCAAAGTACAACTAAACTGTACAATTAGTTTTTGATTTCGTCAATATTTAGTACTCCATGCATGTATCGCAAGTTTGATGTGACGGGGAATCTTCTTTTTGCATAGTGCTAAATTCTGGAATTTAGGGCAACTAAACATGGCCCTAGTGGTCAAAGACACACAGGGAATGCCTGACCAGAGGTTGTGGCCCTCAGGGTGCTTGTGAACCCAAACAGATCAAGGAAACATATGTTCAGCTTGTTCTCAGTTTCCACACAGACACCCTCAATACAGTCAATCACTACAAAGCACCATCAGCTAGACGAAGTGCAGCTGTGACCTCAGAAGAAAAATCTACATGGCCAGGTAAGGTCGTTGATTTACTCGGGTACCACACGCGAAAAATCTACATGGCCAGCTGCTTCGGCACACGCTGCCTATAGTTGGGACTACACCCGTGCGCTCCGCGAGTGCTCTTTTTTTCGCACAGGCCGACTGCTCTAGTCTTTTTTAACGGTCGTTGATTTACTCGGGTACCATACGCCTTAATCTGTGAAACCTAGCTCTCAAGACATGTGCTTAAACGTAACAGGCTACCTACCCGTGGAAATTACATGGCCTAGCAAGAGAAGACGCGAAAAAATTTTATACGCATTTTATAATGCTGGGACATGCTTCCGATTTGTTATTTCACTCGCATTTCATAATACTGGGATCCGTTCCCGATTCGATATCCTGAATATCAATAACTACAAAATTTTATTTATTTACTTTGTAGGGAACCAGATCTGGACCAAGTCGCCGGGTGAGGTACGTGTCTTTGCGGGCTGCCTTACTCGGCCACTACTTCGCTGGGTGAAGCACGCGCCTCCGCATGCTGCTTTACTCGGTCACTGCATCGCTAGGTGGGGTACGCTCTTGAGAGCTGCCTTACTCGGTCACCATGTTGGCTACTTCTGCCGCTTCGATCAGGCTTCTTTGCCTCCACGGTTTATTACGGAGATTTGGGGGTTCTCTCCGATGAGGAGACTGCCCACTCGAAGCCTTGGGCTCACAAAGTGCTCTACTTCCGCCACTCCGATCAAGCTTCTTCGCCTCCATGGCTTGGCCGGTACTAAGCTCGGGGGCTCGACTACTCCCTCAGCTTAATCAGTGTCACTCTGATTACGCTCGACGGCTCGAATTCAAGGACGGAAGATTAAATTTACAAGCACTCAACCACTTGGCGATGAGCGATCTTCGATCATTGTCTTGAGAGGTTACTCAACTGCACCCTTGAGGACGTCTACAAAGATCCTATAGCCGACTCCGAGTAGTCGGCTTTAGGCTCGGGGGTTACGGGACATATATCCTCAGCGGATGCTTTCAAGTTTCTTCGAAAGGAATTGGAGCAATTGCAGATAAGACCCTCTAGCTCTTTATTCTAAATAGCAAGAGGCTCGGGCTAAACATATATGGTTCACCTGGCGATGACGCATATTGATTTTAAGAGCACTGAAAGGATCAAGATTTCCAAGAGGGGAGGTGAATTGGGCTAATTCTAAATTTTCTTGCAATAATTAAATCCTACGATTAGCCCAATTAACCCCTTGTGCCTAGAAAAGTGTTTCTATTAATCTAACGCACAAAAGGACTTGCAACCTATGTTCCAAACTTACTCTAGCATGGCAATTCTATGAATGTAAAAACAAGTATTGAATTGTTCAAAGTAAATGCTCAAAGTAAATAGAGAGAGGAACGCGGTGATATTTTGCTGAGGTATCGGAGAGTCGCCACTCCCCACTAGTCCTCGTTGGAGCACCCACGCAAGGGTGTAGCTCCCCCTTGATCCGCGCAAGGATCAAGTGCTCTCTGCGGGTTGATTCTTTAACACTCTGTCGCGGTGAATCACCCAAACCCGCTCACAACTTGAGTTGGGTCACCCACAAGCTCCGCCGGATGATCACCAAGCTTCCAATCACCACCAAGCCGTCTAGATAATGGCGATCACCAAGAGTAACAAGCATGAACTCTCACTTGACCACTCAAAGCCTAATGAGAACGGTGGATGCACACTTTGCTACTCTTGATTCACTTATGAGGCTACTCTCTTGGATTCACGAATCTCAATCACCTCATAAGGACCTTGCTCTTCTTGGCACTCACAAACATGTTTCTCAGCTGTTGGAATGAGCAAAAGTGACTCCACACATGAGTGAAGCTTCTATTTATAAGGCAGCCTGAAAAACGAACCGTTATGTGCCTCTGCGGGGTGACCGGACGCTTCGGTCATGTTGACCGGACGCTCCGGTCAGTTCAACCCGCACACCAGTGTTTAAGTGTTGACCGAATGCTGGCAGGGTCCGATCACCACTGACCGGACGTGTCCGATCGCATTAAACCCTCACTGGATGCTTATTGTACTCGACCGGACGCTGGATCCTCAGGGTTCGGTCAGTATTGACTGGTCGCGTCTGATCGCAGAATTCCTTCTCTGGAACCTTACTGGAGTCGACTGGACACTGCCTTTCAGCGTCCGGTTACTTGACCACTTCAGCATCTAGTCGCACCGAACGCAATCACCTTGGTCAAATGAACTGACCGGACCCTGCGGCCAGCATCCGGTCGCACTGGAGCCAGCGTCCAGTCAGCATTTGACCCTCCATTCACTTTCAACTCTCGAACATATGTGAATAAAGTTTGCTCCATAGGATCATAGGGCTGTTTTGGAGCTACCTAGTGCTAGTTTTAACAAGTGTACACCACACCTAACTCACTAGACTCATCTAGGTCAAGCTATCTATCCATACCCCCCTTAATAGTACGGTCAAAGGAAAAACAAAGTCCTAAACTACTCTAAGTGTCACTCCAACTCCAGTCGACACTTAGAACTAGTCATCCTTAACCTTGTCGTCCATCCTTTGAAAACCAAAACGATTTTCATCGTAGGGGCATGACCACCTTGATTGCCTAGTTGATCTCCATTACCATGACCTAACTTAATTGCCTCTGCAAAACACATGTTAGTCATAGTAATCTTGTATTGTCATTAATCACTGAAACACAACAAGGGGCCTAGATGCTTTCAATCTCCCCTTTTTGGTGATTGATGACAATACCACCTTGAGTATGTGAAAAGAGTGAGGTTTTTGATATGCTTGGTTCATATAAGCTTTTGTCAATAAGAACAAGAGCGTTAGGCAAGCTTATATGACCCAAGCCAACACGATGTACTCAAAAGATATGAAATAAGCATGAGTACAAGTAATAAAGCTCATTTGTATCGGAGTAAAGCACGGAAGCAAAAGCAAATGAGCATAAGACAAGTGATATGACATATCAATGAATTCAAGGTAGAGAGCACACATGTCATATATCACAATCACGTAGATATCACTATCACATAGATATAATAGTATGCATGAAAGTAACCACATGAATACATAATAGTAATAGTGTATCACACAAATAAAACTCTAAATGTATATAATAGACTAATAGCTAACTAGACTTCCCCTAAAAGTTGCTCCCCCTGAGTCTACATACTCGAACCCTCTCCCCCTTTGGCGTCAAACACCAAAACCTAAGGGTCAGTCGGTAGGGCTACAGCGGACGAGCCGGGCGCTAAGGTACGGGGAGCAAGCTGAAACTGGGCGCCATCATCATCTGACCCTAAGCTCTGTACTGACTAACCTTCTATGGCTGGAAGTGTCTCTGAAGCAGTCAGGGTCTGAGCTGGGGCAGGTGCTGCCTATGATGCTGCTGGTATATCTGTTGTAGGATCTGAAGATGCGATAGAAGAAGAGAGCCTCTGAGTAGTCACGACGATAGGAGCTGCTATAGAAGGACCTGGGGCAAACTCGCTGAAAGATGCTCCAAGACTCCTGGAGACTGACGTGTTAGGCACAAATAGCTAGGGTGACTGATCTGGTGTGAAGCCCGTATGATATGGTGTGAATTGCGGGGCTATAACTGACGAGGATAACCACTAGGACACCTATACTGTGGGAGAAGCAAATGGAGCTAGAGGCTGTCCCTAACTCTAAAGCCCACTAGGCTATACTGCTGGAGTCATCGTAGTGGTGGCAGGCCGAGCAAGCTAGGGTGAAGGCTATGATTGTAGAGCTCCAAGTGCTGTTACTACATGCTGCATAAATCCTATAAGCTGCTGCTGCATGAGTAACTACTGCTAATGCATCTACTGCTGCTGCTGCTAGAGGACCTACTGCTGTCGCTGGAACTCATCCTAATGAGCCTAAAACTATGCAAAGTTAGCAGCGGTCTCCTGAGCCTGTTGTGCCTGATCCTACTACATCCGCTCAAGAATAGCAATCAAAGCGGGGTCCGTTTGTGGTGCAGGTGGAGCGGAGCTAGAACTATTGGCCTCTACATCATGTCTGCATGGAGGCATCTGAGGAATAGGCAGGTAGTTATCATCCGAACTATCACTAGACTCACTCCTCTCCTCCTAAGCCTCAAGCTGCTCCTCCTCAGTAGTGGCTATGCCTCTGATAATCTCGTCCTACTGAGCTGTGGACTCTGGTACATCTAGACGACGACGAGGCTGAGTGGGTGCCTGTGGTGTGCTATGCATGATCCTCTGTGCCATGTTATAAGCTGGAAACTCTGTGGTGGCACCTCTGTACTCTGCAACCATCTCAGGTGTCCTAACATGCACAGCCTTGAGCATAAGGAAAGTGATCCAATGTGCATATGGAAGCTGCCTACGACCCTTGAAGCCCTCAGCTATCGTGTCCTCCATCTCAGACAGAAGAAGATCCCAAATATCGAATACTGTCTGCTGCATCAGGGCATTGAGGAGCCAAAGCTATAGGCGAGTCAAGCTCTCTCTGTATTCCATCCTAGGAAGTAGTGTCCTCCTAATAATAGCCTCTAGCACTCGAACTATAGGAGTAAGATCACTGGGGTTCCTCCTCGACCCCTCACCAAAGGGCTTCTTGAAGCAATGGCACACAAGATCTATAGGGGGCACCAAACCACCATGAGGGCGCCTGGGAGGCTGTTACTATCCATAACATACCTCATGTAACCTGACAGGTTGCTCCTGCAATCTCAGGATCTCCCTAGCCCTATGACTCATCATCCTATAGTCTCTGCCTCTGAATGCAAGGTGTATAAAGTTATGCTGTGGGTCAATGTAGAGGGAAGCATAGAACTACCGAACCCAAGATGGTACATACAATCATGTTTGGCCAATCAAATCTATCAGCCCCAGCAGATATGCAAGGTAGGGGCGAAGGTGCTCTCCAGCTGCTGCGACTATAGCCTCAATGCTGTAAACCCGCTGAGATATGAAAACTGCTCCACTGTTCAGATATGCATTGTAGAAGTCTTCCTAGAGCGGTGTATAGAATCCCTCTGAAGCTCTCTGATCCCTCCTGGGTGGAAACCACACATCAAACTTCACAAAGCGAAGCTGCTGAACCTGCTTGGCCGTGGCGGCCCTCAAGTCAAGGTGGGTCACTGGAGGTGGACCCTGTGGACGAGGTGGTGGACGTGATCCCCTCTGCTGTGTCGGCGGCTTCGATGACACTGGAACCCGGGTACGACTAGAGCGGCGTAGCAGTGGCTAGGGTGCCTGGTCGGTCTCCTCGGCCTGTTGGCCCTCCTCACCCTCCTAAGGTTGCTGTGATTGCTGTCCCTTCTGTGTCTCCTGAGCTAGCTGAGGCTCTACTGGTGGGGGCTGCTGCTGTGACTCCTGCTATAACTCCCCCTGAGGCTGAGGATCCACAACGGGAAGACGTCGTCCTACCATCATGACAGTCCTAGCTAGACTACCATGAAGATGCTCAATACGCTCAAGTCTACCCTGCGCGTCTAGTGCCAGATGATCTACAATGACAACTCCACTATGGGCATCTCCTCTCTTGGCACGCTCTGCGGCCTTAGCGACTACTACTGCTCTTGCTGTCTCTGCATCAGGGTACTTGCACTTCTTTGATACAACCTGCTTCATCGCCTTGCCTTTAGGTCCTATAGGCTAGCGAGGTGGGGGCCTCCGATCGTCATCACCTGGACCACCACCAACATTCTTGGTGCGAGCCATTTGATCTGACTAGAACCACTACCGCTGAAAAGACCAACTATCCACTGACACTTCTGAGGCTTGGCCTTGATCCGTACTCGTGAGCTTGGCTCCGAGTTGACTGTAAACTGCTATTGAGACCTCAACGGCACCAACTCGCTGCACGATGGAATATAAGGAAATACAAGTAAATATGATATATCTAATAGATGCGAAACCCTATGAGAGCAAGCAATGTAGGTACAAAATTGAATCGACTGGCTTGCTACCTGACGCAACGGTGATCCGATGAAAAGAGAAGTGACACGCGGGGGGAACACCAGGACCGCTAGGGTTAGGGTTCATGATGAATCGATGGCCCTGGTTGCAATTGAGGTCAAAGCTTTGAAACCGGTCTAGATCAAAGCGAAGAGGATGCTAGGGCATGGCCTTATCGGTGCTGGATGGTAGAGGATCGGCTAAGGAACACGGCGACATAGGCCACGGCAAGGAGAAGCACAGCGCAGATACCCGACGGCGCTGGAACGGAGGCACACGGGTGGAGCTTGCCACAGTGGCTCGGTGGTGCTCGAGAACAGCGCGGTGCTGGCATGGGGAAGTGCTATGCGAGCGCGGCAGCGGTGGAGGCACGGCGGCGTGGGCAGAGGCGAGCGCAGGGAGCACTTCGGCGGCTAGGGACGAGGGAGGCATGGCGATGTCGGCGGCTTGCGGCTAGGGCAAGGAGTGGATGCGGGATAAAAATGGTACGGCTCGGTTAAATAGGGTCCCCCACGTGAGTAGAAAAGGAAACGAATGAGAAGTCTAGAAAACACATGTTTTCTACTGACCGGATGCTCCGGTGGTAGCGACCGAACGCTACCACCCAGCGTCCGGTCGATTCCAGAGAGGTCCAAATCCTCTGGAATCGCGACCGGACACGTTCGGTGGACATCGACCGGACATAGCTAGAGTCCGGTCAACTTAGCCTTCGTCTTCTTCACACAATCGGACACTAAGACGTCTTCTGACCGGACGCTGGACTACAGAGTCCGGTGCAGCATCCGGTCACTCTTTTCCAGCAAATCTTCAATGTTCCTCCGTGCTGCCTGTTCTCAATCAAGTCCCAACATGAATAAGATCCAAATAAACACCAATTGGAACTGATGTGAGTGACCTCTCTCAAACCCTCATATTTTTCAAAATATTTTGCCTTAGGCTATAATTCTTTTAAGAAAATAGGCAATAAGAGGGCAAATGGAATAAAACGACAAAACAACATCCATGCATATGCAATACTTGTAAGTAAATCTAGTTGCTTGTCAAGTTTGATCCAAGGTTAAGCTTCTTCACATGCTTTTCGGCGGTTATCTTAACCATGTTAGACAAGCCCTATATGCATTACCAAAAATTTAACATGTTGTATATTACAATGAATGCAAGGGACAACACAAGCTCATCTTTTAGTGAAGTAACTAAAATCAAGTACATTGAGCCCATTCCGCAATCTATAAAATGTAGCCTCGTCTAGCGGTTTAGTGAAGATATCCGCTAATTGATCTTCGGTTCTTACACCTTCTAGTGATATATCATTTTTAGCAATATGATCTCTTAGAAAGTGATGGCGGATATCTATGTGCTTATTGCGAGAGTGTTGAACCAGATTATTTTCAAGTTTTACCGCACTTTCATTATCGCATAAAAGAGGTACCTTTTCTAGAACTACACCATAGTCTAGTAAAGTTTATTTCATGTATAATATTTGTGCACAACAAGCACCCACGGTAATGTATTCCGCTTCGGCGGTGGACAAAGCCATACTATTTTGTTTCTTGAAGGACCAAGACAAGTGATCTACCAAGCAAATGGCACCCTCCAGATGTGCTCTTTCTATCCACTTTACAACCGACATAATCCGAATCAGAATAGTCAACTAATTCAAATATAGCTCCTTTGGGATACCAAAGGTCAATGCTTGATGTGTGCTTAAGATACCTAAGGATTCTTTTTATGGCAATTAAATGTGTTTCCTTAGGATTAGCTTGAAATCTAGCATATATACACACACTAAACATAATGTCGGGTCTAGATGCGGTTAAATATAATAAGCTACCAATCATAGAACGATAGAGAGTTTGATTAACCAGGTTACCTCCCTCATCTAGGTCGAGATGTCCATTGGTAGGCATTGGTATCTTAATTGGCTTATATTCATCCATCTTGAATCTCTTGAGAAGATCTTTTGTGTATTTCTCTTGAGAGATGAAGATGTCTTCTTTCATTTGCTTGACTTGAAAACCAAGAAAGAATGTAAGCTCACCAATCATGGACATCTCGAACTCCTTCAACATCAATTCACCAAATTCTTTACATGAGTCTTCATTTGATGATCCAAAGATGATATCATCAACATATACTTGACAAATGAAGATATGCCCATCAAGCTTCTTGATGAATAGTGTAGTGTCAACCTTCTCAATGGTGAAGCCCTTCTCAATGAGGAAGTCCTGAAGGCTCTCATACCAAGCTCTTGGGGCTTACTTAAGCTCATATAGTGCCTTGGACAACCTATAAACATGATTAGGATATCTAGGGTCTTCAAACCCGGGAGGTTGATCAACATAGACTAGTTCATTAATAAAGTCATTTAAAAATACATTTTTCACATCCATTTGATATAGTTTTATTTCATAATGTGATGCATATGCAAGTAGGATACGGATGGCTTCTAATCTTGTAACCGGTGCAAAGGTCTCTCTAAAATCCAAACCTTCAACTTGGGAGAACCCCTTTGCAACTAGTCTTGCCTTGTTCCTCACAATGACACCTTGATCATCTTGCTTGTTACGAAACACCCACTTTGTTCCAATAACTCTTGCACCTTTTGGTCGCTCTTCAAGAGTCCAAACTTTATTGTGAGTGAAGTTGTTTAACTCTTCATACATGGCATTGATCCAATCTAGATCTTTAAGAGCTTCTTCTATCTTGGTAGGCTCATAGCAAGAGATAAAAGAGTGATGAGCAATAAATGAAGCAAGTTTTTGAGATCAAGTCATTACACCCTTTGATGGACTCCCTATGATGAGATCTTGTGGATGATCTTATAGGAGAGGTGTATTTCTTCTATTGACCACTTGGAGAGGAGGTTGTGGAGCATCAACATCTTGTGCTTGTACCACCATTTGTTCATGGGAGACATAAGTATCTTCATTTTCTACTCTCCCATCTTTTTCACCATCTTATGGCACACTTAATGAAGAAGGTTGATCAATGACTTGTACATCATCTTCATCATCTTTTGGCTTGATGTCTCCCACCGAAATATTCTTCATAGCCTCCCTCAATGGTTTATCACCTACATCATCAAGATACTCATGTGCTTCTTAGGAGCCGTTAGATTCATCAAATTCCACATCATATGTTTCTTCAACCAAGCCGGTGGCATGATTAAATACTCTATATGCTTTGGACTTTGATGAGTAACCAACAAGAAAATCAATATCACAATGTCTTTGGAACTTCTCTAGGTGTTGCCGTTTCTTGTAGATGTAGCATTTGCAACCAAATATCCTAAAGAAGGAGACGTCTGGCTTTTTCCCATTGAGCAACTCATAGGGTGTCTTGCCAAGGAACTTTTGAAGGAATATGCGGTTTGATGCATAGCATGCTGTGTTGATTGCTTTCGCACATAGAGCTTTGGGGTGTTGTACTCATCTAGCATTGTCCTTGTAAGGGTGATCAAGGTCCAATTTTTCCTCTTAACTACACCATTTTGTTGAGGAGTATAAGTTGCGGAGACTTCATGCTTGATCCTAACTTCATCACAATAAGCTTCAATATTTGTGTTGTCAAATTCTTTTTCATTGTCACTTCTTATCTTCTTGAGCTTCACTACAAATTCATTTTAAGCTCTCTTGGCAAACTTTTTGAAGCAAGATGTAACTTTAGATTTGTCATGAAGGAAGAATACTTATGTATTGTAACACCTCGGGTGTTAGCCTTGCATAACTTGACTTGCATGACATGAGCATGAGCATCAAGCATTCATAAATCATCATTTACAATTGAAACATTTGATCGAAACATCTGAAACATTGCTTGTTATCTCGTGTTTCTTGGAACATATGCATATGATCTTGTACAAATGAATGCAAGTGGGTAATGCTAGTCACTAAAACACCTTAGCTACACTTAGGTTAACAAAAGGAACCTTGTTCATGAAGGCCACATCTCATGATCAAGCATTTAAGTGATATTTCATGTGTTGACCTGGATAGCTCTATGAGTGACCACTGCATGAAATGATAGGATGACCTTGCAAATTGCTCAAACATGCTTAGGATATCATTAGGAACAACTTTGGTATTTAGTGCTAGGGCTAGTTTGGTCATTTAGCCATGGTTTGAATTTGTATCATGATTTCAAAGTGACATGTTTGACTAAAGTTGAACTAGGTGTTAGGGACCTTGCATGGAGGAGTTCACTAAAGCAAAGTTGTAGTGTTTGACATAAGGAACAACTTTTATTTTTGGGTCATGGACTGATTTAGCTTCTAACATGCTTGAATGGGTCCCACAAAAACCAGCAAAACCAAGCTTTCATTACTTAACGATTTTTTCTAAGTCCTTTTTACAATGGCAGTTGACAGGCTCAACTTTGGATTGATTTTTCTCCCTATCTGTTGCGAATTAGAAGAAGGTTTCTTAAGAGATATTGTAAATGGTACATAGGTCTACAAAATATATTCAGGGTGTTTGCACGAAGGAGCCACGGATTAGCCGATAAATCATTTCGAAAACTCATCGTCAGGCACTGCATCGCGCGACTGACAAACTGAATCACAACGTTCAATGGCCGACCGGTTTCAGAACCCGCGCGCCGCGTGTCCCTGGCGACGGCCGCGCGTCACCTCTGCTCTGCCCAGCCAGGCCACGATGCGCCTGGGCGCGCCTTCATCCCCGCCAGCGTCCGCCCGACCCCTTCCACGCCCCATTTTTTGTTTTCTCAGCCTTCTTCCTCGCCCGCTGCTGCAGCCATTCCCGCACCAGAGCCGCCAGCGCCATTGCCGACGGTAGCTCGTCCTCGCTGCTCCTCCGCCACCGCAATAGCACCACCGTCACCCCAGCAACCCCAGACGTCCCCCTTTGCCCGCTGTTCAAGCTTGGTAAGCCGTAGCAACGCGCACGCTCTCGCCGGAGTTCGCCGCCGTGTTCCGTCGTCGTGGCCACGCCGTTGTAGTCTACCATTCCACGCGATAGCTGGTGCGCTAGGTCCGCCGTAGTACACCGGTGCTCGTCCGAGCCTTAGATCAGGGCCACCGAGGTCAGTCGCCGGCGTTTTGCCAGTGGTCCAGCCCCGCTGTTCCGCCATGGTCGCCGCCGTCAGCTCTAGGGTCGGCAATAGGACCAGCCAAGTGGCTCAATCGCTTCGCTAGGTCACGTAGGTCGTGTGGTGAAGACGTTACCGCCGGCAAAGCTCGCCGTCGACGAGCCGCAGCCGCGCAGTGCTCAGCAGCGCCGCTGCTCTGCTCCGTGTCACTGACGCGTGGGGTCCCCTGACCAGCGGGTCCCACCTGTCAGCGACAGCAGTAGTGAGGGCTAACTCATTTTGAATCCAGTTTTTGATTTGTTTTGTGAAATTTGTATCTTCAGTTTGGTAGCTCCAAAAATTGTGAAATAAATATGATTGTGTTGCTTAGGAAGTGTAGTATTTAGTAAAAATATGTTCTTGGCTTCAACAGTAGAAATTTCTGGAGATTTAAATAAGGATTTGAAATGTGCTTTTGAATGCATTCAAATTTGTTTATTTTATATCTAGAGTTCCTAGTGCTCCAAAAATTATGAAATTTTTGTGGTAAGCTAGTCTTAGCATATGTGAACTCTGGTAAAAATTTGAGGACCAGTGCATGTGTAGATCTATAGTTATAGATTTTTCTTTTATAAATAGTTAATCCTTGCATGAATTTTTATAAATTAATTATGAGTCCAAAATTCATGAAATTTATTGGAGGTGATACTAGTACCATATGGATGTTAAGAAAAATAAGAAATCTATTGCTTGACACTTTTCAATAGGATTTTCCATTTATGCTATTTCAAGCCTTGTTGCCTTATCATTTTTATATAGAATGTTCTACTTAGTAAAATGACATGAAATTTTTATGGTAGTCCTTTGATAGCATTAGTGAGGCACT
This sequence comes from Miscanthus floridulus, assembly GCF_019320115.1. Lineage (NCBI taxonomy): Eukaryota > Viridiplantae > Streptophyta > Magnoliopsida > Poales > Poaceae > Miscanthus > Miscanthus floridulus. The sequence continues at coordinate 107,603,641 of NC_089585.1, read as the reverse complement.
GTAAATTTTTGAGAATTTATGAAGTACATCTGATATATGTTTATTATTTAACCTAGATATCTAAATAAAATAATAAAGGCATTTAAATAAATAGTTTGGACTTCACCATTACATCATCTTGACTGTATTTGGTATGCTTAAACTGGTGGTAGAGTCTAGGTTGTCAAATTTTGAATAATTACATGAAGTAGAAGTATTTTTACTTTACATTGCATGTTAAATAGTTTCCGGACTGATTCTAGAATGTGATGAGTTGCATGTTGAAACTGATGTAGACTGTAAAAATGGTTAATAACAAAGTTGTGGAGAATTTGATAAGCTTTCCAGAAAGTCCAGTATCACTGTTTTTGGATTTGTAGAACTCCAGTTATGAGTGAAACAAGTAGCTACTGTTTGTGGCATAATCGATGCATTGTAGAAGTAGTTAAGTAATAATCGAGAAGAGATATGCACCTACTCAAACAACGTGATGCACTTGTTAACATATATGCATTCGTAATACTTATATCATACTCATGCATCTAGGATCGGAGGAAGAGATCACGTTGCTGGAATTCGAAGAAGCAGAGGAAGGGAACCCGCAGGAGAATCCGCAAGCCCCAGCTCCCGAAGGCGTGGAGCAGAACCCTGAAGAGCTTCCGGAGTGCCCTGACCACCGCCCTACTTCCTTTCTGCGAGGCAAGCCCCGGAGCATTATAAGTCTCCCAGTAATTTACAAATGTTTACTTACGTATTTATGATTGATGCATTAGGTTATAAGAGTTGAATGAAACCACTTGATGCATGTACATTCCTTGTCCAGATATTAACCCTTTAACCGGTATAGGTCCAGGATCGAATATATGCTTAGCCATGCTTAGACCGGTAGAAGTCGGGTGATGTCCTGTCACCTGCGAGATATAGGTGGATACCGGAGCACGGTTGGCTATATCTGCTATCGTGGAACAGAACCATGTGGTAAAAATAAATTGAGACCGGACGGGAAGTCGATAGAGAAGCAACAAGACATGGAGGTCTTGGGTGTGGATTTATCCCCGTCTGTGTCGATTAAGGACCGTACCAGTTGTTGGCGCTTCTGACAAGATTGAACGCATGCCTCTCACTTAGCTGGCCGGATAACTCGTTCCGACCGTGAAGCCGAGTAATTCAACTCAGGCCGGGAACCGTTCTGTTGTGCGCTCCTTCCGGGGAACGATCAGACTGAGCCCAAGGGCAGGCTTGGCCTGAGCATCCTGGCATCTGGTGTTCCAGATTGTGCGGCGCGGTACGGACCCGCGAAATGTGTACCTGAGTTGTACCAAAGGTGACCTAAGACTATCGTGGCTGATAGATCTGGGTTTGTGTTAGGAATAAATTCCCAGCTGGTTGAAATCGATTCGAATCGCCGTCTCTCCCGGATAGTGAGAAACTTGGCTAGTCCCAACATCGTAGTAACTATATTATGAAACATGATGGTTCAAATGAATATGGAATTACAATACCTGCTATGGTTACTATTGTATGATTCTAAATAATATACCACATGTTTGGCACAGGATAGTTGCTAATCTAGAAATGGATAGTTATAATTAACTTGATAAAAGAATCACAATTGTACAACGGTTAATTGCCTTTTTCGCAAAATGTTGTCAAGTTACGTCCACTTATACAGCCTTGCATAATCCTTGGAGTCATTTTATTTCTGGTTCATGACGGGTAAGTCTAGCTGAGTACCTTCTCGTACTCAGGGTTTATTTTCCCATTGTTGCAGATGGCACTGTGTATCATGGTTATTGCAAGAGTTGCTTCTATCCCGCTGTGGATGAGGAGTAAGCCTTGGGCAGGCTTCTTTAGTAATTCCTATCTTTGCTTTTGTGGACCGTGATCTGGCTTGGCACTGTATCAAACTATGTTGGAAACTTTATCTTCGAACTTATTTGCTTCCGCTTTGTTTATCAAACTCAGTTTGTAATAACTTTTTATTCGTACTCTGATGATGAAAAGTATCTGCGAACTTTATGTAATATGTGGCATGTATGTTGAATCCTGTACGATCTTGGTTGTTGTAAATCGTTTATCGAGACCCGTCGTGGTACTCGACGGACTACCGGGTTTATATGGATTCAAGTATGACAGTGCGACCGCTTGCGGATTGCCATTGTACTTGTATTCTTATAAATTGGTCGGTTCTGCGACAGCTGGTATCAGAGCAGGATTCGACGTTAATTCGTCACAAGTGTATTTAAAACAAAGTTTTTGTGTTCCAAAAACCCTTCTCTAGCAACTAATAGTTATTTAATAGGTATTTGAAATCTAAAGTGTGCCAATGATCACTTTCCTTATGCCCAAATTAAGGACTATTAGGTGGCTATTAAGTACTAACATGGGGGTTTTTACTTCGTCGTCCATACGGCGTGCTATAGTATGGATGCCATTCACTTGAGTGGTAATGTATGGATCAAATGCCTCTACGCCAAGGTAAGATGAGTGTATGACCGCAAGATGTGAGCGTGCGGTCGGAAAGAGTTAGCTTTGGTACGGCTATGTATGCATGCTTGCATGTGTATATGGTACGTATTTAATTGTGGGTTTAAATTATTGTTGGGTAGATTGATACGGAAGTATATGTATGGGGATACATATATGAAAGTATTTACAATTACATTCTGCATATTTCATTATGGGTTTAGGGCTGAAATGAAATTTTATGCAGGTACACTAACAACGAAACGTGTAGTTCGACTAGTTACGATCTATATGAGAGAACGTATGTATGCCACCGTGTCTACCGTTAGAAACAAATTTTTCCTAAGTTTGTAAGGACGTACGGAACGAGCATGCATCATGTTAAATTACCATTCACATAACTACATGATTCCTCCCCTTATAAAATTCTTACTCGGTTATGTAACTCTTATCCATTATGGCATTGTCTCACAAAAGGGTACATGTTGATGGTGCAGATGGCACGCACCAAGCAGACTGCTCGCAAGTCCACCGGAGGCAGAGCTCCTAGCCGTCAACTTGCTCCACGTACCCGTCAACGTCACACGTTCCTTGGAGAGTTTGGGATGCCTACACTCTTGTGGAGAGTGCTCAGCTATGTAGGTTATCCTGATGGAATGGAACCCCGCTACTTCTGGGCGAATGAGCGGTTGGGAGAAGGTCTCTTAGTTACTGTGGAGGCCATTGTCCATCCCCGAGGTGACGATTCTGAGTGGACAGGTTGGTGTTATGAGTCGACTGGCAGGACTGCTGAAGAAGCAGCTGGCAGGGCAGCCTTTGGGATCCTGAGGGATATCATGGATCGTTTTCCTCAGGAGCTGGCAGCCGCTTTGGTTGGAGTCTTTCCAAGAGGTAATCCCTCCACTGACTCATGGCAGCAGGCAAGAGGAAGATCTTTGGAGATTGGTGCAGCAGAAGGGCAGAACAGCGATAACCCTGCCATGAGCGCCATGTTCGCAGTGATGAGAGTGTTAGATGGAGTTGAAGGTAGCCTCAGACGTGTGTCTGGTGCTCTTGGTCATGCCCGCGAAGACCGACGTCAGCTTCAGAGGGAGCACGACGCCGAGATAGAGAGGCTCACTGAAGAAATGACTCGGTTAACTCACCAGCGAAATGCAGCTTGGTCTAGGGAAGATGTCCTGAGGGCTCGACAGTTTGAGCTAGGACAGCAGCTGGCCAATGCGGAAGAATACAACGATAATCTGCATGAAGAGGTTCATCTACTGCACAATCAGCTCCACCCTTATGTCCCACCTGGAGCCGCAGAAATGGATCTAGAAGGGTACGAGGAAGAAGAAGTGGAGCCTGAAGAAGAAGTAGAACCTGAGGAAGGAGATGATTCTGCGTCTGACCTCGACAGTGATCATGATGAGGATTAGATCGCTTAGCACTTAGTAGGACTCATGTATCACCTTTATTCGTGTAATGGACCTGTAGTTTCGAAGTTGGCATTAGTAACCAGACTATCATGTAATGTTAATCGCATGTTTGGTTGAACGTCAATGCAATTCCAGTTCTTGACGGTAATCACGCTTTAAATTTACATGCGTTATGAGCACGATAAGTGGTCAAATTGGCGATGTCATGTTGCGAGAATGAATTATTATGCCTCTGTTTTTATTGTGCTTTTGAGAATTTTCTCCAGTAATTTCAGTTTGGCATGAGTACCTAATTCATCTGCAATCTCTTGGCATCAACCAATAATCGCTTATTGTTGCAACTTCGCAGATGACGCGCACCCGTGCTGGAGCTAGTAGCAGCCAGGATGGCAACCAGGATGACTTGCCACCCCCACCGCCACCGTCTGCTCAGGAATTCTTTACCCAGTTCCTAGGAAGCCAAAGGACAATGGAGGAAGCTTTGCGCCTCATCGCGCAAAACACTGCTCGTGGCCACCCACAGCAACCAGGGGCCGAACCAAATCAGCACAGTTCATTCAAGGAGTTTCTGGACACGAAGCCTCCGATCTTCAAGGTGGCTGAGGAACCACTGCAGGCCGATGAGTGGCTAAATACCATCGAGCAGAAATTTCGTCTGCTAAGGGTCACAGAGCACCTGAAAGCAGAATATGCTTCTCATCAATTGCAAGGACCAGCAGGAATCTGGTGGACGCACTTCCTGTCGTCTCTGCCTGCTGATGCGAGAGTGACCTGGGATCAATTCAAGCTGGCTTTTAGGGGACACCATATTCCCCCGGGCCTGATGCGCATGAAAGCAGCCGAATTTATGAGGCTCACTCAGGGAACAAAGTCACTCACAGAATACATGCACGCATTCAACAACTTGTCAAGATATGCTCCAAGTTTTGTGGATACTGAAGAGAAAAAGATTGAGAGTTTCAAGCGAGGTCTGGGTACCAAATTAATGAAGACTATGGCAAATTCTAGATGTGCCACGTATAATGAGTTTATTAGTGATGCCTTGACCCAAGAAAACCACAACAACCTGCATGCAGTTGCTAAGGGTCGCAAGAGGGCATATGAGGCCGGTGCATCCGGATCTTTCCAGTCAAAAGCGCCTATCACAGCTAGGCCACAATTCCGTCCACCTGCATCCAAGTTCAGGCCTCCACCACCGAAAGCTCAGAATAACAGGCCACAGAAACCGTTTCGTAAGGCGTTCACTATTGCCTTACCAAAAGGAAATGGCAATCAGGACAGCTCCACCGGATTCAAAAGTAATCAACCTTGTTTCAACTGCAACCAACTGGGTCATTGGTCCAAGGAGTGCCCCCACCCCAAGAGGAATAGCAACTCAAATCAGAACAATCAGAGGCAGGTGAATGCCAGGGCACGTCAGGGACAAGTGCATTATACCGCTGTGGAGGAAGTGCCCACCGGGGAAGTTGTCACGGCTGGTATGTTTCTCGTCAACAAACATCCCGCAGTTGTTTTATTTGACTCAGGAGCTTCTCATTCATTTATGAGTCAAGCATTTGCATCTAGACATGATCAAGAAATTATAGAAGTAAGTAAAGGGGGTTTTAACATAAGTTCAGCAGGGGGTACTGTTACTACCAAAAAGATAGTAAAAAATGTACTCATCTTGATACAAGGGAGAGAGTACACAACAGATTTGATAATATTGCCGGGGTTGTCGATAAGTGTAATCTTAGGCATGAATTGGATGAAGGATCATGGTGTTCTTATTGACACTAGCACCCGCACTATTATGTTGAGAGAACCCACGGGAGGGAATGCTTTTCTAGTTCCACTCTCCCACGATTTCAAACCCCAACATTTAGCCTGTGCTATCCAAACCACCACCATATGTGATATTCCAGTGGTTTGTGAGTTTCCGGATGTATTTCCAGAGGAATTACCAGGTCTACCACCGGATAGGGACAGTGGAATTTAAGATTGAATTAGTGCCAGGTACCGCACCCATATCCAGAAGGCCCTATAGAATGCCACCCAATGAGTTAGCAGAACTTAAAGTTCAATTGCAAGATCTATTGGACAAAGGTCTTATCCAACCTAGCTCATCTCCGTGGGGATGCCCAGCATTGTTTGTAAAAAAGAAGGATAAGTCACTGAGAATGTGTGTAGATTACAGACCACTCAATGCTGTGACCATCAAGAACAAATATCCATTGCCCCGCATTGACATCTTGTTCGATCAGCTAGCAAAGGCAAAGGTATTCTCCAAAATTGACTTGAGATCAGGTTACCATCAGATAAAGATCAGACCGGAGGATATACCTAAAACCGCTTTCTCTACTAGGTACGGCTTATACGAGTATTTGGTTATGTCTTTCGGACTAACAAATGCCCCAGCCTATTTCATGTACCTAATGAACTCGGTATTCATGCCCGAACTGGATAAGTTCGTGGTCGTGTTTATCGATGACATATTGATTTATTCAGAAAATGAGTCAGATCATGAAGAACATCTGAGGATTGTCCTATCCAGATTGAGGGAGCATAAGCTATATGCCAAGTTTAGCAAATGTGAATTTTGGATGAGCAAAGTACCTTTCTTAGGTCACATTTTATCGAGAGATGGAATCTCAGTAGACCCATCAAAAGTACAAGAGGTCATGGAGTGGAAAGCCCCAACTTCGGTTCATGAAGTTCGGAGTTTTCTAGGGTTAGCAGGATACTATCGTCGGTTTATTCCAGATTTCTCAAAAATAGCTAAGCCTATGACCAGACTACTTCAGAAAGATGAGAAATACAAATGGACACCAGAATGTGAAACCGCTTTTCACACCCTCAGAACTTTGTTGACTACAGCACCTGTGCTAGCACAACCAGACATTGAAAAGCCTTTTGATGTATTTTGTGATGCATCAGGAATAGGTTTGGGATGTGTGCTTATGCAAGAAGGGAGAGTAATTGCATATGCCTCTCGGCAATTGAGAAAACATGAAGTCAACTATCCTACACATGATTTGGAACTGGCAGCCGTTGTCCATGCATTAAAGATATGGAGACATTACTTGTTGGGCAATGTATGTCATATCTATACTGACCACAAAAGCCTCAAGTATATCTTTACCCAGCCAGAACTGAACATGAGACAACGTAGATGGTTGGAATTGATTAAGGACTATAATTTGGAAGTGCATTACCATCCGGGTAAAGGCAAATGTAGTAGCTGATGCACTTAGTCGGAAGTCCCATTGTAACACTATGGAAGCACTATTGGAAGATGGATTCAACTTGCTACATCCTGCTGTACTCCACAATATCACAATCAGTTGTTCGCTTGAGGGCAAAATCATAGAGCTACAGCAGACAGATGTAGGAATAAGTCACATCAAGAGAAAAATGCAAGAGCAAGAAACCAAACATTTTAGATTGGACGAAAGAGGTGTATTATGGTTTGAGGACCGACTAGTGGTGCCAAAAGACCATGAGCTAAGGAATCAAATCTTAGAAGAAGCTCACTCGTCCAAATTGTCTATCCACCCGGGTAGTAGTAAAATGTATCAAGATCTAAGAACCCGTTTTTGGTGGACTAAGATGAAGAAAGAGATCGCAGCCTATGTTGCTAGGTGTGATAACTGCAGTAGAGTGAAAGCTCGTCCACATGAAAACTGCTGGATTACTTCAGCCATTGCCTATTCCAGGATGGAAATGGGAGGAAATCAGCATGGACTTTATCACAGGCCTTCCAACAACGCCACAAGGTCATGATTCAATCTGGGTCATTGTTGATCGTCTTACCAAGTCAGCACACTTTATACCCATGAACACGAGGTATATAGTTGGGAAATACGCTGAGATATACGTATCCCAGATCGTGAAATTGCATGGAGTACCCAGGACCATAATCTCGGATAGAGGACCATAGTTCATAGCTCATTTCTGGGAACACTTACACCAAGCTTTGGGAACCAAGCTAATCAGAAGTTCAGCTTATCATCCGCAAACTTCAGGACAGACAGAGAGAGTAAACCAAATCCTAGAAGATTTACTTAGAGCTTGTGTTATATCTTCAAAAGGGTCATGGGAGAAATGGTTACCTTTAGCTGAATTCTCCTATAACAATAGCTATCAAGCGAGTATCAAAATGGCTCCATTTGAAGCCTTGTATGGCCGAAAGTGCAGGACTCCATTGAATTGGATTGAGCCCGGTGAAAGGAGATACTTTGGTATTGATTTTGTAAATGAAGCCGAAGAACAAGTACGTATCATCCAACAACACATGAAGGCAGCTCAATCAAGACAGAAGAGTTATGCCGACAGGAGAAGAAGACCACTGACTTTTGAAGTGGGTGACTATGTGTACCTGAGAGTATCACCCATGAAAGGTGTGAAAAGATTTGGGATGAAAAAGAAGCTTTCACCAAGATATGTAGGGCCATACAAAATTTTGGAACGAAAAGGAAAAGTTGCATATAAGCTACAACTACCACCAGAGATGAGTGCAATCTTTGATGTGTTCCATGTTTCTCAGCTAAAGAAATGTCTTCGAGTACCAGAAGAAGCGATTGCACCCACCAACGTGCAGCTTCAATCGGATTTGACCTATGAAGAAAAGCCAATTCGAGTAGTAGAAGAGATGGAGAGAGTGACAAGGAGTAAGATTATTAAGTTTTATAAGGTGGTGTGGAACAATCATAGTGAACAAGATGCTACGTGGGAAAGAGAAGATTATCTACGAGAAGTTTATCCCGCCTTTTTCCAAGAATGGTAGGTCTTGCAAATCTCGGGACGAGATTTTTATAAGGGGGAGGGGCTGTAACACCTCGGGTGTTAGCCTTGCATAACTTGACTTGCATAACATGAGCATGAGCATCAAGCATTCATAAATCATCATTTACAATTGAAACATTTGATCGAAACATCTGAAACATTGCTTGTTATCTCGTGTTTCTTGGAACATATGCATATGATCTTGTACAAATGAATGCAAGTGGGTAATGCTAGTCACTAAAACACCTTAGCTACACTTAGGTTAACAAAAGGAACCTTGTTCATGAAGGCCACATCTCATGATCAAGCATTTAAGTGATATTTCATGTGTTGACCTGGATAGCTCTATGAGTGACCACTGCATGAAATGATAGGATGACCTTGCAAATTGCTCAAACATGCTTAGGATATCATTAGGAACAACTTTGGTATTTAGTGCTAGGGCTAGTTTGGTCATTTAGCCATGGTTTGAATTTGTATCATGATTTCAAAGTGACATGTTTGACTAAAGTTGAACTAGGTGTTAGGGACCTTGCATGGAGGAGTTCACTAAAGCAAAGTTGTAGTGTTTGACATAAGGAACAACTTTTATTTTTGGGTCATGGACTGATTTAGCTTCTAACATGCTTGAATGGGTCCCACAAAAACCAGCAAAACCAAGCTTTCATTACTTAACGATTTTTCTAAGTCCTTTTTACAATGGCAGTTGACAGGCTCAACTTTGGATTGATTTTTCTCCCTATCTGTTGCGAATTAGAAGAAGGTTTCTTAAGAGATATTGTAAATGGTACATAGGTCTACAAAATATATTCAGGGTGTTTGCACGAAGGAGCCACGGATTAGCCGATAAATCATTTCGAAAACTCATCGTCAGGCACTGCATCGTGCGACTGACGAACTGAATCGCAACGTTCAATGGCCGACCGGTTTTAGAACCCGCGCGCCGCGTGTCCCCGGCGACGGCTGTGCGTCGCCTCTGCTCTGCCCAGCCAGGCCACGATGCGCCTAGGCGCGCCTTCATCCCCGCCAGCGTCCGCCCGACCCCTTCCACGCCCCATTTTTTGTTTTCTCGGCCTTCTTCCTCGCCCGCTGCTGCAGCCATTCCCACACCAGATCCGCCAGCGCCATTGCCGACGGTAGCTCATCCTCGCTGCTCCTCCGCCACCGCAATAGCACCACCGTCACCCCAGCAACCCCAGACGCCCCCCTTTGCCCGCTGTTCAAGCTTGGTAAGCCGCAGCAACGCGCACGCTCTCGCCGGAGTTCGCCGCCGTGTTCCGTCGTCGTGGCCACGCCATTGTAGTCTACCATTCCACGCGATAGCTGGTGCGTTAGGTCCACCGTAGTACACCGGTGCTCGTCCGAGCCTTAGATCGGGCCACCGAGGTCGTTGCCGGCATTTTGCAGTGGTCCAGCCCCACCGTTCTGCCATGGTCGCCGCCGTCAGCTCTAGGGTCGGCAATAGGATGGCCAAGTGGCTCAATCGCTTCGCTAGGTCACGTAGGTCGTGTGGTGAAGACGTTACCGCCGGCAAAGCTCGCCGTCGACGAGCCGCAGCCGCGCAGTGCTCAGCAGCGCCGCTGCTCTGCTCCGTGTCACTAACGCGTGGGGTCCCCTGACCAGCGGGTCCCACCTGTCAGCGACAGCAGTAGTGAGGGCTAACTCATTTTGAATCCAGTTTTTGATTTGTTTTGTGAAATTTGTATCTTCAGTTTGGTAGCTCCAAAAATTGTGAAATAAATATGATTGTGTTGCTTAGGAAGTGTAGTATTTAGTAAAAATATGTTCTTGGCTTCAACAGTAGAAATTTCTGGAGATTTAAATAAGGATTTGAAATAGTGCTTTTGAATGCATTCAAATTTGTTTATTTTATATCTAGAGTTCCTGTGCTCCAAAAATTATGAAATTTCTGTGGTAAGCTAGTCTTAGCATATGTGAACTCTGGTAAAAATTTGAGGACTAGTGCATGTGTAGATCTATAGTTATAGATTTTTCTTTTATAAATAGTTAATCCTTGCATGAATTTTTATAAATTAATTATGAGTCCAAAATACATGAAATTTATTGGAGGTGATACTAGTACCATATGGATGTTAAGAAAAATAAGAAATCTGTTGCTTGACACTTTCAATAGGATTTTCCATTTATGCTATTTCAAGCCTTGCTTGCCTTATCATTTTTATATAGAATGTTCTACTTAGTAAAATGACATGAAATTTTTGTGGTAGTCCTTTGATAGCATTAGTGAGGCACTGTAATTTTTTGAGAATTTATGAAGTACATCTGATATATGTTTATTATTTAACCTAGATATCTAAATAAAATAATAAAGGCATTTAAATAAATAGTTTGGACTTCACCATTACATCATCTTAACTGTATTTGGTATGCTTAAACTAGTGGTAGAGTCTAGGTTGTCAAATTTTGAATGATTACATGAAGTAGAAGTATTTTTTACTTTACATTGCATGTTAAATAGTTTCCGGACTGATTCTAGAATATGATGAGTGCATGTTGAAACTGATGTAGACTGTAAAAATGGTTAATAACAAAGTTGTGGAGAATTGATAAGCTTTCCAGAAAGTCCAGTATCACTGTTTTTGGATTTGTAGAACTCCAGCTATGAGTGGAACAAGTAGCTACTGTTTGTGGCATAATCGATGCATTGTAGAAGTAGTTAAGTAATAATCGAGAAGAGATATGCACCTACTCAAACAACGTGATGCACTTGTTAACATATATGCATTCATAATACTTATATCATACTCATGCATCTAGGATCAGAGGAAGAGATCACGTTGCTGGAATTCGAAGAAGCAGAGGAAGGGAACCCACAGGAGAATCCGCAAGCCCCAGCTCCCGAAGGCGTGGAGCAGAACCCTGAAGAGCTTCCGGAGTGCCCTGACCACCGCCCTACTTCCTTTCTGCGAGGCAAGCCCCGGAGCATTATAAGTCTCCTAGTAATTTACAAATGTTTACTTACGTATTTATGATTGATGCATTAGGTTATAAGAGTTGAATGAAACCACTTGATGCATGTACATTCCTTGTCCAGATATTAACCCTTTAACCGGTATAGGTCCAGGATCGAATATATGCTTAGCCATGCTTAGACCGGTAGAAGTCGGGTGATGTCCTGTCACCTGTGAGATATAGGTGGATACCGGAGCACGGTTGGCTATATCTGCTATCGTGGAACAGAACCATGTGGTAAAAATAAATTGAGACCGGACGGGAAGTCGATAGAGAAGCAACAAGACATGGAGGTCTTGGGTGTGGATTTATCCCCATCTGTGTCGATTAAGGACCGTACCATTATTGGCGCTTCTGACAAGATTGAACGCATGCCTCTCACTTAGCTGGCCGGATAACTCGTTCCGACCACGAAGCCGAGTAATTCAACTCAGGCCGGGAACCGTTCTGTTGTGCGCTCCTTCCGGGGAACGATCAGACTGAGCCCAAGGGCAGGCTTGGCCTGAGCATCCTGGCATCTAGTGTTCCAGATTGTGCGGCGCGGTACAGACCCGCGAAATATGTACCTGAGTTGTACCAAAGGTGACCTAAGACTATCGTGGCTGATAGATCTGGGTTTGTGTTAGGAATAAATTCCTAGCTGGTTGAAATCGATTCGAATCACCGTCTCTCCCGGATAGTGAGAAACTTGGCTAGTCCCAACATCGTAGTAACTATATTATGAAACATGATGGTTCAAATGAATATGGAATTACAATGCCGCTATGGTTACTATTGTATGATTTTAAATAATATACCACATGTTTGGCACAGGATAGTTGCTAATCTAGAAATGGATAGTTATAATTAACTTGATAAAAGAATCACAATTGTACAACGGTTAATTGCCTTTTTCGCAAAATATTGTCAAGTTACGTCCACTTATACAGCCTTGCATAATCCTTGGAGTCATTTTATTTCTGGTTCATGACGGGTAAGTCTAGCTGAGTACCTTCTCGTACTCAGGGTTTATTTTCCCATTATTGCAGATGGCACTGTGTATCATGGTTATTGCAAGAGTTGCTTCTATCCCGTTGTGGATGAGGAGTAAGCCTTGGGCATGCTTCTTTAGTAATTCCTATCTTTGCTTTTGTGGACCGTGATCTGGCTTGGCACTGTATCAAACTATGTTGGAAACTTTATCTTTGAACTTATTTGCTTTGCTTTGTTTATCAAACTCAGTTTGTAATAACTTTTTATTCGTACTCTGATGATGAAAAGTATCTGTGAACTTTATGTAATATGTGGTATGTATGTTGAATCCTGTACGATCTTGGTTGTTGTAAATCATTTATCGAGACCCGTCGTGGTACTTGATGGACTACCGGGTTTATATGGATTCAAGTATGACAGTGCGACCGCTTGCGGATTGCCATTGTACTTGTATTCTTATAAATTGGTCGGTTCTGCGACATGTATACCTTGAATAGTCATCAACAATCACAAGACAATAGAGATTCCCTCCCAAACTCTTGTATGTTGTTCATCCAAATAAATCCATGTGTAGGAGTTCTAGCACTCTTGTGGTTGACATGAAAGCTTTGGTTGGATGAGTATTTGCAACTTGCTTGCCGGCTTAACATACACTACAAAGCTTGTCCTTCTCAAACTTCACATCCTTCAACCCTCTCACCAAATCATTCTTTATTAGCTTCTTGAGTGAACTCATACCAACATGAGCAAGTCTTTTATGCCATAGCCACCTAAGTATTGTTTTGGTGAATAGGCAAGTCTTTAAATTTACATCTTCGGAGGTGAAGTCCACTAGATATAAGTTGTTGTATCTAAATCCATTGAATATCACTTGATTATCATCTATCTTGGATATAACAACCTCCTTCTTGGTGAACAAGCATTGGAAGCCAAGATCACACAATTATCCAACGGATAGCAAGTTGAAGCTCAATGAAGCAACATAAAGCACATTGGAGATGGAATGATCATTTGATATTACCACTTTGCCCAATCCTTTAACCTTGCCCTTTGAGTTATCTCCAAATGTTATTTTCTCTTGTCCATCTATCTCTTCATCTAGTGAGGTGAACATACGAGGATCACCGGTCATATGTTGAGTGCAACCACTATCAATAACCCAATAACTTCCACCGGTCTTGTAGTTTACCTACACACAAGAGATTCAAGCTTTAGAAACCCAAACTTATTGAGGGCCTTTCACCTTCTCAACAAGTGACTTAGCCACCCAAATCTTCTTAGACCTATTCTTATTAGGAGATCCTAAGAACATGACTTTCATCTTTTCACTAGAATCCTTTCTAAGCATGTAGTGAGCATTGAAGGCAAAGGGTCTAGTATGCTTGGGCAAGGGTTGTGGCGGTGGAGTTTGGCACTCATGAGCAAAGTGGCCTTCTTATCTACACTCAAAACATCTCTTTGGTTTTGGCTTTGGCTTTGATTATTGTTGTTGAACTTGAGCCTTCTTCTTCTCTACACTTGCCACATATCCAATACCACTTCTATCCATCTTCATGACGATGTTCATGAGTAGCTCACTTTGAAGGTGCTTGCCTCTAGCAAACTTGTTCAACCCAATCTTGAGATGCTCTTTCTCCAACTTGAGCTTCTTATTTTCTTCCTTTAGAGCATCATCTTTCTTCTCTTCCTTGAGCTTCTTGTTTTCTTCTTTAAGCTTCTCATTCTCAAGGATCAAATCTTCATGATGATCAAGAGTTTCTAGCACAATGGCATTGTGGCTTTTGATCTCTTCAAGATCTTTCTTGAGCTTCTCATTATCACTCTTGAGCTTGACATACTCATTATAGTTATTGCACTCAACCACTTGCTTGCCTTTGCCACTAGATTCTTGCTCAATGCTCTCATCAATTAAATCATCATATGATATAGCTATATCAATCTTAACAACATAGTTAGTAGCATTATGCGGCTCATTTGGTAAGAATTCTTAAGCAATAATAAGAGTATCATGATTGATCTTAAAAGTAGTGTATTCATCTTTTAGCTTGTTGTGGCTAATGATGAGCTCATTGTGCACCCACTCAAGTTTATCATGTTTATCTTTAAGCTCTTTCTTAGAAGATTTGAGCTCCTTGAGTTTGGATGATATAGCATCATTTGTTTCTTTAAGCTCAACATTAGCCTTTTCCAATATATCACATTTAGCTAAAAGTGAATCATTTTTAGCATCAAGCTTTTTATTTTTAGCTCTACTCTTTCTAATGATCTTAGTGTATTTTCTTAGTATTTTGACAAGATCATCATATAAAGGTGAATCATCATCATCGCTATCACTATCATTATCACTAGCTTGCTCATCATCACTACTATCATCATTATTAGTTACCTTGCGTTCACCCTTGGCCATAAGGCATAGATGTGTAGAGGATGATGGCGATGGTGGCGGTGAAGATGAAAGATCAATAGCAATGGCGGCCATCTTCTCATTGTCACTATCATCATCGGATGATCCACTAGATGAATCAATGTCTATGAGCCAATCACTGACAATATAGGCCTTTCCACCCTTCTTCTTGTGAAAGTCTCTCTTCTTGCCATCTCTCTTCTTGTATGGCTTATTCTTCTTCTTTTCATCTTCTTCTTCATTGCTTAAGTCATCTTTTTTGCCCTTGAACTTATTCTTGAACTTGTCTTTCTTGGGCTTGGTGCATTGGTGTGCTAGATGACCAAATTCACCACAATTGAAGCAATCTATTTCAGAGATTGGCTTTTTCCTAGAGCTTGTGAAGAACTTCTTCTTCTTGCCATCGAACTTGATGCCACTCTTGTTTAGCTTCTTTAGCATTTTGGTGGCTTTCTTCACCATGAGAGCAAGATCTTCATCTCCATCTTCTTCATCACTTGAGATCTCATACTCAAGTCTTGCTTTGCCCTTATCTTGGCTAGCTTTGAACGCTATGTCCTTCTCTTTCTTTTTGGTAGAGGATGAGCTATCTTATGGCGTGATGTGCATGTACATCTCATGAGCATTGATCTTTCCCAAGATTTGTGTCGGTGTAGCGGTGGAAAGATCACCTTGGTGTAGCACGGTCATAATATGCCCATATTTGTCAATAGGGAGGACACTCAAGATCTTTCTCACAACATCGGATGGTGACATTTGAGTAAGTCTAAGCCCATTGACTTTCTCTACAAGAACATTCAAACATGAATATATCTCATTAGCATATTCTTTGGGAAGCATCTCAAATGAATTTAGCTTTTTAATCACAAGATGATAGCGTTCCTCATGCTCACTCTTGGTTCCCTCATGGAGCGCACAAACGTCCGACCATAGTGCATGGGCGTCTTTGTGGTTCCTTATGCGGTTGAACACATCTTTGCAAAGGCCTCTAAAGATGGTATTTTGAGCCTTTGCATTCCACTTTTCATAATTAACTTCATTGCCTTATAAGTTAGTAGCATCCCGAGGTTTTAGAAAGCCTTGTGAGGCGCCTCTAAGTATACCAATGTCTAGAGCTTCTAAGTACGCCTCCATGCGGATTTTTCAATATGAAAAGTCATCTCCCTCAAAGATAGGAGGAGGTCCATCCCCGTGAGACATCTTGCTCTAAGCGATTAAGCTTAAAAACGTAAGCATGAGGCTCCGATACTAATTAAAAGGATCAAGATACCCAAGAGGGGGGGTGAATTGGGCTAATTTTAAATTTTCTTGTAATAATTAAATCATACAGTTAGCCTAATTAACCCCTTATGCCTAGAAAAGTATTTCTATTAATCTAACATACAAAAGGACTTGCAACCTATGTTCCAAACTTACTCTAGCATGGCAATTCTATGAATGTACAAACAAGTATTGAATTGCTCAAAGTAAATGCTCAAAGTAAATAGAGAGAGAGGAACGTGGCGATGTTTTGCCGAGATATCGGAGAGTCGTCACTCCCCACTAGTCCTCATTGGAGCACCCGCGCAAGGGTGTAGCTCCCCCTTGATCCGCGCAAGGATCAAATGCTCTCTACAGGTTGATTCTTTGACACTCCGTCACGGTGAATCACCCAAAATCGCTCACAACTTGAGTTGGGTCACCCACAAGCTCCACTGGGTGATCACCAAGCTCTCAATCACCACCAAGCCGTCTAAGTGATGGCGATCACCAAGAGTAACAAGCACGAACTCTCAGTTGACCACTCAAAGTCTAATGAGAACGGTGGATGCATACTTCGCTACTCTTGATTCACTAATGAGGCTATTCTCTTGGATTCACGAATCTCAATCACCTTACTAGGACCTTGCTCTTCTTGGCACTCACAAACATGTTTCTCAGCTGTTGGAATGAGCAAAAGTGACTCCACACACGAGTGGAGCTTCTATTTATAAGGCAGCCTAAAAACTGAACCGTTATGTGCCTCTATAGGGTGACCGGACGCTCCGGTCATGTTGACCGGACGCTCTGGTCAGTTCAACCCGCACACCAGTGTTTAAGTGTTGACCGGACGCTGGCAGGGTCCAATCACCACTGATCGGACGCGTCCGGCCACATTAAACCCTCATTGGATGCTTACTGTACTCAACCGGACGCTGGATCCTCAGGGTCTGGTCAGTATTGACCGGTCACATTCGGTCGCAGAATTCTTTCTCTAGAACCTTACTGGAGTCGACTGGATGTTGCCTTTCAGCGTTCGGTCACTTGACCACTTCAGCGTCTGGTCGCACCGAACGCAATCACCTTGGTCAAATGAACTGACCAGACCCTGCAGCCAGCGTCCGATCGCACCGGAGCCAGTGTCCGGTTAGCATTTGACCCTCCATTCACTTCCAACTCTCGAACATATGTGAATAAAGTTTGCTCCATAGGATCATAGGGCTGTTTTGGAGCTACCTAGTGCTAGTTTTAACAAGTGTGCACCATACCTAACTCACTAGACTCATCTAGGTCAAGCTACCCGTCCATACCTCCCTTAATAGTACGGCCAAAGAAAAAACGAAGTCCTAAACTACTCTAAGTGTCACTCCAACTCTAGTCGACACTTAGAACTAGTTATCCTTAACCTTGTCGTCCATCCTTTAAAAACCGAAACGATTTCCATCGTAGGGGCATGACCACCTTGATTGTCTAGTTGATCTCCATTACCATGACCTAACTTAATTGCCTCTGCAAAACACACGTTAGTCATAGTAACCTTGTATTGTCATTAATCACCAAAACCCAACAAGGGGCCTAGATGCTTTCAAGCACGTCATGGTTTCTCTCAAGAAAGTACTCGGATGAAGCTTAATTCTACTCGGTATGCTCCAAAAAATTCAAGAAGTCTTCCATCGATCAACCATGAAGAGCTCGGAGGCTTGTGAGACATAGTCCCTAGATACCCCGCAAGGAAAGACGAAGACCTAGTCTGACTAAGACTCTCCGTATGTAATTCTAGTAGTATTACCACCTTGTAATCATACTAAGACTCCTCTATTGTAATTGATCAGGAGACTTGCCTCCTGGGCTATATAAAGGAGGGCAAGGCTCTCTAGATCGGCCAGGGCAACAGACTCAATAGTCTGAATCCAAAGCGCAGAGCGCAATATACTATCCATCCTAAACTGGACGTAGGGTATTACGCTACCCAGCGGTTTGAACCAGTATAAATCATTGTATCTGCGTTTACCATCGAGTTCTGCATACGCCGAAACCCTCCGAACAATCGTCCCGGGTAGCCCCATGACGAGTTGCCGATCAGCAAACACCGACAAAGGTTGATCAGGTATTCATTTCCATCTCTATCACCATTATAACACCTGACTGACTCGTTACTCATCTTAAAAGAGATATACCAGTGGACTTGATTGTAATACCACGTTCTGCTTCGTTTGCACGAGTATCAGTCATTCGATCAGTCGAACATCGCCACCACATCCTAGGCTATAATCCCACCAGCTGCGACAAAGGAATCCTTAAGTGTAGACTTGCCTGCAAGGACAAATATAGAAGTAAAGCACATCATCTATTTTTCTTTTCACAAGGATATTAAGCACATCATGAATTCATTTATACACTTTGAAGTCATTGTATCAACTAAACAAACATGAAAATTAAGTGCATATAACATTAGAAAACGAAGAACATGTGATCTGCTAGTAACATGTGACTTGGTGCGGTGATTTAGGCTCCGTTTGGAAAGACTTCCAGCTTCGGCTCCTTTGGGAGAAGCCCAAAGTATACAGCTCATTTGGTTCTTTCTTTTCGTATATCATTTTTGTTGGAGTTGGAACCGATCAAACAGTGTTGTGCAGTGTTGAAGTGCTCTGGAAGCTGGAGACGGAACACCCAGAAAGCGGCACCACAGGGGACGGGCATGTTCGGCTGGTATTAAAGCCGACTGATAAGCTGGCCAAAGCTGTTTTGTTGTGAGAGAAAAACACTGTAGATTCTAGCTGATAAGCCGACTGATAAGTTTAAGCGAACAGACCCTTTTAAAGCTTAAACAGTGACCTATGTGTGAAAATCCATCCGCTCCGTCACTGGAGGTTGATATCAAGGCAACACTGAATAGATTAAAAAGATTATGTGACGGTCTAACATAAAAGTTTTGAGCCAGAAAAAGTCATCACTTGTAATAAATAAGAAAAATTTTCTCCTACAAGTCTCTGGATTATCGTTTGGAAAGAAAAGGTTTGTATAATCGAAGACGCTGGCATCCATACGTTCGGACGGATGCCGCACATGCTAGCCCATTCCCTGCACCCCGTTCCCGCGTCTGCTCGTTTCATGGGCCTACGCAGGGCCAACGCTGTCCGGATGTCTTCCGCGCCGCCAACCGAACGTAAGGACCGTCTGCCCGCTCGATAGCGTCCCAGCAGCTGCAGCAGGCGGCTGCGATAAGTGGGTTTCATTCAACATGTGCAATATCCGATCTACTTTTGCAACATTGAGATAAAACAAACATACGTCCGAAACAGCTGAAACACTTACAGAACACCAGGAAAACTTGAAAACGCGTGTATAGTCATTACAAACATCGCAACATCCAGATGAAAAACATTTGTAACATACGTGAAACATCTGGATCATACACTTGAAATATACGTGTCTAGTCATTACAACATATGCAATATGCACTTGCGGCATATCTGGAAAGCATCTAAAACACTGAAAATATACGCTTACAACATTATTACCTTGTTGCCTCGACGAATAGAGGCTCGTCATTGGAGAGCTCAACGTCGGCGCAGCAGTAGACGGCGGCACATGAAGCTCACGGCGGCGCGGAGGTCGGGGGCAAAGCATGGAGCTCGCGGCGGTGTGGAGGCCCGGCACAGGCATCTCGCCAGCGGACGGAGCGGAGCCACGGGAGGCGCGGCTCCGGGCTGGGGCATGCGGCGCGCAGCGTGGGCGGTCCGGTCCGTCCGTCTGGGCGAACCCTGTAGGGAGCATTTCCGTTGTATAATTATCAATCCTCACAAACTGAAGGGCTTCCGCAGAAAACAACCCTTTCTGCCATCCCCACCGCCGTCGCAGCATTTCGTCGAACGAGTGGCGCGCGCCGCACACCCAAAACCCCTCCTCACCCGTGACCCGACACCCGGTCACGGGTCACCCACCCACAAAACCCTACACTCCCCGTCGCGGCGGCGCCGACGCCATGCTCCACTCCAGCTTGTCCAAGTCCAACCCTCTCCCGCTCCTCACAGCGGCGTCCTCGCCCCGCCGCACCCTCGTCGCTGGCCTCCTCCGCGCCGGCTACCTCTCGAAGCATCCAGCATCTTCAACCGCGCCTCGTCCGACCACAACCGCCCGTGCGAGCGCCAGGGCCGCCACTTCCCCGGGCGAATCCAGCTTCGGGCTGGGAGGCAGGGTTTGGTTCTCCACCGCGCCAGATGGGTCCGCATTGGCTGGCAGCGGGAGGGTGCTTCCCTGGCTTGCCGCCGAGACTGGCAACGGCGGCGCCCCCGTTGCTAGGACTAGCGCCGGCCGATCCTCCTCGTGGGAGAGCTCCGCGGAGAAGTTCTTCTCGAGAGACGACCAATACGCGCGAAGAGAAGCGTCGGGAGTCAGGATGTCGGACAAGGTAGCGATTAAGGATGATGATGATGATGGGAATAAGGCAATTGACAATCCTGAATGGGGGAGGGATAAGGGCAGGTATCAACGAAGAGAGGTGACGGGAAACAGGATGCCAAACAAGGTGGTGATTAGGGAACAAGAGGATGATGATGAGAATGAACCAATTGACAATCCCAAATGGGGAAGGATTAAGGACAGGTACCAGCGAGTTGTGGGGAGGGATGGAGGGTCCCGTGGTGAGAGGTTTAGGAGGGAGAGATTTGACAAGCCGGATGTGAGGCAGTGGAACAATCAGGAGAATTGGGGAAGGAAGACAGGGAAGGAAGCAGGGGAATCATCGGTGCCAAAGATGGTGGGCCAAGGAGTTTATGGTGTTGGGCCGGTCCTTGCAGCACTCACGGCTCGGAGGAGGGAGTTTTATGCATTGTATAGACAGGAAAGTATGGATTTGAGTGGGAACAACAAGAAAAGGAAAGATAAGAAGGCAGTTGAGAAAGTGCTACGGATGGCTGAGGAGATTGGGCTGAAGGTTATTGAGACTTCAAAGCATGATCTTAACATGGTGGTGGATAACCGACCACACCAAGGTGTGGTGCTCGATGCATCACCCTTAGAAATGGTTAATATAAAGGAGTTAGATCCAGTCAGGGTGGAAGGTGGAAAGGCACCTGTGTGGATAGCCTTGGATGAGATTATGGATCCTCAGAATTTAGGAGCCATTATTAGGTCCGCCTACTACTTTGGTGCTCAGGGTGTTGTTTTGTGTGCTAAGAACTCTGCTCCATTAAGTGGAGTAGTGAGCAAAGCTAGTGCAGGTTCGCTTGAGTTGATTGAGCTACTCTCCTGCAGAAACATGATGCAGTTCTTGTCTTCATCAGCTGAAAATGGTTGGCGAGTCCTTGGTGGTACCATTGCTAACAAAGCTGTACCTCTCTCTGAAATGGAAATAGGGGTGCCAACTATTCTTGTGATGGGTAGTGAAGGCACTGGTTTGAGACCCCTGGTTGAGCGATCCTGCACACATCTGGTCAGAATACCTGGAAACGTTGATGTATTTGTTGAAGGAGCAGATGCAGATGCTGGGGAAGAAGGTGACAGTTCTTCTAGTAATCAAGATTTGAGATCATTCCTTGCGGTGGAGAGTTTGAATGTTAGTGTTGCAGCAGGAGTGTTGCTTTATCATCTTGCTGCAAAAGATGCCTGCCCCGGAAGCGATAAGCCTAGTGTTGTTCTGATGTAAGGATAGTTTTTTACAAATTTACAGCTAGTGATACTGTGTGATCCATGCATGTCATAGTTTTTACAAATTTACAATTGCCTAATTTAATGCTTTTGCTAATGAATTCTTTATTTCCCATTTCATGCTTTGATTCTTCTGGTTGAAAATAGAACTTCTGAGATAGGGGTAATGATAGTTTCATAGTTCTTTGAAAAATACCTTATCTGATTCTGAATAGGTTTAGTCGGGTTTCGTGCTGCCTGAACTAGTATTCTAGACTGGTCAGTAACTCAGTATCTGATAATGTATGGAAAAAAGAAATCAACCAAGGTCCAAGGTGATTTGTTGCTAGTCACTCTTTTCCTTGATATAATTGTGGTGTATTCCACAGCAATAAGCCAATAATGTTCATTTATGTTACTGGATCAGCTTCCTGATCATAGCACATGGTAAAAAGTATTCTGCTCAATCGTTTCAACCTCACAGGCTCACACTATATTATCATCCTTTGGCGTTTAAACTTCAGATTAATGACCCTGTTTATTGCTGAAAGTTTCAACCGTGTCATACTGTAGCTTGAGCCATCGAATCTGTTTCAGGTGGTTTGAACAATTTTTCCCCTTAAAACATATACAGGCCTATATTTTTTATTTATGCTGGATGCTGCACATTCCCTTGCTAAGTATTTTAATTATTGTTGTATATTGTCTTAACTGTTAGCAAAAGCTTTATATGTGTTCTTCCTCGGGTGAATTCGACTGACCTCAACTGAACACAGCCTACCATTCCTATGTTGAACACAGCCCTTATTACAATCTTACCATATACTGATGCTAAATTGTGTGGTTCTTGTACATACCATTTTGCTAGTATGCAAAGCTTAAGACTGGCACAGTCTGTTTTGCTAATGCCTTATATAGGAAAGAACAAAACAAAATTACATGGAAACATTCTGTTGTTTAGTTCTTCAGGTTTTCAGTTCGCTGTTGACTTTCTAGGCAAGTGGGTTTTACCTCCATGTACCTAACGAATAACACATAAGTTGGGGCCCCAAAGCTTGATTTTGAGGCCATTGGTCCAACATTTGCCGCTGATATAAAAATTGTATAGGTTGCTTGGTACCATTCTAATATACATGGGCTTAGCCTATGGTCATGGTTCTACCACTCCTTATCCACACTCCATAACACTAAAGTGTCTAATCCGAGTTATTCAGTCTTTGTGCTCCATTGTCATTCAATTCATGATGAATGAAATTCAAATGTACAAGTCATTTGACCGTAATGGCCTCCTTCACATTGTGGTACTCCATCCGGAAAATAATGCAACTCTAGCATAACACCGAGTCAAACCATTTTGAGTTTGACCAAGTCTATACAAAAAAGTATCAAAATTTATGATACCAAATAAGTTTCATTAGATTTGTCATGATATATATTTTCATAGTATACCTATTTTGTGTTATAAATATTGATAGTCTTTTCTATAAACTTGGTCAAAGTTTAGAAAGTTTGACTAGGAATAGAGCTAGAATTGCATCCTTTCTCGGACAGAGGTCATAATTTCAGGAATTACATACATGCTTAGCATGCATAGTTATCTTTTTTCCTTTCTCATGGTCTCTGTGCTGCCTAGGGATTGAGTGGCCTTCTAGCTGAGAACTGAGGTACTGCAGTTCAGTACTCCCTCTGTTGCAAAATATAAGGCATTGTTTAACTCGGCAATGTCTCTAAAACTAAACTTTGGCCCTTCATTCTCCTATATACTAAATTGTTTGTAGCAATAAAATCATAATAAAGTACTTTTGTTCTGAATCAAATCGTATCATTTTGTACAATTATTTTTTTAATCGTTGGTTCAAGCTTATGAGGTTTGAACCTAAAAAAAATGCATGTGGCACCTTATAAAATGAAATGCAGGTGTTATTATTGTTTCATGCTATTTGTGAAGATTGATAAATAACTGGCTATTAGATCAATGAATAAAATGTTTGCTATTATCATGCTCTTCTTTATCCATGTAATGTATCATATATGTACATATCCAGGAGGGGTTGTACCACTCCTGTTTCTGGAAAAAGAAAGAACTGACTATTAATAGAAGTTGGAGAAACATGCGACAATGTTGAAAGTTGTGTTTGTCCAGAAACAGGACAGACTTGCAAATTGTAAATGGGAATATTCTGCGTGTTGGTTTCTTCACATCGATAAAGTCTGAATCTGATTCTGACCTGTGTTGAGTAAACACATTTAAGCATCAAAATTTTGAAGAAAATGTAAGGATGAATAAACGCTTGTCACCTGCTCTTATTTTATAGGTTATGTGTTGCAGTCAAGTTGGATCAACTACCAACGAGAGGTCTTCAAGTTTTAGTGTAGTTTTGAACTACTAGATTTGCCAGCTTTTAAGTTTTGGTGGCAGTTTTTTTTGTAATGCTATTGCTTTGTTCTGTGTCGGCTTGGACCTTGGTTACGAGCGGGAGTTTTGGTGGTGGGAGTTTATTGCTTTATTGAACTACTATAATATGTTACATAGGGTGTGTTCGGCTGGTATGGTTGTGGAGGAATTTGGATGGTTTGGAGGAATTTTGGAGGAATTTGTGAGAGAAAAATACCGTTCCGGATGAAAAAAAAAAAAAACGGGTCAAACCGGATTTAAGGACACACGAACAGGGCCATATTCTCTTGCGATCAAATTGCTAGTTTATTGTATTTAGGTTATCCTACTTGAGGGCATGCTTCTGAGTATCTGGGATTGGTGGGTGGGTGCGTGCCTGTGCGTGCGTGTGTGTGAGAGAGAGAAACATGTCATGAAGTTAGTTATTGGTGGGGTAAATAAATAAACCACCAAACCATATGCCATTAGAAAGAGGCCAGCTGGTGTGGCTTGATATTAACCATGGATGTTCTTTAATTCAGTTCTCTTGCTTAATGAAAATGATAACAGTGACCTCCTTGAGTCAGAGCTAACAAAAGAACAGTGGATAGTACCAACACTGTTCTCCTTCGTGTTCTTGACTCTCTTCTTAATATACCGATACGCAGCTATACCTAGCCATGCAGCTCGGCCCGAAGCCCGGCCTTTTGGCCCGACACGAGCATGGCCCGGCCCGCAGGCCACCGGGCTCAGGCTGGCCTGGCATAAGGATGGCAACGGGGATATACCCGTCGGGTATCGCCGGAACGTTCTCTTCCCCACTACGGAGAATTCATCCCGTCCCCATCCCCATTAACTGTCTCGGGTATAGATTCTTGCTCATCCCCATACCCGTCGGGTAACAGATACCCGACGGGTACTGTATACCCGATAAATAAGGACACTTGGGGTCGCAGCTTTGCAATCGGAGACGTTTCTTCTTCACCCGGGTATAAGTGTCGGAGTCTCGGAGATGCCGAGGAGAAGGAGCGAGATTGCATGGAGGACGAGCAAAGGTGGCAGAGAGACCGAACTGAGAAAGCGAGGGGCATGAGCGCTCGTGAGACAGGCGTGCTTGTGCTGCTGGCGGAGATGGTGAGGAAAAATTGAACGAGGGTTCCTAAAACACACAAACTATATATATGACTGTTCAGATTTGAACCAAAATACCTATGTTGAGTTTCTTTGGGCCTAATACTCGCATGACAGCTAAAATAGTCGGGTTCCCCAACGGGTAACGGGGACAGGTAAACAGGGAACGTTCCCGTACCCGCTATACCCGTCGGGTATGGATTCTTTCCCATTTAGATGCCCGCGAGTAAAGATATGATCCCATCCCCGTCCCCTAATGGATCAAATACCCGTCGGGTATCGGGTATCGGAGCCCCGTTGCCATCTTTAGCCCGGCACGCAGCGCCAGGCTGTGCCTGGGCTGGCACGGCCCGGCACGGGGTTTTGGAGGAGGCTCGGCAGCGGCCCGAGAGGGAGGCGACCTAGCTCGCCAACGGCTCCCCCCACGCCGCCACCCCAGACCCCACCTATAAAAGGCGGCCGATGCGGCGCCCCCTCCCGACCTCCCCTCAGTCCCACACTCCCGCTCGTAACCTAACCCTAATCCCTAATTCCCCATTCGCCCATTCGCATCCCACCACCACCAGCCGCCGCGCCGCTCTCAAACGCAGTGGCCAGTGACGCCTCGCCATCTCCGACGCCAACTCCGGTGACCATGATCCGCCTCCCGCTGGCGTCCTCCCCTCCGTCCCTGCCTCTCCCTATCTCCCCTCTAGATCTAATTGATTATGTGAGTTGGTTGTCTCTGTTTGTCCCTCCTCCGTCGTCCGCCGTCGTTGCTGACTGAGTGTCGTCTTCTCTGGACTCTGGGTGCTCGTCGTCTTCTCCGGCACTGGGCTCTGGCTGCGCAGGTGAAACCCTAACCCTAACCCCTAACCATGTTCTAATTTCTTGTTTTTCTTTCAATGTATGCTTCTGATTTCTTCTTCCATTGTTTTGCAGGTCGGTAGCCGATGCATCGTCTTCTAGCTGTGGCTTAGAGCGAGCAAGGCGGCCACCCGCACCGTCGAGGAATGGGGCTGGAGAGGCGGCCATGGCCGACGAGGATGGCCTCCTGCCGGTTGGCCTAGCCCCAGAGGGCGAGAACGACGACGACACTCGAGCCGACGCTGCTGCGTTGTTCGGTATCGATCTTGGGGACGGCTCTGCTGCTCCGATTGATGTGGGCGCGGACGGTGGTGAAGGGGCGACGGCGACTGCGAACTCCAACGGCTCTGCTCCTTCGGTTGCTAGTACAGGTAATACTAGTAAGCGCAAATCGCCTGTGTGGGCTGATTTTGAGGAGATCTATAAGGTTATTAATGGTTCTAGAATTTGCACCAAGGCTGTTTGTAAGATGTGCAAATCTATCTTGTCTGGGTCACTTAAAAAGGCACCAAAAATCATGTAGGATTAAAACTGATCAACGTGCTAGGGTTCAATCTAGGCTTTCATACAATCCTGATGGTTCTGTTTATAACTAGGATTATAAACCTGAAGTTGCTAGATCTAAATTATGTCGTTTGATTGCTAAGCTTGATCTGCCTTTAGAAATTGGTGAGACTGATGCTTGGGAAGAATACATTGTTAGAGTTCATAATCCTAGGTTTGGTAAGGTCTCTAGACAGACCACCACTAGAGATCTTGGCAAACTTTTTAATGAACGACGTAATATAATCAAGAATTGTGTGTTGTCTGGTGCTTCTTCTGTTGGTCTGACATCAGACATTTGGTCTAGTAATGCAAATGAAGACTATATTAGTGTTGTTGCTCATTATGTGACTGCTGGCTGGGAGTTGTAGAAAAAGGTAATCGGTCTCCGCTTGATTGAGGTAAAACATACTGGTGAGAATATTGCAGAAAAAATTTCTTGTGTGATTGAAGAATTTGGTTTGCTTGACAAGGTGTTCTCTGTTACTCTTGACAATGCTTCTTCCAATGCTAAGGCTATGGAAATATTAACACCTATGTTTGCTGGTTATCTGGGTTCTGAACCTGCACCTACACCTTCAGATCCTAATAAGGTTAAGTATCATCTTGTGCATCAACGTTGTGCTTGCCATATTATTAATCTGATAGTAAAATCTAGCTTAAAAAGGTTCAAACCTTACACTGAGGATTTCAGAACTGCTATTAACTTTTTGAATTCATCTAATCAAAGGATTGCTTTGTTCAAAAACTTTTGTATTGCTAAGGGTGTTAGACCTAGAAAGTTTGGTTTGGATATGGATGTTAGATGAAATGCTACATATCTTATGCTTAAACACCTGCTTTCATATAAGGATGTTTTTTCTGTGTTCATTAATTCCAACTATGGCTCAACGTTGTTAACTGCAAGTCACTGATATATTGCTGATAGAATACTTGAATTCCTAGAAGTTTTTTATGACTCCACAGTCACTCTTTCTGGTGTTTACTATCCAACTAGCCCACTTATTCTGCACCATCTGCTAGATATTATAACACATTTGCATGAAAGTTCAAAGGATCAGAATATGTTTTATATTGTCTATCCTATAAAGCTTAAATACCTAAAATACTGGAAGGACATACCTCTGCTGTATTTATTTGCATTCATTCTCGATCCTAGAGGTAAAACAGAGGTTTATTTAATGTTCTTATCATAATGCAATAAAAAACTGGTTTTGACTACAATTCTTATTATGGTATTGTGAAAACTAAAATTTTCAAGTTGTTTAACAAGTATGAAGAAAAGTTTGGTACAGCTAGGTCTCAAAGGAGGGCTGTACATCCTGCAAGCATCATAGGTAAGAGGAAGCAGGCACGGGGAAGAATTTTTGGAGGCCCTGGAGCATCTGGTGTTGTTGGACCTTCCCCTGCCTCTGCTCCCAGTCCTTCTTTATCTACTTCTGCTGCTGCTTATGGGCTATCTGCTTATCTAGACAGTGACAATGTCACTGCATATGAGGATGACTTTGATCTACTTCTCTAGTGGCGTAACCATAAGCTAACATATCCAGTGCTTTCTATCATGGCTAGAGACATTATGTCAGTTCCTGTTTCAACAGTGTCTTCAGAATCTTGTTTCAGCTTGACAGGAAGAATACTTGAGGAGCGGCGCCGTCGACTATTGCCTGAACATGTGGAGATGCTTGCTTGCATAAAAGATTGGGAGCTGGGTGAAAGAAGACTGCAGCATGATGTTGACAACCAAGAACTGGTAGACTCCTTTGAGCATCTCTATCTTGATGAAGATGCATCTACTTCTGGGGCTCCTTCTGCTAGCACATCTGCATCTGTGGCTTCTGCATCTGGTGGTTCTTGAGTTGAGAGTTGAGATTGAGACAGTGAGAGTGTGAGACTTGAGAGGTGAGCTGAGAGCCTGAGACTTGATTATGATCTGTATCTGTGATGTATCATGTAAACCTTTGAACATGTTTAAGACTTATAACTAGAGCTGTGCTGCACTCTTTTTCACTTTCTGGGGTTTCTCACAAGGGTGAGTTTTACCCAGAAAGGTTTTTAATGAGGCAGCATTGCACACAACTCAGTTATCCTTTTAATTTTCTCTTGTTCTCTGTGTATGGTTTTGGTTTTGGTTTGAAGCTCTTCTGGAAAAAAAATACTTCAAATTTGAATACTTCTTGTTGAGATGAATTTTTTGATGTGTTTTGAACCCTACGGGCCTCGGGCTGTCACGGCCTGGTGATTTGGCCGTGTCTAGCAGGCCGGCACGGCACGGATTTAGGCCCGCAGGCCCGTGCTTGGGCTGATGGCAAGGCACGAGGCCCGCAGCGGCATGGCACGGGAGGCACGGCGTGCCGTGCCGGCCCGACATCCTCCGGGCCGTGCCGAGTCGGGCCGGCCCGATGGCCAAGTATATTCGCAGCTCTCAACGCGTGAGAAAAAAATATCAACACTGTTCACTGAGCTTGTAGCACAGACACAACCATTCGTTTTTTATGCCAGTGCATTGAAAATCTGGCAATACAGGGAAAGGGAACTGAACTAGTTACACGGCCTCACCTTGTGTAAGGTTAATGTCTATGAGATGTTCACATGTGCTAGCATATCATTAGGATTTATGGATTATCATCATATAAACTATATAGCCTTCTTTCATTTGATGTGTCGATCTTGGAAAGCCTAATTGTCGATGATGCCAATTGCGTGTGCAACTTTACACTTCTCTGTCCTGTTGCATAATTTCTTTATTTATTGGTTTCTGGGTTAATTTTTGTACTGTTAATCTATAACTCAACTACAGGAAGGTTCTCCAAACAATGTTGGCTTTGAAATTTGGGTTGTCTGATCCGTTTTTGTGGCTTTCACTAGCACAAGTGTACAACAGAACTCGGCTTCGAAAAGAAGTATAATGTTTATTCCATACAGACACAGGTAAATATACATTAGAACTGCAAGCGGCAACATGAACTCACAACACTGCAGATACAGATGTCAGGCAAGGATATTGCAAAATGGGCTAAGATCCTTTTGTAATTCACCCCATCTCTTCTACTTTTCCTGCTGTCCGGAATTTAGTGATGGTCCAGTGACAAAAACATTTCATTTGTCCCCAATTCCTAGGCCTTGAAGCATCCGGGTGAATATTGCTCACTAGAAGAGGACTCTCAGGAGGCTGAAGGTGCTTCAAGTCTGTGAGGACTAGTTGGCAGTTTATTTTTTGGGCAAGATATTCATCTTATTTTGGACCTCCCTTTTTCAACAGCTGAACACCGTAGGATTCTACTCGTAATATCTGGTTCCATGCTTTCACCTTGCAACTTAAGTCCTCTGCTTTACCGTACATAGCTGTTCTTAAGTTTTGTTTGTGAAAACTGTGCAAAAAGGATGAAGCTTGCTTTGTTGAAATTTGCATGAAGTTTGGCATCAATAATATTCCACTTTTCAAGTGATAGGCATGATTTCATGAACGGTGATAAGCACTTAAGAAGTGTCACTTGATGTGTTGTCTCTATCATGCTAGAAAACCAATGCCACCTTCTGTTTATCTTGACTTCTTTGAGAGCTTCTGGGGGTATGGTCACTGGGCCACCAGGGCAGCTTGGACCACTTGTCACAGTCCTGATGCTATTGGCATATAGCACTGGCGACCCTGGGTGTCGACAAAAAATGTTCGGCAGTCCACCGAGGGGTATCTTACGATGGTAGATTTGTCGTAGAGGTGAGCGAGATCAGGAGCGAGATGGTAATACAAGCACCAAGACACAAGATTTAGACAGGTTCGGCCGTCAGTATGACGTAATACCTACATCCTGTGTTCTGATGTATTGCATTGAGATATATCAATTGTGGTGTAGATGTATGTATCTTGTCCGCTAGAGGACCTCTGCCTCTCCTTATATACTATGGAGGGGCAGGGTAACCAGAAAAGTAGCATATTTGGTACTATACAATATCTTGCGGTGCACGCCGAGCAGCGTCGTGCACGCCTTGATCTTGTGGGCTGTGGCACCTCTGATGGTGCGGCTCATGTCTTGTCTTGTGGATACCGGGGGCCATACCCCCACAGCTAGTCCCCGAGCCTGACAGTAGGTGACGTAGTCACGTGGTGCCAGGGTCAGAAAGTAGAAGACCAGTCGAGCAGGTAGTCAGTCTCCGGGCATAGCCTCGAGATGAGAACAAGCACATTCACCGCAAGGTGAAGTGTGCCCACTTAGTCTCCGAGCCTACTGGAAGATGAAGAATGAATCTGGTAGCAGGGTCAAAAAAAAGAAGCCTGAAAGCTTGCTGACGTCATCTGACATGCGCGTATCAAGACTCCAGACGTGCTACCGAAGATCAGCACCTTGATCCGAACAGCATGGAGTAGCTTGATAGCACACTGACAAGACGTAGCAAGATCCGACCACCAAGGGAGCACCGAGGAGTCCCCGACATCGCTGGCGATATCCGAGCACCGAGGAGCAAGGAGTCCCCGGCGTCGCTGGCGATGTCCGAGCACCGAGGAGCGAGGAGTCCCCGGCGTCACTGGTGATGTCCGAGCACCGAGGAGCGAGGAGTCCCCGGCGTCGCTGGCGATGACCGAGCACCGAGGAGCGAGGAGTCCCCGGTGTCGCTGGAGATGACCGAGCACCGTGGAGTGAGGAGTCCCCGGCGTCGCTGGGGATGTCCGAGCACCGAGGAGCGAGGAGTCCCCGGCGTCGCTGGCGATGTCCGAGCATCGAGGAGCGAGGAGTCCCCGGCGTCGCTGGCGATGTTCAAGCACCGAGGAGCGAGGAGTCCCCAGCGTCGCTAGCGATGACCGAGCACCGAGGAGCGAGGAGTCCCCGGCGTCGCTAGCGATGTCTGAGCACCGAGGAGCGAGGAGTCCTTGGCGTCGCTGGCGATGTCCGAGCACTGAGGAGCGAGGAGTCCCTGGCGTCGCTGATGATGACCGAGCACCGAGGAGCGAGGAGTGCCCGGCGTCGCTGGCGAGGTCCAAGCACCAAGATCAGCACCCTGATCCAAACAGCATGGAGCAGCTTGATAGCACACCGACGAGACGTAGCAAGATCCGACCACCAAGGGAGCATAGAGGAGTCCCCGGCGTCGCTGGCGATATTCGAGCACCGAGGAGCGAGGAGTCCCCGGCGATGTCCGAGCACCGAGGAGCAAGGAGTCCCCGGCGTCATTGGTGATGTCTGAGCACCGAGGAGCAAGGAGTCCCCAGCATCGCTAGCGATGACCGAGCACCGAGGAGCGAGGAGTCCCCGGCATCGCTGGCGATGTCCGAGCATCAAGGAGCGAGGAGTCCCCGGCATCGCTAGCGATGACCAAGCACCAAGGAGCGAGGAGTCCCCGGCGTCGCTGACGATGATCGAGCATCGAGGATCGAGGAGTCCCCGGTGTCGCTGGCGAGGTTCGAGCACCGAGGAGTCTTTGGGGCAACTGGCGACGTCCGAGCAGCGAGGAGTTCCCGGCGT
Source organism: Miscanthus floridulus (assembly GCF_019320115.1). Lineage (NCBI taxonomy): Eukaryota > Viridiplantae > Streptophyta > Magnoliopsida > Poales > Poaceae > Miscanthus > Miscanthus floridulus. The sequence continues at coordinate 107,571,448 of NC_089585.1, read as the reverse complement.
AGCTGGCGACGTTCGACCACCGAGGAGTCCTCGACGTAGCTGGCGATGTCCGAGCAGCGAGGAGTTCCCAGCATCGCTAGCGATGACCGAGCACCGAGGAGCGAGGAGTCTCAGGCGTCGCTGGCGATGCCCGAGCATCGAGGAGCGAGGAGTCCCCGGCGTCGCTGGCGATGATCGAGCACCGAGGAGCGAGAAGTCCCCGGCGTCGCTGGCGATGTCCGAGCACCGAGGAGCGAGGAGTCACCGGCGTAGCTGGCGAGGTCCGAGCACCGAGGAGTCCCTAGTGTAGGAGGCGATGTCCGAGCACCGAGGAGTCTCCGGCGAAGCTGGTGATGTCCGAGCACCGAGGAGTCCCCAACGAAGTTGGTGAGGTCCGAGCACCGAGGAGCGAGGAGTCCCCAGTGTCGCTGGCGATGACCGAGCACTGAGGAGTCCCCGACGTAGGCGGCGATGTTTGAGCACCGAGGAGTCCTAGGCGAAGCTGGCGAGGTCCGAGCACCGAGGACTCCCCGGCATAGCTGTCGACGTCCGTGCGGTGAAGTGTGCCCACTTACTCCTCGAGCACGAAGAAACCGAGCACCGAGGAGTCCCCGACGTAGCTGGCGATGAAGCATGAGCGACGAACAGTCTGGTCAACTGGTCGGCGGTGAAGTGAGCATTGAGTAGAAGCGACCGGCGAACAGTCCGATCAACTGGTCGGCGACGGAGTCCATGAACCAAGCGGTCCGACCAGTTGATCGGTGGAGAAACCCGAGCACCAGGTGATCTGATCACCTAGACGATGATCCTGCAATACAAACATGTAGAACGGGTAGTACATGATGTAAAGATATATGAACTCCGGAGAAAAAATAGCGTATGTAGCTTGGCGATCAGTTGGAGCGAAGATGTATTTAATATAAACCACCTAAACAGTTAGTGTGTAGCTGAGTCTCCAGCCCTATCTAGCCTGTTAACTATAACGCGGAGCGCGGAGCCCGTGCACGTGTAGGAGGAACAAGCATCGCTAAGGAGCCGCTGCCGACCACTCATAATTCAGAGGGCAGACGCTCGTGCACGTGTAGGGAGGAGTCGGAGACAGGGCCATCTCTGAAGGTGTCCGAGCATCAACAGGACTGTTCGGGGGTTTGGAAAATCGTTTGAAGAGCAAACATAGAGAAAACAACTCGGAGAAACATTATGGCGATATACAGAGATTGAAGAATATTTAGAAGAATATTAAAACATAACTTAGCTTTAGGCAAAAAGTCTGGTCGGCGACATATGGCGTTATCTGGTCGGCGAGAGGATGGACGTCTTTAACCTGGTTGGCGAATCTGCCCCTCTGGGCATGTTGGTAAGCGGCGGCGGCATTGGTGAACCCGAAGGGTAGGGCCGTAACCCCTGGAGTTTCCCAAGCAGCCTCTGATAGATCTGGATCAGAGGGTGGTCGGCGCTGAACCAGAGTGTCCAAAGTCGATTCGGAGAGGCAATCGGCAAGCTTCAGACTGACCCGATCGATGGACTTGATCAGATCATTGTTGTTGATCTGCCTCCTCTGGTAGCGAGGAAGCGGGCAGCGAGTTGCTGATGAAGGCAACCTCGGAGGTGGTTTCAAGATTGGATCTACTGTCGTGGGGGCTGATGTAGCCAGCGATGAATCGTCGTCGTGGACCGGCATGGATCTCCACGAGATTGATGACGAGAACACGCTGTTGATTTGAGGTCCATCTGGCTCGCCATGGATCAAGCGCACACCCCTACCTGGCGCGTCAACTGTCGACAAAAGATGCTCGGCAGTCCACCGAGGGGTATCCCATGATGATAGATTTGTCGTAGAGGTAAGCGAGATCAGGAGCGAGATGGTAATACAAGCACCAAGACACAAGATTTAGACATGTTCGGCTGTCAATATGACGTAATACCTACATCCTGTGTTCTGATGTATTGCATTGAGATATATCAATTGTGGTGTAGATGTATGTATATTGTCCGCTAGGGGACCCCTGCCTCTCCTTATATACTTGGAGGGGCAGGGTTACAAGGAAGGCAACATATCAGGTGCAAACCAACTAACCAGTGCAAATTTGGAAACTACCAATCAGAACCACTAGATGCTGATCCAATGGATTGGGTGAGGGGGCTTAAGCGCAAAAAAAGACCGGAGGGTTGGGGGCTTAAGCGCAAAAAAATCCCACCTCTCACCCCATTCATTGGATCAGCATCTACTGGTCCTGATCAGTAGTTTCTAAGTTTGCATAGGTTGGTTGGTTTGCATCTGATACGTTGCCTACAAGGAAAGTAGCCTATTTGGTACTATACAATATCTTGCGGTGCACGCCGAGCAGCGCCGTGCACGCCTTGATCTTGTGGGCTGGGCCACCTCTGATGGTGCGGCCCATGTCTTGTCTTGTGGATACCGGGGGTCATACCCCCACACTGGGCCTTCGCCCAGGCTCCTCAGCATTGAACTCCACTAGATCTAATTATTGTGTAGCCCATATATAGAGGAGATTAGGCCTGCTTAGCTGCTTAGCCCACTACTAAACCGCTCAAGCTCCTAGAAAGCTTTGGGTCTGCTACTGGCATATAGGATAGCAATTTGGCACTCAACAGCCATGAATGCACTAGCACATGCTTTGCTTCCATGGTTTGTTATTGCTTATGGTGCTTGAGACAACATTTGAAGGGGGAGGTTAGAAGTGGAGACCTTGCTGTTTTCCCAATTTTTGTGTCCTAGAGTAATTGAAAATACCACATGAAATTGCTACTCTGTAGATGCCATGCCGCAGTGACACTAGCATGTCAGTGTTCTCTTTAGCGCATTGGTGAGTACTACTAACGATTGCGGTCTGGACATTAGATTTGCATGTTGGGATTACAAATCTGTCGCACAGAACAAGTAATTTTACATTGGTAGATCTTGCATTTGCAAACTCTCTGAGAAGTCCAATGCCCATGTAGAATTACAATAGGACACTACTCTACAGCAACAAATCACATGGTAGCCTAATTTACAAAATATCCAGGACCTCTCCATGCATCTGAAATGCTAGTTCATCTCATTAGATTAGTCTCTACAGGCAAAAAAATAGGTATCATCACATCACAGAAGGGGAATGGTCCGGGTTCAGTTTGCTCACATTCCAAATGATAGAATTTTGTCACTGTTTCAAGCTTTCAGCAATCTGATCCTCTTCTAGGAGCTACTGCAATCTGTTAAAAAGGAAAAGCATTAAAAGGAAGGTGATGCTTAGTTTGGAGCAATGAAACATGTAACTGAAAGCCGCTCATGTCACTTGAGGTGGCCTTGTGCTTACCAAACCATGGGAAAGCTCTGAGCTCCTCAAAACCCTCAGCCTTTTAGCAGTTGACACAAATACACTGCAGGGATTACATACAAAGAAACACTTTAGATGATGCAATAAAGTAGGCTTCTATTATATTTCAAACTTCAAGTTAGTGTTAGCAGTATTTGATGATTCAATTTTAGAGAAGGCACGTGAATCAACATGTTTACTGAGTTGGAGGTGCTGACATTTTCCTTTTTATGTTGGTAGGGTGTGGTTGAATTGTAAATGACAAAGGAAGCTTACTTCCACGGCACGTCCCCTACCAGCATCCTGTCTCCTTCATTGTCTTCGTAAACTAGAGTATATTCACCAGATCCTTCCAATAATTGAGAAAATATTTTTTCAGTGGCCCCTAGCTGTGTACTTCCAGCACTAGATAGATCCTTTTGAACTGCAATATAGGCAAAACAGTGTTAAAGGAAAGAAGATGAGAACTTTGTGTTGTAAAGGCGCACAAATTGAAAGCTCTAAAATGAATCTAAGTAATTGTTTCATTCGAACTGATTGTTGATTTTGCACCTTCAAGAAAACCATGGAAAAGCTCTTTGACGCCCAATGATAGCCTCTCGTAGCTGTCATAGGCTCCAAGGTCTACTTTCCTTCCAATGGGGATTCCATCCATGTTGATTTTAACAAGAGGATTCTTCTTGCAGGCAAGCTTCTCCTTCATGCTAGCTTCACTACTTTGTGGCTCAGTGGATTGTTTAGATGAACTGCCATGAGCAAGATTTCTCCTGAAGGATCTGACTGGAGGCCAACCGACAACCGGAGCTGAAGGCCTTCTGTACCAGATACAGGGCCCGGTGAGTTAGTCTGTCTGTGAAATAGTATAGCTGACTATACCATTGATAATGTTAGACGTCGAATGATTGATGCTATTATTATTCACTTTCAACTTGTGTAGTGCAACTGTTCTAACAAGAATACCATAGCGACCATAGTCCAAAAGAGAAGTGCTCAAGGCGCAAAGCTACACCGAAAAGTTCAAGACCACAAGTATAGGAAATGATAAAACCACCCCAAAAAAAAACTCATTGCACTTGAGTAAAAGCTGAGCACCTTTTATGGAAAAAAGAATGATATGATTTGACAAACTGAAGGGAACAATTTTGGGCAAGACAGTTAAATCCTTAAGGGACCTCATTTTGACCTAGTAAAAAGAAAACATAGCAAAAGCGTCTCTATGTCTATCATTACCTTCCCTGGGCGTGTGGTCTGTTGTGCACAGTTGCAGCAGCAGGGGCATGCTGTAATGTTGGCGGGCAGAATCCTTTCTTTCTCTCGCTCGCGGCTGTTATCTTCTCGTCCAGTGCTAGTTCGTTCCCACATCCAGCTCCAGCCTGCTGCTTCTGCTCATCACGACCTTTAAACAATAGAACAAAGTATCATTACAATCTTCAGGCAACAGAACAAAATACTATCATAGAGCTTTGAGCAAGAGAAGTATTTCGTTTCTATGTTCCTGATCTCTAGTAAAACAAGAGCACAAGACAAGAATACTGCTAATAAGGTGCTAGGTACCTTCTGTTTTGGCCTCAATGGTATCTAAGAAACCCCTCTTTGTCCCAGTTGCAGTAGTGTTTATTGCAGGCTTGGAGGGTTTATGTGGGAAGCAACCAAGCGAGAGAGCCGGAATCTCTCGCTGTATCCCTTCATCTCTTGACGCTGCTGTTGTCGTCCCTTCTTCTAGGAGACCCGGAGGACCGAGTTTGAGTTCTAGCTGCTTGTCCTCCTCGCTCCCAAAGCCTGTGTTCCTTGATCTTCCTGCGCCTTGTGCTTCCCTCCCCTTCCATTGTTTCCCATCCGGGATAAGATCTAGCAGCCGAGGAAGAGGTTCTCTTGCTTTGGAGTCTCCCATCGAGTGGTTCTTGGTGAGCTAATTCGGGGGGCTTCAGGAGTCAAAAATAACACCACCCCTCTTAGAATAGGATGATATATATATATTAGGCAAAGAGAGGTGTGCAACTCGTTGTACACTCAAACTTAGGCCGGAGAAAGTGAGTACTACGTGACGCAGCAGGGAAGCCTATGGTGAGGTCAAAGCGAACATCGAAAAGACAAAGCACGGGAAAGGGGGGAATGATGAGCTCACTCAAGGCAAAGAAAATGGAATAAGTGGCTTGCTAACTTATTTTAGCAACAATACAGTACTATGCGCTGATGCTGTGTGGCGCTGTGCGCGCGCGTGCGCCGATCGAGCAAGTGCCGGGCGAGGTGATGGGGTGCCTCCTTGGCCTGCGCCCCGGACATACACCTGTGTCGTGCTCCTCGCCGTGGTGGCGTGTGGAATGGTTCCACCCACGCCCGCCTCTCTCTAGCGCGCACGGGACCACGTCTACGTAGCCGCCTCTTTTTACCGCTGGCAATCCACTTGAGTCTCCTGTATTCCTGCCTCCTAACTCTCCCCGTTCATGCTTATCATCAGGAACAGCTGATCGAAGCAGCTAGCTTGAGCAGTTGTCTCGGTTGACAAAGCCGTGCGTGTTGACCACGTACATGCATGCAGTCGTGGCAGCGCTGCACAGAAATGAAGCAAGAGAAAACTAAAGGCATAGTTTCATGGCGTTGTTATTAAGATAATGAAACTTCGATGAAACACTCACTTTTAATGTAAAGTTTCATTCCAGAGTTTCATAGACATTTAATTTCATGACTCATAATCGTGCCATGTCCATGAAACTCTCTCTATTCTCATGAAACTCTTATCATCTCTCACTTCATTAATACGGTGTCACATCGACATATTTAATGCCCATGAAACTCTGATCAAACCTCATGCCACTCTGAGTGGATAGTTTCATGGCGTTGTTACCAAGACAATGAAACTTAGATGAGACACTCACTCTCAATGCAAAGTTTCATTCCAGAGTTTCATAGACATTTAATTTCATGACTCATAGATAGTTGATAATCGTACCATGAGAGTTTCATCTAGATGAAACTCGTTTCTTATCCCATGAGACTATATCCAACAACAACACCAAAAATACAAGACCTATTCGACCTTTGGGTAGCGCTACAGATAAATGGTTCAATACTCATTCGGCATCTTCTCTAACAACATGACAAAAAAAGAATTATTTCTGCAAATGGGTTTTTAGGAGAGAAGATCCTCATATTTGGGTTGCGCCTCTCGGGCAACCCAAAATGGGTCTTCCGAATAAATAGTCTATTGGAGGCCAATTTTGGGTCTCTAGCTACCCATTTTGGGTATGAGTACCCATATGGATCACTTGTTGAAGTCGGTCTGACGATCAACAAGAGTTAATTCCCAACTGTTGAGTAGGCATCAATCGTGCAAGTTGATTGAAATAGCGTCATATTTTGCCCGGCAATCCAGGGACTTGATTTTTGGCGCGACGTACTATTAGGTCTGTTGACCCTGTTTATTAGCTTTGATGAGAGCGTTATCCGGAGTAGTATCTATCACTGATGCACGCATGCATCCATAAATGATTACCTCATGATCTACATATCCTTTAGCATGGCTGTCTGCTCTGCAACGTCCCAAGCTATTGACGGGCTCTCGCTTCCGTCCTTGTCTGCTGATCTACACCACGCGTGTGCAGTACTGCACAGAGCATGGACTTTTCTTGCTCATCATCGATTCAGTAAGCTTGTCTTCATCATTCTCAAATAATGTGACTCGGTGTTTTCCCAACTTGCAATAAACATTAATGTTGCCATTAGCTATGAGCCTATGACCCGTTAACCAAGTCTTTAAAATGAGCAACAAAACACGCTAGTGCAACTCTGCAAAAAAAAAAAAAAAAAGTATTGTTTTGGATCTTTCAAGTGGTCAGAACATGCATAGTCGCTTTCAGCGCTAATTAGTAAACTTGTTATAGACCTATAATAGAACCCTCGTGTTATCTAGGAAATTGCTTAATTTTCGAAGATGAATGCCGCCGAGTTGCTTTCATAGTTCAGTGTAGATGCTCACATAAATAGCCAAAAATTAAGAAGTTTAACAGGACATGATCACGTAACATGCTTTTGATTGAATAGAGAGTAGTACGTTGCCTCCATAGTCCCATCCATCGCTAATCCAACCGTGCGGCCTTTGATCTAGTCATGTTAATCCGGCGGGTCACTTTATTCTAACTCTTATCAAGTTGAAAATCTGTTAGGCACTGAAACTGAAAGGCACAGCAGTACCGTATATATTTATGCCACACCGCGCGTGCCGAGTCAAGGAGGCAAAGAGCGGCCACCCAATCCCTCATATCGACCTCCCTCTGATTACTCAAAGCTCACACGCAAGCTCCACCTCATCACCACCTTACCTGCTTCGTCCTAAACGAACAAAAGTGTCTGCAATGTGGTACGGTGCAGGTATGTACGGAGTACCGACAAAGAAACATCTGTCCAAATTGACAGGTAGCCAAAAATCACTTCTATATTGTTGAGGTGAAGCTTGTTCACCACTTAAACACGTAGCCTCTGACAGCCAACACCAACGTCGACCCAAAAAAAAAAAAACTGCCGCTCGAGTTTCACACGATGAAGCGGGAGCTGCTGTAGAACTTTTCAACAGGAATGATGTGTTCGTGTTGTGCTGTTTGGTGGCAGAGCTAGCTGGTCAAAACACCAGCCTGCGGTACAGCGGCAGCGGTAGCACGGCACGGCACCAGGGTCCAGGGATGATGTGTTCGTGTTGCGCCGTTGTCGACTGTCCTTTGCGCCACCACCATCACAAACGCGACACACACTCACTCAGACTCAGCAGAGAGATCGAGGAGAAAGATTCGCGCGGTCGTCGCTCTGTGTGGACTGTGGCCGCACGTAGGACGTGCACGTCTATTGTCGCGCATCACTGCGGCAGTTGCGCGAAATGATGAGGCGCGCGGCGCGGTGTGCAGGCGGGTCAGGCAGCCGGACGCGGCCGATGATCAGCCACGGCCAGGGGGCAGGGGCCGAATTGATGTGCACCGGACAATGCAGGCCGGAGGGGGGGGTGGGGGGCGCTGGACTGCGATGCGATTCGTCACTGGTCAGATGTGACTGCTATGCGATGAGGTGAGGTGCTGCGATGCGATGCAAGGGTCGGAGCGCGCGCGCGCGTGACGCCTCCGTACGTCGCAGGCGTCGCAATTCGCATCGTCGGCCTCCGCAGCCCGCACAGTCAGGGGCTCAGGGCAGGGGTCCGGCCGGTCCACGTGAGCGGCCTCTGATGCTCGCGCTGCCAACTGCCATGCAGCCGTGCATATACGCCTGCCACTGCCAGCGTGCGGTGGTGCCCCGTGCCCGTGCATCGTGCATGCATGCACGCGCTATGATGCCGCCGGTGAAGCCTGGGTGCCTGGCGGCCCCGGCCGCTGCTGTGTGCTGTCTCGGCACGGCAGTCGTCGGCGTCGGCAAGGCATGCATGCAGCTTTTTTTTCCCCCCTGGCTGGCTCCTCCGGGACAGCGCGCACGTTTGCTTCACCGTTTTCGTCGTGGCCGGTGCGGGATTTTGGCGGTTCCGCGGTGGAGTCCGCCTGCCTGACCATGGCATGGCTGCCGCTGTGCAGGGGGCAGAGTTGACGGCGAGCTTACCACATTCCAACAAACCCTGCTGAATGATTGAATGTACTAGTACTACTGTAGTACTTAATTATGTGTAGTACTACAAGACAATAACCTTTGCCCTTCCTAAAAATAGCATCCTGAACTTTTTGAATCGAAAAATCTCGAATTAAAGGCATCTTTCAGCCTGTTCGTTTGTTGGTTTCGGCCAGCCCAAATCAACCAGCCAACAGTGTTTTCCTCTCACAGTAAACCAGCACCAACCAGCTCAAACCAGCCGAGAAACTAACCAGCGAATAGGCCCTTTATCTGGAAACACCGGCACGACGTTGTGTTCCGGGGGCCAGCAACCTTGTATAACGCGGCTGCTCGCCGCCTGCCGGGAAGACTGTCTTATGTGGCGATGCCGCCTCCCGTCTCACCTAGTCCAGCAAGCGCTGAAATGGAGTGACTTGTTTCACAGGAGTAGAGCTCAGTTGATTATGTAATCTCCTCTTCTCCTGTGATGGGGCATAGTCCCCGAAATGTTTTGTAACTTAAACTGCATTTGTTGGTGCTCTGGCACTCTCCATCTACCGGCTTAGTCCTGGAATCAATGGAAAATCATTCAAGTGAGGCGTTTACCCCTCCAGTGTTTCTTAAAAAAAAAAGTGGGTATGGTCGTTGCCCTTATGTAAGCTACAACTGTCCAATGGCTTCTGAATGCTTAGGACTAGTTTGAATCCAGATGCTAACAGTTAGCATCTAGCATCTAGCATCTAGCAAGGAGAAGCTAGCTAGTGGTAGCTTTTTTATTAGCTGGACTCTATTTGTATCTCAGTGCTGTGGTAAAATCGCTAGCTGATTTGGCGGTGAGAATAGAAATAGAAATAAAAAAGAGAATAACCTCCAACTGCATAATACATATAAAAGGAAGTTTTTTCTTGACAAGTACTCAAATATATTATCATTAGAACCAGAGTACAAACTTTTGGGAGTTCATGTCCCAAAGACAAACTTGTAGCTCTAAAGCTACGACAAGAGAACCTTCATAGACACTCATAGAAAAGAGCTCGCCTATAACAGCATACACTGATCTTGCGTGAAGAAAATTGCACTTCTGCTGATGCAAAAAACAGGTGATGTCTCCACCGGGGGCGTTAGGCCTCAGGAGAGAAGTGGCCTAGATAAAGACATCGGTGACCCTCATTATCGCACTCGGCGCTCCCCTCGACTGTCTGACCGATAATATAAAAGGAAGTTGGATAGAGAGATAGAGCTAGAGGAGTTTATTGGGAGTGGTGCTTTTTTTATTCTCTATTTCATGTTGGGAAAAAAAGGTTGACTATTTCGATAGTTATTGGGGATGCCTTTACAGTTACTAGTAGTATTTAGCTTGGGGAACAGTCAATAGCTTTTTTAATTGGGTAGTTCATTCTGAGCTATTACTTGTGCTTCTTTTAGCTGCTAAGCCACTAATAATTAGCAGTTTGGATCCAAATGACCTCTTAATGTAACATTAAGTAACAATGAAACTTTACAATAAGAATAGTTTTCAAATACTTTTGACATTTTGCAACAAGAAAAAAAATTTATATAAGCAGAGGAAGCATTTTGAAATTAAGGAATCAGATGTACTAAATTTAGTAACATGAAAGCATGATTTCAACACTAAGGGTTTTTTTACTTGTGATTTGGTTCAAATACGTACTCCCTATTAATAACATTCTTCAGACAAGTCATTGGCCTTGTAATAACATTCTTCAGATAGGTCATCATGCACTTATTGAACAAATAATTTTGATGCGACAGCAATCAGTGGCGGAACCAGGGGGGCTGCCCGTGCTGCAGTCCCCCTCGGGAGCCTTAAATCACATGTAAAATACTGTTTATTAGCATCTAAATCATCATTATTTTCTTAACTCCAGCCCTAATCTTCATTATTTAGTCCCCCCCCCCCCCCTATCCTGGATCCGCCCCTGACAGCAATAACTCTAGAGACAGAGAAGATTTATATAAGCACAGAGAGCATGTTGAATAAATTAAGGAATCAGATGTCCTAAATTTAGTGACACGCGACACTTCTTAAGCGTGATTTCAGGACTAAGGTTTTTTTCCCCCTAGTGATTTGGTTCAAATACTCGCTATAACATTCTTCAGATAATGAGAAAACAATTTTGATGTAAAAAACTCTTGAGAGAAAAGATTTATATAAGCGGAGAGAGCATGTTAAATTAAGGAACTAGACATGTCCCAAAAAAAAAAACAATTGAAGACTCTGTCCAAAAACCAACAATCGATGATTCCACATAACTTTGGTTCAAATACTATCTAAAATTACTAGAACATGATGAGGTAGCAAGAAGCAATCGTTCCCGGTACCCCGATGCGTGCTTTTCAATCTCGATCGGCGTCGTCGTGCGCGTTCGCGTTTCGTTCAATCCCTTTACCACAATAGCCAAAGCGCCACTGCACCCCTCAGCTCCAGAAACTTTCTTGCATAACTCTCGTCACGCGCCACCACCTCCTCACCAGCCACTTCTTCCTCCTCGCCCTCGCCCTCGTCAAGAAGTGGCCTGGCTCCTCCTCGCCGTCGTCGTCCTTGACCTCGGGCAGCAGCGCGCGTGAGCGAAACGCCCATAGCTTAACCGTCACGCTCCGTGTCAAGTGAGCTTCTTTGGCTATCGTCAAATGGTGAGCCTGCCGGAAATTCTTCCACCCCGGCCCCATGAACCGGTAGTGCTTGTCTCTCCATAACTTGCACGTCATCTCATACTGCTGGCCCCGGCGATCGAACGCCGTCACCGACATCCCGTCCGAGGTCCTGACCAGGGCCTTCTCGGCGTCCGTGAAGATCTGGGAGGCCGGGCTCCGCCCGGATAACTGCAGCCGGTTCTGGTCGTCTCTGACGTCGGTAGACTGCAGCCGCTTCATGTCGACGAACCACGGGGCCGACGCGCGGATCTCGGACAAGCGGGCGAGCAGCACGTCGCTGAACTCGAAGCGATCGTGATCGTGGCATGCCCCCTCCTTTCCCTCCGTCGTTGCCGCGCAGGTGGTGGGGACGACGTTTCGCTCGCTTCCTCCTCATTGTTCTTGCGTGACTGCTTCCTGATCCTTGTCCTTGATCGTCGTAGCTAGAGCATCGCCGCTGCTGTCCCTCGTGCTCCCTCCCTCTCATCACGTCATGCGGGTGGCTGGTACGACTCTTCATTCTTGGCCTCTTCATGGCCTCTCTTCATCCATAGAGCGATGTACGTGGTCGTAGTAGATGCAGATACTTAATCGCGATTGGCAGCTTGGGCTACGGCAAAATCAATACGTTACGACGGCGGACCTTTCTGTAGATGATGATGATATCATTAAATGGAACAGCGTGAGAATTGATTATGGGAGAGCTCGGCGCTGGTTGGAAATATGGTTATGGGGGAAATCTTTTCCTTCGACGAGGGTATCTGTAACACGAAGCCAGAATGCGCGGGGGTATCCTTGTTCCGTACGGTTGTTCCATACGGAAAATTGGCAGGGTGGATGTGTGTGTGGCATGATCGAAGTCTTGAAGGAAAGACGGGTCAGATCTCAGATTAGAGTGGGCTTTCGTTGGGTCTTCAGCCTCATCAGGCTATGCTTGTTGTTTGGGCCGCAATTATTTGGGCATGTGACGGAAAGTCACTTTTACCCTGAACTATTGCGGTGGTTTAATTTTTCCTCTGTTGTGTATCCATCAACGCTCAAATCGATAAAAAATTAAGCACTCGAGTTATTGCAAGATTACAAGCGGTTTAGCTTACGGAAAGAGATCTCCCACGCGAATCCGAGACGTCCTCTCGCCGGCCTCTTCTTCCACAACCGCATCCATCCCCCTCCTCCCTCCGCCGATCTCGTTTGTGGTTGGACGAGTGGAGACCCGACCCTTTCGTAGATCTAGGTTTGTTCTTTGTTTCTCGTACGGTTTGGTGTCTGGTGTCATCGATGAGGTGGCGACGACGATGACATATTTGAATAAGGTCTCTCCGGGCTCTCTATCTCGACGGCGTTTGATCTGGCATCGGCGAAGGGCCAATGAGAGCATGATTTGTCAGATCTGCTGGTTTTCTTTAGATCCTAGCAATTGGTGTGTTATCTTGGAAAGCAGTTGCTTGATTTTAGATTCGATGATTTTGACATCTTCTTTCGGTCTATTCGACAACAAGGCCCGGTATTTTCAACACTCTATTTTGATGGTGAAGGATTACAAACATGTGTTCCTTGGTGGGTTTCTCCAACCGATATTCTTTTAATGAGTACTAGATCTCGTTGTCAGTAGCGAGTGGCTTTTGCGGTCTTCAAAGCCATGTTTGGTGAGGACGTTTATAGGTGTTCCTTTTCTTTACTATCTATTTAGTGTAATTTCAAGCTCTGGCAAGCAGCGGATGATCGAAGGAAGAAGATGACCGATTTGATTTTTGATGTACTCTTATTTTTTAGAAGTTGTTTTATGTCTTATTATCCATATTATGTACCATTGTTTGTTTTCCTCGATATAGATCAAATATAAGACACTCCTTTGAGTGGCATTATGAAAAATACTCTTAAATCACTTAAACTTCCTTTCTATCAGGTTAGAAGTGGTTTTCAATTTAGTTTTTATTTATATTGTTTAAAATTTTGAAAATTACATGACAAAGTTTTTAAAGCCCATTAACAAACAAAAGCATGGGCGTTTGATTTATTAGAACTCAAAGAATTCTCCGCGCATTGCTGCGGGAATTAACAATGACTATCATATTATTATTATGGAGCATGGAGTAAACTCAGAAATTACGATAAGCACTCTTGACTACCGTGCAAAAAAGATCATAAGTATCAAAACATAATATCTATTTTTTCCTAAGATTATACTGGACTTTTCAAAGTAATAACTAAGAGCAGTCCCAATAGGATATTAATTGTGGTTTCTATCTCTATTAAATAAGATGTCACTTAAGTAAAATGCTGACATGACAGTTCAATTAACGAGAAAAAGAAAAGAAAAGAAAAGAAGAGGAAATCGTTTCTACGGAGAGAAACCACGTCTTCCCTCAACCCGAGGCAGGAAGAAACGATGAAATCCGCGTTGGGAAGAAAGCACCGGTGGCCGCTTGCTGCCATGGTCGCCCGCGTCGGTCGCGCTCGCGCGCGCTGTCGCGTGCTGCCGCGGAACTCTCCTGCGCCGCCACGCTAGCTCGTGCCGCCGAGGAAGCTCGCTCGCGCGCCGCCGCACTGGCCTGCACGCCGCCGCGGGAGCTCGCCCGGTCCGCTGCGCTCGCACCGCTGCAGGAACTCGCCTGTGCCGCTGCGCTGGCTCGCCTCCACTCCCTGAACTGGATCGACGAGACGAGATGTGTAGCAGCAGGCCTCCCCACCAGCAGCAAGGCATCGGCGTGGATGCAATTGTTCGGTTGTATACTTGTATACTTGTATTCGAGGCGTGGATGCACTTGTATGCGTGCCTGCGTGCGTGATTGGAAGGGCTCCTCCCGTTCAAGCCGCGCCGCCGCGCCGGCCACGCTCGCCGTACGCGCTGGCCGCACCGCCGCAGGCTGCGCTCCCCGTTCGCGCAGGTCGCGCGCCCGCGCCGTCGCCGTGCCTCCGCCCCGGCTGTGCCACCGGCAGGCTGCGCTCGGGCGTGCGGCCGTGCTCGCCTGCTGGCCGAGCTGGCTGCGCTCGGGCGCGCCGCCGTGCTCGCTCGCTGGCCGCGCTTGCCCGCTGTCCACGCTCGCCCGCACTCGCTCGAGCCACCGCGCTGGGCGCGCTCGCCTGCTGTCCACGCTCGCTGGAGCCGCCGCGCTGGCCGCGCTCTTGGTTCGCGCCGGCCGCGGTCAGTGCTCGCCGGCCACGCTCGACGCTGCTTAGGATGAAGCATGTCGTCCGCACAGGCTCCTCCATGGTGAGCATGAGCTCACGCGGTGCTGAGGATAGAGAAAGCAAACAAAAAATGTCACATTTATTAGCTCAAGAAATTTGCACTGTGTAAGATGATTTCTATAGATGGTTTGTTGCTCACGTGACTACTATGGAACGCAAGCCTAGTTTCAACCATAGGAAGTGTCCTAATAGACGTGGAAAAGGAGATAAAAAGGTGGAAATCAAACTAACTGAAATAAAGCAATACATATATATGGGCATGCAACCCGCGCAGGTACGAGGCCTATTTTTTTTTGGGTCTGGCCCAAGCACGGCCTGGTCCGGTGGTTAGCGGGCTCGGGCTGGCACGGCCCGGAGGAGTAGACCGTGCCTGGGCCTCACCCCAGGCACGTGGGCTAGCACGACACGACCCGCTCCTCAACGGCAGGCCCGGTGGCGGCCCGGTGCCCCAACGGCTCCCCCGCCTCCCCCCGCAGGCCGCATTTGGCCCAACCCAGCTCCCCACCGCAACCCCACCATATATAAGCAGCAGCTCGCGGCGCCCCTCTCCTCACCCCAAACCCTAATCATAATCCCTCCGCCTCCCCACCGCGCCTCTCTCGCTCAGCCACTCACTCGCTCGTCGCTCCTCGATCCAACTCCGACCGTCAAGGCATCGACCATCGCCATCATCCCCAACTTAGGTGACCTCGCCGCCGCTCCTCCACATGACCCTGAGTCCCCTGATCCCCTCCCTTCTCCCTATCTCTCCTGTCTCCTCTGTCCTCACGGTGACCATGTGAGTTTATGTCCTCATCACTCTCTCTGTCGTCGTGCGCCATCTTTGCTAATCCGTTCCCTGTCTCGTTGCCTCTGTGTGGCCCTCGTCTTCTCCGACGCCGGGCTTCAGTTGCGCATGTAAGATCCGTAACCCTAACCCTAACCCTAGCCCTAATCTGTTCATCCTTTTGAGTTCCGACCTTCTCCTTTTTCTGTAGGTCGGTTGCCGATGCCTCGTCCTCTAGCTGCGGCATAGAGCGGGCAAGGCGGCCGCGCGCATCGTTGAGGAACGGGGCTGGAGATCTACCGTCCACGGCCACTTCTTATTCCACTGTCCACAAGTGTATGCAATAAACTTAATTTTCTGTTCAACACTTAGCAAACTTGTTAGACCTTTAATGGGGTGTTGTCATTCAATTCACCAAAACCCACTAAATGGCTAGATACACTTACACTGCTGCTGCTGGTGACTGAGAGTGAGACTGAGGTTGAGAGTGGACTTGTGCTTTTGTGTGAGTTGAGAGTGGACTTGTCCCTTACTCTAATATAATTTATGAGCTAGCTGCACTCTTTTTTTCTTACTCACACATCACAAGGGTGAGTTTTACCTATAAAGATTTTTAATAAGGCAGCATTGCACAAGACAACTCATTTTGTTATCTAAGTCATTCTGTGATGTGTGATATGTTCTTCTGTTACATAAGTCTTCTGTTATCTAAGTCATTTTATGATGTGTTATCTAAGTCATTCTGTGATGAAACTGTGAGTTGATAAGTTATTATGTGATTGTTGATTGAAATTTGAAACTATGGCCGAACTATTCAAGTATTTGAGGAGATGAATTTTCTGAGGTGTTTCATGTGAACTGGACTGTGAGCTGGCACGGCCCGCCAATTTTGACGTGCCTGACAGGCCGGCACGGCACGTAAAAGGCCCATAGTGCTGTGCCTAGGCCGAAGGCTAGGCCCATGTGTCTAATAGGCACGGCCCGTAGGACACGGCGTGCCTTGTTGGCCCGACCCCATCGGGCCGTGCCGGGCTGGGCCGGCCCATTGCCCATCTATAGCAATACATTATCCATGAGACAAAGGATGGAGCTACAGTGATTCTCAACATCAAGTATATATGCATGCATATTTATCTATCTATTATACAACTAAAAAATAACTACTGTCATCGTCCTGTGCATAATTGATCACCTCGCTCCCCCTGCCTGTCACCGTATCGGACATAACACCCCGTGGCCCGCATGTGCTCCTGCGTAACAAAAACAGCAGAGTCCACGTCGGACACAGCACCTCGCTTAACAAAATCAGCAGAGTCCACGTCGGACACAGCACCTCGCGTATTAGTTATTCGGCACGTTCGTTGGATGGTTTCTGGGCTAATAAGTTCGGCTGGTGATAGTTTGTTGTGAGAGAAAAACACTGTTAGCTGACTGATAAACCTTCACTAAAACTAACAAACAAATATGCTGAATATTTAATTCGACACAAAACAAACACTTACGGACGTGCCTATATATTAGTTAACAAGACACGAGGACAGGCTATTCCTAATATCGAGGTGTACCGGTTGAAACTAGTGTTCTTGTATGGTCAGTTATATATAGTGATATCAAGAGCCACAACAAAATCAAATATTAGGACCTTGGTCGTCCCGGCTGTTGAGAAGGACGTCGACCAGGAGAAGAGGAAGAAGAAACTGACAATGAGTATATTCACAAAGAATATTATCTATAAAGAAGTTTTAACACAGTAAAAGAGATAATTTCTCTATGCAACAATTTTTTTCTCTGTATATGCCAACTAGTGGAAGGCGCGCGCCATTGCGCGCGTTAGTTCACAGTCGAAAATATAAATTGAAACATTCGATGTACAGCCGAGTTAACAGTCAAGTAGACATGTATGTAGTTGGTAACATAACACAGCCAAATATAGATTAAGAACAGCTTTAGATAGAGTAAATGGTTTGTGAGCCTATCTGAGATTTTAACAACTGATAAAACTCAATGTAAGGAAACTGGAGATACACAACCAATTTTCTGAACCAAACTGTTATTTCGCAATCAAGCCCTGATGCTAACATGCAAGTATTTGATATGGAGAAAAAAATTTGGTTAATCTGCACTTTCATTTGATCCTCCTGGTATCAGTTGGGAAACAATGAATCATACGATCCGATCCTTTGATGGACTCCTTTCGGGAAGTATGCACATGGAACACATTCTCTGTCCTGCCAGATTAGCTTTCTCAGAACCTAGTTAAGGCTATTGGAATCCATGTAACTAATGATCTGCTATTAAAATCGTGTGCACTCAAATCAAGACATCTAAAAAAATAACCTTCCGATCAATTGTGTGCATGTATGCTTGCAAGAGAAGGTTGAGCGAAATTGGAATTTGGATAGAAATAAACAGAGGGAGGCAAATTGAGGGGTACCTGTTACTCTTTGATGTTCAGGAATGATGGTTGCCTTGTCCAGGAGGGATCTACATATGATTCATGAACTGCACTATACCCCAGCCAGATCTGAATACCTAGCAATGGGAGAGGCCTGTAGCGACTCCTTCAGTAAAAGCCTGGATTGTCAGTGGCAACACAGAAAGGAAAATAGACGCCAACCTCTTAGAGAATCTACTGGAAAGGGAACTTTCACTCTTCTCACAGTTTTCATGATCAGACACCGCTGGTTCAATGGCACGATTCTTGTCCGCAGATAAAGATGTTGAACTTGGTTGGCTTGGGTACATTTTATCCAACGATATAGGATTCTTTCTTTGCAGCATGCCCTTGGCTTTTGCGTCTATTCAAAAATAACTGCATTCATAATTTCCTTATAATAGTTTGAAGAGAAAGATGCGTACAGATTAAGCCGCCAAAAAAAAGGGGAGAAAGGAAGAAAAAAAACGTCATACCTGGCCATAATTATTACTGGACATAGCTTGGAACAGTATGTGGGCAATTATTACTGGAAGCAACTTGGAACGCTATCTGTTGTCCACGTATTCTGCCAGCTCATCTTCCAGACCTAGAAACAAATGACACATAACAAATGAATCACAGTTTGTATCAGTGGAAAACAGTTACAGATTCTACGACTGTTTTATTCTAATTGATATTCTAATATGTGCTGAATCTTTTTTACCTGTGCTGCCCAGGCACTTGATGAACCTAAAAATATGGACATGATGACATTGGCCTTCATTAACATGATGAACTGATGTGTATGAAAAGAACTATAGAAATAATGTTTGTGGTCCAATAATAAAAAGGGGTAACATGGAGACAATCGTAGATAAGAGTCCCAACTTTTTTAAGCAAATGCAATGGACTAAATAGCTGATCGATTGGAGTTGAACCTCTTTTTTTGTGTGTAGGACCAGTAATTACTGGAATTGCCTGGGCTTGAAATTGCTTCTCATTTTCATAGTGTGAAATGTACTTAGACTCAAATATTTTAGAATCGTAGATGGTACCATATATTCGAACTTCAAAGAACCACTATATATACATATACCTTGTTTGAGCATAGTAGCTAAAATGTAAAAAAGAGCTTATAGTCTGAGTTAGATGAAGCGTACCCTGGAAAACAAAGGAAGCAATATACACCTCTTTAACACTAGAAAACAAACGGACCTCTGAGGGAAGGTAAGAGGGAGAATGCATTTCCTTGTTTTTTCCTGATGAGCCCAAAGGTGCAACATGAAATCTTAAACCATGCACCGATACACGTCTATAGATGGCAAATTTACCAAACATAAGTTCATGCTATGCACCAACTGGTTTCCCCAAACACAAACAGCATGAACTCTCAATCTGGAGGTAAAATAAAATCTGAGAGAAGGAAGTGGTAATGCAAAATCAAGGGAGAGAAAAAGGAGACAAGATCTAAGAACAAAACCAGGTAACAGGACGCAAACAATTGAACATGAAAGTAGCAAGGAACAGACACTACATGGCATGGGGAGGACCTGAAAGTAGCAGCTGGACACGAAAGTAGCAATGAACACCGAAGATTAGTTGTAGACCATAAAACTGGACATGGAAATTTTACCTGCGTAGCATAAAACTGGGCGTGGGAATTTTACTTTGTTTCGCACTCAAGTCACCAACAACTATGAAAAGGATCTTAGATTGCTTCATGTTGGCGACAATAACATGTAACATCAGTATGGTGATTTGGAACACGACAGCTGTAATGGTGGCAAGCATGATAGTGCTTATAGATTGAAGCACCATGTAGCAGGCATAGCTATATATACAGAATATTACATGGCTAGCAGGTTTGCTAGATGGCAGATTTGAGTGCATATAGAAAAGCATTAGAGTGTTGATATTATACAAGATAAGTACGATGTGCACTGCATGCTCTGTCAGATGTAGTATCCAAAAGCATGACAGAGCGTCGAGTAGAAATATTATACAAGGTTAGGAGGCAGTGGGCTGCAGTCTCTGTTGGGCTTCGTCATGGATGCAAGGATGATCAGAACTTTCGGCTGCGGTCAGATTCCCAGCCGTGTTCATCGTCGTCGGAGATGTCCAGCGAGGAATCTGTGTCGATGTCTGGAGAGTGTTTTTGATATCACTAATAGGTTTGCTAAATTATGATAACTGAGGATGAGGAAGAAACAATTGGAACCAACCAAGCTGAGAGGTTGAGGAAGAAGCAAGAAAGAGATAGGAGTGGTACCTGAAATTTTGGCTGACAAAGAAAGGCTTAAAAGACAAAGTCTAGAGACCCATTTTTTTTTATCCTAACATAGAGAAAACTGAATTAATTGTACATAGATGGTGCAAGCACAACACCTAGGAACTTTGAACTCCTATAGCAAAATATTCTTTATGGGTTCTCGCTAAGTCGGCAATTTTTCCCAAATCCTAACTATCTGTAGACATTGTCAACCAATATCATCGTATACATGAAAACAATGGGAGATGCCCAGACTAATAAACTTGCACAATTCCAACCGAACTGTAGACATAAAGGTTTGTACGCAAAAAAAATTATTAATATTGAACACATCAATAGCAGGAATTATATAAAAGCGGCAAAGCTGCATCTATGTCAAACTGATATAAAGTGTCTATAATCGGACCTGCACCTACTTCCCATAAAGTATCTATGAAGATTTTATATAACAGAATTTATTTATCTATACGCTTCGATATGTCTAAATAAATTCTGAAAATAACCATGCTTTCTTAAGCTACAACTCAGAATGTAGATGGCTGAAGGAAGAACTTACAAAGCCGAGAAGGAAGCAGATAGGTCACTTGTTGCTGGATACATTCGGTGTCGATACCTACATTTTGGAGAGGGCACCTGTAAACGCATAATTGCATCAGTATATCAGAATAATAATAATGAGGAGCCTCATCAATTTACCTCTGATTACATAGTTTCTCACAAATCTCTCAATGGTATATGTTAGAATATATAATACATTGGTCTAGCTAACTTCCGAATAATCACATTAGGATATTAAAAAACAACCACCGTGAGGTTTCATTATTTTACCTTTGATTGACTCGGTGTGCACAAATATTTTCAACGGTGTTCATGGGAGCTTGTCAGACCAAGGAAGTGGTTTGCAAAGTACAATGCTTGGGGAAAAGGATTTTTATTGGTTTTCCGGTTACCATCCTGCAGGAAGGCAGATTCCAAGAAGAACACCTGTTCCTTGCGTAGCTGAACTTTTTAACCTGCAACAACTATATATATTACGAAACACAAAGGAACAATTAGGCCATAAAAAACCACAGACGGAAATAGAAGGGTTTCTGGAAAATGGGAAAGAAGAGATGAGTTTGGTTTAAGGGGAAAAACACGTAATGGAAGCTGTAGACTCTGAATCTGAAGTAGCATCATAAAAGAACAGGTAGAAGAACAGAGAACAATGGCTTGAGCTGCATCTTTTTTAGCAGGAAATGAGGTACCAAAGATGAGTCCTATGTAGTGTCCTAGATCATGGTAACAAACAACACAACATTCTAAAATACAGAATATTTGTGTTTCATCCCACAAGACCATAGATGGATAACATAGGTGCAGGAACTCGACTATCAGTTACCATGATCAAATCCAAGAACAGGAGGCTGTAAAAATGTTCTAAAATTAGGGTGGGGAAAGAGGTCACAGAAGAGGGAAACCATTATCGCGCACACTAACACACATAGTTGCGCTGTAGACCATGAAACACACTGAAGCTGATATCAAGTGCAGTGCCACAGTGGTAAACTGCAAATTGATCTATATAATACAGAACTCATTCTGGGAACAATAACAATAAGCATGGCTAGGTGCGTAGGTATTTGGATGAGAAAATATTAAGAAGGTAAATTACCTGAAATGGTTAGCAAGCCATGTTCTTTCCTGGTCAGAAAATGCAGGCGTATTCAATATCGAATTATTTAGTTACTGACGATAGAAAGAAAATGAAAAACTGAAAACAATTCACTCTGTATAGTGTGGCACAGAAAGCTTGTAGCACAACAATTATAGGGGACTTACCGTACAATAAATCCAAAGGAGTTGCTATGACGCTATCAAATAAGCACCTAAGAATCTTATCAGCATATATGACACCACTGACTATAAAAATATGCAAAATATGCAGGAAGCACATTTTCAAAAAGAATTTTCTTTTTGCGGTAATCATCGAATCAATCAAATTAATCTTCATGTGCCTCAAATCGAATAACACACTTAGCACGCAGCTGCTCCAAGTAATTGGTTGGCCGCTGCACAGGTGCTCAGCTCTGTTGTGTCCCTTGACCATATCGGCTCAGATTGCTACAACAACCAGCAACTCCGTGGTAAGTAAGGATGGAAAACAGTAACTTATATAGTAGCAAACATAGAAACGGGAGTACCTAAGAGACGGTGCCGAGGCCGGTTAATACCAGGGGAAAGGAACCTTGGATGATTATGTAAATCTTGGAAGGACCAAGCAAGGAAACCAATACATCAAGCACTATGAAACATTATTATGGTTGGAGGTATATACCATAAGTCAGAAGCAAGCATAATGGAGGTAGAGTAAAACAAATGGGTATTGGATTAACGTACTTAGGTTTCTTGGACTAAAAAAAGATTAAAGAAACCACGCAATTTTTTCTGAACTGTTAAAACATAATGTAGTACATAACTCTTGATCAGGTAGGAATCACAGCCATGAATTAGCATGACAAAAAAAATTTGTTGCTTAGTACCGAGGTCTCCTTTAGACAGCTAGAGCCTATCGATCTCGGCACGGCAGCGAGGTGCCACCGCGTCCCTTCTCGCTTCGCTTCGGCCCGGGGCCCGGGCGGGGCGCGTCCCCGGCTCAGGCCTCATCAGGCCGATGATCTATATACACGATACTGATGGAAAATGAACGTCCACGAGATTCGCTAATGGAGCAGTGACTACGACGACGATGCTCATTGGCTCGTTGCTGCAAACCTGGGAAATGAGGTTGAAGTATTAAATCTTGATGATTATCTCACGGAATCTTACTTTTTGAAAGTTTGGACCAGCCTAACTGTCTGTACTCTCCCACTTTTTTACTCGACATTAGACTACCTAATTCCGGATAGAACTAAATTCAACTCATGCTTATCTGTATTCAAAATATCAGTTTTCAATCTAGACTTTGTCCACAACCTATATGGTTACCCCTAAAGTTAACAAAGCTTAATGTGAAAAATTACCCCAACCTAAGACTCTGTTGTAGACTTGAGTTTTTAATGCAAAGTTCATGCAAAGATGATCGATCATTTCATTGGCCACATCACATAGCTTGCATGACACGTCACCGTGGAGGAGGCAGAGCTGTAAGGAGCTGTGCCAAACAGGCCCTAAGATCACATCGATCAAACACACCTAGAACATCTCACCATATCTGTTGGATGAATACATTTGTACGGTTAGATTATTGCCCCTTGTACTGTTTTAAGATGTCCTAATGCTACTTAACTGCATCCTACTAGGCAAGCGAGGGAGCAGGGGGCTATCAAACACTGAAAAGGCTGAAAACATGATAATTAGGTTCAAGAAAATAGATGGCCAATGCTTGAAAGGCTCTTTTTTTGTCCAGTTTCTTTACCGCTCGGCCCCATCCCACCACGATCTATGCTCCAAGATATGAGCTCCATCAAAATCGAGAGAGGGAGGGCAAGACAGAGAGGAGATGGGAGTTTACCTCGTCGTCCACGCAGTTGCTGGAGGGACAGCGACCTGGCGTCCGCCGCTGCTGTTGCCGGCGAGCGCCTCCACGCAGGAGCAGGGCACCGCCGTGACCGGCGCTGGGCGGTCGCGACCTGTAGCACAGCAGCTAGGGTTTCGTCCACCACAGGAGCACACCGGAGCAGAGGGAGGAGGCAGCGCGGGGGGGGGGGGGGGGAGCAGCGACGCCGGCGGCCACCAGTAGGGCCCGGTCGTGCCGCGCCGTGGCCGGGGACGTGGCAGGCCAGGGGCGGACAAGCGAAGGGGGATCGGGAGAGGGAGGGAGCAGATGAGAGAGAGCGAGGAAGGGGAAGGAGAAGCAGAAGTTTGGAGAACGGAAATCCGAAGCTGGGTATTATATTTGTTTCGCTGGATTCTGACAAGAAGCCGTATAAGGTAAATAAGAGTGCGAAGAATTCGAAGAAGCTGGAGAGGACGACGGGAAGCTGCTCCGGACGAGAATCAGCTTCAAGAGATCTGGGCCATCGATTCGAAAATCCGACGGACGGAAAAAATTGGAGTGACGTGGACAGAGGTTCTGTCAAGAAACCACCGCGGGCTTGTATAGGTAAACACATCAGGGAGAATTGCGAGGACTACTTGACTGTTGTGCTTCACGAGTCAATAACCTTAGGATGCTATTAAGAAGTTGTGCAATTTAGGTGCGTTGGATGATACAATGAGAACATAATTGCACCTCTTAGTTCTAGCCATGCACAAAATTAAGTTTGAAATATTAATGTTCCAAACATTATGTTCGAAATTTGCTTTTTTTTAACACGTTCATAATATTTTTTTAAACAAATACACAACACGCTTATACTTAAATTATCATATCATTATTATGTTATCGTGCAACGTACGGACATTTATCTTATATTATATATTAAACTTATTTTATGATTTTTTCTGAGTGGAAACTCAACGCACATATCACTGCTACGTCCCCAAATCTCTGATTCTTAATCCTTACAGACGGCGGCCCAAGTCTGAGCTCCTGGGCAGTCCTCCTACGTCATTCCAGCAGCCCCGGCCCTATCAAATTATAGACCTGGAGGCGATGGTCCCTTAATATAAGTCTAATAATATAATGATAATTTTAATAAGTGTAATGCATCAAAAAAAATTCTTATGAAACAACAAAAAAGTTATACATCTTATATTACCTTAAAAATTTCTTCTAACATTTGCTGCTGCGAAGTCATTGATGATGGCCTCAATATCAATTTCATCTAATAATTTCTTCTCGATGCATAAAGTTACCAAACTATTTAATCTTTCTTGGGACATTACAGACCTCAAATAATTCTTCAATAATTTCAGCTTTGAAAATGTTCTTTCAGCTAAGGCCACAGTCACAGACATAGTGAATAGGATCCGATAAGCAATAGAAATATTAGGATAACAATCCGCTTCTATGACAAACTAAAAAATCTCCATAGCAGACATTGGCTTATCTAGCAGAGTAGACGGCATAACAGCTAACTCAGAAATCATGCCATTTACATCAACATCCGATGAACCATCCGAAGAGAAAGTTTTTGCAAATTTAATGCAATGGTCTTTTAGATCAGGACCATCCATTGCCTTCAAGGATGTTGAATTCATTAGAAATCCGAATTTTTCATTGAATGGCTGTAGTTCTTTAAATCTGCTTTTCAATGAACTAATTGCCATATCAACCATAACCAAAAAATAAAAAGTTCTCAGCTTGCAAGATAGCTTCATTACATTCAGTTTCATCAAATTGTTTCTTCCTAACAGAACGACGCTTTACTAGAAATGATGCCTCTACTCCCATTTCAAGTGCTATTTCTGTGGCAGCAACCACACTATCAGCAAATCCAGTATTTCTGTAGTTCTGAAAGTAATTCACCATACCTTCTATATGCTGCAAGGTAGAATCAATGCACATGGATGGTGATCGCAACTTCTTACTGACAATATTTACAGAGTATAAAATGTCATGCCAAATAACCATACCAAGTATGAACTCAAAGCTGCCAAGCACGTCATATAATTTTTTTTTCATCACTTCTATCCTTTGGTTCAGTATCTCCATCCTCACTTAGCCACAACAAAGCTGACCTTAGTTGAGGAGCTTGATATCTAATTGCTCGGACACTTTTGATGCGACTCTCCCAACGAGTATTGCTTAATGATTTCACGGTCAAATCTGGAACATGTTCAAGCAAAACATTCCATCTTTTGGTAGAACCTGAAAATAATACATATATCCTCTGCACAATTCTAAAGAATGAAATAGCTTTACTACATGATTTAGCCATATCACAAAGATGAGATTAAGACTGTGGCATGCACATGGCATATACAAAGCCCTTCGATTTATTTCACGTAAATGACTTTGTACCCCCTTATGTTTTCCTTTCATATTAGAGCCATTGTCATAACCTTGACCTCTAATATCATCAACATTAAGGCCAAATGATTTGATGGAGTCAACTAATACATTGAAAAGCCCCTCACCAGATGTGTCATCCACCTTCAAGAAACCAAGAAAGTACTCCCCAATTTTTATTTTCTCATCAGACATATCAACACATCGAACCAACAAGCTTATTTGTTCTCGCTGACTCACATCTGGGGTACAATCAAGAATAACTGAGAAATATTTGGCCTCTTTAACAATCTTTATGATGGAGCTTGTAATTCTAGAAGCCATAAGTGAAATCAACTCATTCTGAATTTTATGACTAAGATAATGATATTGTAGCTCTTTGTTTTGAATGCGTCTAAGGTGGTCTTGCATTACCAAGTCAAATTCAGCAACCATCTCACAACAAGCTAAGAAATTACCATTCACATCATTGTAAAGTTGCTCACTAGATCCTCTAAAAGCTAAACTGCGTTTACCAAGAAACTTTACAATGGCAACAATTCTTAGTAGAACTAGCCTTATGCGTTCTTTCTCCTTTGTGATTTGATGTTGCAACTCCTTGTCAATTGTTTCATGTTTGCTTAATCTAACTCTCAATTCATTCCAAGAGTTCATGTTGGTCATATGATCCACGCTAACTTCATGCTCTTTTAGTCTTTCACTAACATGGCTCTAATCTCTAAAGCCATCATGCCCCAATGAACTCTTGTGGTTACTAGAACCAAACAACTTACAACAAAAGCAAAACACTTTGTCAACACTTTTTGAATAGACCAACCATTTCCTATCACGTACCTCGCCATTGCTCATTTTCCTAGAATAATGAGTGTATGCAAAACGTCTTGATCTGGCATCCATTGGAAACACAATATTTTCTTCTCTAATAGGCCCCTTCTCCACTAATATGTCCCTTGCTTTGTTATCAAGATTGTCCCAATTTACTAGATCATACATATCAATAGTAAAAACAGGTTCTTCATCAACACAAGTAGATTCCGTCGTAGGAGAATTAAATATGGGCTCATGGTCACTCACATTATTATCATCCGTGTCGATGCCAACATTATCTTCTATACATCTTTGATCTTCTTGTTGTGTAGTTTGATCCTCCACAGCAACTATTGCCCATTCATCTGAATTTCTTGTAGTGCTTGTATTGCTCTTAAAAAATTTATGAATAGATCCCTTTTGTGATTCTTTCAAGGCCTCTATCCTTCTCTTCTTTTTTTCTTTTCTCACTTCCAGATGAATGTTTTTTGGGCAACATGACTTCACTATATATTCAGACAAGTAGTAAGTAATTAAAAAAATATGCCATACTAAATTTAACATGATTGCTACACCATTTGGGATTCCTAAACCCGAAATCTAAAGAAGTATAAAGAATAAAGATTGGGGTGATTAAGGGGACTTGGCCGCTTAGGGCAAGGGCTAGTTTCTTACCTCCGTATACGAAAACCAGCAGGAACAGATAGAGTGCCGCCGACCGCTCGCACTCGCCCGGAGTCGCGATTCGCGAAGATCGCCAAGACGCACCGCGCATGGGATCGCTCGCTGCTCGCAGCCTCGCACAGTCGCACGGGAGTCGCTCACTTAGCACTCGCGCAGGAACAGAGTAGCGGCCACGTGGTGGAAGGGCACGGGACGGGAGTCGCGGACGCGGAAGGCAACGTGGAGTCCTATCTCGTACAATCGTACACCTGGTTCTCCTGTTCGCCTGTTCCTATGGGCCAAATACTACTACTACTTACCTATTTGGGGTTGGGCCCCCTGGCCTTGAGGGCCTAGTGCGGCGGCCCAGCTCGAACCCCCCTAGGGCCGGGCCTGCATTCCAAAGCTCTGCACCTTTGCGACCTGCTATGACTCGAGATTTTTTTTTAATTTTAACACTTTTTAGAAACTAATTTTAAATCTAATATGGTCGTTTTTAAAAAAAACTAACACTTTTGGCCGCGCTTATTGTCCTGGCACAGCTAAATGCCTGTGCCGCGCCATGCATGGTGGCACGGCAGCGGGCTGACGTGGCGGCGACCGGAATCGCTGACCGGTGACGTGGCAGGGCTCTGCCGCGCCATAGATCTTGGTGCGGCACTACCGTGCCCTGATCCGTGGCGCGGTAGAGCCAAATAAAACCCCCACCGCGTCCCACGTCCGCCAGTGGCCGAGCAGCCGCCATTGCCCAAGCAGCGCAGCAAGGCTGCCTGGTCACCGCGCCCGCGTCCGGCCATGCTAGCCCGCCGCCGAGCACGCCAACTGCCATGGACGCTTTCGCCAGCTAGCCACGTTCGCAATACATTACTACAACAGGGTGCCCCGCATCTTATGTGCAATACATTACTACAACCCTGGCTTGAAATGGTTTGTGGATACCAGAGGGATATTTTTTCGGGACTCATTGAGGCATGTCCTCTATTGTGTGTTCTGGTCATTCGCGCAAACGGAACATGCATTCCAGTTTTGTCGACCAGTCGTACATGTTGATGACACTTTCCTGACAGGAAAGTACTGGGGCACCTTGATGATGGCTGCTGCTATTGATCCCGAGGACCAGATAGTACCCATGGCTTTTGCTTTGGTAGAGGGAGAGAACAATGAATCATGGTCATGGTTCATGCGACTTCTACGTGTGTAAGTGCTTGGCCCAACTCGCACTATATGTTTGATCTTGGACCGTCGCGTAGGGCTTCTTAATGCTGTAGCTGAGCATATAGATGGGTTCCCGCCTTTAGTACATAGATGGTGCATGAGACACTTTGTCGCTAATTTTTGGCGGCGTCAGCGGAAGCAGGAGGTATGTGACAAGGTAAAGGCTCTATGTTGTGTACGTACAGAGCAGCAGTTTAAGGAGACAAAGAGAGAACTAGACAAGATGGTAAATGCAGCGGGAAAGGCCTGGTTAGAGGCGCAGATGGAATAGAAGGCTCAGTGGGCGTTAGCATATGACGAGGGGGGTTTCAAGTATGGCATCATGACCACTAACTCCTCGGAGCCCTTCAACCGTGTATTCACCGGAGTTCGATCGTTGCCTGTGTCTGGAATTGTTGAGTTCTCCTTTCATAAGTGCAACAAATATTTTGTGAAGAGGTGGGAACTTGCGCAGAGAAATATAGCTGAGCAGGGGCGTTTTGGAAAGGTTGAAGCTAAACATTTGAAGGAGGCCGAGGAATTGGCCAAGCAGCACACCGCCGAGCCGTATGGACACCGCCGCCATATCTTTAGTGTATGGGGCAAGGGTGGCACAAGCTTGGGCGGCGAACGTTATGGTGGATGAAACTACCGAGTTGATCTTGAAAAGGTAGAGTGCAGTTACAACGTCCCTCAGATAATGCATGCCCCTTGCTCTCATATGATTACGACCTACAGGGTTCGTGGGTACAACTATGAGGATTTATCATATATGTCACCCTTGTATCTCCGTTCGAACACCGTTAGTATTTGGAAGATGAGCTTCGAGCCATACCTTGACCTGACACAATGGCCACCTTATAATGGTTATGACTATATGCTGCATCCGGATCTAATGAAGGTAGGGAAGGGTAGGAGGAAGAAGAAGCGACTTAAGGGGGACATGGACGCTATGAGAGGGTACGGCGAAGACATGTACGGCGGGGGAGACTTCAACAGGACCCGTGTCAGGAATCTTTGCTCTGTTTGCAAATAATCTGGTTACAAGGCTTGTCGGCATAGAAGACGAGGGCAGCAGGGGATTTCATATTGTGTTCGTATTGCATAACAAGTAGTTCAAATTTTGCAATGCTACATAATGTTAATCTGAATATTGTTAATTTGAATACTCTAACTCTTTGTTTATCAATTTGTAATAGGATGGCTCCTCCCATGCCGCACCAGTTGTACCCCCTTCTTGAGGTGGAGTACGACGACCCCCTTCTTCCACCGAACGACGAGGTTTTCAAGAGACGTTCGACTGATCCTTACATTCCTAGGACTTAGTTCATTACGTCGAACTTATGTCAAACGAATATTGTTGTCGAAAACTTGCAGACTCATAAACCAATGAAAATGTTATGTGGCAACTTGTCGTCCATTTATTTGCTCCATGTTTGTTTCAACTTGCGTACGGTCGCGGCAGCACTTGTACAACACCGACAACAACTCAATTGAAGCTGGATGTTGCCTATCTGTGTCACTCCCGTGCCATGGTCTATGGCGCGTCACTGACGTGCCGTGGACTTCTGCACGATAGAACCTGGGCTATGGCGTGGCCGAACCAGTGGGCTAAGGCGCTGTATTCGAGATAATTTCATCTGATTATGTTCGTTTTAGAAATTTTGAACGCATGATACAAACAGATGTGATCACTTAAGATCGATCATGGGTAATCCGAGTACATGATACATGGGTACAATACATTAGTAGTTCAAATGGAATATAAGACAACACAATGGAATTTCTACTATATAGCTACATTGATCATTAATAAAGCATGGAACTAACAGACGGCGTAATAAAAAACCCTCAGTCAGAAACATACTGAGTAAGCAACTCATTGTCCGAGTACCAATCCTCAACCACAACCCTATTGCTGTGGCTAGGCTCACATGCATTACCCTAATCTGCCTTTCGCATATAGTAAGCGACCTTCGCTTCATCTGCGGTCTCTGTGGCCTGAGTGAAGAACGCGTCATCATCCTCCTCCACCTGCAAGCCCGCCTCTGCTAGAGCGATGAGCTCGCTCAGTCTGCCAGTGTCGTCCTCAGCATCCTTCGCCTACAAGCCCGCCTCTGCTAGAGCGATGAGCTCGCTCAGTCTACCAATGTCGTCTTCAACCTCATCCGCCTGCAAAGCCCGCCTCTGCTAGAGCGATGAGCTCGCTGAGTCTGGCAGTGTCGTCCTCATCCTCGTCCTCCTCATCAGACAACACAATCGGTGATTCAACGATGTGACCAACTCGCTTTCTATGCTCATCTAACTTCTTTTCCTCGTACCCTGCACGAGCCACCTCTGCAACATGGTCCTCACTGCATCCAATCCCTTCATGTATAAAATGCAATCAGTTAGCAATGCGACTATATTACATTTAAAATCAGCCAACAAAAAAAGGCTTCCAGGCACTCACTGGCACATAATGAAACAACATGCTCGTTCAAGACCTGCATCTGTACTCCTGTCTCCTATCTTGCCTCCTTCCTTGCCCTCTCCTCCTCTAATGTCATCCGTCTCTCTAATCCCCATTTGACAATCCCAACATAGATCGGGTTATAAATACCGCGATGTCTAGCAAACTCACGCATCTTGTCTTTGTGATGTTTAACGAAAAGGTTGATGTAGTCAGGTCCATATCCCCTCTTTCGTGCAATTACTTGCTTCTCCTTCAGTTCATCCAAGAATTTAGCTTGACCATCATAACATTCTCACCTGCATTTCCTAGTACTCTGTTCAAATGATAAATTATATCATATATGTCTTAGCAAAAGAAACAAAATACGATTTCATGGTTACCACAAAAATAACCAACTTCATCATAGTCAATCGTATGGCCGCAATAATGGTCTATTCTAAGCTCCAAAGGGACTAGATCATAGTTGGATTTAACACCACATTCACACTTGACTGGCGGTGCTTTGTAAATTAACCTTTCTTTCTTCTTTTGCTTTGCTTTTGGAGGTTCTTCGGGCCATTTGTTCTTAGGACCATACAACCACTCCTTGAAACGACACTTTGCCATTGAATACACCTAAATAACGTGACATTAGTACATGACACATATAGCTCAACATTTCAACATATACACTTTGCACTTACTTTATGCTTGTTTGGACACACAAACTTTAACGTATTGTCAAGGTTTATCATGGCTCGGTCTCCGCAATGTCACAGAGGAGGTTCCTCGAGTCGTCTAACTGCGGCTAAGTGCTTCTCCTTAGTCGTCATTAGAGGGGGGTTAGGGAAAGGTGGAACCCACCGCTCGAAGTGCTCTCGTGGATATCGCCCTCTCCACCAAACGTCTAAAAGGAGGTACCTAGGGTTAAACTTGTCTGCACCGTCGATCCACTGAAAGAAAAAGCATCTCTCATGGGCTTACATAACAAAATTCCAATAAAATATTAGTAACCTAGTAATACAAATGAAGAAAAAAAACATACGAAAATAATTACTTATATTAAAACGACTGCATGTGTAGAAGCAATGAGCCGCTGTGTCTGAATGTCTCAATTAAAACACGTCGGTCGGACGACCACAGTCACAGTTAGGGATATAGAGTTCAGGAGGGACAGGAGCATCTTTGCTAGACTCGTCGGAGTACAATTATCCAGGACAACCCCATTTTCGCCATAACTGCTCCCGAAACATGTCTTCCATCTAATAAAATGGTTCAAATTAAACATCAATCAAAACAACGTAAATTAATGTAAAATACAATCATTTACAATGCAACTAAAATAATATAACCGATAATTATAGCAACAAAAAATACATGGTAAACATACTTCTAACTAAATAATTAACCTTAACATTGATAAAATCAAACTAATATCTTCCTTCAAACCGTAGACCATAGTTCTCAAACATAATTTTTCTCCTAACCTTAACTCCTATTCATAATATCATATCCACCATTTAAACGAAAATAAAATGTGCGTCATTACCTTGAACGAGGATGAGGAGGGAGAGAGATGGCCGAAGAATAGTAGGGAAGGGAGGGAGGCGGCAATGGAGGGCCGGGCGGGCTGCTAGCGTTCGTGGCGCGGCGGCCGGCGTGCTTGGCGGCGGGCTAGCGCGAGCGGACGCGGGCGCGGCGGCCAGGCGGCCTTGCTGCTTAGGCAGCGGGACTGGCCGCGGGGGTTCTATTCAGCTCTGCCGCGCCACGGATCAGGGCGTGGCAGTGCCACGCCAAGATCGATGGCGCGACAGAGCCCTGCCACGTCACCGGTCAGCGATTCCGGTCGCCGCCACATCAGCCCGCTGCCGCGCCACCATGCATGGCGCGACACAGGCATTTGGCCGCGCCAGGGCAATAGGCGCGGCCAAAAGTGTTAGTTAAAAAAACCCGACCGTATTAGATTTAAAATTAGTTTTCAAATAGTGTTAAAATTAAAAAAAAATCTGACCCGGCTTCGCCATGCCACGACGCGTGTGACTACGCGGCTGTGGCGTCGCTCGCGGCTAGGCTCCTGGCGGCCAACAATGCCACCGCAACCAGGGACAGCGTCGCTGCAGCCGCGAGGGCGCGCAACACCACCGGACGTGAGACGTCAATATGGTACTGGAGAAACTCGGGTTCAACCGTTTGTTGTGCGGGCACGCTGGCCTCCCGCTCGCTCTTACGCTGCTCCTCCGCATGTACTCCCTCCATACTGGTAAAAATGATGTTTAGGACAACATTTAGCATACCAAGGAGTGATTAATTAGGGTAAAGTTTTCCCTGTCTACCCATATTAAATACAGCTGTGGTACTCGAGCTGGTACTCGAGCGGCGCGCGGTTTTAAGACGCAGACGACCACACGAGAGGGCGAGCGTCGCACGCGCGGCGTGAATCGAGGCGAGCGTCCCACGCGCGGCGCTGAGTAATTGTACGCAGAGATCGATGAGCCAGGGGCAAACAAGTCCAGGGGAGGGGCTGCGGCGCTAGAACGATGTTTTATCCGCAAACTACGCGAGGAGCCAGGACGTCGTTTTATTTGTATACGGAGGGAGTATATATTAAAGGAATTACATTTCGCATATCTCAAACTCAAAATATATTTGATGGGTCCGAACTTGTTCCAAAAATATTTCACTAAATCTCTCTTAAGTCGATAATGCTTTGAACGATTTCAAATGTTACTTTCGCATATCTCAAACTTAAAATATATTTTAACTGCATTTAAACTTGTTCCAAATATGTTTCATTAAATCTTTTTTTCAGTAAAAAATGCAGCGACCGATCTCAAATGTTACTGTGATATTATCTTTTCAGTCAACAAGGCTTCGTACCTCATGGAAGGTTTCACACTAGCTTTCAAGTGCAAGTTGGTTTTCACACTACATGCAAGCTGGTTTTCAAGGAAGCGCCGCGCACAGGTAATCTCGGGTGTGCTACAAAATGAAACGAAATATCTTGTGTTGCTAACTGTGAAGAAAGACGAAACTCTTTTTTCCTCTCTCTTCATTAGTACCTTACCAACTAAACAAATTTGCTGGTGTGTCACGTTATAAATGAAAATAAAACTCTTTTGAAACTCTCTTTGAAAGTGGCTTAAGAAGTTGCGCCCAGAGACACCGTGACAGGCTCCGCCTTCTCCCCTATGTCATCTGCCACCATCGGGGCCGATTGGCCGAAGTGCTCCAAGCCATAGGCCAGGACATCGAGACTCAAGAGGAACAACGCGATCTTCTCCGGCACGAGCTCCCCACGACCTTCCCGTCCTCCTCCGGCTAGAGCTAGTGCACGTTTAGTTTCCAAATTTTTTCAAGATTTTCTGTCACATTGAATCTTTGGACGTATGTATGAAGCATTAAATATAAATAAAAAATTAAACTAATTACACAGTTTAGACGAAATTCACGAGACGAATCTTTTAAGCCTAATTAGACTATAATTGGACACTAATTGCCAAATAACAACGAAAGTGCTACCGTATCCTTTCCCAAAAAAAATTCGCCAACTAAACAAGGCCCTAGCTAGACGCCACAGGGTGCCCCCTTATAAGCGTACTCCCTCCGTATACAAATAAAACGATGTCCTGGCTCCTCGCGTAGTTTGCGGATAAAACGTCGTTCTAGCGCCGCAGCCCCTCCCCTGGACTTGTTTGCCCTTGGCTCATCGATCTCTGCGTGCAATTACTCAGCGCCGCGCGTGGGACGCTCGCCTCGATTCACGCCGCGCGTGCGACGCTCGCCCTCTCGTGTGGTCGTCTGCGTCTTAAAACCGCGCGCCGCTCGAGTACCAGCTTGAGTACCACAGCTGTATTTAATAGGGGTAGACAGGGAAAACTTTATCCTAATTAATCACTCCTTAGTATGCTAAATGTTGTCCTAAACGTCATTTTTTATCAGTATGGAGGGAGTATATAATCATTTTAATACACATATGCTGATATGCACTCACGAATATTGGATTAATTATAGTTGATCATGTTTATTTGTGGGCATGAGATATATTGTAGTTACTAAAACAACTATGTTTAGTGCAAATATAATTAGAAATAGCTACATAGTTTACACGACACAATGGATCACAATAATATGCATACATTAACTCTTGCATATTATCTTGAAAACAGTGAAGTAAAACTCCCTATTGAGAGAGCCAGTTTCATTTCTCATTTTAAATTGGCAAAACTGATGTGACAGTCTTGGAAACAGTAAAACAAAACTCACCATTGAGATTGGTCTTATGGGATATGAGCATGAGATGACAGTTTTGTTAGGCTTTAATGCCAGTCATTGGATTTGTTGGGGAGAGGAAGAGGCAGGGGTTGGAGATGACTGGACTACGCGTGCAGGGTCGGGTGGGCATGCAGGGTCCAGTGGGTGGGAAATTAGTGGCGATCTAGTGGTTACTGGTTCAGATTAATTAGTTGATGATGTGGATGTTAAAATTAATTAGTTGATGACATGGATCTCTGTTAAAATATGTAGTGGGGTTTTGTTTTATAAGAGTATAAGATTCTTACGCATGGACTTGAGCAGCTGGTGAAAGATTGAGCTTGAGATTTTTCTAATTTTGAAATTAAAATAATTCTAGAAAATCTAGAATTACCATTATATAAAAAAGGATTTCCTGAAATTTAGGTGCCTGAAATTTAGTTTTCTTCCGGACGAAGGTTATTGCATATATTTATACGAAAATTGTAGCTTTAGTTTGTTGCAGTTTATGTAGACATGGTCTGGATAAAAATTTGATATGTTATGATAGAAAGACAAATAATTTATGTGTTAACGATGAGAAACTCAAAGAAACTATTTGGAGCTCAAGAAAAAATTGTTTGAAGCTTCAAATAAATAGATTAAGGCCAAGGAAGAAGAAATTAAATTCCAAAAAATAGTTCAAAATTTTTTAGCAAGAGATATTCGCCTCTCAACAACGTATTTTATAACATTTTGCACATAAACACTTGTTGAAACTGGCATGAATGGAACAAACCTTTTCAAACACACATTAAATGACCTAGGAGTAGACTCAACAACTCCGCTGACGTGCTGCACCCGGAGTTCCGGACTGGTGTCTGATTACAAGAGATTTTTCTTTTCTTTTTTTTTTCTTCTCTTTGTTCCTTTTTTTAACAAGAAGCTAAGCGCTGAACCTCAGACAAAGATAGCATCTGGCCTCGGAATGCACCAGGCAACTGATAGACCAAACCACTCCAAAAAGAAAAGAAAAAAACTGCTAGACCGAAGCCGGACACACAGCAATCATATCTGCTCTGTTCTGTACACAAATTTTAGAATAACTTGTGCGCGCTTCTGACCCTACATTATATAATTAGGCCGCGTTTAGATGCGCTCATATCCACTTCCATCCATATGTATATATATTTATGGCACTCAAGGTGCAAAAACTATTCATAGTTTATATAGTTTAGGACACTGTAACAAGAAACCATTCTCCCAATCCAATTTTCTGTACAGTGTCTAGATGAAAATCTGGCCAATCGTTCACTCTCTATCTCAGGATCCTCTGTGCCGCGAACACAGCAAGGTCGTCGCGGGACTCTTCGTCAAGCGCGTCCAGGAGCTCCTGGAGCGTGCCTCCGCGGGCACCAGCAGCCAGAAGGCAGCAGCAACGATTCACCACGAGCACCAGCGGCCAGCCCGCCCGTCTCCGCCGAGCGAATCCAGGCTGGAGGCTGGAGCGTGCAGACGCGGGCACCAACAGCCAGCATCAGCCGTTCGCCGCGGCACCAGCGGCCAGCAACGCCGTCTCCGCCGAGCATGTCCAGGAGCTTTTGGATTGTGCGGCCACGGGTTTGGTCAGTAGTACTGGTTTGAGCCTTTTACCCATTAAAAAAGTTTATAATTATACATAGGTCATTAAAAAAGTTGACCACGCGCATGTGCCACTGCTCTAAACTTCTTTGTCTTACACGTCATTTCGTCATCGTTCTATTTGTTTTTCACCGTTTGGTAGCCCTTACAGGTGGGACCGCTCAGTGAAATTGTTTATGTTGCCCTTGGGCGGTGGCCGTCCATCCTCTGCCTGCCTGCCCCGCTTATTAGAGTCTGAAACTACAGCATCGATACAAGTATAGAGACCGAGAGACGAGCGAAGAACTTCCTGCTCCTCCTCATCCGCGGCGGCGGCGATGGCCACCACCTCGCCCTCCTCGCGGCGTCTGCGGCCGCCCGCTGCTCGTCCTCGCGCTCACGCTCGCCTTCCAGCTCATGCTCCTCCTCTTCCGCGGCTGCGGCAACGGCCGCCACCTTGTCCTCCTCACGGCGTCCGTGGCCGCTGCGCTTGCTGCCGCTGCGGGGGCCGCACGCCTGCTCCGGTGACGTTTGCGCCTGCGCCGCTCGTCGGGCTCTGGCTCCGTCCAGTGGTTCATCGGGGACGACGACGACGACAAGCCATAGAAGCGGGTGGACAAGGCCGCCGCGCCGCACGGATGCATCGTGCGGAAGGGCGTCGAGTTCTACAGCAATGGGGACTGCT
The DNA here is from genome assembly GCF_019320115.1 of Miscanthus floridulus. Taxonomy (NCBI): domain Eukaryota; kingdom Viridiplantae; phylum Streptophyta; class Magnoliopsida; order Poales; family Poaceae; genus Miscanthus; species Miscanthus floridulus. The sequence continues at coordinate 107,533,784 of NC_089585.1, read as the reverse complement.
ACGAGGGCGAGTTCCACAAGGGCCGCTGCAATGGCGCGTGGCCGTTGGAGCAAAGGCCGCGACCGACGGGGGGCGCTGGGGCTCGGGGCGAGACCGCGGGGCCGCTGGGGTTCGCCGCACGACCGCCTCAGAGGTCATCGGGCCGAGTCGCGGGTCGGGTCGCCGAGGAGCAGGCGCTAGCACGGCTGCCGGTGCGGGGCCTGGAGCGCGCGCGGTCGCCGGGGGCGTGGGGCCAGGCTGCCGCCGCTGAGGGTGCAGGGCGGTGCCAGGGCCGGGAGCGTGGGGCTAGGCCGTCGGGGTCGCAGGGCGGGGCTGGTGCCGGGAGGCGCCGGGGCGAAGGGCGGGGCCGAGGCCTGGAGGTGCCGGGGGTGTAGGACCGGGGCTCGGTGCTGACGACGGAGGAGGCCGTGTTGCGGTGCATAGGAGCGTCAGGGTCGTGGGAAGAAGATAAGAAGGAACAATCGTAGTCAACACGGTTTTCACCATCCAAGGGTAATATGGACAATTTCACTGGCCGGTCCCACCTGTAAGGGCTACCAAACGGCGAAAAACAAACAGAACATGGATAGAATGGCTTGTAAGGCAAAGAAGTTTAGAATAGTGGCACCTGTGTGCGGTTAACTTTTTTAATGCCTTGTGTGTAATTACAAACTTTTTTAATGGCACACGTGTAAAAGGCACTACTAGTTTTGGTTGTTGTGCGATAGGTTGTGTGTACCGCTCCGAGTCCACATGCATGCTATGCCAAGCAAGTCCGTTAGGCGGCCGCAACCATCGATGGGTGGCCACGAGCTCCACCGAGTGGTACGGTGCGAAGAGCGTGTCTCTTGCTACTCAGCGCAAAGGTGGCCGCGGGCACGCTGGACGGCGTCGTGCGGCTTTCGCGGAGTCGAGCGGAGTGGGTGGCGCGGCGGTGGTGGACCACGACCGGAGCTACACAGAGGCGGTGCAGGCCGGCTACGCGCAAGCCCACGTAGACGTATGGGACATGTCGGCTGCATGCGAGCATGCGTGGACCAGCCAGCCGGCGCGGGGAGGCGGGCGTTGAAGGCCGTGGCGGAGGCTGTGGCGAAGGCCGCCACCGCCGGTGAGAAGAGGAAGACGTACATCGTCCAGATGGCCAAGTCAGCGATGTCGGCCGAGTACGCGGACTACGTCGAGTGGTACAACGTGTCGTTGCGCTCCATGTCCTGTTCCTCCCCCGTCTCCATCTCCGCCGCCAAGATGCCATCAAACCGGAGGCTCGAGTTCTTGGGCATCGCCGGCGCCCCGTGGGGACGGCGGCAGCCATCTCTGGGTGGACACGACGTCGAGCTGCCTGCGCTGAGGGTCAGGCGCACGGGATCTACGCGGTAGGGATGGAAATGAACATGGCCTTCCCAACCCCAAAAACAACAGTTTGTTCTGCCTTGATGCGCTCGTAGACGTCGTTTCTTGTATTTTTTTCTCTTTCCTCAATAAATACGGAGCCAAATCAGCAAAAATTAATAAATAGAGAGATAATAAATAACCATAGAAACTATGGTAGAATCTGTATTGGGAGTGTTCTTAGGTCTTGTTCGGATACACTTCTATTCACTTTAATCTATGTGTGTTGGAGTGGATTGGGGTAGTGTGGCAGAACCGCCCGAAATAACACGTTTACAGAGTTGCTCGTCTTCCGCCAGACACTAAGCACCCCGAAAGCAAGCTACAGCGGGCGGTATCTGTCGGGCACACCCTAAGGGAGAACCCAAAAGATCCACATTTTCCCTAAGGATCCAATAATGAGAACGAGTTATAATACAGGTCCTTTTCATACATCAGAGTTTCTTAAAAGTACATTATTACAATACCAAATGTCAGAGTGCGGAATGATAAACATCAGAATTTAAAGTAAACATCTAGCAATAAGAACGAAGATCTATCTGAACCCACCAGAAAAATCATCCACACAATGCATCACCTGCAACAGGGGTAAATAAACCCTGAGTACACAATGTACTCGCAAGACTTATCCGACTAGTGAGAATAATTTCCCGACTCCAAAGAACATGATAAACTTTATGGTTTGTTGGTTTTCTTTTAGCAAAAAGCAATACTAATAGTGAGTCCTTATTTATGTTATTATTATCAGCCATATTAAGTTATTATCTATCCAGTCTATATAAGCACCTGTTCTACTTTCAAGCAAGAGTTGAGCAATCAGTTCCATTTCATCACATTTCATCTTTCAGTTCTTACTACGGTGCTAGATATGAAACAAGCTGTACCGGATCGCCCAGCGATTTGTGAATCAATGTGCCCAGCTGGGTGCTCCGAAAACACACGCTCCGCTTGTACCCCAGGCACAAGCAGGACTAACCCATCGCCCTCCTGTCCTAGGTGTCTAGGTCCCCGTCCAAACTTGGACTCCAAGCCCCCACTCTTGAGTCCCGGACTTAGTACAGTGCAAGGACCTCCCCCATCCCCGCCTCCCATCAGTCGGTCTGGAAAGAGATAGGTCCACGACAAGAGAGCAACAAGTCTTCCCTGTGCCCATATCCAAGTATACGTTCGGGACAATAAATCTATAACTTGCCCACGATGCCTTATGCAATGATCGGTCATTAATTGACACAGACAGGGAAAAAATGTAACCGCGCTATGCCTTGTTGGCCGCAGGATACAACCCTTACACCCACCGGTACTCAAACCATATCCCTGCCCGATCACCATTTTCCTTTCCACTATTTTATCATGAGTGATCATATTTATCACCTATTTGCGAGTAACGGCAGGTTACTCACGCTACCGATATTCTGAGCATAGCATCTACTCGACCTACACTAGTAGGACTTATGGGTAGATATATTTATGCATGTAGTTTCCATAAAATGCTTATAACTTAAATGCACATCATATATATATATATATATGTATATATATATATATATATATTCAGTGATCATAAAAATAAGGGTTATGCACCGGGGCTTACCTTGGGCAAGCGACAGGTCAGTAAGGTCAGCACCAAATGGTTCTAGGGCTCCCTCCTACACGACTATCTCCTCCTCGTACTCCTTAATGACCTCGTCGTACTCCTGTTCGTCGACGGACACAAATTCTACCAGCTCGTGATCTACATGCATAAAATGATGATGCAATGCTTAGTAATATAGCAACAACAACTCTTAAAATAAAAGTACATCTACTTACTACTAACTATTGCTACCAACCATGGTACTAAGTTATCTATTGTTACCAATAACATTGTGAAGTGTGGCATTCATTATTATAGCAACTACAACTATCCTTACTCCTAATGCTGATTTACGCTATATACGATAAAGCAAGGATAATAGCTACTCTACTTATCAACCTACCCTAGGGCTACAAAATTTACAGCAAGTACCTACTAACCTAGTGAGCCTACTGTAAAATTTTCATATCTATAGCTATCACCAATTTTCCACAAATATTTCTACAAATATTAATCTACAAAATACTAAGCTCTTTAGTTTGAATTTATGACCCTACCATCGTCACATCTAAATATAATCTAACTGTACTAACAAGTAGATGGTAATTTTGTGAATCTAACAAAATTGGTTCCACTATTTTTGGACAACTACACAATTTACTACAATTTATCCAAGTTCAGCTAAAAACTTTATTGAATAAACACTTCCTATTTTACTGGAAATTAGAAAACGCAATTCAATCGCGCGACCCATGCGCCTCGGCTCGGCCCAAAACGGTGCGACGCGCGCGCACGTGCAGCGCGGCCCATGCGGGGGCGTAGCCCAACTGGACGACAGCCCACGGAGGGAAGGACCTGCGCGCGCCGGGCAATAAGCAAAAACACCCTCAGATTACGCTTTATTTCCCGCGAGCGCTAAGGCACTGTTCCGCTAGTCTACTATTTTATGGCTACACCCTTGGAAAAATCGTACCTTCACAACGTCTACACCCCCGACACCCCCGCGCGCGCTCCAGCACGGCGGCGCTGACAATAGCGGCATACGTCGGCCACAGCAGACCTTCTCCTCCCTAACTACCGAGCTGACCCTTACCTAGGAGCGAACGCGAAGCGCCGGGCGAAGGAAGCGTGAGCCGGGACGTAGCAGTGTGGCCTGACCACGGTGGCGGAGACCCTGTAGTCACGGTGATGGTGTTCCGGTGAAGATCAGCGAAGTTAGGGAAAAAGGGGTAGGTAGTGAGCTCCAGTGACTCACCACTGAACTCCTCGAGGCGGTGAGTTGTTCGGAGATGGCCCGAGCCAAGCTGGCCGTGTGCACACGGGCGGTGCGACGACGCACGGCAATGGCATGGCCGCGTCTAGGAAAGCTGGGCTGTGGTAGTGCTTTGGGAGAGGTGCGCAGTGTGCTTAGTGGGTGGAGACTAGGCCGGTAGTGCAAGGAATTGCTCCGAGATGCTCTAGCAAAGTGGCTTGCAGACGGCGCATGCCAACCCGGTCTTAAGGACCCAGCGGAGCGGCAGCTCCCAATTGGAGCACGACAAGGCAAAATTCACTGCCAGGTGGGGTCGGTTGGGTGGCTGGACACACGACGGAGTCGAGGGCGGAGTTACTTTCACTGTGATGGCTTCACTATGGAGAAATCGGAGGAAACGGTCCCGGTGGCAAGGCGACTGGGAAACATGGGAAATTAGGCGTGGCTTGGCTCGGCGCTGTCGCAGACGTTAACGCAAACCAGGCGCGCCTGGCGATGGGGAACAGCGGAGCGTGCATAAAGGCGTTGATCTCACTGCCCATCCTGCTAGCCAGTGGCGGCTTGGTACTGAGCGCTGTAGAGGATGGCAGGTCTGGGAAAACGACAACGTAGCGCTGGCGTGGACACAGCTGTGATGGCGAGGTTAGGCAGCCGTCCCATGCGTGTGCAGCCCCGAGGCGTCAACGATAATAGTGGCTGCGCAGGCGGTAGCGTGGCGACGCGGTGCGCTCGGATGCGCTGTCAAGGGCGAACGGCGGGCCTACGCGCGTGCCGCTGCGAAAGGTCAATGGCCGCAGTTGTCGTGTAGGTGGTGGTCGGTACGTAGTGCGGGCAGGGCGCAGTTCGACGCGACGGCGAGCAGAGCAGCCCGGCCCACCGGCGCGGTGCACGTGCGCGCGTGAGCGCGTTCCAGGACGCAGCAGCAGGAGACGCGACCAGCAGTGCGGGGCCATGCGCGTGGGCGGGTGCGCGCAGGCGCGACGGTGGTGCAGCGTAGCGCGGCGATGCGGGACCGCGTGGTAGGGCGCGAGCTAGAGCTTGCGCGGCGTGCCAAGGCAGCAACTTGGCACGGTCAGTAGGGCGGTGCCAGTGGCGGGGACGGCCGATGCGGCGGCCCACGTGTGGCGCGCTCGCTGGGCAGTAGACGCGGCGACGATGAGCGCTGGCACGGTGATCGCGCCCAGACACTGAGGTTGGCTGGACAGTGACTTGCATGCTTCTAAAAGCATCCCAAAATCTCAAACCCGATGACCCAGAAGCTAAACCAGTTATTCCACACTCAAAAGGGTACCTAGGGCTAGCCAACCGTGCCAAAACATCTCGCCACTTCTTCACCCGATCGCTCTACAAAAATTGCCGAACATGGCTTCGTCGACCCATTTTCAAACTTACGCGAAATGACTTAAACTTTGAACGGTTTCGCGTTGAATTCCTGTTTCCGAGCTTCTTGATGTATTAGCTAGCGAACCTCGTCCTCGACCGTACGCATTTCATCGTCGCCTACGAAGTTCGTACTACAAACTTTACTATGTTCCGCCGATGCGTTCCGTAGCATTTCCGTCAAATAAAAATTCATTTAAAATCATAAAAGATAATACGAGACACGAAATATAACCTTCATTTCATGTTTCAACTGAACGTTTCAAGCTCCGAATATTGATTTATACTCTATATTACACGTATTTACACACAAGTTGATGCTCATGCAGGGTTTTTAGCAAAAACTGTACAACTTAACACCGAGAGTGTTACAGGTAGAAAATAATTTAAGTTTCACCCTAATCCACTCAGGTACATGTGGATTGAGGAGAATACAACTACATCAAACAAGCCCAAGCTCCAAACCTGCATAGATAATTAAACATTGCCCCTCCATAAATGAGCGCGGGAGTCAAGGGTGGTTGTGTGATGATTTGGGTGGTAGGCAGTCTCACTCAGCTGATATGTTTTTAGAACTTATCCTCGGTGTCCATCTAAGCATCAAGTAACCTGGGCATGTTACCGCACCCATTTTAAGAAAAGTTTAAGTTATGGTCCTGTTCGGCTTATCCTATATTCGGTTTGTTCGACTTTTTTTTTCAGTTGAAACAATATTTTTCTCTCACAACAATTCAGCCAGAATAGTTTTTTCAGCTAGTTTCAGACCAGCGAACGGGGCCGATGAAAAAGTGTTGTTTAACTAACTACCATGACTATTATGGCCTTGTTCGTTTGAACTTATTAGCCGGCTTATCAGTTAAAATCTATAATATTTTTCTCTCACAATAAAACAGCTTCAGCCGGTTTATGTATTATCCAAAGTTACAGCAGACTCAACTTATTCTCATCTCTGTACAAGTTTGATTCCACTGACTAATTTGGGAAACTTTGAGCTAGAGGCCCCGTTCGCTGGTCTGAAACTTGGCTAAAACTGACTGAAAAACACTGTTCCGGCTGAATTGTTGTGAGAGAAAAATATTGTTCCGGCTGAAAAAAGAAGCCGAACAAACCGTTTTTAAGACGAGCGAACAGGGCAGAATGTTTTTGTACCCTTCATGCTGCATCATGAGTATAAATACCCCCCCATCACCCCTTGCTAGTTGCTACCCTCCCTAGGCAGGAAACAAACGAGCTGTAACAGCCAACAATAGTTGTCCGCGATGAACCAAGCGAGCTGTTCGCGTTCACTGTCAGAGGGGATGCCGAGAGCTCGTAAGTTACAGTTTAACATAGTTTACTATTTACTTAATTTATCAGCAGATGACCAATCATACTTTTACTTTTCTTCATTCAATTGAATCGTATAATGCATTTATTTAAGCGATCAACATCTTGGCCATTATCAGACTATAGGCCAAGGCACTTTTGCATTGCACAGCTACGAAGTATATGATTGGAAACAGTGGGAACTAATTAATTCATAAGAGTACCAAAAGGTGTGTTATAAATATAATGCCAGTAGAAACAAATATCACAAAAGGTACAGAGATACATGTATATATGGTAAGCAGACACCGAGTGCTAAACGGTAAACTGATATACAAATACAATAAATGACCACAAGTTTCAGGACCGGAGCAGAACTCTTCTGGTTTTGAACCACGTTTGATTCCATTTGGGGAAAACAAACCAAAATACTGTTCCGGTTGATTTATTGTGAGAGAAAAATATTGTTCCGACTAAAAAAATAAGCTAAAAAAGATAAATTATAAGAGAAGCGAACATGACCTTAATTAGTTTGGTGGCTAGTTAACTGGAGGTTCAATTCACCTGATGATATCATTTTCAGGACGGATGTTTGACAGCCAGAGAAGACAACTGTGACCGTGCCCTTTAACATTTGCCTTGTTCGCTTGGCTGATAAATCATGACTGAAAATATTATTGGCTAATTTATTATGGGAGAAAAATACTATTCGTTGGTTGCAAAAATACAATTTATAAGCCAAATAAATAGGACGATTAGTCTTAGCGTGCAGCACTACAAGTCCACTATGTCGCAGATGGAGCGCCAGTTGGCGCTCACGACGACGAAGCCACACATTGAGAAGCGGCCTGTCCTTGGCCAGCAAAAGAGTAAACCAGACAATTGGATCCACATCACCCTCAAGGGGCACGACGCAGTACAGTCAACGTTGGCAATCAGGTTAGATAACCTGTACCTGGTGGGATTCAAGACGGGAGGAAACTGGTATGCGTTCAGTAACAGGGATTGTCTGATCGAAGGCACTGATCAGCTTCGTCCTCAGGGATTTGGATCTAGCATTAGGGCGACAGGGGAGGGGGGCTCAAGCCCCCCTATTATCACTACTAGAAATCTTCACTTCTATGACAAAAATCTTAAAGACGGATCCAAAACCATTATTGAAAATCATTTTTTATGATGAATATTTTCCTTTGATCGTATATCAATGGTGATTATCCTGCAATCCTCCTTTTCTACGACGAAATCAGGCATCGTCACAAAAAACGTCACAAAAAGAGTTTAGGGTTTCGTCACACATGACTCACGCGACTCATCTGTGACGATCTACTTTAATACTGCAACGAGCGGGGATTTATCATTGAACTAATTGCTCATCTGTGACAAACAATATTTGATGTGTAACGAATGGCTTCGTCATAGGTCTCCACACGGTACTTTCTCCATCCGACGTGTACCTATGGGACCTGCAGTTACTCATCCGTGACGTTTGTAATTCGTCATAAAAGTCTCCGCTTGATTCTTTCTCCATGTGACGTGTACCTGTGGAACCCATCTCCATCCGACGTGTACCTGTGGGACCTACAGTTACTCATCCGTGATGCTTGCAATTCGTAATAAAAGTCTCTGCTCGGTCCTTTCTCCGTCCGACGTGTACCTACGGAACCCTTCAGCATCCGACCTGTGCAACCCGATGGCTTACGTGTCACGTGTACCTGTGGTACCGTTCTCCATCTCTATCCAACATGTGGGACCCGACGACTTGCGTGTCACGTGTACCTGTGGGACCCGACGGCTCACGTGTCACGTGTACCTGTGGGACATTTCTCCATCTCTATCCGATCTATGGGATCCAACGGCTTGCGTGTCACTTATACCTTTTGTGTCGTTGGGGTTTAATAAATTAAAAAAAACCTTAATGCCTGAGAGTCAAACCCGGGACCCATAGAAAGGAATGCACGGTCTTTACCATTGCGCTTGATGCCTGGTTGAATTGGCATATCTTTGGAGTCTTTATAGTATTATATTCTCTATATGTATGCCCTACAGGTTGACCTATATTGGATATTTCTCCTTCAAGTGGAAACAAATCTGTGCCCGTTAGACTAGCGACGACGGCAAAGGATCCTCGGTGTGCTGTGGTGGCTCCGACGTCCTTTTGGAGGCTAGGTGGTGGGGCTTGCCGGTGGAGCGTGGCGGTATTGGCGTCCGTGTCCGTTGTGTGCCACGACAGAGGCGACATATCCGATCAGCAGGAATTCTTTCTCGCCTTTTCCTGTTCGCTTCACTGTTTTGGTCCTTGCTTGAATATGAGGTATATAAGAAACATTCCAGCATTGGAGATCTGGTTAGGTCAATGATATGATGATGAAAAGAACTAGGAGGTGGTACTGGTTGGTTTTCTACTAATGTTTTAGTTTTCTGCATATGTTTAGTTTTGTTACTGTAAATGTCAATGTGCAACTAGGCCTGTTAATTATCAAGTGCTTGCTTGATTATACCTATCTGTCTAGGCAAACAAACAGGCCCATTGCTTCTACCTTCAAAACTGTTGTAATTGTCGTCCTCTTAATCTTTGTCTGCCTCCTAAGCTCTAAGCTATTGTACTGATTGTAAGTGTGATGGATAGACTTGATTTAGCTGGAATTATAATGGTTACAACTCCATTAACTTTACTGTTGGACTTTGATATGAATTGTGGACTTCACTATTGGATCTTTGTTAGATTATTTTTCTCTTCAGTGATCTTATTATTGAGCCAGCTCTCATCCTACTACACGTAGATGAAATGGAGGAGGCCCCCAACAAGAGGAACACACTAGCTAGCCTCACGAATGATATCGTTGTCGAGATCCTCCGACGCCTCCTCGCCCACTCCTTGTTCTACTGCAAATGTATCTGTCACTCCTGGAGCTACCTCATCAAGGACTACAACAACCATAAGGTGCTGCCTCGCACTTTGGCAGGCTTCTTCTACGACACTGACTAGGGCTATCGATGCTACACCAGAGTCACCAGTGAACATCCCTCCTTGTCCTTCTTGCCCTTCACCTTGGCCAATGTAGTTGTCTCAGATAGCTGCAACGGCCTCATCCTATGCTGGTGTCGAGGGGCTGATGGATCATACTGCTATGTTGTCTGTAATCTGGCAACCAAGGAGTTCAAGGAACTTTCGCCTAGCATCCATTCTGTTGGTGAGGCTCGATTGGGGTTTGATCCAAAAGCCTCCTCGCACTTCCATGTGATTGAATATATATAGGAGCAGTTTGATCGGTGTAGGGGTGTGGACATCTACTTATCTAAAACTACAACATGGATCCATAAGAAATCTAAATGGGGCAGGAGTGCTTCTGTGACAATTGAGAGATCAGATAGGAAAACACCAGAAATTGTGTATTTTAATGGTTGTCTGCACACTATGGGGTACTGGTGGGGCTATTAGCAGATACTTGCTGTGGATATGGAGGGAGAGACATGGAAGAAAATTCCTTGCCCGCGTGGTTCTGCATTTTCCATCCATCAAGCTCAGGATAACTTGTGTGTATGTACTGTTTGTGGTTGCGATTACCCCAAGCTTAACATCTAGATCCTTGAAGACTATGGTACTACTTATAAATGGACATTGAAGCATGCTTTTAGCATTCTGGACGTTCTTTTGGAGACTTACATTGATTTTGGTTACTTGAATGTTAATCAGTACTACACAACGGTTCATCCAGAATGGAATTTGTTTCTCTTTGTTGGGGTTGGGGACAAAAATGACATCGTCGCATATAACATGGATAGCAGAAAAGTTCATGTCATCCCTAGACATTATAGTGCATTTTCTAAATAGGATGTCCTACCACAAAACATCTACAGACCTTACTATCTTCCCTATGTTCCCTTATTCTCGAAGTTGGAGTCATTAGCAGAGGAGTAAATAAAGTTCCATGATGTATCTCTCTGCCATGACATGTTTAAATGAATCAATATTGTTTGATTATCTATGCATATGTTTAGTGTTGTTACTATAAATGCATGTGTGCAACTAGGCCTGTTAATTATGAAGTGCTTGCTTGATTATACCTATCTGTCTAGGCAAACAAATAGGCCCATTGCTTCTGCCTTCAAAACTGTTGTAATTGTCGTCCTCTTAATCTTTGTCTGTCTCCTATGAAAGAAGCTCTGAGCTCGTGTACTAATTATAAGTATGATGGATAGACTTGATTTAGCTAGAATTATAATGGTTATAGCTCCATTAACTGCTACTCTAGTTTGAGTTATCTATATCTATATGGTGCTACTCTAAATTTGTTTGAGGTAGTACCATAAAAATTGTTAATGGTTGTTAAAGTTGCACTTTTGTATGAGTTGTGGACTTCACTGATGGATCTTTATTTGATTATTTTCCTCTTCAGTGATCCCATTACTGACCAAGCACACAGACAAAATGGAGGAGGCCCCCAACAAGAGGAACACACTGGCCAGCCTCACGGACGATGTCGTTGTTGAGATCCTTCGCCGCCTCTCCGCCTACTCCTTGTTCTGCTAGAAATATGTCTATCGCTCGTAGAACCGCCTCATCTTGGACTACAACAACAATAAGGTGCTGCCTTGGACTCTGGCTAGGTTCTTCTATGACATCGACCAAGGCCATCGATGCTACACCAGAGTCACCAGTGAACACCCCTCCTTGTCCTTGCCCTGCACCTTGGCCAATGTAGCTGTCTTAGATATCTGCAATGGCATCATCCTATGCTGGTGCTGAGGGGTTGATGGATCATACTGCTATGTTGTCTACAATCTAGCAACCAAGGAGTTCAAGGAACTACCATCTAGCATCTATTCTGTTGGTGAGGCTTGATTGGGGTTCGATCCGACAACCTCCTCGTACTTCCATGTGATTAAATATATAGAAAAGGAGCAAGATAATGATGGCAAGGGTGTGGACATCTACTCATCTAAAACTGCAACATGGATCTATAAGAAATCTAAATGGGGACCAAATACTTGCATGCAAATTGAGAGATCAGAAGAAATGAGATCATCTGAAACTGTGTATCTTAATGGTTGTCTGCACATTATGGGGTACTCAGGGGTTTACACTCAGATACTTGCTATGGATATGGAGGGAGAGACATGGAGGAAAATTCCTTGCCCACGTGGTTCTTCACCCTCCATCCATCAAGCTCAAGATCACTTGTGTGTATGTACTATTCATGGTCACAATATGTCCAAACTTTCAATCTGGATCCTTGAAGACCATGGTACTAATAAATGGATATTGAAGCATATTGTTGGCATTCTAAAGGTGTTTGCACAGACTAACATTGAATTTAGTTATTACTTGTACTACGATGTTAATGAGTACTACTCAATGGTTCACCCAGAATGGAATTTGCTTCTCTTTGTTGGGGTTGGGGTAGAAAATGACATTGTTGCATATAACATGGACAATAGAAAAGTTCATATCATCCTTACACATTACAGTTAGTTTTTGAAACATGGCATCCTGCCACAAATCAACGGCAGACCTTACTATCTTCCCTATGTTCTCTTGTTCTCGAAGTTGGAGTCATTAGCAGAGCAGTAAATAAAGTTCCATGATGTATCTCTCTGTCATGACATATTTAAATGGATCAATGTTGTTTGATTGTCTATGGATATGTTAATTTCCTCTTGGATGGATGTTGTCATTATTTTACAGCAGCTTTAACTTGTTTGTAATGTAAGCTAAGGTCTGTGCAGTGTGTCAAACACGTTGAAACCTACAGAGGTCGGACTTTCTTGCGTGTGCAATAACATTTCAACACCAATGGCTCCTCTTTGTTCCCAAAAAATAAAAAAAACACCAATGACTCCTCTGTAGTAGTGATATATTAACCACCACGATCTCTTCCATAACTCCGCTTGTTTTCCTTCCTTCCCCGAGCCCTCCCATTCCCACTACAGATCTAAAATCGCTAGGAACATGCAGTTGCCTTCTCAAAACCTACTTCACTCTAAGCCTCTGCCATGGTGAAGGGTGAGCCTTCTGCGAAGCACGCATGGGAGGAGGATGGCGCTGTGCCCGTGGAGAAGGAGGATGACACTATGCTCGTGGTGAAGGAGGATAATGTTGTGCCCATGGTGAATCAAGATGAAGCTCTAGTGGATCCTGTGGCAGAACCACCCGAAATAGCGTACTTACAGAGGCGCTCGTCTTCCACCAGACACTAAGCACCCCGAAAGCAACTACAACAAGCGGTATCTGTCGGGCACACCCCGAGGGAGAACCCGAAAGATCCACATTTTTCCCAAGGATCCAATAATGACAACGAGTTATAACACAAGTTCATCTCATACATTAGAGTTTCTTAAAAGTACATTATTACAATACCAAATACAAAGTGCGGAATAATAAACAACGAAATATTAAAAGATAACATCTAGCGATAAGATAGCGAGGATTCCGTCTGAGTCCACCAGATGGATCCTCCACACAAGACACTCCTCAAGCGTCACCTACAACAAGGGTAAATAAACCATGAGTACACAATGTACTCGCAAGACTTATCCGATAGTGGGAATACTTTCCCGACTCCAAGGAATATGCTAGACTTTATGGTTGCTGGTTTTCTTTTAGCCAAAAGCAGTACTAATAGTGAGTCCTTATTGATATATTATTATTATCAGCCGTATTAAGTTTTTATCTAGTCCATCTAGATAAGCACCTGTGCTACTTTCAAGCAAGAGTTGAGCAATCGATACTGTTTCTTCTCCTTTTCCACTTCCAGTTCTTACTATGGTGCTAAACCGCAGACAAGCCGTACTAGATAGCCCGGCGATTCGTGAATCAATGTGCCCAGCTGGGTGCCTCGAAAACACACACCCCGCTTGTACCCTAGGCACAAGCAGGACTAACCCACCACTCTCCTATCCCGGGTGTCTAGGTCCCCGTCCAAACTTGGACTCCAAGCCCTCGCATCCGAATCTCGGACTCAGTGCGGCGTAAGGACCTCCACCACCTCCTCTTCCCATCAGTCGGTCTGGAAAGAGCCGGATCCACGACAAGAGAGCAGCAAGTCTTCCCTGCGCCCATACCCAAGTATGTGCTCGGGACAAAAGTCTGTGACTTGCCTAGAGTCATATGCAACGATCGGTCCTTAATCGACACAGACAGGGAAAAATTGTAACCGGGCTATGCCCTGTTGGCTGCAGGACATAACCCCTCACACCCACCAGTACCAAATCCACATCCCTGCTCGGTCACCATTTTTCCTTTCCATTATTTCATCAGGATATGAAAGTGTAATCACCTATTTGCGAGTAACGTCAGGTTACTCACGCTACCGACATCCTGAGCATATCAGCTACTCAACCTGCACTAGTAGGACTCATGGTGGATATATCTATGCATGTAGTTTTCATAAAATGCCTATAACGTAAATGCATATCATATAAATGTATTCAGTGATCATTTAAAATAGGGGTTATGCACCGGGGCTTGCCTTGGGCAGGTGCCGAGTCAGCAAAGTCAGTACCAACAGGCTCTTGGTCTCCTTCCTGTGTGAAAAGCTCCTCCTCGTACTCCTCGATCACCTCGTCATACTCTGGATCACCGACGGGTACGAAGTCTACCTGTTCGTGATCTACATGAAATGACGATGCAATGATTACACTATGGCAACAGAAATTCTCAATGCAAAAGTACCTCTATTACATTACTAAGCGAGGTCTTCCTACTAAAGTCTAAGCTATATACCAGTACCACTAACATGTATGACCGTGTCCTACATTCATACAATGACTACGGATATTCGTACTCCTAATGCCAGTTTACGATAAAGCAAGGATAATAACTACGGCATTAAACGACTCATTCTATGGTTACCATTTTTATAGCAAGTATATAAATGCCTAAGGAACCTACGGTAACAATTTCAAAGCTAAAGCTATCGTCGGTTTACCCCAACAAATCTTGCAATTAAGGATCGATATACCGCTAAGCTTCTACTTCAAGCTTATGAGCCTACCATCCTGACCACTAATGGTGAACCAACTGTACTAATAGGTAGGCGACATTTTTGCGAACCTAACAAACTTTGTTTCGCTATTTTTGGACAACCATGCAATTTACTACTAATTATTGAAGTTCAGTTCATAACCTAAATAGATAAACAATTTCTAATACAATGAAATAGAGAAAACGAAACCTCCTTGACTGGCCCACGACGCGTGGCCCGATCCAACTCGTCATCCCGCCCACGCATGACAGCAGCCAGGCGCGCGGCCCACGCAGAGGCATGGCCTAGATGGCCAATGGCCCGCGAAGGGGAAGGCCTGCGCGTGTCGGTAAAAATGCACGAACACCCCTGACAAACTCAGCATTTACTACGAGCTCTACGGTACTGTTTCGCTAGTCTACCGTTTTACACCAGCACCCTCCCACTTCTTCTTCACCGCGAGGAGGTCCTTGGCCATCCAGAGCACGCACCAACGCGACGGCGCGGCACTTGACGCCTACGTCGGCCACCCCGGCCCTCTCCATGCTAAAATAAAGGGCCGATACTCACCTACGTGCGAACGCAAACCACTGGGTAGAGACACAGGCACCGAGACGTCGCAGCGAGCACGAACCATGACGGTGGGCAACCTACAAGGACGGCGATGTTGTTTCGGTGAACAACAGCACTGCCGGGACAAAACAAGGAGTGGACGAGTACCAGCGACTCACCATGGAACTGGAAGACGTGAAGAAGCGATCGGAGGTGGCTCAGGCCAAGCCGGCCACGTGCGTGCGATGAGTGCAGCAGAGCATGGCAATGGCACGGCCGCGCCATGGGATGCACTACGATGGTAGGGTCTAGGATAGGGTGAGCATGGTGACAACCGATGGAAGGGGAGGCTAGTGGTGCGAGGAATTTGATCGAGCTGCCTTGGTGGCGAAGAAAACCGACGGCGTAGCACTCCGGGTCTTAATGGCCCGAGAGCTCGGCCCTTTAAAATTGGCGCACAAGACAGAGCTACAGGCTGCTATGAGGGGCGGGAAAGGTTACCGGCTGCCCAACGAAGCTGCGGGCTAGACCAATTAGCACGGGGTGCAACCGCATCGATGAATTGGAAGGAAACGTGGCAGCGGCAAGGGGACAGCGGAGCCAGAGGAGCTCACGGCGCGGCATGGCTCATCTGCGGTCATCAATGCAAGGTACCACCATGCTTGGCCATGGGGAACCCTAGGGCGTGCTCCTGATAGCCGTCCGCACGGCCGCTGCAGCAAATAATGAGCCCTGGCATGGCACGTCTGCGGACGGCGCCAGGCAAGGACACGACGAACGCGACGCCGAGGTGACAGTGCAGCGGCAGTCTTCTAACGCGCAAGCGGCCAAGGGGTCAACTGAGCGGTGCCGAGCGCAGCCGCTAGCGATGTGGATGCGGGACCCCGCCCGACCACGGCCACAGCGGGGCAGGGCAAGGTGCAAGTAGGGCACGGCCGGCGGTCCAGGCGCCATGCGTCGGTTGGCGAGGTGAGCAGCAACGAGGCAGATGGTCAGGACATGCGGGGCGTGCGCATGAACGGCGCCGCGAGCGCAGCCGAGCGCGGCAGTGGCTCAGGCCCACGCGGCATAGCGCGCTAGCAAGCCGACCGGGTGGTGACCGCGCCCAGAGCCCAGCCAGGTGACGTGCACGACTTTTAAAGCAGCTAGAAATTGCGTACGCCATGTTCCAAACGCTAATCTAATTTCTCGATGCGAATAGGAGTACACCTAACCATTACCATCAGTCGCGACATTGTTCTACTTCCTAGGTCAATTGTTCTATAACTAATGCCGAAGATGGCCTCGTCGACCACTTCAAAGACTTACGCGGAGAACGTCGATCTGAAAGGTTTCGCGACGAACCCCAAACCCGATCCCCGGGACGTACTCGCTAGCCCTCCACGTCACCGACCACAACTTTTTATCGCCATTCACAAAAACATTTATAACATTTTGTGTTAACAAAATTTTGATTCAGGTAATAAACGCGTTATGTGACATGAAACATAACCTTTTTCTTTCCATTTCGTAAAAATGTTTCCAAGCCAAACATGGATTATAAAGCCTATCATACACCAATGCACATAAATCAGATGCTTATGAATTATTTCAGCAAAACGTTACAATGTAACACCAGGGTGTTACAAATCTACCCCCCTAAAAAAATCTCGACCCGAGATTTCATGTGCCTAGTGTGAGAAAGGGTATAGAGTACATTTTGCGCAAAACTAACTATTCGACCCAGAGAGGAGATGGGGGTAATGCTTTGATAAGTAGCTCTCTTGCTCCCAGGTGGCTTCGTCCTCTGAATGGTTTTGCCATTGTACCTTGTAAAACTTTATCACCCTGTTCCTGGTCACTTTCTCCTTCTCATCCAAGATTTTTATAGGATGTTCCACATAGGACAGATCAGGTTGGAGCGGAAGTCCTTCTATTTCCATAGATTCTTCAGGAACTCATAGGCATTTCTTCAGTTGCGAGACGTGAAATACATTGTGAACTGTCGAGAGAATTTTAGGGAGTTGGAGACGATAAGCAACCGGACCACACTGCTGCAACACCTTGTATGGACCCACATACCGAGGGGCTAACTTGCCATGAACACTAAACCGATGTACCCCTCTCATAGGAGATACCTTGAGATACACATAATCTCCAGCTGCAAATTCTAAAGGCCTTCTTTGCTTGTCTGCGTAAGCCTTCTGTCGACTCTGAGCTGACTTCAAGTGTTCACGAATTATATTTACTTTCTCTCGAGCTTCCTTTATGAAATCAGGCCTGAAGTACCCATGGTCTCCTACTTCAACCCAATTTAGTGGCATCCAACACTTCTGTCCATATAAAGCTTCAAATGGTGCCATATGGATACTCTCCTGATAGCTGTTATTATAAGAAAATTTGGCTAGCTTCAAACACTGATCCCACTTCTCAAGAAAAGAGATTGTACAAGCCCACAGCATATCCTTGAGCACCTGGTTCACACTCTCAGTTTGACCATCCGTCTATGGGTGGTATGCCGAGCTTCTGAGAAGACGAGTACCCAAACACTCCTGGAGTTTCTCCTAGAAACAAGAGACAAAAACTGACCCTCTATCAGAGATGATGGTGAGAGGGACTCCATGTAGGGTCACAATCCGATCAAAGTATAACTCTGCATACTTCTTGGCATTGTATCTAGTGTCCACCGGAAGGAAGTGGGCAGACTTGGTGAGACGGTCCACGATGACCCAAATAGAATCAAAACCAAAGGAGGTGCGGGGTAATCCCATAATGAAATCCAGGGAAATATCCTCCCATTTCCAAACAGGAATGGGCAAGGGCTGTAGATACCTCAGAGTACGCATATGATCTGCCTTGACTCTGCCACAAGTGTCACATTCCACAACGAACTGGGTGATATCTTGCTTCATGTATGACCACCAGTATAGCCTGCGCAGATCATGATACATCTTGTTGCTACCAGGGTGGATAGACAGCTTGGAATGATGGCCTTCTTGCAAAATCTTTCTTTTCAGCTCTTCATTGGATAGAACTACCAGTCTATCCTTGTATCTTACGACTCCCTACTCATTAATGCTAAAATGAGGTCCACGCCCTTCTGCTAGCAACTTCTTGATGTGAGGAATCTCTTCGTGATCTCCCTTCTATTCCTGAATAATTTGCTCTAGCAGTTCTGAGGTTAGTGCAATTTGAGCTAGCACCTCAGTGTGGTGGAGTGACAAGGGTATTTCCTCAACCTGATGCGACTTACAACTCAAAGCATCAGCCACCACATTGGCTTTTCCGGGATGATAGTGAACTTCCAAATCATAATCCTTGATCAACTCTAACCATCTCCTTTGTCTCATGTTCAACTCAGATTGAGTGAAAATATACTTAAGGCTCTTGTGGTCCGTGAAGATATGCACTTTGTTGCCCAACAAATAATGCCTCCAAATCTTCAGAGAGTGAACTACAGTAGCTAGCTCTAAATCATGGGTAGGGTAGTTCACCTCGTGCTTCTTCAGTTGGCGCGAGGCATAAGCTATCACACGCCCTTCTTGCATAAGCACACACCCTAATCCCATCTTCGAGGCATCATAGTAAACATCAAAGTGCCTCTCAATATCAGGTTGAGCCAACACAGGGGCAGTGGTCAGAAAAGTCTTCAGGGACTGAAAAGCTTCCTCACAAACTGGACTCCAAACAAACTTAGCTTCTTTTTGGAGCAACTTAGTCATGGGCTGGGCTATCTTGGAGAAATCAGGGATGAAACATCGATAGTATCCAGCTAGCCCAAGGAACTGACGGATCTGGTGCATAGACCTTGGAGACTTCCAATCTACTACATCTTGCACCTTGCTGAGATCCACAAAAACGCCCTCAGGTGTCAACACATGTCCCAAAAACTACACTTGATCAAGCCAAAACTCGCACTTGCTGAATTTAGCATACAACTGGTGCTCCCTTAGCCGAGTCAGTATTATCCGGAGGTGACGGGCATGCTCTTTCTCATTCTTGGAATAGATTAAGATGTCATCAATGAAAACTACCACAAACTTATCTAGCTCTAGCATAAAAACTGAGTTCATCAGGTACATGAAGAAGGCCGGGGCATTGGTGAGGCCGAAAGACATCACTAGGTATTCATATAGCCCATACCTAGTAGAGAAAGCTGTCCTTGGTATATCCTGTGGCCTGATCTTGATCTGATGATAGCATGATCGGAGATCTATCTTTGAGAACACCATGGCACCAGCTAATTGATCAAACAAAGTATCAATGCGGGGCAAGGGATACTTGTTCTTAACTGTTACCGCATTGAGGGGGCAGTAATACACACACATCCACAGTGTACCATCCTTCTTCTTCACAAAAATTGCTGGGCAACCCCATGGTGAAGAACTTGGGCGGATGAAACCCTTGTCCATCAACTCCTCCAATTGCTTCTTCATTTCTGCTAGTTCTCTTGGAGCCATGCGGTACGGACATCTAGAGGTAGGAGCAGTACCAGGCTCAAGCTCAATGGAGAATTCTACCTCATAGTCCGGTGGCAATCCAGGAAGATCCTCGGGGAAAACATCTAGGAACTCACATACTACTGGAATGGAGGTAAGATCAGGAACGTCTTCAGCACGGGCAGCAATAGGTAAAACCGGTTCTGAGGGTATGATGAGAGACATCCTATCCTTAGAAGACGGAAGCCATAACTCTACCCTTCTTCTCTTCATATCCAATACTACCCCATACACCCGCAACCAGTTCATCCCAAGAATAACATCAATGCCTTGCCCAGACATTATCATGAACTATAGACGGTAAGTGTGGGTGGCTAATACCAAACTTACAGTATCCGTACAAGTATTAGTAAACATCTGAGAACCCGCAGTATAGATCTTATAGGCATACGGTATAGCCACAAGTGATAAGTTGTGCCGCTCTACAAACCCCATGCTCATAAAGGAATGCGATGCACCAGAATCAAACAACACCAAAGCTAGATGGGATTCGATGGTAAACATACCAGCCATAACTGTCTCCTGATGCACAACCTGCTGAGCATCCATGAAGTGCACCTGACCGGATCTGCTGGGCACCTTCCTCTTGATGAAAGTCCTCTTAACCAACCTGGAATCTGTAGACGGCTGAGACGGCTGAGCTGTCTACTGCTGAGGACACTCCCTGGCATAGTGGCCCTCCTTGCCACACTTGAAACAAGCACTAGGCTTGTTCCCGAATCCCTGACGAGGTGGGACCTGCTGTCCCTGAGTCTGCTGGGGCTGCGCCTACTGTTGAGGTGCCTTGTACTGAGTAGCGGAAGTCTACGAGGTCTGCTGGGGTGACCGGAACGGAGGCCCGCCGGATGGTTGATAGGACCCCTGCCTCACAATTTGCACCTTCTGAGTATGAGGGTGGCTGGAGGATCCAGCTGCCACCCTCCTCCGCTTCCAATCCGCCTGAGATGCCCATTGAAAACCCTCAAGAGCAATGGCGGCGTTCATTAGAGCCCCAAAGGTCTGATAGTTCCCCAGGTACAGTTTCTCCTGTAGAGCGGGAGTGAGACCACGAAAGAAGCGATCCTTCTTCTTATCATCCGTGTCCACCTAACTACCAGCATACTGAGCCAACTGGTTAAACTGATTCACATACTCCATTACCGTCCTGCTCCCCTGACGCAACTCCATGAACTCGGTCACCTTCTGGTGGATAACGCCAGCAGGTATGAAGAACTCACGGAAGGCGGCGGAGAACTCCTACCATGTTGCTGGGTGATCCGGCCGCTCCACAGCCTAGAAAGTCTCCCACTAGGCACCTGTAGACCCCAAAAGCTACTAGGACGCAAAGTGCACCTTCTGCTCGTTGGCCACTCTGAGCAGCCAAAACTTCTGCTCCAGCATGTGAAGCCAGTGCTCCGCCTCCAATGGATCGTCTGACGGTGTGAACGTGGGTGGGTGGGTCTTGAGAAAGTCCTGGTAAGAGGATTGTCCCTCAGGACGGCGAGCACCACCCCCATTCCCACCGTTGCCTCTGGGGCCTCCACGGGCGAGACCCACGATGGCCTATGCCATAATCTCCAAGGCACGAGCAGTCTCCTGTCGAGCAGCGGCCAACTCCCGACGAGCAGCCAACAACTCCACCATGACCTCCGCAGCGGACAGTAGCAGAGGCGGTGGTGGCGGCGGGAAAGGATGAGGAACCAAAGGTGGAACCTCCTGAGCTCCTTCGTTGTCCTGCTCAAAGGCCTGAGCACTATCACCATGGCCCTCGTTGGCCGCTCCTGAACTGGTGCTCCCACGTCCGGACCTCAGATTCATCTGTAAGAGAGATGAACCATCCATTAGGACACCCTTCCGATTAGAATCTAGGGATTAAAGAGATGACATCACATTTATTAAGGTATTCATTAAGTTAGTCCTACCAATTTACTACTTTCATTATATGTGAAGGGGGACTCCTAGTTCAATAAGATGCTATTATATGATGCATGCTTCGACCTATACGTTCACTCAAGCCAGAATATAGCGGCGTTCGTAAAATTTTTGGCACCTCGCACACTCACTTTCCGTATACTAAGCAATTTCTTACGCAATGCAAGTCAGTGTACCTGTAGAAAACTGATTAGGTAAAACCAGTGCCGCTATCCTAGATATACCATATAGCTAGGGCTTATACTTATATAACTTAACTTAATCGCATCCTACTTTTCGTAAAACTTTTGTTGGTCAAACTTTTAGTTTTATAAAAGAGTGAGGAACTCGTGACCATTATTGGCTCTGGTACCAACTGTGGTCGAACCACCCGAAATAGGGTACTTACAGAGGCGCTCGTCTTCCACCAGACACTAAACACCCCGAAAGCAACTACAACGAGCGGTATCCGTTGGGCACACCCCGAGGGAGAACCCAAAAGATCCACATTTTTCCCAAGGATCCAATAATGACAACGAGTTACAACACAAGTCCATCTCATACATTAGAGTTTCTTAAAAGTACATTATTACAATACCAAATACAGAGTGCGGAATAATAAACAGCGGAATATTAAAAGATAACATCTAGCGATAAGATAGCGAGGATTCCGTCTGAGCCCACCAGATGGATCCTCCACACAAGACACTCCTCAAGCGTCACCTGCAACAAGGGTAAATAAACCATGAGTACACAATGTACTCGCAAGACTTATCCGATAGTGGGAATACTTTCCCGACTCCAAGGAATATGCTAGACTTTATGGTTGCTGGTTTTCTTTTAGCCAAAAGCAGTACTAATAGTGAGTCCTTATTGATATATTATTATTATCAGCCGTATTAAGTTTTTATCTAGTCCATCCAGATAAGCACCTGAGCTACTTTCAAGCAAGAGTTGAGCAATCGATACTGTTTCTTCTCCTTTTCCACTTCTAGTTCTTACTACGGTGCTAAACCGCAGACAAGCCGTACTGGATAGCCCGGCGATTCGCGAATCAATGTGCCCAGCTGGGTGCTCCAAAGACACACGCCCGCTTGTACCCTAGGCACAAGCAAGACTAACCCACCACTCTCCTGTCCTGGGTGTCCAGGTCCCTGTCCAAACTTGGACTCCAAGCCCCCGCATCCGAATCCTGGACTCAGTGCGGCGCAAGGACCTCCACCACCTCCTCTTCCCATCAGTCGATCTGGAAAGAGCCGAATCCACGACAAGAGAGCATCAAGTCTTCCCTATGCCCATACCCAAGTATGTGCTTGGGACAAAAGTCTGTGACTTGCCTAGAGTCATATGCAACGATTAGTCCTTAATCAACACAGACAGGGAAAAAGTGTAACTGGGCTATGCCCTGTTGGCCGCAGGACACAACCCCTCACACCCACCAGTACCAAATCCACATCCCTGCCCGGTCACCATTTTTTCTTTCCATTATTTCATCAGGATATCAAAGTGTAATCACCTATTTGCGAGTAACGTCAGGTTACTCATGCTACCGACATCCTGAGCATAGTAGCTACTCGACCTACACTAGTAGGACTCATGGTGGATATATCTATGCATGTAGTTTCTATAAAATGCCTGTAACGTAAATGCATATCATATAAATATATTCAGTGATCATTTAAAATAGGGGTTATGCACCGAGGCTTGCCTTGGCAGGTGTCGAGTCAGCAAAGTCAGTATCAACAGGCTCCTGGTCTCCTTCCTGTGTGAAAAGCTCCTCCTTGTACTTCTCGATCACCTCATCGTACTCTGGATCACCGACGGGTACGAAGTCTACCTGTTCGTGATCTACATGAAATGACGATGCAATGATTACACTATGGCAACAGAAATTCTCAATGCAAAAGTACCTCTATTACATTACTAAGCGAGGTCTTCCTACTAAAGTCTAAGCTATATACCAGTACCACTAACATGTATGACTACGTCCTACATTCATACAATGACTACGGATATTCATACTCCTAATGCCAGTTTACGATAAAGCAAGGATAATAACTACGGCATTAAACGACTCGTTCTATGGTTACCATTTTTACAGCAAGTATATAAATGCCTAAGGAACCTACGGTAACGATTTCAAAGCTAAAGCTATCGTCGGTTTACCCCAACAAATCTTGCAATTAAGGATCGATATACCGCTAAGCTTCTACTTCAAGCTTATGAGCCTACCATCCTGACCACTAATGGTGAACCAACTATACTAACAGGTAGGCGACATTTTTGTGAACCTAATAAACTTTGTTTCGCTATTTTTGGACAACCATGCAATTTACTACTAATTATTGAAGTTCAGTTCATAACCTAAATAGATAAACAATTTCTAATACAATGAAATAGAGAAAACGAAACCTCCTTGACTGTCCCACGACACGCGGCCCGATCCAACTCGTCATCCCGCCCACGTGTGACAGCAGCCAGGCACACGGCCCATGCGGAGGCGCGGCCCAGATGGCCAACGGCCCACGAAGGGGAAGGCCTGCGTGCGTCGGTAAAAATGCACGAACACCCCCAACGAACTCAGCATTTACTACGAGCTCTACGGTACTGTTTCGCTAGTCTACCGTTTTACACCAGCACCCTCCCACTTCTTCTTCACTACGAGGAGGTCCCTGGCCATCTAGAGCACGCACCAGTGCGACAGCATGGCACTGGACGCCTACATCGGCCACCCCGACCCTCTCCATGCTAAAATAAAGGGTCGATACTCACCTACGTGCAAACGCAAACCACCGAGCGGAGACACAGGCGCCGAGATGTCGCAGCGAGCACGAACCACGACGGTGGGCAACCTGCAAGGACGGCGATGCCGTTTCGGTGAACAACAGCACTGCTGGGACAAAACAAGGAGTGGACGAGTACCAACGACTCACCACGGAACTGGAAGACGTGAAGAAGCGATCGGAGGTGGCTCAGGCCAAGCCGACCACGTGCGCGCGATGAGTGCAGCAGAGCACGGCAATGGCATAGCCACGCCACAGGATGCACTATGGCGGTAGGGTCTAGGATAGGGTGAGCATGGTGACAACTGATGGAAGGGGAGGCTAGTGGTGCGAGGAATTTGATCGAGCTGCCTTGGTGGCGAAGAAAACCGACGGCGCAGCACTCCGGGACTTAATGGCCCGAGAGCTCGGTCCTTCAAAATTGGCGCATAGGACAGAGCTACAGGCTGCTATGAGGGGCAGGAAAGGTTACCGGCTGCCCAACGGAGCTGCGGGCCAGACCAATTGGCACGGGGTGCAACCGCATAGATGAATTGGAAGGAAACGTGGCGGCGGTAAGGGGACAGCGGAGCCAGAGGAGCTCACGGCACGGCATGGCTCGTCTATAGTCGTCAACACAAGGTATCACCGTGCTTGGCCATGGGGAACCCCAGGGCGTGCTCCTGATAGCCGTCCGCATGGCCGCTGCAGCAAACGACGAGCCCTGGCATGGCATGTCTACGGACGGCGCCAGGCAAGGACACGGCGGACGCGGACGTGGGACCCCGCCCGACCACGGCCACAGCGGGGCGGGGCAAGGTGTAGACAGGGCATGGCCGGTGGTTCGAGCGCCACACGTCGGTTGGCGAGGCAAGCAGTAGCGAGGCAGATGATTAGGACATGCAGGGCGTGCGCATGAATGGCGCCGCGAGCGCAGCCGAGCGCGGCAGTGGCTCAGGCCCGCGTGACACAGCGCGCTGGCAAGCCGACCGGGTGGTGACCGTGCCCAGAGCCTAGCCAGGTGACGTGCATGACTTTTAAAGTAGCTAGAAATTGCGTACGCCATGTTTTAAACGCTAATCTAATTTCTCGATGCGAATAGGAGTACACCTAACCATCACCATCAGTCGCGACATTGTTCTACTTCCTAGGTCAATTGTTCTATAACTAATGCCGAAGATGGCCTCATCGACCACTTCAAAGACTTACGCGGAGAACGTCGATCTAAAAGGTTTCACGACGAACCCCAAACCCGATCCTCGGGACGTACTCGCTAGCCCTCCACGTCACCGACCACAACTTTTTATCGCCATTCACAAAAACGTTTATAACATTTTGTGTTAACAAAATTTTGATTCAGGTAATAAACGCGTTATGTGACATGAAACATAACCTTTTTCTTTCCGTTTCGTAAAAATGTTTCCAAGCCAAACATGGATTATAAAGCCTATCATACACCAATGCACATAAATCAGACGCTTACGAATTATTTCAGCAAAATGTTATAATGTAACACCAGGGTGTTACAGATCCTTTTGGAGATAGAGACGATTGGGCCATTAGAATCATGAGTATGGCTTTCTTGAAGATTAAGCATGTGCTACAGAACACTGGTTTGGGCACCCTCAACTCACCTTGGGAAGAAAAGGTGAGCAGTTACATCTTTATTTTTCACCAACTAGCTAATGTCCTAGAAGAACTGCCAGCCTTCCTGAACAAGAATCGTGCGGACAACGCGGAGTACATCCTCGCCAGCTACCAGAGCTGAATAAATGGCTTCGACACTAGCATCACATCGTAGGGAATCAGCACCGCCCACAACCAAGAAGCATTGGCACAACCTGGTTCGTGTCGATGCTGAGCAGGTGGCCAACCGCATCATCGCTTACAAGGACGACAATGATGTCGATACCAATGAGGAGGACGAGGACAATGATACCGATGACAAGTAGAGGAGAAAATAAAGTTCCATTTGATGTATCTCATGTTACTTTTGATGTATCTACCTTATGTTGGGAGTACGGAGGGAGTACATGTTGTTACTCTTTCCTTATGTTGTTACTCTTCCTTATGTATCTTTCCTTGCATTTTATGTCGGATGTGTTCAAATGTACAGAGGTTTTGATTTGTGAAGTCTTATTTGCATGTCTATGTTTACTATACTGTGGAACTTTGTATTCATTAGGTGGGTTAAACTCTATTAAGCATGGTGTAGATTAGGTTCTTTAGTCATTTGGTAGCCGGTTTCTAGCCGCTGTTGGTTGGTTTTGCTTGCAGGTTTTTTTCTGGTTCTCTTTCTGATCTGTAGTTATGGTAAACATGCATAACGGAATTCATCTGATCAAATCTCGTATCAATGTAATGCCTAACAAAGGAGCCACATAGCTATTCAAATTTTATAGCACATGCAAGAAAGTCCAAGCATCGTAAATCTGACCGAGCTAGACACATCTCACATTATACAAGGAAACCTGTTTCATATGAATACATTCATTGAATTCCTAGAGAAACAAATACCACGTTTGCTCCATCCACGCACACACCGTGTTTGCTAGTGCTCCCTAATGAGCTGGCCATTGAGATTGCTGGCCACCTTGCTGTGACCTCGGAGCGACCCATGGACAACCTCCACAGCCTACGGGCGACCTGCTCATCCATGCGCCACTTTTGTGGCAACCCCACCGTTGGTCAGCACGTGGCACTAGACTAGAGCAGATGTGGGTTGGGGTGGAACGATGTCGGCAACTACTATGCCCTCCTTTCTAGCCTAACCCAACTTGATAACCTAGAGGCTTGCTTCCTGACCGGGATACCAATGGTATTCAAGGAAACCCACAAGCCCCGACCATATCTCGATGATCTTGTCCACGCCGTTGATGGCGGGCATAATCTAGCGGCCTATCTAGTCACCATATTGCTCTATAGGCACAATAGCGATGCCACGATGACAACACTGTGATGCAGTACATGAGAAGGGTCGAGGGCGAGGAAGAATCGCGAGCGGCGGTGGTGGTAGACCAACGAGTAGGTGGCTACGCAACAAGGGGTGTGTGCTGTGCCATCGTGAGGCGGCCACTGAGGTGATTCGTAAAATGAGGTGGGCCTGGGGCAAGTTGTCACTGCCACCGCCAGCATAGGTAAACAACGATCTTCCATGCACAGGCGGCACTTGCGGCGATGTAGACGGATGGGAAGGAAGGGTTGTGTATTACAGCGAGGACTATAGGCTTTGCCACAAATTTGAGTTATTCGCATGGGAACTTGGAATAAGAAACTAGTAGTTCACTCTTTACATGCGAGAGTGAATTACTCCCTCTGTCCTATAATATTTTGTATTCTGGCTTCAACTATACTTTTCAGGGAATGCACAATGTTTTCCTCTCACAACAAATCAGCATAAGCCAAAATTCAGTGAAACGACATTTCAATGAAATTTGGCTTATGCTGATTTATTGTGAGAGGAAAACACTGTGCGTTCACTGAAAAGAACTGCTGAAGTAGTTCAAGCTCCTCAAATATAGTGTATTCTGCATCTTTTGATTTTCTATTGTTTTGTTTCAATTTTATTTATTTTCTTTAGGGATTCAATGAAAGTACTCGTACAAGATAGGTTTCCCTGTATAACGTGAGATGTGTCTGGCCCGGCTAGATTTATTATGCTCGAACTTTCTTACGTGTGCAGTAAAATTTGAATAGCTATGTGGCTTCTCCTTTAGGCATTAGATCGATGTGAGACTTGATCAGATGAATTCCGTTATGCATGTTTACCACATACTACAGATCAAAAAGAGAACCAGAAAGAAACCTGTAGGCAAAACCAACCAACAGGGGCTAGAAACTGGCTATCAAATGACCAAAGGACCTAATCTACACCATGCTCAACAGAGTTTAACCCACCTAATATAAAGTTGAACAAAAGTAAACACAGACATGCAGAGGGCCAAAAAACACACCCTTGCCCCTCAATACTGCGGCAGCAGCAAAGATCCTAGGCAATTAATATGGGCATTCTGATCTTTTTTAATTGCTTTAGTCTCTTTTAGTCACCTAAACCAAACACCATAGGATCTTTGTTGTTAAACTTTAGTCCTATGTTCCCTTGTTCTCGGTGTTATTAGAAAAGGAGTAAATAAAGTTCCATTTGATGTTATGTCATGTTGCATTTGATGTATCTTTATTATGTTGGGAGTTGGGAGTTTCTTACGTGTTAGACGTGTCCAAACGAGGAAAAACTATGGAGGAAACTGTTAGACGCAACCAAATGTACAGAGGTCGAACTTTCTTATGTGTGTAATAGCATCTCAACACTAGTGGCTACTCAGCTCTGCATTAGACTGAGGTGAGACTTGCTCCTTGTTGCAAGGTTCTTGCATGTTCAGCAAATACTAACAAAGACACCAAGGCAACAAAAAAACAAAAAGAAACCAAACGACCTGAGCTACACCACGCTCAACACAGTTCAACCCACCTAATACAAAGTACCACCCCACAACCAAGGAGCAATGAGACATTTGCATGGTTTGGTGGTGCGGCTTGGCCATGTCACGTTAATGTGAGCGTCCCTGCTGCAATAGGCTACTGACACCACCCACGTGCGAATGTCTACGTGCTAATGCAGGAGCACACAAGCAGTCACGATAGTCAAGGGGCAGACTGAAGGCTGAAGACTGATGAGTTATAGACTGAAGACTGAAGAAGCCACGAAAATAAGACCGATTGGGTTCAACATAGATCAAAGCCACTCATGACTACTACTACTACTACTACTACTGAACCAGGGGTCATTTGGTAGCTGGTTTTCTAGCCCCTATTGGTTGATTTTGCCTGCATGTTTCTTCCTGGTTCTCTTTCTGATCTGTAGTGTGGTAAACATGCATACGGAATTCATCTGATCTAGTCTCATGTTGATCTAATGCCTAACGGAGGAGACATATAGCTATCTAGTCTCAGGTTGCACAACACACACCCCTTGTTTCTTAGCCACCTACTCGTTGGTCTATCACCGCCGCTTGTGATTCTTCCTCGCCCTCGACCCATCTCATGCACTGCCTTATAGTGTTGCCATCGTCAACACTGCCATTATGCCTATAGAGCAATATGGTGACCAGATAGGCTACCAGATTGTGCCTGCCATCGATGGCATGGATGAGAAATTGAGGCATGGATGGGGGCTGTGCTTTTCCATGAATATGGTTTGTATCCCGGTGAGGAAGCAAGCCTTCGAGTTGCTGACTTGGGTTAGGCTAGCAAAGAGGGTGTAGTAGTTGACAGGGCTAGCCCCCGTCCTTCCACGTCTGACCTGATCCATTGCCAGATGCTTACCGACGGTGGGGTCGCTGTAGATGCGGTGCATGGATGAGCAGGTCACCCATAGGCTGTGGAGCTTGTGCATGGGCTGATCCAAGGTCATAGTGAGGTGGCTGGCAATCTTAATTTGCATGTTGGTAGGGAGCACCATCAACAACACAATTGCCAGTGTGGATGGAGCTATGGTGTACGGACGACGGTGAGCCAGAGGGCTAGAGAGGTAGAGTGGCACGATGTTCGTTGATTGAGGGGGAGGTGGGGGAGGTGGCCGAGTGGTGATTATAAGAGTTCTCTAAATACCCTCTGCTAATTGGCGTGGGAACTCACAGTGATGACACGGTTTAGATTACCAGGTGGGCAGGCGATCGGGTGCATTGAGTGTATACTATTTCCAATCCTAGGAGTCAAAACATGAAGCAAGGGATGCCAACCAACCATGAAGCCTCCATCGTTGTGTCCTGTGGGAGAGCAACCATTTGGCTCTCCTCTTTAAAATGACCAGTAGGCTGTAGAGAGCACCACCAACTAGGGTATTCTCTCATACATACATACTAGTACACATCGCATCACCTCCTCTGATCCCTACTCACTAGATGTCCCTACTCACTGGCAGTGCGTCGAGCAAGCAATGGGGCACTGGTCATATGGTAAGTATTCCATTGACTATGAAGACGAGGATGGCAAGGAGGTGAATCAATCAACACCGAGCCTTGAATGCGAGGAGGAGCCCACCGAAGACGATGGGGAACCCACCGACAATGAGGAGGAGGAGGACTGCGGCCACAAGCAGCATAGGAGGAGGAAAAGGAGGAGGTGGACAACATCACCAAGACCATTCCGTCGGGTTTGGCCCCATGCCATGCAACAAGAAGCGCAGGCTCAACCCTCCATCCCCCAACACAATCATGGAGGATGAGGATGACTCCTCATCAGAGTAGGACGGCGAGGAGGGCAGCGACAATGGCGACGACAGGGGCAGCAGCGTCGATCAATAGGTTTAGTTAATTAGTACAGTAGCAGTAGGTTTAGTACTAAGTAGTAGTGGTACAATGGTGGGTGCTTTGTAGTGCACTTTTGGTCTATTCCAAATGGCCTCATGTACCCAGATAAATATTAGGAATTTGGAATCAATATAATGGTGATTTTAACTATTTTTTAGTGCTTTTCATGTATTTTGGAATGTGCTTTTGATGAGGGCGCACAGGTAATGGCTTCCTTTGATCAATGAACAACATTGTGATGAAATGAATAGATTGATATAAACACTGAACAAACACTGAATAAACAAGTGCACTGCCAATTACAGATTGAGATATGTCAGCATTATTGACATCTAGATACAAACCATAATTAACTAAGTTCAAACCATCGCCTAACTCATCTTGTTGTTCTTTTGCTTCTGCACCATTTTTTGCATGTCCAGCCTATGGCAAAATGAGGGGGTGGACTATCCTTTGGTTGTTGATTTTGCATGTCCAAGATAAAAGAGCTGGCCGAACACCTAATATATGGTTTGGCCTCGTCTAATACAACATGGCCAGACTGTGCTTTGGTGGCATAAAAGATTAGGCACCTATTCCTAGGTTGGTTTTGCAGAGCTAGGCATGGCTACATGCATTATAAGATGAGAGAATGCTACTAGAAAGATAACATAACATCAAACTAGGAGTACAGCAACGATACGAGTTCGAACTACATAACCATGCCTTCATCGAACATAATAAGAGGAGAAACGTGCCACACTAGTCATACAACTACTACCTAAACATACTAGTTCTAACTACAGATGATTAACATGACTTCATAGTAGTAATGAGCACCAGGCAGCATACTTGTCCTAACTACAAATTTTTACATGACTTGATGCTACTAATTCATTCAATGAGAGGTGCCATCCCATAGCTCTAAGCAAGTCATGTAATAAGGGTACCAATAGGCATGATCAAAATCCAATGCCTGCAAGGTAAACCTGCCTAGGTTGAAACCAGCAAACCTCTCCTCCACGTCGAAGCAGAGGATCACTTCACCCGCTCCCGCCGTGGGGCGCCGGGAGCCAATCCAGTGAAGGCGAGTTGGACCACGATGGGGCCACCTCTGTAGAGCCCTCAGACATGTCCTCCATGGATGGTGAGCGGGACTACAACATTGGAGGAGACTTGCTCCCGCCTTGGGGCACCGGGAGTAGATCTGGCGATGGTGAGCTCGACCACGACAGTGCCACCGATGATGGCAAGGTGGACCACACCAGGAGCGGCGGTGGAGAGCAAACCACTGATGCCGGTGGTGTCAACATTATCATTGTAGGCAATAGGAAGACCAATGCCAACCTAGGGGATGGCGTGTGGGACCATGACGGTGCCTATGACGATGGTGAGGTGGACTGCACCGGGAGCGGTAGCGGCGAGCGAACCATCGGTGCCGGTGGCATCAACGTCGCCATCATGGGCAACTGGGAGACAAATGGCAGCGTAGAAGATGGCGTGCGGGAGCATGATGGGTACTAGTAGTCAAGAAGGGTACGAACAGGCATCGAAGCAGGGTGCGCTAGCGCATTGGAGGAAGCGTGGACCGAAGCCCGTCCATGGTTTCTCGAGGAGGACCTGGAGTGCTTCATGGGGATGGCCTTCATGGGAACCAACAGAGAGGGGGAGGTGGGGACTTTGCGAGGCAATGCAATGGGGGAGTGAGGCCAGACTTTGTACACATAGGGACGCCAGGGCTAGAATAGGCTTCTGACATGACCGCATGACATTCATCATTACTAGTACTATCTGAGTAGTGAATATTTTGGATGGTTAGACCTTCTGTCATCCGGTGAAGTATACAGTGCAGTCTATTCCAAGCAGTCATAGGGTCATGGTAGCCAAGGGGCAGTAGCTAGCTAGAGATGGCTACATCATTTCATAGGTTCTGATTGTCTACACACCCTCAGCTATATTTGAAGCTACCGCTTTAGGAATCCAATACCATACTACTTCATGCATGCAGCCACAGATGGTGCAGCTCCTATTTATAGCACAGCCGATCAGGCAAAAGTTCTATTCATAGTTGAGTACAAGAGTTACATGTCTAGTTCGTTCAAATTTATGTTGCTCAGGCTATCAGGCGAACATACGATTTACAAAGAAACAGGTAAACTTCATTTCGTCTAATATCATAGAGGGATGTGGTTGGGGAAAAAGTTATGAGCAAAAAGGTTGGGAAAATGCAAACGGGTGAGGGAAGAGGGGAGCCAGAAGGTAGGTGATTGATGCAATGCTATCAGATGAGGGAAGGGGGTGAGAGTGAAGCGAATGCGGTAGGAAAGCTGGACACAAGAAGTGAATCAAGAAAAAGAGCTTTTGACCACCATGACACGCTTGACACCTGAATGCCTAGTGTGGTTGTGATAGATATTTTCTGTACTTATTTCACTCCAATCCAAGCAGTCACAATAGTCAAGGGGTAGACAGATTGCTACTCCGCATGACACTTTATTCTATCCTATGAGATCAAATACTCAGTGGCTGGACTTTCTTGCGTTCGTAGTAAAAGTCAACAGCTATGGCTCCTCCATTCTGCTTTAGATCGAGGTGAGACTTTTTTAGATGAAGATGTCACTCCATAGTTGTTTCAAGGTCAACAAATTTTATCGAAGACATGAGTTGGCCTCAACAAAGATCAAAGGCACTCATGAATGTTTAGTATATTATAGATCAGATCAAAGACAACTAGAAAGAAATCTATAGCAAAAAGCAATCAACAAGGGCTACAAACTAGCTACAAAATGACCAAATGACCTGAGCTACACCACGCTCAATAGAGTTTAACCCACCTAATACAAAGTTCAACAAAAGTTAACACCAACAAATCAAACCCGTTCATGACTAGTAATACTACCAATACATCCCACAGATAGGGTCGAGGCTAGCATGTAGGATCAGCTCCATATCCACCTTCGCTAAGACGGCGTTGGTGATCGTCTCAAACTCTCGACTAGATCCACAATGTCATCGTCCTTTGATCCTGGCAGAAAACCCTGCTCCACCACCTGAATGTTCACCGTTGCACCAATCTAAAGCTGGGCAGCAGCCAACATCATGGCAGACCCCTAACAAATGGCTTCGGTCACCATGGCTCGAAGGTGAACCAATAGAGCTTGGTGGTTCTCCTCTACGGTGACCGGATTGCCCGCTATTTCCACAGGGAAGGCCATGTCATAGGTGGCTTGCGCGCACAGCTACAGGGTTTGGACCCACGTTCTTAGTTCCATAAGAAGGTTCATCATGTTATGGGCCTATTCCTTGACTATTGCCCAGTTGGCTCACGCCTAGGAGGTCTCATTCTCGAAAACTTGAAGTGCATCGCGCGCGGCGTCCAGCTCATCGTGCAACATCTCGGTGTTCAGCCTGGACGATGACAACAACACTTGGACCTTGCGGCAATCCTTCAATAATTGATGGTAGTCTGCGTTGTCTGAGTATTCGTGCTCTTCTGATGATTTGCCCACTTCAGAACTAGAGGGCTATGTGGGGACACATGGGCTCAATGGCAGCGAGCGGCGATGGGACAACTCTCTAGCAACACCGGGGGGAAGCCCCACGACTAGGGATGGCGCTGTCATGGAGAAAGCGCTGCACAATCCAAGCCTAGTTCAAGCCCATATAGGATAAGGGGAGAGCGATTAGATTGAGAATGCAAACAACATATAATGAACCGACCGGCGCAGCATGGCATGGAATCATGGGTGGCTGCCCCCATCAGTGGATAGCTCATGGGGACGCTTTTCGAGCGCAACCATGGAGGAAGAACTAGGCTCTAGGGTCAATGAAGCTTGGGATGCCGTCACCCATGTTCACCTGTTGAGAAAGGAGACACATTCCAAATACTAGATAAATTAAACAACATGAACACATACTAGCTAGTGTGTGCATTACTCGCATATTCTAGTTAAATGAAGATAAACAACATGAACAGCGGTATGGTGATGATCCACCTTCGAGGGGGAACTAGTGTTGGGTCAGAGACCACACCAACGAGAGGGCCATCTATTAGAGGAGGATTGCCGGCGTGGAAGGCATCCAGGGCCTCCCCATCGCCACAATCCTATGTGGACACTCCAATAGTTGTCATCATCAAATTGTCTACCTCCTCCAAGTAGATGGGGACGCTCAACTCGATTATAGGGTCCATCGTGTCGTAGAACTCCCACTAGGGGTGGCCCTTCATCTTCAAGGGGAGGACCCGATGGCTAAAGAAGGTATGGATCACCCTCGGCATCGTCAGTCCCTTGTCCTTTAGATCCTTGATCACATCCAGCAATATGAGCAAATGCTGCGGTTCCAATAGGGTTGGCAGCCTTGACCATGATTCTAGCGTGTCAGGACACAGCCGGTCGTGAGAAAAAGTCAACAGTGGTGGAAGCTCATTGTTGGGGACATAGAGCTACCTATGCTCCTAATCTAGGTCTATGACATAGTGGCGGTCAAGGCCCATGTAGCGCTCCTCCAATCCAGGACAAACTTCGATCGAGGCACTGTAACACCCTAAAATTTGACCTAGTTTTAAAAATCACTAAAATTTGAACTTTTTTAATATTGCATAGTCAATAGTATATATAACCAACCTAGATACTTTTTACAAATAGATTATCATAGGAACAAAAGAATTCATGTGTGAAACTTTGTGTGTGAATGATTGCTTGACTTGTTGAACGAATGATGGTACATTTTTGCACACTCATGCATTCAAATTTGAATTTAAAATCATTTAAACACATGCATATTTGAGCTAGGAAAAATAAAAAGGAAATAGAAAATGGAAAAAGCCACTTGGGCTCTTTGGTACCCAAATAGCTTTCTTCTTTGAGCCCATCCATAGTGCACCAGTGAACTTAGCCTTCATACTATTTATACCCTTGATAAGCACATAGAAAGAATTAATCTTAATTGAAGATACATTAGCATTCTTGTTCTTGCACTCATGCTCTTTATGACCAACTTGCTTGCAACTAGTGCAAAACCAACCATTGTTCTTCACAAAGCTAGTCTTGTGAGGAGCAAAGGCCGCCTTGCCTTTCTTGAGGTTATAGCCCAATCCGTCTTTGTACAGAGAAGCTCTTTGTCTACCCAAGCACATAAGCAAGCATTCCTCCCCACCATAGGCCTTAGCCAAAGTGTGAGTGAGCTCATTAACCTCCTTCTTGAGGGTCTCATTCTCAACCATTAGTGAGGCATCACAAGTGAAACCACCACTAATAGATGAGGTGGAAGTAGAAGTGCTACAAGAAGGGTTAGTGGTAGCAACAATGATAGGCTTATATAATGATTCATCAATTAAGTCACAAGTTAAGCCTACATTACATGTTTCAACATGCTTCTTCTTATTTTGCTCATCAAGCAAAGACGAATGAGCTTTTCAAGCTTCTTGTGAGCCTTTCCAAGCTTCTCATGGGCTTCCTCTAGCCTCTCATGAGATGCATTGAGCTCATCAAAGGCTTGCTTAAGGGCTTTTAGTTCCTTACGTAAGCTTTTGCATTCTCTTCTCTTAATGTCAAAGTGTTCTTTAGCATCATCTAGCATGTCAAGTAATTCATCCTTAGTTGGTTCATCATCATCATTATCACTTTCATTTTCATTATCATGTTCCTCATCACTTACATCATCACAAGTTTGTACCTAAGTGGCCTTAGCCATGAAGCAGGATGGAGTGTCAAAGAGAGAATGCTTCTCATTGATAGCACTACTTACAAGTGCCTTCTTCTTGGTGGTCTTGTTATCATCACTGTCATCATCATCACTTGAGGAAGCATCACTATCCCAAGTGACCACATATGAACCACCCTTCTTCTTCTTCTTGAAGGTCATTTTGTCCTTCTCTTTCTTTTCCTTCTTGTTCTTCTTGTTGTCATCATTGTCACTATTGTAGGGGCATTGAGCAACAAGATGATCTTTGCTTCCACAATTGAAGCATCTTCTTGACTCTTCCTTGTCCTTGGATGAAGACTTCTTTCTTCTAGCATGGTAGCCCTTCTTCATTCTTCATCATGAACTTGCCAAATCTCTTAACAAAGAGAGCCATCTTCTCATCGTCCATCTCATCAAAGCTCAAGTCTTCATCTTCACTTGATGATTCTTGCTTTGCCTTGCCTTGGATGATGTGGCCTTGAATGCCACACTCTTCTTCTTCTCATCTTTCTTCTCCTTTTCTTCCTTCTCATCATCATCTCTATATGTATCATCAGTCATTATATCTCCCAACACTTAGTTTAGTGTCATGGTGTCCAAACCACTCCCCACTAGAATAGTGACCAATGTGCCAAATCTTGAGGGTAAGCATCTCAAGAACTTATGAGAGAAGTCCTTGTCCTTCACCACTTCTCCAAGTGGTTTGAGATCATTGACAAGCACTTGAAGTCTATGGAACATCTCCGACACACTCTCATCCTCCTTCATCTTGAAGCTTGCAAACTTCTCCTTGAGAATGTATGCCTTTGCACCCTTCATGGCTTGAGCGCCCTCAAATGATTCCTCCAACTTCTTCCATACCTCATGAGCTCTCTCAATGTTCTTGATTTGCTCAAATGTTCTCTCAACCAAAGCATCATGAATGGCACTAAGGGCAATGTCATTGTTTTAGAGTAGCATCTCTTCAGTGGCGGTGAGAGCCTCTTCATCATCAATCTCAATCTTGGTCTCCACCACCTTCCAAACCTTCCTATTGATTGACTTGATATATATTGCTATCTTAGCCTTCCAATAGGGATAGTTAGAGCCATCAAATTGGGGTGGCTTCTTGGTGTTGTTGATTTGAGCCATTTTGACACCGAAGGTTGTTAAGCCTCAAATCACGGTGACCACAGCTCCGATACCACTTAAAAGGTCCTAATGGCTAGAGGGGGTGAATGGCCTATTAAAAATTTCTACAACAACACTTAGCAAACCAGTTAGACAAATATAAGGCGAAGCGAGTGTTGCGCTAGCCTACTAAAAATGTAAGCCACCTACCACAATTCTAGTTTATATAGTCTCTATCCACACAATGGCTATGTCGTTACACTATGTTAGTGTGCTCTCAAAAGCTAACTAAAGAGCCACACTAACCAAACTAACAAGCTCTCACGATTATCTATACTAAAGAGCTTAACAACTAGTTTATGGTAATGTAAAGAGAGAGAACAAGATGGTTATACCGCTGAGTCAAGGAATGGACGAATCAATCACAAGAATGAATATCAATGGAGACCAATCACCTCAAAATCAAATGATGACACAGCGTCCGATCAGGTCTAGAGAGCTCCTAGAGCCGCTCTGGCCCGATTGGACACGTCTGGTGACACTAGACCAGACGCTCTCAGCGTCCGATCAATTATTGTGTTGAAAACCTAAGACTTGCTGGTTCACACCGGACACGTCCGGTGTTGCGACCGGACGCATCTGGTCACTCTCTGTAATCCTACTTTAGGCTATATCACTTTGACCTGACGCTAAATAGTAACTCATTAGCGTCCGATCACCTCAGCAACTTTGCCCACGCCTAGCTAGAATACCGAACATGTCTAGTATCGATATCAAACACGTCCGGTCACATCAGGAATACTGCCGCCTGAGACAGTACCGGACACGTCCGGTATGCATGTCGAACGTGTCCGGTCACCCTGTGACTAGCACAATCAAGTCCTTTTCAACTCTATCTTCTTTACCCTTGCTCAAATGTGCCAACCACCAAGTGTAACACCTTGTGCAGCTGTGTTAGCATATTTTCACAAATGTTTTCAAGGGTATTAGCACTCCACTAGATCCTAAATGCATATCCAATGAGTTAGAACATCTAGTGGCACTTTGATAACCGTATTTTGATACAAGCTTCACCCCTCTTAATAGTATGACTATCGATCCTAAATATGATCACACTCGCTAAGTGTCTCAATCACTAAACCAAAAAGCTCCTATCAATTTCACCTTTGCCTTGAGCTTTTTGTTTTTCTCTTACTTCTTTTCCAAGTCCAAGCACTTGATCATCACCATGGCATCACCATCATCAAGTCATGATCTTCATTTGCTTCACCACTTGGAGTAGTGCTACCTATCTCATAATCGTTTTGATAAACTAGGTTAGCACTTAGGGTTTCATCAATTTACCAAAACCAAACTAGAGCTTTCAATCTCCCCTTTTTTAGTAATTGATGACAACCCTTACACAAAGATATGAATTGAAATTAAATTTAATCCATGTTGCTTGCCCAAGCATATTTACCATGTGTAAAAGGATATGGACAAGTTTCATAAATCCCAAATGGTAGCAATTGCTCCCCCTACATATGTGCTAAGAGTTTAGATTGTAGCTTGCACATATGCTTAGATAGGAAATATAGGAGACAATGTCTACCAAATGATGCTAATGTATAAAAGATGGACCTTTGAAGCGTGATACCAATCGGAGTGCACCAATATACCATCCTTAGCACCATTAGTAACTAGGCATACATAAAAACTAGAATACCCTATGAGATCAATATTAGAAGCAATGGACTAGTTTTCATAATATGAGCATGAGTCTAGTTACTTAACCTATGCATGCTAGTTTTTCATTTCATCATTCAATCCTACAACTAGCATATTCCACACAAGCATGGATATTGAAATTTAAAACTTGTGCCATGCAAGCAAATATATGAAATGCACATTCAAATGCATCATACAAGTTCAAGAGCTTGCTCCCCCTACTTGTGTGCTCAAGATTTTAATTGATCCCTTACTTTGTCATATCTCTCCCCCTATGTCAATTTCTCCCCCTTTGTTATCTTCTCACTATCCACAAAGGTTCAAAATATAGATAGGTTGAGATTATCAATGTCAATCAATGGGGTGAGGATCATTTTCCCAAATTTGGTTCAATCTAGAATACTTGCCAAAGATATTTAACTCGGTTTGATCCAAGGTCAAGCTTCTTCACACCTTCAAATACGGGTTATCTTGTACCATGTTGAGTTAACACTTATAGCTCATTTTCTAGATCAAACACTAGGTTTATAAGCCCACAAACATGTCATATGCTACCACTAGACTAAATTAAGCATAGAATCAATAGTGGTACCATACAAACATCAAAATCATTTGATTTTCATGAATGAGCCTATCAAATGTGAAAGATGACTAGATGCACTAAACATGTCCTTAGTAAGAATGTATGCTATGCCAATCAACTTTTACCTTAGATTGCTCGAAGGAGAGGCATATCATATAAGTGGGGAGTGCATCAACACATATTTGAGAAATCCAATATGTTCAACTCATTCCTTAGCTTGCAAAACTTTTTCTCATCTAATGGTTTGGTAAATATATCGGCAAGTTAATCTTCGGTGCCTACACTCTCAATGCAAATGTCCCCTTTTTGTTGGTGATCTCTTATGAAATGGTGGCGGACATCAATGTGCTTTGTTCTTGCATATTGAACTGGACTGTTGGTTAACTTGATTGCACTCTCATTGTAACATAGCAATGGCACTTTCTTGAACTTGATTCCAAAGTCATTCAAGGTGGCCTTCATCCAAAGTATTTGTGCACAACAACTACCAGCGGATATGTATTTGGCTTTGGTGGTTGATAATGCAATACTATTTTGCTTCTTTGATGACCATAAAACAAGTGATCTTCCCAAAAATTGACATGTGCCTGAGGTGCTCTTCCTTTCAACCCTACATCCCGCATAATCCGAGTCGAAGTAACCAACTAGCTCAAACTTTGCTCCTTTGGGATACCACAAACCAACATTTTGTGTATGCTTTAAGTACCTCAATATTCTCTTTGTAGCCTTCAAATGACTTTCTCTTGGTGAGGCTTGAAATCTTGCACACATGCATACACTAAACATGACATCCGGCCTTGATGTGGTCACATAGAGTAGGCTTCCAATCATAGACCGATACAATTTTTGATCCACCATATTGCCACTTGCATCACTATCCAAGTTGCCATTTGTTCCCATTAGTGTATCAATGGCTTTGCTATCACTCATGCCAAACTTCTTGAGCATGTCTTTGATGTACTTGCCTTGACTCATAAATGTACCATTCTTCAATTGCTTGATTTAAAGACCAAGGAAGTAACTTAACTCTCCAATCATGGACATTTCAAACTCATTAGCCATCATCTTTCCAAACTCTTCACAAAAGTCTTGATTGGTTGATCCAAATATGATGTTATCAACATAGATTTGCAACATAAATAAGTCATTGCCAATCTTCTTGGTGAAAAGAGTGGTGTCAACCTTTCCCATTAGGAACCCTTTAGAGAGTAGAAAGTCCCTCAATCTCTCATACCATGCTCTAGGTGCTTGCTTTAAGCCATATAATGCCTTCTTCAACTTGTACACATTCAAAACTAGAAGGTTGCTCAACATATACTTTTTCATTGATGTAACCATTGAGAAATACACTCTTGACATCCATTTGATAGAGCTTGATGTTGTGGGCACAAGCATAGACTTATAAGATTCTAATTGCTTCCAATCTAGCAACCGGGGCATATGTTTCTCTAAAGTCAAGACCTTCAACTTGTGTATATCCTTGTGCTACCAATCTTGCTTTGTTCCTTACTACTATCCCATCTTGATCTTGCTTGTTTCTAAAGACCCATTTGGTTCCAATCACATTGTGTCCCTTTGGTCTCTCTACTAATTCCCCTACTTGATTTCTTGTGAAGTTATTCAATTCTTCATGCAAAGCATTCACTCAACAATGCTTCATCTATCTTCTTTGGTTCAATGGATGACACAAATGAGAAATGCTCACAAAATAAAGCTAATCTTGATCTAGTTTGCACACCTCTTGAAATATCACCAATGATAGTGTCCGATGGATGATCCCTTGCAATATTGGTTGGTTGGAGTATTGGAACTTAATTGCTTGCACTTGCTTGATCATTGGATTGAGATGATGCACTAGCCACTTGATCTTGTTCATAATCATGAGAGCTACTTGTACTAGCTTGATTTGTATCATTTTGCACATTTGAGTTAGAGAGCACTTGCACTTGATCATCTTCATCATCATTCACTTGCCTAGGCCTCAATTCACCAACATTCATGTTCTTCATGACATTTGAAAGTTGAATGCCTCTAACATCTTCCAAGTTCTTATATTCTTCTTGTGAACCCTTGGTTTCATCAAATTCAACATCATGAACTTCCTCAAGAGTACCACTATCCAAATTCCAAACTCTATATGCTTTGCTTGTAGTGGAATAACCGAGTAGGAATCCTTCATCACATTTCTTGTCAAACTTGCCCAATCTAGTGCCTTTCTTCAAGATATAGCATTTGCAACCAAAGACCCAAAAATATGCAAGGTTGGGCTTTCTACCATTCAAGAGCTCATATGGTGTCTTCTCTTTCAATGGGTGATAATAGAGGCGGTTGCTATAATAGCAAGTCGTGTTGATAGCTTTGACCCAAAAAGATTGACTCACATTGTACTCACTAAGCATAGACCTTGCCATATGAATGAGTGTTCTATTTTTCCTCTCAATAAGGCCATTTGATTGTAGAGTGTACTTGGCCAAGAATTGATGTTTAATTCTAAATTTATCACATAACTCATCAATCCTAGTGTTCTTGAACTCACTACCATTGTCACTTCTAACTCTCTTGATGGTTGTTTCAAACTCATTGTGAATGCCCTTGACAAATAATTTGAATGTTGTAAATACATCACTCTTGTCCACTAGAAAGAATACCCATATGAATCTAGTGTAATCATCCACTATCACAAAGCCATATTTGTTACCACCAATGCTAGTGTATTGTGTTGGCCCAAACAAATCCATGTGCAATAACTCAAATACTTTACTAATGCTCATCATGCTTTTCTTAGGATGGGTGTTTCCAATTTATTTGCTGGCTTGACAAGAGCTACAAAGCTTATCCTTATCAAACACAATATCTTTCAAGCCTATATCCAAGTCATGCTTAACCAATCTATTCAATTGTTTCATTCCAATATGACCAAGCCTTCTATGCCATAACCAACCCATACTAGACTTAGTGAACAAATATATAGATAATTGAGCTTCACTAGCATTGAAATCAACCAAGTATAAATTCTCATATCTAAAGCCCTTGAAGATCAAGTTAGAGCCATCTACACTTATTATCTCTACATCATCTACCCCAAATATGCATTTGAATCCAAGATCACACAATTAAGCCACGAATAGCAAATTGAAGTTCATGCTCTTAACTAGCAACACATTGGATATGCTCATGTCATTAGATATTGCAATCTTACCAAGCCATTTGATCTTGCCTTTGCCATTGTAACCAAATGTGATACTATCATAACCATCATTGCCATTGGTATTGATTGAGTTGAACATTATTGCATCACCGGTCATGTGTTGAGTGCACCCACTATCAAGAACCTAATGCCTTCCTCTAGATTTGTAATTGACCTACAAAAGAAGATCAATTCTTTTTAGGTACCCAAACTTGCTTGGGTCCTTGAAGGTTAGTCACTAAGCTCTTTGGTACCCAAATGGT
The DNA here is from genome assembly GCF_019320115.1 of Miscanthus floridulus. Classification (NCBI taxonomy): domain Eukaryota; kingdom Viridiplantae; phylum Streptophyta; class Magnoliopsida; order Poales; family Poaceae; genus Miscanthus; species Miscanthus floridulus. The sequence goes on along the minus strand of NC_089585.1, from coordinate 107,490,438 downwards.
TTTCTTCTTTGAGGCCATCCATGGTGCACCAATGAACTTAGCCTTCACACCATTTGTACCCTTGGTAAGCACATAGAAAGAATTAATCTTAATTGAGGATACATTAGCATTCTTTTTCTTGTTCTTGCACTCATGCTCTTTATGATCAACTTGCTTGCAACTAGTGCAAAACCAACCATTGTTCTTCACAAAGCTAGTCTTATGAGGAGCAAAGGCCGCCTTGCCTTTCTTGGGAGTATAGCCCAATCCCTCTTTATAGAGAGAAGCGCTTTGTCTACCCAAGCACATAAGCAAGCATTCCTCGCCACCATAGGCCTTAGCCAAAGTGTGAGTGAGCTCATTGACCTCCATCTTGAGGGTCTTATTCTCAACCATTAGTGAGGCATCACAAGTGAAACCATCACTACTAGATGAGGTGGAAGTAGAAGTGCTACAAGAAGGGTTAGTAGGAGCAACAATGATAGGCTTATATAATGATTCATCAATTAAGTCACAAGTTAAGCCTATATTACATGTCTCAACATGCTTCTTCTTATTTTGCTCATCAAGCAAAGAGGAATGAGCTTTTTCAAGCTTCTTGTGAGCCTTTCCAAGCTTCTCATGGGTTTCCTCTAGCCTCTCATGAGATGCATTGAGCTCATCAAACACTTGCTTAAGATCTTTTAGTTCCTTATGCAAGCTTTTGCATTCCCTTCTCTTAATGTCAAAATGTTCTTTAGCATCATCTAGCATATCAAGTAATTCATCCTTAGTTGGTTCATCATCATCACTATCACTTTCATTTTTATTATCATGTTCCTCATCACTTCCATCATCACAAATTTGTACCTTAGTGGCCTTAGCCATGAAGCATGATGGAGTGTCGAAGAGAGAATGCTTCTCATTGATAGCAATGCTTACAAGTGCCTTCTTCTTGGTGGTCTTGTTATCATCACTTTAGGAAGCATCACAATCTCAAGTGACCACATATGAACCACCCTTCTTCTTCTTCTTGAAGGTCATTTTGTCCTTCTTCTCTTTCTTTTCCTTCTTGTCCTTCTTCTTGTTCTTCTTATTGTCATCATTGTCACTATTATAGGGGCATTGAGCAATAAGATGATCTTTGCTTCCGCAATTGAAGTATCTTCTCGACTCTTCCTTGTTCTTGGATGAAGACTTCTTTCTTCTAGCATGGTAGACCTCAAATGATTCCTCCAACTTCTTCCATACCTCATGAGCTCTCTCAATGTTCTTGATTTGCTCAAATGTTCTCTCATCTAAAGCATCATGAATGGCACTAAGGGCAATGCCATTATTTTAGAGTAGCATCTCTTCGGCGGTGGTGGGAGCCTCTTCATCATCAATCTCAATCTTGGTCTCCACCACCTTCCAAACCTTCCTATTGATTGACTTGATATATATTATCATCTTAGCCTTCCAATAGGGATAGTTGGAGCCATCAAATTAGGGTGGCTTCTTGGTGTTGTTGATTTGAGCCATTTTGACACCGAAGGTTGTTAAGCCTCAAATCACAGTGACCACGGCTCCGACACCACTTGAAAGGTCCTAATGGCTAAGGGGGGTGAATAGCCTATTAAAAATTTCTATAACAACACTTAGCAAACTGGTTAGACAAATATAAGGCGAAGTGTGTGTTGCGCTAGCCTACTAAAATTGGAAGCCACCTACCACAATTCTAGTTTATATTGCTCTATCCACACAATGGCTATGTCACTACAGTAAGTTAGTGTGCTCTCAAAAGCTAACTAAAGATCCACACTAACCAAACTAACAAGCTCTCATGACTATCTACACTAAAGAGCTTAACAACTAGTTTACGGTAATGTAAAGAGAGAGAACAAGATGGTTATACCACCGAGTCGGGGAATGAAACAATCAATCACAAGAATGAATATCAATGGAGACCAACCACCTCGGAATCAAATGATGACACAATGATTTTTTTACCAAGGTTCACTTGCTTGCCGGCAAGCTAGTCCTCATTATGGCGATTCACTCACTTGGAGGTTCACGTGCTAATTGGCATCACACGCCAAACCCTCAATAGGGTGCGGCACAACCAACACAAGATGAGGATCACACAAGCCATGAGCAATTTACTAGAGTACCTTTTGGCTCTCCGCTAGGGAAAGGTCAAGAACCCCTCACAATCATCATGATCGGAGCCAGAGATAATCACCAACCTCTGCTCGATGATCCTCACTACTCCTAGCCATCTAGGTGGCGGCAACCACCAAGAGTAACAAGAGAATCCCACAGTGAAACACAAACACCAAGTGCCTCTAGATGCAAACAGTCATGCAATGCACTTGGGTTCTCTCCTAATCTCACAAAAATAATGAATCAATGATGGAGTTGAGTTGGAGGCTTTGGCTAAGCTCACAAGGTGGCTATGTCAATGCAAATGGCCAAAAGAGTGAGCTAGAGCCAGCCAAATGATATTTATAGACACCCCCAAATAATAGAGCTGTTGGTTCAATTATTGGGCTGACTGCGGGACGACCGGACGCGTAGGTCGTGGGCAGCGAACGTTGTCGATCGTAGCCTGACTACCACGTGGCCCTTTCAAATTGTTGAGCCATTCACACCCAATGGCTAATACTACATGATCATATGCGCTGTTAGAAAATGACCAGACGTGGGAGATGTAGCGTCCGGTCGAGTCCAGAGAGCTCCCAGAGCCACTCTAGCTCACACCGGACCAGACACTCCCAGCGTCCGATCAATTATTGCGTTGAAAACCTGAGACTTGCTGGTTCACACCGGATACATCCAGTGTGGCGACCGGACGTGTCTGGTCACTCTTTGTAATCCTGCTTCGGGCTATATCACTTTGACCTGACGCTAAATAGTAACTCATCAGCGTCCGGTCACCTCAGCAACTCTGCCCGTGCCTGGCTAGAATACTGAACATGTCTGGTATCGATATCGGACATGTTCGGTCATGTTAGGAATGCTGCCTAAGATAGTACTAGACACGTTCGGTATGCATGTCGAATGCATCCGGTCACCCCGTGACCAGCGCAATCAACTCCTTTTCAACTCTATCTTCTTTACCCTTTCTCAAATGTGCCAACCACCAAGTGTAACACCTTGTGCACCTATGTTAGCATATTTTCACAAATGTTTTCAAGGGTGTTAGCACTCCACTAGATCCTAAATGCATATGCAATGAGTTGGAACATCTAGTGGCACTTTGATAACCACATTTCGATATGAGTTTCATCCATCTTAATAGTATGACTATCGATCCTAAATGTGATCACACTTGCTAAGTGTCTCGATCACTAAACCAAAAAGCTCCTATCAATTTCACCTTTGCCTTGAGCTTTTTGTTTTTTTCTTACTTCTTTTCCAAGTCCAAGCACTTGATCATCACCATGGCATCACCATCATTAAGTCATGATCTTCATTTGCTTCACCACTTGGAGTAGTGCTACCTATCTCATAATCACTTTGATAAACTAGGTTAGCACTTAGGATTTCGTCAATTCACCAAAACCAAACTAGAGCTTTCAGATGTGACCTAACGAAGTCAACTATGAGCCCACATGATGGATAAGGGTGGCCACGAGAAATATCTCACCGCCGTGACATTGGCCTAGCCGGCCTATAAATAGGCTTGGCCGGTGATGCTCTCGCCTCACCCTCTCCACCATCTGCTTCACCGAAAGAGGGAACACCTCTTCTCCCCCTCCTCTTCCCCTTCCTCCTCCTCCTTTCCACTTTCTTCCAATTTTCCCATTTTGGGAGTTCACCGGTGCCATCAATGCCCCCCTCTCTTCTCCTTCTCCACTGCGTCCTTGGCCGATTGGAGTGATCGGTGAGTCCCCAAGCTTCTCCTTTTCCATTTTACATAGCTAGTTGATGATCTAGGTTTCTGTGTTGCGCTGCCCATGTGAGCCCCACTCCGCCAAGCCGCCATGGCCGACGGCCATCACCAGCAAGGCCACAACAGGGCACCCCACCACCACCACTGCAATCCGCACTCACCCGCATGCATGTACACATAGTTAGTTGATTAGATTAGGGCCTTTAGGAATGAGTCTATCACACAGCGCTGCCATGACCTCTCCAATGAGTCGCTACCACTGCCATGGGCACCCGTCGTTGACAGCAACCCTCCCATCGGCTACGGTGTGACCCTGTGAGCCCTATTCACCACTCATCCACCACCGCCGAGGGCTGGCACTGCCGGTGTAAGCCGCTCCAGTGAGCCTATCACCCCCTCCCCTATTTCCATCACTAGCATGGTCACCTCTGTCCACCGCCATCACCCCTCCTCCCCTTTCCTTGTCTCCGCCATGTGGGACATGGTGGAAACAACGTTGTCATTATGCCCCGTCTCCGTTTGTCTCCCCCTCTCTCTCCCTTCCTTGCTGACACATGGGCTCGAGGCCATAACACTGATGCCACCATCACTGCTGATGTAGGTAGGGTGGCCCACCTATCACCCATGCATACACACACCACACACACAGCGTGGGGTACACTTTAGAAAATGCTAGGTACACTGGCTAGTGTACACAGAGAGTTAGAAATGCACCTTCCTAGCTTAGAAAAATTCCCAGAAAAATTGTAAATAAACTAGATACATTAGGAAATTTAATAATGTAGTTTGCACATATTTTCCTGCACCAGAAAATGCATATAAAATTCTACCTAGTTAAATAACTATAGGATAAACTTCTAAAATGCATAACTTTTAAACCCTAACTCCTTTATACATGAAACCACCTCTAAAATTCATCTAAAATCCAACCCTATCATTTGCACCTAGTGCCACCATATAGTTCTATGTTTGCTTTTGGCCATTTCTTTTATGGATAGCGGTAATCTTATTTTGACCGATACGTTCGATAGACGATGGAAATCGTCAGGAGGACGAAGACCCTGATTTAGTAGACGTGTCGGAAGGTGACAACAACAAAGGCAAGTCCTAGCTCCCCTCCCTACCATCTTACTTTAAACCACTGAAATGCTAAAACATGAGTATAAGATTATTACCCAAAAATATGAGCTCGATTAATGTGATATGCTTAAGATAAATGGTTATCTTGTTATTTTATGAGCTTCGTGTTATGACTAGATTTAGGGATAATTATAAAACTTAGAATTTGTTAAACCTGAAACTAAACCCTAACATGGGGCGAGTGGTGGTAAGCTATGGAGGTAGTTTACCATGGCAGGGATGCTTGGAGAGGATTCCTATGGGAGATACTTGTCTCAGTCATATAAGGACTGGTTCGTAGTCCCTCTTGCCTAGTGAGTTATTTTCGTACAACCACATGTCTATATGGGTAGGCTTGATCTCACACCCTATTAGATAGAAGTATAATTCCAACTAGGAGGTTAGTGTAGGCAGCAGAATATCAGGAGCCGACACAGGGCATAGGTTTTATTCTGTAGTCCGGTTGGCGTGGATGTTATGTGATCTTCCACGTTAAGCTTTTGTTTTTAGCCACGTTCGAGCCCTTGTTTTCTTGGCCATGTTCAAGACATGTTTTCTTTTGTGATGATTTGGTATCATCACATTTGGGGGGATTTGGTATCTTCCCAGTTTTGTGTTTCCAACCTCTGAGAAGCCGTAGTAGAGTTATATGGATATGTAAGGTCATGTGTCTCGTTAAGTCTATTTCGTCCACCAATCATGGATGAGGTTCCACCTATCATGTGGGGAAATTTGTACACCTCTATAGAGTTTACTTAAATCTATTTGAATAGCCAAGTCCTTGGAATGGGCAAATGCTAGGATGGGGTACTATGATTAGCTTTACTTTCATGTGTAATAAAACTGGTAATGGAATTGATACTAACCCAAGTACTAATGGGAATGGTAATACTCCACTAGGACCGAACCCTTAATTATAATCTCCACTACACTTCTATTTCCACCCTATGGTTAGGGCTTGCTGAGTACGTATGTACTCACCCATTGTTGACTCACAAACCTTGAGGACTAGAGTTCCCACTAGGAGATTCGTTCATAGGAGTATGACATTGAGGCTAGGGTTTTGACCACACTCAAGTTGCATGTGGTATAGGACACTACTTCGTTGTATTATAATCCCACTCTAGAGACCACCAATAATGTCGTTTCACGGCCGTAGTCTTCCACTAGATATGTAGCCTATGACCATGCCCTTTTGAGCCACTTTTGTAAGACCTTATTTCTAGATAGCAATAAAGCTCAGAACCTTTTATTATATATCTATATACCATGCCTGTGAATTAGTGCGTATTTCTGTGTGATTCTGGTGCAAATACGGATGCACTTAGGACTCTCAAATTGAGGGGCCGACAGAGTGGTATTAGAGCGAGCTTGACCATAGAACGAAGCCCTAGGAATAGAATGCGTTAGATAGTTTTATAGCAATAGGAATAATCACAAACCTAATAATAGTGAAGTCGACGAAACCCTTCTCATTGTTGTTTCTCAATTTGTCGCAAAATGTTCTAACCTTTGTGGTGAATTTTGTAGCAAATGGTCGATGATTGGGTTAAGTCAGACGGCCTGCAAGCCAGAGCATTCCCATCGCTCCTATGGGAGATGCTCCAGCGACTGGGTTACACCGAATCTCTAATGTATTACAGATGTGAGTATAATGAAGATGGTGCACCCAAGTGTGAGATTCATGTACAAATTCTAGAACATCCATCATGCCCAACATTTTAGACTCAGTACCACATAACCTATGGAAGAAAATTACAAGACACATGCTAGAAAGAAGCACGCCAGGCTCTTGCATAATACTGTTAGATTTTTGAAGAAGACATTGAACACACCCCTACCATATTCTTCCTGGTACCTAATCAAACCACCCCTATGTGGTGTGAGAAGGTATGTGCCCTGGAGAAGATCAACCCGTGGACACCAGAGTATACAATAGTATCCACTATTAAGTATCTACACGCACTTGACTCTCTCTATGAAGGCCAGCAGCAGGAATTGTCTAGGTGGATGACCAAGGCAAAAGAGATTGGTGATGAGCTATGTGACACCAACTAGGAGTTGTTTCTAGTATGACAAGAGAGATCATTCCTGAAGAACAAGTTAGACTCCTACTGCTAGGAATTGAAGGAAGCCCTACAGTAGTTACGTGCCAAGAAGCGTGCAAAGAAGATGAAGAAAGGAAAAGACTAAGGCCATAGCAGCAAGCCCATCAGATGAAGTACTAGCATATGACCCACATAACCCACACTATAGGCTGAACGAATACTTTCCAAAGGAGTCATACTCAGACTGAGGGACAGTTGAGACCGTGGAGTCTATGGCAGACAAGTTCACAAAAGCTGAGCCATCACGAGTCGCTTTTGGGCAGGATGATGATGGATATACACAAGAGCTTTACACGCTGCGACATGAGCAGTTGGCCTAGGAAAAGGGCAATGTTGCACACCGGGACCTTTGCAAGTTGCAGTTCAAGTAGAAAATAAGTTAGAGCCATGAGATACAATTCTTGTAAAATAAAAAAATGAGAATTGTAGTAGTGCCTAGTAGCTAGTACTAGTGTCTAGTGACTAGTGGTAATGTCTAGTATTTTGAGTAGTAGTAGTATGCCTAGTATCACTTTGATGTCATTAGAAGTACGAGTAGTCGTGTAGTAATCACTCTAGCAGTTGTTGTATGATGCACCCTTGTATCATATATGACTGTTCGTGTGATATATGTATTGTGTGTTTGTTTATGCTTTATGTGTCTTTGCTTGCTTGTTATTTTATTTTCTTGCACCCTAAATCCCAGAGGATGTCTTCTCATCTTTGCCGTTCCATGGCAACACATGGGGCGAGTGATGGTAAGCTATGGAGGTAGTTTACCATGGTAGGGATGCCTAGAGGGATTCATGTGATAGATACTCGCCTCGGTCATATAAGGACCGGTTCATAGTCCCTCTCGCCTAGTGAGTAATTTCCATACAGGCACATGTCTATATGGGTGGGCTTGACCTCACACCCCATTAGATAGAAGTATAATTCCTACTAGGAGGCCGGTGTAGGTAGCGGAATATTAGGAGCCAACATGAGGGATAGGTTTTCTTCTGTGGTCCGGTTGGCATGGATGCTATGTGATCTGCCACATTAAGCTTTTGTTTTTGGCCGTGTTCGAGCCCTTGTTTTCTTGGCCGTGTTCGAGCCATGTTTTCTTTTGTGATGATTTAGTATCATCATGTTTGGGGGATTTGGTATCTTCTAGGTTTTGTGTTTCCAACCTCTAAGAAGCCATAGTAGAGTTATATGGATATCTAAGGTCGCGTGTCTCGTTAGGTCTATTTCATCCACCGATCATGGATGAGGTTGCACCTATTGTGTGGGGAAATTTGTACACCTTTGTAGAGTTTACTTAAATCTATTCGAATAGCCATGTCGTTAGAATGGGCAAATGCTAGGATGGGATACTACGATTAGATTTACTTTTATGTGTAATAAAACTGGTAATGGAATTGATACTAACCTGGGTACTAATGGGAATGGTAATACTCCACTAGGACCGAACCCTTAATTATAATCACTACTACACTTCTATTTTCAAACTATGGTTAGGGCTTGCTGAGTATGTATGTACTCACCCATTATTGACTCATAGACCTCGGCATAGAAGAAGACTATGACTTCGACAAAGAAGCATACCATGAGGACTAGAGTTCCCGCTAGGAGATTCGTTCGTAGGAGTATGACATCGAGGCTAGGGTTTCAACCACGCTCAAGTTGCCTCTTGAATAGGACACCACTTTGTTGTATTATAATCCCACTCTAGAGACCACCAATAATGCTATTTCACGACCATAGTCTTCCGCTAGATATGTAGCCTATGATCGTGCCCTTTTGGGCCATTGTTGTAAGACCTTATTTCTAGATAGCAATAAAGCTCAGAACCTTTTATTATAAATCTATGTACCATTCCTATGAATTGGTGCGTATTTATGCGTGATCCTAGCGCAAATACGAATGCACTTAGGACTCTCAAATCGAGGGGCCGACAAGCACCCCCATCGAACAATGATGGAACCACCTAGATAAGAAACCATCATAGATCATAATGGGCAAGTATTCCTAGAAAGCCCTCGCATGGCATGATGAAGACTGAGAGGTGGAGGATCCCATCTGGGTTAAGTCATGGTGCCCGTAGTAGTAGAGCAGCCACCTCAGTAAGGGGTGCGCCGGCATCCCAAACCCAAGAAGGTGGAAAGGGATGAAAGAGGCAACCTTAATTTCCTTTGCCCTTGGCTCCACTTCGCTTCTCATCAGGACTCTCCAACCAAGCTCCTCGGTGGCATTAGGGATCACCCCCCCTCTCTCGCAATAAGTCAAACTCAGCCCGATTGACACACGACATCGTCCACTCCACCATGGTCCTAGCAGGAGGCGGTGGCGGTGTAGTAGGGTGGAAGGCAAAAGCTTTAGGATGGAATTAGGAGCTTTGGAGAGAGAGAAGGCAGCAGGGATAACCTTCCCTCTTGTGCCCTTGTCTCTGCTGCTATAGTTTGAGGGCCGTCGACCACCCCATGACCGAGATGTTTGCATGGGTGGGTAGCGGGGCCTCACCCTATCCCGTCAATGCCATGGGCCGAGAGGCGACATCCCCTGCTATAATATGCTATTGATGCCACCCACACTTGCGCTTGCATGGGAATGTAGGAGCACATCGTCCGGGTAGTCAAGATTTTAGACAGCCAGACCTTATGTGATCCTATGAAATATAGACAGTGTGGTCTAATCCAAGTAGTCACAACAGTCGAGGGGTAGACTGAGGACTTACTTCAATTTCTCTTGGTTTATAGAGGCACACATCATATTATAAAAACCAAATTCTGAATAAAATTATCTTTGATGCATGGTTCTTGCAAGTTCAACAAATCTTATCGAATACACAAAAATAAGATGAGTTGGGTTCAACCCAGATCAAAGCCACTCATGACTACTACTACTGATACAAATATTATGACGAGTGCACTCCATTGGCAATAGTTTTACTCACAGCTCTGTACTATAGTGTCCAACAAGATCAAATGTGTCGTATCTAGACTTTCTTGCGAGTATAGTAAAATATGAATAGCTATCTGGTTGCTCTATTTCGATGGCTCATTTCTCAATGTGTACTTCTTAGAAGGCATGCTCATCAGAGATAAAGGAGATGTGGCATTGCCTTACCTCCTGCTATCGCCTAACATCTGCTAGAATTCGATTCCATCAGATGTGTGCGTTCCCTGCTATAAAAATAGAGGAAAATAGGGGAGTCAGTACAGTTGCCTTAAAACCTTATGAACTCACCTTTCTAGCTCGCCGCCTCCCCCCTAAGACCTTGTTCTTCAAGCTTGAACCATGTCGGTGGAGAAGCATCTAAGGGGGGAGTTGATGGTGCAGGACCAGGACGTGACCAGGTAGGCTCTCTGTGCGAAGAACTAGGAGGTGGAGCAACTGTGGTTGTGCCTCTCCATTGTGGAGACGGCACTCACCATAGTTGATAGGGAGACGGCCACGGTGGAAGCCACAGCAGGTTAAGCATAGGCATAGCTCGATAGTAAGGTATTCTCATTACCGTATCTTCTTGTTTTGTGTGGCACCGTACCTTATTAATTGGTATGGTTTTATTGTTCTTGCACTTTTAGCCATCATGGAGCAGCTGAACGCCACATCTGTGCTGCCGGTGGGGCCGAACTTCCTTGAGCGCATCCATGCTCTATCGGCGTGGATCTAGGAGGTAGTGATACATGGCCTTCGCCATGGGGCTACATCAGCACTAGCCACCACCCACCTCCATTCAGACGTGGACTTGCGTACGGTGGAGCTAGGGTTCCCATCGAAGCTACCGGTCCAAAGGGCTTCATAGGATTTTTTCCTATAGGATTTGGATCCTTTGAAATTCCTATTTCTCCTCTATTCCAAAGGAGCCATAAGTTTTTGAGTTTCTTTTGTCCATTTCTTAGGATTCCATTTTGCAGTGTTGGTGGGCCCTGAACAGATGGGGAGATCTACCCGCGTGAAAATTTGATTTTCAGCAAAAATTTCGCACTGCGCTGAGTAGTGCCACCAACACACACCGAAAATTAGCTGTCTCTCTTTTGCCCTCCATGCAGAAATTAGGTTTACCATGCCATCGATTTTAGACAAGGGCATTTGTGGTACTATGATGGCCACATAAAAGCGCAAGTAGTCACCGTCTCCGCCTCCGCCTCCATCTTCATCCTCCAGCCACCACCATGTCTCCTCCCACTCCAAATCCTAGCCCCATGGCCTTCCTTTCCACTCTCTAGCCACCCCCTCTACCACCCCTCTCTAGACCCTAGGCACCATCGGCATAGCAGCTCAACTCATCAATCTCCACTCTCCAGCTGCACCCTCTCTCATAGCTTTTCGAACCCTAGCCGATGTCAGATCCCCTTTGATTCGTCGACAACAGGTCAGTTGACGGTGGAAGGACCGCCTCAATGATGGTATAGGCTAGATCCAAATCCCCCACTTCGGCACCTATCATGACTAGCTGAATCCAAACCCTAGCCAAAGCTAGATCTAGTACCCCTTTGTCAATGCTAGCCGCACTAGTTCCGTGACCACAATGACAAGATGGTTGTGCCAACGACGAAGCATAGCCAGGGTATGCGGAGGAAGAGGTACCCAAATTCCTTTTATGATGTGTGTTGTATTGTAGTGGTTCAACCTAGGATATGTAGATAGCGATGGGGTTGCATATTTCCTATAGTTGAGTGTAGCTGACATGTGCTTTATTGGATTAATTACTTCCGTATAAGCTATAGTTACTAGTTAGGCGCTTATTTGCATACTCTTGCTCTCTGTTATATTGACATTCGCTAGAAGCTTTAGTTAATAAATACCTTTGTAATCTAGATGAATAACCACTAACTATTTTTGAACGAGAGTGGGAGGCACAAGTCACAAAGAATCATAGGAAGATGGAAGAACCAGGGGTGGTTATTGAGGGATTTGGTGATACAGATGAAACATATTTAGATTTACAAGATGAGTCAGTGGCCCTTGCAATTGAGGTGCTTGTTCTACCTTGTATTAAGTTTGGGCGGGAGGGTCCAAGGGGTGGAGGGGGCAGATAGCAATGCAATGCTTTGCTGTCCAGATAGTAATGTAATTTGTATATGTTTCCTACTTAAATTTGTTTCTCCAATTTTAGCGTCCAGTTCAAAGAAGCCATAGAGGAGCTCAACCAGCAGGACAAATGATAGCACTGATATTAGTCCTAGAGGAAGGCAGTCCAAGAGAGTGAAGTCACCACTTCTTGGAGAGTTGACTCATGGATCTGAGAAGAACAAGTAAAACCGTGCAAAAGTGAAGTGCCACAGCTATAGGATCTCACTCCTATGCTGTACAGCTGCAATCATTTGTAAGTGATGGTTGTGTTTTATTATTACTCTAGCCTTTGTATAAGCAGAAACTCATGTGCACTATTAATAGAAGCAATAGTGGCAGGAGCCTAAGGCCCTCTTTGGAACACATGATCGAAAAAACATAGGAACAGGAAAAATACAGGAATATGATTGGAATGCATGTGAAAACAGAGGAATTTGGTTAGAAGGGGTGTTTGGTTTTGTATTGGAAAAACATAGGAAACCAATTCAATGAAGTTTCACTGGATGTTTTTTTCCTTTGTTTTTCCTATGAAAGTTGAAGGATAGGAAACTTTCCTATGGTTTTCCTTCCCCCATTTCTTCCTATGAACCCAAGGCCTCTACGGTGCTGATTCCATAGGATTACTGACTCCTACATTTTTTTCTTTAGAAATCCTATAAACCAAAGGGGCCCTAAATTTGGCACCATCATTTAATTTTGAAGTTGCAATACATGTGCGTTGTGCTTATGTAATCCATATCTGTAACCTATTGTCTACTGCTTGAATTTTGTAGTATTTAATCCATATCAGTACCTGTGCATTGTGCTTATGTAGAGGGTGTTTGGTTGAGGGCCACTAGCCACCACGCCACAAACTATGGCTCACCATGGGAACCGGAGCAACTGTTTGGTTGCTGACTTAAATGAGGCTACCACAACTTTACTCAGTAGAGAATGAGCCACAAGAGTGTGATGGATGAAAACCCTGCCACCGCCACAACTCGCCATAGTGTGGCTATGTGTGGCCAAGATCGAAATAGCCCCATAATCCATATCAATATGAATCATGCATTTCTTGTTATGAACTAATCTCTTGGGTTTTTAATTAAAGTCCTCTTCCACTATCTGTAACCTAATGTTTACTGCTTGAATTCCATAGGAAGCTATGAAAACTATGTGAGTAGAACCTGTTGCTAATCGGCATGAACCAATGACAAGTGTTGATGTTGTTCCCATGGTCCTTTGCCTTTCCCATGGCTAGGTCCACTCTTAGATCAGCCGCAACACCCTTTTTTTTAAGAATGCTGGTATCCCAACAAGCTCCGCTAGAGCAGAGACATCTACAGAGAGAATGCTTCGGGAACAGCTTGTGCTCAGCAGGAAAGTTTTGCTAACCTTGTCGAACAAGTGGATGAACTAAAGAGGAAGATAGAAAAGACTAAAAGGGAGTTTGAGGAGTTCAAGATACAACAACAGGAGTACAATAAGCTACGTGAGGATATCATGCGCTTCAGCTCTTCTTCTGGTAACTCTCAGTCATGAACTCTATTGGCTTGATGTAGTGAGCATTTATGGTTTGATGTGCGTACTCATGTGCTGGTTTGATGTGGTGAAACTATCAGTGGGTTGTTGCTGATGTGTAAACAGTAATTTATTATATTTGATTGTCATGTAGAATAATTATGTAGACATCGTTGAATAATTATGTAGTCAATCTATGCAGTAGTGATGATCTTGAATTTATTTTATGATGAATTGATTGTTAGGCACATGGTAGAACATGGGCAGGCTATGTGATCAAATAAAAATGCGACATGTGGACGAACCAGTGCAAGACATGTGAAATAGCCATGTCATGGCATCTGGGCTAATAAAAATCTAACATGTGAAAGGAAGCCATAAAGCCACATGGCTGAATAAAAAACAAAACATGGACGGACAGCACCGTGACATGTGGTCTAATAAGAAACGGCCACGTGGACCAATAAAAATATGACACATGGTCCAATGAAGAAATGACACGTGACCCAACCACAACACGACATGTGTGCCAATAGAAAACAGACACGTGGAACAACAGGGGCCTGACACGTGGTCCAATAAGAACTCGAAATGTGCAAAAACCAAAGATGGCCACATTGTCCAATAACAAGGTGAAATGTACCTGAACCATCTCCAATGCAACCGACTATAACAGGTACACGTGGAAAACATCTCCAGCGGAAACAACCGCCAGCGTGGCTGCCCCCTACCACGCATGCTAAAGCAGTTCTATCACGATCAGTTTTCATCATAGATCTATCCAATTTTATGATGATTTTCTAGAATCATCGTAGAATTACAAGAATGAGGCAACTTCTATGACAAACCATTTTTCCTCATAAATTCATCATAAAACTGAAATTATGACAAATTTGTCTCCTTCAATGATGAAAACTGGTAGTCATAGAAGTGGATATTCCTAGTAGTGTATTGTCGCTGACCCCTTGGAGCCTCCTAGAGCCCCTCTAAGATTTTTTTCGCCATGGTTGCTTTGAGGAGGAGAGGTGGAGGTTGAAGATAAACTTTCAGTCCTCTTGAACTTTCATCTATTGTTGAAGCATGGGAGAAGGGAGGAACCGTTGGTAGCACCGGCGTCGACCTCACCGTCAAATGGAATACAATTTCCTGCATCTTGCTTTGCTGGAGCAAGACAAAGAAATAGGACTCTAATGAAGCCAAAATAAACAAGATTATGGGAATCCAAAGATGGAGAATGCATCGGCCGTAGCCAGAGCAAGACAAAGAAATATGACTCCGATGAAGCCAAAATAATCAAGATTATGGGAATCCAAAGATGGAGAATGCAGCGGCCGCAGCCATGAATGTATTCTGCACACTTCAGGTCTCCAGGTGTTGATCAGTTACCTACTAGCTGGCCACCCCCATGTCTTCCGTTGACAACCTAATTGCTTGATACTTATTGTTTGGCAGTGATATTCTACAATAAAAATATGATTATAAATAATATATACTAAGGTGGGGAGTAATCCCCTAGTGACACTAAAAAGTTGATTATAAATAATATTATCATAAATGTCTGAACACACGAAAAAAACTTATTATCCTTTTTTGTTGCCCTAAAATTCTTCTTCTTTTCCAAACGCAGCCATGCATGAATGTGAATGCTAAGGGTAGTCCTAATGCTAGAAACTACATGTAGTTTCTATACCTATTAATTTCTATAAACACTACATATAGATTTCATGGTCCCAATGGATAGTTTCTACATAACAATTTTTTATCCAATCACATGCATTCTCTCTCCATTCTCTACCAATCACATCCATTCATGTCTTGGTTCTCATGTAGACATGGTTTTTAACTTAGACCCTGTTGGTGTTTTGTAAATCAGACTAGTAAATTTATACGATTGTCATGCTGCTCTAGGAAGACAATGGTAGCATCCAAAAGATACAAGGATTTATACTGGTTTAGGCCAGAGCCCTATGTCTAGTCTCAGAGATGATTGAGTGCGTATTCCTTGCTTGAATGCTCTGAAGTTCTTACAATGGGGGGTGCAAGAATGGTGGAAGAGGTGGAGAACCTAAGCTTGGAGATGGGCTACCCAAAGGGAAGCTTCAGGAGCCTTTACGATAGAGTGGATGAATGAATGAGTAGAGGATCTAGAATGTGGTGACCTAGCCATCCTTATATAGAGTGCAGGGCTAGGGCTTGTACAAAAAGGAGGTTCTCCCGATCGAAGGGCCATGAGCCTGAGGGAGGTCCTAGCTAACTTGGCTTACAAGCTATGCTGTCATTTGGACGTGGCTATCGTCATGGTCTTGTGGCCATGTCGTGGCAGGATGTGATGTGGTGGTATTGTGCCGACCGTGGTGGCACTATAGACATAGTGGTGGTTTGCCAGCCGTCCTGTGCGAAGCTTCTCAGAGTCCATAAGAGTCTTTTGGGTCTGGTATAGCTCCTTTGTAATTCTTTTATTTATGCGTTACTTTAGTACTTTATTATAGTATTGCTTGCTTTACTTTAAGTACTTAGTCATTAGTGTTCATCATTAGTGAGCTTAGGTGCTTATTGTTTAGCATTAGTAGCATAGGTTATCTTATTATTAGTAGTCTTTCGTTAGTACCGGTTCCATCGTCTGGTTAGGGTGCTTTGATCTCATTTCATCGAAGCCCGGATCAAAGTAGTAAGCCTGTAGATTAAGCATGGTGCTTTGGCTATAAATTACCTGTGGATACGGTTAGGCCTCCGGATAGATTGGGGTAGGTGGCAAGTGGTGATAGCTTTGTCCATCCTCTGTATTCCCCCATGATAGGTCTGGTTATTAAATCATAGAGCTCGTGGTAGACCTTGTCTATTTAACTCTCCTAGTTGGTAGGCAGGCTATGCCCTGAAGTACTATCATATTTCTCCTAGTTATTTGTTTACCATTAGTTACTAGAAAGATAAATCGCTCGCTCTCCCACCTAGCTATCTCTGGTTCACTTGTTAACAGTAGTTAGTTTAGGTAGTTTACACTCATCCTTCACTATAGTCCACCTACCTAGGATCAACTTAGAACCTACCTTTAGCAAATCATAGTCATGTATAGATTCTAGCCTTCCGCTTTCCTGTGGGATAAATTATAAATTCGACACTCAGTACTCACCGAGCAAAGTGCTACGCGATAGTTCTATGTGCTTGCAGATTCCTCCAATAGACGTTAAAAATATCAACAAGCATTTCTGGCGCCATTGCCGGGGAAGGCAACTAGCATCGAATTTATAAGGCTAAATTTGTTAGCTAGGTTGTTTTTAGTTATCCTAAGTAGTTTATCCTTTTTTCCTCATATCCTATCACTACCCTACACGATCATGGCCGACAAGTCCATTCATGATTTTTCTGCACCCTCGGCAGCTAATGTAGCCACTAGACCTAATGTTATCAATGGGGACGCTAACTTTGAGCTTAAGCCAGCATTAATTATGATGGTTCAAGCTAGTCCATTTTGTAGGAAAGCCCATGAGGATGCAAATGCTCACCTCCAACATTTCTTGGAGATTTGTAGCACATTCACCATTAAGGGAGTGAGTCAAGAGGCTATATGTCTTTGCCTTTTCCCTTGTCTTTGTTAGGAAAGGCTAAGCAATGGTTTTACTCTAACCGCAATGCTATAGATACCTAGGACAAGTGTTCCATTGCTTTCCTAGTTAAGTTTTTCCCATGGGGAAGACTAATGCTCTGCGTAATAAAATCTCTAGTTTTCAACAACTAGCCGAGGGCTTAGGAATGAATGCAAGAGTACGTCTCTGCATGCCCACACCATGGCATGGAAGACTGCTTTTGATCTAGAACTTCTACCATGGATTAGTGCCATTAGATAGAAGCCATTTAGATGCTGCTGCTGGTGGTGCATTCTTTTCACTGAGTGTTGAAGATGCAAAGACACTGATCAAGAAGATGGTCTCCAACCCAGGATGGAGCAACAATCAACTCCAACCCCATAAAGGAGGTATGCATTCAATTAAAGAAATTGACATGCTTGCAGCCAAGATGGATCTACTTGCGAAGCGAGTGGATCATTATGAGAAGGTGAGTGCCTAAGAGACACTCAAAGTCATGGATTCCCACATGACTTGTCAAGTCTGTGGAGATGTTGGACATTCGGGCAATTCCTACCCCGAAACCCAAGAGGACCTCAACTTCGTCAACACCGACAATGGGTTTTGTCCAAAACATCAAGGCTGGAATCAGCGCTTCAACAATTAGAGAGGTATTAATTATTACTCTTCTTCTCGTTTGAATAATCAGGGTAACAATAGTTATGCTTTCTTGAAAGATCCTATTTATAGTCAAAGTAGAATGACCGATAGCATTACTAAAAAGTTAAATGCTCATGACAAGATGTTGGAAAACATAAATGCTAAATTGGATGAATTTTCTTTTGTCTTAAAGAATCAACTTAGTTTCAATAAGATGATAGAAACCCAATTAGCTCAAATTGCTGTTGCTATCCCATCCTATGAAAATGATAGAATTCTTGGTAAACCTAAGGGAACAATGGAAACAGCCAACCTTGTTACGGCAAGGTATGACTTCTCTGAGAATGGTTGGGGATTTCCTATTAAAAAAAGGTGATCTTGGAAGCCCCATCATTACTTGTTCCATAGGACCCCACACTTAATAATACCATCTATGATCTAGGGTTTAGTATAAACATCATGTCTAAGGAAACTTATGATAAGCTGTTTTATATGCCCCTAGCATCAACATCAGTTTACTTACAATTGGCTGATCAATCCACCTGCTATCTCGAGGGAGTAGCCACTGATTTATTAGTTAATGTTAGGAGTGCCTATGTACCTATTGATTTTATGATCTTGGACATGGGTAATGCTGAGGATACACCTTTAATCCTTGGTTGTCCTTTCCTTAACACTACAAATGCTTGCATATATGTGGCTTTTGGGCAAATCCAATTCCACTTTGCTGGAAGAAAAGAAATATTTGCTTTTGCCTTTGGACAACCCCTCTGATAAGAAATAGGAAAAGAAGAA
Source organism: Miscanthus floridulus (assembly GCF_019320115.1). NCBI lineage: Eukaryota > Viridiplantae > Streptophyta > Magnoliopsida > Poales > Poaceae > Miscanthus > Miscanthus floridulus. The sequence continues at coordinate 107,471,821 of NC_089585.1, read as the reverse complement.
GCATCCGAAGAGAATCGAGATTAAGAAACCAAAACCGATTAAAGAACCGGAGAAGAATGTCAAGAAAAGAATAATAGAAAGAGATGGCATAAAAAGAAAGATCCTTCCTCAAACTCGTCATCTCCTAACTCTGATCTTGACAAGACCTCCATGGTGGAACAAGAGGAAACGCCTCCACCCAAGGACGAATGACCTTGAGCCCGACACGAAGGTAAGTTTTCTATTCCTTGCATTCATTTATCGCATTTTGTTAGTTGCATTTCATTTCCAATAAAGTTGCTTTACATTGCATGATAGGTTAGTTGCACTTAGCTACTCTATGTTAATAAATAAAGTTTGTATTAGCTAATGCTTGATAGGATAGATATTCATTAAAGCAACACACACATATATATACATATAATATTTAATATTAATGAAGAAAATTCAATAGCATCCCTACTAAATAAGTTATCTAGTAGTTATAGGTTTAGCTAGTCAGTTATGCATTTTAGTAGTATTAGTTAGTCAATAAAGAAAAGAATAAAAAAAGCCACCAGAAGACATTCCAACCTATGCAAAAGGCAAGCTTGGGGGAGCCATCTCTCCCCGCTCAGGTATGAAAATCTTAAACCATCTCTTTACAATCATGTTTGCTTTATGTGTCAATATTCATGATCATAGAATGTAGAGAGGACTACCTTTAATTTATTTTGAGAAAAACTCTGCTCTAATAAAATGATGATAAAATTGATGATGAATAGTTGCTTTGTGAAACTTTGCAAAAGCTTGTCATACAACCTTATACTTCTTAAGTTTTGAGCATGATAAACTTAGAGTACATCTTAAGTTGAATGCTTTCGTGGGTTGCAAATGCTAGAACCAAGAATAGGCTTTTGTGATATGTGTTGTAGTCATGATTAGAGTAAATCTTTGAACCTATCTGAGGAATAGTAAAGACAACCTGGAGTCTTGTTTTGCAAAATGCTAAAACTCTCTTGCTAGAAATTCCTCAATGGTGATAAACTCCTACCAGAGCTAAATATTTACTTACACATTCATACATGATAAAGCCACCATAAAAGTTGTTTGTTTTGAGATTTTTCAAGCTTTGTTGATCTGAGTAGAGAAACTTTTCATGCCTTTTGACCAAGATCACGTACACCCACACATGTATGCTATTCCTACACTAGGGATACACAACCACATTCCATTTGTTATTGCTCTACGAGAATCAAAGTTACCTCTCTAGCTATCTTACATCAAAAGAGAGGCATGGGCTACAGAAAAAGGTAAGAGAGAATAAAAGAGCAAAAAGCTCTAGTGTTCAAAAAGAGAGAGAGAGAGAAAGAGATGTAACACCCTCGATGTTACGCTGTAAATCATTTGCTAAAACATGTTGTCGGTACAAAAATGTGTCGACACATAGCAAGCTAGAAGGATCTGCTTAGGATGAGCTCGAAAATCCGCTTGGCTTCAACGCAGGAGTAACCGATCTTGTGAATTCCTCCCAAGGCGTGCCAGTCAATTTGACCTGCAATTAATAAGGAGAGAAAATTTATCAGTAATTTAAGGTGGAACATGCCAGTCTTTGCCCAGATAGTTCCAAGTGTGTTGCTTTGGGAGCAGCCAGACGGGGAAATCGACTAAATAGCCGATACGCATAGAAATCGGCTGTTACGGACATAAAGCTCATGGATCGCGACTGATTTTATGTTGATAAGTATAATGCCCATAGTTGTAAATGGGATCATCAACTAGGTGGATATTACTAGTGTGAATCATTGAGCCAATAAATCTAATCAAGAAAGGATATAACATGCAAAACAAATCAACCATCTAATACAAATGGACCTACAAACACTCTAGATCTAATCTGATACCATCAATAGTGAGGTTCGACCGGATCGATGACAGCTATGATGATAATAACAAACTAAAACCAAAGAATTCGTAAAACCATTTATACTTTGATAGGCTTTTTGAAAGACATGCTATATGTGAAGGCTTAAGCGAATCGGCTAAAATAGCCAATTCAGGTCAAAAGGAACTAGAGCGTGTGAACAATTGACTATTTCACATGAATAAAGCTATAGACTCATCAGACTTAACCTACTATCTCTAATAGTGGGGTTCGAACTAGATCGTTGTAGCCATGATAAATACAACAAATCAAATCCTTAAAGTACATTGATCTATTCACGCTTAACAGAATCATGTATGCACACTGTAGACGTTAAAGCATAGGCGATTGGCTATTTAGGCGATGCAGGCATAGCAAACAGTTAAGGTCACAACTGATCGAGAACAAACCTACTAACTAGCGTCCTCCAATCTACAGTGCCATCAGTGGGGATCGACCAAATCATTGCAGCCATAATAGCGAACCATAGACCAGATTGAACTAGCCAGCAAACCTCTTCAAGATCATACGTGGCTTGATCGCGTACTATGCATGATCAAGATCAAAATAGAACAGCCAATGAAACATAACCCGTCACTCAAAGTAAGAAACATCATGTTGTGATAAAGCAAACAACAGACTAAAAGGATATGATGCCAATCTAGATCGATCTCGACCGGGTAGATTGATGTTGCTACAAACTAATAGCAATAAGAATATCAGCAAGATCAGTAACTTAATGAATCTACTCGAAGGTTGTCACCCTTAGGTAGAGCCTATAACTTGACCTTAATCTAATTCGAGCAGTGGAGGTCGACCGGATTGATGCAGTCATACGTGAACTAGACAAGAGTCAATAACTAGCTTATACTAGAGTTCGCAGTGGAGGTCAAACTTAACCGATGTAGCTGTATAAATGGAAGTATAAGCCATGACGGTACTTACAGACAAGCCAGAGGTCAGCCGGACTAATGTAGCCCTGCTTGTTGAAGAACTCATCGAGATCTACACTACTCCTACTCCTAAGGGTTGGCACAGAGCCAAAAAAGTAAATTGTATTTGATTGATTGGATGATCTCTTTACAATAGCCGGGTTCAATATTTATAGCCAAAGCCTAAGCATAAATCCTAATCAAGTACGACTCACTACAATTCTTTGATATAAAAGAAAACATTCCTAACTCAACATAACTTGGACCCTAATCTTTTCCTTTTTATAGAGTCCGATATGTATTTCCCGACGCCAACCGTAGCTCTTTGTCGTTACCTGCTGACGTCATTCGAGGAGAGCCGATTCCAGTGTCGCATCTGAATCAGCTGATATCGACCCTTATGCAATCGATTCCTTAATTGACACAATCTTGGAAGCTTTGAGTTCCCACGTTCTTCTTCCCAACTTTTGGTGTAAACACATGCCCCCCAATTTTGGGATAAAATAATTTTATTTCAAAATTCCTATTTATCTGTTTACCGCGTCGTAACTGTTTTTCTTCTGAGATATATATGTGCCTCCTGACTTCTTGGTCTGAGTCTTATATAATATCCCAATAGTATCTTTTTCAACTCACTCGGCCCATTTGCTTTTCCCTTCTTTCTCAAGTAAATCTTAACAGCCGACGTCGCCACCGCCAAAGCCTCAACCCTACCAAATCCTCTGCCAAGCTTTTATTCAAATGATCTTCCTTAGATTCAAATCTATTTTGGTTGTAATAGCGACCAGTGACCATGTCCCTGAGGTATGCTTTCAAGTTCCCATTCTCAAAGTATCGGTTGCTATCCTGCATTTCCTTTCTTCTTAAATTTATTTTATCTGGTTTCTAGGAAATGAGGAACGAAATCTTGATTCCATCGGTCGTCGCTCCCAATGTCTATTTTCTTGGGCCTATGGGTGACCCTAATCCATCTGATTTTAACTATCAAGAAACCAACCCAATCCCCTTTAAACAATCTGTAGTAGGTTTGTCTTCCTATAATACCAAAACTCCCTTCAGAAACTGGCCCAAATGCCCAGAGGATGGAGAGATTGGTTTCGTACGATGTCCGAGAAAAAGGCTAGAGATTGGAAGCTTTATGACCTAAATCAATGCTTGACACTCTTGTTGTCTAGAATGGAGAGGAAAGATCCACTCCTAATCTCTGCATCTTTATTTCTGGTCCAACACCCTAAATGCCTTTGTTTTTTGTCACGACCCAATGACCATCACTTTGACCGATGTTTATATGCTGACCGGCCTTAGAATAACAGGATCAATGCAGCCTTATGACTTCTTAAGTGTTGGATCCAAGAAATTAGCCAAAATATTAGACTACATAGGATGGACAAGTTACATTCTGAACCACATCGGAGACGAATCAACTGTTAGCGAAAAAGAATATGTAGCCTTTCTAAACTGTGGTTAGAGAGATTCATCTTCTATGGGTCATCTTGTGGACTGACTTATAATCACAAACTCATGGCAGAGCATTTGGTAGTAGGCAAGGATATTCCTCTTAGAAAGTATCTGTTAGGAGCTGCTTATCATCTGATGCACCAGGGAGCTGCCCAATTACTAAAGAATGAACTAGTGCATACTATCAGTGGCCCTTGGTGGTTGATACAACTATGGCTGAACCTATATATCCACAAGATTGTAAGGCCTGATCTCATAAACCTAAGTTTTCCTTCCTCTAACTTTGATGAAGAATATAGAGGCGAAGAAGGAAGAACCCATCAGTGTATGAGATATGGTGAGGCTGCATCGACCATAACAATTGATGTCGATGTTGGCTATCTCTTCAAAAAGTTTTATAGAGGGTTTGATGCAGATATCCTGACTTGACTACCCTATGATGAGGATGAGAACAATGAGCTGATCTTCCCATTCAAATTTTGATTTGAATCGGGCTGTTCGGACAAGACAGCGGCTGCAATCTTCAATTCCTTCATCAAGCCCTATGTTCTTCTAGCCGAATTTCGTCATGGTCATGGCAAAATGGCTACAGGCTCCTTCCTTCTAGGTAGCCTTCCAACCTATGAGTTTTACACCCCTTCTTTTATAGCTCATCAGTTTGGTCTTGGTCAATTGCCTCCTCAACTGTTCTTCAAGGATATACTGAGACCAAGAGAAGGTATCAGTGAAGTAATGGAAACCTCTGGAGTTTTCCAACTAGGATCAAATCTCCCTTCTCTTTACTTGCTTGACTGGACAAGAGTCAACTTCTCTTCCAACCTTTTTGACTCTTGGTGGCAAGAATGGCACTCCCATATCTTCTGTGGGCTGGCTCATCCTAGATGCTTCTGACAATTAGGTAAGTTACCATTCTTTTTTAGAAAAAATATTCGATGAACTCCCCTGCCAACTATTCTAGCAGACTTTTTTAGGACATCGAATTCAATCCCCCAAGCTTAGACAGGAAAGGGCACCCCATAGATTATCAGCCACATTGCCCAGTTTCAAGAATAGGATCAACTACGCCTCCATTGAAGCGGCTGATGAAAACTCATGTTGCCTCCACCATCATAACATATCAATCTTCAAAGCGCAAGGCGGCCCAAGGGACAACCCAAAAAACCGTTACTAGAAAAACACTCCACAGAACGAGACCATCACCTACTTAGGTAAACAATTCATTTTTCCTCAAAATGATATTCAACCGCTAATCCTCTTTCTTCACAGTTATCAACCATTGTATCCCAATCGGCTCTGGGTGCGGAACTATTTTCCTAGGCATTCAAGTCAGCATCAACTGAACCTTCATCGGTCGATCCTCAAAAGAAGCCAATTTTAGTTGAAATAACTAATGCTTCCAAGATAGCAGAAGATGTAAGTCCTTCCATTTCACCACCTGATGTTGCTAAGGTATTTTTTTAATTCTTGATTTTTATTTAGCTTTCACCCTTCATCTGACCATTTATCATGTCAGATACTCTCTGAGGAAACACCCATGCAAGAGCAAGAGTCTGGCAATCCACCTATTGACAATGATCCTATTGACGTTGAGAATGATCTAGTTGTTGACACTCATATTGCCAATTCCCCAGTTCAGCATACAACTGATGGTAAGAAAATCATATATCCCTTTTATCCTTCTACAATAATAATGAACTAAAAATTTTCCATGATATTTATAGATACCAATGTTAAAAGTTCAGAGCCAATTCAACCAGACATCATTGGTGCATCATCAGCCGTCCCTTCTCTTCAGATAGAGGATGCCACAAAAAAGGTACTATATCCACTTCACAATTCATTATAAACTGATCCAATCTTCCTAATCAAGATTTTCTTATATATATAGGCACTCAATCTCCTAGCTCTGAGCTACTCTTTCAATCTTGAGGAGTATCTAGACAAAGATGAAATTAGCTCATCAACCACCTCCTCTAAGGAAGCTTTATCAGAAGAGACCAGAAATTGGCTAAAGGAAATATTGCCAATGTTTGAGAAGAATATAGTCGATTTGGTCTAAGACAATGATTCAATACAAAGAGTCTTCTTAGCTATTAAAGATAATTTATTCCCAGTTCTTACCAGAGTCTTGTCATCTTTATCCATTATTGAAGATCAAGTCCCAAAGGCGAAAAAGGCTCAGAGGAATCTGTCCAACTGTGAAGCTTTATTGGCCAAGAGGAACTCCAATAGGCAAGAGGCCAAAGAGCTGATACAACTGATCGACGATCTAAAGAACTCCTCCCTCAGGATCGATCTAGAGCTGACCCAACTAGAAATTAGGCATGCAGAACTAGAGAAGGAACTAGAGAAGGGAAAATTTCTCATTGATCACCACAAGTCCAACCTAGCCCAAATACCCAATGTCATTAAGCAAAAGAAATAAGAACTGCTGGCCAAGGTCAGGGAAGGCAGGGTCATCCGCAGCAGCCTTGAGGATATTCCAGGATCAGCCGAAGAAGACAAGCAACAAATCATAGAAGTTAATGCTATCCAGGTAGAAGTATTGAAAGCAATCTAGAATGTTCTAGACTTTTAATTTGTATATCAACATGTATCTTGTGTAGAATCAATGATAACCATACTTTCTGTCACCTCATTGTATTTCTTGTTTCAGCTAAAGAGCTGATTTGAAAATAGCCGATTCTAGATTTCTATCCTTGATCCAATTAAGTCAGAAAACACGGCCTTCATTAAGAGAACCCCTCGATCTTCTGCCCTTAGTCACCAAATGTTGTATTCTCTTCACCATCAGTGAGGTGGCACTTCACCTTCTATTAATTGCGGTTGCCTTTTGCACGACCCGAGGCGTCCACCTCCTCGCTCTGTGGCTTCAAATACCAGCCGAGGGCTCTGGCCTCGAGCACATCTACATTCGCAACTGCTCCTATTCCTTTGCACTTCTCTGCCCTCGCAAACTATATAGTGGCCTTCTTCCCCTTCTTGTAGATCCAATCAACTTCATGTTCAGCGAGGACAACCGAGGCAAACGTGTGGCGGAGGAGATTCCAGAGGAGGACATGCCGGTGAACCAGCGCCTATGATGTATGAGGTGAGATCAATATCTTCTGTTCTAGGCGATGGCCTTTTCTAACTTGTTCATAAGTTTGTCTTGAATGATAGTCTTCGTTCTCTCCCTAGGGGCGGCGAGCCCTCTGATGCTCCTCGTTGTCTGATTCCTTCGACTCTTACAACGGCGACGACGCTCGGTGTTTCCTCCAAGCAGCCTAAGACCGTTATTCTGAGGCAACTCAAGAAAATGGCCAGCTTGAGATCCACCTTGGGGTCTCTCAAGCCGCCCTTCACGCCGTCGAAGAAGAGGCCAGCGACGCTCGGGCATGGCTAGCCGAGTCCGACACCATGGTGGTGGGTAAGATGAATTCTAGGAACGCATTTATTCTAATTTCCAATATCTTTATATTGATAGCTCTTCTGTTCCTATGATTGCTAGCTCTAACAGTGCAGTTGGAGTCCCTCCAACTGGCGGCGAATGTGGCTATCGATGCCATCAACACCCGAGGCCCCCTCATCAACGCCTGCCTCCATAATGTTCTGGCCCGTGTCCAAGAGATCGCCCTTCATGGTGTTCGTCATGGCGCGTCAGTGGCGTTGGCCACGACGCAAGTCCAGACCGGGCACGAGCTCCACACCATGGAAACTAGCTTCCCAATGGCAATGGCCCTGAGGTGCACGAGGACTTGATTGTGGAGTTCGTCGATGCAGCGGAGGCCATTGTGGACATCACATCTGCTCAGGATGTGGTAAACAATGCCGTCGATTAGTTTGTATTTAGGGCAAAACTAATCAATGAATAAAATCTTCTGCCTTCCCATGATTGTATCTATGTACTTTCTGTAGTGTCATGATTTTTTCTTGTGTTTGTTTTTGCTCTATAGGTGATACATCTCGTATCGGTTTTTCTCCCTTTTGCAGTTGATGTTGAACTACGGACGATACCCTTCTGGTACCGGCTATTGGAGCCGATGACTAAACAAATTGGCTATCAAGTGTTGATCTAAATTCTAGAATAATATTTCTTCAAATATTTTTCATCGATCGCTTATTGACAAGTTGCACCAGAACTCTTCAGACCAAAAATTAAACAATCGATTGATCCAGGCTAAGCATCTCATTAAGCAGAACAACCTTTAAATTTCCTTCAATAAATTTATCAACTCTATCTTGCACTCAGGATTCGTGACCTAGGCCTATCTTTAGGACCAAGGTCTATCTCCTTCAATCCACTGGCTAACGAGAAGCCATGCCCTAACTTAACACTTGTGCCATCTATTGGATTATCCATTAAAACAAACTCTCGGAGCCGATTGCTTGGATCGGTTATTGGCTTTCATTACTGATCTTAATGAAGCCTCCTTCCCATAGCTTGCTAGAAAAACACTCGAAGTCTTCTAGCTCCCAATATACTGGATCGACTGTTGTGATACTCACAGATTCATCAGCGCAAATCAGCTCAACATCATCTCCATGCCATTGAATCAAACATTGATGCAAGGTTGATGGCACACAACAATTTGCATGAATCTAGTCATGACCAAGGAGTAGATTGTATGAACCTTTTCCATCAACAATGAAGAATGTGGTGAGCAAAGTCTTACTTCTGATTGTTAATTCGACGTTCATTGCCCCCCAGGTCTTAGATACATTACCCCCAAAATCCTTAAGCATCATGTCAATCTCAATCAAATCTCTTGGTCTCTTACCAAGTTTATGAAAAGTGGTATAAGGCATAAGGTTGATAGAAGCACCTCCGTCCACCAACATCTTGTTCATTGGCTTTCCATCAACAAAACCCTTTACATTAAAGCCTTTAAGTGCCGATGCTTGACTGGCTTATCCAATATAGCCTGCTATATAACTGTCAACTTGGCAACTATTTCTTCATACTCTGATTCATCAAAATCTAAATAAACTTCTTGATCCACTGGAGCTCTAAATTCTGATGGTAATAGAAAAGCCATTTGAATATTAGCCGATGGTTGCCCTCTATCGGCTGTTTGTTTAGCACGCCACACTTGAGGTCTACTAGATACCTGAGCCTATTCTAGCTCTCTGTTCCTTAGGCATTGCACTCTTTTTTTTCTAGCTTCTTGTCAAACCTCCTGGACACCATTGGCCTTCCTACCAAACATATTCTTCCTTGTTACTTTATTCTTCATAATCAGCCCAGTTTTGATCAACAACTCGCTTTCTAAGTCGATCATAAAAACTTCTATTTTTAAGCGTCAATCCATGTTACTATGATGATACGCATCTTGAGCATGGATAGACTGGCGGTTGGCTTGAGATTGCCTAAACTCCTAATATTGTTCGCTGCATTCCGGACAGTTATTTCTGGTAGGCAGCTTCAAACCTTCATTCTAGCAATGTCTGAAGAAAGGACAATTTTAATGTGATTCGGCTTGTATTCTTTCATACCTCTTTTTTCCTGTTGACGTCGGTATTCTTGCTCTTCTAACCAACGCTGATAATCCTTTTTCTACTGCTGCTGTCATGTATTCAACAAAATTCGAGATGTAACACGTGGCCTTATCGTCCCATCCTTTGATGTCTCTCTCTGCTCATATCGACGTCCCCCACGATAGGTCTGGTTATTAAATCGTAGGGCTTGTGGTAGACCTTATCTATTTAACTCTCCTAGTTGGTAGGTGGGCTATGCCCCGAAGTACTATCATATTTCTCCTAGTTATTTGTTTACCATTAGTTACTAGAAAGATAAATCGCTAGCTCTCCCACCTAGCTATCTCTGGTTAGCTTGTAAATAGTAGTTAGTTTAGGTAGTTTACACTCATCCTTCACTATCGTCCATCTACCTAGGATCAGCTTAGAACCTACCTTTAGCAAATCCTAGTCCTGTATAGATTCTAGCCTTTCGCCTTCCTGTGGGATAAATTATAAATTCGACACTCGACACTCATTGAGCGAAGTGCTATGCGATAGTTCAGTGCGCTTACAGAATCCTTCAATAGACATTAAGAAATATCAACAAGGAGCTGAAGGCTTCGACCCTGATCGCTGGGGTCGTGGCTCTCCGCCAGTCTGGATGGCCTTTAAATCAAGGACCTCATCGTGTATCCCATCCCGTAGTAGGTGGGATCGTACGTGTGTCTTGTTCGACCGTATTTGGGCGGTGTTGTGTTGTCTTGTCTTGTGTGGCGTGGCACAGGGATGACGTCTGACCGAATCGAGGTGACTGTTGTCCCTTCGGTCCTTTCAAGGTCAGTGCGGCGTGCTTTCTTTGGTCAGAGCAGGCACACTTGGCCTTGCTCGATCTCCCCCCGTCCCTCTCAGGGGTCGTGACAGGGGTGAGGTCGTGTGCTTCTCGAGCGCCGTGGGACCAAGGCAGGAGGAAGGGGTCGTGACTGACCCCGGCCTTAGCGCCCGGCCGGCTTCTTATTTGGCTTAGCTGGACCTCGGTCGTTTGGGCCTCTGCTAACTAGCGTATTATGGGTTGCTCAGCCCGCTAACTAATCGGTGCCTTAGGACCCCGGGGTTATAACCCCGATATACCCGATTTTTATAATTTTTGCTCTCTCTCTCCAATAACTAACTTGTCACATCCGTAAAACACTTAAGTTACAGTATAATTAATGTTTATAGAAACTATGGTAGTTTCTACATTAAAAGTCACTACTATAGAATGTTACTGTAGGGGTGGCTCTAGAGCCTCTGTAGGGGCGGCTGCGCCAGCCGCCCTTCTCAGGGTGTTCCTACAGATGGTGCCTCTGTAGGAACGGTTTTCTGACCGCCCCTGCAATGCCCTCTGTAGGGGCGGCTGGTGTTTTCAGCCGCCCCTACAGTGCCCTCTGTAGGGGTGGCTGGTAATATCAGCCGCCCCTGTAGTGTACTTCTGTAAGGGCGGCTGTATCACCAGCCGCTCCTGCTGTGTGTATTTGTAAGGGTGGTTCAATCAAGAACCGCCCCTACAGTGGATTTTCCAGTAAAAAAATAAATAATTCAAATTCAAATCTGACCATATATATATATATATAATTCAAATTCAAATCTGACCGCCACAAATATACATATATACATCCATAAACACAAGACCATTATTTTAAACATCATCACAAGTCATAATTCACAAAAGTCCATCATGCAAAACAAAGTTCAAACCGTTCCAAAGTCTGATCCAAACCATACCACAAGTCCACATTGTCATCAATGACCTAGGGCTAGCCTATCAATCTCCCGAAGGTGTTGGTATAGAGGATTACTACCTAAGTCGAAAAGAAGATGATGATAAGTGCATTTATAGTACACAAACTGGTCTATTTTAAAGTTGCAAAGGTCGCCGACCATCTCTAAGAGCTCGTCATCCTTGTATGGGTTCCTTCTCGTGTCTTTATCTTTCTCCAACTACAAGAGAACAAGTTTAGGTTTACTATATCACAATATATGCGAACTTTTCATACTACGAGCGAAGAGGTTCAAACTTACCAGATTAGGGTTTCTGTTGTAGCCACCGATGGTACTCATCATAATACATGTGTAGTATCCATAATGTACACTCTCAGGCTTCTGCTTGGGGCACTGTATAGTCCAAAACAAATCCTCTCCTAATAAGATGTTCTTTGATGATACTCACATCTCGAAATGCAATAAGGTTCTTGCAATCTTTGCAGGGACAAATAATCGTGTCACTATTCTCTTTCAATGTCGTTGCATGCTTCTTTGCGGCTTTGATGAATTTGTCCACCTCATCACGGAAAAGAGCGTCGTGTCTTAACGAACCATACATCTAAGAGTTCCTGTAGTCCATCTTATAGAAACAAAACAACCAAAGAAAGAATATTACTCGAGAATAACTGTATATACCTGAGACACGCACCATGATAGTAGAGGATAGTTAATTAATTGACTATTAATGCATAAATATTTTAAAATATAAATTAATTAGTTCAAATAAACAATTTTAAAGAAAACAATTAGCAACATTTAATATTTCATCCACTACCTTTCATGCAAACTCCATTCCAATTTCATAGTAGAGGATAATTAATTAATGGCCTATTTATACATAACTAATTAAAAACACACATTATAGAAAAGAATCAAAATAAATATTAAATGATAATTAGTAGCCATGTTTGAGGATATTTTACACATTAGCAATAATTAAAAATCTTACACATTCACCTACATGCAAACCCTAGTCACATAAAAAAATTGAAAAAGAAAAAAAAAACAAAATCCTAGTTCTAGATCTAAATATAAGGTTTAATGACGTATGCATCAAACTTCACTAATACTACACTAAAATCAACAAAGATGTACTAACAAAGGGTGCAATCTTACTTCTCTATCTAATTTACCCTAGTATAGTGAAAATTAGGATCCTATTTCACTCATAATTAGCTCAAGCTCCATGGAAAAGAGAGAAAACCAAAAATCAAATTACTCACTAACCAACGAATTAAACTTCAAATAAAGAGTTGAAGAAGCATTTTCTTACCTTTTAGAGCCTCTCCACCAAATGATTTGAGATCAAAACCTCCACCTTAGTAGAGCAATTTTTAGGATGAGCCAAAGGCCTCCCAATCTTTTTTTTAGAATAGTGTGTCCCGAGGTGGAAGAAGGGAGTGACTACTATTTATTCGTGCACCATCAGTAGGGGCGACTGGTGATTCAGCCGCCCCTACAGTCGAACAGCAGGAACGGCCGGTGACAGCCGCTCCTACAAATGGGCACTGCAGGGGCGGCTGGTGATTGAGCCGCCCCTACAGATCAGCCTCAACTGTAGGGGCGGCTCAGGTTACGAGCCGCCCCTACAGTGCTATCTGTAGGAGCGGCTGAGTTGCTGGGGTCCGAGGACGCCCACTATAGGGGTACCCTCAACTCCAGCCATCCCTACAGTAAAAAAAAAAAAAAAACTCCGTTCCTACAGAGGGAATCTGGCAACTCTGCGAGTGCGGTCTGCACAACTCCAACGGTCCCTGTGGCCAGAAGCCCAGAACGCCCCCAAAGCAGCGATGCTTTGGTTCATTCGACGACTCTCTAGCGGATCGCGTCCCCGTCCTGCCGCCGATTGGCTATCGAGCTGTGCCAAGTTTACGCGCGTTTGTCCTTGTAGCATCTCGCTCGGTTCACAGCCCTGCTCTTTGTTTTCTTCCTTTTTTATGAGAGGACACAGCGTAACCATATTTTTCTTTTTTTCCTGGGCGAGGTGATGGCGTCCGACGTGTAACGCGAAGGGAAGGAGCGCGTGTGGACACAGACGGCGGCAGAGCGGGGAGATGGCGGCGCCGCCTGCGCCAGTACGCGTCGCGCCTTGCACGCACGCATGCTACCTGCATGGCTGCATCGCGTGCTCAGCAGCCCAGGCTTAAAATGGCTAAGTGTGGGATGTGTTTTTGCTTCAAATCACTGAGTGTGTTGGATCTTCGAGATGAAAGAAAAGTTACGATGTGACTTTGTAGAGCAAAGTTACTGAATCCGTCTCCAAGCCAAACTGCTTAGAAAATTGATGCAACACATGCCAATAACAAAAATCTAAGATTCCGAGACTCTTACTTTGAGTACCTCCATGAGACTCTCTAAATTATTTTTTAATGCTAGGAATGGGAATTTTGATGGAAAACTACCCTTCAATAATTTATCTAAATGGTTATCCAAATTTAGCTATCTTTTATTTTGGATTTATCGCTAGCTAAAAATAGAAGACGAGAATAACTCTTTAGAGTGCGCACGAGATATGGAAAAACTGTTGGAGAGTAAAAAGATATAGAAAATGATTTTTATGTAAATGACTCTCCAAATAATAATTTAGAAAGTGAGATATAGAAAGTTTTTTTTTTTTGAGATGTTCTTAGACCAAAAGTTAAACAAATGATTTGTACTCTAAGGAGGTTGAATGCCTAAAACAAAGGAACACGTGCATAATGGCACTTAAAAATGATATTGGATATACTCACTGACTTGCTACAAAAGCAGCACATGTTACTATCGTTCTAATTTTCCTTAGCTAAATTTTTCTTGTTATTAAGGATGACCACCTCTTTTAAAGTACTACCACATAAAAAAAAATATTTTGAGAGGTACTTCAAATACCAAAATTCCTTTATTTTCGTAACTCCGTTATTGACAGTTTTCCTATGCCGTGGTATTTCGCGACTTCGGTGCCGGCCGCTAGGCGCTAGCTATAGGGACGGACCTACATGCACGGTGCACAGTCGGGAGGAACTAACAGGTACGGACGTCCTCGCGTTGCGTAGCTGTGCGCGCTCGTGCGTCGTCCTTCAGTTTCGGGCGCGCGCTCGTGAATACCCCCCCCCCCCCCCCCCCCCCCCCCCCCCCCCGCCTCGTCGGGGTGTCGACCTCGCCAAGCCGAACCCGCGTCCTGCGCCGCGCACGGCAGCTGGCAGTGGTAGAATAGAAACGAGTGCGTGCGTGGGTGCAGCGGCGGGCATCACCCCGCCCGTGAAAGCGTGGCTCGCGTACGTTGCCTGTTGGCGTGGTCCGCGCCAGGGAAGCGGGCGAGTGCCCGCGCGGTGTGCAGTCATCATCCGGTGATCCAGGAACCAAGTCGGCACTCTCGGCAGCTAGGCCGCCGCAGCCACGGACAAGGAAGCAGGCAAAGCTAGCTATCGCGGGCCTTTTTAAATCGAACTTAGAGTGAAAGGATGGCGGCCATAGCCCACCGGGTGAGGCAGGCGGCCACAGCCCACAGCCCACATGGTGTACGTGGTGACTGCCTGACTGGTTAGTGGTGACGACGAAGCTAGCAGGCTGGGGACGACGACGTGCTGGCGCCGCAAAAAATCGCGGCTAGGAGCATGTGGCATCTGGCATCTGCCCTGCCCCGGGCCGGGGGCCGGGGCCATGCGATGATGCAATGCCAGTAGGAAACTAGGAAGCTGCTGTTGGTTTCATCGTTTGTCGTCAATTTCCAACAGGTTTATTTGTCACCTCTGTGTTAAACCTACCGATACTGTCCAATCTTCGGCGCCGGGTTGTAGCTGATTAGTCAGGGTTCCTCCGTACTCCCCTACTTTCCATCAGTGCGCCACAAGTTGTAATCCAGTCATACTCGTGCTAACGAACGAAGCCACTGAACTTTGGAGTACCCAACACTGGCTCTGACGACGTAGTACGTGTACGTACCCCTCACTTGGAAATGCTGTTACGGCCCTGTTCGCTTTGCTGAAAAGCCAGACTAAAAAGTACTGTTTGCTAATTTGTTGTGAGAAAATATTGTTCATTCACCGAAAAAGTGCAGCCGGTAAGCTAGGGGTGTTTGGTTCTTTAGTCGCTCCTAAAATTTATGTCACATCGAATGTTTAGATACTAATAAGGAGCATTAAATATAGATTAATTACAAAACCAATTACATAGATGGAGGCTAATTTTCGAGACGAAATTTTTAAGCCTAATTAATCTGTCATTAGCATATGTTTACTGTAGCACAACGCTGTCAAATCATGGACTAATTAGGTTTAAAAGATTCGTCTCGCAAATTAGTCGCAAGTTATGCAATTAGTTTTGTAATTAGTCTATATTTAATACTCCATGTATATATTCAAATATTCAATGTAACACAAATTTTAGAAGTTTCGGCGGAACCCCTAAATCTCAATCCATGTGGCAAATCAAAGCTGCTACATTATCCACATCCGCTATCAGTGCCGCTGTATAGGCACCTACCATTTGGGTACTACGGTCGTAGGTATAATCCACCTAATCCGTGGAAATATTCGGACAACAAGTACACGCCAGTAGGTGGCTGGCTACTCGATCGCCGAGCAAAGTCCCAAAGCTGGTGCCCGCGCCAGCAGCGCACGCACGCGAGGTGCGGGCTGCTTTTAGCTGCTGCTGGTAGACAGTTAGGTGGTGTTGGGTCCTCTGTCGATTTTAGTGGTTGTTCTCTTCGAATATTTGATATATATATATATATATAGTATTAAATATAAATTAATTATAAAGTTAATTATATAGTTTATGATTAATTTACAAGATGAATCTTTTTATCGATAGAATATCATCGGCAGTTCTTTAAGAGGTATCCCACGAAGTTAGATTGATCAGCAAAGAAGCGTGTGATCAAGAACAAGAAGACAAAAGAGACACACGAGTTAGACGGGTTCAGACCATCAGTATGACGTAATACCCTACTCCTGTGATCTGTTGGTTTGTGGCCCCGTTTGCTGGTCTGAAACTTGACTGAAACTGGCTGAAAACACTGTTCTGACTGAATTGTTGTGAGAGAAAAACACTGTTTCGGCTGAAAAAAGAAGCCGAACAAGCCATTTTTAAGACAAGCGAACGGGGCCATTGTATGATATTGCGTGACTGCAGATGTATGTATCTTGATGTATCTTGTCTGCTAGGGGATCTCGAGTCTCCTTATATACTCTGGAGGGGTAGGGTTATAAGAAAAGTATCATATTTAGTACTATATAATATCTTGCGGTGCACGTCGAGTAGCGCCGTGCACGTCTTGATCTTGTGGGCTGGGCCATCTCTGATGGTGCGGCTCATGTCTTGTCTTAAAGATACTGGGGGGCCATACCCCCACACTTTTAAGCCCAATTAGTCCATGATTTGACAATGTGTGGCTACATTAATATGTGCTAATAATAGATTAATTAGGCTTAAAAATCGTCTCGTGAAGTACTGATGAATTATATAATTTATTTTTTTATTAGTATCAAACACCCCATTCAATATTGAAATTTTAATCACTTTCCAAACACCACCTTATTAAGCTCAACAAAGCTATAGCAAGCAGATCTCACTCATCCGATCGAGCGAAAATACGTGGCCGCGCGCGTACGGACCGCACAGAAAACCCCCTCCTCCGAAATATCCAGCTTTTGGGCCCGGCCTGTAGCGATTGCCAGCAGCGGGAGCGGGAGCGGGAGTGGCGTGGCAGCGGGCGGCTGCGGCTCCACCTCGTCGTCTCTGCCGTGGAGTGGAGCATTGGAGCCAGCCCGGTCGCTGTCGACCACAGGCCACCCCACGTGCGGGGCCTTCTGGCCGCACCTGGCTCGGGCCCTAGCCGTTTATAAACTTTTCGTTCGCTCGGTTGAAAAGTCATATTTTTTTAAGTTAATAAATAGTATTTTTCTTTTATAATAAATTAGTAATAGCTTATGAGCCGAGGAACATGCAAAGCCTTTACTACGCGACGCCCAGCTACCCCTTGCTCCCGCCGTGCTCGCGTAGTTAATGCTACTGGAACCGTGAAAAAGATTTGCTGGTGTACTCCCTCCGCCCGAATTAACTATCCTACAATCTCACCTCTCTCAAAAGTTAATTGTTTCAGAGTTTGATCAGATACATAAAAAATATACTTTCAGATTAACAGTAGAATATACTTTCTTAATAAAGTTAAATAAATAAAGATGCTATGAACATTTGATGTCTTTCATTAAATCTGGAAAACAGAGCCGTTTTAAAAAATGTTTGCACGAGAGCTGCAGCTTCTTGGAGTTGCTTTTTCAGAGAACTAGAGCCGGAGGTTTATCTTAGGAGCCAGATGGATGTAAGGCCTTGTTTCATCCACTGGCTAAATTTTAGTCGCTAGGAATTCAAATAGGTGCAACTAAAACTTAGCTAAACTTTACCTAGAGATAGAAATGTACACACTTTTAGTTTGTTCGCTTGTTGATTTCAGCCAGAGCTTATTAGCCAACCAACAGTATTTTTCTCTCACAACAAACTAGCACCAATAAGGTTTATCAGCTCTAAAACCAACCAGCGAACAGACCGTCTAGCTGTTCCAACTTAATTAAAATATGGTTAAAGATGAAACCACTATTTTCTATGTCCACATCGTGCTAAACAAATGTAAGGACAACATGGTAAATAAACGTAGAGGATCTAATTAATCCCATTTAAACTTTAGCCAAAGTTTAGCTACGATGGATTAAAAAACAAGACCAAAATATGTCTACCATATTCTAGGAAACAAATGACGTGATTTCTATCCTGCCATACGCGACAATGGCTACCGACGTGGTGTACCGTGAAACTGTCAGCGAGCAGGAGGCAATAGCGCAACCATGGCCTTTTCCCTGTAGTCCATCGGTTCATGTTTAGTGTGTGACTGTGTCAATCTATCACAGGTTCACAGCATGGTACTTTGAGGATGTAGCATCATCGGATGCTTTTGGACCGCTAATCATAGGCCCCGTTTGCTGGTTTGAAACTTGGCTGAAACTGGCTTAAAAATACTGTCCGGCTGAATTGTTGTGAGAGAAAAACAATGTTCCGGCTGGAAAAAAAGCCGAACAAGCCGAATATGGGGTAAGCCGAACATGACCTTTAAAGGCTATAAATATTGTCCAGGACACATGACAGGAGCTCGTTAATTGTGCGGTACCGGATTGGGCACCTATTAGACTGTCTTCAATAGCCCGAACCCAAATACGGGACGCATTTGTTGGTTTAGGTCGCGCACAGTGAAAAGGTCGCTTATCCAAAACTTTACGTTTCCAACAAAAACACGCAAAAGTCCAGAGGGTCGCCGTCGCTGGATCTTGCCGTGGGAGGGGGAGGGAGCCCGCCGCTGCCGAATCTCACCGTGGGAGGGGGAGGGAGCCCGCCGCCACCGGATCTTGCCGTAGGAGAGGGGAGGGAGCCTGCCGCCACCGGATCTCACCATGGGAGAGGGGAGGGAGCCCGCCGCCGCCGGATCTCACGCTGGGAGAAGGGAGGGAGCTCGCCGCCGCTGGATCTCGCCGTGGGAGCGCTGCCGGAGGAGGGAGGAGGGACCGCCGGATGCTCGGTCAGAGGGAGGAGGAGGGGCCGCGCCTCGCCATGGGAGGGGGAGGGAGCCCGCCGCTGCCGGATCTCGCCGTGGTAGGGGGAGGGTGCCCGCCGTCGCTGGATCTTGCCGTGGGAGGGGGAGGGAGCCCGTCGCTGCCGGATCTCGCCGTGGGAGGGGGGAGGGAGCCCGCCGCCACCGAATCTCGCCGTAGGAGAGGGGAGGGAGCCCGCCACCGCCGGATCTCGCGCTGGGAGAGGGGAGGGAGCTCGCCGCCACCGGATCTCGCCGTGGGAGCGCTACCGGAGGAGGGAGGAGGGACCGCCGGATACTGCTGCGGCTGGAGGGGAGGGAGCTCGCGTGCTGCTACTGCGGACGAGGCAAAGGGACGGAGAGGAGACGCAAAGGGACGGAGAGAGGACGCAAGTTTGCCTACCATGTTGCTTGCGACGCAAAATGCCTTCCGTGTTTGGGTAGTCTGTTGGAGGGTGGTTTTTTTACCGCAAAGCACTGTGTACTACCTATTTTAGGGATGGGTCACGGTTTGCCAATACTGTTTTTGTAGTGCATGCCATGATCCTCGCACGCATGATTTATTATCCCGATATTGCCCCTAAGGTCATTCTCAGCGTCCGAAAGTTTTATCAGACTTTCATTTTTTATATTTAATAAGTTGTCATATAAACATTTTCGATGACGTGGCAACGTTTTTAAAAAGAGAGAAGAAATGAGTTTTATGGGGGATGAAATTCTATTAGCATGATTGTTAACTCTCTGAGTCATAAAATTAAATGTATATGAAACCATAGAATAAAACTTTCTATTAAGTGTCAGTGTTTCATTCATATTTAATTTCATTTAATATGACATGACAGTTTTAAAAACAACACCACAAAACTCTTTACTGAGACTAGTCTAAGCCTCTAAGGTGTACAACGAGGGTTTCTTAACGCATTCACCTTGTTTTCCCTTTCCGATCCATCCACCTAGAGTCCCTTTCCGATCCATCCACCTAGAGTGCACCATCGTTGTACAAGTAGTAAGGCGTTGTTTGAATTTGAAGGGATTCTAAGACTACAGATAAAAAAGAATTCCAACAGTTTTGCTGGATTCCGAGTGAGGTAACATTCCTCTAAAATCTAGGCCGTTTGGATGAGATATTAGGACCATGGGATTTTTTTTTCTACTATCTAGATTCTCAAAATCTGAAGGATTCAGATGGGGCCTAAGTTTTCAAGAATCGGTATTGGCTAAGCTATACGTACCAGATAATTTGTATACCTTCAAGAACGGGTGTTGGCTGAGCCATATACGTACCATATAATTTGTACCTTCAAGAATGGGTGTTGGCTGAGCCACACACGTACCATACCATGTTGGTAGACAACCTACGCTGTGTTCGTTTAGTTTATAAGCTGTACTTTTTCAGTTAATGAATAATATTTTTTTTCACAATAAATCAACCAACAGTATTTTTAGTCATTGACTTATCAACTAAACGAACAGGGCACTAACCATGTTTTGTTATTAAATTTGTTATTAAACTTGACTAAATGTAGAGAAAACAGTTAAACATTTATGACACCAAATATCAATCTATAATATTGTACCATTGCTTATCTAACAGTTTTTTTTGCTATTTGCTATATCGATATTTTATATGTTTCTCAACCTCCTAATTATTGCATTTTCTATGTATTGGTAGTACTATGATTCGTAAAAAAAGCCCCTCATATTACATTTTTCTTTTGCCTTATAGGTGTAATCCTCGTTTTCATGTGGCACTCTCGTTAGTCCTCACTACCGTAGTACCGTCAACCGTCACCATTACAATCTTTGCCTTGTTCAAGTATTACCTACCAGTATTCTCTATTATGTGATTATTGCACAACAGTTGCATACTTTATTATGCAGTAATCACTACTATGCAAACCGAATAAATTGTAGCGCACGTCTCGTGCTAAAATAATACACCCTTTATATGTTAGCTTTTGTGTGTCTATCTAGATACATAATAAAAGTAAATTATGTATCTAAAAAATGTCGAAACGGCCTATAAATCAGGAGGAGTACTAAAATTCAAGTGCCTCAAAATACACGAGTGAATTTATATTTTCCTGTTTGATATTTGCATTTTATTAAACAGGCAACTGTTCATCCACGGACAAGCGAAAGGGAAAATAACAGACAGGGGCATTAAGGTAAATCCGACAGTGCCATACTGCCATTCTCTCCCCCGGGCCCGGTGCCCCGGTGGGCTGGCGCTAGGGATGAAAACGGTACGGATATTTTCCGACCGTATTCGAAACTGAATCCGTTTAGAGAGGTTGAGATTTGTCCGTGTCGAGTCCGGATATCTAATATCCGATACCGTATGCGTATCCGAATACTCAAATCACATATTTATAATGTCGATATTCAATCGTATCCTTTCCATCCAAATCCATATGTATTCATCCCTGGCGCCCGCGCGAACGGCGATTGCGCTTCGCCTCGTGGCCGTGCGCGCTAATTATAACCGCGTTCTGTTACTAAACCCGGCGTCCCGTTCCCCCAGCGTGCGTTTCGTAAGCCGACTACGCGAAGCATCCAGCGTTGCTCAACTCTGTTCGCCACTCCCCACTGCCAGTCTGCCACCCTCCATGCCCATGCCCCACCACCACCTCGCCGCCTCTAGGCCAGAACCCTAGGCAGCCCCCAATGCCGCCCCACCGCCTCCTCCTCCCCCTCCTCCACCTCCTCCTGCCCCTCGGCCTCGGCGTCTCCGGCGCCGCCGCTGCCGGAGGGAACGCCACGTCGGCGCCGCTCGCCTGCTCCGAGCTCTCGCGCGTCTGCACGGCCTTCCTCGCCTTCCCGGCTGCCGGCGCGGGGGCCGCCAATGCCACGCTGCTCGAGTCCATGTTCGACGCCGCGCCGGGGGACCTCACGGCCGACGCCGCGGCCAGCCCGGGGTACGCCTTCGTGCGTAAGAACTGCTCCTGCCTCCCGTCCCGCACCTACCTCGCCAACACCACCTACACCATCCCCTCCTCCGCGACGGTCTCCTCCCCCAATGCCACCGCCGCCGATGTCGCGGCCGCGGCGTACGCGGGCCTCGCCGTGCCGCCGCCTGGCGGGGCGGCGCAGCGATCGCCGCGACCGGGGGCGGTTGTGGCGCTCCACCTGCTCTGCGGCTGCTCGTCCGGGCCCTGGAACTACCTTCTCAGCTACGTCGGCGTCGAGGGGGACACGGTGGAATCACTGTCGAGTAGGTTCGGGACGAGCATGGATGCCATCGAGGCTGCCAATGCCATGGCCGGCCCCGACCCCATCACCGCGGGGAAGGTGTACTACATCCCACTCAACTCAGGTCAGTCATACCAATGTTTGCGATCATTTTGGACAAGTCAATCAAATGTTTCTCTCTTTGTTCAATTCGCTGTGAAAAGATTGATAGTTCCTTCTGTCTCAAAGTTTGTTGGGTTGTTGCAATTGCAAGCATGGATCTCTAAATAATTGCTCTTTTATGAAGTACGGATCCTCTTGCTCTTTTATGAAGTACGGATCCTCTGGATTTATTGGTCTGGGCTTGTGAGGCGTACCACGAAGTTCACGTTTTACATCTTGTGACTGCTCTGGAAATTACCAATTGTCCCAGGACCATGCTGTGGACACGGTGAACTATCGTGTCAAAATTGTACGCTAAATGTGTTCTTTAGTGAAGTGGCAGGTACTCCTTGCCCAATGATCAGCTGCAACTCAGCTTGTTGAACATCATTGGGTCTAAACAAGTTCCTGAAAATTGCTACCACCAGAGACTAGTATAACTAACTTCATTACTTTGAGGTTACATACTAAATGGAGTAAAATAGTCTCTTACTGGTCTGGTAGCAGCATCTCATAGTGTGCTTTTATGTAGTTCTAGGTTGGCACAAGGAGGTATATGTGACATTGGGTGATTGCACTAACACATGCCCTGCACCTAATCTTCATTAAGAATTGAACCCAGTTACATGCATACTATGTAGTAGTTGAGATATTTGGTGGCAGTGACACATTAAGTTTCTCACTCTGGCTGCTCTGTGCCCAGTTCTCCAGCATTTGATTGCTGAGCCTCCCAATAATATCCAATGTCAGCTTTCTTGGTCAGCTGAAGCCTCTGATCTGTTTTTCCTACTTCGTGGTGTTAGTTTCTTTACCACTATTATTATTCTTGTCCACACAATTCCTTTTCTTCTTGCAATGTTTAAAAGGAAACCTTACTTTGTGTAATCCTTTTTTATATAATTTCTTGTAAATTTCCATCTAATGTTTGTAATAGACTTGTTTTTGGAAGAGTTCCTTAATGACTACTCCATCCTCATTGTCCTGTACCAATTTGCAGTTCCTGGACAGGCGTATGTTACACTACCTGCTCCTCCTGCTCCTGCCCCAGCGCCAACAGATTACACATTGTCAGGTTGCTGTTCTTATTTGTAACTCGTTTTGTAATGTTCTGAGTAGGTAGTCACTGTGAGTGATAATTTAATACTGACCTGAAACATATTTTCAGGTAGTCGTTACAATTTACAACTCATTTGTTGATATTTTGGTTTACATAACCATTCCATGATTTTGTGGTAATACAGTATGCTGTATTTTCTGGGTAACATTTAGGCTGGCTGGATGTTGTTTGAGAATAATCAGTGACAGTTATTTACAATATGCATATTCCATTTTTTTTTTCCTTATTTTATTTCGATTTTCTTTCAGTTAGCACTCTTTTTATGGTCTTGATCCTATATTTCTCTACCAAGTATCATCATTGAAAAATGTCAGTTTTGGTATCAAGTATTATATACAATCAACAATATTCTTGTTATGATAATCTAACAAAGTATCATCTGGCATACAACTGCAGAGACATCAGATCACCATTCGACCAAATTTCCTTATGGATGGGTTATTGGTAGCATGGGAGTTGCACTTGCTTTAATTGCTATTGCTGTCCTTGCACTTGTCCTATGGAAATTCTTTGGATATAATCCCCAAGATCCTAATAACCAGGGAAAGAGCCCAGACCGACATAAGTTTCAACTCCTTAAGAGTGGTAGTTTCTGTTATGGTTCTGGAAGATACTTGTGTTGCCAATTTGGAAATGCAAAGCCACCAAGAGCGGATGGTGGTGATCATCATATCAATGTCCCCAAAGGTCAGTTTACTGTTTGTTAACCAGTCCCATAAAAAGGAGCACATGTAACTGCTCTCAAGCCTACGCTTGTTCTGGAGGTGGACCAAGTAGTTTCTTGAAATAGGATACAGTGGAAATTTCAATTGAGATACAGGGCAACAAATTCACAGTTAGTATTAAATTAGTACCAGCACAAATTAGCTACTGTTATTTTTGTTTTGCTTCTTACAACTGATTCAAGCCTCCAAAACAGGCATGGCAGCAGATGTATTTGATAGGGAGAAGCCTATTGTGTTTACGTACGAAGAAATGCTCACATCAACTGACTCATTTTCTGATGCAAATCTTCTTGGTCATGGTACATATGGTTCTGTCTATTATGGTGTTCTCCGAGACCAGGTCCAACATCGAAGTTGCCCACTTGTATGCATAATATTCCTTGTCATTGCCTTCTCAATAGTAAAAAATGTTGTCTACAGGAGGTTGCGATAAAGAGAATGATGGCCACTAAAACAAAAGAATTCATAGTGGAGATGAAAGTTCTTTGTAAGGTTCATCATGCTAGTCTGGTACGGTGTTTTATTGCTTATCACAAAATCCTAGTATAAATTCATTTATTGCTGTTACATGTTTACTGAACTTTCATTGTGTGACCCATGTTTTGTCAAAGGTAGAATTGATTGGCTATGCAGCAAGTAAGGATGAGCTTTTCCTGGTTTATGAGTACTCTCAAAATGGTTCGCTCAAGAATCATCTACATGACCCTGAAAGCAAGGGTACCTCATCTGACACTTGATTTCTGAAAGATTTTCTTGCTCTTAGATATGACTTTCAGCTTTATAAAGTAGTAACATGTTCATAAGCTGTTCATTTGTTAGGACTGTGGAACCCCCCGTGTCAATAACTTTCACGTTTACTGGTTCCAGAACGTTGTGTTACCACTTACCAGTGTTTCAATCAAAAGTCTCCAGGCTCTATGCGAGCATTAGACTTCCACCTAGCACCTAGCCCACCTAGGGAGTGAAATGTTCTCCAGGAGGCAAGGAGGGGACTGGGGAGCACGCTTTATGTGAATATTTACATCTTGCTTAAATGAAATGCCACGTTAAAAGAAAAAAGTGGGCCACATAGAGAGACATTGTCTTAAGAATGGGACTACTGTTTACACCCTCCATCCCAAAAAGAGTGCCTTTCTAGCTATGTTTGTCAAGAACTCTAGATTCATAGCAAGAATGACACTCTTTTTTGGTCAGAGGGTGTATGTGCTATGCTATGGGCAGCCTTGGACCACCAAGTACTGCCTAGGGATCACCTACCACCAAGTACTGCCTAGGGATCACCTAAGTACACGTAATTCTATTTGTCCTCAGTAGTTCTGGACTCATATTTTATGCCTCACTTGGTACTATGTTACCATTTGTTTGAACACCTAATTATGCTACCTCCACAGGATTTAGCATTGTTGATTGATTTTTTTTTAATTTCTTCCAGGGTGTTCATCACTTTCATGGATCTTTAGGGTCCAAATTGCACTTGATGCTGCTAGAGGACTAGAATACATTCATGAGCACACCAAAGATCATTATGTTCATAGAGACATTAAATCAAGTAATATCTTGCTTGATGGTTCCTTGAGAGCGAAGGTTAGGTGATTTAAATTATTTGGTTCCCTTTTTCTTGCATCAACTAAATAACTAATACCTTGTGTATTGCATCTTCTGCCTTTACAGATTTCAGATTTTGGCCTTGCAAAACTTGTAGTGAAATCCAGTGATGCAGAGGCTTCTGTCACTAAGGTTGTTGGAACTTTTGGTTATCTGGCCCCTGAGTAAGTGCATATTTGCTGTGATTGTTTTAATTAAAAGCAAACTTTTTCTCTAACTATGGCATTGTAACAATCTTTCATTGATCTTTTAGATACCTGCGGGATGGCCTGGCAACTACAAAGAGTGATGTCTATGCTTTTGGTGTGGTACTTTTTGAGCTAATATCTGGAAAAGAGGCGATTACAAGAGCTGAAGGAATGGGTGCAAGCTCAAACTCTGAGAGACGCTCACTGGCATCAGTTGTAAGTTTTCAGTTCAGTGTTAGTTGACTTTCTAATGTTGTACCTTAGGATTTACCATTATCTTACCATTGAAGTGGCATAGAACTTCTGTTGAACTTTGTTCAAGTTTCTAATTTATTTGTTTTTATTTACTCCAAAAGTCTTAAGCAACTTTGGTTTTGTACTGCACAGATGTTAACTGCTCTAAGGAAATGTCCTAATTCAACGTATATGGGGAACCTGAAAGACTGCATTGACCATAATCTAAGGGATCTGTATCCTCATGACTGTGCGTACAAGGTATGAACTTTAAACTCATGTACTTCTTGCAGTGAACTAGGATTTTCCTAGTTATCTTTCCAGCCCATTTTGTGGCACCCTTGCTCGTCGTTCTGAACCCCCTAAAATGCTTTTCCTAAGATGGCCATGCTAGCGAAACAGTGCGTGGACGAAGATCCTGTTCTGCGGCCGGACATGAAGCAGGTGGTGATCACGCTCTCTCAAATACTGCTGTCTTCTATCGAGTGGGAGGCGACACAGGCTGGGAACAGCCAAGTGTTCAGTGGTCTTGTGGCGGGGAGGTGAGCTGGTCACACTGGCCTGTGATGCTGCTGTACATGCTCTTCAGTGATCTAGTCACCTGATCCATCGGGGGCATATATTCGTCTATAGCCCTCCTCTTTATATCTTATTACTGGTCCTTTGTCCAGTTGAGCGATTTTTAAGATTTTTTGAGCTCTGAGAGAATACCTACCAGAGTGCAATATATTTCTTGGTTGGTGGTACAGTATGTAGCTACGTATGTATACAAGAATCTACCTTGCAATGCAATTTCACCATGAGTCATTTCGTTTGTTCCGCTGCTGCTATGCCCTGACTTGTGTTTGTAGCCCAAGTTCAGCAGCAGCGACTGCAATGTGTACTTGTGTATTGTGGGTTCTTGGACCCTCTTATCACGTTGGTAAGTTGCCAAAGCAGAAATATTCTAAGAGCAGTTCTAACCAAGAAACTATAGAGTAGTTTTTATACTTCGATGTTATATAAACACTATACATTGAAACTATATTCATATTCATAATAGATAGTTTTTACAAAATATTTTCTCATGTAAACATTTTTTTTATCAAAAACATTTCCTTCTCTTTCTTAATTTCAATATTATATCACCAACTTTACTTATTTAACATATACTAATTTAAAATCAATAGCATAATCCTAATCATCTCATTATATATACTTTATTTATACATCCTGGGACCTGCAACTTAATGTCCCTGCACCTGCAGCTTGGGCTCTGTGAAGTCCAAAAAGATGTGCACACACAAGGCCCCAAAAAAAGCATGGCCTAACTGTTCGCTTGTTTGGCAGATAAGTCATGGCTAAAAATATTGTTGGCTGATTTAGTGTGAGAGAAAAATATTATTCGTTGACTGAAAATGTACGGCTTATAAACCAAACAAGCCCAAGCGAACAGGGTGTGCGTGGCCATATGGTGTTCAGGTTCCAACTGTGCACCGGTAGGCCACTGCTCATTAGGACTTGGGAGGAAATAATTTTGGAATCGCGTTCTGAAATGAAATACAAATTTCTCTCAAACCGTTGATCATTTCTGAATATTTTTGACACCATTGTGTTCCTCACAGTAAAAAACTTGACAATATAAGATCCATGTTTCAAATACTATCTCGGCCACAAAATAAATTGATTCCTAGAATCATTTAAAGTTATAAACTATCTTAATTTTAACCAACTCTATAAAAAAGGAGAACCGAGTGTAGCTCGGGTGGCAAGGCCCGGTGGTTGGGACCTTGCCGGCCGGAGTTCGAGCCCCCGTGGCTGCGAATTTCCGGTCTCTCACCGGGGTTTGCCCCCAATAAATTTCATTGTCTCTCACGCGTGGAGCCACAAAGGGAATGCGACGCGCCCGTCGCCACGGAGCCATGGTTGGACCTGGTGATCTCAAAGGACGCGATCTTGTGATCTGGGTGTAGTTGTAGGTTTGTTTGTGTACGCGTGGTGTGTGTGGTGTGCGTGTGTGAGATTGGTGTGAGTCTGTACATGAACAGCTGCTACAGTTGTATCCAGATGAGAGGCGTAAAAAAAAACTCTATAATAAAGAGTTGCTCGCAAAAAAAACTCTATAAAAAAGAGTAAGAACATCTATCATACCTAATAAATATATTGTCCAAATAAATTACATGATGTATCTATCTAGTAATACTAATTTAGTGTCATAGTTTTTTTTCTATAAGTTTGGTTAAACTTAAAAAAAAATTAGACCTATGACAAGTCTAAAAATTGATTTACTTTGAATCAGATGGAGTTTTTTTTCTGAATAGCACACAGCAGCCAAAATTACTAGGTACTTCCCTCCCTTTTTCGTCTGGCCTCGGGAGAATGGCCTTACAAAACTTTTGTCCAGTAAACCATATCAAGGTATAATTATTGCAAATTTGCAATATCTCCATTCTCTAACCCTATTGAAACAAGAGAAATAGTTCTATCATGCTATTTAATAGGGTTATGGATGGTCAATTAAGGTCCTGTTTGGTATTAGAATCTGAGAGAAATTGAAAAGTAAATTTAGTCACCTTGCTTATGATCTGATTCCTTCCTCATTGGCACCCCGCATTTGATCTGATTCCTTCCTCATGGTGACACTTTGCTCGCCATTTCGGTGAATAGAGGAACAAGCCGCACCACAACCTGAATTAAACAGTTACCGAATACATAGGCGGAGCCTCGATGCCTTGTGCACCAAATTTCACGGTGCGGATGTTTGACACTTGAAAAAAAAAACATGTTGGAGACAGAACAGTATTTTAATCTCACGATAAATGAGCATGAGCTAAATTTCAACGAAACTAACAGGGCCGAGCCGGCGCAAGGTGGAGCAACCGTTGGAGACAGAAATATAGGGACAGGAAAGCTGTGTTTGGTCATTGGTCAACATCAAGAAAAGCACACTGCTATCAACCGTCAAACAAAGCAATTATTGGCTGTTGTAAAAGAAAAAAAAAGAGAAGCTATTAGACATGTTCGGCTGAGCTGAAATTTGACTTGTTTGGCTTATTTTTCCAATCGAAGTAATATTTTTCTCTCATAACATTTCAGTATAAACAGTATTTTCAACATAAACAGTAAATAATTCAGCTCGGCGGAACCTTATTAGTTACTATCGGTGTAAATTATTGAGGCAGAAGATTCATACTCCTAGTCTAGCACTTCTACCGTGGTCCCATCAAGGTACTAAGCCCCTCCCTTTTAGGGCCTGTTTAGTTGTCAAAATTTTTTGTGCAGTACCTATCACATCGAATCTTGTGGCATATGCATAGAGTACTAAATGTAGACGAAAAAAAACTAATTGCACAGTTAGGTAAAAAATCGCGAGACGAAACTTTTGAACCTAATTAGTCCATAATTAGACACTAATTATCAAATATAAACGAAAAATGCTACAGTTGTCAAAATCTAAAATTTTTTAGATCTAAACGGGGCCTTAGTTCTTATCTAAAACTTTAGCTTCTGTCACGTTGAATATTTGGATATATGTATAGAGTATTAAATATAGACTAAAAAATAACTAATTATATAGTTTGCGACTAATTTGCGAGACGAATCTTTTAAGACTAATTAGTCCATAATTTGACAATAAAGTGGTACAGTACACATGTGCTAATGACGGGTTAATTAGGCTTAATAAATTCGTCTCGTGGATTACTGATAGATTCTGTAATTTTTTTATTAGTATCCGAACATCCCATGCAACACCCCTATTTAATATCCAATGTGACGTCCCAAAACTTTACACGCAGGATCTAAACAAGGCCTAAGTATTAGAGCTAGTGGTCTAGAGATAGCACTTTGCAAAGGCTCCATTCGCTTGTCTTAAAATCTAGTTTGTTTGGCTTCTTTTTTCAGCTACAATAATATTTTTCTCTCACAACAAATCAGTTGGAACAGTATTTTGATTTATTTTTTCAGGCAAGTGAACGGAGCTAGTGGCTACTATTTAATGTAGCAAGCCACTGCAACGCATACGATCCTGCATAGCAGGCCAAATCAACTCCATAACTAATAAAATCCTAGTTGATTCTAAATCTCAACCTATTGCTGCCACGCTTTCCTATCTCTATTCCCTGGTGAGTAGACCCATTGTTTACAAAACTAATTAATGACTAGCCATTAAATCAACAAGAAACATCGTGTTACTAAATCAACAGAAAAAAAATCATGTTTGTTTCTTAATATATGTTATGTTGGACCAAAACATCAATTGTTTGAGTTCAACTAAATATCTATTTAATTATTTGTTTGTGAAGTTCTATATTCACTAATCATCAATGATTTAATTTTTAGTTGCTACAAATGTGTGAGAGTCATTCTCATGATACACATGCATATATTTATGCATAATTATTAGATGCAACTATTAGAACTTAGTGTCCACTATCCACGATTTGTTACGTAGACATCAATTCGCTACAAACATGTTGTCTGCTATTTATTACCTTGGGTTGGGTCCCAATTCCCAAACTGCTGTTACCGGAGAGGCTGTGTACAAAACATTCCGAACATGCGACTCACTGCTCTATCTGCCCAAAAGGAAATCCCTCCATTCAAAATCCTTATATGTTTAGATGAAGTAGCATTTTTAGATACATAACTTTTAGAGTTGAATGTATCGTGGATGCATTAATTTTTTATGGTGTGTCTTCTAGGTATATGTTTACAACAAAATTTAGTAAGTCTATCCTAGAAAGGAAGAGATCGGCCGATGATGTCAAAAGCAAGAAAATCTCCTAGTTAAAGAATATTTACAAGCCGATCAGAAAATATTATTTTTATAGAAACACGACGTCCAGGTGCATATTACGATAAAAGAAACAAGGACACGTATCAAACAAGGAAACTTCATCAGCAATGATTCTACATAAGGGAAATTAGAGTCCATGTATCTTGATATTTCTTTTTATTATCTAGTCCTGTTCATTTAGGACTCTTATCAGCCCAAGGTATAAATATAAACTCTTGGCTATGGTAATCAGACACAATCAATCAAATACCAGTTATTTACTTTTTTCGGCTCTGGCCACCCCTTAGAAGTAGGACAGAGTAGATCTCGGCGAGTTCTTCAGCAAGTACGGCTGCATCGATCCGGTCGACCTCCACTGCTTGTCTGTAAGTACCGTCATGACTTATATCTCTGTTCATACGGCCGCATCGATCCGGTCGACCTCCACTGCGACTCTGGAATAAGTTAGTTATCGACTCTTGTCTAATTCAAGTATGGCTGCATCGATCCGGTCGACCTCCACTGCTCGAATTAGATTAAAATCAAGTTATCGGCTCGATCTAAGGGTGGCGTTCCTTCGGATAGATTCATTAAGTTACCGATATTGCCTATTGCTTTCATTATCTATTTAATTACAGCAATATCACTTCGTCCGATTGGGATTGATCTAGATCGGCCTTATATCTTGTTTAACCCATCGTTTGTTAATCTAAATTTGATCTAATCTGCGCTTTAAACGATGAGTTATGTTTTATCGGCTGTTTTATATCAATCTTAATCGTGCATAGCGTGCGGTTAAGACATGTTTGATCTTAAGTAGATTTATTGGCTAGCGAAAACCGTTTCATAGCCCATTATCACACCCTGTGTGATTCTGCCTCACACCCCACTGTTAGCACCGTGGAGTGGGAATCATTATTTGGTAGATCTGTTTCTGAGAGGACATGACCTTAACTGTGCGTTATGCCTGAATCGGCTGTTTTAGTCGATATCGAGTATTTTCTCGAACAGTTCACATCACAAGATCGTTGAAGTAGAGATAGGTTGAAAGATGTGTTAGCCCCATGATCTTATTATTGTATTACGGCCTGCATGATTCTGCCTCATACCCCACTAATATTAGTAATAAGTTAGGTTCATCAAGTCTATTGTTGTTTCTACGGCCTACATGATTCTACCTTATGCTCCACTGGTAATAGCGATATATGAGATTTAATATGTTCATTAGATTTATCTCTATTAAATGGTTGAATGATGATGAACTGTT
The DNA here is from genome assembly GCF_019320115.1 of Miscanthus floridulus. NCBI lineage: Eukaryota > Viridiplantae > Streptophyta > Magnoliopsida > Poales > Poaceae > Miscanthus > Miscanthus floridulus. The sequence goes on along the minus strand of NC_089585.1, from coordinate 107,439,527 downwards.
TCTTTTATAAAGGAGTTCGGTTACTTGCAGTCATTGGCTCAGTATAAACCAATTACTGTTGACATCTTATTGCCATTGACTAATATTTGTCTAAATAATGATATTCATTTTGAATGATAACCGATTCTTCTTACATAACCCCATGAGCTTTAACCGATTTATTCTTATGAATATGCTAGAATTGACTATTTAGTCGATCTCCTTTCATATCGGCTCTCAGAGCCGCACATTCGGGGCTGTCTAGCAACACCAGCATGTTCTGCCCTTAATTACTGATAAACTTTCTCTCTTTGTCAATTATAGGGTTAAATTGACTGGCATGTCTTGGGAGGAGTGCGTAGGATCGACCACCCCTGTGCTGAAGCTAGGCGGATCTCCAGCTCCATCGAGCGGGCCCTTCCGGCTTGCTCGTATGCCCTCGGCACTTTACAAAATTCCGTGTCGACATATGTTTCTTGCACGCCCAGTGGAACCCCACAATCGTCATGGCGGTTCACAACAACAAAGACATCCTTATGCTACATTATGAAGATCTACCTGATGGAGATAAATATGTCATCGGCAAAGCTACAAAAGAGTTTCAGAGCAAATGTTTGTTGTCCTACACCAAAATATGTGACAACACAATTGTTCAGAAATTTCCATTACCAAGAGTTCTATTACACGGGCAGACAGATACAACTGAAGCTGAAGACAAACTTTTGTTTACGGAAGTTGTAGACAAATCTGTTCGTGATGCCATATCAAGCCAAAATAAAGCTTTCTTAGACACATTCCGCAACGCCATGAAAGAAGCGATTCATGCGTTTCCAGTTGGGCCGACTTATTACAATATTCTAGATCCATCGACCCAAGGCACTAATCAAGTCGGTACCAGCCATCAAGAAGCAGCACCAGCTGGTAATGATGATGTTCAGGCAGTTCAGGGTTCATTTGAACAAGCTCAATGTACTACTATGAATCAGATACAGTATAACCCTGAACCATCAGTACAACATATACAACAGCCGGTGGGACAAGGTCAGAACTAGGTGATCAATTTTAGCACAGCAGACCACATACCGTCGTCGGCTCAAAAAATAGCACCATCAATTCAAAGGACCTATAGAGATATAGATCCTCACGTCTATAATCAGAGACTTTAAGCAGCAAGCTAGTAAAGAATCCAGCAGATGAAAATTCCATAGGGTTATCACTATGGTATAGATTATAACATCATTCACATGATTCCAAATCTAGGGTATCAAGGCACGTGGGATTTCAATCCATAGATGGGTCAGCAGGTGCAGAGAAATCCAAATTCAAATGCTGTGAGTTGCTGCTGAGGGTGACTAGGATGATAAAAAATCAGTTCGGTCTGAAGCCAAAAGGGCTGACCTTTTTGTACAAACGCCAATATTTAGAATGGTATGATTTGGTCACTCTTCCCACAAATTACAAGCTCCCAGAGTTGATCAAGCTGCCCGATGGTCATGTTATGTTGCCCCCCTGATCAGTTGAAGAATAAGAAGTTCTGTAAGTTTTATAATGCTACTTCTCATTCCACTAATGAATGTAGAATTTTTCGGCAGCATATACAGAGGGCTATTCAGCAAGGGAGGCTTAAATTTGATACGCCTCGGAAAATGAAAGTTGATGATAATCCTTTCCCACAAGATCAAAACATGGTTGATGCTAGGCTGATCAAAGGAAAGACTAAGATCCTAACATCAACCAAATCAAAAGAAGCTGAAACAGTCGATCCCAAGATGCAAATATCGGCCGACAAATATAGGAAAATTAAGAGACGTCGTAATGAGCAAAAAAGCCGATATGAGCAGGGAGGAAGGTCAAAAGCAAGGATGACAAAGCCACAAGTTACATCTCGGATTCTATTGAATAAGTGGCAGCGGTAGAGGAAAAAGGATTATCAGCATTGGTTAAAGGATCAAGAATACCAGCGTCAACTGAAAAAAGAGAGGTACAAAAGGAAACAAGCCGAATCACATTGGAATTGTCCTTTCTTCAGACATTGCTGGAATGATGGTTTGAAGTTGACTACCAGACATGACTGTCCAGAATACAGCAATTAATATTGGGAGTTTAGGCAATCTCAAACCAACCATCGGTCTATCCATACTCAAGACGCATATCATCATGATAATATGGATCAGTGCTTAAAAAATAAAAGTATTCATAATTGGTTGGGAAAAAGAGTGGTTGATCAAGACTGGGCTGATTATGAAGAAGAAGGCCATGAAAGAAAATATGTTTGGCAGGAAGGCCAATGGTGTCCAGAAGATTTGACAAGAAGCCAGAAGAGAAGAGTGCAACATTTAAGAAATAAAGAGTTAGAACAGGCTCAGGCGCCCGGTAAACCTCAAGTATGGCGTACCAAGTAAATAACCGATAGAAAGCAATCATGGGCTAATATCCAAATGGCTTTTTATGTTGCCATCAGAATTCAGAGCTCCGACAGGTCAAGAAGTTTATTCAGATTTCGATGAGTCGGAGTATGAGGAGATAATTACCAAATTGATGGTTGTACAGCAAGCAATATTTAATAAACCAGTCAAGCATCGGCACTTAAAAGCTTTATATATGAAATGTCTTGTTGATGGAAAGCCGATGAACAAGATGTTAGTGGACGGAGGTGCTTCTATCAATCTTATGCCTTACACCACTTTTCATAAACTTGGCAAAGGATCAGGGGATCTGATGGAGACTGACATGCTGCTTAAGAATTTTGGAGGTAATGCATCTAAGACCCAGGGGGCAATAAATGTCGAACTAACAATCGGGAGTAAGACTCTGCTCATCATATTTTTCGTTATCAATAGAAAAGGGTCATACAGTTTACTCCTTGGTCATGATTGGATTCATGCAAACTGTTGTGTGCCATCAACCATGCATCAGTGCTTGATTCAATGGCATGGAGATGATATCAAACTGGTTCACGCTAATGAGTCTATAAGTATCACAACAGTCGATCTAGTCTTTTGGGAGCTAGCGGACTTCGAATGCTTTTCTAACAAGTTATGGAAAGGAGGCTTCATTAAAATCAGCAATAAAAGCCAATAACCGATCTTAGCAATCGGCTCCGAGAGTTTGTTTAAGTGGATAGTCATAGCTTCGCGTCGGCCATTGGATTGAGGAAGAATAAGCATTGGTCCTTAGGATAGGCTTAGACCGACATATGTGAGCGCTAAGTTGAATTATCAGTGCAATTCAGAGTTGATAGATCTATTAAAGGAAGTTTTGTTTCGCTTAATAAGATGCTTGGCCTGGATCGATCGATCGTTTAACCTTTGGTTTAAAAAGTTCTGGTGCAACCTATCAATAGCGATCGATGAAAAATATTTAAAGAAATATTATCCTAGCATTTGATCAACACTTAACAGTCGATTCATTTAGTCATCGGCTCTAATAGCCGGTACCAGAAGGGTATCGCCTCTAGTTCAAAAAATAAGCCTGAAGATGTGAAAGCCGATACGTTATGTATCGCCTATAGAGCAAACCCTTCAAGCGGATGGAGTCTGTAGCCGATCTGCAAGAGCATAAAGCAGGTGGTTTCCTGATAGAAAAGGAAAAGACGACCAAGATTCTCTTGCTGCTGCTTTATTGCCAGCGCTGATGTGGCTATAATCGGGGGGCCTATTATTCCTCAAATGGTCTATCAAGATCCTGCAAATACTTGTCTAGGTTAAGCGCCAAGGTATCGGCTATGAGTGCTCGGAGTATATTTTAAATATGGTGGCCGAGAACCGAGACACTATACATGTGCATGGCTACATTAGCTAGACCTCAACCAGTTCGGCTTTATTATCTACAACACCAACGTGGGTGTGCCAGGGCACGAGTACTCCTCCTACCAAGACCAAAGGATGCAACAACAGATATACAGAAATCGGTAGGGGTTAGCTCGGCTACACATGATTGATAAAGCATCCAACATCGAAGTCAGTTGTTTCTGTTTCTAGCAACGAATTAGGCCCAACACCGATTATGTTTATTGAGTTTGGCACATATAAATCTATCACAACACTTGACTCGAAAGTTGTGCTGGTCATCTCATGGAAGGCAAATTGAAGGTTCTATTACGTGTTCTTGCATCTACAGAGAAATACAAATAGTAGTAGTGAAAGGAATAAATGTTAAGCATATTCCTCTAGCGAAGTATCTGAACTAATGACTTTCCCCGAAGAAAATCGACTGCTAGTTCGAAACCCTACCTTTCAAACCAAAGAATCATTTATTCCTAAAAAGCCGATGAAGATCAGACATCATTGAAAATTGGAACTTAGAGTCGCATCGGCTGAATATTTTAATCAAAGACTTCAAGGCTGATTCTAACCTGTTCGTTCAACCAACAATGATTAGATACTGCTCTAGGCCACCATACATCAGGATTTGTTTGTTTGCTTAGGCCGGCGCCACTTCCAACTTCTTCGGCGACAACCAGGGATTCCATGAGTTGACAAAAGTTGCCGAGCAGGCCACAAAGCACACTGAGGTGACCAGACTTAGGCTGGATGTACATGGATGTAGATATGAGGTATATATTCTTTATTCCTTGCTTTTCCTATCACATGTGAATAATTTATCATAGGGAAAGCATGCCGTCTAAGTAGTTGATGAATGAGATATGGTATGATGAAGGGAACCTTGCTTCTTTTTGTAAAGTACTTGAGAAATTTTCTTATAAAAATTCAAAATCAATAGCTTGTCTCCTCGATGATATTGAATTTCCTACCAAGGCCATATGTTATCATAAAAAAACTTCCACATAGGCTGCTTACTTTGTGTTGAGTTTTGTCAAGTCTTGTTGACCCTTGTTGAGAGATTTATCATGCTCCCAAGATCAAGATCACGTACATACCACATATATGTGCTGCTTCTATACTGGAAGTATGCAAAAACATATTTTTCATCCACCTCAAAATATTCTGCTCCTACTCTAGGAGAAGACAAAAATATGTTTGCTAGGTTTTATCATAATAAATGCTCCAAGTTCTTGATAATATTTTTCTCTAAAGTTATTGTAAAAAGAGACATGGGTTATGCAAAAATATAAAAAGATGGACACAAAATAGGTCCAAAGTAAAAAGAAAAGGAGATAAGAATAAAGATAACCCATGTTCTCGCAAAATACTCCACAAGAGAGAAATATATTTCAGAGAGTATAATAGAATTAAGTTAGCCACTAAATATTCCACACACATGCACATCCTGATCTAAGAGTATGACACTTGTCTCCTTGGATCTGGGGTTTGACTTTACGATACTCAAGGTAAGTATGCTACATACTTTATCCCTACCTGAACTCCACATAAGCTTTTTAGAAGTAGGGTAAATAGAGGCAAAACAATGCCTTGATGAGGAACTATGCACATTGAATGATTTGAGAGAATTATTTGGGGAGCAAAGCTATGTTTTAATTTTAAAAACTTTCAAAAAACCTAAGTTTTCTGAGTAGGAGAAGTGAGGATGATTGGATTCTAATCCGTTCCTTTCTTCAACCACTCGAGATGGTGTGATAGACACTTCAAAGTTCACATGTATAGGTAAGACTTGGAATAAGGTAATATTGCTATCAGTGAATTCTTCAGCTCCTTACAAGGGGTTTGATAGCCGACTATAATTATAAACTCAGGGACCAGTTCTTAATCGACTAAAGCAGATGATCAGTCAACCCAAGTAAGTCATCAAAGACAAATATTGCAATTAGATGTCGCTGACTCGGGACAAACGACCATCGGATTAAAATAGTTCGAAGCATGAAAATTCATACTCCGAACTAGGGGGCTTGTGTTTACAACAAAAAATGATAAGCTTATCCTAGAAAGGAAGAGATCGATCGATGATGTCAAAAGCAAGAAAATCTTCTAGTTAAGGGATATTTACGAGTCGACTAGGAAATATTATTTTTGGAGAAACACGACGTCCAGGTGCATATCACGATGAAAGAAACAAGGACACATATCAAACAAGGAAGCTTCACCAGCAAGGATTCTACATAAGGGAAATTAGAGTCCATGTATCTTGATATTTCTTTTTGTTATCTAGTCCTGTTCATTTAGGACTCTTATTAGCCTAGGGTATAAATATAAACCCCCGGCTATTGTAATCAGACACACAATCAATCAAATACCAGTTATTTACTTTTTTTTGCTCCGACCACCCCTTAGGAGTAGGAGTAGAGTAGATCTCGATGAGTTCTTCAGCAAGTACAGCTGCATCGATTCGATCGACCTCCAATGCTTATCTATAAGTACCATCAGGGCTTATACCTCTATTCGTACGGCTGCATCAATCCGGTCGACCTCCACTGTGACTCTGTAATAAGTTAGTTATCGACTCTTATCTAGTTCAAGTACGGCTGCATCGATCCGGTCGACCTTCACTGCTCGAACTAGATTAAGGTTAAGTTATCGACTCTATCTAAGGGTGGCGTTCCTTTAGATAGATTCATTAAATTACCAATATTGCTTATTGCTTCCATTATCTATTTAATTATAGCAATATCACTTCGCCCGATTGGGATTGATCTGGATCGACCTTATATCTTGTTTAACCTATCGTTTGTTAATCTAAATTTGATATAATCTGCACTTTAAACCATGCGTTACGTTTTATTGGTTGTTTTTATATAAATCTTAATCATGTATAGCGTGTGGTTAAGACGTGTTTGATCTTAAGTAGATCTATTGGCTAGTGAAAATCGTTCCATGGTCCGTTATCACGGCGTGTGTGATTCTGCCTCATATCCCACTGTTAGCATCGTGGAGTGAGGATCGTTATTTGGTAGATCTGTTTCTAAGAAGGCATGATCTTAACTATGCGCTATGCCTGAATCGGTTGTTTTAGCTGATATTGAGTGCTTTCATGAATAGTTCACATCACGAGATCGTTGAAGTAGAGATATGTTGAAAGATGTGTTAGCCCCATGATCTTATTATTGTATTACACATGTATGATTCTGCCTCATGCCCTACTGATATTAGTAATAAGTTAGGGTCATCGAGTCTATTATTGTTTCTACAGCCTGCATGATTCTACCTCATGCCTCACTGATAATAGCGATAGATAAGACCTAATATGTTCATTAGATTTATCTCTATTAAATGGTTGAATGATGATAAAATGTTTCTTTTATAAAGGAATTCGGTTACTTGCAGTTATTAGCTCAGTATAAACCAATTATTGTTGACATCTTATGGCCATTGACTAATATTTGTCTAAATAATGATATTCATTATGAATGAGAACCGATTCTTCTTACACAACCTCATGAGCTTTAACCGATTTATTCTTATGAATATGCTGGAATCGACTATTTAGTCGATCTCCTTTTATATCGGCTCTCAGAGCCGTACATTCGGGACTGTCTGGCAACACCGACATGTTCCACCCTTAATTACTGATAAACTTTCTCTCCTTATCAATTATAGGGTCAATTTAGCTGGCACGTCTTGGAAGGAGTACGTAGGATCGACCACCCCTGCGCTGAAGCTAGGCGGATCTCCAGCTCCATCGAGCGGATCCTTCTGGCTTGCTCGTGTGCCCTCGGTACGGGACGAAATTCCGTGTCGACAGTATATCAACTTTTAAACTGTATTTTTTGGTCTATTAACTTTTGGTGGTGTGTCATCCAAATCCATCAACTTTCAAACTGTATTTTTGGGTCCATTAGCTTTTGATGGTGTGTTATCCAGGTCTATCAACTTTTAAATTGTATTTTTAGGTCCCTAAACTTTTTAACTGGTTCAATGTAGGTCCATACTCCTTCGTTTAGCGAATAGATCGTACATGTCACGCCAAAAAAGCAGTCACCATGGAGTAGGTGATGAGTCCATAACTCCTCAAGATGTTCATGGAGATTAGTCTAGCAATAATTCAAATGTAGCAGCTGATAATTCGTTAATATCCTCTAGTCTTAAATTTGAGATTATTATTTTTAAAGATAAATATACTGTGGACATGAAGAAATTTACAACGGTTGGACTGTCATCAAATATATTTTATAGAGGTGCCTTATTATTGCGTGGAAAGGAGGAGAAAATAACGCTAACAAAATACATCAGTACTAATTCTAAAGAGATGGAGATCATCAATGGAATTTTCCAACGCGATTAGCATCCTTGCGGTAGTGTTTTATTATTTTCATGCATTAGTTTTCTATCCAGTTGTGGCACACGATCTTTTATCTAGCATCTAGCTTTTAGTGCCTACGTGAGTCAAATTGGTGGCTGCGTTTGGACGTGCCGTGCATGTTAGCCGAATCAGAGACTCAGGGTCAATTGATCCTATTTGGGCTAGTGGAGTCCGAGTTTTGTTTGGGTCACGTGGCCTGCGTGCCTATACTTGTGGCCTTCGGTCTTGTACCGGGTAGATTAGACTGGATTTTATTGTGGAGTTTATTCCCCGTCGAGCCGCCGCTCAAGAAACCCTAGATGGTGATCCCATCAGGTTCTTCGTATTGAAGATTATCTTCGGATGGTGATCTCATCCTGTACTCCACGGTGGCTGCTTTTTTGGCATGCCATGTCAGATCTATTCATTAAACAAAGGGGTATAGACCTACAGTGAACCAGTTTGAAAGTTTAGAGACCTAGAAATACAATTTAAAAGTTGATGGACTTGGATAACACACCACCAAAAATTAATGGACCCAAAAATACAGTTTGAAAGTTGATTGGACCTTAATGACACACCACCAAAAGTTAATGGACAAAAAAAATACAGTTTAAAAGTTGATGGACCTAGATAACACACGACCAAAAGTCAATGGACCTACCGTGCATTTAACTCTAACTTTGATTACGCATGTAGGTATACACTATGTCTAGATACATAATAAAAAAATTTTAAAAAAACTAGATACATAATAAAAGATTATCTAGAAGAGTCAAAAACATCTTATAAATTGATGGTTGAAGTAGACGATAAGTTAAGCGATACTAACTTAATAATATCAGTGCATTTTTTTAATTAAATTTGATCAAACTTATAACCATTTCAATTTAACTAAACCTATAATAGCTTTTTATGGAAGAAGTAAGTTCGTAAGCACGAGAGACAAACAAGCCTGTGGTTAACCCCGCACACGTGATGATGTCGCTACAATTTGGATCTAGTTATCTTTTCTGCTCTATGCTGTCTGTTTCTGCACGCAGATGAACATAAAATCGTCTACAAAAGTAGGAGTACAAAGGCCTTTTTTTTGCGAGGAAACAAAGCCCGTTTTAAGGATAATTGAAGCACTGACCTGTAGAGCATTTTTCCTAGTTTTTTTTATCCTCGCTGTTACAATTTTTCAACTTATAAAATATGTCATTATAATTCACGCTATTGAAAACTTGCCATTACAATTCTGCTTCTCTCACATCCATCCCCTGTTCTACGTCACTTAGATCTCGACGTGTGCCGAACCTGACTGCTCAGCAAGGGAAGATGGGAAGAGGAGGAGGAAGAAGATGACATGTGGGGCCGCCCTTGCATCAGTGATGGGTAGAGAGAGGCAGTGTGGACTAGTGGCAATACGGGGAGATACGGGAACACGAGAGCCTACAAGTGGGCTTAGGTACGTGCCAGACGTAGAACAGATCAAATTTTTTACTTTTTAGCTCTTTTTTCGAAAGTTTTTATAAATAGACCCTTGACGGAAAGAATTTAGAAAATGGACCCTATGCTTGACGCCAGTGTCTTTGGCGCCGAGCTCGTAAACATGATGGATGACTTGTCAGGGGACTTGACGTCAGTCACTCTGGCGTCGAGCTCAGCGTCGTAGATCTCGACGTCGAGCTCGGCGCCCGTCACTCTAACGGCTGACGCTGCACCAGAGTGACGGCCCGCGCCCCGCCCAATAGTGCCTTGGCATACTTGACGGCTGAGGCTGCCACCGTCCCAGTCCCACTGCTCACACTGACAGGCACAGATGACAGGACACGTTGGTACTAGAGTAGTGAAGTTGAAGTTACCACTGTTTTTAGTGCTGTTATTAAACAAAGATGGTCCTTTTAGCTGAGATCGGACTTATGCTAAAATACTAAGAGAAAAATACTATTGGTTCATATTGAAAAGTACTGTTGAGGTAGTGTAGTCGTTTTCTCACCTGATCTCAATGGGTAGTACTACATGTCCTGTTCGTTTCTCTTTTAATCTGTCCTTTTCAGCTTGTTTTTTTAGCCGGGACTATGATAGGCTTTTAGCGAAGCGAACGGGACCACCACCGTGGATGTTATTAGCTGGTTGCCAATTTTGCCCATGTGGAATAATGCAGGAGATTAAATGCAGGAGATTAAATTTTACTCGTATTCGTATGCACGAACCAAGTAGACGTAAGCTAGACTGCTTACAGCCTGTTCGGGAGGTCGTATCGTATCGTGGATTATTTACTGCTGGCTGGTTTAGTGTGAGAGAAAAACACTGTTCTTAGCTGGAAATTTACGATCGTTTACGAGCAACCGCTGTTAATATCCACGTGCAATCCAAATACTCTTCCCGGTCTACCAAGCAATTCACGCGATCCTTACGATTAGACCGTACCCTGCCCGGTCTCCGGCTCCCTCTCTCTCTCGCTGCGCCTGCACCCTGCCCCTGACCCCTGCAGCTGCGCGTACGCCCGCACTGTGCTGCGCTGGTCGCTGTCACCGTCGTCGATCGTCATCATTGCCGCTGCACTGTACTTGTACGTTGTACCACGGCCCGCTAGCCAACATTGCTCGTCAGTGGACGGAGTGCAATGCGGTTGCAATCAGACGGGCCTGCGCCGCTACACCATCTCTGATCTCTGCGCGGAGCAAGGCTGCCTGTGTCTGTGTGCCTACTTGCAGCGCAGTTTAGTTGGAAATTATGAATTAAATATTTTAAACCTAATTTATTTATTATTAAACACTAATTATTAAATAAAAACAAAAATATTATAGTAGTCAAATTCTCAAAATTTACCCCCCACTAAATAAGACCTTAAAAAAAGAAGTTGAACATGGGACCTACCCCTCTGTCCCGCTTTGTGTGTAGCTATGGCAGTCGGTACTTGTGTCCAGATTCACAGCTTCAGCAGTGTACCTGGACCCTCTCTCCGTCTCCATTCATTTCATCTCTCCTGCTACTTGTCAGAAGCCAAAACGACTCTTTATAAGGGACAGAGGGAGTATACCAGGAGCACTCGCCAGGTGCAGCAGTGACCGGCTGACCGGAGGAAAAAAGAGAGACGAGCTGCTGGCCTGCTTATTCATCAGAGCCGCTGTCTTTTCCGAGGAGAAATTACGCTGCTCCAATCCACAGTGCCGCCAATGTCACGCGACGACGACGGTCACCGCACGTCAGTCTTCACTCTTCACCCCATCACTCCACATCGACTGTTCCGTAGCTGCTCGTGTTTTTCGCCCCCGCATCTTCTTCTTCCTCCTTTTATTTTTTCACTCGTCGACCTCGATGCATGAAGCATGATAAGACTCCCTGAACTTACTGTACCCACATCTCCTGTCATGGCATTCAGCATCGCCAGTAGTAACTTCCATGCTACTGTACTGCCCTCTCGGTCACTAATCTAATCTTTGTTTAATAACAGCACTAAAAAACAGTGGTAACTTCAACTTCACTGCTATAGTACCAACGTGTCTTGTCGTCTGTGCCTGTCTGGACTGGGACGGCGCTTGAGGACTGGAGTTGCATTCTGGTCGCCAGCGTCTACGACGCCGATCTACCACGTTCACTTCTGCGTCGAGCTAAGACCTCGGCGCTGCCGTCGAGACATATTAGCTCGACACCAGCGTCGATAACGTCGAGCTAAGAGTCTATTTTTCTAAATTCTTTTCGTTAGAGATCTATTTATGAGAAACTTTTGAAAAAAAGGTTAAAAAGTAAAAAATTCAGTAGAACAGAGCATGGACGTGGGAGAAGCAAAATTATAATAATAAATTTCTAAGGGGAGAAGCAGAATTACAATTCTAATAAGTTGAATTGTAATGTTATATTTTAGAAGTTAGAAAATTATAACGGCGAGGATAAAAAAAAACTTTTTTTCTAGTCAGTTTGTACTCTCCTGACTCCTGATGTCGTCACTTTCCACCTCCTAGTCTTGACTCCTGAGCTCGAGCTCGAGCTCGAGCGCGCGCGCCATGGCCTCTCGCGGCAGCAAACAGCGGCAGCCGCTCCTCCACTCTTCCACGCCCACAGCCGCCAACGGTGGCGGCGCAGCCGGGAGGCGCAGGTTCCTCTCGTTCCTCGCCGTCACGGCAGCTCTTGTCGCGTCCTACCACCTCCTCGTGCCGACCAATTCGTCGCACTACCACGCGCTATTCCTCTCCCTCGGCTCCAACGCCACCGCGGCCGCCCACCTCCGCGCGCTCACCCTCCGCCCCCACGTCGCTGGCACCGAGGCCAACGCGGCCGCCGCCCGCTACGTGCTCCACGCGTTCTCCTCCCTCTCCTTCCCAGCACATATCACCCCTTACTCGGTGCTCCTCTCCTACCCCGTCCACCGCTCCCTCTCCCTCGCCGCGGCGCCCGGCCTTGCCGCCAGGCCGTTCTCCTTGGTGCAAGAGACCTACGAAGGCGACCCATACGCCGAGGCCGCGGCGGAGGTCCTCCCGACGTACTTCGCCTACTCGGGATCCGGCTCCGTCACCGCCGAGGTCGTCTACGCCAACTACGGCCACAACGAGGATTATGCCTACCTCGCCTCCCGCGGGGTCGACGTCGCGGGCAAGGTCGCGCTCGTGCGGTACGGTGACATCCACTGCGAGGACATGGTGCGGAACGCGCGCGCCGCGGGCGCCGCCGCCGCTATCGTGTACACCGATGCCAAGGACTTCGGCGGGAGCGCGGCGAAGGGGGAGAAGCGCAAGTGGTTCCCCGACGCGCGGTGGCTGCCGCCGACAGGCGTGCAGGTTGGGACCCTGTACTACGGGAACGGCGACCCAACCACGCCGCTGTGGCCGTCGTGCGCGGCTGGGGACGACTGCGAGCGGCTGAGCATGGAGGAGCTGGACGGCAGCGAGGCGATGCCGGGCATCCCGGCGCTGCCGGTGTCGGCCAGGGACGGGGAGACGATCCTCAAGGCGATGGGCGGCGACGTGGCTCCGCCGAAGTGGCAGGGCGGCGAGGGCGCGCCCGTGTACCGGCTCGGCCCCGGCCCGGCCGTGTTGAATCTCACCTACATTGTGAGTGCCTCAGTGACCAGCAATCATTATCTGTCGGGTGTCTGAATTCAAGGACGAATTTATTGATTATTGACTTATACGATTTGCAGGCAAACGAGACTTTAGCAACCATCGAAAATGTGTTTGCGGTGATAGAAGGAAAAGAGGAGCCTGACAGGTAACTAGTCTCTCTAAACTGTATAGATTTGCATAATTTTGGCTAACTGCAGCCTGCAAAATAGAACACAACACAAGGCACCGAATTGCACATGTCATATGCCCATTTGTTCGACCGAGTTCATGGTTCCTCGGTTCGCAGATTGATCAAATTTGCCAACAGTGAATTCAGCATTGTGGCACATGGGAATCGTGAAACCATAAAAATTAAATATTTTTTGACGTATTTGCAGATATGTGATCATAGGCAACCATCGTGATGCTTGGACGTTTGGAGCAATTGATCCTAACAGTGGAACGGCAGCCATGCTTGAGGTAAACTACTACTACTGAATATAGCATGCAAATCATACGACTATGCCAGGCCATTTTGATGGCATATTCGACAATTTCAAGAAACTCTACTTCGAAAAACAAATTCTGAAGGCATCCAGTTTCCTCCCACTGTATAGATCGCGGAGAGGCTGTCCAAGCTACAAGCGAAAGGGTGGAGGCCTAGAAGAACAATAATCCTGTGTAGTTGGGACGCAGAAGAGTTTGCCCTGGTACCTCCTTGCTCACTGGTTTACATATCCTTCTCTGCATGTCACATGCTCAGATTAACAGTGTCTCAGATAGGATCTACTGAATGGGCCGAGGAGAACATGGACACTCTAGCTTCGAGAGCTATAGCTTACCTGAACGTGGACATATCAGTGTTTGGTCCTGGGGGTCTTAGACCCCGTGCAACCCCTCAACTTGATGAATTGATCAGAGAAGCAAGTAAAATGGTATTCAAGCTCTACCCTGTTTCTATATTACAGTTTATGGAGACTCCCGTTTTACCTTCTCGTCGTTTCTTTATTCGAAGGTACCAGATCCCGATGAACCATCTCAAACCTTGTATGACACCATGATGCCATATCATCCACCGGTATGTATGTTCAGTAGTGTTAAAGATGTTCTATAGCTCTGATCTGGTCCAAACAAATGATGAAAAACAGTGAGTGGATAAGAACTACTGTGGTACTTAAGTGAAAACATTTTTTCCCCCAGATCACTAGAGTGGCTGGTGCTGGAACAGATTTTGCAGCATTTGTCCAGCATATAGGGGTCCCGTCACTCGACATGTCTTATGGACTGTGTAAGTGAAACTGATTTGAAGCATTAAAATCGACACCTCTCTGTTTTATCGCTTCAGTGTCGTGACAAATGAATTCACAAGATTTTTTTTTAGAACTCAATGAATTCACAAGATTGGGATGTGGGAACCATGTTGGAAACATGGCTTTGCATTACCAATAGCCACTAGGAGTATTACTTAGCTAGCATTTGATGTAACACGATTTGCAGTTGAAGAATACCCTGTTTACCACTCGCTGTATGATGATTATGTTTGGGTGGAGAGGTTTGGAGACCCCTTGTTCCACAGGCATGTTGCAGGTACTGAACCATCTATTTTTAAAGAAAGCTTTCAAGTTTATCCTAAGTGCATGCAAATTAATTTTCCTTGCATAATTATCCAGTGGCCAGCGTTTGGGGTTTGATTGCACTGAAACTTGCTGACGACGAGATCATACCCTTCAATTACGTCTCTTATGCGTCCGAGCTGGAGGTACCACTTATTCACATTTGATGTACACAATTCGCTTCTTGTTTATTGGTATACTTGTGTTTATGAATCATGATACATGAAAGAGTTGTGTCATCTTGTTGACTGCAGGAGTGCACAAAAGATATCGTAGATAAATATAAAGGATTTCCTGTCAGTTTCTCTCCTTTGCAGAAGTCCATCAAGCAGCTCGAGAGTGCTGCCACCAAAATTTACAAAGAGAAGAAGGTAAGACATGACGTGTTTGACACCCAGATGTGTAACTTGCAAATTAAAACTTTTAACACCTCATTTCTGGTATGTAGTTGCTGCAAGCAGAAAACTGGAGCCTAAAGACAAGGCAGTACACACTGAAAGTCAGGGAGATGAACGACCGGTTGATGATGGCCGAACGAGCGTTCACCAACCGAGAAGGACTCGCCGGGAGACCATGGTACAAGCATATGGTGAGTACAGTAGAGCTCTAGAAATAGCGTTTTGACGTGCGCTTTTGAACAGTGAAGCTGACAGTGACAAAACATTTCACTTCTTTTGTCCTTTTGCAGATATATGCATCATCGGATCAAGACGACTGGGGGACCAAAGCCTTCCCTGGTATCGTCTCGGCCATGGACAAGGTTAAGAAGTCCAACACAACCGAGACATGGCGATCGCTGCAGCATGAGATTTACAGGGTTGCAAGGGCTGTGTCCAAGGCTTCTGCAGTCCTGGATGGTAAACTAACATGATATGAAATGCAGAGGTAGACGGAGGGTCGCTATCTGTCTAGAATTCATGAAGAGGTAGGTTGTACGCAAAAGATTCCGAAGGCAACATGTGCAAGTCGACCCAATAATTTTGTATAGAATCACTAGCTCTCCTGTGCATTTTCACTGTGTCTGACTGGCAGCTGGATAAACAAGCACACAAAATAGTAGTAAGGCAACATCTGGCTGCCACCTGCCTGTTAGCTTGCCGATCCCGTTTCCTTTTTTTTTTAATAAGGTTTATGTTTCCTTTATGCTATCAATTTATGTAGCCTGTGCTCACGTGCTTAAAAAATATTTAGCCTGTTCGGGAGGCCGTAAACGATCGTGGATTATTTACTGCTGGCTGGTTTGGTATGAGAGAAAAACACTGTTTCTGGCTGGAAATTTACGATCGTTTACGAGCAAGCGAACATGCTGAATATTATCGTTCCCCACTTCAGCACCTCGCAATGGAAAACCTCAAACAAACCGGAAACTCGGAAGGATGGGACCTTTGCCTTGACTTGTTTTCATGCTCTCGCTTTCTTTCTTCACTCTGTTTTGCATCATGATTCATGCCATCTCATCTTCATGGCCTTCATGTAGCTGGAGTCTTGTATTGTGGACTATACTTAACCTTTCATCTTACATGAAAACATTAGTGATTAGTCTACAAATGTTATCGTTAATTATCAAAATCCAAACGGGACTTTTAGCTTGCTATATCATTATTAATCCTATCGCCAAATTGGCGAGTACATTTACCACATTAGCAATGTTTGGACCATTTATGCACCGATTTGCTGAGTATTTCATTTATTTGAGTAGTTTACAAGTTTTTGGACCAATTTGCATCCACATTGTTGTATGGTCGATTCACACAAGTTATTCTTTATGTGGTTTTAAATAGCCCACTAGCACCGCTATAGTTTTTTAAGGCCTACCACTATAGCTCATATAATCCTAAGAGAAGCGATTAGCTCATATGAACGCTTTACCTTCATTAAACACCATCATTTGGCTTAGCCAATAGCTCATGTAATCCTAAGAGAAGCGAATATTCATTCTTTGCTCTAGAGTTCTCAAATCTATGTCTCTCCCTTGTGTTCTTTACTTATAATAAATAATGCAATGAATTATTGAATTGTTGTTGAGTTTTTTTTATTGTTGAATGTTGAATGAAGAGTTAAATGCACCAGCGGCCCTCGAACTTGTATGTTTGTGCCACATAGGTCCATGAAATTGAAAAATGCATTTTCGGGTCCCTAAACTTGTTAAGCGGTGCACCGCAGACCCATAGCAGCCACGTGGATTTTTTTTGCTGACGTGACATGCTAGCATGGCATGTATTTTTCAATTAACCTCTCATCTTAGTTATCCTTATTAAAAATAGACCATTCTCTCTCACCGTCCTGCTTGCTAGAGCAACGCGCTGCCGAGACCGTGGCCGTGTGTTGCTCGCAATCGCCGTCGCCCACCTCACGATGGCATACAGCGCCTCCTACCGCATATCGCTCGCACCCGCCGTCGCCCACCTCACCATGGCATACAGCACCTCCTGCCGCATGTTGCTCGCGGTCGCCGTGCCCACCTCGCCAACCAAGGCCGTCGTCGTGTTCTACATCGCCGGTGCCAGACTGGAGTGGCAGGGGAAGGGCCACCTCGTCTGGGTCGAGGCAATGTCGTCGTGTTCTGCATCGGCGTCACGTACGGCTTCTGCTCCCACTTCCTGCCCGGGCGAGGCACGTCGACGTACGGCACCGCCGTCGTTGTAGGGTCGAGATGGCGGACTAGAGGGGGGTGAATAGTCTTTTCTAAAATTAATCGCGTCGGCTAACCGAAATAAGTGTGGAATTAAAACGATTGGTCTAGCCAAGACTACACCCTTTTATCTACGTTCTCTAGCACCTTCCAAAGATACTAATCAAGCAACAAAGGTGCCGGGCTAGCTAGAGCTCACGTAACCAATTCTAGGAGCAAGGTCATACAAACCTATGCCACTAGTACTTTAAGCAAGAGCTCCTACACATGCTAGTAAGTAAAAGCACAAAGCCACTTAATGCTCACTAGCAATGCTCAATAACAAGGCAACTAATGCCAAATTATAGAGTGCAAATACTTAGCTACACAAACTAAGCAAAGTGACTAACAAGGTTACACAAACCAAATTAGTCACGCAAGGGAGCTACTTTTATGCTACACAAGCAAGAAGATAACTAGTAAGCTACACAAGCTAACTAATTACAAGAGCAACTACACAAGCATAATGTATATGAAAGTAATTACAAGCTTGTGTAACGAGGATGCAAACCAACGGGAAGAACAAGGTTGACACGGTGATTTTTCTCCCGAGGTTCACGTGCTTGCCAACATGCTAGTCCCCGTTGTGTCGACCGCTCACTTGGTGGTTCGGCGGCTAATTGGCATCACCCGCCAAGCCCGCACGTCGGGCACCGTAAGAACCTACCCCAAAAGTGAGGGTAGCTCAATGACACGCTCAACTAGAGTTGCTCTTTGCGGCTCCCACGGGGCGAGCATAATGCCCCTCACAAAGCTCTTCTCCGAAGCACCGCACAAGCTTCTTGTGGGCTTCAACGGAGACCACCACCAAGCCATCTAGGAGGTGGCAACCTCCAAGAGTAACAAGCACCACCGGCTTGCAACTCGATCACCTAGTGCCACCTGATGCAACCTCACGATACAATCACACTAGAATCGCTCTCTCACACAATCGAATGATCACTATCAAGTATATGTGAGATGGAGGGCTCCCAAGCACTACTACACAAGCCACCAAGGCTCTAGTGTGCTCAGCTGCCGGCCCAAGGCCGACCATGGCTTCTATTTATAACCCCATGAACAAATAGAGCCGTTACCCCTTCACTGGGCAAAAGTCGGGACGACCGGACGCTGGACCTCAGCGTCCGGTCGTGCGATGCACGCCATGTGTCCCCTTCTTCAAACGCTGTTCGTCCGATCTCAACGGTCGTCTGACAACCGGACGCTCCAGCTTGAACTGACCGGACGCAGCAACCCTAGCGTCAGGTCGTTTCTAGTAAGGTACCAGACATGACCGGATGCGTCCAGTCGGTCGCAATCGGACGCAGCACCAGCGTCTGGTCACATCTAGCAACACTGCTCTGCCTGCGTCATCACATGTCACCCTGACCGGACGCACCCTGTCAGCGTTCGGTCACTTCCAGCGCCAGCGTCCGGTCGAAGACCAACGCCTGCCCGCTGACTGCCACTACTGACCAGACGCTGGAACCCAGTGTCCGATCACTACATGACCAGTGTCCGATCCACTCTATGAGACCCTATCTTTTCAGAATAGGGCGCCGGTGGCACTGTCAGACTATCCGCACTCTACGGGAGGACTCTCCGCCGGTGGAGTTCTGAACCCTTCTCGCCTCCGTTTGATCGCCGAGTTGATCCACATCAACTCCAACTTCATCTCCTTTGTAAATGTGCCAACACCACCAAGTGTACACCATCATGTGTATGTGTGTTAGCATTTTCACAATCATTTTCCAAAGGATTAGCCACTCAACTTGCCATGCCACTCAATCCTAGCGACAATGCAAAGTTAGATCACTCGAGTGGCACTAGATGACCGATATGCAAACAAGTTTGCCCCTCTTGATAGTACGGCCATCTATCCTAAACTCCGTCACAAACTTCGCTACACACCTATGACCGGTGAAATGAAATGCCCTAGGTTATATCTTTGCCTTGCGCATTCCATTCCATCTCCTCCAATGTTGATGCAACACATGCACTAACACGATCAACAATGATATGATCCACTTTATATCATCATGTGATCATATTGGTTCATCGATCTTGACTTCACTTGCTTTTCACCACTACCTTCGTCCATCGGCGCCAAGTCTTGCTCAAGCTTCACTGCCACGCGGTCCATCGCTCCAAAGCCTCCGACTTGCCCTTCACGCTTGCAACCAGTCCATCAAGCCAAGTCTTGTCTTAATCTTCTCCACCTTGATCACATGACTCAATGTCATGTCTCATGTGTAATGAGCTCCTTCATCATCACATGTGTGAGCTTTGCAACATCTCCAAGCCATTTTCACCTTCATGGCATATGTTGCTCATACATATGTACATGTGGACTAATCACCTGTGTATCTCACATAAACACAATTAGTCCACCTAGGTTGTCACTCAATTACCAAAACCATACAAGGACCTTTCAGTCGCGTCCTCCTCCGAAGCCCCTGTCTACCTATCGCCCTGCAACCATCTCGCCCGCATGATTGGTTACCGCGGGAAGAGAACACGCAGCAACCTGCATGGAGCTCTGGATCGGACGCCGAGGGTCCCCTGCATCTGTTAGACGTGCGTGGCGGCGCTAGGGCTGAAGCGACATAATGTCGTTCACCGGACGGCCGTGGGGGAACACACTCACAAGAACGACGGAGGCCCTGCCTGATGGCCTCGCTCCCCACCTCTCGTGTGGCGTCCACGCATCCGATGCCACGCGTGGAGGAGCTCGGGTCGGCCTTCCCCTTGCGGCTCCATCTGTTATAACCCATGCAGACACATGGCAGAGCAGGGGGCGGACAACGGGCAATGACGATGCAGGGCTCCTCGTGTGAGCACATGACCGCGGAGCACACGGCGGAGGCGGGCGTGGCCACGGTCGGGTACTCGGGTGTGGCTATGACCTGACGGGGGATCTCCGCCTAGGCCACGCCAAGCCTAGTGGCCGCCTCGTGGTCCTCGACGCTGTTGGTGCGGGCCCTGACGTGACCCCGTAGGAGCTGGCGGGCATGTCGGCCAGGGTCATCGCTGACAAGGGCGAGTGCACATGGTTCCGCACTACATTCCGATGTGCTCCCCTTCACCGAGATGGTGGAGCAGGTGAACTGGTCGCTATCACCGCGGTTGCAGCCATGACACCGCTGCCACACGCAGCCTCTGCTTCGATGCCCGCCTCATCGAGCTCTACAGCGTCCTCAGGGACCGAATCAACCAAGCAGAACCTCCCTCCCTTCGAACGCATGCAAGAAGCTAGCTAGCTGGCAAGACTCCAGAGGCCATGCATCTGGTCTCGCTGGTGATGGAAGCATGGCTACATCCAGATCGTCCATCCACCCTCGCTGCAACACCGTTGATTACTGTGGGGATTCATCGCTGAAGCCATAAGACATCATGGTTTTTCATCCGTCGACGATGTTCTTACCATGAGACGAAGTCGATTTGCTTGTTTAGCACGCGCTCCGTCTCCTCGCCTCAACTAGTGCTCTACTCTACCTACACGCCAGGCGTGCACCGGCGGTGTCAGTGCGCCAAGCCGGTCGTACAACCCACATGCCTGACTGACTACGCGTGGTGCGCCCTGCGGCCAACGACCCTAGTGCCCTGCAACCGCGCTCACGGTAGGTAGCCCGCGCAACCTCCTAGCTACAGCCCTACGAGTCCTCCGCGACCGAGTGCCTACGACCTCCCTCGCGCGACCTCCGTGCCTGTGGGTGGCGGCCAGCCCCACGCGGCCCCTGCGTCGGCGACCGGCGGCCCGGCGGCAGGTGACATGACCAGTGGCGGCGGCCATGCTCCAGCCGGCAGTGGAGGAGCTCGCGCGGCAACTACGATGTCGGGAGGCTTGTCTGAGGGGCGTGGAGTAGCTTGCAGCCACGGTCTCGACATCGTGCTCCAGCAAGTGGGACGGTGAGAGAGGAAGAAGGGTCCATTTTTAATAAGGATAACTAAGGTGAGGGGTTAATTGAAAAATACATGTTATGGTAGTGTCACGTCAGCAAAAAAATGTCCATGTGGGCCTGCGGTACACCGCTTAACAAGTTTAGGGACCAGAAATGTATTTTCCAAGTTCATGTACCTATGTGGCACAGGCATACAAATTCGAGGGCCGCTCGAATGAATATGAATATTTGATTGTAGCTATAACCTATGAATATATTGGTTGATGAAATGGTTGTCAAGTAATTGACCTAAAGACATGTTATTTGAGAGCTCGGGACATAAAATTGAGAGTTAAATGCATGGGTGGTTCATCAACTTGCGCTCTAGTTTCGCTTAGGTCCATCAACTTTGAAACTGGGTTTTTAGGTCCATGAACTTTTAAAATGGTTCACTGCAGGTCCATGCCATTTATTTAACCTTAAATTCAACGTATATTTGCTGAAAACGCCCTACTGCCTTTATCTTCTACGCGCTCAGACCCTTCCTGCTCAACGCATGCATGCACGTCGGCTTCAGCCGCCGGTCGCGCGCGTACAGCAGCCACTGCTGCTACTCCCGTTCCACAAGGCGCGCGCGTACAACATGGACGCCGAGACCATGGAGGTGGCGCTCGACCAGATCCGCCGCTTCCTGCGCCAGCACCAGCAGAGCAAGGCCAAGGCCGAGCGCTGGGTAGCCACGCGGCCCCTGCGCCTCAGCTTGCCACGCGGGGGAGGCACCGCGTGCTCTGCCAGGCGATCCCAAGGCGCAGCAGCATCGCCAGCGTGTTCTGCTCGACGCGGCCAGTTTCCAGTGGCGCGTGCGGCGAGGTGCAGCATTGTCGGAGCTCACGCGTCAAGCGCTTCCACGGCGTCTTCCCGGCCGCGCACGCGCAGCCGGCGTGTATCAGCATCGCCGTCGGGATCGGCACCGGCGCAAAGAAGCTGCTGGCCTCAAGCAGCCTCTCAGCTACCTTGCCGAGCCCGACGGGTGTCTCCTAGCGTAGCAGCGTGAAGCACGCGTCCAGGAGCTGGACGAGGCCCGAGTTGTCACGCACCGCGGCGTCGTCCTTGGGTGACCACATCGGCGCCCGGTGCGGCTCGTCCCTCATTATCTCCCGGAGCTCGGCTGCGCCTTGGGATCGCCTGGCGGAGCATGCGGTGCCTCCCCCGCGCGGCAAGCTGAGGCGCAGGGGCCGCGTGGCTGCCCAGCGCTCGACCTTGGCCTTGCTCTGCTGGTGCTAGCCCACGAAGCGGCGGATCCGGTCGAGCGCCACCTCCATGGTCTCGGCGTCCATGTTGTACGCGCGTGCCTTGTGGAACGGGAGCAACAGCCGTGGCTGCTGTACGCGCGCGACCGGAGGCCGAAGCCGACGTGCATGCATGCGTTGAGCAGGAAGGATCTGAGCGCGTAGAAGATAAAGGCAGTAGGGCGGTTTTCTACAAATATACGTTGAATTTAAGGTTAAATAAATGACATGGACTTGCAGTGAACCATTTTAAAAGTTCATGGACTAAAAAATCCACTTTCAAAGTTGATGGACCTAAGCGAAACTAGAGCGCAAGTTGATGGACCACACATGCATTTAACTCTAAATTTGATTATTTGCACGTATGAATTTTTCTTAGCTTTATGTTTGTGCAGGGACTAATTAAATATTTTTATGTTTTTTTATAGAACCCTAAATGGAATAGTTTTCGTTATAGCTTTCAGAGGAAGCCATTTCTAAATGGTTTAGCCCGGGGATTTAAAACATTGACTCTTTACCAAAAGGAGGTTCTGTGATGATACTTAAAAGCGATGATCTTTAAATGCTATAGAATTGATTTTATCTTGGAAAAGAAACTGCACACTAATGTTTTTTTTTATTGAAGAGTTTTATGACGTTGTTTCCCAAACTACCGCATCATATAAAATGAAATAAAAAATGAATAAAACATAGACATTTAATTTCATGGCTTATATAGAGTTAGTAATCGTGCTATGAGAGTTTGATCTAAATAAACTCCCTCCTCTCTTCCTAGAAACGATGCTGTCATCGAAAGCACCTATGTGTAACTCATAAATTTTTCACTCAGACCGACCTAACATGTGGCGAGGCCTAAATCGCCTTTTAAACAGGGTCAACGGTCCAGCCAGACTGAAACAGACGTACCACACCTGCTTCACAACAAACCACAAGCATCCGGTCAGTGTAACTGCAACCGGGAACGGAGCACGCTCACTGCTCACAATGTGTAAAAGCGAAAACCGTGGAGCACGAACGCGGACGGATCCTCTGCATCCAATCTACGGCGATTTCCTTTTCAAAAGAAGAAGGTACCGCGTTGCATATTCTCCAGCGTTGGCTTGACAGCAACAGTCCAGCGGAGTGAATTCCTGTCCAGCGTGCGCGGAGGGGACAACACCCGCCGCTTAAACCCCGCTACCTGAGCACGCGCCGCTCGCCACAGCAGAGCACACCACCCACCAGCTCCGGCGCCATGTCCCGCCCCGAAACGGCCTCGCTCCTCGCCCCCTCGCCGCCGCTGGCAAAACCCCACCCGCGCGGCCGTTTCCTCTGCCTCCTCTCGCCCATGCTCGCCGTCCTCGGCGCCTCCCTCGCGGTGCTCCTCTTCTTCGCGCTCCAGCCCGCGCCAAACCCGGTCCCAAACTACGAGGCGCTCTTCCTCTCCCTCGGATCCAACGAGACAGCCGCCTCAGCCCGAATTTTTTACTATTTAATCTTTTTAAAAAAAATATGTTTGGTCTCTTTGTAGGAGTAAACTTATCTTTAGACTCTGGGTCAACGCTAAGACTCATGACGTTGATAACACGTCTCGAAATTCTAGGTGACTTTAACGTGGTCGTATCTCGAGCTCAGCGGCATAGGTCTCGGCGCCGACGCCGGAGGCATGTAATCTGGCGCGGTGGCAGCGCATCACCGTTCGGGTTCGGGCCGCCATGTGCCGGTGCTCAGCGTCGTCAGAGGTCAGAGCCCAGAAGCACGCTTGCGTGCAGGACCGAGCTGAAAAACGGCGCCAGGCAGGACCGAGCTGGACCGACTAGGATTGGCTGCATGCGCCAAAAGAAAAAAAGAAAAGAAAGAAAACTTGCATGCATACGAGCTCGATCTTGTTTGTTTTCTGGCCGGCCTGGTCGAGCGTCGGTCAAACGAACACAGGCAGACATGGCACTATGGCAGCTCCTGGTCTGTGCTGTGTGCTGTGTGCTGTGTGCTGTGTAGCGTGGGTCTTAATGGCCTGCCGCTGCCCTCATGCCTCATGTCATGTACTAGTATGTCCCGAGAATGATGAGCCAAGGGGTCCCAGCAAACAAAACCCCTGTGGGCGTGATAAAAGCCAACCAGGGTTGGCTTTTGAAGACCTCCCAGCATTCTTATTCCGTACATCTTGCTTGGATTTTATGAGGGATTTATTTGGCCGTGTTCGCTTGTCTTTAGGAGTAAGAAGAGGATGTATCACCTCATTCTATTTCATAAACCAAATACAAAAAGTGAGAAGTGAGAAGAGGATGTATCACCTCATTTCTCAAACCAAACAATAAGCATGTTCGCTCGTTGGTTTCAGCCAGAGTTTATCAGCCAACAATGTTATTCAAAATATTCCTAGAAGCATCGTAGCATTTTTCAGGATCTAATCATGGTACATGCAAAATTTCAGAATTAATACCAATCATTCGTTTATCC
The DNA here is from genome assembly GCF_019320115.1 of Miscanthus floridulus. NCBI lineage: Eukaryota > Viridiplantae > Streptophyta > Magnoliopsida > Poales > Poaceae > Miscanthus > Miscanthus floridulus. The sequence goes on along the minus strand of NC_089585.1, from coordinate 107,414,516 downwards.
CAAAAATTTATTATGCTAGAAAAACTAAATATAAGCCTCTCAAAGGTGATAAGTCTAAAATCTACAGGATTTAGAGAGCTCATATACCTTATACCATGTTTCGAATATAATTATTCAAAAAATTATTCTTGCAATTACATGGTATATTCATAATGTGTGATAAACAAATACATTCAAAAGAGCAGAGAAATATCAACACATGTCATATATGCATGGACATAAAATAAATATTGTCAATGTATAAAAAAATTCTGTTAATACTGAACATACAAATCTGCTAGAAATTACAAGTTCGCAGAGGAATACAATTGCAAAGTTAAATGTTGATCCTCCATTAAAAATTCAGCTATGGGACTTGAATATAATTTGCTGTGTGGATGCGAGCTTATACAGGTGTGCCGGCAACAATAGTTGGAGAAACCATAGTGATGGGTGCAGCCATGCTGGTGTGCCGCGTAACATGCACACATGCAACTGCAAGTGCAGCTAGGGCCTACTCTGGCAGCGGCGCCGATATCCATGCAATGGCACCTGCGTGGTACTATTTGTGGATGCATCAACGTACGTACTATCCATGTATTAATACTTAGCAGTGTCGTTATATAGGCGTGCAAGCCAGAGTTCAGGAATATATATATATCACTTTTCCTATCCATCGGTCGACTGAAATCAGGCTCATCCTTCAGTCGACGTGCGGTCCTTCGTATCGGGTCCAGCTGTGGCTGTTTTCGCCTTGTCGGGTCCGTCCTCATTATCGGGTTCAGGATTGGAGAACACACCCGCTATCGCCCACCGCCCAGACAGGAGTCACAGGACACCGTACACAGACATGAAGGGACTCGGTGTTTTTGGTGGAGCTCTTCGCGGCGGAGGGGGCGATTCCTCTGTCCATCTCCGTGCTCCTCTCCGTTTAGGCGCGCCGGAGCCTCTCCTCGGCGATTTTGGAGGCTCAGTCGCGGCCGCCATTGGTAGAGGTCGTCAGGTACCCTGACTCGCGAATCCCTGTCTTGTTTTGGATTTATCTCAGGTGTTTCTACTGGATCTGGTTCTATAGTTGGTCGATTGGATTTCATGGTGTCTGGATGACCGGATGTATCTATGGTTCGATTCCATGGAGGATGGAGTTGGCTTAGCTCAGTGAAACTTTGGGGCCGTGGTATCTGGGATTGCATGGCTTAGTTTAGTAGATCCGGTGTTGTCTCTCTAGGTTGCATGGGGGATTTGCCTTTTGTGGTGGGGGATTCGTCGGAATGGCGAAATGGTGAGTGGAGAATTATACGAACTACCGATGTGCTTTTGTTCAGTCTGGTGGGCTATGTTTGGGTAGTGTTGACGAGTCTGCTGTCGCTGATATGGGGATGCTGAGATGCTTGGGGATTTTGCAGCCTAGGGGAAGCAAAGCAAGCAGACAGGTAGGGAGGACGGAGGGAAGGATCTTGTAGTTCGTTTCTCTCTTTTCCATTTGGTTTGAATTACCTAATGCAGTTGAATGGTTGTTCACATGCTGCTCCAGCATGTGCAGTTTTTCCTATAAATAGGAATAGGCCTATAATTAGTTCTATGGGAAGTTGGCACTTCGTGGTGTTAATCTGCTTTTTTAACACAATGTGATTGTGGATATGGTTCTCATGGGTGAATTGTCATGGATTTGTGATCCTCCACCGTTCTAGGAAAATCATATGTTTGAGATTCTTAAAATTACTATTTCCTGTGAGAATTCAGGATATGGCTTTCATGTCATGGCCTTGGAAGCTTCAATTAGAATTTCCCTTGTCCTTGTCAGTTTGCATGTGTTTCCATGCATTTCAGTTGGGTTGAGCCAGTTGTGCTATTTTCTAACAAACGTTGCTTGTGGCTATCATTAATAAGTTCTTAATTTATGCATTTTGGGCATTTTTGGAACCTTCACTTATCTGTCGGTTTTAAGGACAGGGTTATATATTAGATCTACATGCCTGCTAGAGTTTTCAATTTTTTCTAGTCATGTCAAAATTCATGGACACTAAACTGAATATCCCATATTCATTATTTTGTGCTGGATATTTTGATTAGAAAATTTTTGGAAAATAGCACGCACCCACTTTGTAATAGAACATAGAATTTCACAAGAAACATGAGATGGGCCTCATAATGACAGTTTAGCGTCAATAAGAACCTAAGTACCCGATGCTCTTTGTTTGCACTATCATACTGAACTTCTATCCGGTTCTATAACCTATGTATGCATTCTTTCTGAAACACACTATCCTACATTGTACAGCTCAACCTAAATTCACCAAATTAATAAACCTTCGTCTTTAAATGTACTCTGTACATTCTGAATTTGTTTGATGGATAAGTCTAGCTGCTATGGTCTTTGTGGGGCTGTTGTGGTCTTTGTGTTTTTAGGACAACATAGGACATCATCTTAGACTAGAGGACAACATCTTAGACTAGCATCTAGAGGACAATATCTTAGCATCTAGGACAGCATCTTAGACTAGCATCTTGGCATATGCTTGGCTGGCTAGCAGCCTATAAATATGTATCCCCAACCCCTTGGGTTGGTATGCCATTGAGAAGTAAACCAGAAAATTGTCCCAACTCCTAGTGTCATCCTCTCTCGATGAGAGTAAGAATTCTGCTACTTCCAAGAGTGATAATTCAGCGACTAACAAGTGGTATCGGAGCCGTATTATCCTGTAGCCTGAGCATCTCCTGCTCATCTCCTCTCCCAACCACACAACAGCCCCAGCTGCGAGCAGCAGCTCCGGCCGCTCCTGCTCACTCCTCCCCCGCTCAGACGAGCAGCAGCTCGTCTGAAGCAGCCCTCTCCCCACGCAGCAGCCCCCCGGTAGCGCATCATGTCCGTAGGGCAGTCTCAGCGCTCGGTCGCCTCGAGCACGCGGCGTCGGCAGGAGGCCGAACTTGCCACGGTAGAGGAACACGAGCGAGCGGCGGTAGAGACCGCTGCGGCGGCGGCAAGGGCATCGAGGTTGGCAGCGGCAGAGCTGGCAGCAGCCAGAGCAGAGGCGGAAATAGTGGCGGCGGCGAATGCAGCACGTGCGGCAACAGCGGAGGTCGAGGCTCTGCGCGACAGCATTGGCAGCTCCATTTCCGCTGACGACACTGTCGACGTGGACCTTGAGCTGCTAGAGAGGGAGGTAGCACGAGCGCAGGTGGTGCAGTGGGCAGCTGCGCACGCCCACGAGCGTGGCAGCAGGCTAGACAGGCGTGGACGCGCTGGCGGCGCTCCTGGAGGAGGCGCACACGGCGATGGCGCTCTTGGGGCAGCCGCGCACGTCCACGAGCGCGGCGGCAACCTAGATAGGTGCGGATGCGCTGGCAGCGCTCCTAGAGGAGGCACACACGGCAACAGTGCCGGACGGGTCGATGGAGAGCGCGGCCTTCATAGGTAGTGTGGCTCTCTCTCCCTGGATCAGTACCGACGGGTCGATGGAGAGCGTGGCCTTCATAGGCAACGTGGCTCTCTCTCCCTGGATCGGTACCGTGGTTACCACGGGCTCTAGGCTGTTGTCAGGGACGTCGGTCCCGGCGATGGGTGGCCTACCCTCACCAAGACCAACTACGTCGAGTGGGCTATGGTGATGAGGGTAAAGCTCCAGGTGCGGCACATGTGGGAGGCAGTCCAATACGACGACATCGACTACGACCTAGATCGACGGGCGCTGGATGCCCTCATCGCTGCAGTCCTGCCCGAGATGTAGTTCTCGCTTACCAACAAGCGGACTGCCAAGGAGGCTTGGGATGCCATTGCTGCGGCACGCATCGGCAGCGACTGCGCCTGCAAGTCCACACTGCAGGCACTTCGCAAGGAGTGGGAGAACCTGGACTTCAAGCCAGGTGAGGATGTTGATGACTTTGCTCTCCGTCTCAACACTCTGTTGTAGAAGATGGTGCAGTTCGGCAATGACACCTACGGCGAGGAGAGAGCTATCGAAAAGCTCTTTCGCTGTGTCCCCGAGAAGTACAAGCAGATGGCTCGCTTGATCGAGTCCCTACTGGATCTCTCCACGATGTCAATCGAGGAGGCGATAGGTCGCCTCAAGGTCGTCGACAGCGATGAGCCACAGTCTCTCTCGGGGCCCATCACCACTGGCGGGAAGCTCCTTCTCACTCAGGAGCAGTGGCTTACTAGACAAGGTGATCGGAAGAAGGGGGAGCCTTCTTCCGTGACAGGTGGCCGCAAGCATGGCAAGCCATGCAAGGCGCATAGAGACGCCCCGGCCGGGGCGCGAGGACATGCCGAGGGTGATGCCTGTGGAGGCGCCTAGGGCGGCGCCGTCGGTAGGCACAAGCCAGCACGAGATGACGCCTGCCGCAACTGTGGCCAGCTCGGCCATTGGGCCAAGGACTGCCGATAGCCACGACGCGGCCAGGCTCACGTCGCATAGGTGGAGGAGGAGCCAGCTCTATTCATGGCACATGCAAGCATTGAGCTACCTCTAATGGCACCAGCCGCAGTGGCTCTCCTCCACCTCGACAAGCCAAAAGCACACGCCCTCCTCGACGACAGCTCCGGCAACGACAAGACTGACGGGTGGTGCCTCGACACCGGCGCCACCCATCACATGACCAATCGATGGGAGTTCTTCACCGAGCTTGACTCTAGCATCCGAGGCTCCATCAAGTTTGGGGATGCCTCCAGCGTGGAGATCAAGGGCGTCGGCTCCGTCATCTTCACCACCGTGTCTGGTGAGCACAGGCTGCTCACCGGAGTCTACTACATCCCCGCATTGAGGAACTCCATCATCAGCTTGGGACAGCTGGATGAGAACGGTTCACGTGTGGTGGTTGAGGACGGAGTCATGAGGATTTGGGATCGTCGTCGTCGCCTTCTTGCCAAGGTATCCAGAAGCGCAAATTGACTCTACGTCCTTAACGTGCAGGTGGCACAACCCCTCTGTCTCACTGCTCGTCGGGATGACGAGGCGTGGTAGTGGCATGAGTGTTTCGGGCACCTTCACTTTGAGGCCCTAAAGCGGCTCAGTGCCACGGAGATGTGCGAGGCCTGCCATGCCTCGACCATGTGGAGCAGCTCTGCGACGTCTGCATGTTGACAAAGCAGAGGCGACTCCCCTTTTCACAGCGGGCTAGCTTTCGAGCCAAGGAGAGGCTCGAGCTTGTGCACAGGGACTTGTGTGGCCCGGTGACACCAGCCACACCGGGAGGACAACGCTACTTCCTGCTGCTCGTCAACGACCTCTCCCGCTACATGTGGGTGATGGTCCTCGGCAGCAAGGGAGAGGCTACGGACGCCATCAGGCACGCGTAGGCTACTGTGGAGGCGGAGTGCGGCCGCAAGCTGCACGTGTTGCGCACCGACAACGGCGGCGAATTCACGGCGACTGAATTCACATCGTACTGCGCTAACGAGGGCATTCAGCGCCACTACTCCGCACCATATAGCCCGCAGCAGAACGGCATCATTGAGCGACGCAACCAGACGGTTGTGGGGATGGCTCGGGCCCTCCTCAAGCAGAGGGGGATGCCGGCTATCTTCTAGGGAGAGGCGGTGGTGATGGCCGTCTACATCCTCAACCGCTCGCCTACCAAGGCGCTCGATGGTAGGACGCCGTACAAGGCTTGGCATGGGTGCAAGCCGACGGTCTCCCACTTGTGGGTCTTCGGCTGCCTCGCGTTTGCCAAAGAGCTTGGCCACATCAGCAAGCTCGACGATAGGAGCACTCCGGGACTGTTCATCGGCTACGCGGATGGCTCGAAGGCCTACCGCATCCTCGACCCAAAGACACAGCATGTGCGCACGGCGTGCAACGTTGTGTTCAACGAAGGGCGAGGATGGGCGTGGGACAAGGCGGTGGACGATGGCTCAGCTCCAATGTATGATGACTTCTCTATCAAGTACGTCCACTTTGAGGGAGCTGGGGGAGTAGGCAGCTCTTCTTCAGCGAGCGCGTCTACCCAAGTCCTCAAGCCTCCATCGACCCCGGTGCCTGCTACTCTGAGAGCACCACGCTCTCCATCTAGGACCTCGGCTGCGATGAGTTCTTCGCTGGCTCCACCACAGCCGGCAACGCCACGCACTCCAGCATCGACAGGCACCACTCCGGGCATGTCTACTCCACCACCAGCTCGTGTCGAGCATGGCCCAGTTGAGCTCGCTACTCCGCTCTCTCACGACAAGGAGCACATCGATGCGTACCATGATGGTGAGCCGTTGCGGTACTGTACGATGGAGAACCTTCTCGGCGACCAATCGGTGTTAGGATCGGTGCCTCACGACCTGGAGGCGCAGTTGCACCTTGCGTATGATGACGGCGAGCCTCGATCGTTTGCAGAGGCTGAGAGACACGCGGCATGGCGCGCCGCGATGTAGTTGGAGATGGATGCGGTTGAGAAGAACCACACCTGGGAGCTTGCTGACCTTCCTCTTGGTCATCACGCGATCACCCTTAAGTGGGTGTACAAGTTGAAGAGGGATGAAGCCGGTGCCATCGTCAAGCACAAGGCTCGCTTGGTGGCACAAGGTTTTGTGCAGCAGGAGGGGGTCGACTTCGATGACGCCTTTGCTCCCGTGGCACGGATGGAGTCCGTGCAACTCCTCCTCGCGCTAGCTGCCCAGGAGGGCTAGCGTGTTCATCACATGGATGTCAAGTCGGCGTTCCTTAATGGCGACTTAAAGAAGGAGGTCTACGTGCACCAGCCACCGGGATTTATGATCCTCGGCAAGGAGGGCAAGGTGCTCCACCTGTGCAAGGCCCTCTATGGCTTGCGGCAGACACCGAGGGCATGGAATGCTAAGCTGGATTCTATGCTAAAGGGGATGGGCTTTGAGCAAAGCCCACACGAGGCGGCCATCTACCGATGGGGCAGTGGAGGTAATGCTCTGCTGGTGGGTGTCTACGTCGATGACTTGGTGATCACCGGCACCAAGGATGTGGAGGTGGCGGCATTCAAGGAAGAGATGAAGGCCACCTTCCAGATGTGTGACCTAGGACCTCTCTCCTTCTACCTGGGAATCGAGGTGCACCAGGATGACTCTAGGATCATACTTCAATAGACCACCTACGCCAAGCACGTCGTTGAGCTAGCTGGGCTCATCGACTGCAACCCAGCTCTCACTCCGATGGAGGAGAGGCTGAAGCTGAGCCACGACAGCATGATGGAGGAGGTGGACGCTACGCAGTACTGGCGTCTTGTGGGGAGCCTTCGCTACCTCGCCCACACATGGCCGGACCTGGCATTCTCCGTCGGCTACGTTAGTCGGTTCATGCAGCGACCGACAATGGAGCACCAGCAGGCTGTGAAGAGGATCATCTGCTACATTGCGGGGACTCTCGACCATGGCCTCAACTACCCTAGGTGCCCTGGGGTAGCACACTTTGTCGGGTACAGCGACAGCGACCATGCCGGCGACATCGACACCAGTAAGAGCACGAGCGGGATCCTCTTCTTCCTCGGCAAGTGCCTCGTTAGCTGGCAGTCGGTCAAGCAACAGGCGGTGGCCCTATCTAGCTACGAGGTCGAGTACATAGCGGCATCCACCGCTTCGACTCAGGCACTCTGGCTCGCTTGACTGCTTGGTGATCTCCTCGGCAGAGACACTAGAGCGGTGGAGCTCAGGGTGGACAGCAAGTCCGCTCTGGCCCTGGCAAAGAACCCCGTCTTCCATGAACGCAGCAAGCATATCTAGGTGAGGTACCACTTCATCCGAGGCTGTCTTGAGGAAGGGAGCATCAAGGCGAGCTACATCAACACCAAGGACTAGATTGCGGACCTGCTCACCAAGCCCCTTGGGAGGATCAAGTTCCTTGAGCTCTGCTCCAGGATCGGGATGGTTCAACTTTTCCACAAGACAATGCACAAGACTTAGGGGGAGAATGATGGATAGGTCTAGCTACTATGGTCTTTGTGGGGCTGTTGTGATCTTTGTGTTTTTAGGACAGCATAGGACAGCATCTTAGACTAGAGGACAGCATCTAGGACAGCATCTTAGACTATTATCTAGAGGACAACATCTTAGCATCTAGGACAACATCTTAGACTAGCATCTTGGCATATGCTTGACTGGCTAGCAGCCTATAAATATATATCCCCAACCCCTTAGGTTGGTATGGCATTGAGAAGTAAACCAGAAAATTGTCCCAACTCCTAGTGTCATCCTCTCTCGATGAGAGTAAGAATTCTGCTACTTCCAAGAGTGAGAATTCAGCGACTAACAGTTTCCAATGCAAAACTGCAAAGCACTCACTCATCATCTTTGCTCCAAAATGAATACGTACAAGAATGGCAGTTGGGTTAGATGCTATGACCGTTTGCATCCATTTGTTGTAGACCCGACCGGCTCTCTGTTCTTTTTTAAACTGAATGCAGAGCTTCACTTGTTCTTTTCTAAACAGGTATCAGTATTTTGTAGTCGTAGTATTATATACTTTCTTTTTCGAGCATCGCTAGATGGCATGTGACAATATGGTTTCTTATAGTCCTGAGCATTGCTAGATCGACAACTACACTTACTTGTGCTGCATTAGAAAAAAAGCACCTATTTATGGCTTTTTAGTCATGTGTCTTATCCGGATTATTAGAGGCTCTCCTCTTGAGGAGCTTTTTTTTTATCTTTTGCTGATCTTGAGTGGATTTGAATTTTTTTCTGTCTAGTTATGTATCCAAATTCCAGTGACTTTAGGTAATATTGTTTTGGCCATTTTGAGTCACATTGACTGTTAACTATCTCTTCCTATGGTCCTGTTAACAATTACATTAATTTTTGTAATCTGCTACATTATTTTGTTGTTGTTTTGACCTTGTCATTCCTTCCAACCGCTTCTTTGGCTTATAGTGTCGCACCATGTTTACTTCCAGTTCTTGTTCTTAGCGTCTAATTATTCTCTCAACTGATCCTTCAACCTGCCCGCTTCTCCGGCCTCCTATCTCTTGTAATCTGTGATTGTGCTGGTTTTGGGAAAAACTTTTGTAAATTGTCCTTCTATAGAAAATAATTGTCTTTTGTAATATGTGATTGTGCTAGTATTGAGAAAAGATTTTGTAAATTGTCCTTCCATAGAAAATTCTTTTCTCTTGTAATCTGTGATTTGTCTTGGTTATGGGAATTTTTTTTTGTAAATTGTCCTTCCATAGAAAAAAAATTATCTCTTGTAATGTTGTATTTGTGCTTGTGCTTGTGTAGAATAAAAATTGTGTCTTTATTATGTGATTTTATTATTGCCAAAAGCTATCATCCCTGTATCCGTTGAAATTATGTGATTTGTCAAAATTTGGATCTAATTTATGTGCCACCAAGCTGGCTAAGTGAGCTCTGGGTTAGCATTCTGGCATTTCAGCATGTTGATTATCTTTGCAGTAAGAATGAAAACCTGAATACACTTGTTTATTGAAGCTGGCTTTGCTATTGTGGTGGATTTTAATATTTCCTCCCATCACAAATATAAGTTCATCCATAACTTGTCCTTGCATTGAGCTTTCAAGACATTTCATTATTATGATGAATCAGCTTGCACAGTTTTAGTAACTCATTTAAGCGGCTATGATATTTGAATGTTATTACCTCAGTAGAGCTAGTCCTCTGTATTTGTTGTCTGACAGTTTGGCTTGTGAAATTGCACTCACCGATAATGTAAATTGCAAGTATCGAACATTGCAATTTCCATATTTGTGTTTTGTAATTTTTTAAGACCATATTCCTTGCTCTGCAGGATCAACTTGGAAGTGTTGCTCTCCTTTCAGGATTCTTATTCATCATGCTGGGATTTGGTCTCTGTACTAGAGGGTAACTTCTTTTTGTCTCTATACTGGAGGATATAGTCTTTATATTTTGAAGTTTACATGAAGTCTCTGTCTAATTGAATCTATCAGGACAATGAGCCACTCATGAGAGTGCTCTCCAAGCTAATCAATCTCGATAGCCTGGACCTGGTTTTATTTGTTGGAGAATCATTGGTTGGTAATGACCCCGTGGATCAACTCACTAAATTTAATCAGGTATAGTAACTTGCATTTCAAGGAGAGATGAATAGTACCACATAATGTTTTTTTTATCATGTTTGTTATACAAATATATGTTCCTGTTTCAGTCAAAGTTCTTGCCTCTTTGGTGTGACTCGACTCGACTTCCTTGCGTTGCAAAACTAAAAAGAACAAAATCTCAATTTGTATTCTTTCTGCACTGGTTACATGATCTTCGTATGACAACAGAGGCGTTGATAATCTTAAACATTTCATTTTTGTGTGTGTGTTCTGTTCTTCTTTTGTTCTTCTAGTGAAATGATACATAGCTCTCCTATGGGTTAGATAAAAAATGTACTACCCTTTGTCCTTTTGTGTGCCTCATGCTTTTGATTACCGGGGGATAAATATACTTGCTAATTCCATGGTGCTGTGTAACACAGGGCACAGCATGGAAAAGGTTCTTGTACCACGTTGGCCCAGGATTTATGGTCTATTTGGCCTACCTTGATCCCAGAAATTGTATGCCGTGCACCATTTCTTCCTCTATCTCTGTTCTCTATATCGCACAGTATTGATGCTTGTTAAATTTGAACAGTGGGAACAGATTTGCAAGCTGGTGCAGATCACAGATATGAGGTACACTTTTAGATCTTTGTTAAATCACGCCATATTCACCCTTGCAAGCAACATTTCTTGCATAATGCAAACCAAAACTAACTACTTTGCTCCTTTTTGTCATTTTTTTTAATTTGCTCATTTATAGCTCCTCTGGGTGACCTTGATTGGCCTCATCTTCGCGTTAATTATTCAGTCACTATCTGCTAATCTTGGAGTAGTGACAAGTATTTTATAGAGAACTAGTATATATTATGCTTAGGAGTACACTCTCTCACGTCAATTGGAATTGATGGCTGTTCACTGACTCAGGGCGGCATCTTGCCGAGCTATGCAAGACGGAATATCCAGCATGGGTGAGAATCTGCCTATGGCTGCTAGCAGAGTTAGCTATGATTGCTGCAGATATCCCAGAAGGTTAAGATCATTTCTTGATAATCTTGCATAAAAAAATATTGTTAAACTGCTATGTTTGATTTTCGGTTGATCGTGTATTATATTAATGAACATATATGGATACAATAAAAGAGGATTCAGTGTTGTTGTAGACTAATTCTTAATGCCAAAGCTAAACTGACTGATTTATTCTTCTTGCTAATTTCCAATTCATTTGGTCCACTGTTTATTCCTGTAAAACTAAGGAATGAAAATTAATCAACAATTGTTTTTGCCAATATATAGAACTCAATTGGTTTTCACATTCATTTGACCGTTTGCTTCTTACAAATGTTACCATTTTTCAGTTATTTGAACAGCTTTTGCTTTCAACCTCTTGTTCCACATACCTTTGTGGGTGGGGGTTCACATCACTGGCTCAAGCACACTTCTCCTCCTTGGAATGCAAAAATATGGGGTAATCATTTTATTGCCAGACTATTCATATCAAAAATGTTTTTACTGACATTCTCACAAACTCTTGTGTACTCTGTATTCTCTAAAGTTGTGTTTGGTTTGAGGAGTTGGCCTAGATGAAATGATCCATCATGAGAATTTCTGTGGGATGACTCGGTCCTTCACGTTTATACTATAAGTGCTTATGAGGAAGAAGTAGTGATGGATCAACACATCCAATTCCTCAGACCAAACAAGAAATTTAGGAGTCCTATCATGTACCATCCCACATTAGCATGATACTAGTTCATTCTTAGTCTTATATGGAATCTGATCCTACAGGGGCTGTCGGCTGCACACTCTTCCTCGCAGTGGCATTAGCTCACTAGCTCGGACTAGTGGAGTCAGAGAAGAAAATGATCCTATGCAGATACGGGCTGTTTGGATGCTGCCTCCCAGGCAGCTCCGGCGCCAGGCAGCATTCCTAGGCGTCCTATTTTGATCGCCTGGGGCTGAGATCAGTTGCCTAGCAGGCATGTCCAGGTGAGGGCGGCATCCAAACAACCCCATAATGCTGGAGCTGGACTGATGGCATTTTGTACATCCAGGGTTGAACTCTGAACTGGGCAGGTTGCAGACTTGCAGTTCAGGGGGAGCTCTGACTTTGACGTGCATGTTCTGGTAATCTGGTTGCATCTTGGTTTATTTGTGTTGAGTTCCGTGCAGTTAAATTCTTTTTTGCCTTGGCGAGAAGAATGCCGTTGGTTCCGATAGTGCTCTCTAGGCATCAGTGCTATTTACTTGTTAACCAAAGTGCTCGTTTTGGCCACTCATCACATGAACTGAATTGTACTACCAAAACTGGTGTGATGCTATCTGATCTATCAAACTAGTTCACACATTGTGGGAATCTAGAATAGGAAAATCTAAATTGACTTATTAATTGAATGATGGCTTTGCTTAATTGGTTCATTGGTCAAGTATGCCGAGCTGAACTGGAAATTTAGCTTCTTTGTATGCTCATTTCATCTTTACTAGGCTTTAGCTGTTGCTTCTATTTATTGACCAGTACATGTGTACATGTTTTTGACTAATGACTACTAACTGCTTGTATGGCTACAGACTTGTTCAAGGATATCAAAGATTTTGCCTCCCAACATGCATTTGCATCCTGTGATAATTTTTAGTCAACTGTAGATAATTGCATAGAAAATAGTATACTTTAATTGTACTATCAGCAGACTCCTCGTTTATGAGCTGGATTTTGTATAAATATACCAATACTTTTACTTATATACATATATAGTAAAATTGCAGTAACAACACATAGTATTTGCACTATTTGGAAAGTGCAATTTTCATATTCTTGTTTTGTAATTTTGAATATTCTATTCGTTGTGCATTTTGCAGCAGTAGAATAGAAATGGTACTATATTAATTTTGATTTGTGGTATGGCCCAAGAATATTCAGTGTATGCTTGTATGTATGTTTATTAGGCCGATTGTTTCATTTTGGGCCAAATGAGCTGCAAATCTCCATTGCGGGTATCGGATCATGTGCCCGTTAAGGCTTGGTGGGCCCGGTAGTTGCCTGGGTTGATTTTCGGGTTCATTCGTGGACCCGTTTTCCTTGCATGAAGAAGAAAAACAACAGAGACAAGCCATTGGATGCAGATCCAAGGGCTGTGGACGTCGACTGAAAAAGGTGTATATTTCAGTCGACTGGGATATAGCAAGTCCCTATATATATATATAGCATCGGCGCTGTTTTCCAGCTCGGTCCTGCAGTGCCCGGCGCCGTTTTCCAGCTCGGTCCTGCACGCAAGCGTGCCTCTGGGCTCTAACCTCTGACGACGCTGAGCACCGGCACATGGCGGCCAGAACCTGAACGGTGATGCGCTGCCACCGCGCCAGATTATAGGCCTCCGACGTCGACGCACAGAGCTGTGGCGCTGGCGCTAACTCTTATATTTTTGGGTGTCGGGTATCGGACACGTTAATGTCATCTAGGATTCCTTACTGTACATGATCAGACACCTCAGCGTCGTGAGTCCTGACGCCAACCCCAGAGTCTAAAGATGAGTTTACTTCATCCAAAGGGCCCAACGTAATTTTTTTTCTCGAAAAAAGAGCTAAATAGTAAAAAAATGGCCTCCTCGCACCTACGGATTTTTTTTTAATTTTAACATTTTTTGGAAACTAATTTGAAATCTAACACGGTCGGGTTTTTTTAAACTAACACTTTTGGTCGCACCTATTGCCCTGGCGTGACCATATGCCTGTGCCGCGCCATGTATGTTGGCGCGGCCGAGGGCTGATGTGGCGGTGACCAGAGTCGCTGACCACTGACGGGGCAGGGCCTACCACGCCACTGATCTTGGCGTGGCACTACCGCGTCCTGATCCATAGCACGGCAGAGCCGAATAAAACCGACCGCCGCTGCCCGCGTCCGCTAGTGGCCGAGCAGCCGCCGTTGCCCGAGCAGCGCAGCAAGGCCGTCTGGCTGCCGTGTTCGCCCACGCTAGCCCGCCGCTGAGCATGGCACGGCCGTCGGCCGCTCGGTGCGGCCGCCGAGCCCCCACGCCGACGCGCCACTCCCTCCGGCCACGCACGGCGGTTGCCCGCCGAGGACTATGCTCGCGCCTCCTGGCCCGGTCTAGCACGCTACAGCGAGGTACTCCCCTAATAGATAGTAAAATTATTACAGTATAGTTAGTATAGTTAGTAAAGTTATTTAGTTTAGTTAGTATAGGTAATATAGTAAGTTAGTATAGGTAGTAAAGTTAGGTAGTTTAGTTAGTACAGTTATTGAGTCTAGTTATACATTGGATTTAGTCTAATTAGTTGTTGTAGTTAGCCTTGTATAGATGTTAATATTAGATTAGTTATTATAGCTATAGTTAGAATATGTATTAATATTACTATAGACATTACGTACGACAATTTCGACGACATGATGAAGTTTCTTTTAATACTTTTGCAGATAGATTGTTGTGTTAGAGTTTTGTATGGAGGAAGTGTTAGGAGAGAAGATGGTATGTTTGAGGATATGGAAGAAGAATTGGAATGGTTTGATGAACCTCCTAGCTTCAACGACCTTTGTGTCCGTTTGAATGCAAAGTTTGACGATGATTTTACACTGAAGGGGAGGTTTGATACTGGGAAGACTAGGGCACACTATATCCTCATGCCCTTACACGACTCTGCTCACTGGTCCCGCTACACTAGGGTTCTCTAAGGTTTCAATGTGCCAATGACTAAGGTGGTGGTGGAGAATGGGTACCGGATGTAGGGTGTTCAGGACGGCCCATCCATTGATGGTGTTGGAGGCAATGAGCAAGAATTGGAGGTCAAAGGGGAAGCAACTCAGGGTAACATGGATTTGGATAGTCAGATGACGTAGGAGTAGTTTCATTCAACTGTAGTAGGTTGTATAAGCAATGACTTCGATGTGAATGATTTCAAACGAGATGCGGAGGAGCAGGAGGAGGCGAATAGGATCGGTGATGTAGTCAGCAGTGATTCAGACGATTCTGATGATGACCAAGGAGGTACAGATGCTACGCCAACAGCGGCTAATGCCATGTAAGTACCGGTTCATATTATGCCATTACCAGTACCAATTGAGGTTTTGTATGGTGTCTAGGCTCAGGATAGACTAGTCACAGATTTGACTGCAAATGATACCCCCTATGATTCATGGGCCAGAATTAGCGAAGCGCAATAGTATGTTCCCCCACCACCATATACAGCGACTGAGCTTGAGCAACTAAGGTCCAAGAACGTACCTTTCATGGGCGTTCCAAACTATAGGGATGTCAGCATAACGGATATGGCAGTTTGTGACACCGATCTCCAATTGTGTAGGAATTCATTGTATAACCATGAGAAAGAAATCCTTAGGAAGGGGATGATATTCAACACAATGTCAGAGATGAAACTCTTCCTTTAGGACTATGTTGTGTACCACCATAGGCCATACATCGTCACTCATTCGGACCAAGAGTTGAGGTACCACGTGATATAAAAGAACAGTTGTTTGTGGAGGTTAAATGCATGAAAGAGACAGAGTGATGGCAAGTGGAGGATAACTAAAGTTATCGAACCCCACACTTGCCTAGACAATATGGGGAAGGAAAATCATCAGTAGCTCACTGCATGTTACCTTGCCGATCGTATATTAGGGCTCATTGATGATAATAATGACATCTCGGTGTCTTCTTTACAACAGTCCATATCTGGATTCGTTAGGTATGATGTGACGTACGGAAAGGCTCGGCGTTCTAAGCAAATTGCTCTGGCGATTTGATGGGGTACTTAGGAGGAAGCGTACAATAGGGTGCCCCGCATCTTATGTGTAATGCATTACTACAACCCTGGCTTGAAATGGTTTATGGACACCAGAGGGATGTTTTTTTGGGACCCATTGAGGCATGTCCTCTATCGTGTGTTCTGGTCGTTCGCGCAAACGGAACATGCATTTCAGTTTTGTCGGCCAGTCATACTTGTTGATGGCACTTTCCTAACAGGAAAGTACAGGGGCACCTTGATGATGGTTGCTGCTGTTGATCCTGAGGATCAGATAGTACCCATGGCTTTTGATTTGGCAGAGGGAGAGAACAATGAATTGTGGTCATGGTTCATTCGCCTTCTACATGTGCAAGTGCTTGGCCCAACTCGCACTATATGTTTGATCTCGGACCATCACGTAGGGCTTCTTAATGCTGCAGCTGAGCATATAGATGGGTTCCCGCCTCTAATACATAGATGGTGCATGAGACACTTTGCTGCTAATTTCTGACGGCATCAACGAAAGCAGAAGGTATGTGACAAGGTAAAGGCTATTTATTATGTACGTACAGAGCACCAGTTCAAAGAGACAAAGAGAGAACTAGACAAGATGATAAATGCAGCGGGAAAGGCCTGGTTAGAGGCGCATATGGAACATAAGGCTCAGTGGGCGTTAGCATATGACAAGGGGTGTTTCAGGTATGGCATCATGACCACTAACTCCTCGGAGTCCTTCAACCGTGTATTCACCGGAGTTTGATCATTGCCTATGTCTGGAATTGATGAGTTATCGTTTCATAGTGCAACGAATATTTTGTGAAGAGGTGGAAACTTGCGCAGAGGAATATAGCTGAGCAGGGGCATTTTGGAAAGGCCAAAGCTGAACATTTAAAGGAGGCTGAGGAATTGGCCAAGCAGCACACGACCGAGCCGTATGGACCCTGCTGCCATATCTTTAGTGTACAGGGCAAGGGTGGCATAAGCTTGGGCGGCGAACGTTATGGTGGACGAAACTACTGAGTTGATCTTGAAAAGGTAGAGTGTGGTTGCAACGTCCCTCAGACCATGCATGCCCCTTGCTCTCATATGATCACGGCCTGTAGGGTTTGCGGGTACAACTATGAGGATCTACCATATATGTCACCCTTGTATCTTTGTTTGAACACCGTTAGTATTTGGGAGATGAGCTTTGAGCCATACCTTGACCCGACACAGTGGCCACCTTATAATGATTATGACTACGTGCCGCATTCGGATCTAATGAAGGTATGGAAGGGTAGGAGGAAGAAGAAGTGACTCAAGGGGGACATGGACGCTATGAGAGGGTACGACAAAGACATGTACGGTGGGGGAGACTACAACGAGACCCATGGTAGGAATCTGTGCTCCGTTTTCAAATAATTTGGTCACAAGGCTAGCCGGTATAGAAGATGAGGGCAGCAGGTGATTTCATATTGTGTTCGTACTGCATAACAAGTAGTTCAAATTTTGCAATGCTACATAATGTTAATCTGAATATTGTTAATTTGAATACTCTAACCCTTTTTTATCAATTTGTAATAGGATGACCTCTCCCATGCCGCACCAGCTGTACCCGCTTCTTGAGGTGGAGTACGACGACCCCCTTCTTCCACCGGACGACGAGGTTTTCAAGAGGCGTTTGAGGGATCCTTACATTCCAGGGACTTAGTTCATTACGTCGAACTTATGTCGAACGAATATTGTTGTCGAAAACTTGCAGACTCATAAACCAATAAAAATGAAATGTGGCAACTTGTCGTTCATTTATTTGCTTCATGTTCGTTTCAACTTGCGCATGATCGTGGCACCACTTGTAGTTTTGTACAGCACCGACAACAACTCAATTGAAGCTAGATGATGTCTATCCATGTCACTGCCACGCCGTCGTCTATGGCGTGGCACTGACGCGCTATTTAGTATGGCGCGGCACTGACGCACCGTGGACTCTGGCACGGCAGAACCTAGGCTATGGCACGGCCGAACCAGTGGGTTACGGTCGAGATAATTTCACCCAATTACGTTCATTTTAGAAATTTTGAATGCATGATACAAACAGATGTGATCACTTAAGATCGATCATGGGTAATCCAAGTACATGACACATGGGTACAATACATCAGTAGTTCAAATGGAATAAAGCATTGAATTTCTACTACATAATAAAGCATGGCTACATTGATCATTAATAAAGCATGGAACTAACAGTCGGCGCATTTAAAAACCCTCAGTTAGAAACATACTGAGTAAGTAACTCGTCGTCCGAGTACCAATCCTCAACCATAACCATGTTGTTGTGGCTAGGCTCACCTGCATTGTCCTGATCTGCCTTTCGTCTGTAGTAAGTGGCCTCCGCTTCATTTGCGGCCTCTGCGGCCTAAGTGAAGAACATGTCGTCATCCTCCTTTGCCTACAAGCTCGCCTTTGCTAGAGCGATGAGTTCGCTCAGTCTGTCAGTGTCGTCCTCAGCATCCTCCGCCTGCAAGCCCACCTCTGCTAGAGCAATGAGCTCGCTCAGTCTGTCAGTATCGTCCTTAGCCTCCTCCACCTACAAGCTCACCTCTACTAGAGCGATGGGCTCGCTGAGTCTGGCAGTGTCGTCCTCATCCTCATCCCCCTCATTAGACAACACAATCGGTAATTCAACGGTGCGACCAGCTCGCTTTCTGTGCTCATCTAACTTATTTTCCTCGTACCTTACATGAGCCACCTCTACAACATGGTCCTCGCTGTATCCAATCCCTTCATGTATAAAATGCAGTCAGTTAGCAACGCGACTATATTACATTTAAAATCAGGCAACAGAAAAAAGGCTTCGAAGTACTAACTAGCACATAATGAAACAACATGCTCGTTCAAGACCTGCATTTGTACTCTTGTCTTCTCCCTTGCCTCCTTCCTTGCCCTCTCCTCCTCTAATGTCATCCATCTCTCCAATCCCCATTTGACAAGCCCAACGTCGATCGGGTTACAAATACCATGTTGTCTAGCAAACTCACGCATCTTGTCTTTGTGATGTTTAACAAAAAGGTTGACGTAGTTAGGTCCATATCCCCTCTTTCATGCAATTACTTGCTTCTCCTTCAGTTTATCTAAGAACTTAGCAACCATTATAACATTCCCACCTGCATTTCCTAGTGCTATGTTCAAACGATAAATTATATCATATATGTCTTAGCAAAAGAAACAAAATACGATTCCATGGTTACCACAAAAATAACCAACCTCATCATAGTCAATCATATGG
The DNA here is from genome assembly GCF_019320115.1 of Miscanthus floridulus. Lineage (NCBI taxonomy): Eukaryota > Viridiplantae > Streptophyta > Magnoliopsida > Poales > Poaceae > Miscanthus > Miscanthus floridulus. Next base: position 107,395,588 of record NC_089585.1, on the reverse strand, counting down.
CCGCAATAATGGCCTATTCCAAGCTCTGAAGGGACTAGACCATGGTTGGATTTAACACCACATTCGCACTTGACTGGCGGCGCTTTGTAAATTAACCTTTCTTTCTTCTTTTGCTTTGCTTTTGGAGGTTCTTTGGGCCATTTGTTCTTAGGACCATACAACCACTCCTTGAAATGACACTTCACCATTGAATACACCTAAATAATGTGACATTAGTACATGACACATATAGCTCAACATTTCAATACATACACTTTGCACTTACTTCATGCTTGTTTGGACACACAAACTCCAACGTATTGTCAGGGTTTATCATGGCTCGGTTTCTGCAATGGCATAGAGGAGGTTCCTCGAGTCGTCTAACTATGGCTAAGTGCTTCTCCTTAGCCATCATTGGAGGGGGGTTAGGGGGAGGTGGAACTCACCGCTCGAAGTGCTCGTGGATGTCGCCCTCTCCACCAATCATCGAAAAAGAGGTACCTGGGGTCAAACTTGTCTACACCATCTATCCACTAAAAGAAAAGGCACCTCTCATGGGCCTATACAACAAAATATTAGTAACCTAGTAATACAAATGAAGAAGAAGAAAACATATGGAAACAATTACTTACAATAAAATGACTGCACGTGTAGAAGCAATGAGCCGCTGTGTCTGGATGTCTTGATTGAAACACGTCGGCCGGACGACCATAATCACAGTTAGGGACAGGGAGTTCAGGAGGGATGGGGACATCTTTGCTAGACTCGTCGGGGTATAATTCTCTAGGACGACCCTGTTTTCGCCATAACTGCTCCTGAAACATGTCTTCCATCTAATAAAATGATTCAAATTAAACATCAATCAAAATAACGCAAATTATTGTAAACTATAATCATTTGCAATGCAACTAAAATAATATAACCGACAATTAGAGCAACAAAAATATACATGGTAAATACACTTCTAACTAAATAATAGCTCCCATTCATAATATATCTATCCATCATTGAAACGAAAATAAAATGTGTGTCGTTACCTTGCACAAGGATGAGGAGGGAGGGAGGTGAAAGAGGAATGGAAGGGAAGGGAGGCGACAATGGAGGGCCAGGCGGGGGCCAGGACTAGCCGCATCGGTTTTATTCGGCTCTGTCGCGCCACGGATCAGGGTGCGGCAGTGTCGCGCCAAGATCGGTGGTGTGGCAGGCCCTGCCCTGTCAGCGGTCAGCGACCCCGGTTGTCGCCATGTCAGCCCTCTGTCGTGCCACCATGCATGGCGCGGCACAGGCATATGGCCGCGCCAGGGCAATAGGCGCGGCCAAAAGTGTTAGTTTTAAAAAAACCCGACCATGTTAGATTTCAAATTAGTTTCCAAAAAGTGTTAAAATTAAAAAAAAAATCCACCTACGAGCACTCACTCTCCACCCGCATGTCGCGGGGACCAAGGCCAACGCTGTCACCACCCGCTACGTGCTCGACGCGCTCTCCTTCCCTGCCCACATCACACCTTACTCCATTCTCCTCTCCTACCCCATCCACCGCTCCCTCTCCCTTTCAGCGCCAGGCCGTGGTGTCATCACCTCCTTCTCCCCAAAGCAGGAGACCTACCCCAACGACCCCTACGCAGCCGCAGTGGCGGAGACCATCCTGATGTTCTATGCTTACGCAGCCTCTAGGTCGGTCTCGGCGGAGGCCGTGTACGCCAACTATGGCCACGAGGAGGACTTCGCCTACCAAGCCTCCCGCGGTGTGGATGTCACGGGTAAGGTCACGATCACGCGATATGGGAGGATCCACTGCGAGGACATCGCGCACAACGCGTGTGCCGCCGGCACCATGGCCGTGGTGGTGTACATTGACCCGCTGGAGTACGGTGGCACACCCGCTGAGCGGTGGTTCCCCGACTCGTGCTGGCTGCCGCTCAATAGCGTGCAGGTGGGGAGCCTGTTCTGGGGCGTGGGCGACCCGACGACGCCGATGTGGGCATCATCCGAGGGCTGCGAGCGCGTTAGCGTGGAGGAGGCCATGAACACCGATGACATGCCGCTCATCCCGGCACTGCCGGTGTTGGCTCAGGACACGATGGAGATACATAGAGCCGTGGGCGAGGCCGTGGTGCCGGTGGACTGGCAGGGCCGAGAGGGCGGCCCCGTGTACTGCCTCGGCCCCGGGCCAGCAGTTTTGAACCTAACGTATCTTGTATGTACAATTCAATTCGAGGCATCTTTCGTCTTTTCGGTTCATTGCCTTTGGGCTTGACGCTATTGTTTTGGATTTTGCAGGGGAATGATACGATGTCAACAATTGAGAATGTCTTTGCCATTATCGAAGGCGTCGAAGAGCCCGATAGGTAACTAATTCCTTTTTTTATCTTGTTATTATTGTTAGTTGATCTCCACCAATAGGCCCGGCCCTTGGATCTATGCCCTGATCGGGGGCGTCCAACTCTAATATAGTTGGTGGGCCCCTGTCACACAACACTATAAAGAGAGGTAGGGATCAAGGTTCTAAGAATGAGGTTGACCAGAGCAGATGTAACCACGAACAAAAAACCTAACCTGATCTAAAGAGGGTGCTGCCAATGATGGGAAGCCCCACTGACTCCGTCGTACCTCTGCATCACCACTAGACCTCATCTCCACCATGCTGGACTCCACCGCGTTGAGCTCCCTCGACAATGACGTCCACGAGGCTACGGCGCAACTGTGCCAGGGCGAACTAGAGGAACCCTAAGTTAGATGCTTACCCTGATCTATGGTTTAGAGGCACTATTGTTTTTAACAATGGTACCAGAGCCAAGGTTACTGGTGTGTAGATCTAGTATGGGGTAAAGCATTAAAAAGAAATAAAAGAAAGAACAAGGGTTCGATCCATTATGGATTGAAACCCTAACCCTAACTGGGTAAAAGAAAAGAGAAAGAGAACATGAGCGTGGCGAGCATCACTGACTGCCAGTCACCACCGCACGAGGAAACTTGCCGCACCGTTGTCTTCATCGGTGCGCGGCAAGAAAAGATCAGAGGGTTCAACCGAACCCAAGCCGAAAGAAAAATGAATCAGGTTAATCCTAACCCTAACGAAACCCTAACCCTAACCCAAATCCCCAATCGGCAAAGAACCAAGAAGAAACAAACAAGAAAGCAGAGAACCGATCAGATTTAGTTCGGATCTAAGAAGAAAGAGAGTTTTCCTAACCCTAACCCTAACTGGGTGAAAGAAAGAAGAAGAGAGAGGGATTCAGCCTAGAAGAGAATCAAAGCCGAACCCTAAACCCATGAAGACCCTCTGGGGAAGAAGAACAGTGGGTCAGATTCTGAACCCTAACCCTAGATCTAAACCCTTACCCCCAACACCAGTTCGGATAAGAGAAGAAGAAGATCCAAATCGGAGAAGAAGGGGAAGGAGCCAACCTCGCCGTGCGTCGGGCTAACCCTTCGCCGGCATAGGAGAAGAAGGCTGAGCTGAGGGAGATGTTTTGCCTGGGCTCGGCCAAGGGGGCGCCATGGCTAGGCCGCTCGACGGTGGCGTGCTCACCCGCTCGGGAGCGCGCGCGCCGACTAGGGGGCCGGCGACGGCGCCGTGGCTGCCTGCTCCACCGCTTTGCTCGCTCGGTGTACCGTGCGGCTGAGAGAGAAAGGCAGAGAAGAAATGGACAAGGGTTAAAGAGGGCCAGCCACGCAGGGGAGCGTGGTCTCACCGCTGCAAACGACGGTGCCATCTCTCTCTCTCAGCTCCGGTTGCTGCTCGCTGCTGCTGCGTTGAGTGAGAAGGAGCGTGGGCGTAGAGAGAGAAGAGGGAGGGGCGAATGACGCTAGGATTTCAGCGGAGGCGCTAAGGTCGTCGTTTTAATCCGCCGAGATGCGCGCGTGGCCGTCCGATCTGCATCAACGAGCAAATCAACCGGGCCAGAATCAGGCCCAGGCGGGCGCGAGCGGGAGGCCGTTTTGCCGGCCCAGGCCCAGGTTGCGGTGCGTGTGTGTGGGCTGCTGTGGCAGGCCAGGCCGTGCACTATTGCTGCTGGGCCGGTACTGTAGCTACAGGCCGAGCCACAATAAATAGTAAATAAAGTTCCAAGTTTATTTAATTTTCAGAAGCAAATTTTGATCATATTTGTCTACTTTAAATATCCTGTTAAAATTTGAACCAACGGGATAATTTTTTAGAGAATATTTGAGAAAAGTTTAATGCTTCTAAAAAATAGATAATAAATTTTTTCATGTTTTCGCTGCTAAAAAATAGTTGATTCTCCAGTTATTTTGAACCAACGTGATATTTAATTGGAGAAAAAGAGATTTTGACTTGATTGTGATGTTGTTATTTTCTAACCAATGTTGTTAATAACAATATCGTAATTTTAATGATTTTATGCATTAATTCTATTTCTGTCCAACGGTGATGTAGAATTAGTGTATAAGAACAGTTGTAAATTTTAATGATTTATGCATTAATTCTATTTCTGTCCAACGGTGATATAGAATTAGTGTATAAGAATAGTTGTATGTTTTAATTTTGACCAACATTGAAATCAAGGTATGCAATTGTTGTTATTTTTTATGTTAAGAAAAAGTTTGACCAGGCCTTTATCTTGGCTGAGGTAAACTAGGTAGCCACATCACCGTGTTCCACTGAGCCTGTGGCACTAGTGAGGGAGACAAACGAGGCTGATGCCACTTGGGCAACTAAAGAGAAGGATTTTGAATCTCAAAAGATGTCATATGACCTTGAGCATAGGAAGCAGGTCACTGCTAATAAAAAATATTTGGCTATGATAAAGAACACGATTAAGCCTATAATTGTGGGCTCAATCCCAGAGTGTGACACGGTCACCGAGTACCTCGATAGAATAAAGAGTAAGTTCACTGGCTCTTCAAAGACATATGCTACCCAGCTGATAAAGCAGCTGGTGATAGAGAGTTAATCTAGAAATGGTAGCATAAGAGAGCTCACGATGCATCGTCAAAATTATGGCACTGTCGTTTAGGCCATATTTCGAGGGGGGGAATAGAAAGACTAGTTAAGAATAATATTCTTCGTCCATTAGAGCTCTCAGATTTAGAACAATGCAGAGAATACATAAAAAGAAAGTATGTAAAGAAAATTAAGAAAGATATCAAACGAAGCGCAGGAATTTTATAGATTATTCACATAGACATTTGTGGTCAGTTTCCTATAAAGAGTGTGGATGGTTATGATTCATTCATAACATTCACAGATGATTACTCCCATTATGGCTACATTTATCCAATCAAAGAAAGAACAGAAGAATTTGATAAATTTAAGATATTTAAGGCAGAAGTTGAAATTCAACGCAATTTAAAGATTAAGATAGTCAGGTTCGACCATGGGGGGAGTACTACGGTCGGCATACCCCATGTGGCTAAGTTTCTAGACCTTTTTGCAAGGTTCTTACAGGAGAATGATATAGTAGCTAAGTATTCTACACTGAGCGAACCTCAGCAGAATGGAGTAGCTAAAAGACACAATCATACCCTGATGGATATGGTGCGCAGTATGATAAGTTACTCCACCTTACCGTTGAGCCTATGGATGAAGGCGTTAAAACCACCATTCATATTCTCAATAGAGTACTAAGTGAGTCGGTGCCCAAAATACCGTATGAGTTGTGGACAGGAAGAGTACCCTCACTAAACCACTTACATGTGTGCGGGAGTCCTGCTGAGGCTAAAGTATTTAACCCAAACATTAGGAAGCTAGATCCCAAAATAGTAAGTTGTCATTTCATTGGCTACCCAAAAAAAGTCAAAATGTTTTTGTTTTTACTATCCAGACAGACATACAAAGTTTATGGAAACAAGACACACTGTCTTCCTAGAGGATGAAATAATGAGGGGGAGCATGGTAGCTCAAGAAATTGACCTTGAAGAGAAGCGGGTGTATGCGCCCACTCCGATGATTCATGAGCCATTTTTCTCACTACCTGCTGTCGCTGCACCGATAGTGCAAGATACTGTGGTGCCAGCACCTGTTGTTATTCCGCCTGTGGCAACAATGAATGACGATGAGGAACCTATTCTTTAGGATCCTGTAGAACCTATTGCCACACATGAGGGGGAGCAACAACAGCCTCAAATAGAAGATGTGCCAAATGTGGAGGCCCCTAGAAGGTCTCAAAGAGTTAGAAAATTAGCTATTCCTGCTGACTATGAAGTAGACAACACTGAGGAATTTTAAATGGAGGATGATCCCACCTCATTTGAAGAAGCCATGAGAACTGATCATTCATCAAAGTGGCTTGAGACCATGGAAGATGAAATGAAATATATAAATGCCAATAAAGTTTGGGACTTGAAAATAATTTCTAAAGGAGACAAAACAGTAGGCTGTAAATGGGTCTACAAAACAAAATTTGACTCTCAAGGAAATATAGAGAGATATAAAGCGTGACTTGTGGTAAAAGGCTTTACGCAAAGAGAAGGAATTTATTATAATGAGACATTTTCTTCAGTCTTATGTAAAGATTCCTTCAGAATCATAATAGCATTAGTGGCACATTACGATTTAGAATTACATCAGATGGATGTAAAGACGGCATTTCTCAACGGAGACTTGGAAGAAAATGTTTACATGACACAACAGAAAGGTTTTGTCATGGAAAGATAAGAACGAATAGGATGCCACCTAAAGAAAGGTTTTGTCATGGAAGAAAAAGAACGAATGGGATGCCGCCTAAAGAAATCCATTTATAGATCAAAACAAGCTTCAAGACAGTGGTACTTGAAGTTTGATCAGACAATAAGAAATTTTGGGTTTAAAGAGAATGTTGAGGACAATTGTGTTTATGCAAAGTTTAAGAATGGAAAATTTATCTTCCTTGTCCTGTATGTGGATGATATCGTACTTGCTAGTAGTGATGTCAGTCTACTACTGGAGACAAAGAAGTTTTGTCCTCAAAATTTGATATGAAAGATCTTGGTGAAGCTTCGTTCGTTTTAGGGATCGAGATTCACTGAGATAGAAGTAAAGGGGTATTAGGACTGTCACAAAAGGCATACATAGAAAAGATATTAAAGAAATTCAGTATGCACAAATGTAGTCCCTCACCTGCTCCTATAGTCAAGGGCGACAGATATAGGGATTTTCAATGCCCTAGGAGCCAGTATAAGATCGATCAAATTCAAAATGGTTTTATATGCTTTAGTTGTCAGAAGCTTGCAATATGCTCAAGTATGTATGCGCCCTGACTTGGTATTTGTTACCAGGTTACTTGGTAGATTCCAGAGCAATCCTGGAACAGAACATTGGAAATTAGTAAAGAAAGTCTTACGTTATTTGCAAGGAACGAAAAGCCTCATGATGACGTATAGAAGATCTGATTCACTCCATATAGTGGGATATTCAGATTCTGATTATGCGGGAGATGATAGAAAATCCACGTCTGGATATGTATTCACTCTCGCAAGGGGAGCTATTTTATGGAAAAGCTCAAAGCAAACCGTCACTATATCGTCCACAATGTATACCGGGTTTGTAGTGTGTTATGAGGCAACGGGGCCGGTGAACTGGCTAAAGAAGTTCATGCCCGGTTTGAAGGTGGTTGACGACATCTATAGATCACTTAAGTTACACTGCGATAATAATTCAACAGTACAGTATGCTCACAACAATAAGTCAAGTGGTGCTGCCAAACACATTGACATAAAGTATTATGTTGTGAAAGATAAAGTCTGGGATCATGTCATAAGTCTTGAGCATATAAGTACCGAAAAGATGCTCGTGGATCCGGTTACAAAAGGCTTACCACCCAACGTGTTCAGAGAACATGTAGCTAGCATGGGTTTAAGGGAAAGCCTATAATTCCTGGATAAAAGAAGACCCAAAGTTAAGTATCTATTTTAGAACAGAGTGGTGTGTTGTAGTTGTTGAATCTATCGGCAATTGACCATGACGATGAAACATGCTGTATGCGCTAATCTGTAATGGAATGAACAAAAGTAAATGATATAAAATTAAAAGATGGTAGTGAGATCATGTGGAAGAATGTTAGTTGATCTCCATCAATAGACCCAATTGGACCCTTGGATCTGCGCCCTGATCAGGGGCGCCCAACCCTAATATGGTTGGTGGGCCCCCGTCGCACAGCACTATAAAGAGAGGTGGAGATCAAGGCTCTAAGAACGAGGTTGACCGGAGCCGATGTAACCACGAACAGAAAACCTAACCCAATCTAAAGAGCTGCCAGCGACGGGAAGCCCCACTGACTCCGCCGTACCTCTGCATCGCCACTGGACCTCGTCTCCACCACGCTGGACTCCGCCGCGCCGAGCTCCCTCGACATAAGCATCCACGAGGCTGCAGCGCAACTGCGTCAGGGCGAACTAGAGGAACCCTAAATAAGATGCTTACCCGATCTACGATTTAGAGGCACTATTGTTTCTAACAATTATTAGGTAACAAATTCTTGGTGGAAGGTGACGTTGCATCTTTCTGTTTTGTCAAACCTGTGAAGTTCACGCAGCCCACCTGGGCAGTTGAGAGCACTACTTTTGTTGTGCTGTCGTTGACCTTATATATAGATTATAGAAGGTTAATGAGCGTCCTCTAAACTTATAAAGAGGTGTCATTTAGATCTACGAACTTTGAAAATGTATTTCTGAGTCTGTAAAAGTGATGTACCACACATCCTAATGAACTTGTAAAATGGTACATGGTAAGTCTATTTATGGACCACTGCGGTGCATAACTTAACAAATTTAGAGACTAGAAATGTATTTTCAAAGTTTATGAAGCTACTAAGTGGCATCCTTGATAAGTTTGCGGACTGCTCATGCATTTAACTTGTTGTTATACAAAGATAAAAAAATGGAAGTATCTGATAACTCTTTTCGCTTGCCAAGAAAAAAGAAATTATATGACCCGGTGTCCACGAAATTTCCTTCCTATTAGATAATGATTTAAGAGATCTAATAAGTAATTTATTGTATACTCATATGTCCCTTATTAACTATCGGTTGGGAAGGGCATGTTTCTCTTATGAGCACAGTTCCCGAGCGACCAACAAAAAGTGACGGCGGGAGTATAGAAGAAAAAAAGATGTCCTATCAAGGTGTGCACAGCGTGGACGCGTGGTACTACAAAATTCTATAATCATGTATACTCCTTAATCTTTTAAACCTGTTAGCATATCCTATAGAGGATAGGGCCCACTTGCAGATCGGAAAGTTCTGCAGGTACATCATTATTTTGGAAAAGACATCTACTATGTAATTCAACCACTCCGACTTTTCATACATGTTCAGGTTGGCTTGGGATGGCCATTTGTTGGCCTTCCTTGTAATGTACAGTAGCTATGAAAATCTTTCCTTCAAGAGAAAAAAAAATAGCTAAGCACGATTAAGAACCAGATGCATAAGGTCAAGCTCTTTTGTTCTTTTAATTTATTGGAAACTCTTTCACTGAAGGCTCATTTTAGATGGGTAGCTCTTGTAGTATCTCTCAGCCTCTCATGACTGTAAAAGGATTTCCTCGAAAGCAATTTTTTTCTTAACGAACAAAAACAAACAATTAGACTCAGTCCTAGCCTCCGAGGTACTCACAGTTTAAACAAATATTGAAGAGTATCAATCTGCTTATCTGCATATAGGCGTTGGCACAATTTAACCACATTGAATATTATATTTTTTCTGCCAAATATGTGACTGAACTGAGAATTTTTAACATTCTGTGATCCAGATATGTCATTCTTGGTAACCATCGTGATGCTTGGACGTTTGGTGCATCCGATCCCAACAGTGGAACAGCAGCTATGATTGAGGTAGTCGTCAGTTACAAAATGTCTTCTGTATACTTTAGTACGCTACTACGCTTTGTTTTTGTTGATCTACTATGCCAGAATACTGATTACAGTAGTTTAGAGCAGGTACTAGCCATGTCCTCGTTTAATACCTAGCGCTAGGTGCCTTGCCTAGGTCTTCGCTTGTTGCTAGGCCTTTAACCCCTCCCCTTCTGTTTTTGAGGAAATCTGTGGCCCTGGTCTTCTGGCCGTGTCTTGTACATAAAACTGCTTCCTCTTAATTAAAAGGCAGAACTCCCATGTTCGTTTTAAGGCCATGTCCTCTGAATAGTTTGCTGAAGTGACTGAACCTTAGTTCCATTTCATGTTTCTATGCCTGACCTCAATATTGTACTGTACATGATACACGATCTGCTACTTATCTGGCTCATAACATGTTATTTCACTCTTTGTCCATCTAGTTAGCTCAAAGGTTTTCAATGCTGCAAAAGCACGGGTGGAGACCTCGAAGAACCATTATCTTCTGTAGTTGGGATGCGGAAGAATATGGACTGGTGTGTTTCTATATCTGAACCACTCTTGTCCGTCTTTAAAACAGCAAGATTGATCATATTTGCATTTAATTTACTCAGACAGGATCTACTGAATGGGTTGAAGAAAACCGGGAGATGTTATATTCTAGAGCTGTTGCTTATCTGAATATTGATGTTTCAGTCGTTGGTCCAGGATTCCTGCCTTCTACAACTCCCCAACTCGACGAGTTACTTCAGCAAGTAACTAAAGTGGTATGTCCATCCTACCTGAAAGGCTGAAACTAGTGATAATAGCATACCCAGGAAGAGGGAAAACATGATACTATAGTTAAATTTGTTTGCTTTTGGTCTCCATGTTAGTAGTCAACAATACGAATGTAGTGTTTTCCTTGTTAAGATGCCCAAAATTTTAACTGCTCTTTGTCAATTTGTGAACGTTCAAGATCCTGATAATTCATCTCAGACTGTGTATGATTCATGGATTAAATCGAGCATTCCTCCCCGGGTGAGTTGTTGCAGCTTGCTTATCCAACAGCCTACCCTCTATGTAGTGCTGAGGACCCAGTTAGTTGTCACTATTATATAGTGATTGCATTGTTATCGAGCTACAAGTTCCTTTGAGTTTTAGTTCCATCCCTCAAGAATTATGTGGTTTCAGGACGGGAAACCACTTCTACTTCCTGACAAATTATATTACATTACTCACTATTCACTGCGTATCTCCTGCATTAAGGTTCTAAGACTAGGTGATGGAGGATCAGACTATTCAGCATTCGTCCAACATGTTGGTATTCCTTCGATGAATATAATTTTTGGTGAAGGTAATGCCGCTGCTCTTTGCTATTTGCCTGCCCAGTGACTTTTGTATTTTTCAATGAACTTTCCTGGGCACTTTTGCTTTTGTAGGACCAGGATATCCGGTTTACCACTCCTTAGAGCAAGGCTAATAATACAGCCGGCTTGCTGGCTGTAAGGTTCCTTGCAGCCTTCTCTCAGCCCACTCATATAGTAGTTGGCTATTTACAGTTAATACATGGCCCACTTATCTCTCTCACAGACTTTCTTAGTTCTTGTGCCCAAGCCGGCTGTAAGCTTACAGCCCGCTTCTCCTCTCTCTCCTCCTCTCTCTCCTCCACCTCAGCATTTAGTCGGCTTACAGCCTGCTATTATACTTGCTCTTATATGATGACTACGTATGGATGGCGAAATTCGGAGATCCTGGGTTCCGTAGGCATGTGGCAGGTCTGCTCAATGATACTGTTTTTGTGCAAAATATTAGTTGAGGTGTTATCTGCGCCACCACGACATGGTAACCAAGATTCTTCATCTTGCAGCTGCTAGTAGGGGCGGAGCCAGCCCTGTTCATTGCTGTCCTGAGATTTTCATTGCAAATTGATGCTCATACGTAAATTTAAGCCATGACGTAGTACTTATGACATCAGTGGAATTTTGGCTGGATCCGCTACTGGCTGCTAGCATATGGGGAATGATGGCTTTGAGGTTGGCAAATGAAGAGATCCTACCCTTCAATTACATGTCCTATGCAATTGAGCTTGAGGTAAGACGACTCCAGTGTTCACTAAGTGCCGCTTCTGACCTTCTGTAGGCCAGTAGAGCCACTCAGACACAGGGGACAAAGGAAAATTAACACATAGATATCCTTGTTACTATGGAAACATGACGAGGCCCTAAATTTCTTCCGGCGGCAGGAATACACAAAGACGGTAGAGAAGGAAGTGAAGGGAACAACTGTCACTTGTTCCCCACTGTACAACTCAATCAGAACTCTCAGAGCGGCAGCTACCAAAGTGAATAGCGAACAAAAGGTACTTTCACATGAGAATTGCTGCTCGAGTTATGCAGAACTTACAGTCTACCATACTGCGTTTTGTGCACTGTGATGACTAAGAGACATGGGCACTTTCAGGAACTTCAAAAGCAACTCTTGAGCAAGCAGCTGAACAAGGATTCACTGAAAATCCAACAGCTCAATGACCGGCTTATGCAGACCGAGCGAGCATTCACTAGCAGGGAAGGCATCTTCAAGCTAGAATGGTTTAAGCATCTGGTGAGCAGATACTCATGCGCAAAGCACTCACCTTCTACTCTGGAAATTGCATAAGGCTCGTACACACGGCTTATAGTTATACTAACAGTAAGTGTTCCCATCCATAGGTGTATGGACCTTCAGATCAGAATGACTGGGATACTGCAATCTATCCCGGTATAGCCAATGCAATAGCCAGCGCTTGGAGCAGCAACACTTCGGAGTCGTGGAAGTTTGTACAGCAAGAGGTCTACAGAGTGGCCAGGGCCGTGACACAAGCATCTGCTATACTGAGTTGTCGTCTGACATGATAGGATTCAAACCATCTTCGTTAAAAAAAAAGGAGATTGGAATCTTCTATCAAAAAAACAATCAGACAAGAGAACTGCTGATTATATTAAAAAGAAGTTACCCGGGCTGAGTCTACAACCGAGCAACAATAACCTTAAAAGGGTCAAGCAGCAGCAGCAGCAATAAGCAACTAACCATGGTGCCCGAATGGATTGAGGCCTCAACACATGCCAAACAACATCATCTCTTCATAGTTCTATACCATTTCTCTCAAAAACTTGTACAACCACGGCCACACCATAAGGACCAACCGCCCCTAGTCGTTTATCATGCTGTACCACTATCGCCGTTGTCAAGGTGATAAGCCATCTTGCTCACGCCGTTATTACCAACGGATGCAACGATGTCCCACACCGCTCTAGTCATTACGATGTAAAACTAGACGTCGTAATTCGCTGCAAGCTATGAAGCTACCATGCCATCAGTAGGACAACATTTACACCATATCGAACCAGAATAAGTCATCGTCATGCTTGCGTCGTTGTACCAACGATGTCCCACACCGCTCTGACCATTGTCGTGCAAGACTAAAGAATCATAGTTCATCGTCGTGCAAGACTAAAGATATCGTAGTTCGTTGCAAGCCATGTAGCTATCATGCTATCAGCAGGACAACATTTACAGCATACATGCCTAGAATACAGATCTAGAGAATAATCATGACATGCTAATTAATAATCCTCCGGGTAATTTGATCCCAGATGGACACGAAGAGGATATAATTATGACAAGGTATACTCGATTGCGATGGACTACGCATGACAGTAATTAGCATGTTACTTGTAAAGGTACTTTGTGTTTATGTGTGCCTATCAACTCGTTCTACGGTCCGGTCTAGAATCTTATCTATTCTATACTAGAAGAGCGAAGGATTTTGAAAAATTACTGTTACTCAAAAGTTTATTATTCACCCTATGTTATCACCCTTGGATGGCTTAGTATCTTCAAATCTAAACGCATAAAGATACGAGGTATTACGATCACCCTTTAGGCACCTTATGGCATCCATAGTGGGGAGAAAAAGCAGCCCATAGACTACCTAAAGCAGAGGCGGAGCTTCCCATACGGCAGGGTGGGGCAGCTGCCCCACTTACCGCCAGCAGGGAGCCTCTAGTATCCCTCTGTTCTTCGTCACCTCCTGCATCTCCGAGCGGTGGTGCCCGGCGACGCGGCCGAACCTGCAAGCCAGGAACGTGTTCTCTGGATAGGAAATAAAACTATGGCCTGAGCAAAGGCTAAGGCCCAATAGCCCACCAATGGAGCAGCCCAAGTGGCAAGCGCCCTAAGCCACCGAGTCCCCAGCCCAAGCACTCAACAGCTAGCTTCAGCGGTCACTCCCAAATCCACGATTTCGCATCGCCACCGCCGTCCGCCATTTTTCCTACTAACTGTTTACAAAGGTTTATCGTATAATGTGCAAGCAGATATTTGATTGCCTGCAATGTTCTTGCAAAGTTTTTTTTACCAGGCCTTCTAAAGAAATCTGGTGCTTATGTTTTTCCTTTGTTCTAACTATAATGCTACGGCACGGCTGTGATGCGGCTCCCACGCCTGCGTAGGACCGGGCTCCATCTCCTAAAAATAGAAAAAAAAAATCCCCACTCTGGAGCGACCGGCCATCCCCGAGCCCCCGAGGCCGCGACACAAGATCTGCCTTCGACTTTGAGCGCGAGCGCTGCCACCCCAAGCGCTGAGGCCGAGCCACCTGAGAGGCACCCCGCCGGCCGCTGCCCCGCGCCTGCGCCTGCGTCTGGGTGTACTCTGGACAGTTCTCGACGTCCCCCTGATCTGAGCGTACTGGCTACCGTAGTTCCCCACCAGGTAGGCCGTGGTCACCGACGACGTCGTGTTTCAAGCGTTGTTTCAAGTGTTTTCATCTAAATATTGCAAAAGTAAATCTGAGATGTTGTATACTCCGTAGGTTGCAATGACATTATACGTATGTTGCAAGCCTATGTTTTAACTGTTTTAGATGTTTCACACGTATGTTTCAAGTGTCTATCTGGATGTTGCATATGTTGCTATGGCTCTACCCGCATGTTTCAAGCGTATGTTTCAAGTGTTTCATATGTTTCATACTTATGTTGCAAGTGTTTTAGTTGAACGTTGCAAAAGTAGATCTAGATGTTGCATATTTTGCTATGCCTATACACGCATGTTTTAATAGCATCTTTCAAGTGTTTCATTTATTTTATACGTATATTGCAAATATTTTATCTGAATGTGTCAAAAGTAGATCGGGTGTTGCACGGCGTGGCCGGTGCCGGACGAACAGCGACCTGCCGCAGCCGTCTGTCGCTGCTGCTGCTGGGGCGCAGCAGTGGGTCCACTCAACGTGGGTTTCCTTGTGCAGGCACAGGGTGGGCACGGGCCCTGCGACAGACGCGGGCGTTGGTGGTGGGCAGGATGCGGGACGTGAGCGTGGGTTCTACGTCCGGACGCGACATCCCGTCGGGGCGCTAGGCCTTCTGTTGTTCTAAACATGATCACACCTTGATAAAACTGTATCTACTGAAATCCATTTGTCGGTTGTGCAGCTTTGCATTATTTTGTTTTAGTTTTAGGTCCCAATAGCAAAGCACGAGCCAATACCTAGTGATGCTAAAAGGTACCATTTGAAGTACGCATAAAACTAAAATATATATCTTAACATTAATTAACTTTACATTGTATTGTTTAAGACTTCAAATTTATGGTTATTGAATTGAATTGTACATTTAATTACAAATCTAAATGTATCAATTTTGTTGTACAGGCCCCGTTCGCGTGCCCTTAAATCCGACTTGATCCGCTTATTTTTTTATCCGGAACAGTATTTTTCTCTCACAAATTCATCCAGCATTCCTCCAAACCATCCAGATTCCTCCAGAATTCAGACGAGCAAACAGACCCACAATAGTTCAAAATTGTTGGTTAAATTATTGATTAAAGATTATAATGTTTAAATCTTGATATAAGTGCACGCACTATACAATGGTGAAAGACAGTACTGTAAGCCTTTTATCCGAGTGATTTGAAAACTAAAACATGAATTGTATGCATGTTGTAAGAAAATGGTTCATGTGTATTCCAGCGCTCACATAAACTTTTGAAAACATGACCAAAACAAATTTGAAATCAACGGCCATTTCCCAATACCAGTTCCATAAATAAAGAAGAATTCGAGCGTATGCCTAAATTAGTTAAGTCCCTACATGATTTGAAATTGGTAAATGGCGTATACGCTCTTATCTGCTCTCAACAGAGGTACTCTTTAAGACCGCAAGCCTTTCAATGTCGGAACGAATTCGTTGCAGATCAAAAGAAATTTAGCCAAAAAAAATATTGAGTTTGTAACAAAATTTGAATATAGGGTCTCGACAACGAATAAAAAAATCACTGGAATTACTCGGTCTCCCAAGTTCAACGGCTCTAAAGCATAAGAGCTACATCTACCCTGACAGCGTCCTACATAAATCTGTCTAGTTTCCGTCCTACAAATGTTTCCTACTCTTTCTTGCATCCTAAATCCTAAGTATTTTGCATCACAAACTTAAAAATACTATAAACAAAAGCTGGTCGGGAGATATCTAGATATCCGACGCTGGATCTCTGTGAATGAAAAGTATGACCCTCTTCCTGAATCTTTGCTCGTTCTAAGTTGTGAATAGCAAGGAAGACCCCCATGCTAATAAAATTGACGCTTTTGAAAGAGAATCACTTAGCACGCTTCGCCCGGCTCATCCACTTCTTGATAGGAAAAACAGATAGCTTGGGCCTCCCCTCTTTCTGGGGCAACTCTGATGATGCTTCTTTCTCCGCACATTTTTCCTTCTCTGAGTATGGTAGCAGTTCAAAGGCACCACGGGAGAAACCTCTGGCAATCTGAATGTAATGTATTTAAAGATGCTAGCTACCTCAGAAACTCCGAGTATAAATATAAATGAACCATGCTAAGAACACATACGAGGAGGCACCAGCAGAAGATTGTACCTTCAACAAAATCCACACTTTAAGGGAGCTACTCAGGAGTCCTAGTTTTGTCTTCTTTCCTGACGTCAAATACGTGCACATCTCATGATCCACTCTAAGCACAAATCTTGGCCATGATTTTGGTTTCTCAGGGTCTGATTTTCGTCGTGAGGCAGCCTGGTTCATTCAACAAGATTAACAGAAACAACGAATTCTGGCTCAATTATTAGTAACTAGAATTGGAAGCGAGCCTAGTTCAACTAGTTAGAGTGGGAGGTGCGGTTATGCATCATATAATTCCTGTTTGCATTAAATCAGTAGTTGATACTGTTGCTAACACACAAGAAAAATAAAAATGTAATTAGCCTTTAGGACTTACAAGACGTCGACATATTTCACGTTCAATCTTTGAAAAGGATGTGTCAAGAGCTTCCACACGACCAGTACCATGGCAGCATGTACATGGCTCACTGATCATGAAAGTGACACTTGGTCGGACCTGCAAACAACAATAAGCCATTTTAACACTACAATCATAAAATCAACTATCGTGGGATGAGCCAATCCTATACTTGTTTAGGGCGCCAGCTCGGCCCCTAAATTATTAATTTTCACATAGTATCATATGCATTTAATGAATGCCACATAGGGATGAAAACGGGGCGGATATTTTTCCGATATCCATCCGTCCCGAAATGGTTAAAACCCTATATGGATAGTTCGTATCCGAATTTTTTTTTCTCGAACATGCAGGAGAGCTGCGTATCTTTGTATTAAGAAGAAAAAAGGGGCAAGAGCCCTTACAACACACACCCACACTCCTAACTTGAACATTTAATTAATATTTGTATCGTATCCGAATCGGAATACTCAAAATCGGATTTCTGATATGTACTCCCTCCGTCCCCTAATATAAGGCACAATTTGACTTGGTGCGGTCTTTAAGAACATATTTTGACCTATAATTTCTCTTATAATATATAATTTGTAGGAACAAAAGTTTGATCATTAAAAAGTATTTATAAACACAAATCTAATGTAACTAATTTTGTAATACAAACTTTTGATATAATTAGGCTAATTGTTAGTCAAAGATAATAAAATTTGAATTTTGAAATATGTGCATGCCTTATATTCGGGGACGGAGGGAGTATATGAGATAGATATCAATATCCGACTATGAGATAGATATCAATATCTGACGTATCCGACATGATCCATATCCGGTTCCGAATCCCGAGAAAAAATATGGGATAGAATACAAGATCACTGTATCCGATCCGTTTTCATCCCTAGTGCCACATAACAGTATTTGATGATTGTGGCATGGCATTTAAGAAGAAAGAAGTAAGCAGATTGGGCACGAGAACCAAGTTTTGAAAAGTGCACACTTGTTCTGGGCCTTAAACTTGGTTGCCATCTAAGCCTTCTTGACCTCTTTCCCTAGAGAGAATCTTGCAGGGCTTAGTTATCCCAACAATGGCCCCTATTTCACTGAGGAAAATTAATGCACATATCGCATGTGATACAAAAAGAAATCCATGAACATGGCATTGTGTGACTTATGAAGCTGGTGCACATACCCTTTTTCTAGTTATTTCCATCAAACCTAGCTTTGATAGTTCTGAAACACCAACTGTTGATCGATCCTTTTCTACTGCTTTCTTCATTTCTTCATATACTAGCCTTTTGTTCGCTGGAAGAAAATGTGGCATCAGTGACAATGAGAAAGGAGAAGCAAATAAAAAAAGTTTGCATCATTATCATTTTCTATTAGTGGTGCTAACTAAGACATGTTGCCTTTTGGAGTTCACGATTTGTTAAAAAGAAGCGCCAGTCTTAAACATCCCAATTCACTATGCAAAACATTCATGCCAAACTGTCCCTTAATTGATGCAAAGAAAAATTATGGAATGTACCAGATATTCCAATAGGGAAGATACTGAACGAAAATTGATCAAAATTCACTCAGCTCAATTAAATTTACAGGCAAGTAATATCTAAACACTTTTAACCCGTAAGTAGTTCATTCACTTCATAAAGAGAGCACAGCTACTGCTACAGCACTTAGGGTGCTACAATGTCACCCCTTCTTGAAACTGAAGTGAAGAGTTTCAATGTGGTCAATTTTTTTATCGTTTCATGACAACTATATATGCTCTCATATATGAAATCTTACTGTTTTTTTCTCGAATACGCAGGAGAGCTACATATCATTGCATTAAGAAGAAAAAAAGAGAATAAAAAACTCTTATACAATGATGAATGACTGAATAAAGCAAGGGTTAAACATAAAGAAAGAGTATAGTTTGTACGGTCCAACCCATGAAAACTGCAAACACACATATCAATAAAAATTCACGTGAAGTATAAAACCACTCCCTCCATCCTAAAATAAATCAATTCCTATAATCATCCTAGGAAAGGGTAACCACATCTATGACACAAATAAGTACATTAAGAAAATATATCTCATGATGTATCTAGTAACACTAATTTGGTGTCCTTTTCTATAAATTTGGTCAAAATAAAATAGTTTGACTTACAACTCTAGAAGTTGGTTTAATTTGGGATGGAGGTAGTACATTGTAGCAAAGAGGACTGTAGTGTATAGGTACCAGAATCCTGTATACTTTTAAGAGATATTATTATTAGGAGATTAGCACCAAAAGCACACATGGAGAAACTTGAACATTCAGTTTTGTGACATCAGTTATCAGATAGTATCTGAAATCATACTCACAATCATCTGACATATCGATAAAATCCACAATTATAATGCCACCAATATCCCTCAAGCGCAACTCACGGGCAATCTGCATTCAGAATTTTTTTCATGGTTATTCGTAATTTTTAATAAACTTCAAATTTACAATATATTTTCTGCTTCAACTATAGTGTCACCCGACGCAGAAGATGCAACGAATCTCTTACAAATATGACTGCAGGGATTCAACATGTTCCCTTACAAATATGGCAGCGGGTTATTCAAGTCGTAATTCATGAGTAAACATAAAGTTGCATAGACAAGAGAAAACACATCCTTTATGTGTTTGAACTGTTGAGCAAAACTGCAGGCAACAGATGAACTACGCCATGCATTTATTTTGAGATAGATGAACTCAAAGAAAAAAGGTGACAAAAAAAAGAAAACCAACTGAAAAATGGTTAAGGTGAATTATCCTTGAAAAGGCAAATTGGAAAACAATGCAAAGCAAGCTTACTTCCCAGTAAATTTCAAGATAAATCACATACTTGCTTTGCAGCTTCAAGATTGACTTCTAAAATAGCCTTCTCCTGTGATGTTCCCTGACCAAACATACTGTGACCACCATTCACATCAACTGAAACCAGAGCTTCAGTCTGTTCTATGACCAGAGAACCCCCATTGCATAGTGGTACCCTGCCACAAGGGGAAAAAAACACAATATTACACAAACTAGACTTTACAGCTTACAACTTAGAGGTCAAGACAGTTACATAAACTTAAATTAAAAGTGAATTTTGAACTTTTTAAGCAGCTTTTCAGTATCAGTTCAATTAGATATCTTGTTTCAGAGCAACAAAACAGAACTGTGTTCCGTAGTGACAAACATCTGGCTCACACTGATTTTACCAAGATGATATATGGAAGGTCTCACAAACCAGACGTGGATCTCGGATTTGCAAGGTGCACTTTGAGTGAATGTCATTGTGGAATTCCTTGAACTATGGGACATTCTGTCTAATGTGGAACTACAGCCAGGTGTGGACGATTCTCATATTTGGTAACTCAACTCAAGTGGACAGTACACGGCAAAGTCAGCTTATAGGGGTTCTTCCAGAAATCAGTGAGATTGTTTTCTTGGGAGAGGATCTGGAAGACTTGGGCACCGAGCAAGTGTTGCTTCTTCATGTGGCTTGTCACACACAACAGGTGCTGGACAGAAGATAGGCTAGCAAGGCGGGGTCTTGATCATCCCTCTCGTTGTCTTCATTGTGACAAAGACACTGTCACTGAGACTATAAATCATCTTTTGGAGGACTGTATTTTTGCATGAGATTTTTGGTTTGGCATGCTGCAGAAAGTTGGCATGCAAAACCTCTCATCCCAGCTTGATGAAACGTCCTTTGAGGGCTGGAGGGACAGGGCCAGCAAGGCTGCTGATGGATTGGCAAGAAAAGGCCTGAACTCTATCATCATTTTAGGAGCTTGGACACTCTAGAACCAAAGAAATCGCTGTGCGCTCGATGGAGTTTCACCAAATCTAAATAGATTTTTATCCCTTGCCTGCCATGAGTTGAGGTTGTAGGGTATCGCAGGTGCCAGGGGTATGTCTTACATGACGCTGACTAGCCTGCTGCCCCAATGAATGAGTCCTAGGTCAGGGGTCGCTGTTAAACTGTTTTCCAGGAGATTTAGTTCTAGAATCAAAGGTGTGGAGTGCGATATTGTGTGGGGTTCTTTTCCTATCTTATTCTTCACAATATAATGATATTCACCTCTGCGTGTTCGAGAAAAAAAAAACATGATATATGGTCTGCAGACATCATGAATCTTTTTACTAAATTTGCCATTAGCAGCTAGGCAGCACCACTATGTTATCCACACACTACTCCAACCTACTCCACTAGCTGGCTAACTCAGTCATCATTCAAGATAATAAATAGCAGTCCTCTGTTGGGCTTGAAAAATAATTCTTGTTCACTAATGAACCAAATGACACTTAAGCACATATTATGATCAGCGACCTCAGTTGAAACTAGTTCTATAGGACCTACATGCATGTGTACACACATCTGACCCATCTACATTTTACGCAAAAGTGTGTTTAATATTCTGAAACACACAGGAAATATTTGTAAGGTAGAGGACATAACTTAAGCTACCTCAGAGTATATACAACAACAAGCAAAGCCTTTAGTCCAAAGTTGGAGGGCTGTGGGGGTTCTATAGATGAAACCCAACAAGAGTATGAAATATTGGGTTAAAAAAGCAATAGTAGCGATTAGTGAAAGTAAGTTATATGAGCCTATAGTGTCATACCTGTCTATTGTATATTAAAATATTGCAAACTGATTTTTTGATATGGAATAATGTGTGGATGAAGTTATCCTTCAGCTTCACAGGTTCAACCACAACCTCAGATCTTCAATTTAATTATGCCTAAGCTTGATTAACTTGCTCATGTGCACTTTTTCTCTCACTCTTGGCTGCCTGTTGCATGCCGTTTTTCCTATTTTCACCTATACAGGTTTTGCCTTGCTTTCCGTAACTCCTTTTCTCCATTCTTTTTTAATAAAATGCTCAGTAGGGTCCTCCCGTACTGTATTTCCCCTCAGAAAAATTGTCTTTATTGTTTCACTAATCTTGATTTTGGCTCGCACAAAAAAAAATGTCAAACTAATTGCACTTCTGGCGGTAGAGTCTTACCGCCTATGACCGGAAGGTCCCGGGTTCGAGTCGCGGTCTCCTCGCATTGCACAGGCGAGGGTAAGGCTTGCCACTGACACCCTTCCCCAGACCCCGCACAGAGCGGGAGCTCTCTGCACTGGGTACGCCCTTTTTTTTATTGCACTTCAAGACTCGCATATCTTAGTGAAGTCACAAAACAACTCAATAATTCAATCAACAGATGCTTTTCCCAATTGAGAAGGTGCTTGTGCTACTACTCAGTATATTTCAACACCAACGAGTAAAAATTAAGCCCACAAAATTGACAACCATGTGATATTGATTTTGGACACTACCCCAAATCCACATATTTTTTCCAAGGCCCTAATTGTTCGATCCACATCCTATAGTAGTAGACGTGCTAGTAATCATCAGGCCAAGATATCTTTCTATTTCTCTGATAGCTTTTTTCATGATGATGACTGGCAATGTACTTGGTAAATCTTATTCTGCTAACCCCATACTAGCTTGCTCTACGCAACCATGTTACTGCACAATTGCACATGCTATCCAACTGATTCTATCTATGAAACGGGTGGTTTTTACTGGAAGTGGGTGTTTTTTCCTGTAAGTGGGTGGTTTTCTGCCACCTAGATTATGATGTGGCCTAAGACCACCTGCTGCAAGTCCCTCTCTTCTATCTTTTCTTCTTGCCACTTTTTTTTCTTCATTCACACAGAAGCAAAGCGGCTGGCCATGGAAAGAGAGAAGAGAGAAAAGGACACGCTGCCCCAGGACATCATGGTGTTGGCAAAAAAAGGAAAAGGAAAACCGGCAATGAAGGAAAAACTCCTGCCACATCACTCCAAAACCAACAAAAAAGAGCTCAGAGATCAAAATCAAACAGTATAGATAATTAGGGTGCCAGATTTAAAAAGGGTTGAGGAACAAGAAATGGATTTATTCCTTGTTCTAATTCAAAATCATCTTAAAGCATTTCTTGTACTAGATCTACCAAACGAAGCAGAAGGTACAGTAACTTTAAGTTTTGTTCTACAGATGCACTACTTAAAAAAAATTACAGCACAAAATGATGAGTTAAACAACCATAAAAATGCTTACTAATGAAAAGAATTCCACCAACAGGAACTATGAAATAATATAGAAACAATGAAATAGCACCTTTTGAAAAGGATACTGTCTATCTCCTTCTCGATGTTGTATACATCAAATATAGGTTTTCTTTTCTCATAAAGCTCAACTCGGCTGCAGAGCTCAGGTGCAACTTCTTGAAGATAGCTTGTAACCTAAACACAAACAGGAAAATTATATGCTTCACAAGATTTAAGAAATAATTCTGCATAAGGATTAAGGATGAACAGTGCAACGAAACCAACAGGGTAAATGCTTTGTATAGTCAAGTAAACGAGGTACGCCAAAAAAAAAACTCGACCGGGGGGGTGTTAAAACTACCCCCGCAGCATTACAAATAAGAAGGACCTTCTCACCCGACAAAGAAACCCCCCGAACCCCCGCCCCCACCCTTACACGGTGGTTTTCCGTCGCCCAAGTGAGAATTGGGCCAGTGGCCCCCCCCCCCCCCCCCCCCCCCCCCCCCCCCCCCGTGCTTTCATTATGGGGACGGGCGAGGGGATTGTTTTAACCTCAGCCTGAAATTCGCTCCCACGGGGAGTCGAACCCAGGACCTGAGGAGTGCCGCTGGGTCAGATATTCTACAATTCGTAATCCTTCTTTATACTAACTGCTGTGTTTCAAAAACATCGCCTAGGCATCCAGGCAGACCCAGCTCTCCTTGGGGGTCTAGTTACATGCCTTGTTACCCAAGGGTGGAGGTATGTGTAATGTAGTGGGTGCGGCCACACCCACACAAAAATTAAATAACAGTAGTAAAAGCCAAATTTTCACCATATTTGCACCCTCATTTCACAAATTCTTGCACCCACAAAGCAAGAGCACCCCCTCGGATTTGCTCTAGCTCTGGCATAGGCATCACCTAGGCGATAAGGCATGTTAGACGGACAGATTGGGCACCCCTGCAGCATGCACGGCATGCATGCTTCTATGTTCAGGTGCATTGCATTGCCTGATTGATTTGCTCCCCACTGCAACAACTAGGCTGATTAGGAAGTATTGTATTCTATGTATATCACATTAGATTGTTGCCTTGTATGTAGCCACTGTCGCCCGTTCTGAAGACTTTCCGCAGCAATGGCGGGCTGCTATGGAGGAAAAACATTCTCTTCAGCAAGTGGATCTTCTAGCACAAGCTACTGCCTTATTGGACCGCGGGGTTCTTCCCGGCTTCACCCAATGGTCCTGTGTTGACTACGGCGAGACATTCAGTCCGGTGGTAAAGCCAACGACAGTTCGCACTGTTCTATCCTTAGCTTTGTCCCGCCATTGGCCTATTCATCAGCTCGATGTCAAGAACGTCTTCGTGCACGGCAAACAATGTCAATGTTATTTATATGACCGGCAAACATGTTCACCATCGTTGCACAAAGCACATCGAGATTGACATCCACTTCGTCCGCAAGAATTAGGTCGCATTGGGACAAGTTCGCGTGCTCCACATCCCATCCTCCCACCAATTCGCAGGCATTATGACCAAAGGACTACTGTAGTCTGGCGCGTGCCTTGTGGTATCTGACATAAACCAATGCAGCCGATGATCCTACTCACTACCGTAGTTTGGCACGTGCCTTGTGGTATCTGACATACACACGGCCGGATATCTCATATGTCGTCCAACAGGCCTGTCTCTACATGCATGACCCTCCTAAACCACACTTCACTTGGGTCAAGCATATTTTGTGCCATCTTCGCAAAACCCTCGACTATGGCCTCTCTTTATTTCAGACTCCCCCTACTAAGCTGGTGGTTTACTCTAATGCTGATTGGGTGGGCTATCCCGACACCTGTAAGTCCACTTTGGGCTATGCAATCTTTCTTGGTGAGAATTTTACCTCTTGGTCCTCCAAGCACCAACCTACTGTCTCCCGCTCAAGCGTCCAGGTAGAATACCATGACATTGCCAATGGTATTGCCAAACCTACCTGGGTAGTGTTGGTTGGATGTTTTGTAACAGCATCTGATTACAGCGGCAATTGATAACGTTAGATTCTGTTTGTTTTGCCTCCACTATAAACGCATCCGCCGTAAAGAGATACGGGCTAATAGAAACCTGATACCGCTCAAACCTAGTTGTAATCTGTTCGCCTCATCTTCCCCTCGACAGCGCCGGTGCCGCCCATCCCAATGCCTCTCCACGTCCTAGCGTGACTCTACCGCTTCCCATCCTCTCTACCTTCTCCAATAGTGCAATCTCGTCCTGCAGATGCAACTGGCCGCGGTGTCCACACAACTGCGCCGCCCACGCCGCGAGCCAGGGTGCTTTCATCTCGTCAAGGCCATCAGAGCGATGTCTAAGAATCCGATGTCGTCGCCGACGAAGAAACACTGCAACTTGCTGCACACCGTGAAGGCCTCCTCGAGCTGGGCGAGCGTCGCAGCCACCTGCTCTGGCACCAGCGAACGCTTTGTTGATGTACTACGAGATGATGAGCGGCTCGCAGACCAGCCTCTTGCCATGGACGAGCACAAGGTGGATGCAACTGGCCGCGATATGCATCCTCAATGCCATTAACAACTCGGCATCTAGAGTTCCTACTCGAAGCAGACGCGACCCTGCGCGCAAGCATGAAGATCTTGGTCTCGCTGTTTATCCGATTCCTTTACGGACAGAAACCAAAAAAAGCAAGCATTCGCTTAATTTTGTTCCATTTGCAGCGTCTTCCATTACTGTTCACTTTTACGTTTATTACACGATGCAACCAAACAGCACCCTTGTTGCGTCAGATGCTTATGGAGCTTCACACCCCTCTTCAGTGAACTACTTTGGTTTATTGTGATTGGGTGAGTGTTGTCTACCTCTCCACCAACCTCGTTAAGCATCGGCAGACTAAATCTGTGGAGATAGATCTACACTTTATTCGTGAGCGCGCACTCTTGGTCATGTCCATGTTTTGCATGTCCCTACTACGTCGCAATTCACGGATATCTTCACCAAGGACCTCCCTACATCCGTCCTCACAAAATTTTGGACTAGTCTGAAGTTCGACTTCCTCCCGCTCTGACTACACGAGGGTGTTAGATGGATGATTGGGCACCCCTGCTAGTGCTCATCTGGCACGGCAAATTGTCTGGTCTACACAGAAGCATGCACAACATGCAGCTTCTATGCTTGCCTGAATGATTTGCTCCATACGGGAATAACTAGGCTGATTAGAAAATATTTGTGTTCAATATATATCACATTAGATTATGGCCTTGTCAGTAGCCTCTACAATCATGCCAGTATGCCACAATGCGTATATGTACCACATCCTAATGAATGCAAATCATTGGGTGTTCTCCTCGAACTATCTCACACTTGCCTTGGGTTGGGTTGCTTAGTCGTCTTTGAAATCATGACAACCTGTTTCAAAAATAACTTTTTTTTTCTAAAAAGCATCCCACATTATGTGCATTTTGTTACCCTTAGCTAGGAAATCAAAAGAATAGACAGAAACATGACTGAGATTTGAACTACAGTCGATTGCCCATAACAGCATGTTTTATAACACTTTACTACAATTTAAGGAAGAAAATCAACAGAACCAATATTGAAGACAAGAAAGACAACCAGGTTTATACATTATAATATTATTTTAGCATGTCATTCATAGTGATGTATAATTAGTTAATGTATAAACAATAAATCAATGAATCACATATCTGTTTTGTTGAAAATAGTGAATTTTTTTATGAACTCCAAGAAAAAGTTCCTCGTCATTCAAGATACGGTGTTCAAAAGTTTTTTTTTTTTGAGACGTGTGTTCAAAAGTTAAGACACCTAGCAAAGCATTGTCGTTGATTTAATGTTTATACATTAACTAATCAGAATCAGTTTAGATGAAACAGTATGGCATTTTAATATTAAATTGCAGAACTAAATTATCAGATATAGACCCGTTCATGTGCAAAAAAAACCATCAAATAGATCTGTTTCTAGAGTTATACTGTTTACGATTCCTAAAACCAACTGAGGCATGCATGTCAAGAGAAATTATGCAAATAAATATTTCTTCATGAGTTTAGATACCTAAGTGTTTGCTGTTATGAAGTTACTTACCTCATGATATGTTCGAGGAGAATCCACAGCCAGTCTCTTGACCTAAATGCAGAATAGAGTTTAAAAGAAAGATATTGGTTAGGTTAAATATCAAACTAATGTGAGTAGATTGTAACATGAAGTAATTCACCTTTTCATTAAAATCATCTTGAACAACAGATAAAGTTTGACCCTTTGCTCTGTGCAACATTACAGGAACAGCACCTTCCACACCCTCCTCAGCAGCCAAGGCAGCAGATTGAGCATGCTCAGTTATTCCTTTCCAGGTAGATAGCAAGCCATCAAGGTCCTTCTGCAGTTCCTCCCAGGAATGACCAGCTGCAACTGTACGAGCCGTCAAAGTAAATCCAGGAGGTCGCAGTAATTTCGTGATGCCATTTAACCTGGTGCGCTCTATTCCGGTAATCTTTTTGGATACCCCAACTTTGTTGCCACGGGAAACCAGTATCTGCAAACTCAAAAGGTATACCGCTGAAGTTAATCCTAAAATTTCTTGCAAGTAGCGTGGATTTATTTTAATTTGAGGAACATGATGAAATATAAAAAGAACAATACTTGATCTATTGTTAGCTACCTGAAGAAAATTATGTACATTATAATATTATTTTAACATGTCATCATGATGTATAATTAGTTAATGTATAAACAATAAATCAATGAATCACATATCTGTTTTGTTGAAAATAGTGAATTTTTTTACGAACTCCAAGAAAAAGTTCCTCGTCATTCAAGATACAGTGTTCAAAAGTTAAGGAAGACACCTAACAAAGCATTGTGGTTTTCAAAAGGCCTTTAATTGCTTACTGCTAGCTTAGTTGTTTTGCAGTCTTTCTATTGCTCAAGTTGTAGCGATGATGGTCCCTATTTGCCATAGTCACAACAAGACATATGTGGTTGAAATTTTGCTTTAGTCACAACCATCATGCAAAATCTGTTTTGAACTCTCTATGATTGATAAGGCAGAGCTCTTGTCATAACCTTCAAAAGGAATATTCTACTACAATACGTATCAATTAGCACAGTACTTGATATTTCACTGTGTTATTTGACAACATCATGTCAGATCACAATTGGAAAACAATGCCTACACACCCCATGTGGGAATCAGCTACATTAGTCAATATATAAACATTATTTTCAGAAATATTTCTTTGTACCACATGCATATTTCAATGGCGTATTCTAAAAGGTTGCAAAGCACACTAACTTTAATTATGGAAAAGCACCAAGGCTAGCCCCATGATCATACATACCCAAAATCGGCTTCGCAGGCATGGAAATGGACTAAGTGTTGGACCTTTCGTACCTAATCCTTCCTTGACAACTTGAACCATAACTTTTGTGCCCTTGCGAACTTGAGACCACCTGCTTTCATTTGTGTCATCATTAGATTCTCTTAAAGCATGTTGAATTGAAGATAAAGTCTTAAGATCATTGGAAATTTCTGATTGATCTGCTTGCAGTATGTCCTCACTATATTCATCTTCCATGTGATCATTTTCTTCATCTTTGTCTTCGTCATAAACAGAAATGCTGTCAAATTCATCACCATCGACATTGTTTATCTTAGCATCAGATGTTAGCACTACACCTTCTTCATTATCTGTAATATTCTCAACTGGAAATGATGAACCATCATGAGTTTCTTCATCTGCAAACTCGTCATCACTCATATCATCATCGTTTTCATAAGTTGGAAGGTTCTCTTCATCACAATAAGAATCATCAACAGGATCTGTTCCTCGGTTCTTAAAAACTTGAGGATACACAAAAGGATCTCGGTTTTGCTTTATGCTCATAAGTGAAGGCCTTGAAATTCCAATATCTACAAATGCTCCTCCCATATGAGGAACGAGCTTTGTTACTACACCTAAATAAATACTATCACACTGTACATTGTTCTTGATGGGTTCCAGCAAGAGTTCAACTAGTTTTCCATCTTCTAATACTGCAATTCTCTGAATAGTGCAGACAGAGGAGTTCATAAGTATAACTCTTGATGAAGGTTCATCACCAGTCGGCTTACTCTCATCCAAAGGTGTTGGAGGTTTTTCTATTTTCCTTAATTTTCTGATAATATCCCTTGCTTCTGTTTTTCCATCAGCATGAACTATAGTTTCATTTAGCTCCAATATAGATTGAAATAACCAGGGCTCTTCAACAGGCTGATCCTGTTGATGCATGTTTTTACTAACTCCACTCAAAGTGTGCTTATAATTTACAAACTTCTTTTGCCCTTTCTTATCTTTGACTTTTGCAACTGGTTTCTTTGCAGACACAATTGATTCAAGAATCCATGGCTCCTCTACGACTTGAGACCGTCCATGTTGGCTTATATAACTGGCAGTTGGTATTTCAGTTACATAGTTGTGCATGATGCTAGATTGATTATCCAACAACAGTTTTGCATGTAAAGGTGTGCCATTCCCAAGCTTGAATATAATATGATCACCTGCGAATCCACTGGAAATATTTAAGTGTTCAGAACCGCTAAAGAAGACAATTAACTATTACTTTCTAGAAGATGTGGTAATGCAACATTACCTACAGATAAACCTTGATTTGATGTATCCCTGGCAGAGTGATCTTTCACAATGCTCTGATTATTTCCACCATAAAAAAGTTCACCTTCAAGAGAACCAGCTTCCATCAGCCATGATCCCCATGAAGGAGTAGGAAGACCTGCTAGACTGGTTTTCGTCCATAGGTCCTTCACAACAATGACCTGCTTTTTCTGGCCAACTGAAGGTATTGATAAGGAGTATACTGGACCTGGCCTCCATATAATATCAGAAGATGAACCCATTTCTTCTCGAACAAAATAATTATATTTGAAATGCACTCCATATGGTACCTGAAAGAATAAAGAATGTGATGCTCCAAAAGTAAAAGAAGATACAAGAGCTCCAAAAACAGTTAAATCAACATGGCATTCATCAAACTCACCAAATATTTGTAGAATTTACTTTATCTGTCCTTGATAAATGAATGTTCCCTTATTGAACTATTTTGTTTCTACAAGTAGTGAGTGAATTGTTTCCATGAGTAGCTAGTGAACATGTCATTAGTTAAAAGAAGAAAAATACAGTAACACGGTTTGTCTTATGTGCTAACCAGCACCAGTTGGATATTAAAAAAAAACTGAGACAAGGCTCCTAATTTTTGTCTGAGGTGTTACGAATAAGGGAGACCAAATTGGATGATAGTATTGAGGCCCAAAGGGACTATTACATAGAGTACATCAGAGACGCAGGAGGGAAACAGTAGAATTGGGAAAAACACCTCACACCCCTTGGGTTGGGTGCCTTTCATATATATAGTAACAAGTGACTTCAGTTATAAGTAAGCCACATACAATTAGACACCTAGACATATACATATCTAACCCCCCCCCCCCCCCCCCACACACACACGCACAGTCGTAGCACGAGGCTCACAGACACGATCACTGGTTTCAGGCAGGCCTTTAGTCATGGTATCCGCGAACAGAGGACGGCACGGCACATGCAAAACACGAACTTCACCTAGGGCGACCTTCTCAAGGACGAAGTGAAGAACCTGGTGCAACCAACAGCACTCGGCGACGGCACGGTACTCTGCTTCAGCACTAGAGCGAGAGAAGTGGTCTGACGCTTGGACGACCAAGGCACCAAGGTGTCGCCAAGGTAGACACAGTAGCCCGATGTGGAGTGGAGGGAGTCGAGGCACCCTGCCCAGTCCAGAGAGGACCGGTGCCAATGTGTAGACCAGTAGAAAGAGTGCCCTTGACGTAGTGGAGAATGCGTTTGACAAGGGATGTGTAGACCAGTAGAAAGAGTGCCCTTGACGTAGTGGAGAATGCGTTTGACAAGGGCAAGGTGCGGCTCCGTGGGGTCATGCATGAAGAGGCACACCTACTAGACCTCATAGGCCAGGTCAGGGCGGGTGAGAGTAAGGTCTTGTAGCGCCCCGGCGAGGCTACGGTACTCGGACGGGTCAGCGATTGGGGCACCATCTGTAGCGGAGAGCTAGGACTTAGAGTCCACAGGCGTCGTGGTAGGATGATACTCCACTCGGACATGCCAGTACATTGGAGAAGCTCAACAGCATACTATACTGGCGTTGCGAGAGCAACAGTCCATCGGAGGAGCACGTGACGGAGATGCCGAGGAAGTGGTGGAGCGCGCCAAGGTCAAGCTGAGGCACGCAGTGATGCGATGTAGGAGGTCCGGGGAGGAGGTCGTCAGGACGATGTCATTGACATAGAGCAGCAAGTAGGCAACGCTATCTCGATTATAAATAGAGAGACATCGGTGGCGGAGAACGTGAAGCCGAGCTAGCAAAGATACGTGGCAAACCACTGGTGCCACGCACGGGAATCTTGCTTCAGGCAGTAGAGGGACTTCTGCAACAAACAAACGTGATTAGGTGCAGAGGGGTCGACGAAGCCAGGAGGTTGCTGGCAGTAGACAGACTCCTCAAGACTGCCATGGAGAAAGCAATTCTTGACATCAAGCCAGTGGATCGGCCACGACCGCGAGGCGGCGATGCTGAGGACGACGCGGATCGTGGCCGGTTTGACAACCGGGCTGAATGTCTCATCGTAGTCCACGCTATGCTGCTGGGAGTAACCGCGAACGACCCAACGAGCCTTATGGTAGGCCAGCGACCCGTCGGCGTGGTACTTAAGCTTGTAGATCCACTTGCCAGTGACGACATTGGCACGAGGCCAGGGAACAAGGCGCCAACTCTAGTGAAATCAATCGAGACTTGGAGAGGTCCTTGGTGATCTACCAGCTTCTAGTTGTGCCCATGTCGTGGCGGCCGAGCTTGGTTGCTCGCTAGGCCAAGTAAAGCGGTGATCTAAGGATCCACCTCAACACGGATTAAGTTGCCGGCAAGCAACCGAACCTCAGGATAAATAGTGTCACTTACCTTCGGTGGTTTGCATAACACTGCGATTACAATTCATATATTGTGCTTGTGTGATTTGTGTAGCTCTAGCTCTCTAGTGGGTAGTGTATATTAGTTGCTCTCTTTGTTAGATCACTAGTTGCTAGGTGTCACCTCTAGTTGTGTGTTTGTATGTTTAATTAGTTAACCTTGCAACTACAATTGTGTAGGGGGCTTGCTATGTATTGACTAGACTAGGCAAGTAGTGGCTAGTGGGATTGTCTCTTTTACTAATACACTTGCCTAGTGTCTGTCTTTGTACAAATTTTAATTAGCCTATTCACACCCCACCCACCCCCCACCCACCCTCTCTACCTATGCATAGAGCGGCGCCTGAAACGGGGGACCGCTCGTAACAGCCCCACACACCAACGCGGATGAAGACTGGCGGACGAAGAATCCGACGACGGGCGCGACGATGAAGGCGGGCCAGGAAGCACGCAACGAGCGGATCGCCGACTGGGCAGACTCCACGACAGTCGCGTGTACGAACGGTGCTGGCCATAGCAGGTGAAGATGGCCGGATTTGGATCTGCCTCGTGCAAACATGCTGCTGCTGAAGAGGACGAAGAATGATGGCTCGATCCATGACGAAGACTAAAAAAATAGTATGTAGCTCTACAAAGGCTGCCTCATCTATCTTCCACTTCCAATGCCATAATCCCCTTCAAGCCATGTGATATGGCATTCCTCTGCCAATATGTGCCCCATGCTCCCGTTGTGACAGCAACTATGTAATCATTCATCTTTGAACCAAATACAGCATGCTTAACAAATTAAACTACCTAAAAGATCGTTGGTAAATGTCACATCAACTAAATATGAATTTTCTAAAATAATTGAGTAAATTGACTTCAAATGCTTCTCGAATATTGAAATACAATTTATCATCCACACAATATTATTCTTAATTAATAAATGTTATGCTCAGAAGATGATACTGTTAAAAGAAGATTTACCTTTATTTCAGCTGTCCATATATTATTGCTTTCAACAGAAGGAGCCAACTGAACAGCCATGTTGGATTCCCAGCAGCCCAGGGTAACCGGGTCTCCTGTTATGAATATTAAGCACCCATCTTGTACATCTGCTTTCAGGTTCCATGATATTGTACAGAATCCTTTACAGGTTATGGCTAAATCATCTGTTAGAAAATGAACATGAAACACTGTAAACGTCCAACCATTAACTTGTATACTAATAGCGTAAACAATTTTAGTTGTACATTTCATTGAACTTAATAAATCAACGTATATTTTTTTTCTCGAATGACAGTGTGTCATTTCATTAAGAAGAGAATGAAAACAATGGAGAGGCAGAGCCTGCTCCCCCAAGTAACCAAATACAGGACTCTTAGCGCCACACTAGGAAAAAAAACATGCGACCACTGCCCAAAAAACGCCTAAGCAGCCATAGGTAGCAACCTACTAAGAAGCAGCAGAGCCTTAGCTCCAGCCCAACACCACAACATACATTCTTCAGAAACTGTAGCTAAAACTCTTTGGACACAAGGAGTAGCACCCTCAAAGACAGGCATTCCTGTGCTTCCACATCTCCCAAACAACCAGAATGATGAGTGAATTCAGTCCTTTTGTTTGCTCTTTTGGAACAGCCTTGATTATTTTGCACCACCAGCTAGAAAAACGAGAATCCTCTAGCTGCGGTTCAAGGGGAAGCAAGCCCAACACATGAAAGATAGTTGTCCAAAGTCCAAACCTGCCATGTGAAAACACAAGCAACAAGAGTATGCTGTATTGTTTCATCATCTTGACCACATAGTGGACAACAGACGGGTGGGGAAGTTCTCTTTTTGCAAGGCAGACGTATATTTTTTCTCAAACACGTAGGAGCTACGTATCTTTATATTAAGACGAACAAAAAGGGAGGATGTTTTAGGATACCACTAAATATAGGATGTTGGATAGGGGGACTGTTGGAGGGTGGTTTTGTTGCATAAACCTTAATTTTGACTCCCTCGTTTACATAATACAAGACCTCGATTAATAAAACACCTAAACAAGATCCACCGTTGGGACATACACATACAGGTAGGAGATGCATCTAGCCGCTGCCAAGCCCCCACAACTTCATTGCCTCGCTAGCCAGCAACAAAGCACCAGCCAAATTTGACAGGGCTCCATAAGTCAAAGTAATCTCATAAACTGAATAAAATTTGCAACATTTCGACTTGATTTGATTTATTAGATGAACAACTTTGTACTGTGTGCATTGCAAGCAGAAAACTTGTCTACTTTGACATTCAGAATAAAAAATGACTCAACTCTTCAGCAAAAAAGTTTAAACTTGGCAATAGTGACACTAAAGATGGATTACTAAACACAAAGTGTTGTGCTTAGTTTTCTTTTCAAGCGCCAGTCTCGTGGTCCTCCAAGCGCCAGTCCACTGTCGCGTTCCAGCGCTGAGGCCAAATACCGTGCTGTGGCCAACGCTGTCGCCGAAGCTACCTGGCTGCGCCAGCTCTTACTTGAGCTTCATATGCCTCTCCGCCGAGCGACACTTGTCTACTGCGACAACATTAGCACGGTCTACATGTCCATCAACCCCGTTAAGCATCAGCGCACCAAGCACATTGAGATTGACCTACACTTTGTCCGTGAGCGTGTGGCTCTTAGGTGACACCAAGGTTCTACACGTCCCCACAACGTCGCAGTTCGCCGACATCTTCACCAAAGGGCTTCCAGCTTCTGTCTTCAATGAGTTAAGGTCCAGTCTCAACGTTAGCAAGGCTGCCGCTTCGACTGCGGGGGCGTGTTAGACAGGCCTAGTGCTTATATGGTTAGGATAGATTGATTGATTGATTGATATCTAATAGGCAAGGATCCCCCGCTGGTTCTGTTCCTTGCCTATACATGAGTAACCTCATCAACTATCTTGTGCCTAATCTCTTACAGTGACAATTGATCTAGCATTCATGCAGTATGTGCCTGAGGTTATTCAAAAGAGTCTTGCACTACAGACAGATATGCAGATCAATGTAGCGATTGAGCCTTGGCACTGGTGGCCAGAAAGAAACAGAATAAGAGGGAGGGAGAAAAGGAGAACAAGTTTGAATGAATGCCCAGACATTGGAGTTCATGAAGTTAAAACAGCAGTGGAGCCAAATTATAAAAGCCCTAAACAACAAAGTTAGAAAAAACAGAGGGAGATGTACTAAAGATAAACACTGACGGAGTTTTTTTCAGCCTTCTACTGCTCTGGCTGGACGGGGATATGTTGTCAGGGATGTTGTAGTTGCTGGTGCAGAAAGTCTGGTTTTATAACTGGAGCCGCTACATACAGAACCCGCATCTTCTTCTTTTTTTGGGGAGGGGGGGGGGGGGGCTCGATGCCACCTTGCTACATGAAATGGGCCGGCCATGTGATTCTTGAGTTGTAGAGAAAGGAATGTTTGATCTTGCACCAACTGGTGGCCTGATATGTGAACTACAGACTACATACTGCTAAGAGAATTTTATTAGTTCTTCAATTAACTATGTTCCAAGAAAATTGTATCAAGCCAGCGTATGCTTTAGCCGAACTAGGGTGTAAGTGTCAGCTCATGTGGCATCCAAATGTATCCGGGACCTGGTTACCAGTGATTTAGCTGATCCCATGAGTTGATAGACTGGATGGTTGGGGCTTCCTCCAAGAAATCTTTAAGTGGAACAAATTCACTTCTTCTCTCAAGGAGTTCTCTGAGTCTTGGCTACAAGGCAAGGGTCCTTTGCTTATTAGGTTAATCTTGTTCATTTTTGCAGGGTTCGCTTGGGCCATCTGGACCAACAGGAACAAGATGGCTATCCAGCACCAGTTTCCAAAGTCTCCGTCTGACATCATATACACTGCTGTATTGTTTATGCAGAAATGGAGTATCCTGCTTAAGGAAGCCGATCGTTGATCGCATCAAGCAAGTGAAGGACAACATCTTGCTTTGGATTGGAAACTTCAAGCCCACGGTGTTCAGCTCTACTGATGTATATGAAATCTAGTGGCTGGAGTAGCTTTTGCTGGATTTGTGTTTGCGTCTGTGAATCTGGTTTACCCAGTAACGTTTATATTGCGTTTGTGGAACTGGTTTACCCAGTGATGTATGTGATGTTTTCTTAAAAGCAGAGGCTATGCCTCCATTAAAAAAAAAATAGACTGGATGGTTCCAGATTAAAAAAAAGGAACATCCTCGCTGTGGGGGAAAACCCCACAAGAAATATCTCCAGCATCCTAAGACACCACCTTGACGAATATCTGTTGTGCTAAGCGTTCTAAGACACCATCTTGACGAATCTATTGTTGATTACTCTAAAAAATATCTATTGTTGCTTAGCACAAACGAAAAATAGAAATTACCACTCCCGTTAGACTTTGGTGCCTTTGGGGAAAGTGCCAAGTTCGTTTCCACTTGAAGATTACTTCTAAGACCATCCATGAATTGCGCCGAAGATACGGAGTGCCTACGAAGATTAATTAAGAGGCTGTCACCATATAAACAACAATAGGACCATTTCTCTAAGCAAACAAAGTTCAGATTGTTTAGGCCAATGATTCGTAGCAAAGAGGCTACATCAACAAGTTGTTCCTGAATGCCTTAAGGAAAACTCGGGAATTCCACTAGTTTGATCACTGCAGCTCAAATCTAAAGGTAGAGAAAACAAAGTTTGCATTATTGGAACTTGGGGACAAAGTAAGAAAATAATAAAGCACTTCATAGCAAGAAATGTACGATACCTTCCCCGAAGACCGGATAGAGCCGAGCTGACCGCGCCCACGCCGCGACGCGACGCATGAGCGGCCGCGGTGGAGGCCTCTGTAGCGGCGGAGCCGGCGGTAGCGCGGCAGAGGGGCCACATGCTAACGAGAGTAGGCGCTAGGCCCAGCACGCAGGCGGCCATGGGAGCGCGCAGTAGGGCTTCTCCCCTCTGCCACGGGCTGGAGGCTCCACCGCTTCTGCGGCTCCGCTCCTTGTTTCCGGATGGGGGATAGGAGATGCCGACTCGCCCAGATAGCGACCAGAGGCGGAAGAGCCAGAACGCACCACTTCACCTCTTCCCGGCCAGGGCGGCAGCTCGGCGGCCAGCCTGCCCGACTGGAGCAGCGGCGGCTCGCCCTTCCTGGTGCAGCAGGGAGAGGAAAAGAGGGGAGGGGCCTGTGCTCTGGGAGGAAGAGGAGGGGGAGCTGCAGGGCGCCGGCGTGCAGAGCAGGGAGCAGGGCATAGGTCCTCTGGGAGAAGCAGAGCAGGGAGCACGGCGTATTGAGCGGATCGCTGGTCTGATAAGACATGGCTAAAATACCGCCTGATTTACCGTCGAAGAAAAATAGGCATGGCTAAAATTCTGTTGCCTGATTTATCGTGGAAGAAAAA
Source organism: Miscanthus floridulus (assembly GCF_019320115.1). Taxonomy (NCBI): domain Eukaryota; kingdom Viridiplantae; phylum Streptophyta; class Magnoliopsida; order Poales; family Poaceae; genus Miscanthus; species Miscanthus floridulus. The sequence goes on along the minus strand of NC_089585.1, from coordinate 107,358,122 downwards.
TATTATTGGTTAGTTAAAAAAGTACGGTTTATAAGTCAAATGAATAGAACACGGTTCGTGTGATGCGTTGGGAATAAGCTGTTTTTGTGGCTCGTATGCAGGCTGCGGCCGTGGCGAGAGGCCTGTTCGACTGGTACATAAGGGGGCTGGTTTCACCTAATTCAATAGTATTTTGTGAGAGAGAGTAAGTTGAAAAGGTTGATTTGGCTGAAAAATAGTTAAAGCGAACAGGCCCAAGACGCTGATAAGCCGAAGTGATAAGTTCAAATGAACACTTCCGTTCATTTCCTTGTACACATGTGGGTGTGTTGTGGCGTGCGTGAGGGGCTGGGCTACTGGCGGCGGCAGTACGTGTGTTTTTTTTAGACATCTGTCCGGGCATGTATATGTGGACGCACTTTATTTTTGGACTTGTGTAGTGAATCGGGTCCAACAACAATCAGTCTATTTCTCTTTGTGCTCTCTCTTTTATCTTTATCTAGCGACATAATCCCTACTCGATTCGTTCGTCGTGGCTCCAATGCATCGGGCGCACATCCCCACTTTGCATGGCGCCTTCATTCCTCTCTACGTCGTATCTATCACCACGCTGTTGACGGTAGTTAACAACCATTATAAACCATTAATAAAACATGTATAAGGGCATAATTGTGATCACCAACAAAGGTTTAGGAGTTTAAACTAACAAATTTTACGAGTTTTGGTGAATCTGTATTTTCTGCAGGGTTTATCCAGAAAACCGTCAAGGCGGACCTACATGACAGAATTAATCGTGCTTATCCGCCGTAAAACGGGCACCAAAAGGTTCCAGAGGACACCACACTGAAATGGGAGCCGAGGGGCTGCCATGTGGGGCCGCCCCGCCCCACTTACAGGGCGCTCGGTCCCTAGGGCCACCAGTCAGCATCCGCCTCGTTATGTCGGTTCTCCACCGCCTTATAGGTTGCATCTACGCCGTTCTTTAAGTCGATTTGATCTAAGAGCTCATGATGGACGCTCCGGCCTATATATATTAGCTCCTGCCCCCTCCCTCAGCAGATCTCTGAAACCCTAATTCATATCTTCAGGATCAGAGCCAACAATCAAGAGAAGATTAGTCATCCATAGGATCTAGTCTTATAAATAGAATAATGAGATAGAGAGTGAGGAAAGAGTTTGAGTAGGTGTCGGTCTGTCGGTGCTCTCTCCACGGCTTGTACCTTAGCGGATACAAGTTCTACTTAAGCTGCTTTTGAGATTTCTTAGGTAATCAGCTTCTAATTTAAGTAAATAATTATTTATATTGTTCATCAGGATCACGACTCTCTTTTAAGTGCTTTAATCTATAGACGTTGTAGGTTAAAATATTAATCGTGGAGCCCCCCTGCATTCCAAAAGGTGGTAGATCGTGTGTGTGACATAAGTTCTATATAGCATGTACTATATAGCTTCGTTGATCCTTTATAGTCCACCTCCTGTTTATAGGCGTACGTAGAACGCGGTTGCGAAGAAAAGCATCATTTGCTGGTGTCTTTCCCTAGTAATGTCCCCAATTGAATAATAGAAGGCATAGCTTACCCAAGTTAGAACTAGAGAACCTTAGTTATCCTCTCTACGCTCCTATTTATCCTAACCTTATTGGTACCCCTAGTTAAGTTAGACAGAAGTTAGTCTCACACGTTCCCATATGCATACGATACTTGAAATACTTCTGGATAAAAGCTACAGCGGTATTCGTGGGCTTGTGATTTTATCTGTGTGCGTTAAAATATACCAACACACGCCGCGCCCACTCCTCTAGAACCTCATCGACGCCGGCGCGTGGGACGACAATGACGACCTCCTTCGGGCACTCATCAATGTGGACCTCCCTGGCGGGGACCTCGACCTTCTTGTGGAAGCTCCTGGCCGTCACGTTGCTCTCCTTCGTCGGCGTGTCCATACTGCTCGGGTACCTCGTCCAAGTAGCAAGGTGACAACTTATGTTTCAAGTATTTCAGATGTTTCATCTGGATGTTGCAAGTGTTTCATCTTGATGTTGCACATGTTGCAATGGCTATACACGTATGTTTCAAGTGTATGTTCTAAATGTTTTCATCTATTTTTTCAGACGTTCATTGCAAGTGATTCATTTGGATGTTGTATATGTTTCACACGTATGTTGCAACTATTTTATCTGGATGTTGTATATATTTGTAATGGTTTTCAAGAGTTTTCATGTGCTTTTACAAGTGTTTCAAATGCTTGTTGCAAGTATTTCAGCTATTTCGTACGAATGTTGCAAGTGTTTCAGCTAGATATTTCAAAAATAGATCGGGATGTTGTACATGTTGTAAAGTGACTCATCTGTTATAACCGCCTACTGCAGCTATTTAGGCGTCGTGCATGCGCGTGGGAGAGCGGAGGGATGGAGATCTTTCAATCTATTTTTCTCTCTTTTTTATAAATTCAGCATATGGAATGACACAATGCCATTGCCTTATCTTTTACCTTGCGTGCTTCTTTTTTTCCCGTCAGTTTATTTTCCTTTCCTCTTGCACGCACCACCAGCGTGTGGCACGCAAGTCGTAACACGCCCAGCGCCACGCGAGGGAGAGCTAGCGGAAAAAAAAATTGGATAGTTGTTGTATCCACCGTGTTCCAGAGTATACCGCCCCTGGTCTGCTGCCTTGTGTACGGTCTCAATGATCCAACAGCACTCATCAGTCTGTCTTTCGTGGGCTTACATGGACCAAGTCAATCACGGAATAGATGGATAGAGAAAAATCTAAAGCGTTTGGGTGTTCGATCCAGGGATAAGTTTAGTAGATGTTATATCGGGTATTTAGGTATTAATTAGAAAGACTAAATTTGAGTCTAATTATGTTTAATAGATTCATCTCGTAAATTAGTTTCAATCTGTATAATTAGTTTTATAATTAATTTATTTTTAATACTATATGTCTAAACATGAATTTAATAAGGACTAAATTTTAGTAGGAGGAAGCAAAACACCTTGTTAGAGACGGTATATGCTAGAGCGCGGATCTATCCAATTTTTTTTCCCGAGCTAGCGGCCTAGCGCCCGTCCGTGAGAGCGAGGCAGAGGGAGACGGGATGATGGCCTAGCCCTGATCTGATGTGCCACGCTTTCCTGGATGGACGCCCATGAAGAGGAGGAAGTGTAGCTTCCCTCGTCTATCCTTTTGATCATTTGTTAATGATTTTGCAATGTTTTTGACTAAAAATCAATCGGTAGAAGGAACCCTAACTAGTGGTATTTGGATTTTCCCAAGAAAATCGATGAGGCTTTCTTGGATTATGTATAAGATCCCTGTTTTTTTTAGTGCCTCTCATCTGGGTATAGCTGTAGCATCTATTCGTACACACACATGCTCACTCAACATACGCACACTACTCACACCATTCGTGTACAAACAAACCTATAACTACACCCAGATATGAAGACCGCGTCCTTTCTGAAATCACCGAAATCCACTGATTTCGTAGGCGACGGGCACATCACGATCCCATTGGCGTGCCTATTTGTTCTGTCTATTTATAACTGAACCTTGCTTTGATGTTTAACCGCAAAATTGTTTCAATTTGTTCTCAGGTCATGTATTTTATTTTATCCATATATGACCTAGTTTATGCAAAGGTTCTTTTTCCTCGGCTCATGTACCTGTACGTGAGAAATTGTAAGCATAAACCTACACTAGCCCAATTCATAATCATCTGCCTGCATTGTGCAAACGCCTTGAGACGTGAAGTAGGCAACTACCAATAAATTGAGGGTTAAATACTTTTTGCAAATCATGTTCAGAGCAACAAAAACACACCTTTACTCCTTACGTACTTTGCAAGTGAGGAACATAGGAAGGCTATGGCTGACATTTGGTTGGCTGGCTCGGCAGGGCACCCAAATCAGGATCCCTACTTTGATTTGGGTGCTCCTCATATTTGTGGGCTCAATTTTATTTCTTTCACTTCAACAGCAGCACCCAAATTTGAGCCCCAAATCTATTCCGGTAGAATGACAAACAAGACATGCTTGTCATTGTCTCTTTCTTCTTCCTCTGTACAGGGACCGATGGATGCATGCGTTGGGCGCACCACCCTGAACGGCGGCTCAGGGGAGGGAGGAGCCTCGGTGGCCACTCACGCGTGTGAGCGGTGGCCCGGCGGTCGGAGGCCGGAGGAGCCTCGACGGGCGCACACGCGTGTGAGAGGGAAACCCGAGCAAAGGCACCGACGCAGACTCGAGGCCACAGGGAGGGAGGAGCCGGAGTTGAGGGAGGGTAGGGAGGAGCTAGAGGGAGGGAGGCGATGCCGGATCCGCGCCATCGCGCCTCGGGTGGCCGTGCAGGCCTTATGCCGCCGCATCCGTCGTAGGCCATACCGGAGGGAGGGACAAGCACGCAAGGAGCAGATCGAGCTGCTAGGGAGAAGATCGAGCTGCTGGGGAGCAGATCCAACCGCCGTGGAGCAGAGAAGCAGAGCGGGTGATGCGAGGGACGGAACTTGTCACAAGAAAAATGGGTGGAAACCGTTGTTTCAGGGCCTGGCCTAGAGCCCTCATGAATGGGTGCTGGAGGTATGATTTCTGTGCCCACCCAAAATTCAGGGCTCAAGTAGAGGTCCTGCTGAGCACAGTATTTGACCTTGGCACCCATACTTAGTTGTGGGATCCAAGTAGAGGCCTGCTAGAGTTGCTTAACTGCAGTCCAGTGAAAGCTTGGCCATGGCGATGTGTTAAAAAGCCATTATTTTTCAAAACTGAAGCACTGCTCATCCTACAGTCAAATCAAGAACCTAAAAAATGTTTATAATTAAAAAAAAAACTGTTTACAAAGTTTGGGAGAGGATCACTCCACGCCGTAAAATGCCCAAACTTACACAGCAGCGAGCTAAATTATATCCACGACGATTGCAAGACCTATGATGTATGTACTCTCTCCATCCTCGAAGATCTCTCGGTTCCACAAAATTCTCATTTTCCAAGAGTCAAATATCTTCAATTTTAACCAAATATACATAATAGATTATTAATATTTATGGTGCATAACAAGTATATTAGATTAGTTGTTAAATATAATTTTATAATATTTTTCTAGAGATATAAAGTTTACTAATATTTTCTACAAATATAGTCCAACTTTATACATGCACAAAATCCCAGGCAATTCTTTTTGGGGTGAAAGGAGTCCACGAAGGTAGAAAGGCTATTGTTGTTATTCTAAAAAAAACTATTGTTATCTCCTGACGGGGTTTCTCTCAGACTATGGGCCACCGGGAGCTCGATTTAACTCATTTGTTTTGCACTATTCATATATCTTAGATGTTCTGCTAAAAATATATATATCTTAGATGTGTGATTTTTTTTATTGTTGATCAGACGACATGCACTTTTGTCATTATTTGGTTATAGAAAAAATGTAAATTGTATCTTGTGAGTTATTTTTTTAGTTGTACTATTTGTTTGCTTAAGATTATTGTTTGAAATTTTTTAGAAAATCAAGCACTTGAAATATAGCAACTCCCGTGTTACGATACATTGATATGAGTTGGTAATAATAAATTGTATATACTAAAAAAGGTTACAACACCATACATACGAATATTGCTAGGCCAGGAGACTTCAGTCATGCTTTACCTTTTCTTTAACTAAAAACATGCTTTATTACCCATACGAGTTCGCACACATGTAAACCATCCTTAAGTGATAGAATCAAATAACACAGGACTATAAGAATGTAGATATAGGCAAAAGAATTATATAATATCGATGGGAATTTTCGTGTCCTAAACCGGTAAATCGTTACAGTGTTCGGAAAAGTACAATATTCTTTTGAAAGATAGAAATTTTCGGCTTCTATTTTCATTTCTATCTTTCCAAAAAAGTACAATAAAACACCAAGGCGTATGTAGTAATATTCTTTTTACACTTTCATCCCTAGTTTTGAGCGTTTTCATCAGCATTAATGAAGCTGTTTCTAGGATCATCCTTTTGGTATATGCCACTAGTACAGTGCCCGTGCTAACGCCACGGCTTCATTTGAGGGATACACATAAAAGCAACCAAACTCCGGTGGTATTCCGTGATATAAATAGAGTACAACCAGAATTAAGAGAGATTTCAATTCATTGCATCATTTTCACTATATTATAGAAATAGTATAGTGCCCGTGTTATGCTACGGTAAAAACCTAAAAATAGTATTTTCCTATGCACATAATTATTTGTATCACTGGTGTATTCACGTCATTGCAAATAATTGTCATTTGTATAGTTATTTTCCTTGTCTCTATACCCTATGCTTGCAAAACCGCTGAAAACACTCGTCACATCTACGCTATTACACATCTCGATGCGGTGGGTTCTGCTCCTGGTGCCATGAGTTTTGCTCGCGGGTGGAGGTGCCGCAGCAACAGAGACGCATGGCTCTGAGGGGCCGGTGCCGCTCTGCAAGGCCACAATCACGACGGCCCTGGCGCTGTATCCCCGCGTCAGCTGCGACGCTCGCAGCCGGCAGCTGTGATGCGAGGCTCCACGGCGTGGCCATCCTCAGAAGCGAGCCACGACGAGGCTCAGGCTAGGGAAAAAAATTATACTTTGAACACGATATTCACAGCACTCCGTTTGTAACCAATCATCAATATTACATGGGTTTTCACAAAGCATAAACAATTAGAATATAAAATCCAAGTTTTGATTGTGACAAATATAAATGTCGATGGTTCAACTGCATCTGCAGATCCCCACGTTTTCTAAACACTGTAGTTGCATCTTCAAATCTCCCAGCAATTTCCACATTTCCCTAAACACTGCAGTTCCATCTTCAAATCTCCGAGCAGCACAATAGGCGTCATTAACCATCACCCTAAAGCTTCTCAAATTCCCGGCAAGGAATAAACTAATGGAATTGACTGACCTAGATGCCACTGGACGAGATATTCCTATGGCCTTGTTTGGATGTAGTTGGATCCTTATGAATCCACATGTGTTGAGGTGGATAGGAGTGAAACTTGAACTAAATTTCACTCCAATCCACCCCAACACATGGATTAAGTTGAATCCGATAACATCCAAACAAGGTCTAACTCAGTTTTTGAATAAACCAAAATTTACCTGCAGAGCAGTCAACACCGCAGACATGAGATTTTACCTTGCCTAACTTAGTTTTTGAACATCTATTTATCTTGCCTTGCTGTTCTCGTAATGTTAGGAGAAAACAAAACTTATAAAGGATCACTTAAAGAAGGTTATGTCAGAGTATGGAAAAGTCCAACATGGAAACATAACTGTGTATAGTATTGATACAACATGGAAACATAACTGTGTATGGTACGGATAGTATCAAATATCAATATCAATTTTTATGCTTAAAGCATTCAACCCATATGTGAAAGAAATTTGAAACATAAAGTAGTTTAACAATAAATACCTAGCAAACCATCATACACATAGTCTGAACTCTAAACACTGAAGGTCTTCCAGTTTGGAAGAATATTACATCTCTTTAAAATTATAGGAATGCAAGTTGTAATATTCTATAGAAAACATTTCCATCTTACGCAAAGTTAAAAGGAAAAAGTGAACATGCGAAATGCATTGCTGCTTTGTAGAAACAAACTATAGTATTTAGTGGAGTAAATTTCGGGCAGAGAACATACTGTGCCTCTGGTTTTGCCTGGATCAACACCTTGCCATCATCCTCCAACAGACTAAACCTCTGCTTGTTATCCATTTGACTGACTGCACACAATAAAACATAAATTTTCTCATCTAACTGAATAGTATACTGCCTGTGCTAACGCCACGGTGACATTTTAGGTGATGCAAAGTAACAACCAAACGTGATCTAAAATGAGATAGATTCAAGATTCACAGAAAAATGAGCAATTCAAACTTACAGGATATTATATTATTTCATGAAAAATCTCATACGATGTATGTACAGGAAATCTCATGTGAAATATTTATAGACACCTAATTTTTGGTTTAATCACTTTCTTGTGGCTTCTGCTCCTTCCCAGGTCAACACCGAGTACTTCAACTCGAACGCTTGCAAGTACACCATAACATGAAAAAAATAGGTGATTAAGATAGGAGCACATAGAAATTGCTGCAAAAACCATCTAAATCATCCAATCCCCTACCAATTTCAGGTACCCAGCGCCACACTTGTTGGAGGGCGCCATACATATGCTGCAAAATCTGTGCGTCAAATATATGATATAAGCTTCTAACCAGGATTGTATTTACTCAAATTTCATCAAGATTGAGCTTTTTGACCAAAATTTTAACAATCAACCTCATTAAATATACAGAACTTCTCTAGAGAAATAGTGTGAAATGAAACAATTAATATGTTGCGCAACAGTAATGCAGTGAATACGAAAAGAAACCGGGAATGATAATGGATGCATTGCTAGTTCCTTACCTTCCCACAGTGTGTTTCGATGTCTATAAGGCTTCTTTCCCCCACAGCTAGTTTTTTTCCATTACGAACAAAGAATGCCAGAGGAGATAGCATCTGAATCTATGGATTCTACCTACACACGAAGGCGAAAAATTAACTTGAGCCATGAATAGTTTGAAATTATTAATGTGCCTCTTGTAGCATTTCTTTGCATCTCACAATATTGGGCGCATTCAGTTGCACATGTATTATGTATAAGAATATAAAAATTATAGTACGTATAAAAACTATAGTACCTTTGGGTAGCATTGAACGCTACGGCCATGTTAGACGCCACAAAAAAATAATCTCCAGAAATAGTTCTAATAATAAAAATATAGGTTAATTTCCGGATTATATTGACATGTTGTTTATGAGCATTTGTTTTTTCGTGGAAGTCATCAATGGGGGACGACCACCATTTGGTTTTCTCGTGTAAATCATTTCAGAGCATAAGGGACACCAACCACAAGTACACAACTACACTTATTAAACTCACAATTTGAAACATATGACGATGGGTTCAGCAACAGAGTAACCAATTCTATTTATGGATTTAAAATAATGACAGCTGGCAAAACAAATACCTGGTCTATAAATGCGAAAGAGTTCCGTTGTTCCGTTGCAATGGAGGCGACAATGCTCTATCGGTGGTGATCTGCCACTATTTCCTCTTCCCTGTGATATATGTGCAGTGATATAGCTCATATGAGAACTTAGCTAAGATACAATCAATATAATCTATCAATATAATCACACTACATGAGTTCATTTGAAGATCGAAAAGAACTGGTAAGAGTAGCATCAGATGGAACTGATTGGTGTATGTGTGTTTCTGTTGGGGGAGGAGGACAAGCAAGTCTTACTGGACCCCAGAACATTTAAAATCTGCTCTTCCAAGATTCCATCTTCACCAAGAACCTAAATAAGTAAGTAGTTCAAATATAATCGTTAAGGAAAAAATATAACATATCAACACAAAGTCAAAGCATTCGAAACTAACAAAGTGAAATAAAGAAAAGAACCATTGAAACTCAGAGACAATTTCCCACCCAACTGTTGGCGTTGAGGACTTTTGTCGAGCAAGTGGTGTGCGCTATTGGCTGGTCAAGCAGCCCACTTTGCTTACCAGTGACTACCATGGCAAAGTCAGATCCTTGTGTGCTTGCAACGGCCCTACAACTTAAATTCACTCCTGTTGGCAGCTCTGACCTACATCACGTTGCTTCATGGTGGCGTCCAGCATGCTGGTACCGGCCGCATGGTCACCACCATGGTCCGTGCCGTGGCTGCTGGAAGAGGAAATCTAGGTTCGAGAAAAACTAATGAATGGATTAGAGATTCTTGAGCGGGCGGGTTCAGACACATACCATGGTGGAAGCGGCGAGGACGGCGCGTCGTCCATTGTTTTTCCACCGCTCAGGCCGCGAAGGCCTCCACCGATGCGCCGTCATCACGTCGACGCTGCCGGGACTCCACGATGACGGCCACGTGATCAGGAGCCTCCGCCACGATCCTCCCTGCCACGTCCTGGCCCTTGGAGGCGTCGCGGGAGAATAGAACGATATGGAGGCCGTGGGGCACGAGCCGGTGGGCCGCCCCGAAGTCTATCCCGCTTCCCAGGGCGTCTAGCTCGTCGTGGGCGAGGCGCGCGTAGGAGGAGAGCTTCACATCGATGTCGCCCTCCAGCTTGCGCGCCACCCATCGCAGCTCCTCCCACCCGGACTCAGTGGACGAAACTCATCTTGGTCAGTGCCTAGGTCGGTGCCACGGCCTCGTCTGCCATCACCGTTGAGGTCACCTTCAGATCCGGTCGGCGCCGTGTCCTCGGTGGGGTGGCGAGATCCTGACGATCGCCGCTGCCAGCGGTTGGGTCCCTCTCCCCAACCGCAGCGGCCGCCTTGCCGACAACGTAGCCCTCGCCCTCCATCACGGCGCCCAGATCCGGCACGGCATCGCAGCCGCGCCTCTTGCAACATCATCCTCTCCCCCACCTCGCACGACCTTTGGTTTCAGGTTATCTCTACCTAATACTAGTATTCAAGAGCGAAGCATTTGTTTCATCTACTTTTTTATTACCAAAATACCCCCTCATTGTTATAATTTTTTGTCTCTCCCACTGCAGCCTTTCCCTATGCCTTCGTGGCTCCGTAGCAGGGACGGAGCTCAATAGAGGCGAAACTGGGCTCCGGCCCCTGCTTGCCTTCGCAAAATCACGAAGGACTAGTAGTAGCGTGCTGATGAAGACTAAAGTAGGTAAAGCCTAGTAGTATATGTGAAGGGGCAGCAGAGAGCAAGAGACGTAGGAGTAAGCAATATTGTAGTGTTTAGCATTGAATTAGCCCCTCCTTAATATTGGGTCACGCTCCGCCACTGCTCTGTAGTCCCCAATTCCACTTCCGTCGTTCAAATCCAGCGAACCATGAGCAGTCCCACAACTTTTCTTTCCAAGAAAAAAAATATTTCCGCAACTTTTATTTTTGAAAAGTTATTAAGTTATACATATAACTTTTATGCGTAATATTTTACTAGGTTATTAAGTTATTAAGTATATACTCCATACGTCTAGACCTAAAAAATCATTTATTTCAATATATCTCTATGTTCCTCCTTTTCATTACCTATACATTACATATTTTATTTCTCCTCAATTCATACGTCTAGATCTAAAAATCATCTATTAGGGTACCGAGGGAGTATATACTCCATACGTCTCAAAATAAATTAATTCCTGAGTTGTCCTAAGTCAAATATTTTTAAATTTAACTAAATTTATAGAAAATGCACCAAGATATATAGCACCAAATTGATATTATTAGATGCACTATGAAATATATTTTCATAATTTGTTCATTAGATGTTATAAATATTATTGTATTCTTCTATAAATTTGATCAAACTAAAAAAATATTGACTGGACCGTTGTCGGCATGCGCTACGGCCAACCGGCTGGTCCACGTCCGTGCCTGCCTAGGCCCGACGCGCCCCTCCTCTGCGTGCGAGGATGACACGCTCTTCTACCTCTGCGCCAAGAGTGACCGATATGAAGGACGTGCGCGCGACGCTAGGGCAGCCCGCGAGGCGATCGAGTGACCAATCAAAAACGTGGTGGGCGCCGGCCAGCGCTGCGCCTATCGGGACACGGGCAACACGCCAACAACACGACATGTGTGGGCATGGAGTCAAGCTGGCGGCGTGGTAGGGCATGGCCGGTGAGCCAAAGAGCGCACATGGAGGACAGCTGGACAAGAGGGAGAGATATGCATGCAAAAGAAAAAGAAATAGAAGGAGGTTTATGTAAAAAGCAAACATAAACGAAGAGTGCACATTATAATAAGTTTAAGAAACCAAACCTGGACTTTAAAAGATGTTGAATTTAAGTGATATAGGACGAAAAGATAATGGATCTAAGACGCATTTTACTCTTGATTTATCTAGGGACGCAAGGGAGTATACGGTAAAGAAGGAAGCTGCTATGGCTGAAAAACTAATAACTGAACAGTACTGTAGCCATAACTGCGCTGCAACCGCTACCAAATAATCACAGCGCCATACCGGCCAAGCATTACTAGCACAAACTGGAAATGAATTTAAAGTCTGTCATGATTCGTTATGAGCTGAGAGTGAAGCTTGGCTACACACCTCCTCTAGCGGCTACAGCTCAGTATCTCTACCACATATCTTTTCACCGATGTAAACTTCTCTGAAGTCATACAAAACACTATCCACCACAGTCATGAACTTTTCTAAATGTACCTGAAAAAATGTACCAAGAAACAGCCCACCTTGAATGAAAACAAAAGGACGAGATTCACCTGACCACGACTTTCTCTCACTCACTCAAATCCAACGGCCGATGTTCTTTGGATCAAACCTTCATCACTCATCCTCTCTCCCACGCTTGACCGCTCCACCCCCACCTATGCGCGCAGACGCTTGTTCGATTCCCATCCCCCCCTACTTTGTTGCTTTTTATACTGTGAGAGATGAGAGAAGAAAAAAGGTTATTTGGATTGGTATCATTACAATTCTCAGAACTTTGAAATGTACCATTAAAATTCACATATTTTGATATTTACCATTATAATTCGATGTTTCACTTAGTTTTGCCATTTTTTACGTCTTCCAGCTGCTTGGGCCTACTGACAGGCGTATGCGTATTGTTCGCTTTTCTGTATGGACGTATTTGGCCCTGTCCCGAAGTTGAAAGAGCCCTGCGCCCGTGGCCCTATCTCTCAGTCTGTTCTCCTCCTCGCGCTCACTCTGTCTCTCACTCTCTTGTCCTCCCAACGCGGTGACGGCGGCGGAACCCTAACCCTAGCCACTGGCGTCCTGGAGCCCGCGCCCACACTCGGACCTGAGTCAACTGCCGTAGTCGCCCAACTCCACTGCCGCCTGCGCCCGAGCTGTCCTCTCAGATCCCGGACAATTGGAGCCTCTCCAGCGACCTCACGACGGTGTTCCATTGAGCGCAATGGCTAACCCCGCGGACATGGAGCATGGAAAGGAGAGGTATGGATCTCCAACCTTCAATCTCTTGAGTCTGAGTAGCGATGCGAGTAGGTCGAGGAATTGCGCTGACCCTAGTGTATTTTTTGCGACTTGTTTGTTTGTTGCTAGGGTTCGGTTGTTCTCCTTAGAGATTAAAGTTGAAGGTTTCTGTACTACAGACAGTAATGGTAGGAAAGCTTACACGAAGGGTAGTGTGATTAAATGGGATATGGAGGTAGGATCGTTCACTTTTGAGTTGCTGATGCAAAGCTTGACCAATCAGTTCAAATGGTCCCCTACGCAGAGTCCTTGTGTGTGGTTCTTTGACAAAAGGATGTGTGAAGATGTCATACTAGTTAATGACTTCCAGCTGAATGATGTGTTTGAAATGTATAAGGATCAGATGCATTGCCAAGTTGTTGTAGGAGTTTTTGAAAGAAAAGTTGCAGATGTTGATGAGTTTGCTACCCTAGAGCCTCTTTGTGTGATTCCTCCTGTTGAGCATGAGAATCCTATTCCAGATCCCAATAGGTATGACAATCCTATTCCAGATCCTGCTGAGCAGCCTAATCCTCCTGTTAGCCCTGCTACCAAGCCTACTACTAAGCCAGATGAAGGACTAGAGTATCCTTTAGAGCTTCAACTAGAGCCTGACAGGGAGCCAGACATGTTTGATAATGAGGAGGAGTATGTGGGTGTCGATGATGAGGAAATGTACATGCCAGTACCTCCTCATCAGTACACTAACAATGCACAAGCTGCTAACAGTTCTCACCCACAACCATATGATAATGCTGATGCAAATGATTCTAGTGCTACTGAAGGTGGTTTTCCTCTTGAGGCAGAGATTGATGATGTAGATCCATAGGAGGTCCATGTGATTCATGATCCAGAAAACCCCAAAATTGTGAAAAGAGAGGGCTCTTTCCTGATATTGTTGCATTCAGGAAGGCAATTAGGCATCATGCAGTGAAGACAGGCTTTGAGTTTGCTAATCTGCAAACTGACCAGACTAGATTTATTGCCAAATGTAAAGCAGAGGGATGTCCTTGGCATACACATGCTTCTAGAAATTCTTATGCAAGACAATAGAGGCAAATTTGTCATTACTGTTGGAGTTGCTTGTTTATTACATTTGTTATTTATGCAACTAATGTCCTATTGCATTTGTTTGTGTAGATCAAAAGGCTACCTTTTGAACACAACTGTCCTACCACAAAACTCAGAGAAGGGAAGATGGCCACCCAAGGTTGGTGTGCAGATAGGTTGGCAGACTGGCTGAAGAAGAATCCAACCAAAGGTGCAGCTGACTATAGGGACAAATTGGAGGGTGACTATGGCATTAAGTTGAAATACTCCAAGGTATAGTCAGGTATGAAGGTAGCTTTAGAGCAGATCCATGGTAAATATGAGGAGGGGTTTTAGTTGCTTTTTAATTGGGCTGCTCAAATTGAGAAAGTATCCCCTGGTAGCTTAGTAGAGATAGAGTTAGAGAGGATTGGCACCAAAACAGATTCAAGAGGATGTTTGTTGCTCTTAGACCATGTGTGGATGGATTCTTATCTAGTTGCAGACCTTTTATTGGGGTAGATGCTTTCTGTTTGCATGGTAAATATAAGGGTCAGTTAGCTTCAGCTACTAGTGTGGATGGACACAATTGGTTGTACCATATAGCTTATGCAATTTTCGAGTCAGAAACTGAAGATAATTGGAAATGGTTTTTGCAGCAGCTGCATAAGGTTGTAGGAGATGTTTCAAATCTGGTTATATGTATAGATGCATGTAAAGGACTAGAGACTGCAGTGGGGTTTATCTTCCCATAAGCTGAAAACAGGGAGTGCATGAGGCATTTGTATTAGAATTTTTTGAAGAAGTATTCTGGTGTGGGGGTATTGACCCCTATACCCTTACAGCTAGGCTTGGGCCGGTCCAGATCAGAGGGTCCGGTCCACCAAAGGACGACGCGTGGCCCGGCTAACCTGTTCGGAGTCCCACGCAAGGAGTCAAGACAGATTTAGCAATTAAGCAAGATCCTAGTCGGTTAGAATAGGAATCCTTATCCGGCTACCTATGGCAATTGTAACTGGCTATGATTAGTTTCTAGATCTGTAACCCTGCTCTCCGGACTATATAAGGCGGGCAGGGGACCTCTCTAAAAAACATCTCTCATTGACATACAGCAATACAATCAGACGCAGGATGTAGGTATTATGCCTTCTTGGCGGCCAAACATGGATAAAACCACGTGTCTGTCTTGCATCACCGTCTTGTTTATGGCTTGCGCATCTATCTACCAACAATCTACTACCTTGGGCATACCCCTAGGTAGACTGCTGACCATATTTCATCGACAGTGGCGCACCAGGTAGGGGGTGTGCGTACTGCTCTCCAAGCAAACAAGATGGTCATCATCTCTGGCTCCATGGCTACGCCGAACGGCCTCACGTTCATCATCGGCCAGATCACCTGGACCACCGGCTCTGATGACTTCATCGCCATGACCACGGAGGAGGCGTGGATTCAGTCTGCGCCGACCACTGCTTCACCTGCATCGGCTATGGCTCCGACCACGGTGGATACAGCTTCGACCACGATGGATTTGGCTCCAACCACAGTACATCTAGCTCCGACCATGCCTGCATCATCTTTAGCCACGACGACCACTCGTCATCTGCTTTCCTGCTACAAAGGGAAGCAGATCGACAACACCGACCTGCTCGACTCCATCGATTGGGTCAGCACCAAACTCACCGAAACCCTAGCTCTGGTAAGTGTAATTCAAAGTCGACCTAATGAGCAGGTAAATGCTCCCCACAACAGATCTACCCGACCTGCTCGGGCTGGTCATCCTGCATGACTTGGTATAGATCTCGTGGTCATATCTACTCCTGAAGGGCACTCCGCTCGTCGCTGGCCAGCCTCTGCGGTGGAACTCTAGCTCTCTGAGTGCGAAGCCTCGACGGAGAACTACTAGGCCCAGCCCTATGGCCTGTGAAACGCTGCCTCCAACTACATGGATAATATACAGCGCTGCTCAGATCTGTGTCTTATACATCGACCTCGGCCAAAGCCACGCAACTTCGTCAACATGATCCGGATTGAGGATTATCAAGAAGGGTCTGTCCACATGGTCCAAGAGGGTGACTCTAGCTCCTCGTCTAGCATCGCGTCTAATGCCTCCATCCACACCGAGCTCCAGCATCACGACGATGAAGGCATCGAATACGATCTGGATATCCCAGACCATGCCCTGGGGTTCCCATAATTCCCGTCTTTCCCGCCAAGGCGAGGGGATTTGATCAATGTTGTCAGCAATGACGAACCGCCAGTAGTTGGTGAAATAGAACAAGAAAGGATTGCATGCGAGGCACGCAATATTGACTGGTTTAATCGCTGGCAAATCGAAGCTGAAGCAGAAGAGGAGGCACGACGCATAAGGGTCCAGCCACACGACCTCAACAATGCTTTCGACAGGGTGGGGGACAAACAGGTCTTTAGGACTCTAAGCACCAACGTAGCCGTCGCCATGGTGACAATGCAACGGCTACCCAACACCCCAGAAACCCAAGCAGTTCATGATGAAATACAAGCCTATCTGACGGCTGCTATGGCCTAGACCGTAGAGATTGTAAATCAAGCCTAGGCTCTATCCGTCTTAGTCGAGTCAAGCCATAGCCGCCAGTACTCAAGTCGCTCACAGCCACCCAACCAACGTGGCTCACACAACAACGACCCATCAGACAACCGTCAAGGCGGAAACAGTGGCCATGATGGTGGTTGGGATGACAACCGCCGTCGGGAGGATAACCGCCATGATGTCCAGGATGATAACCGCCGAGACAACCACGACAATCGCTGCAATAACCATGGTCGTAGGGCTAATCTAGATGGCAATCGAGATCGCCGTGATGGCAATCGAGATCTCTGCCATTACCTCGGTGGACATGATCTGTGTGCTCGCATCAACCAGAGAGCCAACGATCGTGCATCCCATGAAAGCTATCGCCGTATGGAATATGACACTGCCCACGGCCCACCGGGTTTGAAGCAGTTTACTCCAAACCTTCGCCAAGTCATATGGCCCAAGAACTTCAAGCTCGAGAAACTTCAGAAGTACGACGGCAAGGAGAACCCCAAATTATGGGTCATGCTCTATGAAACTATATGCAGATCAGCCATGGCTGATGAGCATGTCATGTCTAACTACTTCCCAGTCGCTGTTGGCCATGCAGGTGACCAATGGCTGGTCAGCTTGCCGGTGAACTACTTTGATTCTTGGCAAGAGCTCAAGCAAGCCTTCATCGACAACTTCATTGCTACTTGCGAGCAACCCGGCAACAAATATGATCTGCAACGGATTCAGGATCGAAAAGATGAGCCACTGCGCGAGTACGTTCGACGTTTCTCAGAGATGCGCATCAAGGTCCCATCAATCTTCGACAACGAGGCAATCGAGGCTTTCATCACTAGCCTCCGCTTCCACAATGCCCTAAGGGACAAGCTCCTCCACAAGAGACCTGAATCGGTCACAGCGCTCTTGGCCACCGCTAAGAAATATGCGGACGTCGACGATGCTAAAAAGATAATTATCGAAGAGGCAGCAAGGGTTCCATGCTCCGACCACCTCCCACACCACGACGACTACCACGGTAACTGTGGTCGGAACAACAATTTTGATTGCCGCAACCAACGCAACGACTCCCACGACCACCGCGACCAACGTAATCAGCGGCGTAACCGTCGTGACGATTATAGGGGCAAGTGTGCTCGGGAAGACGACGACGAGGTCAACACCGTTAAAAAAGGTGGTGGACGTTATAACTACGAAGACGACTATGCCAAAGCACTGAAAGGGCCCTGCCAGCTCCATCCTAAGTCAAACCATACCATGGAGAATTGCCACATTCTCAAGTCTATCTACACGCGTCAACAGGCTCCGGATACATCCGACAAGCCTAACGACGTAGGGGAGCAGCGCAATGAGGACAACAATGATGAAGACACAGATCATCATCACAAGTACGTCAAGCCAACCGATCATGTGCACACCATCATCGGAGGCAAGGTGTCCATCGAGACCAAACGAGAACGCAAGCTGCTCGCCCATGCTTGCTTGAACGTGGCCAACACCGACAACCTCCTCACCGATCCGTGGCTCCCTCCATGGTCTCACCATAAAATCTCCTTCAGCAGAAAGGACCAATGGGCCGCAATACCTAAGCCAGGATGTTTTCCCCTAGTCCTCGATCCTTGCATCAACAAGGTTCAGTTCGACAGAGTACTGATCGACGGCGGTAGCTCCATCGATATACTGTTCAAGAACAGTCTGCCCACCCTGAAGATAGCCTAGGCGGACCTCAAGCCGTACAAGGCATAGTTCTGGGGCATTCTCCCCGGACAGAGCTCTACACCTCTTGGGCAGATCACGCTACCTGTGCAATTTGGGACCCTAGACCACTTCCGCACTAACTGCGTTAACTTCGTGGTCGCTGACTTCGACGGCACCTACCATGCTATTCTTGGTCGACCATCGCTCACCAAGTTCATGGCCATACCTCATTACAGGTATCTGGTGCTCAAGATGCCTACCGAGAAAGGAGTTCTAACCCTCCGAGGCAACGTGTACGCAGCTTATACCTGTGAGGATGACAGTTTCAAAATAGCAGAGACTCACGACCTCTCTATTCACATGGCCGAGACCATGCTCAATGCTAAGAAGACCTCGGCCGACCACCTAGAGATCCTAGAGCTCGAGGCTCCATGCAAGAATATCAAGTCCAAGGAGCACAAGGTGATCCAGCTGGTCGATGGTGATCCCAGCAGAACGGCCCTTATCGAGGCCAACCTAGATCCCAAATAGGAAGACGCGCTTGTCAGGTTCTTGAGAAGCAACATGGATGTGTTCGCATGGAAACCTGCTGACATGCCCGGTGTACCTCGGAACTTAATCGAGCACTCCTTGAATGTCAACGGCAAGGCCAAACCTATCAAGCAGAAGCTACGATGGTTCGTTCGTGACAAAAAGGAGCCGATTAGGGTAGAAGTTACATGGCTTTTGGCAGCTGGATTTATCAAAGAAGTGTATCATCCGGAGTGGTTAGCCAACTCGGTTCTTGTACGCAAAAAGAATAATGAATGGAGAATGTGCGTTGATTACACTGATCTCAACAAACACTGTCCTAAGGACCCCATTGGCTTACCTCGCATAGATGAGGTCGTAGATTCAACCACCGATTGTGAGCTGCTTTCCTTTCTCGATTACTACTCTGGTTATCACCAGGTCACTCTCAAAAAGGACGACCAGGTCAAGACATCTTTTATCACGCCTTTCGGCGCCTACTGCTACACGATAATGTCGTTTGGGCTCAAGAACGCCGGGGCTACCTACCAACGCGCTATACAGGCTTGCCTCAAAGACAAGATAACAGATGACCTCATCGAGGCTTATGTTGATGATATAGTTGTCAAAACCAAGGAAGCACATACCCTTGTTGACAACCTGGAGCGCACCTTTGCAGCCCTTAACACATTCCAGTGGAAATTAAACCCAAAAAAGTGCATCTTTGATGTTCCTTCTGGCATACTACTTGGCAACATCGTCAGTCACGACGGCATACGCCCTAACCCAGAGAAAGTCAAAGCTGTCTTGGACATGAAGCCACCCAAAAAGGTGAAGGATATTCAGAAGCTTACTGGATGTATGGCCGCCCTCAGCCGTTTCATATCAAGATTAGGCAAAAAAGGATTACCGTTCTTCAAACTGCTCAAAGCATCGAAAAGTTTGAGTGGTCAGAGGAAGCAGACGCTGCTTTCACATAGCTGAAACAATACCTTATGTCACCTCCGGTCCTCACTGCTCCTAGAAAAGACAAAACACTCCTGCTTTACATTGCGGCTACTAATCGAGTGGTCTCCACGGCCATGGGGTCGAGCGCAATGAGCCCGGCCACGTCTACAAGGTATAATGACCAATCTATTTCATTAGTGAGGTACTCAATGAGTCCAAGACCAGGTACCCATAGATTCAGAAGTTGATCTACGCCATACTAATAACATCCTAAAAGTTGAAACATTACTTCGATGGATATCGTGTGGTGGTCATGACCGAGTACCCTCTATGAGACATCATTAGCAACAAGGATGCGAATGGGCGCATCGTCAAATGGGCAATGGAGCTATGCCCCTTCTCCTTGGAATTTGCAAGCCGTACTACAATCAAGTCTTAGACACTCATCGATTTCATCGTTGAGTGGATAGACTTAAGCGTGCCTACCTCTCCGGGGTCCAACGAGTATTGGATGATGTACTTTGATGGCTCTCTCAACATTGATGGCGCGGGAGCAGGAGTCCTTTTTGTGTCACCATCCAAGGAGCAGCTCCGATACGTCCTTAGGATTTATTTCCCAGCATCTAATAATGCCGCCGAATACGAAGCATGCCTACATGGTTTGCGCATTGCGGTTGAGCTCAGCGTTAAACGTCTCTATATCTACGGAGACTCGGCTTTGGTCATCAACCAACTCAATAAGGACTGGGACACGACCAGTGAAAAGATGGATGCATACTGCAAATCGATCAGAAAGCTGAAAGGCAGGTTCTATGGCATCGAGTACATACATGTGGTGTGGGACAAAAATCAAGCAGCGGATGCGCTGTCAAAGTTAGGATCATCCTGAGCCAAAGTCCCACATGGCATATTCGTCCAAGACCTGCTCACGCCTTCCATCGAAGAGGAAGATTCCATGGTCGACAAGCCTCTAGACCAGCAATTGGTGGCTACGGTTCTGGCGTCGAGCACCACCGAGCCGCCTCCGACCACTCATGAGCCTGACTGGAGAATACCTTTCATCAAGTACCTAACAGATGGCAGCGGATACATTGATCGGATAAAAAATGAGCGCCTGATGCGTCGCAGTAAGCAGTACCTGCTCGTCGATGACAAGTTATGGCGCAAGAACGTAAAAGAGGAAATCTTGATGAAGTGTATAACCTAGGAGGATGGTGAACATCTCCTGGACCAAATCCACTCTAGCTCCTGCGGCAACCATGCGGCCTCAAGAACACTGGTTGGTAAGGCTTTCCGAGCAGGGTTCTATTGGCCGTTAGTAGTAGCCGACGCAGAGAAGCTAGTCCGCCACTGTGAGGGTTGTCAGTTCTTCACCAAGAGAATCCACATACCAGCACATGAGATCCAGACAATACCAGCCTCTTGGCCCTTCGCATGCTGGGGACTAGATATGATCGGGCCCTTCAAACCGGCTCCTAGGAAATTTACATGCGTCTTTATGCTGATCGACAAATTTTCTAAGTGGATAGAATACATGCCTCTAATACAGGCATCCTCAGAAAAGGCTATCATATTCCTCGACCAGGTCATCCACCATTTCGGCATACTCAACAGCATCATCAGTGATCTGGGTACTCAGTTTATCAGGAAAACGCTTTTTGGGACTTCTGCGATGAAAGAAGCATAGTAGTAAAATACGTCTCAGTGGCGCACCCTAGAGCTAATGGGCAAGTCGAGTGGGCAAACGGCATGATCTTAGATGCATTAAAGAAGAGGATGTACAGAGAAAATAACAAAGCTCCCGGAAGATGGCTCAAAGAGTTGCTAGCCGTAGTCTGGGGCCTCAGAACTCAGCCTAGTCGTAACACCGGCGTCTCACCATACTTTATGGTTTACGGCGCTGAGGCAGTCCTCCCAGCAGATATAGCTTTCAGATCAGCATGGGTAGAGAACTTCGACGAGGGCAAGGTCAATGAAGTACGAGAGCTAGAAGTGAATAGTGTAGAAGAGAAGCGGCTCGATTCTTGTGTACGTACAGCCAAATACCTTGTTGTTTTATGCAGGTACTACAACAAGAACGTTAAAGAGCGGTCCTTCGTGGTCGGGGACCTGGTCCTGAAGTGGAAGACGAATCAGGTTGGTGTCCATAAACTTGCAACACCATGGGAGGGGCCCTTCATGATCAAAGAAGTCACACGACCAACGTCTTATAGGTAGCTCATCTGGATGGTACGAACATACTAAATTCATGGCATATCGACAAGCTTAGATGTTTCTATGCTTAACTACTGAGATATATACTCCTCTTGTACTTTCAATTTACTTCAATAAAGCTATTATGATTTCTCCGACCACTCTAATGTGTCACTTTGAATTTTACGGTTATTCTAACTTAGCCAGTAAAAGCCGACCTCCATTCCTTCTACGATTTTCGGAGCAGGCCCTGTCTCCGGTTCCTCCCAACACGTGCATGGGACCCGCTCTCTATGCTACGGGTGATCGGCAGGTCCCCCCTAGTTTGACTTGTCTACGTCTATGTGTGCATAGGTCACACACCTCACACTCCGACCACATGGCAAACTAGGGCCACACAAACTTTTCGGGATGACGTGTCGAGTACAATGGTACAACTAAACAGAACGTTAACATGTTCTCACTTAGTTACACCAACATGAGTTTCAAGCTTAAATACGTTTTATCCAAAGCAAACAAGCTTATGATGATATACATTTACGTTATTACAAGCTTGCCTGAAGAGGCCCAAGTTTACAATAACACAACTACGTCCTTCTTCTATAGCTCTAGCCTATTCTATTGGCTGGTCAGGGCACGCGGCACCCGCTGCTCGCTGCTTCCTATATCCTACTTGAGTTTTGGGGACTCTTGTATTGGTTGAGCTGAAGAGGATGGCCTCACCGATGCCTGGCTGGTCGAGACCGTAGGTTTCGTCGGTTGGCTCGCAACTGATGGCGTTTCCAGCTGACTTATTGATGGCGTACCCTGTACTGGTGTTGTCCCACCTCCACACAGGTTAATGTCACCAATTATCTTTAAAGACAGGTCTAGCTAGGTCATCCGAAGCTCCTCAGCCTTGTCTGGGTCTACCTCCTTCGGGTACCTAGCCTCTAGGGGCTTGAAATCGATCAGGGGGTAGTGAGCACACACCATGCTTAGCACATGTGCACCTGTGTACTCACCTGCTTCCTTCACAAACTCTTGGAACCATCCCCATGCCTTCCGGCACCTCTCGACCAGTCTGAGCTACGGCGTCCTCGGCACTTCCTCTGTAAGCGCTGGGTCGATAAGGTCAAGGACGGGCATGATGCCAGTTGCCACCTCCTGGCACCAGTTCTTCCATGTGTCCTGATCCTCGGTGGTCTCTAGGCATCACGCCTTCTAGCCGTCATGATCTTTCATCGCAACTTCTAGATGTTTCTTGGCATTGACTTTTAAAACTACAAACCGCACAAGACATTAAAATGTCACGCCACAACAAGATAAGGCGGGCAACAGAGTGAGCAAGGTGGTCTGGAACACTTACTTTTTAGTTCCTCCTTCATCTTAGTTGTGTGGTCCCAGAGTTGAGACTGGTCGCGCGCCAGTTTCTCGTTGTCCTCTTTTAGGCGACCACACTCTGTGGCCACACGGCTATTCTCCTCTTGGAGACGGACTACTTCGGCTTCTAAGCCTACACTATAGCTGTTACTACCAATAATGCAGCAACACGTGTCATGCACTTGCTATGATAAAATGACAACTTACTTGTTTTTTCCTGCTCTTTGTTACTGAGCTAGACGACCAGGTTCTGGTTTTGTGCCTCTTGTTCCGTCCTCTCCTGGTCGGTGGCTTCAAGTTGGTGGCGCAAGCATTCCAGCTCGGCTGCCAGTTCTCTATTGCTTGTTGTGATCCCCTCAATCTGGTCAAAGCACTTTTTTCGGTACCTTGCGGTCTTCATCAAGTCCTGCATGTAAAAAAGCTAAGTCAGAAAATTCGACTGGATAGCAAGATCAAGTGGTCAAGCCAAACATACCTGGACTTCCGTCACCAGACGTTTTGTCGCTCATTCAACTTTCATGGTCTCTTCGACCTCTGGGATTTCCTCATGCATAACCCACTGGTCGTTCCGCCAGCGCGACACATATATATGTTGTCGTTTGTCTTGGGGACGGCCTAGGACCTCTTCTACTTCGTCCTCTTTGGCCTCTTGTTCAGGAAGCGGCGTTGGTCTGGAGTTTGTAGTCTCTGCGATCACTATGGCTTTCCCACGAGCTGTAGCGTCGGCAAGCGTGCTCTGTGCCACCTTCGGCTGCTGCTCCTCGGCTTGGTCTGATCCCCTTGGCGTCGAAGTATCCCCTTCAGCAGGGTTAGTGCTTGGAGCACTTGAACTTGGCTCGGCTCTCTGCTCGACCAGCTGCTCAGGGACTGTCGTCTGGCCGCTCGTTTGCTGAGGTTCTGGTGGATTTTCTTTTATAGGTTCCTCCACAGCTGGCTACTGGGCAGTTCTCTCCACCATTGCTGGCGAAGCCATGCCACACCCGACTAGCTGGTCAGGATTTTTGGTGGATGCCGACCTAATGTATCAGAGATAAGTCAAGAGGGCAACAGTATTCAAATATAAATTGTAAGCTTACATCAAAGTTATAAATACTTATAGCTTGGAAGCACGGAATGATGTGGTGAAGGCGCGTCTCTTCATCCGTGCTTGCTCCACATGCTCTGCAGGTGTCACCGGGTCTCTTTCCATGACCAGTACCGGTGCCGGGGCTTGGTGCTCGACCCCTTGGCTCCTCATCCTTTGCGTTGCAGTGGTCGGTGATGCAATCCCTGCTGGCATGGAGGAGCCACCCTGCTCTGTCGACTCCAGTTGTCTCCTCCTCTTTCGAGGGACAAGTTGGAAGATGTCTGCATCCTCTATTTCATCATCTGATAGTGGGAAAATGGCCTGACGATGCTTGCTGGCCACCGGCCGCTTACCAGCAGCTCTGGCTATTGCCTCCTCTCCAACTTCGAGCATCGCCCAGTCGATGTCTTTGGTCCTGGTGCTGGTCTAGGTGGTTGGGCCGGCAACTTGTGGCCACTCTACGCCAGGGGGAGGAGACAGGAACACTGCTGCTCTATCATGGCCATTAATCTGACAAATATACAGGCGATAACACAGTAAGTTTCTGTTACAACGTAACACTATGGGTACAAGGCAGAATGATTTACCTTTGGGGGAGGTCGGGAGAGCTTGAAAGCGTGCTCGATGTCGCTCAATCTGACATAATTTGGATCAGCTAAGTTAAATAGCTCTCTAATCCTAGCTTTGACTTTGATCTTGTCAAGCGCCTCTTTCCTGGTCCTCGTTGGATCTATGCTACCCTGGTATTCATAGCCAGGATGTACCCTCCTCTGACAGGGCTAGATCCTTCGGCTGATGAAGTTCCTGACCACGCTTGGACCATCTAGTTTCTCCCATGGGATCATCCCAAGCAGTTCTGCGATCTATTCCAAGTGCTCAGGTTTCTCCGACCAGCTGTTCTTCTTCTCTGGAATGAACCCCATGTCACACAGGGTGATCATGTTCGGCTCTTCATGGATGTAGAACCACTTCTTGTACCAGTTGTCTAGTGATGTGTTCCAAGGGTAGTGCAAGTACTGGGCCTTCATCCCGTCACGCAGATTGAGGTATACGCCTCCGGCTATCTTTGAGCCGCCGCTTCCTTTTTTCCACAGACAGAAAAGATGGCGAAAGAGGTCAAAATGGGGCTAGAAGCCACCATATGCTTCGCAAAGATGGATGAAGGTGGAGACAAGAAGAATCAAGTTGGGATGCAGATTGCAAATCCCAATCTCGTAATACAAACAGAGCCCCTGAAGGAAAGGGTGCACTGGAACCCCAAAACCCCACTTGAAGAAATCCTCGAAAACCACAATCTCACCTGGTTGTGGATCGGGGTAGCTTTCTCCTTCCGGCGCGCGCCATTCCACGAGTGCCTTGTTGTGGAGCACTCCCATGGTGACGAGGTCTTCAATGTACTACTTGTTGCTCCTTGACTTCCACCACTCCTTCGGCATGACTCCGGCTTTCTTTTGGGCGTCTCTCTTCACCATTAATCTATCCTTGCTAAAGGGGTGGATACGGTGGAGGGGTGATTGGTGATTATCTTGGAGGTATAGGGTTTGGCAAGAGGATGAAGAAGGCTGCGGCGGCGAATGGTAATGGGGATCGGTAAAAAATAACTTACCAGTTCTATATTATAAATAACCAAGAGTTCCACCGTTTCATCTGCCCAAGATTCTTGGGAGATGTGCGCACGCGCCGTAGATGGTTGTTTTCACAACCTCGAGATCTACGCCAATAAATGCGCCCCTTCGTTACCAGTGTACGCGCCTCTTCGTTGCTAGTGTGAGAGGGCCCACACTGACGCACCTCCTTATAGGTGCCAAGTGATTGTTTGCTAGAAAGGACAAGAAGATAGTGTGACGTGCTATACCCGTCTGCTTTTTTGACCAGGCATGTCAGATTGGACTTGACAAAGTAAGAAGATAAATAAATACACCAAATAATAATACAAGAGGCGTTCTTTTCTTCGTTGCATGTCTTGTGCTTAGGGACTGCTCCGACCACTACCATGCTCGGGGACTGCTCCGACCACTGTCGTGCTCAAGGACTACCCAGACCACTTCCATGCTCGGTGACTGCTCTGACCACTGCCGTACTCGGGGACTGCTTTGACCATTGCCATGCTCAGGGACTGCCCAGACAACTTTCGTGCTCGGGGACTACCCAGACCACTTTCGTGCTCGGGGACTGCTCCAACCACTGCTGTGCTTGAGAACTATCCCGACCACTCCTCGGAGACTGTTCTCCTCAGCTACATGTGATTTGTACTCACATACAGTTGAGAGACATTTATTTAGACCTTGCTACAAGGCTCATACTTCGCCTTCTAGCAAGCTCGGGGACTACATCGGTACGATGCACCTGTCGGTGCATCTCATATCGCCTGTAAGACGATTGAATTTTTAACTCCAGTGGAAATTCTTTTTGGACCCTGGCACCACGTACCTATGTCACCTATTACCAGGCTTAGGGAATAAGTGGGCACGCTTCACCTTACAGTGAATGTGTTTATTTAATTGACCCCTATGCTTTGACTGATTTGTTAGGATTACTATCGTGCTCGGGAACTGTCCTGACCACTGCTCAGAGACTGTTCTTCTTGGCTACATATGATTTGTACTCATATACAATTGAGAGATATTTATTTAGACCTTGCTACAAGGCTCATACTTCGCCTTCCAGCAAGCTCAGGGACTACATCGGTACGATGCACCTGCCGGTGCATTTCGTATCGCCTGTACGACGATTGGGTTCTCAACTTAACTGGGAATTTTTTTGGACCCTGGCACCACGTGCCTACGTCACCTACTACCAGGCTCGGGGACTAAGTAGGCACACTTCACCTTGTGGTGAATGTGTTTGTTTTTTGACTACTACGCCTATGATGATCAAGGACGCTACGCTTCGAGACGCACTTACATTTCTTTTTAGAAATACAAGTGGGCACACTTCCCAGGACAGAAGTCTTTTTCTTTTTTCTTAAGAGCACCACACATTCTTCAGACAACCTACTTCTTTGATTGAATACGGTGGTCAGAGACGTCAAGAACTTAAGCCTCAATGTCCAGAAAAGGTTAAAATGGTGTGTCGTAGCATAATACATGGTGCTCAGGGACTAGTTGTGGGGGTATTGACCCCTATGCCCTTATGGCTAGGCTTGGGCCAGCCCAGATCAGAGGGTCCAGTCCACCAAAGGACGACGCATGGCCTGGCCAACCTATTCGGAGTCCCGCGCAAGGAGTCAAGACAGATTTGACAATTAAGCAAGATCCTGGTCGGTTAGAATAGGAATCCTTATCCGGCCACCTATGGCAATTGTAACTGGCTAGGATTAGTTTCCAGATCTGTAACCCTACTCTCTAGACTATATAAGGCGGGTAGGGGACCCCTCTAAAAAATATCTCTCATTGACATACATCAATACAATCAGATGTAGGACGTAGGTATTACGCCTTCTTGGTGGCCAAACCTAGATAAAACCACGTATCTGTCTTGCATCACCATCTTGTTTGTGGCTTGCGCATCTGTCTGTCGACAATCTACTACCTTGGGCATACCCCTAGGTAGATTGCTAACCATATTTTGTCGACATCTGGTGAGGTGTTCGTGGATCACTTGTACCCTACAGCTAGAAGCTACACACAAGGGTTGTTTTAGTGGCACATGAAGAATTTTTTTTAGTTTGCACCTGAAGCCATTAAGTACCTTGAGGAGCACCACAATAGGATCTAGTATAGGTGTGTATTTTCATAAAACAACTAGTGTGACTACTTGACAAATAATGTTTTAGAGAACTTCAATGCACAAATAAAGAAGTTCAAAGGTCTGCTATTGCATGAATTAGTTTACAGAATTAAAGAGCTGATCATGGAGAAGAGATACACTAGGAAGATGCTTGCTAGGCAGTGGATAGATGGAATACTCCCAAATGTGATGAAGGAGCTCAACTTGATCGGCAATAACCTCAAAGTGGTCAAGGTGTCAGTTAGTGATGTTGATATTACAGAAGTGACCATCTTGGATGAGTGGAACAATCAGAAAAGACAAACAGTTGACTTGCAGAACCATAAATTCTCCTGTAGGGGGTGGTAGTTGATAGGGAAGCCCTGCAAACATGCTTTGGCATGGATCCTGTCCAACAGAGGGGTGAAAATTGAAGATTTTATCCATGAGTATTACTCAGTGGCTAGGTTCAAGGCAACCTATGAGGATAGAATTGAACCTATCCTAGATAGGTCATAGTGGCCTATTGTGGAACTTGGATTCAAAGTGTATCCACCATTGCTAGACAGAGGAGCAGGAAGACCAAAGGTTCAAAGGCAAAGAGGTCACTTGGAGAAAAGGGCATCCAAAAAGAAGGTCAAATGTAAGAGATGTGGAGATTTTGGCCACTTTTCAAAAACTTGCAAACAGGCAGAGATTGGAGAAGATGGTGAGAGAGCTCCACCAAGGAACAAGGCTAACAAAAGGTATGTTTCTATGCACTAAATCTGTCTCATTGTTTTTCACTTCACAATATGTAATGTCACCTTTAAAATGTAGGAAAGAAGCTCCAATAGATGTAGCTGGTCCCTCCCAAGCCAAGAACACAAAAAGTTAAGAAGAAGAAGAGCACACCAAAGAAGAAGAAGACACCCATCAAGAAGAAGCTCAAGAAGGCTACAGCTAACCCACCTACTACTGTTGTTAGTAGCCTTAGGAGGCTAGTCTATGAAGACTAGAGCTTGTTAGCAGCTTATGATATGCTTTTGTAATAAAAAGGGAACTTGTATGCTGCTATTAGTATGCTTTTGTAAGATCAGCAGTTGAACCTTGTTGTTTGTGTAACATTGTAGTTGGATTCCTGAAACCTTATAGTTAGAATGCTAGAATCTTGTATGGTTGTGAACCTGGTATGTTGTTATGTTGATTTAAGTGGTTGTGAACCTGATATGCTGGTACGCTATGCTTAGTTTTGTATAAGTGTCTCGAACACTTCTATCACTCAACATTTTTCAGTGTCTCGAACACTTCTATCTAGTTCACCTTCCTTCTGTATTTTTCAGTGCCTCTAGAACACTTCTATCTAGTTCACCTTCCTTCTGCATTGATTAGCTATGAGAAGGCGTTACTTGTCGACATGTCGGAGTACTCGATCAACATACGGCTTTGATTTGTAGTGCTGATATCTAGGGAGCTTACTCTGTTTGCATTTGAAGGGAATTTAGAGATCTGATTCATACTATCGATGTTGGACATGTCTGGACCTGCCTCCTACAGCTGCAGCACAAACTCTAGGTTCCACAACACATCCCCCATGGTAGGACGCTCGACACCATACTCTGCAAGGCATTTCTCCACCATCTCTCCAAACTTCCTCAGTGCTTCAGGCCTGACTGTCCTAGCGAACCACACCCAGTTAGAATCTACAAAGGAGGAGTTGCTTAAGCTTCAGAAGAACAAGGAGAATAGTGATAATATAATATCAAAACTTAGGCAAGAGCTTTCATTAGCTCGGGAATCTCATAAGACACATATTTAAGAACTAGAGAGTAGTGCTTTGAAGGCAAGAACATGCTTTGAACATAGAATAAAAGAAGTAGATCTAATGCTCGAATATTCTAGAAAGAAAAGAAGATATCTGGTATTCAGAACACAGGATGTCAATTGATTCAACAGAACATATTTCATTTCAATTCAATTCTAGGATAACATACATACACACAGTCACACATTAGCTAACCCACACTTACATTAGCTGACTAACACACATTCTAGCTGTTCACTTCCACATAATAACAACAACAAATGCACCAATTAGGACACCTACAAAGCCAAAAAAACTGGTGATACAACTGAACAATCAAGCATAATATGGCATTTCTTCATGTCTAGCTCAGGCTTCGGCTCAGCAGGTTGGACCTTCAGTTTCCACAGATCAGCTACAATACTATCCATAGTTTGCTTCAACTCTTGCAATTCTTCCTTCAACTCGGCATAATAGTCAGCTGATGTCTCCTTACCAGTTTGCAACCGGCGTTCCTTTGCTTCTAAGGCCTCAGGGTGCATTTAGTTGGACTTTTGGCTTTGGCTTTTGGCCCTAAAAGCCAAAAACCCAACCAAAAGGGCTACTTTTGGAGACTGCTTTTTCAGAAGCAGCTGTTTTTTCATAGTACATTTTTAAAAGCTGGTTTGACTCTGCTTTTGGCTTTTGGCTTTCTGCTTTTTGAAATTGGTGGAAAAAAGCTCTTCCATAGTTGTTTCAAGAGAGATAAAGATAGAAGGTATATTTTATACTTGTTTAACCAAACAGCTTTTAGCTTTTCTATAGCTCACAGCCTATAATAGCTTTCCTACAGCTCACAGCCCACAACAACTTTTTTCCATAGTCACAGCTCAACCAAACACACCCTCAATCTGCAACTCAGAGCAGATGAAGCCGTAGGTAGTATGATCACCCTGCACACAAAAATGCATCAATCAGAGTAGCATAAAGAGAAACAGAGAGGTCAATAATGTCAAGAATCCTAACCTTAATGTTGTACGGGCACGTGAGAAACCACTGATCCTTTATCGCTGACTGCTTGCTCTAGATTTGGACTAAAGGAACATGGCAATAACGACACTCCCTTCTGCTGCTGGCCATCGTGCTCAAGCTCGTCGAAGGTACCTTCATCGGGCTTCTAGTCCACTGCCCTGCCATAGCTTCAAAAGTTCGACGCGGCCACGGAGCAGAGCCTACAGACCAAGAGATGGGGCCACAGGAGGACAGCTCGGGTGTGGGCAGCAGTGGAGTTGGGCAGTGATGGCAGTTGACTCGGGCGTGGGGCGCGGGCTCCAGGACGCTGGTGGCTAGGGTTAGGGTTTGTCGATGTTTGACCACCGATAGCCTGCCATGGGGGTACCCAGGGCAGTATGTTCGGGCTTTAGCGTATGCAGAACTCGATGGTTAACGCGAGAGACAGTCGATTTATCCTGGTTCAGGCCCTCGATCGTGGATCGAGTAATAGCCCTACGTCCAGTCGGTGTTAGCCTTCACGTTGGATTGATTGTAAAGTGTTGTACAATTGTTGTCTTCAACTCTTGATCTAAGGAGCTCTGTCCTCCTTTATATAGTCAGGAGACCAGAGTCCTAGTCGGTTTACAATGAGAGTTCCTAGTAGGATTACAGAGTAATACTACTACTAAGATTATAGGAGAAGAATCCTAATTAGACTAGGTCTTCTCTCTTTCTTGTGGGGTATCCTGTGGGTCCCGCACTGATAAGCCCCCGAGCACTTCATGGTTGAGTTCTGGAAGCCTCGTCTTGTTCCTTCAAGTCTCGTCGAGTAGGAATAAGCGTCGTCCGAGTGCTTTCTTGAATGAAACCGTGTAGCGCTTCATGAGATCTTTGCGTTGTGTGTATCTTTTTGAAGAAAAAAGTACTCTCATTTGTATGTAGCCCCCGAGCCTCTTGCTGTTTGGTACAAGGAGCTTTGAGGGTCTTTTATTGAAATCTCTCTGACTCTTTGTTGAAAGGTTCCTGAGCATATACCTACTTTTTTTGTTGAGAAGAGTTTGGATTTAGCTATGTCCGGGTTCTTTTTGTCGAAAAGAGCTCGGATATAGCTATGTCCGGGTTCTTTTTATTTTGTGGCCTTGAAGTCGTCTGTCCTGAAGAAGTCTTCTGAGTGACGTGCACTTTTTTTTGAAAAAAGTGCACTCACTGAGTGTAGCCCCCGAGCCTCTTGCTATTTGGAACAAAAAGTTGGAGGGTCTTGAATCTGAGTTGTCTGGAAAAACTGTATACCTTTCCTTTTGCAGCCCCTGAGCGTATATCCGGGTTGTTTTGTTCAGGAAGAACTCAGATGCAGAATCTTGGCGTATTCTCTAGTAGTCTGCTATTTGTCAGATGTAGTTGTGTGGTGGTTGAGTGTAAATGCCTTTTATTCACGGGCTATACTGTGTTGGTATATTCTTCCGAATATGCTCGTCTTCGAGTATTGTTCCCTCTCGCCTGAGTCTTCCATTATTGAGTCCTGTCTTTTCACTGTGTCCTTTGTTAGGCTTATTTCGTTGGTACTCCTAGTCCATGTGCACCGCTCCTTTGATCTATAAATACTCTCCCGGAGTGCTTGTTTTCATCCATTGAACATTCTGTTGAAACCTTCATGGTCATGAACATGGTAGTTTGTGAAGTAGAGCAGCCCCTGGGTGTGTTTTGTAGTTCCTGTGTGTCTTGTCGTAGCTAGAAGAAGTCTTGTGACAGGGATTAGAGGTAGGCTAATCCCGCAACAGCATTGTATCAGGATGTACGTGGTGGTAGTTGGAGGAAGTCTTGTGATGTGAGCTTCATTCCTTCATCTAGCAGTTCTGGGTTGATCCTCGTCGCCTGTCCTAAGACTGTTTGGTGCAGATCAACACCATATCCAGCATCACATCGGTCTTGGGTAGACAGATATCTGCCGGCCTTCTCTGCTCCATGTTGTCCTACCGTGCTGCTGATTTCTGCCTTGGATGCACCGCGTCTGTCCTTTGAAGAAAACAGTGTAGTCGATGGCGGTTTGTCCTTCCGAGTAGCAATTTGGGACACGTAGTCATTCTAGAGCCTAGCCATGTCCATGTTCCTCTTTGCTACTTTGCTTTTCGTGGTACCGAGTTCGTTGGGTCTTGTAAGATTTGTAATCTTCTATTTTTGAAGTTGCTTGTAATGGAACGAATCTTGTCTTCTGAGTTGTCCTTTACTTTTCTGCTGTAATCCCTGTCGTACATGAGATTACTGAGTTCTTTCTGTAATAACCGACTTCTTATGTTCTTTGTGAGGTAGCCCTTCTTTTCTTCATGGTTGACGGGTTGTTTTTTGCAGTAATCTGATAATTCTGCCATAGTGCTGGATGGATAAGTCTGAAATCTGCCCATTGAATTGTACTGTTGTGTGGATTTGTGCCCTTCGTCATTTCAGCTGTGTCGGTAAATGGACCATTGCGTTCTCATGGTGCTTTAACGGGCCTGGTGGGCCGTTTTTATCGCTGTAAAATCTATTTAAAGACCTTTCATCTTCTTTTTCTTTACTGCCCTTCTCTTGCCTTGAAACCCTAGCTCTCAGACCTCCACTATCGCCGTTGCCACCACCATCTTAGCGCCGCCGTCTAAGCTTTCTCTTCCCCTAGTTGCTTTTTTGCCTCCATTAGTACATGAGTAAGAAGAAGGCCGCGAGCAAGTCCTAGTCAACCTTTGTGGACAAGGAATCATCACTCTCCGTGATTGAGAACCCAGAGTTCATGGCTATGAGGGCTGCCCAGAAGTCCTGGCCGGCTCCAACGACGATCAAGGATCAGCTTCGGGAACTCGTCAGCGATGGCTTGATCTAGAGCAAGGCCATCGCTGAATGGAGAATTCCAGGTGAGCATCGGGTCCCTGCTCCAGGTCCTAGTGAGATCATTCTTTTCGTCTCCTTCATTCGTGCTGGACTTTGCCTTCCTGCCTCTGACTTTCTTCATCAATTTCTCAACTATTTTGGGATTTGTCTGAATCATCTTGCTCCTAATGTAGTCCTTCACCTTTCTGTCTTTGTTCATCTTTGTGAAACTTTTCTTGGAATTCCCCCTTCTCTTTCTCTGTTTCGTTACTTCTTTCGCCTGAAACCCCAACCCCGTCGTGAAGACACCAGTGTTCTTGGTGGTTGCGGGATTCAATTTTGCCAGGGTCTTAAGAGCAAGTTCTTTAACTATGACCTGGTTGATTCTGTAAGGGATTGGCGTGCCGACTGATTTTATGCCGCCAATCTGACCCCTTCTCTCGATGTCCACTCTGGATCTGGTCCCTTGGTTAATGACCGATGGGATAAGAACCTTGTGACGACTGCTGAGGTTCAGGCAATCCAGCCATTTCTTGATAGGACTAGTATTCTAAAACAGCAGGGCTTGACCGGTTTCGGTATTGTCTCGAGCTTTCTTTGTCGCTGAGTTCCGCCTCTAAAGGAGCGAGAGCACCTTGGCTTCGAGTACTCTAGGGCTGAGGATCCTTCATGCATGGTCCCAGCCCTTGAGTTGACTGACGAGGAGGTACTCGAGCGTCTCTAGAAGATGCTTAAAGGAGCAAGCATTGTCCCGCTTACTGTCTCCGAGTTCTCTGCCAACAACCCGCCTCCAGCTGTAAGTCGTTTTCTCTTCGTTCGGGTACTTTCTGTATTTTTGCTGTATCCATTTTTACTTAATTTTTCCTTGTCTTGTTGTTTTATTCATTTTCGTAGGAATTCGGGCGTAACTTTGTTGACCCGATCCCTCTTGATGTCCCCCCTGCTGTGGTGAGTACTGGGGAGAACCTTGCAGGGGCTTCTGTAACCAGTAAGTTCCCAATCGCCAGTGTTTCCTGGAGTTCCTTCTGGATTTGTTGATGTATATGAAGAATATGTTCCTCGTCCAGTCCCTCGAGATAGCCTGCCACGGGGGTACCCGGGGCAGTATGTTCGGGCTTCAGTGTATGCAGAACTCGACGGTTAACGCGAGAGACGGTCGATTTATCCTGGTTCAGGCCCTCGATCATGGATCGAGTAATAGCCCTACGTCCAGTCGGTGTTAGCCTTCACGTTGGATTGATCGTAAAGTGTTGTACAATTGTTGTGTTCAACTCTCGATCTAAGGAGCCCTGCCCTCCTTTATATAGTTAGGAGACCAGAGTCCTAGTCGGTTTACAATGAGAGTTCCTAGTAGGATTACAGAGTAATACTACTACTAAAATTACAGGAGAAGAATCCTAATTAGACTAGGTCTTCTCTCTTCCTTGTGGGGTATCCCGTGGGTCCCGTACCGATAGGGTTCCGCTGCCGTCGTCACGTCGGGAGGACGAGAGAGTAAGAGATAGAGTGAGCGCGAGGAGGAGAACAGACTGAGAGATGGGGGCCACAGGCGCAGTGCTCTTTCAACTTTGGGACGGGGGCAAATACGTCCATACAGAAAAAGCGAACAATACGCATACGCCTGCCAGTGGGCCCAAGTAGCAGAAAGACGTAAAAAATGGCAAAACTCAGTGAAACATTGAATTATAATGGTAAATCTCAAAATAGGTGAATTTTAATGGTACATCTCAAAGTTCTGAGGATTGTAATGGTACTAATCCAAATAACCCTTTTTTCTCTCATCTCTCACAGTATAAAAAGCAACAAAATAGGAGGGGGACGGGAATCGAACAAGCGTCTGCGCGCGTAGGTGGGGGTGGAGAGGTCAGTCCTGGGGGAGCGGATGAGTGATGAAGGTTCGATCCAAAGAACATCGGCTGTTGGATTTGAGTGAGTGAGAGAAAGTCGTGGTCAGGTGAATCTCGTCCTTTTGTTTTCATTCAAGGTGGGCTGTTTCTTGGTACATTTTTTCAGGTACATTTAGAAAAGTTCATGACTGTAGTGGATAGTATTTTGTATGACTTTAGAGAAGTTTACATCGGTGAAAAGATATGTGGTAGAGATACTGAGCTGTAGCCGCTAGAGGAGGTATGTAGCCAAGCTTCACTCTCAGCTCATAACGAATCATGACAGAATTTAACTTCATTTCCAGTTCGTGCTAGTAATGCTTGGCCGGTATGGCGCTGTGATTATTTGGTAGCGGTTGCAGCGCAGTTATGGCTACAGTACTGTTCAGTTATTAGTTTTTCAGCCATAGCAGCTTCCTTCTTTACCTTATACTCCGTTGCGTCCCTAGATAAATCAAGAGCAAAATGCGCCATAGATCCATTATCTTTTCGCCCTATATCACTTAAATTCAACATCTTTTAAAGTCCAGGTTTGGTTTCTTAAACTTATTATAATGTGCACTCTTCGTTTATGTTTGCTTTTTACATAAACCTCCCTCTATTTCTTTTTCTTTTGCATGCATATCTCTCCCTCTTGTCCAGCTGTCCTCCGTGTGCGCTCTTTGGCTCACCGGCCATGCCCTACCACGCCGCCAGCTCGACTCCATGCCCACACGCGTCGTGTTGTTGCCGTGTTGCCTGTGTCCCGCGCGCCCGCCCACTTTGCTTGGTTTCGGATAGCGCGCAGCGCTGGCCGACGTCCACCATGTTTTTGATTGGTCACCCTATCGCCTCGCGGGCTGCCCAAGCGTCGCGCGCACGTCCTTCATATCAGTCACTCTTGGCGCAGAGGTAGAAGAGCGTGTCATCCTCGGCGCGGAGGAGGGGGCGCGTCGGGCCTAGGCACGCACGGACGTGGACCAGACGGCTGGCCGTAGCGCATGCCGACAACGGTCTAGTCAATATATTTTTTAATTTGATCAAATTTATAGAAGAATACAATAATATTTATAACATCAAATGAACAAATCATGAAAATATATTTCATAGTGCATCTAATAATATCAATTTGGTGCTATATATCTTGGTGCCTTTTCTACAAATTTAGTTAAATTTAAAAATATTTGACTTAGGACAACTCAGGAATTAATTTATTTAGAGACGTATGGAGTATATACTCCCTCGGTACCCTAAAAGATGATTTTTAGGTCTAGACGTATGAATTGAGGAGAAATAAAATATGTAATGTATAGGTAATGAAAAGGAGGAACATAGAGATATATTGAAATAAATGATTTTTTTAGGTCTAGACGTATGGAGTATATACTTAATAACTTAATAACCTAGTAAAATATTATGCATAAAAGTTATATGTATAACTTAATAACTTTTCAAAAATAAAAAGTTACGGAAATATTTTTTTTCTTGGAAAGAAAAGTTGTGGGACTGCTCATGGTTCGCTGGATTTGAACGACGGAAGTGGAATTGGGGACTACGGAGCCACCAGTCTGTTCGCTTGCTCGTATACGATAGTGGATTATAAACTGGAGCAGTATTTTTCTCTCATATCAAACCAGCCAATAATAAATAATCTATGCTCGTTTACGGCCTGTCGAACAGGCTGCACAAAGGCATAGGGAAAGGCTGCAGTGGAAGAGACAAAAATTTATAACAATGAGGGGGTATTTTGGTAATAAAAAAGTAGATGAAACAAACGCTTCACTCTTGAATATTAGGTAGAGATAACCTGAAACAACGAGAACAGTGTAAATTGGTTGCAGATGGATCCAACGGCAGACAACAATAATAGGTAAAGCTAAAAACCGGTATGTCACATCTTTGTTGTTGGGTGAAGCCAAAAACAGTTAGTGGATATCACTGTCGGGTGGTGATTCGACCGGCAGTCGTATCGTCGTTGGTTTGTGAAGAAGTACCGTTAATTAGTTTGTGTGAGAGAAAAATACTATTCTTGCTAGAAATTTACGATCGTTTACGACAAGCCACAGCCAAACGTACATGCTAAGTTGGTAGGTAGATCCAGCAATAATAACCGACGATGATATGTATATTCACTGCAAGTTCATATGGATCCCGGCCCTTACATTAATCGGCCCTGTAAACACTTCTCTGAATTCCAAACTAAGAACTCGTCTTCCTCCCTGCTCTTCTTCCTGTCCAAGCCTTGTTCCTCCCCTCTCTGATCCAGGCCTTGTTTAGATTGCAAATTTTTGCAATCTGGACACTGTAGCACGTTTCGTTTGTATTTGACAAACTTTATTCGATTATGGACTAACTAGGCTCAAAAGATTCGTCTCGTGATTTACAACCAAACTGTACAATTAGTTATTTTTTAACCTACATTTAATGCTTCATGCATGCGTCCAAAAATTGATGTGACGAAGAAAAAGTGAAAAAACAAGGCCCAGTTGCTAACAATCCGCAACAATAAAGATACACGGGCAATGCGAGCAACCACCCATGCTATATAGACGCATGCCTTCCAGGCCTCTCGGCACTCGCAACGCATTTTAACAGCGTGTCTTCTAGCTATCAAAAGAAAAAAAAAACAGCGTGTCTTCTTTCCTCATCTAATATATTCCCTTTTTGGGGACAAGGTCTCGCTACAATTTCGGTGCAGTTCCCTCGCTCGATCGCCAAGCACAAGCAGCCATGGCCATGGAGAAGCAGATGAAGACCGTGGTCCTCTACCCTTCGCTGGGCGTGGGCCATCTGAACCCCATGGTTGAGCTGGGCAAGGTCTTCCTGCGCCGTGGCGTGGCTGTCATCATCGCCGTCGTCGACTCTCCCGACGCCATGGGCCGCCTCGCCACCGCCAACCCGGACATCACGTTCCGTCACCTCCCAGTCCCTCCCACCGGCAAGGACAAGTACTCGCACCCTATCATGCGTACCATCGATGTGCTTCGCGTCGCCAACCCCGCGCTCCGGAGCTTCCTGCGCACGCTCCCGGCCATCGACGCCGTCGTGGTCGACATGTTCTGCACCGACGCCCTCGACGTCGCCGCCGAGCTCGACATCCCCGCCTACTTCTTCTTCACATCCCCGCTCGGCCACCTCGCTGTCAACCTCCACCTCCCGTACAACTTCCCCGCGGTCTCGTTGAAAGACATGCCCGAGACCGTGCTGCGCTTCCCCGGGGTGCCGCCGATCCGCGCCATGGACATGGTGACTACGGTGCAGGACAGGGAGAGCGACGTTGCCAGAGCACGGCTGCACCAGTGCGCGCGCATGCCTGAAGCGAGAGGCTTTCTCGTGAACAGCTTCGACTGGCTGGAAGCACGGGCCCTGAAAGCGCTCAGGTGTGGGCTTTGCACGCCCGGCCGCTCAACTCCGCCTGCTGTCTACTGCATTGGGCCGCTGGTACCGCCCGGGAACACGGGAGGAAGCAGGGAGAGGCACGCTTGCCTTGAGTGGCTGGACACGCAACCGAACCGGAGCGTGGTGTTGCTCAGCTTCGGCAGCATGGGCATCTTCTCGGAGCCGCAGTTGAGAGAGATGGCCCGCGGGCTAGAGAGTTCTGGGCACAGGTTCTTGTGGGTCGTGCGGAACCCACCTGAGCACCAGAGCAAATCAATCGAGCCGGATCTGGGGGCGTTGCTTCCGGATGGTTTCTTGGAGCGGACTAGAGAGAAGGGCTTGGTGGTGAAGAACTGGGCGCCGCAGATGGAGGTGCTGCGGCACGACGCCATCGGCGCGTTCATCACCCATTGCGGGTGGAACTCGGCGTTGGAGGGGATCGTGTCCGGCGTGCCGATGATCTGCTGGCCGCTGTACGCGGAGCAGAGGATGAACAAGGTGCACATGGTCGAGGAGATGAAGGTTGGAGTGGCGGTTCAAGGCTACGAGAAGGAGCTGGTGGAGGCAGACGAAGTGGAGGCGAAGGTGAGGCTGGTGATGGAGTCCGATGAAGGGAAGAAGCTTAGGGAGAGGCTCGCGATGGCAAAGAAGATGGCCGAAGACGCTCTCAATGAAGGTGGGTCGTCATACATGGCGTTCGACGAGTTCTTGGAAGGCCTGAAGAAGACCAGCCCGGAGGTGAAGGCATAAGCAGAGCATTCGCCTTGTATGGTAGCATACTGATACTGTCCTGCGGTTTCTTGCCGAATGTATCTTTCTAATTGAACAAGAAGATGATAGATGTGTAAAAGAATCGAATAAATTGAATGAGGCAACTAAAGAATCATGAACGTACAAACCCCGTCCTGTTCTTGTGATCCGACCCAACCTACACTAAAACACAACCACAGGGTCATCACCTCCACAAGACAT
The DNA here is from genome assembly GCF_019320115.1 of Miscanthus floridulus. NCBI lineage: Eukaryota > Viridiplantae > Streptophyta > Magnoliopsida > Poales > Poaceae > Miscanthus > Miscanthus floridulus. The sequence continues at coordinate 107,318,285 of NC_089585.1, read as the reverse complement.
CATAGCAACAGCTAACCGGCTAGATTAATCACACAATTCACAGCACAAAAGCCAAACCCAAGAGCATTAATACACCTCGCTCGGGTCGGTCTCTCACTCGTCCTGGCCCTGGCACAGCTCCTTCCTGAGCCGCTGCGAGAAGAGCTTGCAGGCGTCCATGCAAAGATCGACGGCAGCGGACAACGCTACGAACACCGCGACGTCGCCCATGCACGTCACGTGCTGCACGCCGACCTGCACGGTGGGCCGGCTCGCGCGCCCCTCGCCCTCCACCGTGGAGCCCATGACGAAGCCGCCGGCAAACGGCCACGCGGCGCCGGCGGCGGCCTCGGGGAACGTGGCCGGGTCGATGACGAACTGCCCCCCGCGCTTGGTGCTGATGGACGACTCGGCGATGGGGACGGCGCACTCGTGGGGTCCCGAGTCGAAGACCAGCTCCAGGCGGTAGCCGAGCGCGTCGACGGGGCCGCGCTCGCGCCAGGCCTCGAGCCGCGCCCAGGGCTTCCAGCTGGACGGCCCCGCGCCCGTGGCCTGGAGGATGAGCCAGGAGCCCGGGTTGGCGCGCGAGACGCGGCCGGAGCCCGGGGACGGCACGAACGGTGTCACCATCGACGCCGCCGCCACGGGGGACCCCGACAGGTCGTGGATGGTGACCGTCCAGCCCTTCCGCTGCTCGCGCCGCGAGTGCGCGCCGTCGCGGCCTTCGCCGTGGAGGGTGCTGCTCAGCCAGGACCGCAGCCTGCGGCTGGTGCTCCGGGTCATGGACGATTGCGGCGTCAGCGATCTGGTCAAAATTTGCAGCGCGCATGCAAGATTAGTTTACATGAACGTAACGTGCAGGTGCATGGTTGCATTACTGGTGAATCCAGTAAAGTTTCGCACAGATATCATGGCGTGGCGCCAAGTGTGCATGCGACAAGATTAGCAGGTAATGCGACCTCGTGTCGTGCTCCTTAGTTGGACGACGTGATATATGGAAGATAGCCTGTTCGCTTACTATCGTGGATTATAAGCTAAAATAATATTTTTTTCTCACACCAAATCAGTTGGCCAGCAATCGTTTATGACGAAAGAACAGGTTGTATGAGCCACCTATGTGAGCTTCGCAGAGCAAATTTAAAAATACAGCTAGGTTGGTAAGCTCATCACATGCACGGTTGGTGTCTGTACTCTGTCTAAGCTACTGGCACCTTAAGCTAGCTGGACTGGATATACGGGGATCTGAGCAGCACTGACACTGAAGGTTTCTCTAGAGAACCAACTTGACTGCTCAGACTGAAGGGCTATTGAGAAGTTGATCCATCTGGTTTGTTTTTACTTCTTTTTTTACAATTCTGTAGACAGCGATGTGTCCACCAATTCATTTTGATCCCAACGAGAACTGCTAGCTTCCATGGCGAATAGATAAATTAAGCGCAGGTTGCGATATACATTTATCAAGTGGCATTGCCAATATATATAATGCTTGTAGTACTCCTATGGTAACCAACAAAGTATCTAAGAGCTGGCATCCTATTATGAAAGGTGTGAAGAAAAAAATCAAAAGCAAAATAGAAAAAAAGAAAGGAGGGATGCCTTAAAAGGACATAATAGAATTATGCAAACTAGTTACAGGTAGATATATACTTCATTTGATTAGCTCATGTTAACTGTCACTGGCTTATTTATAAATCTCCATCCGCTATCTGATGACCAAACTCCATTATTGTAAACTTATTTTGTTTGTCCAGCTTTGCTAATTTAGAGTTATCTGTTTATCCTTGAGTTTTAAACTTTTGACCATTGGATTTCTCTATCAGTCTCTTAAGCCACTTAATTGTATCCATCTGTTCATTTGGACCAACAGTTAATGCTCCACCCTTGCCCGCTAATGTCTAGCTAGCATTCTTGGTCCAGTGCATGTCTGCAACTATGAAGTATGAACTACACAAGCACTTAGTAGCTATGAAATCAGATTCAAACGATGAACGACGATCAAACAAAATACTGACAGCGCGAAGACAAAGGATAACTGAATGAGCAAGCAAATTGATGAAGATGTTGCAAGTGGCACGCAGAAATATGTGTCACGTAAACGGCACGCGAAGCTATACCAACCTGCTCCTGGCTGCCCTCCGGCCTGCGCTGAACCGGCAGGTGAAGACCGGTTGCCGCTGCTGCCCTCCGCCGGCGGCTCCTCCGGGCACCTGGTACACGACGGGCCCGCACTCCGGCTCACCGCCGAACTGGAACACGTACCGCGGGTCGGGCTCGGCCCGCACGACCATGTGGATCTGCGCGCGCGCGGAGACGGCGGGGGCCGCCGACGACGTGGGCTTCCCCACGTCAACCCAGCCGTCTCGGGCGACGACGGTCTCCCCGGCCGCGGCGCGCGCCACGTCGATGGCGACGCGCACCCGGCCCAGCGCGCGGGAGGCGCTGACGCCGCAGCTGCTCCCCGTCGGGCCCGCGTGCACGGACACCACCAGCTCGGCGGGGCGCGCCGAGAGCCTCCGCACGGCTTCGGCGTCGAGGCTGAGCACGACGGGGTCGGCGTGCGCCGCGGCCACGGCCGCGCCGGGGCCGGGGCCCGAGGCGGCGGAGGCGGACGCGAGCGGCAGCAGCGCGGTGCGGGAGAGCGAGGAGGGGTGGTGGTCCTGGAGGGTGAGCGTGCAGAAGCAGGGCGAGTTGGAAGGGTGCACCCCGGCGCCGGAGCTGGGGCGCGGCACTGCGGGGAGCTTGAGCAGGAGCTGGTCCACGGTGAGGCGCACGAACGCGCAGGGATCCATGGCGAGCGAGCGGCCGGTGATCGCGAGCTCGTCTCGCTCGCTCAACTGCCGCGCTTGCGCTAGCAGCGAATGAAATGTGCAGTTGCCAGCGCTCCGTCCAGGGTTATATGTAGCCGCGGCCCGCGGCCGCGCGCGTCCTGGTTTGGGTCCGTGCGTCGTCCTGCCTGCGCGCCGATCGGTGTGGCATTTGGGGGCAAAGCGTCAAATTGGTGGTTTGGGCCGGTGTGGCAATTTGTTTTGGTGGACAAAATTGGACGCTAGTGGGTAGGGACACGCATGTGCTCGCGTACTATTTGGCTCGTGCACTTGGCCTCAAGATACTCCTCCATACTGACCGCGCGCGGCGCGGCTTGTCTGGACCTTAATGTTTTAACCAAACAAAACGTAGACTAACCTCCAGCAATTTCAAGTACATCTACTAGCACTAATTGCCCTTTTTCGTGTAACCCTGTGCGAGTCTGCCAGTGACCAGAGGTGTTTCCAATGTTGTATGCGCGTGTTCACACCTTGCCGAACCTGTACTACATGTATGTCCACGTCGATCAAATTAATGGGCCAATGCCAGCAGCAACCATAAAACCGCCGTTCTCATCATCACATATATAAAAAGAAAGCTTAATCAAGAGACAGCACCAAGACGAACTAGATTAAGGAGAGAATGGAGGGGGATTTAATTCAGCGACGGATCATACATACCAACCACGATACGACAGTTGGACGAGATTACGAGCGCTAATGCACTATTATCGAATTGGGAAATGATGATGGTGTTGATGATGCCATGTATGATAGAGATCGAGACGGCGTGACCTGTCGGGGACCCACCCGTGGGCCAGGACACTCCGCTGGTGCCGAGCTGTACTCACATGCGACTATGCGAGACGCTACTAGCTCATTTTCGCTCTTGTGTACCTGTAGTACGCTTGCATGCATGCATGCGCCACCGGACGTGATAGCTCCTCGCATAAATATACGACTGCTACTACTTGGACTAGCTTTATCCGTCGCTGGCGGTTCTATGATCGCCTTCCGTCGATCGGCTGGAGATCGCAACCAGCTTCGTTCCGGATTGGCTCGGCTTCAATTCTGATTCTGTCGCGGTACCGGTAGGATTCACAGTTAGCTAGACTTGATCGTGCCCTGCAGGAGCTAGTTAGCTTCTGCAAGACTGGCGTGAGCTAAGTTTGCTTTGCGTCTGCATTAATCGAGAGGGCTTTGCTGATGCTCAAATGATCTCAATGCGGCACAACTAGTAGTGTATAAAGACTAGTATGAATATCTTTCGATCTGGATTTGGTTGGCGACGTAATCATATTCATGGATACCTAAGCTAGCTGGGTACACCTGAAAGGAGTAGTGTGTGTATATCGGTCTATGTAGGTGTTTAAGCTAATAAGCTAAGAGCCCGCCAGTTGGTTGCACAAATTCAGGAGTTGGTCGATCAAATTTAACTGCGCGTGGGTTCATGCACAGCTAATCCAGTCGGTATGGTTGTATACCAGCAAGCATTGCATTTATTCCATGTCTGTATGGTACGTAGATATATAGGTACGCACCTACAACGAGACGGATGTACGTACCGGTAGGCTGGGGCGCTGGGCTGGCCCGGCTCGTACATGTATACTGTAAGCAATGTGTACTATCTGTGTATACAGTTCTCACTTAGCCATGAACTGATATATATATTGAATGAACACTTTATATGCAGTGTTTCAGTACTGTAGCCCTGTGTGTTCATGGCCATGTCCCATCTCACCAGCAGCCCGGCCGCTTTATTTGGTCCGTGTACCGGGTACGTGCACGTTCGGTCCAAACAACAGTCGCGCGCGCGGCGCCCATCCAACACACTCGATGATCGGCTACCAAATTAAACACGTTCACATGCTGCATGCGCATGTCGCTCCCGAATTTTTTTTATTTTTAACACGTTTTATTTTATTTTTCCAAAACTAACACTTTTGCCCGCACCTATTTTCCTGGCGCGGCGAAACGTCTGCGCCATGCATGCTGGTGCGGCGAGAGGGATGACGTGGCGACAACCGTGGCGCTGACCGGTGACGTGGCAGGGTCTACCGCGCCACCGATCTTGATGCGGCACTGACACGCCATAGCTCACGGCGCGGCACTGACGCGCCAAGGCCCACGGCGCGGTAGGACCTGTACGCAGACAGAAGCCGACCAGCCTCAATTGCAATTGAACGGGAGCTGAACAACTACAAGTGCCGCGACGTATTGAAATGAATATGAAGCAAATAAATAGAGTCCATGCGCAAGTTGACAAGTTGTCATACAACATTTTCATTTATTCGACATAGCCAACTAAGTCTGCAAGTTTCGGACGACAATTTTCGTTTGACATAAGTTCGACATAACCAACTAAGTCTCAGGAGTGTAAAGATCCATCGGACGCCTCTGTCTCTTCGGATTTATAGGTAGCACATTAAGAGTGTAGCCAACGTCGGTGTGGTCGCATTACCGGTGCGTACGGCTCGTACCCTGTAAGTATATGATATGCATGATTACTTATAATCTTTATGATCGTTAGTTCATGGAGCCTACGTATTTAAAGAAACTACTTTTGTTACTACCTGTGAGGCTCTTTGGGTACCAAGCGGGGCACCACCAAACTGAGACATGCCGATCTCATCCTGCTGCCAAGGGTCCCACTAGTGGTGCTGTATGCGGAAGCCCGGGGGGTCGTTGTCGTCCTCGTCGTCCTCGTTTGCAGGGTCCTTTCCAGCGCTATAATGTGGTGGTGTACGCACAGCGGAAGCGGCACCTATCACCGGTTGAGAAGAGCCGACTGGTGTCCTCAAAGAGCCAGAAGACGTGGCACCCGACCGCACCGGGTAATCAGGTTCCACCCAAGGAGTGTCCATGCATCTCAACTTTTGAGCTAGCTTCCTGCAGCTCCGCTTCACCTTCTGCATGAATAGACGTTAAAGTTAGTGCATTTCCCAAACGCATATACACTAAAGAAATATTTTCAGAACGTACAAGTTTATATTTATCTCCATAAAAGCCTCGAGAATGCTTGGCCCCTGCCCTCTAGACTCGTGAAGCCGAAACGCTGCTTCGTTGGACAGCCTTGACGATTGTGTCGCATGGGTACAGAAACGTGGTTGGACAGTTTTAGTACACATACTTAATACCAAATGGATAATACATTGTACCATTCGAGTATCTTACAACGTATCTTTGAAGCGGGGCTCTCTGTAGTTGTGTGTCATCCCTAGTGGCAACGTCGTATACATCTTCGATGACATATTCCTTGTCGTCCTCGTCAATCACCTTCTTAGTGTACGGGGGCCTGATATGTGTCCTCGTAGACCTATGAAGCCACCGCAGGTACTCGTCGAAGGTGTGCTGATCGTGTGGGAGACCCGCATTGATCGACTGCCGGTCCCTGGTCTACCACAATGGGATGTACGCGTTGTGTGTCACGCGCCAATCCTTGGTCTTGTATCTCTTTCTGCGATCATACCTACAACAAAACGATTGTTAGTTGTACCATACACACCTCTGAATTATAGCTTTGTTATTAATCGATAACGTACCCGTGCAATTCTTAATTGGTGAAGTAAAGTGGTGGTGGGTAGCCTGTCATTCTTCCAAACTGCCTGCAACCCCTAATGGGCAAGTGAATCTCGACCACGTGGAAGAAAATAAGAGGAACGTTGCAGCGATACTCGTCTGACTCATCCCTAGTGACAGGACTCAGATAGTCCTGGAGCTCCAGAGCATCCCAAGGACACCAATGCACCTAAACATTTCGTAATTGAGTTAGGTTGTGATATAGTGTACATCAAACAAGACACATGTATGATAGTAAAGAGAGCGTAACCTAGTGCTGTGTCAGGGCGTCGAGATAGTCCATGTACTCCCTGTACTTGTGCCTCATATTTCCTCTAACTAACTCTGCTTGCGTCTAGATATACAGAGATATAGGGAGTGCATCATGCCCATTCCAATGCTACATTGAACACGATAATGAATTAGCCATTAATAATTTCATCATGTGTAACTGTCTCAAAGAATATAGTGAACCGAAGTACTTACAGGAAAACTAGTAACAAGGGGCCTCCCAACGGGCCATCATTTCCAACACCAAACCTAGAGTAGGTAGGAGCAACCCCTGAGTTTTGCATACCCTGAGGTGCGACGGCAAGCAACGCATAGCTATCGATACGTCCATGCTAGGACTATGCTACCCTAGCTGTACGCTGCTATGTTATCCCACGGCTGGCGTAGTATATCAAGAAAGATCCAGCTGATGGTGTTGCCTGAGGCGTCTGGGAATAGGAAAGCACCGAGGAAGTGCCAGAGCCACACTCTAACGAACCTATCGATCTGAGCCCCATTAGCCTGTGGGTCCAAGTAATCAAAGCGCTCTGTGATCCACGATGACGAAACACCAAAACTTTTCCTGAAATTCACCAAAAAATGAGATCTGGTGGCTGCAGGAAAGCAATGCAAGTATTAAATAGGCTTGAATTGCTCACTTATTTTTCTTGGAAACCTCATCGTTCGGTGGAAGAAAGCCAGTGAACTGAGCCACCAGCTCCCTGCAGTGATCGTTGTCAACTATACTTTTCACTGGAAGTCCCCCTAACCGAAAGCCAAAGATAGCCTTCACGTCCTGTATGGTCAAGGTCATCTCGCCGTAAGGTAAGTGGAACGTGTGGGTCTCAGGCCTCCACCTGTTATAAGAATAGAACGACTGTTAGTTACCTCAAATTTGTTATAAGAATGTTTATGTATAATGAAGGCACTTGCACCTGTCTACAACTGCAGTAAGTAGTGCTGGGTCAAGGGGCAGAAGACCGTAGTTGACAACACGGACAAGCTCGAGAAAGTCTGCACGCCGTATGTACGGCGCGTAACGCTCATCCCACTGGTGTGCCCTGGTGTGCGTGCGGGGCCTCAAAGGAGTCAAGGACACCTCTACGTCGGTGTCAGTCAAGAAGTGTGCTCGGTGCAGGTCATCGTACTCTACCTCAAGAAGGGGGTACAATTGGTGCTGCGTGGGAGGGGCATCCTGTTACAAATTGATAAACAAAGGGTTAGAGTATTCAAATTAACATTGTGTAGCATTGCAAAATTTGAACTACTTGTTATGTAATATGAACACAATATGAAAGCACATGTATATATTCAAAGTAACATTAACAGACATATTAAACAACTTCACTAGAAAAATAAGCAACTTCTATGTATAGCTGTTCAGACACAAGACAACTAGAAGATGGCATAACTGCATTTGCTATATAGCTTTCCTTTTTTCATTGCACTATTGATTTACAATATATAATTTACACAATATATAATTGGGGAGATGTCATAATTACATTTGCTATATAGCTTTCCTTTCTTTCCTCTCATGATAGCCCATTTCCATCCACCAGAAGCGACGGCCTTTCCCCACTCGCTCCCCACATTTAAGCATTTACGCCCAACTTGAAAAGACAAATGAAAGCCACGGCTTCGCGCTAGCGAGTACGCTAAAAGCTTCTTTGCCAACTTTAGAATGAAAATGAATACGGATAATACGGGAAGCTATTCACGGCACCGCGCTAATGAGTATGCTAGAGGTTCTGTTACTAACTGCTACATGAAAACGGACGAATGTATCTATGAGCGGGTGAATGTATCTATGGACAATTTAGGAAAACAAAACCATGGTTTCGTGCCGCTGAGTATGCTAAAAGCTTCTTTGCTAACTTTAAAATAAAAATAGATACAGATAATATAGAAAGATAACCATAGCCCACGATAATAATATATATACTAGAAGCTTCTTTGCCAACTCTAAAACGAAAGGTGATGAATATATTTTACAAAAGAAATTTAACGAAACATACACGTAGAATTCACTGCACACGAGACTGTTGATATCCCTAACAAATACCTATATGAATTTTACAAAAGCTAGCTGAATTTTACAAATACCTATGTGCGTGGCCTGAGGACGCAGCGGGCGGGCGGCGCGTGCGGGCGCTGCCGGCGGGCGGGCGTGCGGCCACGGCCGGCGGCAGGTGCGGCGAGCGGGCAGGCGGCTAGGCGGGCAGGCGCGGCGGCGGGCAGGTAGACAGAGGGAGGACGGCTCGCGGGCCATATTTACTTGGGACTGCCATGCCGTTAGGGATGACGCGGCAGAACCTGCCACGTCACCGATCAGCGTCCCGGTGGTCGTCACGTCATCCCCTCGTCGTGCCACATGGCACGGCACAGGTGTTTCGCTGCACCAGAAAAATAGGCGCGGCCAAAAGGGTTAGTTTTGGAGAGAGAAAAAAAAGTGTTAGATTAAAAATTAATTTATAAAAAGTGTTAAAAAAAATCTGGCTCCCAGAGCTTCATCAGCGATCTGGGAAAGAAAGTACTAGTGGCTCCTGGGCGCAGCGGCGCGCGGCGCGCGGCGCACTGGCCCCCGCTGTTTTTGGCCATACGGACACAGACAGCAGCGTACGTACGTCGGCGCGCCAGTCTCCACGGCGAGGTGCACTGTTCCGACACGAGCGTGGGTGAGTACGTCCCGCCCGCGCCCGCGGGGTGCCCCACGCCGGCCTCGCGGTGCCGACGGGGTCGGGCACTGATCGATCGGGCTCCGCGGCCCCGGCCCCGGCCCCGCCGCCGGCCCCCCCGCGCAGACCAGACCAGGACCTTTTTTTCGTGTGGAGGCGCATGCATGTGACGCAACGTCTCACCTATCGGTCGATCGACCGATCGGTCGGTATTTACTCGAGACGGGACCGCGAGCGTGTCCTCAATTATCAGTGTGCCGCTGTGGGTTTCGCATTCAATTTCGCAAGCGGATCAGCTCGATCATCTGCATCCCGTCATCGAGTTCGATTCGATCTCGCCTCGCCGGCGGGCCGGCCGCGGGTTCCTGATGAGACGTAGTACTAGCTAGCTTCAGACTTCATCATGAGCTCGTTAGTTGCCATGTTACCAGAATCATGTCGTGTCTAATTGCGACTAGCCTGCTGTGCACAGCCATGTTGTGGCTACCCTTTTTCTTTTCCTTCAGGCAACTTAACTTAGGTCGCGATAGTGCAGGATGAAGTGACAGCGCAGGATGAAGTGACAGCGCGAGATGGCGCTCACATGGCAGTATCGCAAGGGAGAACCTAATCCGATCTCTGTCGTGGTCCGGTCTTAAAGCAGGCCTCCTTGGATGCGGACATAGCCTATCTGGCAGGTTCTGGCCTGATGTGACCCTACTATACAGTAGGAGTATATATCATCAAACAAATACTAGCAGCATATATAATAATTGATCTGCCTATATATAACTGGTTTTGAAAAAAAAAAAATACGCTGGCCTTAACTGTGCATACTGTTTGACTGCACCCAAGGATATAGGCCGCCGACCGGTAAATCAAGGTGACAGATAGCGACTTCGATGTGTAGAATCCTAGGCGCACATAGGGAACTCCAGAATCGATCCAATACTTCTGCATTGCAGATCTGGGAGCAGTACCACTAGTAGTAGTTTGCAGGCAGATTGCAAGTTGCAACGGTTTTAACAGCCGGGCAACCGACACTCACGCGACCGGGGTGAGTCGGAGTCACTCCGACGCAGCAGGTCGGGGCATCGCGATTTTCACGGTGCAGTCGCATACACCAAACGCCGCGGAGCAGGGCACCGAGATCCGCAGCGGGATACGCCTGTCTCGTCAGCTCGCCGCTCATGCATGCGCCCGCCCCGTCCTCCTCGGCAGGAGGGCCCCGCGCGTGGGGATGCCCGACTGACTGGCCAGAATGCTGCTGAGTAGGACGGGGCTCGATCGGCTCGCGGATCGCCTCGGCATGTGCGGTGTGCGTTTGGGTTTGGTTGGTGCCGCGCGCGCGAGCGCGAGCGCGAGCCCGGGCGCGGCGCGCAGGCGCAGGTACGCGCGCTGGGCATGTGCCACGGCCGGTTGGCCGCCGCGCCGCTTCTTTGACCCGCGACGGATTGGACGGGTGCCGCTGCCGGCCGGACGGCATCTTGGACCGGCGAGTGGCTCGGCGTGCGTGGCGGTTGGGGTGCTCAGGCGGATGGGCCGGCGGGTGGTGGTCGAGGTACTGAGGTGCCCTGTTGCATTACACTTACACCGGTGGTTCGCGGTCGATCCGATGCATGCATGATTTCAGGATGCGGACTGCGTTGCTCGCTGCTGTGGACGGCAGGGCAGAGGGCAGACGGCTACGCTCTTCGAGATGTGCTACCTAGAGCTGGGCTAAGCAAACGAAAAGCACAAGAAGATTGCCGGGTTTGCAGTTGATCGTGTGCATGCATGCAGCCGTCAACCGGTCTTTAACCTGTCGAGGCCGGATGCTGAGAATGGGTGATCGATTACGTGGATCCCATTGGCTATCCCAAATTGGTGTGTGAGGTTAATACGGCAAGCAGTGGCGGAGCCAAGCTGCCCGGGCTCACCAGGTGAACACGTTATGCATCAAGCACAGTCTCAAACGTTTTCCAAAATAGTTTTTCTTCATAAAAAAAGCTACTCCACTTAAGGAGCCGGAGCCATCTTTGAAGGAGTTGGAACCCTGCCAAACGAATCCTTAGTATTACATTGTGTTTCGTCCCGACTCCACAAAAATCCTTGGCTCCGCCACTAACAGCGAGCCTTTAGACCAGTGCGATTAGTGTCGACTGTACCTCCACAGCTTATTGGAGAAAGTGGGGACACAATTATCCTTGTGACACTAGACACATCGTTCCATTCTTGCGTTCTCCGGAAAACAAAACTCCAACAGAAGAATTCGCCTCCTTAACTGCCAGTACAGCTACCAAATCGCCGCAACGACCGGCAGCCGATGATCGGAACCTGGATTCGTTTGCCTTGCTCTCGCCTGCTGCTGAGCAAACATGTGCAGCAAGTTCTAGAACCCAGCTGCCATTTGTACTAAACAATTGGCTGCCATTTGTGCCAAACGAATCAGCAAAAACTGTAAAATGTGCCATTCTCCAACTTGCATGTCTCACGCGCAGGATAAACAACCAACAAGTTGGGCCACTGGAATAAGGATCGCATCGTGGACCTCTTTCTGTACTGGTGCAGAGCATCACAATTTTAGGCATATAATCTGTTGCAGAAATCGAGATATAGCTTAATATAGTTTTTTTTAAAAGAGCAGCAGTAACTAGTATCTGTGCATCAATGTATAATTTGAGTTAACAGCGAATAAAACTGTGCATGTTCTTTTCTATTTTCATAAAACTAGAAGATTTGAATACTTGGAATATTAGATTAGAGGTAAACAATTAGCAGATGAGTTTTTTTCCTAAATAATGGTAAGAAGAACAGAAACATGCCAATACTATGTTAGACTTTGGAGCCATACCATCAGGGCGTCATCATCTTTTTTTTTTTTTTGGGGGGGGGGGGGGGGGGGGGGGGGGGGGAGGGGGAGGCGCATATCCCTTGTACGGTTCCCCTCCTTCGTCCGCATAACCACTGCCTCATTGCTGCCATGAGTTGAAATATTTACTCTTGCAGTGAGCCCAAAAGCCAACTCTAGTCGTCATCCAAACTGATCTTCAGAAGCGACATCCAAAGAGGGTGAAAGGTGCTAATATAGCTAGAAATGGTGAATAGCCTATTTAAAAACTCTATAAAGCACTAGAATAACTGATTAGTACAACAAAAGACGAAATACAATTTTGCTCAAGCTTTAAAAGGGTTGCAAGTCACCTATACCAACAATTTTAGTTGCTATGATCACTAGGCACACAACAAATTAGGTCACTACTCACTAAGCTAGTGTGCTCTCAAAGACTAACTAAAGAGTCATACTAACCAAACTAACAAGCTCTCAAAGACTAACTACACTAAAGAGCTTGACAACTAGTTTGCAAGGAATGTAAAGGAGTGAGTAGGGTGATTATACCGCCGTATCGAGAAATGAACCAATCACAATATGGAGACAAACAATCACCGGGAGAAATCCAATCAAACAAGAGACACAAGATTTTTCTCCCGAGGTTCACGTGCTTGTCGGCACGCTAGTCCCCGTTATGTCGACCAACACTTGGTGGTTCGGTGGCTAAGAGATGTTGCACGAACCTCGTCCAACAAATGAACACCACAAGAACCTGTCCACAAGTGAGGTAACATAATGACACGAGCAATTTACTAGAGCTACCTTGCAGCTCTTCGTCGGGGAAGGTGCAAGACCCCTCACAATCACCGGAGCCGACCACGAACAGTCACCAACACGTGCCGAAGCTTCTCCGCTGCTCCAAGCCGTCTAGTTGGCGGCAACCACCAAGAGAAACAAAAAACTCGCAGCCACAACGATCCTCAAGTGCCACTAGATGCAATGACTCAAGCAAATGCACTTGAAATGACTCACAATCTCACTATGATGATGAATCAATGATGGAGATGAGTGAGAGGTGTTTGCCTAGGTTCACAAGGATGTCAAGTATGTCAAAGTGCCAAGAGAGTGAGCCCCAAGTCGGCCAAACCCTTTAAATAGAGCCCCTCCAGAGAAAGAGTCGTTGGCCCTGCGCAGGCAAGATCGGACGCCGCGATCGGACGTGGCCCCTGCGTCCGGTCAGGTGAGTCCGATCACCCCATGCCTGCCACGCATCCCTCTGTTCAACGTCAGCTGCTCGTCTTCAATGGTCGAGTCACTGTGCGCTCGCGAGTTAAGTCATGACCGGACTCGATGATGGAAACGACCTGACGTGGCATCACACAGGGTCCGGTCAAGTCCAGTAAGCATCCAGAGCACAAAACAACGACCGGACACATCAGATCAACGTCGACCTGACGCGCCCCAGCGTCCGGTCCTCACTCTGCTCAGTTGTGTGCTCCCGAGGTGCTGACGCCAGCATATGTCATCATCAACCTGACGCGCCCCCCTACGCGTACGGTCGCATGAATCCTCCTACGCCCGATCGCCGCCAAGCATTGCGCCTCCTCTGTTCGCGATGACCGGACGCATGGCCAGCGTCAGGTTGCTGCGTCCGGTCACACCTCCTCGCTCTCGGCCAGTCACCACTTCTATGGCTATAATTGACCGGACGCGCAGGTCACTCCGACTTCCGGTCATGGACTTTCTTCTCTTTTTCTTTTTCTAAATCCACGACCACTTCGTCCTTGCTTCCAACTTGCTAACCGTAAAGTGTAGAACTTATGTGCTCGTGTGTTAGCATTTTACAAGGATCAAAGTTATCACACTAGGTTCTAAAATGCATATGCAAGAACAATGTCACCTAGTGGCACTCGATAACCGCTTAGCTAAATATTTTCTCTCTTTATAGTACGACTATCGATCCTAAGTCACTCACACCCTCTCTGGTGTCTTGAGTGCAAACTAGAAATGACTCCTATCATTATACCTTTGCCTTGAGTCCATTTTTATTTTTCTCTTTCTTCTTTTCCAAATGTGAAGCATGAAAGGATCAAGATGCCCAAGAGGGGGGGTGAATTGGGCTAATTCGAAATTCTCTTGCAATAAACAAATCCTACGGATAGCCCAATTAACCCCTTGTGCCTAGAAAAGTATTTCTATCAAACTAATGCACAACGAACTCACCTCCTATGTTCCAACCTTACTCAAGCAAGCAATTCTATGGATGTAACACAAGTATTGAATTGCTTAAAGTAAATACTCAAAGTAAGTGCTCAAAGTAAATAGGGAGAGAAAGGAACGCGGCGATGTTTTGCCGAGGTATCGAAGAGTCGCCACTCTCCACTAGTCCTCGTTGGAGCACCCGCGCAAGGGTGTAGCTCCCCCTTGATCCGCGCAAGGATCAAGTGCTCTTTACGGGTTGATTCTTCGACACTCCGTCGCGGCGAATCACCCAAAGCCGCTCACAACTTTGAGTTGGGTCACCCACAAGCTCCGCCGGGTGAACACCAAACTCCCAATCACCACCAAGCCGTCTAGGTGATGGCGATCACCAAGAGTAACAAGCACGAACTCTCACTTGACCACGCGAAGCCTAATGAGACGATGGATGCACACTTTGCTACTCTTGATTTGCTAGTGAGGCTACTCTCTTGGATTCTCAAATCACAAACACCTCACTAGGACCTTGCTCTTCTTGGCACTCACAAACGTGTTTCTCAGCTGTTGGAATGAGCAAAAGTCACTCCACTCACGAGTGGAGCTTCTATTTATAAGGCAGCCTGAAAAACTATCCGTTATGAGCTTCTGCGGGGTGACCGGACGCTCCGGTCGTGATGACCGGACGCTCCGGTCAGTTCTACCCGCGAACCAGTATTTAAAGAGTCGACCGGACGCTGGCAGGGTCCGGTCATCACTGACCGGACGCGTCCGGTCGCATAAAACCCTTACTGGAACCTTACTGGACTCGACCGGACGCTGAACCCCTCAGGGTCCGGTCGCACTGACCGGACGCGTCCGGTCACATTTTTCCAAGTCTGGACCCTTACTGGAGTCGACCGGACGCTAGCTCTCAGCGTCCGGTCACACGACTCTCCAGCGTCCGGTCACAACAGACTTAACCACCTCAGTCAAACGAACTGACCGGACCCTGCGGCCAGCGTCCGGTCGCACCGGAGCCAGCGTCCGGTCAGTGTTTGACCCTCCATTCACTTTCAACTCTCGAACATATGTGAATGAAGTTTGCTCCAAAGGATCTTAGGCATTCATAGGAGCTACCTAGAGCTAGTTTTAACAAGTGTGCACCACACCTAACTCACTAGACTCAACTAGGTCAAGCTACCCGTTCATACCCCCCTTCATAGTACGGCCAAAGGAAAAACAAAGTCCTAAACTACTCTAAGTGTCTCTCCAACTCCAATCGACACTTAGAACTAGTTATCCTTAACCTTGTCGTCCATCCTCTGAAAACCGAAACGATTTCCATCGTAGGGGCATGACAACCTCGATTGCCCAATCGATCTCCATTACCATGACCTAACTTAATTGCCTCTGCAAAACACACGTTAGTCATAGTAATCTTGTATTGACATTAATCACCGAAATCCAACTAGGGGCCTAGATGCTTTCAATCTCCCCCTTTTTGGTGATTGATGACAATACTACCTCGAGTATGTTATGGAGTGAGGTTTTTGACGGGCTTGGTTCATATAAGCTTTTGTCAATAAGAACAAAGAGTTAGTCAAGCTTATATGACCCAAGCCAACACAATGTACTCAAAGGATATGAATTAAGCATGAGTACAAATAACAAAGCTCATTTGCTTCGAAGTATAAACGCGGAAGCAAACGCAAATGAGCATAATCACAAGTGATATGACATATAGAAAAGCGAAGTAGAAATCACACATGTCAAATATCACAACCACGTAGATAGCACTATCACATATATATAATAGTATGCATGAAAGTAAACACACGAATGCATAAGTAATAGTGTATCACACAAATAAAACTCCAAATGTATATAATAAGCTAATACTAGATAACTAGCTCCCCCTAAAACTCGCTCCCCCTAAGTCTACATACTCAAACCCTCTCCCCCTTTGGCGTCAAACACCAAAACCTAAGGGTCGGACGGCGGGGGTGCAGCGGACGAGTCGGGCGCTGAAGTACGTGGAGCAAGATGGAACTGGGCGCCATCATCATCAGATCCTGAGCTCTGAACTGACTGACCCTCTGAAGCAGGAAGTGTCGCTGAAGCGGTCTGGGTCTGAGCTGGGGCTGGTGCTGCCTGTGACGCTGCAAGTAAGTCTGTCGTAGGATCTGACGAGGCGACAGACGAGGGGAGCCTCTGAGTGGTCATGATAGCTGGAGCTGCTGTAGACGGACCGGCAGTATGCATGTGAGGCGGAGTAGGCATGCCGGTCAACTCGCTGAATGATGCTCCAAGACTCCTGGAGACTGACGACTCAGGCACGAACAGCGAGGAAGACTGCTCTGGTGTAAAGCCCGTCTGAAAGGGCGTGAACTGCGGGGCAAACACCCGGTGAGGCTAACCACTGGGACACCTGTACTGGAGGTGACGTGAACTGAACTGGAGGCTGTCCCTGACTCTGAAGCCCGATGGGCTGTACTGCTGGAGTCGTCGAAGTGGTAGGAGGCTGTGCAAGCTGGGGCGAAGGCTGTGGCATTGGGACCCCAATAGCTGTCACTACATGCTGCATGAATCCCATGAGCTGCTGCTGCATTAGTAGCTGCTGGTGCTGAAGGAGCTGCTGCTGCCGCTGGAACTCGTCCTGACGAGCCTGAAACTGTGCGAAGTTGGCAGCTGTCTCCTGTGCCTGTCGTGTCTGATCCTGCTGCATCCGCTCAAGAATAGCAATGAGAGCGGGGTCTGTCTGTGGAGCAGGTGGAGCAGAACTGGAGCTACCGGCCTCTGCATCGTGTCTGCGTGGAGGCATCTGAGGTATAGGCTGGTAGTCGTCGTCGGAGCTATCACTGTACTCGCTCACCTCCTGCTGTGCCTCTAGCTCCGCCTCCTCAGTAGCTGCAATCCCTCTGATGATCTCATCCTGCTGAGCTGCAGACTCTGGCACGTCGGGGCGACGGCTAGGCTGACTGGGTGCCTGAGGAGTGGCGTGTCTGATCCGCTGTGACAGGTTGTAAGCTAGGAACTCTGTGGTGGCACCTGTATACTCATCCATCATGCCAGGGGGCTTATCCATCACAACTCTACGAATAAGGAAGGTGATCCAGTGAGCATAGGGAAGCTGCCTGCGACCCTTGAATCCCTCAGCGATAGTATCCTCCATCTCAGAAAGAAGGAGGTCCCAGATGTCAAACACTGTCATCTGCATGATGGCATTGAGAAGCCAGAGCTGTAAGCGAGTCAGGCCCTCCCTGTATCCCAACCTGGGAAGCAGTGTCCTCCTGATGATGGCCTCTAGAATCCTCGCTGTAGGAGTCAAGTCACTGGGGTTCCTGCTCGACCCCTCACCAAATGGCTCCTTGAAGCAATGCCGCACTAAGTCTGTAGGGGGCACCAACCCTCCATGGGGACGCCTGGGAGGTCCCTGCTGTCCATAGCAAACCTCATGCATCTTTATGGGTTGCTCCTGTAGTCTCAGTATCTCCCTGGCTCTGCCACTAGTCACTCTGTGGTCTTTGCCGTTGAAGGCAAAGTGAATGAATCTGTGATGAGGATCAACATAGAGCGAGGCATAAAACTGACGGACCCAAGATGGTACATATATCCCCGTCCGTCCAATCAGATCTGACAGTCCTGGCAAATATGACAAGTATTGCCGAATGCCCTCTCCGGCTGCTGCCACAATGGACTCTATCTGACAGACCCTCTGTGATCTGAACACTGCCCCACTGTTAAGATATGCATTGTAGAAATCCTCATGCAGTGGCGTGTAGAACCCCTCAGCTGCTCTCTCATCCCTCCTGGGAGGAAACCAAACCTCAAACTCCACAAACCGCAGCTGCTGAACCTGCCTGGCTGTAGCGGCCCTCAAGTCGAGGTGAACCACTGGAGGCGGACCCTGTGAAGGACGTGAACCCCTGCGCCGTGTCACTGGCCTCGGTGGAACTGCAACACTGGTACGACTCGAGCGGCGTAGCTGAGGTGCCGGCTCGGTCTCCTGACTCTCCTGAGTCTCCTGGGCTGGCTGAGGCTCTGCTGGTGGGGGCTGCTGCTGTGCTGACGGACCCTCCTCAATGGCAACCCGTCGTCCTGCCAACGTGGCAGTCCCAGCTGGACTACCATGACGACGCTCAGCCTCCTCAATCGCAGCTCTGAGTGCGGGTGAAACTGGCTGATCTGCAATAACAACTCCGCTGCGGGTACCACCTCT